>NC_084839.1:24045000-25295000 GCF_033115175.1 Lepus europaeus
CTCTAGCCGCTTCCCGGCCCACCTCTTTCCTTCCCTCGCCCTCCTCCCCGAGCTCCGTGCCTCCCTCCCGGAGGGTCGCGGTGGGTGGACTGAGTGCGGAGTCCTGGAGCTGAGGGAGCTTGGTGGACGCTCGGAGCCACTCACAGGTTGTCGGAGAGCGCCCGCCCGGCGCGAGACGGAGCTCCAGCCTCTGTCCCTTGGGGCGGGCCGAGTGCGCCTGGGGAAACGCGGGGTCTGTCCCGGGACCGCCGCCAGCCTTATATAGCGCCAGGACAGCTCCGACTGACGTCAGCGAAGAGCTCGCACCGATCGTGGAAGCAATGACAGCTTCAGCCCCGAGTTCGGCAGGTTGCGTGCCCCCGGAGGGGCACACTCCGGACACGAGATCGTGTCCCTGGGGCCAGCGCTGGAAACAGCACTGGACTCCCGAGATCCGGAAGCCGGCTGGGACCTAAAGGTTGCTCTGACACCCCCAGTGCCCCTCGCCCCCTTAGAGCAGCCAGCAGTGTGGAGGCCCATCCCCAAAGCAGACTGCTCCCGAGTTTCTTCTTAGGCACACGAAAGGGAGGCGAGCCACAGAAGCTGTCCATGGTGCTGACCCTGCCCGGGGCCTCAAGCAGGGGGCCAGAGGCATCCGGAGAAGGCTCTGCTGCTCAGATCCAGTCCCCTGCTGCAGCTATCAGTTGTGCACACAGAGAATCGGCAGCGCACCACCGGCATTCAGCCAACGCCAGCGCCTGCCACAAAGTCTCCAATAAAGACCTCATTACAACCCTGGGTCTAAGGTCCTGTGGCTGCCTGAATGAGGCACTAAGCTGAAGAGGGTCTCTAGCCTCAGGGTGCTTTCGAACCACATGAGGCTGCTCCTTCTTCTTCTTCTTTTTTTTTTTTTTGACAGGCAGAGTGGACAGTGAGAGAGAGAGACAGAGAGAAAGGTCTTCCTTTTGCCGTTGGTTCACCCTCCAATGGCTGCCGCAGCTGGCGCGCTGCGGCCGGCGCACTGCGCTGATCCGATGGCAGGAGCCAGGTGCTTCTCCTGGTCTCCCATGGGGTGCAGGGCCCAAGCACTTGGGCCATCCTCCACTGCACTCCCTGGCCACAGCAGAGAGCTGGCCTGGAAGAGGGGCAACCGGGACAGGATCGGTGCCCCGACCGGGACTAAAACCCGGTGTGCCAGCGCCGCAAGGCGGAGGATTAGCCTAGTGAGCCGCGGCGCCGGCCTCCTTCTGCTTCTGAGTTCGCCCAAAGTGGTGGCTTAGCAAAGGCCAGTCTTTCTCCCGGGAATCAGACAAGTGTTACTAGAGCTTTGGCTTTCTAGTTAAGATCACTGGGTAAGAAGTGAGAAAACTTGAGTTCAAGTTTCTACTGTCACTAACTCACGGGTGACCTGACTTCCAAGGATCTCAGTGTCCACACTGGGTTGGTACTCCCAGGCCTCTTGCCAGTTCGAGAAATTGCGACTCCTCAGTAGTTTTCTGCTGAGTCTTGCTCATTTCCTCTGCGGGTTCCAGATCACATACTCAATGCCATACTTACTGCAGCATATGCGGTTTGAAGGACCCCAAAGAGTTGGAACTACACTTGGGCTGGGAAGGGCTGGATTGGCAGATGTGTCTGGGGAGAGAGGGGATGAGTGGCATTTGCCGGGCACTGGGTGTAAAACTGACAAGGTCAGATGGTACAACACATATTTACAGGGCCAGCATTGTGGCACAGTGGGAAAGCCACCACCTGAGATGCTGGCATCCCATATGGGTGCCAGTCCGAGTCCTGGATGGTCCAATTCTGACCCAGCTCCCTGCTTTTGGCATGCGAAAAGCAGCAGATGAGGATGGCCCAAGTACTTGGGCCCCTGCCATCCATGTGGGAGACCTGGAAGCTCTTTTTAAGTTATTTATTTATTTGAAAGGCAGAGATACAGAGAGGGAGAGGAAGGGGCAGAGAGAGAAGTCTTCCATCCATTGGTTCACTTCCCAGATGGCTGCAATGGCCGGGGCTGGGCCAGACCAAAGCCAGGAGCCAGGACTTCTTCTGGGTCTGCCACGTGGGTGCAGGGGCCCAAGCACCTGCACCGTCTTCTCCTGCTTTCCCAGGCACATTAGCAGAGAGCTGAATCAGAAGTGGAGCAGCTGGAACTCAAACCGGTGCCCATATGGGATGCCAGTACTGCAGGCGGCAGCCTAACCCTCTCTGCCACAGTGCCGGCTCTGATAAATCAATCTTTAAAACAAACATTTATTTGTGGAGTTATGTACCATGGTGGGAGTATGGTCAGTCAGGTGCTGCCTAATTATGCTGATGTGACGACCTGCACATCCCACAGCAGCCCCTACCACCTGGCGGCACTGTGGCCATGGTGATGTTGTAACATGGAAGTGTAATGCATTCCTCACCCATCTGTGGCAATGCTGGCGAAAACAAACCTACCATGTTACAGTCATGTGGGTACAGTAAATACAGTTACAGGACATAATTCTTGGTAATAAACGACTATGTTACTGGCTTATGTATTTACTATGCTCTACTTTTAACTGTTAGCGTGTACTCCTACCTATTAACAACCTTGACTGTGTGCTGAGTTATGCTGGTAGCAGCCTGTAGGCTTCATCTCAAGAGGCCACCGCAAGTGACTGATCTCTCTCATCTAGGATGCTCACACAATGACAAAAGCACCTAAGGAGACACCTCTCAGAAAGCTTCCTTGTTGTTAAGTGATGCATTATGAAGGTTTTAGTGACTTCAGAAGCTGTTAGTTTACATTTTAGGGTGAAATGTGCCAGCTCAGAGGACAAACCCCATGAAGTTCTGGCGAGTGGCCCAACCACATGGAAACTGCCCTGGCCCCTTTGGGGAGGTTGTCTGACCATTCCAGGGTCAATCTGTCACTGCAAGGTACTAACAGTGGAGCAAGGCAGGCTTAGAGCTGGTGTGCCTTCCAGGACAGGTAGGAGTTCCAGATGACGGCAACAGACTGGACAACGGCCAACCTAGGGAGCAGGAAGAGCACAGGGAAGGGCAGGAAGAGGGAAGGGAAAGGGAGGAGTTAGTCTCCTCCCGCCAGCCCCTCATGGAGGGGGGGCCTGTGTGGCCTGGACCAGAGGACACAGCTCAGATCCTGGTGCCATCCCCGAGCTCTGTCTCCTGGATGAGGACCTCCAAAGTTAAGCACCCTCAGCAGCTGTGGTGACATGCACAGGTCTGCCACACAGGCCCCTGGCCACGCCCTTTCCAAATACATTTTTCTATGCACCTTGCACCAGCTGAGATTTTTCCTTTCAAAAATACTCTGCCTGCTGGATAAAGGAATATTGCCATTTATCTTAAGTTAACCTGGCTCTAGTTTCAATGATGTTGTACAGGATCCTAGTGTTTGGTATTTGGTAATTCTCCATTCCTTTTAGTATGGTGAGTCGTGTAAATTTTGACTGTCTTCCCTCTAATGAGTTCTATATTTTCACCTGTTCCCAAGACCCCTCAACTCCAAGCATTCTAACTACTACTATTCTAACTACTATTGTGAGTTCCACTCTATTTTTTAAAAACTGTGCTTGCGCAATCATGTTTATTATTACTACTTTGCAGTAAACTAACCCGATCAGGTTCCTACTTGGCCTTCTGGTCTACCTGTCTGTGTAACCTAGGCTGTGGCACCCTAGGCACTGTCCCTGCAGATGTGCCATCAAAGGCAGAGAATCAAGGGTTGAGGAGGCAGAATCCTCCCTGGGAAGATGACAGTCAGTGGGCAGGCACCCTGAGCAGGTTCTATGAAGACTGAGAGGTTCTGGAAAAAACACTTAGAGATCTGAGAAGCTCTGACCAGGGCAGAGTGTGCCACTGGGGATCTGAGCTTGCCTACTATTTGCTTCCAACTGCTGGTAACATGGCTCTTCCTTGTAGGGTCGGGTAGGGGGCTGCATACCTGTAGTGCAGGGGGACCAAGTAGAAGTTGGCTAACTGCACAGCAGGCCAGAGCTGCAAGGGACAGAAGGTGATGGTTAGTGGCTGGCCCCTAGACTCAGTGCCTTACCTGGCCCTGCCCCTGCCCCAACTTCCGCACACCAGTAACAGCTGAAAACCTGCTGAGTGCTTCCCTGAGCATGGTGCCCACACAGGCAATGGGAACCCCAATGGAAGGGTTCTTGGGTTGGAAGGACCCCCAGGGCATCTCTGAACTTAAGGCAACAAGACAGGCTGTGAGTGTGTCAGCTCTTACGTAGTAGTTGGTGATGAGGGCGTCAAGATAATCCTGAAGAGACAGAGAAACAACAAATTAACACATCTTCCTCCAAGCAGCTCCCACCTCCCAATGTGAATGTTACACACAAACTTCTCTTCAGAGCACACTCCTGTCTCACACTCCCCTCAGCCCCTCTCCTCCACAGCCCAGGGCTCCACCTGCACCTCCACCTTCTGCCTACCTCTTTCCCCATGGGCTGCCACCCTGGCAGCCAGAAGCCTTGCCCACACCTGCCCCGCTCACCCGCTGTAGCTTAGCCCAATTGTCCTGGGCCGACAGTCCATTGAGTGTCCCTACCAGAGGGAGGAAGCAGCCTAGGAAACATGGGGCAAAGCACCCCTAGGACAAGAAACGAAAGCTCCGTGAGCCCCTTACTGCCCCGCCCCCAGCCCACCCTTCCCGACTCCCTGTTCTTTCTGCTCACCTGATCCAACAGCATCTTCTTCAGCGCATCCACCTTGGTGCCGCCTGGGAGGAGCCGGTCCAGAACCTTATACCAGCCTCCTACTACCGGGCCCTGAGAGTCAGCCCGACAGGGGAGCTGGATGCAGCGAGGGGACCCGTGGCTTTTAAATCACAAAGCTCCTCCCCCAGATACCAGAACCCAACTCCCAGGGAGGCAGACACCAAGATAAAAGGAGGGTGGCAGGGCTGGCTGAAGCGTGGAGAGGCCACAGGCCACTAAAGGGCAGCACAGAACCAGAACACCGTCCCGCTGGCTGCAGCCCTGCTGCAGGCAGAACTTACCACAAAGCCACAGCCCAGAGATGCCATGGTCAGGGTCCGGCCGGTCTGGTGTTCCCGCAGACCGCGTTTCTCCACCAGCTGCTGTGAGATAATGTCACCCAGGCCCATCAGGGACCCTGTGCAGGGTACACAGGTGTTGTCAGAACACGGCTGCTACTCCAGGAGGGAAGTGAGTCTGCTCTGGTGCTCTGGGCCCCAGGACTTCTTCCTTCTGGGGGTAAAGGACCAGTTCCTTCTTCCTGCCTCAAAGCCCTCCTCTCCCCAAGGATGGTGACACCTCGCGTGTGCCTATCAGAAACTGGGATGAACAGGCTAGGGCCTAGGAGCACTGTACTGAGCAGCAATGGGGGAATCAGAAACTATAGGCCAGCGCCGTGGCTTAACAGGCTAATTCTCTGCCTTGTGGCGCCAGCACACTGGGTTCTAGTCCCCATCGGGGCGCCGGATTCTATCCCGGTTGCCCCTCTTCCAGGCCAGCTCTCTGCTGTGGCCCGGGAAGGCAGTGGAGGATGGCCCAAGTCCTTGGGCCCTGCACCTGCATGGGAGACCAGGAGAAGCACCTGGCTCCTGGCTTCGGATCAGCGTGATACGCCAGCCGCAGCGGCCATTGGAGGGTGAACCAATGGCAAAAAGGAAGACCTTTCTCTCTGTCTCTCTCTCTCACTGTCCACTCTGCCTGTCAAAAAAAAAAAAAAAAAAAAAAAAACTATAGACAGAGGAAGGAAATCTTAAGATCCTGGGGCTGAGACCTGCACAATCACTTCCTCCAAACTCCTGCTTTTAGAGGTGTGGAAACGAGAATGCAGGAACTCACATATCCAGTAAGGGCAGAACCGAGGCAAGAACCGGGGTGGGACTGTTAGACCTGGGTCCTTCCAGGACACTGCACTGTGACTAGGTCATGTGTAGGATGGCAAGGACCCTGGCCACTGCTCTTTACCTTGGTCTGGGGGTCTATTTGTGAAAGCAGCAGGAGTAACTCTTTTTCTTTTAAAGATTTATTTATTTATTTGAAAGTCAAAGTTACAGAAAGAGAGGAGAGGCAGAGAAAGAGAGAGAGAGAGAGAGAGAGAGAGAGGGCTTCCATCTGATGGTTTACTCCCCAATTGGCTACAATGGCCGGAGCTGTGCTGATCCAAAGCCAGGAGCCAGGAGCTTCCTCTGGTCTCCCAAGTGGGTGCAGGGGCCCAAGGTCTTGGGCCATCTTCCACTGCTTTTCCGGGTCATAGCAGAGAGCAGTAGGGTCTTGAACAGGCACCCATATGGAATGCCGGCGCTTCACGCCAGAGCGTTAACCCACTGCACCACAGCGTAGGCCCCCGGAGTAACTCTTTTTCTAAAACAACAGTGCTCAAGTGATACCAGGCAGGCAGGTGACTGGTGGAGCGAGTCCTGACCACCTCTCAGCAGAATCAGCCAAACCCTGACTTCCCTATGACACCCCAGACTGAGCTGGTGTAGGTGTCACAGCCATTCCCCCAGGCCTGCGCACCGGCAACCCCTCCCATCACTGCAGAGGCCTAGCTTCAAGCAGCCCTCATCAGTCACCCCCACCCAGAAGCCAAAACAGACATCATCTCTATTGACAAAGCCCCGTCAATGACAGCGGCATTACGGTTTCTAGCAAACACACCCTGATGGGGCCGCCTGGGGGTGACCGCACAATCTCCAGCTTGCCTGTCTGAGTAATGAGAGCCCCTCTGGTCCCACAGCCACCACTGTCCCTGTGCCCTCAATTAGCACTGGGCAAACACATCTTCCACCCTGTTCCTTGGCCCGGAGCTGGCTCTGACGTCCGTGCTGGCTGCACACTCACTGGTCTGCTCTTCCCCCATACCCTCCGCACAGCTCTGCCCCAGGACAGCCTACCCATGGGCAACTGGGGGAGGCTGGGGGCTGGGCTGGGGCCAGGCACCCCTTGGTGACCTGGGCTGCTGGTCATGGAGCAGCCCCGGGCCCCCTGGCACACCCATCAAGGCAGCCCTGTCTTGGCTCTCCAGGGAATCCCCAAAGTGGTGGGGGCTCTTCCCAGAACACTGCTAGATATGAGGTCTCCAAGGACAAGAACAGAAGCCCAAACACCTCGCTATCCTATTCCCTCTGACACTCAGAGGAGCCCCCTGGCAGGAGCTCAGGAAATCAACAAAGGAAAAATGTCATACAGCCTCAAATCACAGGCCTACCCTAGAAAAGGGCGTGGAGAACTCCAAGTCCAGCCTGAAGGACCGTGGTCAGGCTGCAGGAGAGAACCAGGGAACCGAGGCTTGCTCCCCACCCCCAGGCAGTCAGCTCTTAACACTTCCCGCACCCCCACCTGACAACAGGAGGTACCAGGTGCACTCCCAGGGAATAAAGAGACGTGAGGAGGTCGACACAGGGGAACAGAAAAGGCAATCACTTCCTAAATGGAGGAACTAATGGTCTGACTGTCCACTTGGGCCAGATGGTCAGTGTGCAAAGGGCTCTCACACACTTAATATCTCACAAAAGGCCTAGGCAGGAAGTGAACCCACCTCCATCTGATGATAAAGGAAGTCTCTGAGGGATTGGACTTGGTAAGTAGTGGAGTTGGGATGGATGCAGGGCCTCTCTCGAGGAGGAGCAAGGAGGCTACAGGCTCAGAGGCCAGGAGGTGCCAAGAGGTTCCTGCGGCTGCTACTCTGCATGGAGTCCCTGCCCAAGCCAGGGCCCCAAGGGCCTGTGTATCAGAGATGCCTCCTGGACTGTCTTTATTCCCTAGTATTCCTGTCACCTTGTAGGGATGGCAGGCAACAAATTCCCAGGACCCAGAGAGGTATGCCTTGCCAACAGTCACACAACAAGTTCCTGACTTTTAGCCCCATGGTCCTGGAAGCCAACAGGCTTCGAGAAAGATGGATTCTAGGCCCCTGAAGTGTGACCATCAAGCTGGAAGGATGACCGGGTGACAGCGGAAGTGACAGGTGGTACGCACTCTGCAGCCTCTGCCAGTTCTGTTCATCTCAGACACCACAGGTTCCTGCTCTGCCCACAGATGATCAGGGCCCCTGGACCCACAGCAACTCCATGCTGGTCTAAGGCACAGGTCCAAAGAACAAGACCTGTATTTGTAGCCCACAGGATTCTTTGAGGAAGGAATCAGCCACTCAGATTCTTCATCCCCCCTTCCCCAACCCAAACAGACCCCGCCCCGGAAATGAGGGGTTGTCCAGGATCTTCCAGTGCCCTGGATTCCTTCTCCTTGGAGTTGTGGCTGGAGGCCTGCAGACACCAATGCCCAGGGTCCTGATGGGGCAGGGCAAGGGGCTGCTGGGTAGTGATGTCCCAGTGCCAACCTGGGCGCAGAGCCCAGTGAGCAGGCGCTGGCGCAGGTGTGACATCATACCTTTGGGCAGGTGCCAGTTCTCATGCCGTCACTCCCCACCAGATCCAGCGGGCAGGGGAAGGGGAGCCTGCCTCTGAGCACAGATTTGGGATCACCCAGTGTACAAGTGGAAAAGCCCCAACTTCTACATTTTCCCAGAGTAGGGATAAATGCCCTACTTCCTCTGTTTTGCTCCTGTCCTTTTTTATTTTTATTTTTTTAAAGATTTATTTATTTGAGAGGCAGGTCAGAGAGAGAGGGAGAAACAGAGAGAAAGGTCTTCCATCCACTGGTTCACTCTCCAAATGGTCACAACAGCCAGGGCTGGGTGTATCCAAAGCCAGGAACCAGAGGCTTCCTCTGGGTCTCCCATGTGGGTGCGGGGGCCCAACGACTTGGGCCATCTTCTACTGCTTTCCCAGGCCATAAGCTGGGAGTTGGATTGGAAGTGGAGCAGCCAGGACTCCAACCGGCATCCATATGGGATGCTAGTGCTGCAGGAAGAGGCTTAACCTACTATGCCACAGCGCTGGCCCCAACTGCTGACTTTTATGTGGAGTCTTACATGTGAGAAAATAAAGCATTTACAGAAGGCGAGATGGTAGAGGGACAGGAAGTAGCTTCTTGGAATGAGGAGCAGTACAGGCAGGTGGGCAGGATAGACAGCTACCGGCACGGAGCAGCAGCTGCTGGCCCAGGGGTCTCCAACCATGAACTGCCTGCCTGCCTGGTTGGGATAAGAGATTGGTTTGGTACAGAGCCAGGGAGAGCTGAAGCCCAGCATGTGGGAAGTGGAAGAGTGCACCTGGCCTCAATGTTCCCATTCCCGGTCTGAACCCAGAAAATGACACAGAATGGAAGGTTCTGCCGCCTGTTGAGTATCTAAATACAGCCGAGACTATGCTCAGCATCTGCTGGCCCCAAGACTCCCAAGTGCAGGGCAGTGCCATGGGCAGCATCCTCGGTTGGCTATCTATCTATCTATCTATCTATCTATCTATCTATCTATCTATCTATTGGGTCCACACTGTGGTGTAGCACGTATCCAGCACTGGATTCCATAAGGGCGCCTTCTCTCTCTGTAACTCTGCCTTTCAAATAAACAAACAAACACTTCATAAAAAAAAACACTTATTTATTTCAAAGTCAGAGTTAGAAACAGGGAGGGAGAGACAGAAAGAGCTCTTCCACCTGCTGGTTCAGTCCCCAGAGGCCACAATGGCCAGAGATGGACCAGGCTGAAGCCAGGAGCCAGGAACTCTCTTCTGGTCTCCCACATAGGTTGCAGGGTCCAAGCACTTGGGACATCTTCTGCTGCCTTCCCAGGCACAAGCACAGGGAGCTAGATCAGAAGTGGGGCAGCCGGGGCTCAAACCAGCATTCACACGAGATGCCAGCATCTCCAGTGGCGGCTTTCCCAGCTTTACCACAATGCTGGCCCCAGCGCCCTGGGTTCTAATGCCAGCTCTACTGCCAACCACAAGGCCTCAGGGCATGTCATTCTCCCTTTGCCTCAGTTTTCTGCTGTGGTTATCAGGCACTAGACTGAATGGTTTCCTAGGCCGGTTGAGCTCTCACATTCTGGTTTACTTCAGACTCCAGGGAAGGCAGTGTCTGTGGGAGCCTGGCTACTCCCATAGTGGGACTAGGTGACCTAAGATGGCTGGAACTGGGCCAAGTGGAGACTGAAAGGGCCCTCAAGAAAGGAAGGGATACGGCTGACTCAGACTCTGCAGAACACACTGCAAAGCTGCTCCAGGCTGCCCTGCGCCTGACTCTGGCTTGGCCAAAGCTGAGTATTACACACTTCCCTTGAGCCGGTTCAGATTTCTGCGATTTAAGTCTGATTCCAGCCAGCACTGCAGTTCGACCTAGTAGTGGGTCCTTCCTAGTAGTGGATCCTTCCTCCAGGCCTATCCACACCTGGGCCTTCACTGTCGATGTCAGTGACTGTGCAGCTTGCGCATTGAGGGGAGGTCACATCCCGAGGGGAACCTTTGGCCAACGCAGGATGGGAGCTGGAAAGCCTCTGTTCTTTCAGAGTTCTAAGTAGTTCAAAAGCTTCTCAGCCAGTTTCAAGGGGCTGAGCAACCAGCAGCCCTTTGCAGCGGCCAATCTGATAATGCACTTTCTTACTGTTCTCTCTTCCCCTCCATGGGGTTACTTCCTACTCGCCAACAAAGCACCTGCACATGGGCTTCAGGCTCTGTTCTTTGGAGACCAGGGCTAAGACAGTCATCCACGATGGCAAGTGGAACACACCCAACCCAACCCAAGACCATTGTAGAAGAACAGCTTGTTGTGCCTGGATTGCCAGTAGTCGCAAGAAGGGCCAGCCTCTTGAGCCTTTAAGTTTACTGAGCATTTCCTGATTGCTAAAGCCTCTTCAGAGATAGCCCCTCTGTTGTCCCTGTAAGGTCCTATTGCTAAACGCAAGCCTCAGAGAACTGAAGCCTTAAGGGGTTTACTGACGTGTCCTGATAACGCAGCTCCTAGGTGCTACGGCCCTGCGATTTAAATCCTGGTCTTCCAAAGCCAAGTCTGAAATCTCTGTGCTGTTCTCTGGTGGGACGGGACCTCAGCGACTACTATGCTGGGGTCCACATACGGCTCAGTGAGCTACATCCACCTTCTCGTTTTATGTGTAGTTTGCTCCACGTCCAAGGGAGGAAATGTTGGAGAAGAAGGCTAGGCGGCCACAGGCAGCTTCAGGGCTGAGCTGGGACGTGAGCAGAGCCTTAGGAAGGCTGAGGGAGGGGAGCCAGAGCGCTCTGCCACCAATGGCCCAGAGCCTCCACTCAGCCGCATTTCTGCACTCAGGCCCCTTGGGGCTCCAGCTCCAGATCCCTTGAATAGGGAAACCAAAGGACTATCCTTCCTTCCCTAGTCTGACGGCCACGAGGGGGAACCTGCCACCTGGCAGCTCCGGGCCCTGAGGGAATTTGAGGCTGGGCAGAGGGCCCAGCGTGTCAGTTCCCATCACAGCCACACAGTCCAGCGTGAGTCACCACACACGCAGCCAGGTGAGTCATGCAGGCTGCCGGACGCTCCGAGGACAGGACACGAGGTGGCTGGGCACAGGAGGCTGGAGAAGGGCCCAAGGAGGGGCAAGAGTCCATCCGCTGACCCATCCTGCGGTGACGCCTCTAGTGCTGACGCGGGGTGATGCTGGCATCAGGAGCCCCTTTCAACCTTGCTTTCTGTAGCTCCCCACCCCTTCCAACATTCTCGAGTCCTGCGCCCTTCCTCCAAACACAGGGGAGACCCCGCTTTAACCAGATTCCCCTTTGCACTGCCCCAGTGGTCAGAGACTTCCGGCCCCTCCTCCTGCAAAGTTACCTAGCTGTGCACCGCCCCCTACGGGAGCTGCCCTGCAGAGTGAAGACGGGAACACGTGCAGGTAAGTGGTTGGGTTACCACGGTGAGGCTGTTACTCAATCTCCACTGAGTTCTAAAAAAAGCCTTGGCTAGTATATTGTTTGGGGATGCACACATAGATAGGAAAGCGAAAGAATGATATAAACAGAAGCCAGGAAAACGGCAGTCTCTGCCTGACTCAGGCACCCACGGGCTCTCAAATCCGGGTACTGATACAGGAATGTTCCTTCCTAATACCACTTACACTGTAAATACATGTTTTAGTATTCTTTGGGGTATTTCACAATAAGAAATACTAGGAAAAATAAGATAGTTGTTTGAGAACCTTGATTTCAGATTTAGGTGTGTGATCTCACATGATTCGAATAATGCTTTGTGGGCCCCTCACGATATCCTGTACGTGGAAGTGCTTTGTGCACTGTAAAATGTTAGAGAATTTGCTGAGTTATTTTCCAAGTCGGAGACTCCTGGGCAATGCCTACATACTCTGCTGCTTGAAGACCTTCACAGCCAACGTGGGCGCTTAAGCACAGCCTCGGGGCACCTACCCTCCGAAGCACACTGGGGACCACACTGGGGACCGCGTGGGGTGCCAGCTAGCCTCTCCAGGGGTCTGCAAAGAAGCAGGAAACGAGGGAGGTGTGGCGTCTCCTGTCAGTCAGCCTGCTCTGGTCGCACTCGGGTCCCAGAGGGACACTCACCAGCCGTCAGGACCTGGACCTTCCACGGGTGAGCAGCCAGGGCCCGCTGGTATGCCCGCCACAGTGCCATGCTTCCTGCCAAGCCAAGAGGAGAGGGGGTCACCCCCGCGGCTCCCCACGATGAAGAAGACGCCTGGCATCCTCGGGCCCACTTCCCCCACCCCCTCTCCAATGCGTCTTAAAGGGGCAGGGGCCCGAGAGGGATGCTTCGTCCCAGGAGCCGCCCCGACAGTCGGGGGAGAGGACTGCGGGGAGCCCTGGGTTCCTGGCGGTAACCATCTGCTACCCCACCTGTCAGGGCAAGCTCGCCCTGGCGCCCACCCGGAGCTTGGGTCCCGGAAGAGTGAGTTCAGTCAGCCCCCCGATTCAGTGAGCACCGGTACGCGTACGGAGTCCAACTCCACGCCAGCCACAGGACCCATCGCTGCCTGGGCCTGGAGGACCACGTGCCCTGTGGGCACTCGTGGCGCGCGCCACTCCCAGCCAGTAACCGCGGCTCACCCATCACTCACCTGCGTGCGCGCTCCGCGCCCAGCGGTCCTCCCACGTGATGCGCGCTGGCCGAGGGACTTCCGCCACAAGCCCCGCCCCTTCCGGCCCGCCTGCCCGCAGACTTTGGGACCCAGAGGGGAATGGGTCTACAACGCCACTGATCGCCGTGGAGAGCTGCTCAGCTCGGTCACCCCTTCTCCGAGTGGACTGTGTCGGGCCCCGGTGTGGTGTCGCCGGGCGTTACTTCCCACCGGGGTCCAACTCCAGCCTGCTTCCGCCCCTCACGCCCCGCGGCCCGGGCCCGCCCCTCGCTGCTCCGAAGGACGCGAGCTTGTGGGCCCTCGGTCTCAGAATCCAGGAGGGAAGCCCTAAGTGGTGGGTTAGTGCGTGCGCTCCTTTCGTCCCGGGTTGTTCCCGCCTCCGTGAGCCGAGCTCGTCCCCACTCGTCCTCACAGCACCCGGCTCAGCGCTCTGCCCACTACAGCCCCTGCGGGAAAGCTGCGTGAGGACTTGGGGAGCCCCGGTCACTACACCCGGACTTAGCCGCACCCCTCACTTCCAGGGGTCTGTAGGAGGTGTGTGGGAGTGGGGCTGTCGGCCCCTGCCGTAGCTGTTTAAAATACATTACCTCTAGAAAGAGCCATTTTTAACAAAGGGGCCCACAGCGAAGCGTCAGAACTACTAGGTGATTTCCGAATCCCTTCCAGCTCTGACACTCGGATTCTGTGCACACACCGCAGGATCCTTTCCCGCAAGGGGCGCTGTCAGGCGGGCAGCTCTGCTGAGCTCCAGGGGCCACACGTGGCAGGCAGGGAGCTCACCGCTCTCCACTTGCCTACCTGCGGCCCCAGTGCACTCAGTTCCTATGTGGATAACGCAGAGAGAATCCTGTCACGGATACTGGAGAAGACCGTTCGGGAAGCAAGAGAATTCAGTCATTTCACTAAAAGGCTCCTATCTGTGAAACACCATTCCAAAAAGTGAATTTACTAACAGCCCACGCTTGCGGCTGGTTGGAAAGCTGTGTTCTGAAGGCAGACCGGCAGGCTCGAATCCCACCACTAGTTCCTGATGACCTGACGTGTTCACCCTCAGAATCTCTGAAGTAAAAACAACACCTGCCTAGATTAACACACGAAGTGCCTGAAACAGTGCTCGACACCGTGTGCCTCCTTTCCCCTTCCTTCCTCCTTGGGGAACCCGGGGGGAGGGAGAAATCTGGGAGGCTCCCTGGTGACGGTGGAATCTGAACGGGGATCCTAAAGGATGAGCAGGCTTTAGCAGAGGATGTTCCTGGAGGGACAGTGAGCAGCGGCACAAGGTGAAATGGCCGTTGTTGCAGAGAGGGCTGGAAGACCGCAGCCTGGGGGAAAGTCTGCGGTAAGGAGCACCATCAGAAAGCGCCACCCGGGGGGTTTCTTCTGGACGCGCAGACCCGGGCTGAGCTCCAGCAGCAGGAGCAGGGAGGCTGGGACCCGCGGCCGGTCTCCACAGTCAGTGTGCACCGTGGCTGTGGAGAAGGAGCAGAGCGGCTGGGCCGTGAGGACTGCCCTCGCAGCTCCAAAGGCAGCGGCCGACCAGAGCGGGCGACAGCGGCAGCGCAACCCTCGGCTCCTTTCGTGGCCATGCGTTACGTTCCCTGTGCTGCTTAGGGACCAAGGTTTCCTCTTCCGCACAGGAGACCGGACTACTTGATTCCCCCCTTCTTAAAGGAGATTTTGACATGATAAATTCCCTAGAGCAGCAAAAAGCTCTTCCCAGAATCCTGCCCAACACCCCTCTAGGCTGCCAGAGGTTTTCATGTCCAGCTACACTCCCCTCTCCCTGATGGGAGTTGGCTGCCTATTTTTCCTATTTCCTGAGGTTTTCTACTGCCCTCCAGATCCCAGCCCGTACCCCCTGTGTTCCAAGACTACAGTTTGCCTGTTTCTCGTTACTGGGGCCTACCCTTGCTGAGGCAGTATTGTAGTCACTTGAGTGCCTCATCCCACTGTAGGTCTATGAGGCAATATCACAAGGATCAAAAATCACAATGTGCATGGAGTGGGCACTTGGCCGAGCAGTTAAGACACTTGCATCCCACATCAGAGTACTGGGCGTTCCATTCCTGACTCTAGCTTCCGGCTAATGTAGATCCTGGGAGGCAATGAGGATGGCTCAAATAATTGGGTTCCTGCCACCAACACAGGAGACCTGCATTCCCAACTCCTGGCTTTGGCCCTGGTAATTGAGGGCATCTGAGGAGTGGACATTCTCCCTCTCTGTGCCTCTCAAATTAAAAAAAAAAAAAAAAAAAAAATGACGTGTAAAAGAATGGTTGTAGTAACTGAAGATATTTAATCTAGAGAAGAAAAGACTTGGGAAACACATGATAGCTATTGTTAAATACTTAAAAGGGCAATTACAAGGAAGAATGGCTAGGTTTTCTAACACCCATGAGTAAAATTAAGAGGTTTGCTCTTTGACTTGATAGAAAGGAAGATTTTAAAAACATGACTGTCTGGGAGTGCCCAGCTAGGGCCAGATGACTAGTGGCTGGGAGGGGATTCCTACGCAGGAGCAAGAGCTGAGCCGCCAATCTCCTGGCCGGCTGTTGGTGGCGGGCCTCGGTTAAAGGTGCTAGAAGCAGCTTCAGTCCCATAAGTGACTGTCACCCTCTTGGGCCCGTTGGTTAAGCTAAAGAGGATGTCTGGGAAGGCAGTGACAATGGATCCTGGATTATAGCCCAGCAGGAGCCTTCATGTGGATACCCTTTCCAGTTCTCCAAACACCACTCACAAGTGGTCTCAAAAACACCCAGTACCTTTACTTAGCTTTACCTACTTCACAATATGCTCAATATGAGCAATCTGACTCCCAAGCCTAGGTCAGGCCTGAGTGTTTCTTGTGAGCCATAGTTTTAGGCTGAGGCGCCTTGTGGGAGAGCAGTCCCCTTGCCCACAGCGGGCTGTGACTAAAGAAGTCTGTGGAAGGAGAGAGATCTAAGGAGTCCTGGGGAGGCAGGCCTAAAGGTCAGGCCTGGCAGCATCACCGTCCAGGAAGGCCCCAGTTCCTATGGCTCTGTGCATGGGGGCCATTTGTTCTTGGCAGACTTCATTCCTGCTGGACCAACACTAGGGACCAGGCAGAAGGCGATGGCTGGCTGGAGGGAAGCCAGGCCCTTTAGGTGGGGAGGTTGGTTGGAACATAGCACTGAAGTGGGCTCGACTTTCAAGCTGCAGACGGTGGCCCAGCGGGGAGGTGAGTCCACGGACAAAATGGATCCGAACCAGCCCTGACTGCCCCCCAGAAACCAGCCATCCATAGGAGTCCAGGTTTGGGCTGAAACGTACCTGTGAAGAAAACAGAAAACAAGAGAGAAATGCCTCGTGGTGGGGCAAGTCCGCAGTATGAGCAAAGAAATGGGTCACAATCAAAAGGTCAGGACCATGAGCAGGTGAGAGAGGTAGGAAAAGGAAGCCAGTGATGAGGAAGCCGTTGCCAGAGCTGCTTCACTCTATCACAGACGCGAGTTGGGGGGAAGTGAAGTTGAGACAAGGCTCTTACCTTATGAATGGCCTCGAGCTGCAGCCTATCCAGGCAGAGCTGAGAGTGTCCCTCTCCCACCTGCATGCGCAGCATTGGTTCTCTATGGAGCAGATTGTGGAAGGAACCCTGGCAGGGGGCAGTGCAGCAGAAAAGAGGAAGCGAGCAGCTCTTTAGTTCTGCGTCTTTGTGCTGGGACTCCTCAGGACTCCCTACTCTACGAGGACTAGATTTTCCACCTTTTCTAATACCACACCCATTCTCCTGGCTTCAACTTACCAAATCTGTATCTTGAAAGAGTAAGTAGTGATGGGTGACAGTTTCTGCATAAGTTCGAGCCTTGGGAGGATTGGGGACCCCAGATGTGGCAGAGGAGTGGTCTTGGTCTTCAGGACTGTCCTGATACGGCATCAGATCTGCTTTATAAATAGGCTAGAAAGGAGATCAGGACATTAGGTTCTATAATACTGGAGACAGAATAAGAGCAAAGAGATTAAACTGTTGTGGTGCCAAGAAAGTGGTATGTTTCAATATCTGTTCAGTTGCAGTAGGGCAGGAAGATTACACACAGGTCTTTGCTAAGGGATAATAACAGGGCTGGGAGACCTAGTGCTCATTTACATGCTGCCAGGAGGGGTTAGGAGGACATGCAGATTACGATGCGAGAGTTGGTGCTGCTGGTGGCTGTTGATATACGTACAAATCTTCGCTCTACAGGTCGCTTGACATTTATTGGGTTCAGTGCCATATCAGGCAAAATAGCTGCAATGAGTTCCCCAGATATATCTCCTGCGGCTATTGTCCCAAGCCAGTCGGATCCTGAAAGACTCTAATAAGGAGAAACAGCATTCATTCATTTGTATACGTATTCAATTCTGTGAACTGGTAATGACTGCGTAATCTGAGGGGAGACACACAAACAAAAAATGCGTTTATCATACAAACCCCGTATCCCTGATGCTACAGTTACCACATACCTATTTTCTCTTCTTTCTACCTATAACTACTGCCTTTTGCTGACCATCACTAGTGAGAGAATGAGCCATTTTCCTGTGTAATGACCACAGAAGAGAGAGAAGCTCACCCAGACAGTGCCTTTTCGAGGAGCAGTGAAGTAGGCCTTGAAACCAAGGTAACCAGCATCAATATAATGGATTCCACAGAGTCCATAACTGGAAAAGAAATACAACATTTCTTCTCCCTAGTTCCTTGCAGAACTCAAACTACCCCAGTGAACTACCTTGATCTCCCCTTCCCCCCAATAATCCAACCCATGCTGCACCCCAACCCCTTGAGGGCCTATCCCTAGAACTCCTATCTCCATCTTGCCGTACGAGGCATAGCAGTTGTCCTGAGCCACAGTGACACCATTGTAGGGGAGCAGCCAGGCCAGCTCTGTACTCAAGAAGCGCTTGATAGAGTTTATTGGCTCATACGGTCGTCGAAGGTCCCAGAATTTAATTTTGCGGTCACTCCCTGCAGAGACTAGAAAATGGCTGAAAAGATGGGAGATCAAACATGAACAAATATGGAAGAGTCAGCCTGTTCCAGTCTTCCCCTCCACAGCCCTTCTACTGTATACCTGTTGGCTTTGCACCATTGAAGGGTACGCACAGCCTGGTCATGGGCTAAGAAACACTGGAAAGGGTAGAGCTTTAAGGAGCCATCTGGGAGCCGTATCCGCTGCAGGGGTGAGTTAGTGGGAAGGTTCCAGAAAACGACCATGCCTGAAGTAGGGACAGAATGTGTAGGCGTTAAAGGCAGACAGGTTCTCTCTTCTTTGTTCTTATTTCTTTCTATGGGCCCTAGGACCATTTTCTACCCTCAGATCTGAAATATTATGGGGAATCACAGTTAGCTACCCAATACTACCTCCATGGTTTAAAGGCTCAATCTGACATTTTAGTCCCAATTTCCATCAATAAAAAAGTAATGGCTTAGTTTGCAATTGAAGCAATAGGTTAAATGTACACAGTAGCCTCTACTCCCTATTAAATCAAAGTAAGGGACTTTTTAAAAGCATAAACCCTGGGGCCAGCATTGTGGTGTACCAGGTAAATCTACTGCTGAAATTGGTATCCCTTATGGGTACTGGTTCAAGTCCCATCTGCTCTGCTTCTCTTTTTTTGACAGGCAGAGTGGATAGTGAGAGAGACAGACAGAGAGAAAGGTCTTCCTTTTTGCCGTTGGTTCACCCTCCAACGGCCGGCGCATCGTGCTGATCCGAAGCCAGGAGCCAGGCGCTTCTCCTGGTCTCCCATGCGGGTGCATGGGCCATCCTCCACTGCCTTCCCGGGCCATAGCAGAGAGCTGGCCTGGAAAAGGGACAACCGGGATAGAATCCGGCGCCCCAACCGGGACTAGAACCCAGTGTGCTGGTGCCGCAAGGCGGAGGATTAGCCTGTTAAGCCACGGCGCCGGCCTGCTCTGCTTCTGATCCAGCTCCCTGCTAATGCACCTGGGAAAGCAGCAGAAAACGGCCCAAGTCCTTGGGCCCCTGCACCCATGTGGCAGACCAGAATTTCCTGGCTCCTAGCTTCCCTTGGCCGTTGAGGCCACTGGGGGAGTGATTCCATCATTTCCCTCTCTTTCACTCTTTGTAACTCTTTCAAATACATAAATAAATCTTTTAAAGATTAAAAAAAAAAAAAAAGAAAATGGGGTTAAAAGGTAAGTTTATTTTGGTGCAGAATTTTTTGAATTTTTGAAATTCATGCATAGTTTTTTTTATAATACATGGTTCCATGAACTTTAAACCCCTCCTCTTCTTGTATTTCAAATTTTTTTGCACCAAAATAAACAATTTTTTAAAGAAATATTTATTTATTTGAAAGGTAAAACAAGAGAGAAGATATCTTCCACCTGCTGGTTCACTCTGCAAATACCCACAACAGCTGGGGGTAGACCAATATGAAGCCAGGAGCCCGGAACTACATCCAGATCTCCCCAGTGGACAGAAGGGGCTCAAGCACTTGAGCCACCAACTGGCTGCCTCCCAGAATGCAGCAGCAGGAAGCTGGATCAGAAGTGGAAGTACCAGAACTCAAAACAGCACTGATACGGGGTCGGCATGTCCCAGGCAGTGGTCTAACCCACTGTGCCACAACACCTGTCCCTAAATTTTTTAATTCCATTTCCCATGAACATTTTGAAGCATCCTTGTATAACAGATAAAAATAAAGGGCAAATTAACAATAAAAATCTTAAATAGGTGGGAAAGTTACTTGTAGCTTACCCTCTTTTATACATAAAACCCAGGGAGTATAGTACCGATTTGCCTCTCTTGAAAAAAAAATGTACTGACAGCTAAGCAATATAAATAATTCAACAAATGAGGAAGAGATTGAGATAAGAAGACTGGTAGAGACAATCATTAAATAACTAGGAACAGTATCAGGTATCATGCTCCTTAAAGTAAGAATAGTACCACCCAAAGCAAAACAGCAGATGGAGAGAGGGAAGATACAGAAAGAAGTGCAAGAGAGCGAATCTCCTTATCTTCCGGGCACAGAGTCTAAGACTGCCATTTAAAAACCACCACCACCTCATAACTCCACTGCATCATGGTATTTTTTTCCTTTTTAATCTTAAGAAATCATATTTAAGGAATACTAGTGGTAAAGCAACATTTATTAGGTGTTTAGCTAATTTTTTCAGTTTGACCTTAGTGTTTTTTCTTTGTCTTTAATTAAAGTATAATTAAATTAATATCTTTTCATTTAAAGTAGCTTATAAAGCATAATCCCATTTTTATAAATTCTTTCCTTCAATCTTTTCATCTTAGCATATACAGAGAACTGCATGAAATTGTTTGTCTACTTTTATATTTTCAATCAGAGAAATTATAGTGACATTTCATTCTTTGTATGTTTTGACATTGCTTGAATGTTTACAACTATATAAAAGGCACAACAGTGAAGTGAAAAACAATAACCAAAAACCAAGCATATCTGCAAAGAGCAGTGGCCCCTTTTGTCTTGTTTCATTTTGTTTTTACCATTATAATAGCCAGCAGCCAGGTGATGGTGGGGCCTGGTAGGCATCCAGGCCAGGCTAAGGCACTGACCACACTCAGAGGGGTCCGTAGCTTGCATAGACCCCACCTGAAGGGTTGCCACACACTGCACCTGCAGAACAGAAGAAGAGGTTAGGAATATCTACAGTCTACAACAAAGCTCAAAGCCATGTTTAACCCAGCAGGACGGGGCGTTTTTCAGAAGTACCAGGAGACTCACTGTGGAATCAGTAAGGTGGGGCTCTCAGAAGTTGGAGCCTCAGACAGCAGGTTCCTCACTCACCTTATAGATGGTGGGCTTCATTACATCTGTGAGGGAAGAAGAGCAGAAGCTGATGCTAGGGTCCAGAGGACTGAGCTCCTGATCAGGCCTTGCTCTTAGTTCAGACTCTGCCCTCTGGATAATTATCTTCCCTAACCTTTGAGCAAGTCCTCGTCTTCCCACAATCGACTCTGTGATCTATTTCTCTCTGTCCCCACCTTCTTTCCCTCTGCTACTCCTGAGTCTCTCTCCTCCTATCAGAATGGTTTAATGCCTCCACTCTGCTCCCTTCTCATCTCTCACCCTCTCCAGACCTTTGCTCGTTCAGCTAGCCCTCTTTCCTCCTACATTATCTACTTGCTCCCTCCCCTCCTGGGTCATTCCCATATTCCCACAGAAACGCCCTGTATCCTATCCAAACGAACATAGAGCTTCCACTGGCCTTATTCACTCCAGGCACCTTGCACATTTGTTGCTCTTCACAGCAAAGCTTCCAGGAGGACTCATCTGTACTTACTGTGTTCCCTTCCTGTCCCCTCCTCTACCCACTCCCACATCAGGACACCAAGTGCAGGACTTCCCTGCACAGCTCAAACCCGGGTGCCCTTTTCTTCTAGTACTCAGTGTTGCCAAGAACAGATAAATTCTACACATAGGAACCACTGTCCCTGACCCCTTCCTCTTCTTGCTCATCATCAGCTCTGATTCTCTGTGCACAGGAAACAGGATGTTTGCATCTGTGTACGTGTGGTGGTGAGCACAGGACAGCCAGATGGTGAGGCAGGGGGATTGGCCCTGTGTCAGCTTCAGCCCTGAGCAGCTTTTTACAGAGCCAATTAACGCTGGCACAGGAAGGGAAAAGGCTTGAGAATATGGAAGAATGGGGAATGGTGGGCATAAAAGCCACCAGCTGGGACACTTGCATCCCGTATCTGAACACCTGGGTTTCAGTCTCTTGGTTCTGTTTGACTCCAGCTTCCTGCCAACACACACTGGAGGAGGCAGCAGCTAACGAATGGTTCAAGTAGCTGTGTTCCTATCACCCACAAAGGAGATCTAGATTATGTTCCTAGCTTTGGCCCCAGCCAAGGGCTGCTGAAGGCATTTGGGAAGTGAACTAGCAGATGGGAGCTCTTAGTTTCTCTGTCTCTCAAATCGGGGGGAGGCGCAATGCACTAAAGGAGTGCAGTTATAAGACTGCAAAACAGACAGCCCAGGGCTGGCCGCGCTGTGGCATAGCGGGTAAACCACCACCTGCAGTGCCGCCATCCCATATGTGCGCTGGTTCGAGACCTGGATGCTCCACTTCTGATCCAGCTCTCTGCTATGGTCTGGGAAAGCAGTAGAAGATGGCCCAAGTCTTTGGGCCCCTGCACCTGTGTGGGAGACCTGGAAGCTCCTGGCTCCGGACTGGCGCAGCTCCGACCACTGAGGCCAATTGGGGAGTGAACCAGCGGATGGAAGACCTCTCTCTCTCTGTGTAACTGTGACTTTCAAGTAAAATAAATAAATCTTAAAAAAAAAAAAAAAAATGACAACCCAAGAGCAAAAGCATGAGGTCACACAATGGGGGATGGAGGGGAGTGACTGAGCCAGAGGACTTTTGCTATGATGGACAGGCACTCCTAGCTCTGGCCACTGCTACCACAGTTCCTTTTCTCCTTGCTCTGCTACTCACCTGGAGGTTGCTGTGCCAGCAGGGCCTCAGGATGGGGTAGACTGAACAGCAGCACCTTCCCATCTGAGCAGGCAAGAGCCAGGAGACCCAGCCGGGGGAGGAGAGGAGCCTGGAGGGGAGACAGAGCTAGGCTGACGCTTGCTGCTTGCAGGTCTGAGGCTAAGGTCCCTGAAAACCTCCCTTCCTCCAACTCCAGAGCGCTCCCAAGACTTCTCTGTCCTGTCTCCAAGTCCTAAGGCCATCCCACATTCAACTGAGTACCTTCCGAGGAGTGCTTGGAAGCTCCCATGCTCCACTGGGGCAGAACTTGAGGTCCCAGATGCAGCCGTGGTCACAAGCAATCCCATATACAAAGTGGGCCCTGTTGCCAGGACTAGGGGAAAAACACATTTGGGGACAGTGGGTAGGGAGGGGCCTGGTGCTGCTGGAGCCATGCTCCTAGGTCTTAGCCTAGCCCGGGCCCTTCTCCCCAACCTGCCCAGCCTCCATGCTGCCCTCTCCCTCCCCCACCCACCCATGGCAGTGTCCCAGCCCCACCTTACCAGCTTTCTTGTTGCAAGGTCCCAAGACCCCACAGCTGCAGCAGCCCAGGGCCTGAATGAATCTGGCTCAGTGAGTGTGTTTCATTCATGTCTGGGCTGGAGAAAAGGGCCACATACTGCGAAGCTGCTGCCCCCTCTGGCACAGGGCACCAGTCTAGAGCCCAGAGTGGGCCGCCCGTGAAGAAGGACACGTCCCAGCGCTCTGGGTGTGCTGTGATGGAGCTAAATCTAGAGGAAAGCCAAAGGTGAGATGAGGAAAGGAGTTAGTATGAGGTAATGAGGACAGGATGGGAGTCCAGCTGAGATGGTGTGAGCTGCATTCATCCAGGGTGCACCCAGAACAGCCTGCAGATGAGAACATCCTTGGCCACAGTCTTCCTCCTTCCCCTCCCAGTCCGTGTAGCTCCAGCTCATCTTCAAAGACGATGGGCTGTTCATTCTGGCCTCCTGCAGTATTCCCTCTAGGGTTCATCCATCCAGTTCCACTGGAGTAGATGCCACGTTGTAAACCGGTTTCACCCTAAGTCTTCCCAGTTTCCCTCCGTCTGGCTGGCAGCACCAAGCACTACAAATCAGAGGGTTGATCAGCTCTAGCCAGGACTCCCATCCTTGGAACCAACTGGACCAGCACCAGTGGGAGGACAGGGCTGTTTCCTGTTTCTGAGAATCAGAACAAAGCCCGAGTTGCATCTTCACCTGTTTATTCTATAGAGTGTGCCATCTTCAGGAAGCCCTTCCCGTTGTACAGAAAACAAAGGCGACTTCTCCTCCTGGGGCAGGTAGGGCGCTGCCTCACTGGTGGAAGGCAAACAACAGCTTGAATTTGGAAGCTTCACCCACCCCAGAATTCTTACCATACATCCAGAGTCCTCTGTGACCCTTCCATCTCCAGTGTCACCCCCTCCTCGCCTTCAGGAATGTTGCTACAACTTACAGCTCCGATAACAAGTGCCACTTCCAGGCTAAAGGAATCCATTCAGCAAACTCCCAGTAGGAATGCTTCTGCTCTCGGCTGGAAAACCAAAAGAGGCATCAGTGGAGCCGGAGGAGAGATTCCAGAGCAGAGCTGCCCAATACAAGCCTCTGCGAGGATGCAAAGGCACGTGCGCTGCTAGCTGCAAGAAGCCCCTAGGCACCTGAAATGTGGCTACTGCAGCTGTGCAATGGACTTTTTATTTCATTTCATCTGAACTACACAGCTCCAGAGCTCCAGCCTCTGGAGCAGTGTCTTTTAGCAATGAGCATCACTACTGTGCCCCACCTGTGGGTGTGTCTCTTTTTCCCATGCCCCCTTCTGGACTGTCTGTGAGCTTCCCCACCGCCCCTCTACCCCCAGCCCCCCAGTCCCCAGCCTCACAGGTCCTTGGTGAGATGGAGGCATTTCCACACAGGTGCCATGATGTGATTGGGTAAGCCATTGAGAGCCATTCCCCGGCAGTGTGGTTTCTGTTTCTGAGGATCAAATTGAAGAGAATGTAAGGGAGAGGATTTTCTAGGTTGGAAACAGTGCCAGAAGATAGCTTTCTTCCCCAGCTTTTACTTTCCTTGGCATTACCTGCCCTCCAACCACTGACTACCAGCATCTTTAAAAGATCCTGTTTTGACCACTACAATGATTTCTCCATGCTTTTCTTGGAACGCCTGTCCTGTGGGGGAAGTCTCTCCCTGCTTCTTCAACCTCTTCTCCAAGGCTCTATCTCCTCTGATGTGTCTGCTGTGTTATGCCCTGTTTGCGTCTCACCTTCCCACATACACTCCTGGTAACTCACACCATGCCCAGGGGTTAGACTACCATCTTCATGTGTGATTATCAAGTTTACATCTCAGTAAATGTAAACTTGACTCTGTCTCAACTTTTCTACAAGTACTATAACCACATGGTGTTGTGCCAAGCCAGTGGCAATCAGTAAAAAAATCAGCAAAGTTCCAGCCTTTAAAATTTTGATATTGTGTTCAACATGGATTTATTGCATTAACTTTGCCTTAAAAAAAAATTTTTGCATCGAGGGGCCAGCATTTTAGCATGGCAAATTAAGCTGCTGCCTATGATGCTGGCTTCCCACACCGGAGCGGAGTGCCAGTTAGAGTGCTGGCTGCTCTGCTCTCAGATCCAGCTCCCTGCTAATGTGCCTGAGAAAGCAGTGGAGGACTGGCCAAGTGCTTGGGCCCTGCATCCACGTGGGAGACCTGGATGGAATTCCAGGCTCCTGGCCATTTGGGGAGTGAACCAACAGATGGAAGATATCTTTCTCTTTCTTCTTCCCCTTCTCACTCTCCCCTTCAAACAAACTTTTTTTTTTTTAAAGAATATTTGAAATACCGCTTATCTGGATGACTGCATTTCAGTGCTCCCTTTGATGTTGTACCTAAGGCAAGTGAGGACCTGGTCCCATATATACAACTGGCAATCAGGTGTCTCCAGCAGGATGGCCCATGGCCTAGAGGCACGTCCAGATCAGGAAGTGAATTCAGCATCTCCCCTGCCTACCAGCCCCCTCCCACTTCCCCATGTTTCAAGCTCAGAGCACCATGCTACCACCTTTTTTACTGATTTCCATCTAAACTGGAAACTTCTAGTCAACTCCTTCCTTTCCCCCTACTCCAAGCCCTACTAATTCCCTTACACAGCTCTTCAGTCTGCCCCAGCTTCTCTTCCTTCACTGCTTGGTCCAGGGTCACTGCAGTTGTCTTCTAACTGCAAACTGTAGTCCAACCTATTTTATGTACTGATCATGTTATCTCCTTCCCTCCCTCCCTCCTTCTCTCCCTTCTTTTTGCCTTTTTAAAGATTTTATTTATTTGAAAGTCAAAGTTACAGACAGAGAGGAGAGAGATCGTTCTTCCATCTGCTGGTTCACTCTTCAAATGGATACAGAGGACGGGACTGGGCCAGACCAAAGCCTTATTTGGGTCTCCCACATGGGTGGCAGGGGCCCAAACTCTTGGGCCATTTTCTGCTGTTTTTCCTAAGCTATTAGCAGGGAACTGGATCAGAAGTGGAGCAGCCAGGACACAACCAGTGGCAGCTTTCCCCGCTATGCCACAATGCTGGCCCCCAGGCTATTTTTCTACTTAAAAAAAAAAAAAAATCTTTGAGTTTCTCTTTGGGATGATGAAAAAGTTCTGCAAATGGATAGTGGTGATGGTTGAATGACATTGCATATGCACTAAATGCCACTGAATTGGACATTATTTATTTAAATGGTTAAAATAGTATACTTTATGTTATGTATGTATCATGATTTAAAAACAAACAAAAGCGATTCTTGTCGGCTCTTACCAACCTTAGTTCTTTCATCCTGTCTAGTTCCACCTCCTCTACACTACCCAGGCCTGATGCTGCAGACACAATCGATTTCTGAGAAAGCTGCCGCTCTGGGAAACTTCTCTTGACCCTTCAAGCCGCAAGCCAGCAGGCCTCTGTGAAGCCCGGGCAGCGAACTCCCCTTTCCCTACAGCCTACTGCATTTGGTTCACTCCCCGTGGAGTGCTCACGACACCACAAGCCTTGTGAAGCAGGTCTCTCACTTCTGTTTCTTACCAGAGAACAGTCAATATACGAACAAATACACCTCTCTCTCTGCAACCTACCCAATATTTTCTCAACCGTTCGGTCACTGTCCCCTTCCTAGGTCACTTGTTTTGGCTACCACAGTTACCCGGCCAAAGCTATCTGCCCCGGCGTCTCCCTTCCCCGCTCACTTTCTCGTGCGTTCAGCTTACCGCTGAGGCAGGCCCTCTCGGGGCGCTTCGGGGCGCTACGGGCTCGGGTTCTGATGAGCTCTCACTTGGGCCCTCACTCTCTTCCTCCTCTTCAGCCGCAACCTGGAGAACAAAGTCCTCATCCCGCCTGGCACTCTCTGCCTCTTCTCCACCTTGACAGGCAGCCTGTGGCGGGCTCTTCTTCGGTGCAGTGGGGCTGCCCACCTTGGGGTTCTCGGGACAGGTCACTGGGGCCGGCAGGGTTGTCGAGAGCTCTTCAGCCAGTTCCTGAAGATACAGAAGTGCCCTGCGGGACAGGGCAGAGTCAGAGCCGCACTCGCCAACACCTAACTGAGAGCCCACTCTGCCAGACTTGTTTGCTTCTTATCTCACTGGATCCTCCCAGTACTCTGCGAACCAGCTCCTCATTTCCCCCCTCTCCTCTCACAGATAAAGAAAAAGAAAAAGAAAAAGAAATCCAGGAAAGTTAAGTGGAAATCAGGAAAGTTCAGACAACAAATGTGGAAACTGGACCCAGGTCTTGACTCCAAGTCCAACGCACTCTTCACTCTACCACAGTCCAGAACACACAGGGCAAGGGGAAAGAACGGAAGGGCACGCAATTACTGATACATGCCAGGAGGCAGAATACCCACAAAGACCTGGCGATGTTTGTAAAACATGTGAGGGGACACAAGGTACAGCAAGAAACCCCTTAGATAAGCAGAGTTGGCAGCACACACAAAGCAAGCTGCTGTGGTGAGAACCAAAGGATCGTCCCAGCCACCTGGCATCCAAACACCGCCCTCCCTGCTTACCTGATGCCTCACAGTCTCCACACCTCTTCAGTGTCTGTCCCCCACCAGTCCCTTCTCCCCAGCCCCCCTCCACCAAGCTGTGCCCCATAATCCTTACACTTGGGCAGCCCTTCGGCGGGGTCGTTCCCCAGAAGGGGTCTCAAAGTCCTCAGGGGGCCTCTTTGGAGGTGGAGACTCTGGCTGCTCTAGGCCTTTGGACAACTTCAGCAGTAGCAGCTCTGCCTTGGACTTTCGCCCTCGTTTCTTAGGCATGGGGGTGGGTAGAGGGTTGGATTGATCTAACAGACCAGGAGCCAGAGGGGTTGGTGGAGGGTTAGGCAGTTGGGGCCTTTTGGGGCCTTTTCGTGTCCTACCACCTTTCTTCCGGCCAGGCTTTGAGGCCCTAGGCTTTGAGACCTTTGACATCTCTGAAGAAAGATCTGTAGAGAAGAATATGGGTCTGTGAGATGGGACTAGAGCTCAAACCTGTCTGGAATAGATTACACTGTACCCAGGGTTGTAAGTTCCTGTGAGCTCAACCTGCTCCTTTCATCTTAAGCTAAGCCCGGGTAGATAAAAGGGGAGAAAACCAACGTGCGTACCTGGCTGTCCGGATAGGCTGCAGAGGCTTTCCTGCTCAGCAGGGAGCCCCATCTCTTCGGGAGAACCCTCACATCCAGACAAAGGCGTGGGCAGTGACATCTCTAGAGAAGCCTCCGTGCTGGTCGCTTCTGAACAGGCCTTGACATCAAGCTGGCTTAGCGCCTCTTGTCCAGGACAGTCTACCACAGTCATGTTCCCCACGGGGCCGGCCTCCCCCAGGGCAACACAGCCGACCCCGCAGGTATCCATCAGCACCCCCCAATATGGCTGCCCCTGCACACAGAGACATACAAATGAATAGAAGGTAGAAGCTCAGATTCTCTTCTGTTTTCCCGTCTTTTCTCCCCTCACTCTCACAACAGAAACCCACGTTCTATGATCATTCATTCATTCAATAGTAATTACCAAGCATCTTCTATGTCAGACAGTTCTAGGAACTGGTTAGTATGACAGTTAAGCAGGTAAGACCCCTGTCCTCATGGAACTCACATCTGGTAAAGCAGACAACAGACAGTAAACAATCACAAAGTCATTTATTAAATGCTTACCATGTGCCGAGCGAGCACTATAGTGCTGTATATACATCGCTGAACTCAATGCTCATACATTTTCTTGTACGGATACTGCAGCAAATGCCACTAATTTACCTCCTCTTCTTGAAACCCAATAAAATGAAACACACACATTCCCACCCCCAGAAAGAGAGACAAAGAAGTTATTATTCGTCTAGGAGAGGGTGAGTTTCCTAAAACAAACTATAAAGAACGGCTGACAGAAACTAGAAAATGGAGGCCACACACAAGAGGGCTGCCTAGAGCTAACACCCATCCGTGAATACCAGCCAAGGACAGAGTGATTAAAGACCATAAAACTCAGCCTTTCACCTGCATGGGGGAGGTGGGCAGGCTAGGGGAAAATTAAGGAATGTCTTAGTACAGCAAGAGAACTTTTTTACATTGAAGAACGGACATGATGGTCTCAAATTTTTTCTCCAAACTCAGAAGGTCACTGTGCAACTTGAACCAAAGTATCCAAACTGACAGAAATAAAACACTGATCATCAAGCCAAAATTCTGAGGTCTGATTTTTGGCCAAATTATCCTGCTTGTCTGTGGCAAAGGGGAGAAATGGTTCAAGTCCCAGGAAGGAATGCCCATAGGTTGTGTAAGTCTGAGAAAATGGACCCAGCAGCCTCAGTGGACAGGAGTGCTAATACAAATATCATTAGAAATATACAAAGTGGGCCGGCACCGTGGCTCAACAGGCTAATCCTCCGCCTTGCGGTGCCAGAACACTGGGTTCTAGTCCCGGTTGGGGCGCCGGATTCTATCCCGGTTGCCCCTCTTCCAGGCCAGCTCTCTGCTATGGCCCGGGAAGGCAGTGGAGGATGGCCCAAGTCCTTGGGCCCTGCACCCGCATGGGAGACCAGGAGAAGCACCTGGCTCCTGCCTTCGGATCAGCACGATGTGCGGGCTGCAGCGGCCATTGGAGGGTGAACCAATGGCAAAAAGGAAGACCTTTCTCTCTGTCTCTCTCTCTCTCTCACTATCCACTCAGCCTGTCAAAAAAAAAAAAAAAAAAGTAAAATTCCCAGCTACCTTCTCTCTTCAGGGAAGCTACCCTACACAGATGACAAACTCTAACAATAGTCCATCTTCTAATTCAAGTGCTGAGGACACACTGTAACTTCATATGCTAAAGGTACAATATAATAGAGCCAAGGTAAACAGAGGGAACCAAAAATCTGCCCCTACTGTTTTTTGGCAAGTAGTAATCCCGCCGTGGCTCAACAGGCTAATCCTCCACCTTGTGGCGCCGGCACACCGGTTCTAGTCCTGGTCGGGGCACCGGATTCTGTCCCGGTTGCCCCTCTTCCAGACCAGCTCTCTGCTATGGCCCGGGAGTGCAGTGGAGGATGGCCTAAGTGCTTGGGCCCTGCACCCCATGGGAGACCAGGAGAAGCACCTGGCTCCTGCCATCGGATCAGCGTGGTGCGCCGGCCGCAGTGCGCTGGCTGCAGCGGCCATTGCAGGGTGAACCAATGGCAAAGGAAGACCTTTGTCTCTCTCTCTCACTGTCCACTCTGCCTGTCAAAAAAACAAAAACAAAAACTACCCCATTCAAACACAATGATAAACAAAAAGGATGGAATGTGAGACAACAGAAAGATAGAAAGGTAAAAAGAACTGCTGCAGAAAATAAGAAAATTTCCAACAAAAAAAGAGATTATGGAATCCAAAACAGAAGAGATCAAGAGGAAATAAAACAACGGCAAGGTAAAAATGAGCTGGCCGTCACAGGAAAGAAACTGAGTAAAAGAATCATAGAAATGAAAACCACAGGAGAAGCAACAAATAGAAATGACATTGCTGGAAACCAGCAGTGACACGAAGGACAGATTTAAAATCAGACTGCAAAGGGAGAAAAATGATTAATGAGAAGATGACAGATGGGAAAGAGAAAATGGGGCACTAACATGAATAACTGATGTTCCTCAAGAAAAGAGCTAAAAACTAGGCAAAGGAAAAAACTTCAAAAATTTAACAAGATAACTTTCTATGATAAAATTTTTTAAAAATTTCTTGAAATAAAAAAGGAAGTGTAGGGGCTGGCTGTGGCACAGCAGGTTAAAGTCCTGGCCTGAAGTGCAGGCATCCCATATGGGTGTCGGTTCTAGTCCCGGCTGCTCTTCTTCCCCTACAGCTCTCTGCTATGGCCTGGGAAAGCAGTAGAAGATGGCCCCAGTCCTTGGGTCCCTGCACCACATGGGAGACCCGGAAGAAGCACCTGGCTCCTGGTTTCAGATTGGCGCAGCTCCAGCCATTGCGGCCATCTGTGGAGTGAACCAGCGAATGGAAGACCTCTCTCTCTGTCTCTACCTCTCTCTGTAACTTTATCTTTCAAATAAATATTTTTTTTTTTTTCAAAAAAAATAAGGTGTAGCAGGCTAGGCTGCTGCTTGCAATCCGCATTCCATATTGGAGCCAGCTAGAGTCTTAGCTGCTCCACTTCCGATCCAGTTCTTTGTTAATGCATCTGGGAAGGCAACTGATAATGGCCCAAGTGCTTGGGCCCTTGCCATCCACATGGGAGACCTACATGGAGTTCCTGGCTCCTGACATTAGCTATTATTATTATTATTATTATATTTATTCTATTATTATTAACTGTTAGGGGAGGGAACCAACAGATGGAAGATTTCTCTGTCTCTCCTTTTGTCATTCTGCCTTCAAAAAAAATTATTGAAATAAACATATCACAGCTGAAGAAACATAGCTCTTACAAAGGGAAAAAAAATTCGCCAGCCTCAGTCCTCATAAATACTTTTAGGCAGAAGATGCAGAAAAGGAGAGGACTGAGAGAATTCTCTGCTGAACTGAGATCGGTCATGCAAAGGCAGCAGGATGCCATTCTGAACCAGCAAGCCTCTAGGGAGCACAGCACGCACACAAAAACATCCCCTCCCCAAAAAAAACCTCACTTGAAAACCTAACAGAGAAAGATTAATCAATATGAAGGAAGAATTTCCTAGTGGGGAAGCTGTGGTATGAAACTGGCAATAGGCATTTAATAAGCAAACTTGAGTTTAGACTTCCATGGTAACCAGGGATATAGTGAATTCTAACTTGAAATCCTTAAGGTCTCACAATGTAAAAAGATTAAGACAAAAAAGGTTTTTTAATTTTGCTTCTACAGTTGATAAACTGAAAATATAGACTTTAATCATTCAGAAATTTAATAAAGCTGAGAATTCTGTATTATACCCAAAATACTCAGTAGGTCAAAAGAACCAGAGAATTTTTTAAAAAGAAAGCAATAAAGGATCTAAAATAAATGAAACAATAAAAAAAGGAAAAAGATCACAGAAGATAATCAAAATATATCGCAACATATCAGATAAACTCATGCATCAAAAAAATAAGCATTCAAACTGAGTTTAAAAGCCAAATAACTATTTGCTTAACAAACATCAATGAAAGAACTCAATAAGCTGAAAGACATACCTAAAACACACAAACATAAGCATAAAGAAAATAGGAGTTTTGATGGTTGAATTCACTAAAGTTGAATTCAGAGAACAATATTAAATGGAAGAAAAATAGAGCAATTTACTATGCACAAAAGTTCAAGTCATAAAAGCTAGAAATGCTACTAACCTATAGATGTCACATAACATAACCTCAAAACACGTAAAGCAAAATCTTCAAGAAACAGAATAACTTCCTTTAATCACTGACAAATCAAGTGAAGATATGAATAAAGTAATTACTGACCTCTATACTGGTCAAGGTTGAGTTGCAAAGAACAGAATCCTCTCCAGCCAGTTCAAGCAGAAAGGAGCTCACTACAGGCCATTAAACAGCTCAGATCAGTGGTTCTCAAAGCGTGGTCCCAGAAAAGCAGCAACCGCATCACCTACCCCACACCTATGGAATCAGAAACGCTGCATGGGGCCAGCACTCTGTTTGAAGAAGCCCTTCAGGGGACTCTGATGCACACGGAAGTTTCAAACAACTCCCACACACGACCACTGGGAGGCTCACGGGGTGGAAGCAGTTCAGGGACAACTGCTTGTTGCTTTTACAGCTGCTGGTGCCAGAACCAGATGGCCTCTCCTATACCACGCCAGGAAGCCATCCACTGAATTAAACAGCCTCTGCCACAGCTGACAGCTCCACAAACAAGCCATCTCCGCAATAACTGGAAAGTGACCTGACTGTGGGGAGAAGCCGCTTCTCTGGCTCCCAGCGTAGAACCAGACACTGTCGCCATCTGCTCAAGCAGAATGCATGCCTCCTACCTCACCTGCCTCTCTCCTCACTAAGCTTGATTCCAAATTCAAGTTCTCCAAGAGCTCATTTGATTTGCAAACCTAAATCATATTCAGAATCCTGGGCCCCCCAAAAATCAAAATAAAACACCTCCAGGAAATGCAATTTCTAGCTTTCTAAGCTCTCAAGTGGAGCTTGCTCATTCTCTCACATCCCACTTACCTCACAGTGAAAGTGGGATCAGTGTCTTCTCAACTGTCTCCAATGCTACTTCCAGACCAACAGTGTCTCCCTCCTTGTAAAAACCTTGTTCCTTAGGCGTTTCTAACAGTCAGCCAAACCACCACTGCTGCTTAGTTCACGGACACCTGAACCTTGTCGTCATCCCAAACCTCTCGACCGCCAAAGCCTCGGAGACATTCTACTATCTCACAATCTCCCCGTCCTAGCTACACTAGCTACACCGCTCAATGACTGTATCTCATCAATCAACCGCATGGAAGCCACTACCCCTTGATCTAACTTCTCCCCACGTCAGCCCAACCCTACCTGGTTTAGCTTCCCCCATTTCAGTCAGACTTTTGTTGGTATTGTGAACTCTCCTTCTTGTCGTTTTGCTCCATAGGACTGGCAGACGTCAAACCCTGCACGAGTCCAGCCATGTGTCTTCCCCACGGACGCAATGGAACTGCCGACCACTGGCAAGCCCACTCTGTCTGGCAGCTCTCACATACTCTCTCTCCTCCAACCTCCGACCCTCTGGTTCTCTGCAATAACTTCAATTCCGACTTCTGAACAAAACCCAAAACCACTGGGTGGGAAATACTTCAACTTGTCAAGTAAGCTGACCCTTCCTGCATTGAACCCTTATCCACTCCCTCAGACCAACCCTCCACGAGTTCTGGCCCCCTCCCCCCACCTCCTAAGGAAACCAGAGTCATTGATTGTCCTTTTCTTCCCCACTGGCTCCTCCCAAACAGCACTTGACTATGTTTATGCACACGACCACCTTTCAGCCCATGTTCCCCCTCCAACTACTTTCTCTCTCCTCTCACAAACTTCTGAAAGAACTGTCTTCCCCTGATACTTCAATTTCCCTGCTTCATCCCAACTGGGATACTTTCCTGCAACTCATCACCAAAGCTAAAATCATCAATAACCACTGTGTCATTAAGCCAATGGCTCCTTCTCAGTCCCTGTTATTAGCCCTCTCAACAGCACGACACTATCCACCATTCCTTTTCCTTGAGAAGCAACTCAAGTGTAGCAGCCTTCCAGATTTTACAAATTTTCTTCAGTCCTTTACACTTATCCTAGTCTCACCTATTTGGCAGCTTCTTTGTAAATGCACCTCTTTGTCTTTCCAAAAATATTCAACTTAGTTTGCTTTTTTAAAAACTGCTTTTAAAAAAATTTAGTTGATACAAAATACTCATAAATATGGGTAGAACATAAATAGCAACATAACAAAATCCTGTGTATCTACCATGTTTCAAATCAGTTTTAACAAATGGTTTTTTCACACTACAATGTCTTTGTAATTTAAATACATATATACACACAACATTTATATAAAGACAAACCAACTGAGATTTTAAAAATATGAGGACAAATACAGCTCTCAGTAAGCACTGCAGTGAACTAATGGAGCAGAGTGAGCAGACCCACAGCGCCTCACAAGCTTCAAGACCATGGGCATCTGTATGCTAGACAGAGGAAATGAGAAGTGTCCTTTAACAGGGGGCTAGTTAAATGGAGATCAGTTAAGAGAACCTTCGTGGGTGCCCCAAGACTTTGTATTTAAAGAACACTTGGATTACAACACTATTGGAAACAATGCCGCAATGAACATTCTGCTACAGAGCTCTTCATTAACGAGGCATTATCTTTCTAGAATAATCACCTGAAAGTAGAATTAACGTACTGGTTGAAGGGTACACATTTAAAAGGGTTTCACTTTTCAGAACTGATTTTATTTGAGAGGTGGACAAAGAGCTCCCATCCACTGGTTCACTATCCAACTGCCCTCAAGGGGAGGGTTAGGCCAGGTCAAAGTTGGGAATTCCATCCAGGTCTCCCACATGGGTAGCAGGGACTCAACCACTTGATCCATCACCTGCTGCCAACCTGGGATGCCTTAACATGAAGCAGGAATTGGAAGTGGAGCCAGGATTTGAACCCCAGCACTCTGATATGGGATATAGGTGTTCTAAACGGCATCCTAACCATTAGGTTCAACACCTGCGTCTCAAATAATTCACCAGAAAGAAAACCTGCTTATACTCCCACCAACCATTCATCAGTCCTTTTTACCACATCCACGACAATCTTCCTTATTTTTGCCAATCTGATAAGAGAATGCTGCCCTACTATATTTAACTGCTTTGTCCTCAGATAATTGAAGTTAGCATGTTGTATTTGGACATCTATACCCTTCTAAACTACCTGTACTTACCATTTGACTGTATTTCTATAGGGATTTTTCCCCTGTATTCAGCTGTGGGAGTTGCTATTCATGTTGCAAATATTTTCTTTCTATATCCACTTCTGTGTTAATGTTTCTTACTAAACTGAAGTTTTTAAATTTTTATGAGTAAAATTTCTCAATCTTCTCCGTCATAGCATCTGTTTGTCTTAAAAAGGTATTGGGGCCGGTGCCACGGCTCACTTGGCTAATCCTCCGCGGTGCCGGCACCCCGGGTTCTAGTCCCAGTTGGGGCGCCGGTTCTGTCCCGATTGCTCCTCTTCCTGTCCAGCTCTCTGCTGTGGCCCGGAAAGGCAGTGGAAGATGGCCCAAGTGCTTGGGCCCTGCACCCACATGGCAGACCAGGAGGAAGCACCTGGCTCCTGGCTTCAGATCAGCACAGCGCGCCAGCCATAGCGGCCATTTGGAGGGTGAACAATGGAAGGAAGACCTTTCTCTCTGTCTCTCTCTGTCTAAATCTGCCCGTCAAATAAAAAAAAATTTTTTTTAAAAAAGGTATTCAAATGGGCATTTAGCCTAGCAGTTACAAGACCTCCATTCCACAACACACAGTACCTGGGTTAGAGTCCCGACTCTGACTCCAGCTTCCTGTTTAATACAGACCCCAGGAAGCAGCAGTGATGGTTCAAGCGACCATGTGGGAGACCTGGACTGAGATCCTGGCTCCTAGCTTTGACCCACTTGCAGGCATCTGGGAAGCGAGCCAGTGGTCAAACCTCTCTTTCTGCCTCTTAAATAAATTCTTAAAATTGTTCTTTAAAGATATTTCCCACTCCACTGAGAAGTCTCTCATTCTCCTGTACTGACTTTTTTTCGTTTTCGAAATTACATGTAGCTCCTAAGTTCACCTGAAGTGTTGGTGTCCGGAGATACCGGCATTTATTAATGTAGTATCTACCTTCCCTGGCGGTTTCACAGGTCAGGGATCTTACCCATCTGACCCACTACTGCATGCAGGTGCAATCATTATCCCTTAACATCTACTGACTGGATGACTAAATCCCGAATACCATTAACAGCTCTCCAGGGATCTGCCTCTCTGGGAAGGCAAGCAGCAGGGTGGGTGGTTAATTTCCATTTACAACTTTACACATTTTGGACACACAGTACAGGAAGGGAGGCTTAGTAAATTCATACTCGAGTTCACAGAAATCTCCCATTTGTACCCCAACCTGTTTGGTTTCCTTGCTGCACCCAGCCTGCCAGCCTGACCTCCCCACCAAGGAAATAATTAATCTGCCCCAAAGCAGTGGAATACTTTAAGCTCACTATTTCTTCAACTGTTTCCCAAAGTGTTCCTATGGTATACTGGTGGCATGCAGGATATTTTTAAAAATGTATTTGAGAGAGCGTGAGTTGGGTTCATCTGCTGGTTCACATCCCTCAAATGTCTGCAATGGCCTGGACTGTACAGAAGCTGGGAGCTCAATCCAGGTCTCCTATGTAGGTGGCAGGGACAAAACTACTTGAGCTGTCACCACTGCTTCCCAGGGTCTGCTTCAGCAGGACACAGAAGTCAGAATGGAACCCAGGAATTGGGCTATGGAACATGGTCGTCTTAGCCATTAGGCTATACGCCCCTCTGGAAGGTGATTCTAATGGTACAAAAATAAACGTTTTCATCTGACTAATTGTATTTTTATTTATTTTATTTTTTATTTGAAAAGGAGAGGAAGTGAGGGAAGAAAGGAGGGTGGGCAGTCCAGAGGGAGGGAGGGTGAGAGAGAACAGCTGGGGCTGAGTCAGGCCAGAGCGAGGAGCCTAGAACTTAACTTGAGTTTCCTACGTGGATGGCAGGCACTCAAGTAGTTGAGCCACCACCTGCTGCCTCCCTGGGTGAACATTAGCAGGAGGCTGAAATGGGAAGCGGAGCTGGGATTCAAACCAGGCACTCAGACGAGGATGCGAGCATCCCAAGCCGATCCTAACCACGGCCAAACACCCACGCCAAATTGTGCTTTTTATTTTTACCTTAATAAAAGCTACAGCTAGCCCATGTTACCGACGCTTCATCCGTATTAGAGATGTAATGCCTTTAAACTCGGAAAATAGATATTTAAACCACACAGTGGATATGGAGGGCAAAAACAGCGACGAAAGCTTAAGAACGACTGAAAGGTGCATAACAATAGGCCGCGGGTGGCCAAGAGGTTTGGCCGTTCGCTACACGCCTCCGACAAAGCCAGTTACCTCCGGGGGAGCTGAAGTCGCCACCTCGGCTTCCCCAGCAGCCTGCCAACCTGCCGCGGGAATAAAAGGACGAGACAGGAAACATAACTGGCCCTTGGCTGCGCCAATGGGCTTGCAGCGCGCGGGGCACAACCCCCGGGGTTAGAGGCGCCTCGGGGAGGAAGAGGCTGGCTCGCGACAGAAAGAGCAGATTGGCGCGTCACCATCGTAGGGGCCGCCGCCTGTCCTCCCCCAAGGCTGGCCGTGGGGCAGCTCTGGCCACCAGCCTGCTAGAGGCCAGCCCTGGCTTTCCCGAGACTAAGGAGCACCGGGGGCTGGCCGGGCCCGGGAGACGGAGCGCCAGCCGCGCCGAGGCCGAGGCCCCGGCTGGCGCGTAACGGACACGGCGCTGGGGAGGAGGGCGAGCCCCGCGGCTTGCAGAGCGGGGGGACGCACACGGCGGCCTCGAAGGGAAGGCAGGCGGTGGGGGCGTGATGGTTTCCTGCAGGCGCGCAGGGCTCGAGGGCGCGCTGCTGTGCGCAGGGCGGGAGAGCGGGGCCGGGAGCTGGTTCCCAATATCTTAGTGCTACGGCAAAAGAAGGGGACGAGTAATCGTGGGGGCCCCCGCACACCCCGCTGCGGTACACTCACCCTTGCCAAAGTCCTTCCGGAAGTCCAAGTTCGAAGATGGCGCCGCCTGCTCGGTCGCGGTCTTATGACGAAAGCCCGCAGCTGCTTTTCAATTGCCCCCCTACCCCGTGCACAAGGTAAACACGTGAGCCCCGTCGGGCGTCCGTGCCCGGCTAGGTTTTCTCTCAGACTCCGTAGTCCATCATGCAGCGCGCGCCAGCTGCGGCGCCCCCCCAGCCCGCGGCCGGCCGCGCGGCGCCTTCTGGGAATTGCAGTGTTCCCGAAGCCGAGGCGGACGCCTGCGCGGCCTCGCCGGCTCCGCAGGTGTGCGGGCGCCGGGCCCGGGCCCGGGCCCTTCGGTGCGGAGTGCGTGGCTTGTGGCGGGCTGCAGCCCGGCGCTGTCCGAGCCCAAGACTGGCTCAGAGACGACCCCTCGCCGCCTGCCGCCAGAGGATGCCGCTGGCTCCTGCCCCCGCGGGAGTCCGGGACGGGCCGGGGGCAGGAAGATGAAAAGGGGTTTGGGAGGAAGGCAAGAAACGGAAGGCGCGAAAGGAGAAACGCCTCCACGAGCGCCCCGTCCCACGCCACCCTTGAGAGCTGGCCTGCGGTGCAGGGGCGAGGCGTGCGGCCAGTGCCCGTCCCTCTCAGGCGCGCAGGGCCTGCAAGTGCTCAGGGGTCCACATATCCAGAGTGGGTGCAAGGAAGCCGGGGAGTAACCCAGTCTGACTCTTCCCCAAAACCTCACACATTACATTACCTTGGCTGCGTAAGGCATTTAAGAAAGTGTAGAGGAGCTAATAGAGCTAGTGGACCTGCGATTCTACTGTTCCCAAAGGAACTCCAGTTTCTTCTCTGCCCTTTTGGGTCTTCAATGCTTATGTAATGGATAGCTCTGTTTCAAACACTGAACTTCTGTAGTGAATAAATCTCTTTATTGCTGCTGCCCAGATTAGGCAATCTTTGACTTAAATTACTGCAGGGGCCAGCACTGCGGTGCAGCGGGTTAATGCCCTGGCCTGAAGCGCCGGCATCCCATATGGGCACTGGTTCTAGTCCCAGCTGCTCCTCTTCCGATCCAGCTCTCTGCTATAGCCTGGGAAAGCAGTAGAAGATGGCCCAAGTCCTTGGGCCCCTGCACCCGCGTGGGAGACCCAGAGGGAGCTCCTGGCTCCTGGCTTCATAACGGCGCAGCTCCAGCCGTTGCAGCCAACTGGGGAGTGAACCAGCGGATGAAAGACCTCTCTCTCCTCTGTGTAACTCTTTCAAGTAAATAAATAAATAAATCTTTTTTAAAAAAATAAATTACTGCAAATCTTTTTTAGATGAATAGTTGTATTTATTTCTGGAGTAAGTTGAACATGGCTCAGAATTCAAGGAATGGGACAGCGTCGGTGCAGTTATTACCACACTGCTTGGGTTCCAGTCCCACTTCTGCCTCCTGTTAATGGACACCTTGGGAGGCAGCAGATGACGACTCAACTGGTTGGGCCCCTGCCACCCACGTGGGAGACCCCAGATTGAGTTTTTGACTCCTGGCTTCAGCCTGCCTAGGCCCTGCTGTTGCAGACATTTGGGGTGCAGGATTTCTCTTTCAAATAAAAAAAATAGTGTTTTAAAAATTCATGGGGCTGGGCCCAGCATTGTGACACAGCGCATGGAGCTGCCTGCAACGCTGACATTCCATGTGATCGGCAGTTTGAGTCCATATTCCTGCTAATGTGCCTGAGAAGGCAAAGGAAGATGAGCCAAGTGTTTGGACCCCTGCTATCCACATGGGAGACCTGGATGGAGCCTCCTGGCTCCTGGCTTCAGCCTGGCCTTTTTGGCCATTTGGGGAGTCAACCAGTGGATGGAAGATCTCTCTCTGTCTCTCTGTCTATAACTCTACCTCTCAAATAAATAAGTAAATCTAAAAAAAAAAATTCATGGGTGGGTGTGTGGCAAAGTGGTTACAACACTGCCTGGACACTGCCATCCCCTGTCGGAGTACCTGGCTCAGGTCAGAGCTACTCTGTTTCTGATCCAGCTTCCTGCTGCTAATGGCATCCTGGGAAGCAGCAGGTAACGGTTCAGGTACTTAAATTCCTGGCTGCTGGCTTCAGCCTGGCCCAGCCCTGGCTGTTGCAAGCATTTGGAAACTGAACCAGCAGATGAAAGATCTTTTTCCACATGTCTGTCTGCCTTTCAAATAAAACATTTGTAAAATTCAAGTCACAAAGGTTTAAAATGAAAACTCTTCCCACTTTGTCCAACCAGGCAATTGGTTTCTTGGTGTGGGTCCAAGACATTTTGTGTACTTCTATACACATATCACTTTTCAGTTAAAATAGCAACTATGCATCCTGTTCTGTACCTTCTTTTAGCTGAGTGCTCTGTGGAGATTGTTCCATTTCTGTACATAAACATTTCTCATTCTTTGTTATGACTGCTTCGTACTGGTTATATGGATGTAGTATATTTGAATTAGTCTCTTAATGGTAATAATGGGTATTTAGGTGGTTTCCAGTCTTTTGCTATTATAAACAGTGCTGCTATAACTAACCTTGTATCTAAGTTACTTCAAACATGGGTAGGAAATTTTCCTAGAAGTCATTGCTGAACCAGTGTAGGTACATTTCTAATCTTAATTTTTTTAAGCAATCTTTTTTTTTTTTTTTTTTTTTTTTTTTTTTTGACAGGCAGAGTGGATAGTGAGAGAGAGAGAGACAGAGAGAAAGGTCTTCCTTTTTGCCGTTGGTTCACCCTCCAATGGCTGCTGCGGCCGGTACATCTCGCTGATCCGAAGCCAGGAGCCAGGTGCTTATCCTGGTCTCCCATGCGAGTGCAGGGCCCAAGCACTTGGGCCATCCTCCACTGCACTCCCGGGCCATAGCAGAGAGCTGGCCTGGAAGAGGGGCAACTGGGATAGAATCTGGCGCCCCAACAGGTACTAGAACCCGGTGTGCAAGCGCCGCAAGGTGGAGGATCAGCCTGTTAAGCCACGGTGCCGCCTTAAGCAATCTTTTAACCCATCTATTTCTCTGCATCTAATCTTTCCTGCTTATCTTACTAAAGCATAAAGTTGACCCTGTTGATTCTTTGCTTAATTTTTTTTAAAGATTTATTTTATTTATTTGAAAGACAATTACAGAGAGAGGTAGAGACCGAGAGAGAGGTTTTCCATCTGCTGGTTTACTCCTCAGATGGCTGCAATGGCCGCAGCTGAGCTGATCCGAAGCCAGGATCCAGGAGCTTCTCCCAGGTCTCCCACGTGGGTGCAGGTGCCCAAGGACTTGGGCCATCTTTAACTGCTTTCCCAGGCCATAGCAGAGAGCTGGATTGGAAGAGGAGCAGCCAGGACTTGAACCAGAGCCCATATGGGATGCTGGCGCTTCAGGCCAGGGCTTTAACCTGCTGTGCCACAGCACCGGCCCCTCTTTGCCTAATTTGATGACTGGTGTGCTCAACGTATAAAATCCATTAGTTCAGAAAGATCTTTTTAAAAAAAGATGTGGGAATTTGGAATAGCAACTAGGATCCCACTTTGGGATGCCTGCTCTCTTCTCAGATACCTGTTTTGTTTTTTTACAGATTTTTTAAAAAGATTTCTTTTATTTATTTGAAAGGCAGAGTTAGAGAGTTATCTTCCATCTGTTTGTTCACTCCCCAAATGGCTGCAACAGCGAGCGCTGGCCCAGGCCAAAGCCAGGAACCAGGAACTTTCCTGTCTCCCACGTGGTTACAGCGGCCCCAAGGACTGGGCCATCCTCCACTGCTTTCCCAGGCACATTAGCAGGTAGCCGGATCAGAAGTGGAGCAGCCAGGACCCAAATGAGTGCCCACATGGCATGCTGGCATTGCAGGCAGCAGCTTAACCCATTATGCCACAATGCAAGCCCAATATTTATTTTCTTGAAAGGCAGAATGATAGAGCAAGAGGAAGAGACAGAGAGAAGTCTTCCATCTGCTTGTTAACTTCCCAAATGGCTGCAATGGCCAGGGCTGGACCAAAGCCAAGAGCCTAGAATCCCATCTGGGTCTCACAGGTGGGTGGCTCAACTACTTGGACATTGTCTGCCTTCTCAGGTGCATTAGCAGGGAGCTGGATCAGAAGCAGAGCAGCTGGGACTTGAAGCAGCACTCTAATGTGGGATGCTAACGTTGCAGGTGGTGGCTAACCCACTGTGTGGGCCCCAGGGCACCTGGTTTTGAGTTCCAGCTCTGTTCCTGATTCCAGCTTCCTAATGCACACTCTGGGAGGCAGTAGGTGATGGCTCAAGTAGTTCAGTCCCTGCCACCCACATGGAAGACCTGGATTGTGTTCCTGGCCCAGCCCCTGCTGTAGGAGCTGTTGCAGGTGTCTGGGGAAGGAACTAGGAGATGGGAGATCTCTGTCCCTCTGCCTCTCAAATAAATAAATGTATAAAATTTTAATTTTGGAAAGAGAAAACAAACAAAAAAATAATTAACTAATTCATTGTACACCACTGGAAATAACTAGTGACAATTTGGAAGCTGGCCAGTAAAAGGAAAGTATTAAGTATGCCTTTCCAGTGTGAACTGTAGTCCAGAAGAATGGATGAGAATTCTTTCTAGAGGATCAACAGCCAGTGAAAGGATGAGAAAAATCACTGTTTTGCATCTCCCTGTGGAATAAATTCAGGTAACCGCCATCAGTGGATAAAACTACTAAGTCCCTAAAAGGTTTGCGAGGAGCTTTCAAACCCCTGTAGCCACTCATCACGGGAAGTGAAACACCAACCATTGGCTGCCTCCTGACGCGAGGCAACATGAAGCACACAGAACCACTTATTAAGTATCCTTGCCCTGTGCTGATTGAAAACACAAGGCTTAGAGAAATGAGTTCATTGACAGCACAAGTCAGCAGTAAAACCCAGAGGGGGAACATTCTGACCTGTTTTCTCTAAGACAACGTCATGAGAGAAGAGGGAAGGGGAGGCTGCTTTTTAAGAGACCTAACTACCAAGTGTAATACATGAACTTGTTTAGAACCCAAACCAACCAACTGTAAAAAGCCACTTCTGGCTGGCGCTGTGGCATAGCAGGTAAAGCTGCTGCCTGCAGTGCCAGCATCCCTTATGGGTGCTGGTTCAAGTCCCAGCTGCTCTACTTCTGATCCAGCTCTCTGCTGTGGCCTGGGGAAGCAGTGGAGGATGGCCCAAGTGCTTCTGGAGACCTAGAAGAAGCACCTGGCACCTCACTTCTGGCTCCAGATTGGCTCAGTTCTGGCCTTTGCAGCCATTTGGGGAGTGAATCAGCAGATGGAAGATCTCTCTACCTCTGCCTCTTTATATCTCTACCTTTCAAATAAATAAATAAACCTAAAAAAAAAAAAAAGCCATTTCTGAGACAATGAAGAAAATCTGATTATGGACTAGGTAATACTAAGAAAGCATGATCTAATAACTGTGATATTATGAAAAATGTACATATTTTTCAAGACACATTGAAATTTGTAGGAGTGAAATGATGCAGTACCTGGTATCTACTGTAACTCCAGCAAGGAAAATCAAAGAGAGAGGGGCCACTCCCTGTTGATGGTCTGGGACAAGCAGTGAAAGATGGCCCAAGTGTTTGGGCCCCTGCCACCTACATGGGCAACCTGGGCAAAGCTCCTGGCTTGGCTCAGCCCTCAGCCCTTACATTGTGGCCATTTGGGGAGTGAACCAGTAGATGGAAGATTCTCTGACTCTCTCTCCCCTGACTCTGTAACTCAAAAAAAAAAAAAGCACACGTGGTGCATCTTGATAACTGCTACATTTGTGATGAGGATTCCTGTATAGTTCACTTTGTGTTGCTTCAAAATTTCCAGTATGATGCACATACACCCACAAAACACTCAGGAGGAGACTCCTGGTGTAGTGGTTAAGATACCCCTATCCTACATTGGAGTGCCTGGGTTCAACTCTTGGCTGTGGCTCCTGACTCCAGCTATTGCTAATGCAGAACCCAGGAGGCAGCACTGGCTCAAGTGACTGGGTTCCAGCATGCACCAGGTTCCCAGCTTTGGCTACTGCTGCCTCCACTGTTAAGGGTATCTGAGAAGTGAACCAGCAGATAGGAACTCTCTCAAAAAAGTTTTATAAAGTGACTTTTGGGGCTGGTGCTGATGTAGTGGGTAAAGCTGCTGCCTGCAAGATAGGTATCCCACATGGGTGCCAGTTTGAGTCCCAGCTGCTCCACTTCCAATCCAGCTCCCTGCTAATGCACCTGGGAAAGTAGCAACAGATGGCCCAAGTGCTTGGGCCTCTGCACTGAGGTGGGAGACCACAGGAACCTCCTGGCTCCTGGTTTTGGAGCAGCCCAGCTCTGGCTGTTGCAATTAAGTATCCTTGCCCTGTGCTGATTGAAAATACAAGGCTTAGAGAAATGAGTTCATTGACAGCACAAGTCAGCAGTAAAACCCAGAGGGGGAACATTCTGACCTGTTTTCTCTAAGACAATGTCATGAGAGAAGAGGGAAGGGGAGGCTGCTTTTTAAGAGACCTAACTATTTCAACCATTTGAGGAGTGAACCAGCAGATAGATCTCTCTGCTTCTGCCTCTCTGTAACTCTGTATTTCAAATAAAATAATAAAAAGAAAAAATTTTTAAAGTGACTTTCCCTTTTAAAGCTAAACAGCGGGGCTGGCGCCGTGGCTCACTTGGTTAATCCTCCTCCTGCAGCGCCGGCATCCCATATGGGCACCAGGTTCTAGTCCCAGTTGCTTCTCTTCTAGTCCAGCTCTCTGCTGTGGCCCGGGAAGGCAGTGGAGGATGGCCCTAGTGCTTGGGCCCCTGCACCCGCATGGGAGACCAGGAGAAGCACCTGGCTCTTGTCTTCAGATCGGCATAGCTCCGGCCATAGCGGCCATTTGGGGTGTGAACCAACAAAGAAGACCTTTCTCTCTCTCTCTCTCTCTCTCACTGTCTAACTCTATCTGTTAAAAAAAAAAAAAGGTAAACAGCGGTGAGACTCACAGTCTGACCACAGCCTACCTTTGCAGCCTTATCTGAACATTAAGCCTCAGATCCAGCCTCACTGCATTTGCCATTTGGAAACTGGTCACTCACTTTTTTAATAACCTTTTTTGAAGATTTATTTTATTTTGTTTAGTTGAAAGAGTTATACAGAGAGGTAGAGCCATGGAGAGAGATCTTCCATCCGCTGGTTTACTTCCCAAATGACTACAACGGCCAGAACTGAGCTGATCTGAAGCTAGGAGCCAGGAGCTTCTTCTGGGTCTCCTATGTGGGTGCAGGAGTCCAAGGACTTGGGCCATCTTACACTGCTTTCCCAGGCCACAGCAGAGAGCTGGATTGGAAGAGGAGCAGCCAGGACTTGAACCAGAGCCCATATGGGATGCCAGCACTGCAGGCCGGAGCTTTAACCCACTGTGCTGTGGGGAACCGCAGGCTGGCCACCTGTGAGAACCTCCTCATCTGCATAGCTTGCAGCAATCGGTCGACCACAAGGCCCACGAAAACAGCCAGGTGAAACAGATGAAACAGAATGGACTCTGCATAAACAACTCGGAGGAACCCGGTGAAACAGATGAAGCTGAGGCAGGACGGACTCTGCATAAACAACTAGGAAGAATCAGGTGAAACAGATGAACTTTCGACCTGAGACTATATGCATCCTTTCATCTGATTGGACGATACCAGTGTGAACTGCACGGGAAGAGAGCTGCTATTGGCTGTGGAGCGGATGCACCAAGGGACTTGGGGTATAAAGGGACATTGGGAATTGGGCTTGGAGCCCCTCCTTCTCTTTTCTTTTCTCTCCCTCACTCTTTCCTTCTGCCCCCACAAGTAAAAGTTCCTTGAGAACCGAGAAACAGTGATCATGTCGTGATTGCGTTGGACCCTTGCTGGCGAGGGTCCGACACTGTGCCACAGCGCCAGCCCCTGGCCACTCACTTTTAAGGCACCATCTCTGTACTAGAGCGGTTTCCTCTGCTGACCTGCCTTTCTGTTCTTTTCCAACAGGGAAACTACTTATCTTTCAAGGACTGGGTCAGATATTACCAGTGAAGTCTTCACCAACCGTTCTAGACCCGGGGACATCCTTCTCGGTTACTTCCAATGAATACTGTTCATCCTACTCAAAGAACTTATCTCATACTGGAGACAAAGCTTGCCTGTCTTCCTACTTTACGTTAAGTGCTCCCGATGGGCACGCAGTATAAAAGTTAAGGGTACAGTATCTACATACAGACTGCCTATGATTACATCCTGGATCACCTGCTGACTGTGCTACCTTGGGCAATAATCTTGGCCTGTGCCTTAGCTGTGTTGCCTTGGGCAAGTAACTTAACCTTTGTGTACCTTGGGTGAATGACTTAACCTCTCTGTGCCTGAAGTCTCCTTTACTTCAGAGTTGAATAAACTGAAGTGGGCTAGGAATGGCTCAGAACAGTTTCTGACATACAACAGGTGCTCAGTGAAGGCTAACTTACTACTGGGGCCGGTGCTGTGGCACAGTAGGTTCATCCTCCGCCTGCGGTGCTGGCATTCCATATGGGTGCCAGTTCTAGTCCCGGTTACTCCACTTCCAATCCAGCTCTTTGTTGTGGCCTGGGAAAGCAGTGGAAGATGGCCCAAGTGCTTGGGTACCTGTACCCAATGGGAGACCGAGAAGAAGCACCTGGCTCCTGGCTTTAGATCGGCACAGTTCCGGCCATTGCGGCCATTTGGAAAGTGAACCAAAGGAAGGAAGACCTTTCTGTTTCTTCCTCTCACTGTCTGTAACTCTACCTCTCAAATAAATGAATAAAATCTTAAAAAAAAAAAAAAAAAGACTAACTTACTACTAAGCTTAGGACTCTTACGTGTCCTCCCCTTCCTCCCAAGTGTCTGGCATGTGAAAGGCTCAGTAAATCACTGATGATTTGGTTGGTTTTGGTCACCCTACTGAACCTCACTTTTGCCCCAAAGCACTAGCATGGATCTAGTCACCTGACAGAGTCTCGTGAGGCTTTGAGGCTGGTGGCGGTGATAAGAGGGGTTGGGGAGGGGCGGGTGTTGTGGTGCAGCGGATTAAGCCACTGCTTGGGATGCCCACATCCCATACTGGAGTTCCTGGTTGAATCCCGGCTACTCTGCTTCCCATTCACCTTGCTGTAATGTACCGAGGAGGCAGCAAAGGGTGGCCCAATGTTTGCGCCCCTCCTCCCTGCTCTGTGGGAGACCTGGGTGGAGCTCCTGGCTCCTGGCTTTGGACTGAATGGACATCTGGCAAGTGAACCAGATGACCATATTTATTTCAAAGAAAGAAATAAATCTTAAAAAAAAAAAAAAAAAAAAAAGAGCGAGTGAGTTAGGAGGTCTGGACTCCTTCCTTACGTGGTGGAGACAGTAAGATACAAAGGCCGGAGAGTTGCTTAGGAAGAGGGAGCATGTCCTTTATTGACCCGGCTTCCCCGTCACTGGTCACTGCTCTTGACTCGTAGGACAACAGGAACAGAACTACAAGGGATCATCCCCAGCTCTGTGATCACCAGATCCACGAGCTCGGGCGGCGTGACATCATAGACGAGATTCAGCAACCGGAGGGAGGGGTAGCTCTGCCAGTTCGCCAGGGCTACGTGATCCCCCCGTTCGCACTGCAGGTCGTCAGGGTCATCTGTAACGGGAGGCACCCATCACATCCTTTTAGAAAAGCAGCACTTTAACCTCCCCTCTCCCTCTCCAACTTTCTCAGGTTCCTGAAAGCTTCTCCCTGCCCCACCTTACCTAGCTCATTAGAGACAAAGGCATCAGTCTGCACACGCTCACAGAACTTGTATGTTTCACAACAGACCAGCACTGGCACATTGTGGGCTCGAGCCACCAGGGCCAGCTGTGCTGTCCCCACCCGCGACATCACAGATCCATTGGCCAGGAGTGCGTGAGCTCCCAAGAGCACCTTAGAAACCTGTTTGTTTTGGAGAATGAAGAAAAGGAAGGGGAAACAAGTCATGCTGTATCATAGCAGAGGAAGTCCCCACTTCTGCCCTGGAGAGCAGTGAGAAGACAAGTAATACACCTTAATGATGGCTCTCCTTGGAAAACCCCTGACCACGGACTCCCAGCCTCCCACTAACTGTAAGTGACTTTTGCCCTGTCCCCTCGGGGTGGTTAGTAACACAGTACGGGGTTCTTGTGGTAGTGACACTGTGCTGCAGCCTGCACAGTAAACAGAAACAGGGCTATACAAGTCTAATATTTCTTTCTTTTTTTTTTGACAGGCAGAGTGGATAGTGAGAGAGAGAGACAGAGAGAAAGGTCTTCCTTTGCCGTTGGCTCACCCTCCAATGGCTGCCGCGGCTGGCGCGCTGTGGCCGGCGCAACGCGCTGATCCGATGGCAGGAGCCAGGTGCCTATCCTGGTCTCCCATGGGGTGCAGGGCCCAAGCACTTGGGCCATCCTCCACTGCACTCCCTGGCCACAGCAGAGAGCTGGCCTGGAAGAGGGGCAACCGGGACAGAATCCGGTGCCCCGACCGGGACTAGAACCCGGTGTGCCGGCGCCGCAAGGCAGAGGATTAGCCTAGTGAGCCACAGCGCCGGCACAAGTCTAATATTTCTGAATAACTGGTACCTTAGGGAGGTAGAGTTATCTGTACGTTACTAGGCCTCTTTGTCTCTAACGTTGGAGTCTGCTTCCTCTGTCCTCACCTCTGGGAGCACGTAAGAGGCTGCAGGAATCAGCAGGTAGGAGGCAGGGACCCCTGCACGGACCAGAAAGCGTAGCATGTGCCTTCCCTCCAGCCGGGGCCGGCTGTCCACCACCACCACCCGAAACTTGCGGCCCTCGGACCACGCCTCCTGAAGGATCCGTGACACGAGAGATGAGCTAGAGGGAAGGGAGAGAGGGACACAGCTGGAATGTCACTGACCGATGACCCGCTCACCGCCCCCGCACACCATCCCACCCCCGCTGTCTCACGGCGTCTGAGCCATACCAGCCGTACACCAGGATCACGTCCCCGTTACTGATCTTCTGGGAAGCAAAGCGCAGAATTGCCTGAGCGGCGAGCACGATCTTCTCCTGCACGTACCGATCAGCTGCTGCTTGAAGTTCCGCCTTGGCCTAAAGGGAGCGGGTGAGACGCTGAGGGAACAAGAGACGGACACACGGCTTCCCTGGGAGATCATGCTGGATGCAGAATGGGGACCCAAACAGGCTCCAAAGGGAGCACAAGGGGCAAGAGTCAGGTCACCCAAGCACTTCCTTAACCCATGGGCCCAGGCAGAACGGCTTATGTGGGTCTCCCTAGGAGTGCGCAACGTGTTTTCTGACTCCAGCCCCGGGCGTATGCCTTTCTCCTTCCTCATAACTCATCACCTCCTCTTCCCGCTTGGTGCTGCTCACTCCAGTGATCTCCTTGTTAAGGAACTTGATGGCATTGTACATGCTTGCCGACAGGGGGCGGCACTGAGTCAGGAAGCTACAACGACAATACCACAGGGCTTCTGAAAGTTCATGGAAAATGGGAATTAAAGATGAGGTTTATTTTGGTGCCAAAACGTTTTGAAAGCCATGCATCCCATTTTCCACATACTTTCTGAAGACTTCTCACGTGCATCGGTTTCAAAAGGCTTTAGCACCAAAATAAGCTGATGGTGTCCACAGACTTTATGAAGCACCCTTATGCCTTACAGACAACATAAAAGACTTTCACACTTTTTTTAAAGAGACCGGGCAAACGAAAGGAGAGTGACAGAGCAAGAGGCGTACAAGAAAAGGACTAGGGGAGAGGGGGCGGCCCCGGAGCGCTTGTCCTTACCTGATGTAGGGTTTGAGTTTATTCACCAGATCCCTGGAGAGCTCCTCATTGGGAGGCGTCGTGTAATCCTGAATCACCTACAGAGTGCACAAGGGGATCAGCAGAGCGCCCCCTAGAGGAGCTCTCTGAAAGGAAGGCCAGGGACCAGCTTCTGAGGGTAGAACCATCCCCTTTGCCCCAGAGATCACCCTGGGTGAGAGAAGGCAGGGCGGTGTTAGGTGTTAGGGAGGGTGTGGCTGGGATACAAAGGAGAGAAGGACAAGGCCTACCTGCTGCAAGGCCCGGAGTAGGGCAATACACCGGGCGTTGGAGCCACTGATCAGGCCCTGGGAGTACTGCAAGCCGAGTCGCACCATGGCTGGGTGGATCACAGAGGATGGGATGCTGATGGGATGGCGGAGTCACAGACTTTGCCAGGGGCTTGAGCACCTACTGCCCACGGGCCCCCGGGGAAAAGGAACGCCCTTCACCGGCACAGACTTCCCCGTGCCCTCTTGGGTTTTCGCCTTGAGTTCAGACTTCTTCCCACAGACCCCATCTCGAATCCCCAGACATGATCAATTCAGGGTAACTAAAATCCTCCGGACCTAACAGAGAAAGGGTTCACAGGCTCCTACCTCATGTACTGTGTCAGAGAGTTCTGTCTGCTGTACTGGGGGAGGTGGGAGAAGAGACTGACTTTGGATCCATAATCCTTCCGCGTAAGATCCTTGACAAAACAGGACAGACCAGTGGCACACAGTTTTAAACTTACGGGACGAGGCTGGAACGGAGGTGAACAGTGAGCCTTCTTTGACCCAAATACCCATCCTTCTCCCAGGTTCCACTGTGCCCCAAGCTCCTTGCCTCCCTCTGCCAGGGCTGGGGAAGGGCCATGAGGACATCTGTAACGTCATTCACAGGCCACACAAAAGGATCCACTTAGAAATGAGCCTGCTTTAGATCTGCTGAATTTCAGGTCCCGAGTGCAGCTGCCTTGGCAGGGCCGGGCCACGACTTCACTGGCCTTACACGGCCCAGGCGCTTTCTGGCCCTGCACCAAACCCACTTCCTACCTGCTGCCGCTCTGACTTTTTGACAGGCCTTCTCAGCAGTGTGGGGTCATTAGCCTGGGTGTGCTCGGTGAGACGCTTCCCTCCTAAAACATAACGACCGTGCTTTCAAGACAGCGCAGGTTTTGAAACATGTCATTTGTCCTTACAGCATACTAGGGCACCAAAAAAAACAGGACGGGGGTGGAGGAGAAGGCAGGGGAGAACAGGAAGAAACAGGCGTCAGAACGGGGTTGGGGGGGAAACTTTGAACTCTGGGTTCCAAGGTGAGAATGGGAGCAGAGAGCTGTTTTACGATGAGGACCAGTGAGCTGGCACAGAACCGGGAGTAAATGGGTCTCTGAATGGAACAGAAGATACCTGCGGGGGCTTCTCCAGCCGTGCTGGGGGAGGCCTGTGGGGGTGGCCCTCCTTGCTCCCCTTTCCTGGCCTGCTTCAGGGCCCGCTCAGCCTCCTGCTTGGCTCGCCGCTCAGCGCGCAGCTCAGCCTTGCTCCGGCCAGCTGGAACTTTCTCACCAGGAGTGCTGGACTGACTGCCAGGTCCTGGCGCTTCTCTGGCTGGGCCTATTCAAGGTACAAGGAAGAGGTGACCCAGCCCAGGCAAGGGGGACCTGCACCCTGGCCAAAGCTTCTCTCCCTGTTTATCTACACCTTTTCGCTTTCCACCTTGCCCAAACTAGTTGTCTCCTCTCCTCCTCCTTTCTCCCTGCACAACCCCAGACCAGGCTCCACACCCCAGTCCTTAAAAAAAAAAAAAAAAAAGACGCGGCACCTGGACACTGGGCTGCCGACACCGCAGAGGGAGTGACCGCGTCTGTCCCCTTTTCCTCTTTCCGTTTCTTCTTTTGCTGTTTCTTTTCCTTCCGAAGCTGCAGCTTCTCTTCTTGGGTCATCTCCTTCCCCCCTGCCTGGGACAAACACAGGACGCTGTGAACACAGTGAAGCCACACTACGGATGCGTACCGAATTCCCACCAGGCCAAGTCCCCGAGCCTCCCGAACTGCCCCAAATTCCCTGCTACAAGCTTCCGCGCCACAGGGATCAGCGCTCCCCCAGAGGGGCTAGGGGTCGAAGGCACTCTGTGAAATCTCCTGTCGCGACTTGGAAGCAAACCGGAACGGACCCGACCCGGCTTCCAGAGCGGCGTGGGAGGACCGGCTCACTCACCCCGGGCCGAGCACAAAGCTCCGCCTTCATGCTGGATCCCGAGTCTGCATCAGAAAACAGGGCACACAGTGAGCCGGAGAGGCTCCGGGAGGGCTGGGGGGCACTGGTCCTCGGCGCCGCCGGCTGCCGGGTTGGCATGACCACGGCTCCGCCGCCGCGCGCCGGCCAGCCGGGGACCCGCGTGGGGACGCACTGCGCGGCGGGATCAAAGCCAAGGCGCGGGGGAGGGACAGAGGCGGGGTCACCCACCCTCCCGCGGGCACCCGCCGCCGGGGCGCGGAGCGGGGCTGCGTCCCAGACCGGGGAGACCAGAGTCGCGCGTGTGGCGCCGGAACGGAACCAGAGGGCCCAAAGCAGCTCCAGGCCCCGCGCCACCCGCCCGGGGCCGGTCGGCCCGCGACCCTGCTGGGGCTCCCGGCCCTTCACTCACCCTCGCGAACGGCCACGGCCACAGCAGCCATCGTTCTGCGCCCTAGGTTCCGGCCGCCGGATCAGAGGGCCGTCCCAGGGCCTGGCTCGGCGGTCGCCGGGACTACAGCGCCACCTGGGCCGGAGGCCGGAGGCCGAGACGCCGACACCCGCCGCGCACAGCCCCGGGCGGACTACAACTTCCGTCGGGCACTGGGTCCCCGCCCCGGACTACGGGTCGCGACGAGGGCCACTTCGGTTTGGGCGCTCAGTCCGGAAAGCCTCCTCCTGCCCTGTGGACTACAGTTCCCGGCATGCCAGGGGCGCGGCTCCCATAGAGCCGACGTCCAACCGCCTTCCCACCTCCGGTCTCAAGCGCCCAAAATGGCGAGTGAGGCGGCGGGGACGCGCTGAGTGGCGGAGGCGAGCGTGCAGAGCCGCTGCGGGCCTCACAGTCTGGAGCCCAGCCGGGCCCTGCCGCTGGGAACATGCACTTTTCCATTCCTGAAACCGAGTCCCGCAGCGGGGACAGCGGCGGCTCCGCCTACGTGGTGAGGAGCGGCCGGAGCCGGGCCGGGCAGGGGCGGGGATAACGGGCCCGAGCCCTCTCCGGGCGGCTTCGCAGGCCTGGCCGCCGCCCGCAGGGCCTGGTCTTGAGCCACTGACCCCCGACGGCCTCGCTGGGAGCCTGTCGCGTGGGTCAGACTCGTACACAGGTCGTCCCAGCACCTGCAGGTCTTTCGTTCGGCCGATCGCCTCCCCCAGCTAGGCCGCGGCTTCTGTGGTGGGCACCGCTGGCCCCTTGGGGAGGGAGATTGCTGCACAAGGGGCCTAGTGTGCGCCTTTCTGGTGCTTCTGCGTTGGGACCTGGTCCCGGGAGGAAGCAGACTGACCAGCCCTCGGGAGAATCTCGGCGCATTACTCAGACTGAGCTGTGCCAAGCAACTTCCGGCCAGGGTTCTGGACGACGACCCTAAAAGAGCTCGCCTGCTTTTGTGTCCTCAGGCCTATAACATTCACGTGAATGGAGTCCTGCACTGTCGGGTGCGCTACAGCCAGCTCCTGGGGCTGCACGAGCAGGTGGGACCAGCACCCCTGCCTTGAAACAGCTTCGAGCCCTTTCCTGCATACGAGCACCAGTATCTCCCTTTCCCCTTCATCGTGTCTGCCCATTCGCTGCAGTCGTTAGTCCCTGCCACAGGGGAAGGTGGGGGACTTTATCTGACCTCTGACATTCCCGGGAAGCTCCCCAAGAGGCCTACTGTCTGGCACAGCGACTCCCCCTTGCTCTCCTCGCAGCCTGCTCCTGGCTTCTCTGCCCCTCTTTCAGCCTTTACCCTTGCATGGAGACACCGAGCCCTCCCACCCGACCGCCTGCGTGCGTGCCTTCTGCCACCTGAGCTGCAGCTCCAGATTTTCTCCCCTGCTTTTACAAACCATTCACCGATTTCCTTGTGCGTTCCTTGGCTCATGTCAGCGGGTGGGGGGTGCTCCAGTTATCCTCACGTACTTGTAATGTGATGTCTCTGTGCCTTCCTCACCAGGCTGCGAACTCTGTACTTAACTCAGTAGAGAGTCTCGGATCCACTGATGATAGTTCGTTGTGCAACTCTGAGCAGGTTACCCAATTACTTTAGGCCTCAGGTTCTGCAGCTGCACATTGGATTCCTGGGTCTGCAAAGGCCTTTTCAGGGCTCAGATATTTTGTAAACGTGCCTAGCTAGCGCTTAACTATGTGTGCACTTCAGTTTTCCTGTAAAGCCCTTTGCTTCCAGTGAGGGTTGTTCCAGTGAACAGTGTTGCTAGATAAGCAGGGGCTTCTTAGGTCCTGGCCCCATGCAGACCCTCTCCATCATGTGGAGGGGCTGACTTCGTCACAGGAAGCTAACAACGCCTATGTAGGACAGCCCCCTGGAGACGCTACCCCCGCCAAAGGGACTGCTTCCCGGGTGACAGGGTAGATAGGGGAGCAGGGACCCAGGGACGGGAATGGGAGCCCAAGAGAACATTGTTGAGTCTCCATCGCCTCTTCTCATTTCCTATGTTTATGCGAAGGGTTTATCTCTTTCTCTAAATAGCTTCGGAAGGAGTATGGGGCCAATGTGCTTCCTGCATTCCCCCCAAAGAAGCTTTTCTCTCTGACACCTGCTGAGGTAGAACAGAGGAGAGAGCAGTTAGAGAAGTACATGCAAGCTGGTGAGTGCTTGGAGGGCACTGCGGACGGAGGACTGTGGGGAAGGTCCGACGTTCGTTTCCAAATCTGGGCAACTGCTAACTTGATCTGTTATTTAATTAGCCAAGTAAATAGTCTGCAAGGACGTGAAACTCTGTATACTGGCAAAGCAGTTTGGGTACTAACATCTCCGAGAAATACCTAAAGCTAGACTTTAAGCAACTTAGATTGGTGGGGAGAACTTAATCTGTATCTGATGTGCTTTAGATTAACATCATTGTTATTTCCCTAGTTCTGTAGACTGGACTCAACTAGATGGCAGCCAAGGGTGGGGCAGGTGAAGAATTTATGCAAACAGTGAGTGAGGTGAGGCCAGCTGGGGATGTGGCAGGCCACCATCAGCCCAGGAAAGGGGGTCGGGGGGCACCTACTAAGAGGAGGACTGGGGGAGCCAGGCATGCTTCCTGAGGTAGGAGAACGTCGCTCTCTTGTTCCACAGTTCGACAGGACCCTTTGCTTGGGAGCAGTGAGACCTTCAATAGTTTCTTACGTCGGGCACAACAGGTAAGGCTTTGGATGGGATCAAGGTTTAAGGGAAGGGCTTTGTGGGAGAATGATGTGGCTACAAGAGGACCATCCTGGCAGGTTGGTTTTTTTTTTTTTTGGAATGACATTTCTGCTTTACCAATGAAGTCAAGGAAGCCCTAGCCTGTGTTTAAGTGGCTGAGGACAAAGACACCAGAGGGCTCTGAACATAAGAGTCGGGGATGGGGTCACGGTTGGGCTCTGGGCGAGGGTTAACAAGGCAGTGCCTGCCACGCCCACGGATGCTCGCGACAGGAGACACAACAGGTCCCCACGGAGGAGGTCTCCTTGGAAGTGCTGCTCAGCAACGGGCAGAAGGTTCTGGTCAACGTGCTAACTTCCGATCAGACCGAGGATGTCCTAGAGGTGAGGTGCTTGTTTGGCGCTGCCCTCGTCCCCTTACACCCCAGGGTCTCAGGTTTGGAGGTGATTAGGGCCATCCAACATGGTAACCCATCCTTCCCGTCCCTGTCCCCAGGCTGTGGCTGCAAAGCTAGATCTTCCAGATGACTTGATTGGATACTTTAGTCTCTTCCTAGTTCGAGAAAAAGAGGATGGAGCCATTTCCTGTGAGTCTCTCTGTCCTCTGCAGCTTCCTGTGCTTCTGGCAGCAGGGAGCTTGCCTCCCTGTTCCCCTGCCCCAAATGGAGCATTTCCTCAAGTTGCTGCTTTCTTGAGCCCCATGACATTTCCCTTTTAACCCACAGTTGTACGGAAGTTACAAGAGTTCGAGCTGCCTTACGTGTCTGTTACCAGTCTTCGGAGTCAAGAGTATAAGATTGTGCTAAGGAAGAGGTCAGGGCTGGACCTGGGGGAGGGGGCGGGGGAGGGTACTGGATTGGGTTATGGGGCCACAAACGGAGACAGAATAATCTGGACAAGGGAGTAGTGCTGGCTGTTTCTACCAGGCCTCCCACAATGTGACCATTAGCCCCTGATAGCCCCAGTTTCCCATCCTACCTCTTGCTTTACCCCAGCTCAGCCCATTACCCCTCTCCACCCCTTGGCCTCACAGTTATTGGGACTCTGCCTATGACGACGATGTCATGGAGAACCGGGTTGGCCTGAACCTGCTTTATGCTCAGGTGAGCTTGGAGCTGCCTCAGAACCCCTCCCCTAAAAATGAGTCTGGTGTCCCACTCTCTCATGAAAACTCCCGTCCTTGGCTAGTTGATGAGGAAGTTCTAGAAAACTGTTAGGGCTTGTGACACAACTTCTCTTCCCACTTTACAAGCAGATAAGGTCCAGGACTCTTTGCAGAGAAGTGTGGGGCTAAAGTCAGGCTGTACAGAAAGAACTGTGGACGCCTTCCTGAGACGGCTGACTGGGAGCCCCCCCCCCCCCCCACTTGTCTCTGCTGTAGACAGTGTCAGATATTGAACGTGGGTGGATCCTGGTCACCAAGGAGCAGCACCGCCAGCTCAAGTCTCTGCAAGAGAAGGTCTCCAAGAAGGAGGTGAGCTCTGCCGCGGTCCGCCGCTAAGGGGCTCGCTGCCTCTGGACTGCTCTGCTCCCTCTCCTGACCTGCCACACACGGTGACTCTTTTCCAGTTCCTACGGCTGGCCCAGACCCTCAGGCACTACGGCTATCTGCGCTTCGACGCCTGTGTGGCTGACTTCCCCGAGAAGGACTGCCCCGTGGTGGTGAGCGCAGGCAACAGTGAGCTCAGCCTCCAGCTCCGCCTGCCTGGCCAGCAACTCCGAGAAGGCTCCTTCCGGGTCACCCGCATGCGGTGCTGGCGGGTCACCTCCTCTGTGAGTTGGGGTAGGAAGGGGCGGCCTTCGGGAATGGAGGCTAGGCAAGCCTTGAGCTTCAGAAATGGGCCGCAGCGGGTCAGAAGGCAGGCAAGTTGGTCAGAAGGAACCCAGCCGGCTGACCTCCCTTCCTCCTCTAGGTGCCACTGCCCAGTGGAGGCACGAGCAGCCCTGGCCGGGGCCGGGGTGAGGTACGCCTGGAACTGGCTTTCGAATACCTCATGAGCAAGGATCGGCTACAGTGGGTCACCATCACCAGCCCCCAGGTGTGAGCCCACCCTCAGACCTCCTCTGGAGCCACTTAGATACCCAAATCTAGGGCTTCCAGGCCTCCATGTGAGTGGAAGCCCACGTGGGGGGGCCTGGGCGCAGGATGACCACGGTGGTCAGGCTGAGCTCTCGTCTTGCCCTCAGGCCATCATGATGAGCATCTGCTTACAGTCCATGGTAGACGAGCTGATGGTGAAGAAATCCGGCGGCAGCATCCGAAAGGTAAGTAGAGCAAGCCCGGGCTAAGTGTGGCCACGCAGCTGCACCGTGTGCTCTCCCTCCTCTTCGTCCCAGGTTGTGGCTGGAGCAGGGAAGCCACTGGGCTTCTAAAGGGAGAGCTGCCCTCAGTCAGCACCTTCTGTCTCTGTCCCCAGATGCTCCGCCGGCGGGTGGGGGGCACACTGAGACGCTCAGACAGCCAGCAAGCAGTGAAGTCCCCGCCACTGCTGGTAAGTGCCAGCCTTGGATAGTATGCTGGCTCCCAGCCTTGCCTGCCCTCCCCTAGCCTGACACCTCTGCCTTCTTCTCCCCTCCCCAGGAGTCCCCCGATGCCAGCCGGGAGTCCATGATCAAACTCTCAGTGAGTGACAGGCTTGGTGAGGTTGGTGTGTGCAGGGGATGCGCAGGCTCCAGCCCTCTGAATCCCACCCCTGCCTCTGTTACAGAGCAAGCTGAGTGCCGTGAGCTTGCGGGGGATTGGCAGTCCCAGCACAGACGCCAGTGCCGGTGATGTCCACGGCAATTTCGCCTTCGAGGGCATTGGAGATGAGGATCTGTAATCTCCACTGCTTCGATGTCTGCCTCTCCCCCAGAGGAATTTAGAGAAACTTGCCCTGTGCCTGTATCCCCCAAGCTTGGGGGAAGGGGGTCCTTTTCCTTCCCCCTTCTCACTTTCCTTTTCTTTTGGCCAGGGGCCTCCTTACCCCCTGGGCTGGCTGCACAAAGGACTGCCCCCTCTTTACACAGCTGGCCCTCGATGCCAAATTAGCATTTAGTATTTTGCACAAAGTCCAAGAGACCATGGCTGCCTGCCTTGGGGAGGAACCACAGCTCTCCCTGGGCTGCTTCTGGCTTCCCAGGGCCATGGGCCAAGGGCATGGGCAAAAGTCTGTGTATGGTCTGGCCCAGTTCCCCGTCATTAAACTCAGCCTGATTGCTGCCTACCTCTGGTTCCCTCTCACTGCCCCTGCTTCCCCACCCCCCACAGCAAGGTCTACTGTGTTAAGGGTGATGCCAAACTGTTCTTGCCATTGCCAATTCAGCATAGACATGGCTTTGTTAGTGTTTCCTTTATTATAAAGCACTGAAATAAGTTAAATAAACAGGTGGGAGGCTGGGCAGTCCCCCAGCATTCATCCACAGCCCCTGGGAGCAGTGGCGGTGAATACAAGGCCCTCTCACTGAGCTCATGAAGCGCATGAGTCAAGGCAAGGCCCCCTGGTCCATATGAGCCCCCGCCCATGGGTTTTGGGCAGGTCCATACAGTGCCTAGGTTAGTCTGTGTGGAGCCCCTGGCCAGCGGGGGAGGAAGGAGAAGGTGACTTCTGGTCCATCTGTATATAAAACGTACAGGAGATTCAGGGCTCACTGCAGGGCCCTGAGGAAGTAGGCCCTGGTTCAGGGTGAGTCTGTGTGGAGAGCATGGCTACCAGCGGCACCCAGGGCTGGTGGACCCCGAGAGCTCAAAACAGAGGGTGGGCTGTGAGGTGGGGCCCAGCTCTCAGAGGCAGAGAGGCCAGGCCCTCCTGGCCCCCCGTGGCCGTGCACCTTCTGGTGGCGCTTGTAATTGTCCCAGTGGCCTGTGGTATAGGCGCAGGTGGCACAGCGGAAGGGCTTCTCGCCTGTGTGCCGCAGCATGTGGCGTTTGAGGTTCATGCTCTGGTTGCAGCTGTAGTTGCAAAGGCTACACCGAAAAGGTTTGTCACCAGAGTGGATGCGACCGTGACGCTTGAGGTTGGCCAGGTTGCCACAGGCATAGGGGCAGAGGGGACACTTGTAGGGCTTCTCTCCCGTGTGGACGCGCTGATGCCGTTTCAGGTTATCCAGGTGAGCAGAGGCATAAGGACAGCGGGCGCAGCGGAAAGGCTTCTCGCCACTGTGTGTCTTCATGTGCCGGGCCAGGTGGTTGGGATAGTGAGTGGCAAAGGGACAGAGGCTACAGGCAAAGCCTTTGTCACTGGGGCCCTGGGGCCCCCCACTGGCACCCCCTCCATCCTCTCCTCGCATGCAGCGCCCACACATGGCAGCTCCCAGCCGACTACCCTCACCCTCCTCCAGCTCTTGTCCACAGCCCCGGCAGGTCCAAGGAAACAGCAGCTCTGGCAGTGGTTCTGATCCAGTCCCACACAGGCCCTCCCCTTCACTGCGCAGCTGCCCACAGTCTGGCAGGAAACTGGCACCACCTGGTGGCACATGAAGGCTCAAATCTGGAAGGAGCAAAGCATCTGTGGGGACAAGAAGACATGGGCTAAGAATCCAAGTCTCCTTGGGGCCATCCACCCACGTCCCAGGACCTTTGGTCCCTGGCTTTTTACCTTCAGGTCGCCGGGGCACTGCCCCCTCCTGCTCTGTGGGACTGGGAGGCCGTGTTGGTCGTGGAGCACAGCAGCGGAAGCCACAGGTCGGGCAGGGAGGAGTGGGGGGCCCTGCGTGGGTGCGCTGATGCCGCCTCAGGTTGCCCAGGCTGCTGCAGGCAAAGGGGCAGTGGGGACAGCGGTAGGGCTTCTCGCCAGTGTGGGTGCGGGTATGTCGTGTCAGGTTGACGAGCTGGGCTGAGGCGTAGGGGCAGCGGCCACAGCGGAACGGCTTCTCCCCGCTGTGTGTCTGCATGTGCCGCTTCAGGTGGCTCGAGTAGTGGGACACGAAGGCGCAGAGGCGGCATGAGTACAGTAGCCGTGGGGGCAGCGGGGGCCCCCCACCCGGCCCTCCTGCCCCACAACACGGCCCCTCACCTGTCGGCCCCCCACACAGCTGGCAGGCTGGGCCTGGCCTCTCACCCCTGGCCTCCCCTGGACCCCTGGCTGGCTCCTCAACTTCACTCTCGGCACTTAGTGCCCGGCCGCCCCCAGACTCGTCGTCACTCAGCCCGTAGGGCAGCCCAGGCCTGGGCCCCAGAGAGTCTCCTGGTGAGACAGACAGGAGAAGCAAGGTTAGCATGGCGTAGGACCAGGCTGCACACACTCCCTTTCCCACTTGGGGCCCCACCATTCTCTCAGCTTTCCTGATGCCTATGGTTCCCCTGCAGTGACCCCGGAATCGTCTGCCTCAGAGTCTGGACTAACCTAGTGAAGACGGTTAGTTGTACCCAACTCCACTGAATGGAAAAGGATCCATGGCTCACAATGGCCCAAGGACTGAAATGAACCAGTAATGTAATTCTTGAGAAAGTAAAACTACAAATGGCAGGGAGGCCTGAAACCGTTGAGCTCTACATTAGTAATAAACCTCTTTCAGTTTGGGGCTGGTTATAAAATAAACCTGTCCCACGGGCAGGCAAGATGCGGAGGGAAAAGCAATGAAAATAGCACACGTAGTCCCACTTGCTTGCTCTAATAACACGTAGACAGTCCATGACTTTGCTAAGCATCCCAAGTGAGCAGACAGCACAGCGAGTCGGGGTAAGGGTGAAGCCAGGAGCCCAGGATTGTGGGGCACTCTTAAGGAGCTGTGGTGCAGGTGAAGGGAATGACATGAGTCCCCACTTGAGTGACTTAGAGAAGTGGCTTCCTACACTTAAAGTAAACATACACAGGGAACAGACAAGGAAGGGGAACAAGGTTATTAAAAAGGGCATTACTTTTTACCAGTCACTTCGCGGGATTCATCCACCCTCCGGCTCATATCACCTTTGGACCAGGCTCTAGAATTTTACCTCAACAACTGATGAAGCTGATGGAACCATCAGGCAAATGAAGTCCTCTAGCTCAGATCCAACTACAGCAGCCCCAGGCTGTGCAGCAAATGGGGCTGCTGCTCGTGGACACTAAACCCTAACCTGCCTCCTGGAAGGCTGGGGTCCCCAGCAGTCACAAATCTGTAGCCAAGGCCCCCAAACCCACCTTCAGAGTCTCTCTCGAAGCCCATAAGCCGGTCGCTGTTACCATCACCTTCCTCTTCTTCCTCTTCCTCCTCAAACTCCAGATCCTGGCCTAGTAGCAAATCACTCTCCAAGACCAGGGCCCCGGGTCCTTCGTCGAGGGAGTCTTCAGGATCCACTGAAGAGGGGAGAGGGCTTGTGGACTCTCCCTCAGGAGCCGTGCCCAGCACCCGCCCCCGGGGAGCCAGCCCTCGTGCACAGCGCTTCCCGTGGTCGTTGACCCTCTCGGCTTTCCCTTAGCACCACAGTGGGAAGCCCAGATCGCCGCCCCATCCCTCAGAAGTCTCCCTCCACCCTGACCTCAGCCCCACACCCCTGACCCCGGCCCGCCCCTCCCCACACAAGGCCCCTGACCCCTGACCTTTGACCCCCTCGCATTTCACGGGCTGCGGGTGGCTTTGCTTCCTTCGGGGCATCGTGACCGGCTCCAGCCCGAAGCGCCTTCGGCCTGCGGCCGCCCGGCCCCGCCCCTCCCGACTGGCCCCCCCCCCCCCCGCCCGCCCTTCCTCTCAGGGGCCACGGGCCGCCCCCATGCAGCGGCGCGGGCCCCGGGCAGCCCCCGGCCCTGGCCCCGGCACCCAGCTCAGGCCGCTCCCGCCGCCGCCGCCTCTTCCATTCATGGAGCCCCCTACCCCCCCTATGGAGACCAGCTGGTACCTCCGTACTCGCTTCCGCTTCCGCCGCCGCAGAGCCGCACGGGACGCGTAGTCCGCGGGGCGAAGAGCGGCGAGGACGCGCGCGGCGTGACCAGGAAGTGATTGTGACGAGAGGGCGGGCGGGCCAATCCGCGCTCGGAGACGACCTGGGCCGCGAGCCCGGCAAGAAGCCCTGCCCGCGGCTTCAGGTTCGGGGCTGGCCGACCGGCCCGGACCCGGGCCAGAGGAACTAGGAAGTCGTTCCTGATTCCAGGAGCGGCTGAGGAGGAGCTGACGTCAGGCGGCCGCAACTCACTCGGCAGAGTCGCAGTGCCCAGAGCACCCCTGGCCCCTACACACACGAGGGACGGACGGACGGGGAAACACACGCGCGCACACACGCACACACTCGTGTGCAGAGGCTCGCTACATGCTCCCGATGGGGCCAAGTCTCAAGTCTGGGGCCACGGCAGCGGAGAAAGAAGGACACCACGGGCACGATTAGGTTTTGGCCTTTAGTCTGAAAAAGTGTTGATTGAAAGTGTACAACAGAGAGCGGGCGCAAGCGGCTGGGGACCATGGAGCCGCCAATAAAAAAGAATGTCCTTAAATAAAGTGTTCAGAGTAAAAACCAGAACCGCCAGTCCTTCCCTCCAACACAACAGAGCACAGGCACAGAACCGGTGATGAGCCCAAAGGAGCGAGAGGCGGCCGGGAGGACAGCGGAGGCTCCCCGGCGGCCGTGTGGAGGAAGAGCCCTCTTTGGAATGGGCCGAGTACAGCCACCCAGCTCCCCCTGCACACCTCACACCCACTGCTAAGGCTAAAGGAAAAAGACAAAACCCAGTCTCAGGTCCGGAGGGCTCAGAAACAGTCTAGGTGGGCAGGGTCCGCGTGGCTGCTAGTCCCGCTTGGCCTTCTTCTTCTTGTCGCTGCTGCCGTTTTCTTCGGCCCCCTCAGCGGAGAGCACTTCCTCCAGTTTCCGTTTCCCGCTCTCTGGCTGCAGCGCGGCTGTGTTTCGGGGCTTGAAGCAAATGATGATGCAGGTCATGTTGTCACACCCTGTACCATCCCCAGAAGTGTCTGGTGCCAGGCACTGATCCAGCAGCTACAAAAGGCACGGAATAGCTCAGCCACGGGGTCTGAACACCGTCCTGAGAACCCACAGTCTCCCGAGAGAACTGGCCCTGCCAAGACAGGTGGCCGAAGGAGAGGAAAAGGCAACAGGAAAGAGGGAACTTGCTAGTTCATGAGGTACATGGAAGACTCAGGATCCGGGAGAAGGGGGAACTTTTTGGTCAGGGTTTGGTATCTGTCAGTAATTACTGATACTGAGAAGAGAAGGGGACCCTCTCTCCACCCTGGAACTCACCTCCTCCACAATGGATGACAATAACCGAAGTTCCCCATTTTCATCACGTTGGCTGATCTTTGATTGAATAAAGTCTACAACCTCTTGGCTGCTCATCACATTCCTGGGGCCAAAAAGGATAGAATCTTCTTTAGTCCCACCAAGGCAGAGTAGAGATGTGGAGAGAGGCGGTGACCCAGGCCAATGGAAACACCTACAGAAATTCTCCTTGACTCTGCCTTAGGTTTGGCGGTCTTGACTCACCAAGACGTCTGCCTGGGCTCTAATCCTACAACAGCTCTGAGTTCTACAAGAAATAATGCTGCAAAAAAAGGGATTTTAGGGCACTCTGCCAATGCTCACCAGATGCCATCACAGGCAATGACCATGAACTCGTGGTCATCCGTGAGAGTCAGCACCTTGATGTCTGGAAGGGCTGAAATCATCTGTTCCTCAGGTGGCAGGTTCTTGTTTCTCTTGTAGAAGTGGTCTCCTGAAGTAAAGGAATGGTTGCTTGACCAGCAGCTGAAGGACTTCCCACAGACTAGTCTTTTCAGACAGGTCACACTTGCCACTGCCATTCATTCCCTTCTTTATCAGTTCCATCACCTAGTGGAACTATTTTCCAGTTTTTCTAGTTTCAGCCCTGTCATCAGGTTGCTGAACCTCAAATAAGTCTTTCACCTGTGTCTTCACAATCCAAAAGGTACTGAGAATAATGATACTTATCTTGGCTATTTCCCAGAGATATTTAAGGACAGAGGTAGCAAATATGGAAGTATTCTGAAAGGTACAAGGGCTATAAAGATTAAAGTTTACTACTAAGGGCCGGCGCCGCGGCTCACTAGGCTAATCCTCCGCCTTGCGGCGCCGGCACACCGGGTTCTAGTCCCGGTCGGGGCACCGATCCTGTCCCGGTTGCCCCTCTTCCAGGCCAGCTCTCTGCTGTGGCCAGGGAGTGCAGTGGAGGATGGCCCAAGTCCTTGGGCCCTGCACCCCATGGGAGACCAGGAGAAGCACCTGGCTCCTGCCATCGGATCAGCGCGGTGCGCCGGCCGCAGCGCGCTACCGCGGCAGCCATTGGAGGGTGAACCAACGGCAAAAGGAAGACCTTTCTCTCTGTCTCTCTCTCACTATCCACTCTGCCTGTCAAAAAATAAAAAAATTAAAAAAAAAGTTTACTACTAAGTAGTCTGGACAGAAGGCAAGACTCCCAGAAGTCTTTCCCATAGTTTCATGGCCCTTACCAATGGCTCTGGAGAGGTTGAGGCCCCCGTTGACTCGCCCATCCATAGTAACCTTTCCACCAGCATTCTTGATGCGTGCTAGCTCCACTTCATCCTCCGGTTTGTGGTCATACGACATGTCTAAAGCTTTGCCAGCCTCGGACACCACACAGCGAGAGTCTCCTGCATTGGCTACAATCAACTGCTTCCCTCGTATCAGAGCCACCACCGCTGTTGTACCACTGTCAGAGCCAGGCTTAAGAGGAAGAAAGGGAGCATCATGGGAGTCTGGACACATGAATTCCTCATTAGGTACACCCCTGACCTATGCTTTCTCCTCTCACTGGGATACCCAAGATAATTTTAACAAACAAGAGAAAGACAGATTCCATCTTTCCAAAGACACCAGCAAGCTCCCTCCCTTTTCTGAAATAATTCTACCCAAAAGATTTATCATGTAGTTCCCCTTGGAGAATAAATCTCTAATAACCACAAGTTTACTAAGATATCAAGGGGCTCCCCCTTCTCAAAATCAAAATCAGGATTTTTCCCTGCCTTTTGACCTCTTCAAATTCACCTCTCTTCCCCACACACATACCTCCTCTTTGCCTTCCATCCCAGGCACCATCATCTCTTCCTCCTCCTCTTCCTCCTCCTCTTCATCCTCTTCAGCCTCCTCAGTGTCATCCTCATCTTCCTCATTCCTTGCCTCCTCACTGCTGTAGCCATCCTCTTCCTCACTGCATTCCTGCCAGGAGGAGGATCCCAGGCTGCTGAGACTGGGATGACCCCTGTTCTCCCTCCACCCCCACCCTAACTTGTACTCAGAACACCAAGAGGTCCTGACTGAGCACAGGCCCTCAGAAACAATGAAAGCTACAACGACATGATCAGGAGATCTGGGGAAGAGGGGAGGGCTAGGATGAGTGTGACACTTATCCTGAACTGGGCTTGGTACTCATTAGCATGAAGCCCTAGGAAAGGCCAGGGCTGCCAGTCAAAAGTACTTTCCAGGCAATATGATCAGAAAACAAATTGTAGAGAGAAGGAAACACCCAAATATCCAAGGTAACACCTACTACCTTCTTGTTCTCTAAGACTGACAGGCCAGAACTAGATCTGTTTGTTACATCATTGACAAAAGACAAGAGGGCTAAATGGTACGTGTGATGGTAGAGATAATGAATTCAAGAAGGCAGAAGTTTGGAGTACAGTGGGGTCTTGGGGGATGAAGTCAAGACAGGAGAAGGAAGAGAGCTGAAAGCTACGGATGGTGACCAAACAGGCCCTCTCTGCAACTTCAGCATCTGCTTGCCCTCACAGGCCCTTACCTCACTGTCTTCCTCTTCCTCCTCCGCCTCATCTGACTCATCCTCACTGTCCTCAAAGAACTTGGACTTAGCAACTCGAGGCAGCTTGTCGGAGGCTGAAGAGCAGGAAGGCCCAGCCTCACCAGTAGGAGTGCCAGGCTCACCAACCTGGCCTGCCTCAGTCCCACGTTCCGAGTTGGAGGAAAGGCCTGTGTGGGCCTTGGATGTGGGGCCATTTTCCTGTGAAGGAGTTTCCCTAGATGGGTCCTCGGGTCCTGCCTCCCCATTGAGGCCCTGGGACCCTGGTTCCTCGCCTGTCCCAGCTCCAGATTTGCTGTGGGGAGGGCCCTTGTGACAGTTCTGCCCGTAGCGTGTCAGCAGCTCTTCAATAGTCATGGTAGCCTCTTCATGCAGCAGTGCAGCCTCCTCATTGTCCACTGCGGGGAAGAGGCTAAATCAGAGCCCCCATGCCAGACTCCTCATGGGATCAGTCCCTCTCACTACGTCAATGGCCCTTGCAGCCTGGGTTCCATCTTCCCACAACCTCCCACTCCTATGCTGCTTCTTCCTGAGTCTCAGAGGACCATCCCATAGCTTCCTTCTCCTCCACAGACCTCTTTTGGTCCTTGCCTCTTTTGTTCCTTCTTAATCAAAGGAACACTAGTTTCCAAATTTCCCCCCTCACCTCTCATTTGATACTGTTAAGCTGGAAACCCTGTTTTAGCTGAGGATCCAGAAAGCCCACAATGCTAGTAGTCTAAGCCTCAGGCCCAGGCTTAATGGCTGGCTACTGGGTCTAAGCACTACTCTGGTCTAGAAAAAAAGGTCACATAAATAACAACAGGAACCAGGAAGACCCCATCACAATGACAAGAGATAATGTCTATAAAAATGCTTACAATTACACCAAAGGATATATGCTAGCCACTCAACAAAAATTAATTGTCTCCTTCCTTTTTAACCATAGGTAGTACATATCACAGGGCTCTTTAATGTAAGAGCTCCCCAGGGACCTACAAAGCCATCCTCTCTTAGAATTGATAAATAAACAATATATATTAAAGAACACTTCTTAAAAATGCTGAATTTCTCTCAGACAAGGGATGCCAAACTCACCGTCATCTTCATCAGCTACTTTTTCTTTTTCATCCTCATCCTCAGTGGGTCGCCCTGCAATCTGTGCGAGCTCCTTAATGACTTCCTCAGTTGTCAGTTTGGCATCAATAGCCAAGAAAGCATCTTCTAAAGCCTGAATATAAACAGAACAGTGTAAGGCAAGTACAGGGGAAGACACAGTGGGTACCAAAAGAACTGCCTACACAGTAATCCTGGGCACAAAGACAGGATGCAAATTAAGAGTGTGATCTGTCACACTAGGAGACACTAACAGGAAAAACAGTTCAGAGACCTGGCAATAATGAATCAGGCAGGTCTAAAAAAGACCCAAGTGTAAATAAGCTCATTTTAGGCAAAGAATTATTTAAGAAATACAGTAAATAAGTTACAGTCAGGAACAGAAAGGAAGGAAGAGCCGCAGTTTGAAGCAAAGCAAAGCCTACACAGTGGAAACAGACCTTCTGTAGCTTGCCTTCCTTGTAGGCCTTCTGGTCTTTGATGATATCAGGAAGATATTTGGCACAGTACAAGGCAACTTCCTCTCCTAGAAGAAACCTTAGGTCACCCAGAGCAGTGCTTCCCACACACAGAAAGGGATGTATTTATAGCATCATACTGGAGTTAACTCTAAGGGTTGAGGAGTTTGTGAAGTTCTGACCAGGAAAGTGGATTTCACCATCACCCTTTCCAGAGGTCCATTAATATGTCCCTTGTCTTTTCTTACCTGTGCTTGCATACTTAGTTTTTCAGTGAAAATAAGATAAATGCTAATGTAGAAAGAAGCTTTGCAGATTAAAACAAGGCCCGGTAAGATTATTAACCCACAAAATAAAAAGGAATGGCAGGATTTAAAAAAAAAAAAAACCAGCACCAGGCAGGAAATAATACCCAAGGGCCAGAACCCTGGAAAGCAAAAGAACAAAGGACCTGTTCTTGCCCTGTATTAAGGTCCTGGAATGTTACCAGTGTGAGCTACCGAAGTTACCTCCATGACCATCGTAGACAGAAAACATGGCTGTCTCACTGTCCAGCTCAGGAATACAGTTGTGAGCATCCTAGGAAAAGAAGAACATAATCAGCAAGTCTCAAAAGTCTGAGTATTCCTTCTTGTGCACCTCAAGTCAGAAGAACCACTACTACCTTCACACCTTCATCTCACTAACCCTTAGATGGTCTCTATGGCCCAGAAATAAGACAAGGAAGGTGGGATGATAAAAGAAGAAGTATGGGGAGAAGGAAAGAGGAAACTGAAAGAGGGAAGGGAGGGGAAGGAAGGGGGCAGGAGGGGACAGGCAGGTCTGCCTCTGTAATCTAGCAGCCTCTCCCTGGGAGACCTCAGTCCAGATGGCACAACATCTGGCTGTGGAACTTAGACCTCCCTCTTTTGGATTTGTGGCAACTATGGGGAATATTAAAATAAATGAACTTTAAAGTCACCTGAGACCTATTCTTTGAATAATCAGTGAACCTCACAGAAGAAAATGTTGGGAAGATAGCAAAAAGAGACCCGAGGACCTTACCCACTTGAAGTTAATAGGAATCCTAAAACAGATTAAGTGAAAGCACCAGAAAACAAACAAAACACCACCAAAAACAAAAACAAACCAAAAAAAAACCCACCTAAAAATTCTTCCTCTCTTCTCTGAAAGCTTAACCACTGACGAAGTTAACCTTTAAGCTAGGTGTGGACATATCTACAAATAATATTTTCCTGACAAACAACCCTGTTAAACTATAGTACTTAGTACTAGTTAACTGGAATTTGCAACACCCTACACAGTCTTCTCACCTCCGAGACATAAGTAGAAAGAAAAGACACCATTCAATGCCCAAGGCACAGCCTACCTGGCCACACCAACATTTTGGCAGGAAGGCTGAGCCAGATCAAATTCTTCTAATAAAATTCTGCCACCCCAAACTGATGCTCCAGGCTAAGCCAAAGTTCAACCACAACTGCCAGACCTTGGAAAAAGTCAGCTGCAGCGTATCTGCTCCATCTTGGAAACAATCCAACCTTCCTTCAGGAACCACTGAGTACTCAGGGCATATGAGTACCAAAATAAAGACATACATACACTTGAGTGAGATCACATACAACAAGTAGGAAGTGCTTGGGAAAAAGAAAAAGGAAAACAATGGAGAACGGGGCTGGACTACAGAAAAGCAGAATGGAAATGGCCTAGGATACAGCACAGGTACAAGTACGCTAAACCTGTAAGAACCTGTACCTCAGTAGTCACTGTCATGCTGTGAGTGTTCAGTTGATTTCAACAAAAATAACTGTGTCACTTAATCTTGTTAATTTTATAGTCTGCTCACAACAGCCAGGACTGGGCCAGGCTAAAGCCAGGTTGTCTCCCATGTGGGTGGCAGAGAACCAACTACTTAAGCCTTCACCTACTGCATCCCAAGGTGCATATTAGCAAAAAAGCCAAAAGTGGAAGTGGAGCCAGGACTCCAACCCAGGCATTCCAATATGGGATGTGGATGTCCCAAGTGATTTCTTAACTGCTGCAACAAACACCCACACTCCCACTCCAAGATATTTTGTTAAAGAAAACAAAGTACAAAACAATGTATATAGTAAATGCCTTTTGTGTAAAGGGAGCACAGGAACAGATTTCTTTTTTCACAATGTATTACAAGGATACAACAGCTAACTATGGGAAGGCTTAGCTATTCCAAAAGTAAATTAAATGCTTCTTTAAAAACTCAAATGTATTACTAAGAAGCTGAGAGGTGGTCTCAACTAATTTTACCTTTTTTTTTTGGGAAGGATGGTAGCAACTGAGCCTGTCCTGGCCTGCACACTTCTCCAAATCATAGCTGTACTCGCTCTCCTGAACCCACACTCTAACCAAACCATCTTCCTGACTTCCTTATTGTTACTCACGTGAATATATGATTGCGAAGCATAAGACTCAGTCTCAGTGAACAGAAGAAACAATAGTTAACGTCACTAGTCATCAAAGAAATGAGCACTAAATTAGACAGCCTTTTGTACAAAATCAGAAGGATGAAACAAGATCATCAGGATCTAGGGTAAAAAGAGTAAAGGTACAGGGGCTGGCACTGTGGCACAGAAGGCTAAGCCTCTGCCTGCAGTGCTGGCATCCCATATGGGTGCTAGTTCGTGTCCCGGCTGCTCCTCTTCCAATCCAGCTCTCTGCTATGGCCTGGGAAAGCAGTGGAAGATGGCCCAAGTGCTTGGGCCCCTGCACCCACATGGGAGACCCAGAAGCAGCTTTTGGCTACGGACTGGTCCAGTTCTGGCTGTTGCAGCCATCTGGGGAGTGAACCAGCAGACAGACCTTTTTCTCTGTCTCTAACTCTACCTCTCAAATAAACAAATAAAATCTTAATAAGAAAGGTACTCATTCTTATACCTTGATTGACAGGAATATATATATTAGTACAGTCTTCCTAGAGGGCGATTTGATAATATCTATCAAAATTCCAAATGTGCATGCCCTTTGATCTAGTACTTTGACTTCAAAAAGTTTATTTTACACAAGGATACCAAGATATGTATAAGAATATTCATTATATTATTTAATAATAAAAACAATTATAACCATCTAATTTCTAGGAAGAGATTACAAACAGTATATCCCTTCAATATATGCAGCTGTTAGAAATGATGATTATGGGGCTGGCGCTGTGGCACAGTGGGTTAAGGCCCTGGGTGCTCCACTTCCGATCCAGCTCTCTGCTATGGCCTGGGAAAGCAGCAGAGGATGGTCCAAGTTCTTGGGCCCATGCACCCATGTGGGAGACCCAGAGGAAACTCCAGGCTCCTGGCTTCAGATTAGCTCAGCTTCAGCTCTGGCCATTAGGGGAGTGAACCAGCGGAGGGAAGACCTCTCTCCATAACTCTTTCAAAATGAATAAAACTTTTCATTTTGATACCCTGTTGGCTCAAAAAAATCAAGTGTTTTGACAAAATAAATTTACTGAACTTGGACAAAAAATAAAAAGAAATGGTGATTATGTGTTAATTTGGAAACCAGTTCACATTAAGCAATAAAAATACAGATCTGTATCAGTCTGGAAGATTACACACTAAACAGCAGTAGAGGGTAAAATTTGGGTAATAACTGTTTCTTACTTTTCAGCTTTTTTTGTTTTGTTTTATTTTGTTTTAAGATTTATTGGGGCTGCCGCTGTGGCGCAGCGGGTTAATGGCAGCAGCTTTATCTGTTATACCATAGTGCCGACCTCCCTATTTTTCATTTTTAAATTTTTTGGTACAAGTCACATTTGTTCCATTTTGAATAGTAAGGAAAACAAAACAAACTTATGAACCAACCTTGAGCTGCCTTCCCACCATATACAGCTGTCCTCAATATCCAGCCAGTATCTCTTGAGGGACTGATTCCAGGATACTCGGGATACCAAAATCTGCAGACGCTAAGTCCTTTATATAATAGTATTGTATTGACACAGAACCCAAGCACATTCTCCTCTATACTGTAACTCATCTTTAAATTACTTATGTCCAAAATAATATAAATGCTCTGAAAATCAATAGTTGTTATTCGGTTACTGTTTAGGAAATAATGAAGGGGCCAGCGCCGTGGCTCCTGGCTTTGGATCAGCATAGCTCCGGCCATGGCAGCCAGTTGGGGGGTGAACCAAAAGAAGGAAGACCTTTCTCTCTGTCTCTTACTGTCTTAAAAAAAAAAAAAAAAGAGTAACAAGTGCCTTTAAAAAAAATGAAAAGGGGAGAAAATCTGTACACGTTCAGTAAAAGACAATTTTTTATTTTCAATACACAGTTGGTTGAATCCACAGAAACAGAACCCACAGATACAGGGGGCTGACCATACTACATGCACTGAGCCAGCTACCTTATGGTATGTCCTGATTTTACCTTCTATAATAGGGAATAATGGTATCTACCTTACCCACATCATCATTGGATAGTTTTAAGGATGCTACCAAGGCCGGTGCCGCAGCTCACTTGGCTAATCCTCCGCCTGCAGCGCCAGCACCCCGGGAACTAGCAGTTCTAGTCCCGGTTGGGGTGCTGGATTCTGTCCCAGTTGCTCCTCTTCCAGTCTAGCTCTCTGCTGTGGCCCAGGAGGGCAGTGGGGGATGGCCCAAGTGCTTGGGCCCTGCACCCACATGGGAGACCAGGAGGAAGCACCTGGCTTCTGATCGGCGCAGTGCACTGGCTACAGCACACCGGCCTTAGCAGCCATTTGAGGGGTGAACCAATGGAAAGGAAGACTTTTCTGTCTCTCTCTCTCTCACTGTCTCTAACTCTGTCACACACACACACACACACACACACAAAGGATGCTACCAAATATGTAAAAGCCTTTTGTAAACCTGAATTTGCTATATAAATATTTTTCTTCTCTGATATTGATCATCTGGTTCACATTTTTCTTCTCAACCATTTAACTCAAAGAATGCTCATAGCAGACATTACCTTCTCTACTTCTTAGTAATGCTGTGAAAGTGTATTATCAGGGCTGGCTCCATAGCGTAGCACATAAAGCCACCACCTGCAGTGCTGGCATCCCATATGGGCACCAGTTCAAGACCCAGCTGCTCCACTTCCAATCAAGCTCTCTGCTATAGCCTGGGAAAGCAGTAGAAGATGGCCCAAGTCCTTGGGCCCCTGCACCTGCATGAGATCTGGAAGAAGCTCCTGGCTCCAGATCAGAGTAGCTCCGGCCGTTGCGACCCTCTGGGGAAAGAACCAGTATATGCAAGAACTCTCTAACTCTGCCCCTCAAATAAATAAATAAATAAATCTTTAAAAAAAAAAAAAAGTGTACTATCTCTTGAAACTGCTCCATCTTCTCAAAACACTTTGATTTCCCCCTTTACATCTGTTCATAACCTTTAGCCCTGACTTTCTTTCTCTGTCCCTTTCTATGCCAGAGCCAAGTATTTCAACACTGTCTCCTAGCAATCTAGAAATACTTACTCAGCCTTGTATAACCCCATTGACTGTTTAATGTTCTGAATCAGAATCACTAAGGATGGCTACTCATAAAATGTTATGATATTATGTTGAAACTGTGGTCATGGGACCAGCACTGTGGCGTAGCAGGTAAAGCTGCTGCTTGCAGTGCCAGCATCCCATATGGGCGCCAGTTCAAGTCCCGGCTGCTCCACTTCTAATCCAGCTTTCTGCTATGGCCTGGGAAGGCAGAAGATGGTCCAAGTCCTTGGGCCCCTGCACCCATGTGGGAGACCCAGAAGAAGCTCCTGGCTCCTGGTTTCGGATCAGAGCAGCTCCAGCCATTGTGGCCATCTGGGGAGTGAACCAGCAGATGGAAGACTTCTCTCTCAATGCCTCTGCCTTTCTGTAACTCTGCCTTTCAAATAAATAAATGAATCTTAAAAAAAAAAAAAAAGAGAGAGAGAAAGAAAAGAAAGAAGAAACTGTGGTCACTACTTACATTCAGCATCTCTCTCTCTCTCTCTCTCATTCTCTATTTAAAGTGTTTTTTTTGTTTTGTTTTGTTTTTTACAGGCAGAGTGGATAGTGAGAGAGAGAGACAGAGAGAAAGGTCTTCCTTTGCCGTTGGTTCACCCTCCAATGGCCACTGCGGCCAGCGCATCGCGCTGATCCGAAGCCAGGAGCCAGGTGCTTCTCCTGGTCTCCCATGCGAGTGCAGGGCCCAAGGACTTGGGCCATCCTCCACTGCCTTCCTGGGCCACAGCAGAGAGCTGGCCTGGAAGAGGGGCAACCAGGATAGAATCCGGCGCCCCGACCGGGACTAGAACCCGGTGTGCCGGTGCTGCAAGGTGGAGGATTAGCCTGTTAAGCCACAGCGCCGGCTTATTTAAAGTTTATATTAACTCCTAAATACACAGAACCAGTGGCAAATCTTCCCCATTCAATTCAAGTTCTCAATTCACTCTCAGCAAATAAACACACCTCTTAAGAACTATCTCATCTTCTCTATTCTAACTCAAAGTTTCCTTGGTAGTTTTAGCTTTATCTAGCCTGTCCCTTACTTCTGCTTCAATAGCAATGCTTCACTCTCTTCCTAGAATGACATTTCATCTTAAACTCCTGAACTCAAGTCCTTCAAGATCTTACTTCACAGAGAAGGCAATAACCTTAACAACACAGTCCAAATAACCATTTGGTAGGCTTCATTCTCCCCAAATACTTGTAGAATTAAATAGTATAAACTGTAATAATCTTTCTTGGATTCTGTGAAGAACTGTAGTTATGTACCTCCAATTACTTGTTTCTACAGGATGGTCTTTCATCACTCCGCAGCCCAGGTAAACTCAGCAGTCTTCAAAACATCAAAGGTTTCCCTACCGGTCTTATCTCTGTCAATGGAATCCTGACTCCCTCAGGTAACAGCTAACACCAGTCATCTTTAACTTCCTGCCTTCCACCATGCATCACTTAAGCCCTGCTGAGTTTTCCATGGTAGCTTTCATCATGTTGTTCTTGGATTACCTTGCTTCAAGGCACTCAGACATCATTCCTACCCATCTTTATAACAATCTCTTACCTCTCACTATTTCCCAATAGAAACTACTCCACTCTTGACACTGACATCCACCCACCAAGGCAGTAAGCATGCTCTCCTAGAATGTACTGTTTCTTTCCCCACTTTCCTCCTCTTTTCTCCTGCACACTTCCCTTCAGGTCCAGCTGAAGTCTCACCACCTCCAAGAGCCCTGTCCCAGGACCACCAGTGCTCTAACTCTTAGTATTTCCTGCGTCTGCCAATAATCTGGCACTTAGCAGATGCGGCCTTGTATTGTTATCATTGTATTACATTCACTGAGGTGAGGAATCTTAGCTCCAGAACTGGATCTGAACCAACATGAAAGCAAAGGCTGCATCAAATTTCTTTATAGCTCTGGGACCAAATACTATTTTTACAACACATCAAGTCCTCCACAACGGCTTACAATGAGGAGTTCCCAGGTGCCTCAAAACTACCTTTAGTAAGATACTGCCTGCACTGCCTACCCTACACCCAGAGATATAACACAATGACCACTCCAAGTGAAGGAGATGACTAAGAGCACACAGTCACCTCCGTCAAGGTTATGAGGCCTACCTACTAAGCCACATAACACATACAACTCTTCTAACCTCTCGGACAACTATGCATCTGCATTAAGAAAGGGTCGGTTGTTATTCCCGGTGTCAATCTCATAAGATGTTCCTGTATCCCAGGGCCAACCATTTAGATCTGCAATACACAACTTCATCTAAATCTTTACAAATCAAGATTAAAGACATGAACTTGCATGGAAGGAAATTACATTTTTGGGTTTAAAATTGCAATGTATGGATGGATGCTGATATGGTTGCATCCATACCGAGATACGCTCAGAAGATGGTGACAAATATGGACTTTGTGACAGTCCCATGGAGACATCGAGGTAAGAAATGGGTTTGGTGAATTCTCCCTATCCCATCTCCCTGAGTTCTGGGAACTTTTCTGAAATAACCCTCAACCCTGCGATTCTGAGCATTGTGGTGCCAGTCACTGCATGACTGAAGGCTGCCACAGAGCCCAAATTTCCTGCCAGTCAACTGGCTCTGCAGCGTGCAGTTTGGGGATCTTTGGCCATCTCTCCATGTCAGTCTCCTCTCAGAGCAGAAGTATGGTGCACTGGTCAATGACTGCTGCTTGAGATCATGCAAGTGCTAAACTGGAGCAGATGAGTGCCAGGGACTTCCTGAATGAAGCCATCAACCCTGAGAATGACCAATCCGCAACCCCACCCCCAGCCTCCTGGGCCTACAGTCCAAACCTTTGATGATGCACTTTTGTCAAAGGAGATGTCAGTGCTTCTCTCCTGCCAGACTTGGCAACCTAGGTGTCACGGACTACTACCTCATGGATGCTGCTTCCTTGCTGCTTGTCCTGGCCTTTAGCCTGCAGCCTGGAGACACTGTGCTTGACCTATGTGTGGCCCCAGGAGGAAAGACACTAGCATTACTTCAAACTGGCTATTGCCACAATCTTGCTGCCAATGATGCATCCACTTACCAGACTACAGAAGGTCCTTCAGAGCTGAGTCTGAAGATATCAGGGATGGAGTTTGAGTTATCTCATGGGATGGCAGGAAGTGGGGAGAACTGGAGGGGAACACCTATGACCAGGAGTGGGAGGTGCCAGCATTGTGTCAGTCAAACCACCACTTATAATGTTGGCAACTCTATCAGTGTCAGCTCGAGTCTTCCAATCCAGTTTGCTGCTCATGCTTCTAGGAAGGCAGCAAAAGATGGCTCAAGTACTTGGGCTCCTGCCACCAATCTGAATGGAGTTTCTGGCTCCTGGTTTCTGCCTGACCCAACTGTGGCTGTCGAAGCTGTCTAGGGAATGAACTACCAAATGGAAAATTCTCTCTCTCTTCAAGTAAGTAAACATTAAAAAAACAGGAGTGCAGGTATATCATACAAGATTTTCCATGTTTAAATTTTTTAAAGAGTTTATTTATTTATTAGAAAGGCAGAGTTACAGAGAGAGATCTTCCATCCACTGGTTCACTTCCCAAATGGTCACAATGGCCAGGGCTGAGCCAATCTGAAGCCAGGAGCTTCTTCCAGGTCTCCTGTGTGGTGCAGGGACCCAAGCACTTGGGCCATCTTCTATTGCTTTTCCGGGCCATAGTAGAGAGCTGGGTTGGAAAAGGAGCAGCAGGGACTAGAACCAGCACCCATATAGGATGCTGATGCCACACTTGGAGGCTGAGCCTACTGTGCCACAGTGAGACCCTGAGCATTTCTCATTTAACGATGTATCATGGAGTGCATATCTAGTTAATTTTGTTTGTTATTACACTGGGTTGTGGCATCAGCATCTCATATCAGAACACCAGTTTCTCCTACTTCTTTTTTTTTTTTTTTTTTTTTTTTTGACAGTTATAGACAGTGAGAGAGAGAGACAGAGAAAAGGGTCTTCTTTACGTTGGTTCACTCCCCAAATGGCCGCCATGGCTGGCACTGCGCCAATCCGAAGCAAGGAGCCAGGTGTTTCTTCCTGGTCTCCCATGCGGGTGCAGGAGCCCAAACACTTGAGCCATCCTCCACTAACCTCCCAGGCCACAGCAGAGAGCTGGACTGGAAGAGGAGCAACCAGGACTAGAACCCGGCGCCGCAGGCAGAGGATTAACCAAGTGAGCCACGGCGCCAGCCCTCACTCTACCTCTGATCCAGCTTCCTGCTAATGAACCTGGGAAAGCAGCAGAAGATGGCCCAAGTGTTTGAGCCCCTGGCACCCACATTGGATACTTGGATGGAGTTCCAGACTCCTGACTTCACCCTGACCCAGCCTTGATAATGGCAGCCATTTGGGAGAGTGAACCAACAGCTGGAAGATCTCTCTGTGTGTAAACTTTGCCTTTCAAATAACTAAATAAATCTTAAACAACAAAACAAAAAAAATAAACCTCACTCTCTGACCTTTACTTCCATTACCACATTTCCTTCTCCAAATCTGACTCCCTCTTTCCTTATTTAAAAAAAAAACAAAAAACCTGGGGCTGGTGCTGTGGCAGAGAGGTAAAGTCGTCACCTGCAGTGCCAGCATCCCATATGTGTGTTGGTTCAAGTCGCGGATGCTCTACTTCCGATCCAGCTCTTTGCTATACCTGGGAAAGTATAAGATGGCCCAAATCATTGGGATCTTCCACCTGTGAGGGAGATCTGGAAGAAGCTCTAGGCTCCTGGCTTCAAATCAGTTCAGTTCTGGCCACTGCAGCAATTTGGGGAATAAACCAGTAGATGGAAGACCTCTCTCACACTCTCTCTGCCTCTGCCTTTTAAATAAATAAATAAATAAATATTTTTTAAGAATCTAAAAAGTTGAAAAATAGTTTCAAAAAACCAAAAAAATCAGGAGCAGTCATTTAGTCTAATTACTGGGAACCCTACAACCTTCATCAGATGTCTGGATTCATTCAGTAAGCAGTTCGGGCTCTTGGACTTCACTTCCTGCTAATGCAGATCCTGGGAGGCAACAGTGAGGGGTCAAGTATTTGGTTTCCCACCACCTACCTGGGAGACTGGATTAGATTCCTGGCTCCTAGCTTTGACCTTGGATCAGCCCCAGCCAACTGCACACATTTAGGCAATGAAATGGCAAATTAGGGCTTTGTCTCTCAAATAAATAAAATAAAAATTTTTAATAAAGCAGAGGAGGAGGATGGCCCAAATCCTTGGACTCCTGTACTCACGTGGGAGACCCAGAAGAAGCCCTTGGCCCTTGGCTTTGGCCTGACCCAGCCCGGCCCAGCCCAGCCCTGATCACTGTGGCCATTTTGGGAGTGAACCAGCGCATGGAAGATCTTTCTCTGTAACTCTGCCTTTCAAATAAATAAAATCTTTTTTAAAAATTAATGAAACTAATAAGCAATTGGTATTATGGAAATGGAGAGGAATCTTTTCCTTCTTTTACCCACCTATGAGATTCTTTGTTCCTAGTTTGGGGAAGGGTAACAAATGTCTTGGGTATGCAAATAATAATAATAGAAAAATGGTTAATAATAAAAATTAATTTCCTTTCTGGAACATTAATTTTATAAATGATTATTATAATATCACCTTACTATGTTCTTACTTTTTTTTTTTTTTTTGACAGGCAGAGTAGACAGTGAGAGAGAGAGACAGAGAGAAAGGTCTTCCTTTTTGCCGTTGGTTCACCCTCCAATGGCCGCTGTGGCCGGCGCATCACACTGATCTGAAGCCAGGAGCCAGGTGCTTATCCTGGTCTCCCATGGGGTGCAGGGCCCAAGCACTTGGGCCATCCTCCACTGCACTCCCGGGCCACAGCAGAGAGCTGGCCTGGAAGAGGGGCAACCGGGACAGAATCCAGTGCCCTGACCAGGACTAGAACCCGGGGTGCCGGCACCGCAAGGCGGAGGATTAGCCTATTGAGCCGCAGCCCCGGCCCTTACATCATTTTTTAAAAAAGATTTTATTTTTTGGAGCCAGCAATGTGGCATAGCAGGTAGAGCCACTGCCTGCAGTGGCGGCATCCCATATGGGCACCGGTTCAAGACCCGGCTGCTCCACTTCTGATCCAGCTCTCTGCTATGGCCTGGGAAAGCAGTAGAAGATGGCCCAAGTCCTTGGGCCCCTGCACCCACATGGGAGACCCAGAAGAAGCTCCTGGCTCCAGACTGGTGCAGCTCTGGCTGTTGTGGCTAACTGGAGAGTGAACTAGAGGATGAAGACCTCTCTCTTTCTCTGCCTAACTCTTTCAAATAAATAAATAAATCTTAAAAAAAAAAAATCTTATTTATTTATTTGAAAGGTAGAGTAACAGAGAATCAGAGGCAGAGACAGAAAGAGAGAAAGGGTCTTCCATCTGCTGGTTTACTCCCCAGACGGCCGCAATGGAGCTGAGCCAACCCAAAACCAGCAGCTTCTTCCGGGTCTCCCACATGGGTGCAGGGGCCCCAGGACTTGGGTCACCTTCTACTGCTTTCCCAGGCCATAGTAGAGAGCTGGATCAGAAGCGGAGCAGCCTAGCCTCAAATCAGTGCCCATAGGGATGCCGGCACTGCAGGTGGCAGCTTTAACTGCTCTGACACAGCGGCGGCCCCTGTTCTTACATCTTTAGGAAAGATACTATGGTAGCTTTAAGCCTCTTTGCATGGCTCAAAAGCATTTGAATTATTTTCCCTGAATTTTACTACCTGGTCTAGTGCCCACAGAAGTGAAATCATTTCTGATCACTCATATGTCCAAGGATTTTCTTGCAATTGGACTGATAACTCATTTTCCAAAAGTTTGACATCATTTAGGAGATTCTTCTTGTACATGGAGGGTGTTCTGATTCCAATTAATCATTCATAAAAGGGGCCAGCACTGTGGTGCAGCAGCATACCTGGCCTTTAGTGCCGGCATCCCCTATGGGCACTGGTTTGAGACCAGGCTGCACCACTTCTGATCCAGCTCTCTGCTATGGCCTGGGAAAGCAGTAGAAGATGGCCCAAGTCCTCGGGCCCCTGCACCCACGTGGGAGACCTGGAAGATGCTCCTGGCTCCTGGCTTCGGATCAGCGCAGCTCCAGCCATTGCAGCCAACTGGGAAGTGAATCATCGGATGGAAGACCTCTCTCTCTCTATATATATATACCTCTCCTCTCTCTGTTTAACCCTGACTTTCAAATAAATAAATAAATCTTTAAAAAAAATCATTCATAAAAGTGCAAACAACCAATTCATACCCATTAGGATGATTATCATAAAAAAAAGTCAGACAATAACTATTAGAAGAACATGGAAAAATCAGAACCTTTATGTGCTATTGGTGGGATTGTAAAATGATATACTGTGGATAACAGTATAATAGCACCTCAAAAAAACCCAAATTAGAGGCTGGTATTTTTGTGTAGCAGGTTAAGCCACCACCTGTGATGCCAACACACCATATGGGTAGCAGTTTGAGACCCAGCTGCTCCATTTCTGATCTAGATCCCTGCTAATGGGCCTGGGAAAGCAATGGAAGCTTACCCAAGTCCTGGGGCCCCTACAACCACGTAGGAGACATAGAAGTAGCTCTGGGCTTGTGGCTTTGGCATAGCTCCAGCCACAGTAGTTATCTGGGGAGCAAACCAGCAGATGGAAGATCTTTCCTTTTTTCTTTCTTTTTTTTTTTTTTTTTAAAATAAAGGACAGAAGGCAGAAGGGCCTGCTGGATCCCTCCAGCCCTTTTTATTTTATTTTATTTTATTTTAATTTGAGAGGTAGAGTTACAGATAGTAAGAGGGAGAGACAGAGAGAAATATCTTCCTTCTATTGGTTCACTCCCCAAATGCCCACAACAGCTGGAGCTGCGCTGATCTGAAGCCAGGAGCCAGGAACTTCTTCCTGGTCTCCCACGCGGCTGCAGGGGCCCAAGTACTTGGGCCATCATCCACTGCTTTCCCAGGCCATCGCAGAGAGCTGGATTGGAAGAGGAGCAGCCAGGACTAGTACCAGCGCCCATATGGGATGCCAGCACTGCAGGCAGAGGATTAATGTACTGCATCACGGCACTGGCCCCAGAAGATCTTTCTTTGTGTCTCTGTCTCTCCCTCCCTCTCTGTAACTCTGCCTTTAAAATAAATAATAAATCTTAAAAGATAAAATAAAACCACCATACAAAGCAACAATTCTACTTCTGGGTATATAACCAAAGGAATTAAAAACAATATCTCCAAAAGATGTTTGTATACCTGTGTTCACAGCATCATTATTCACAACAACCCAAAAGTAAAAGCAACAAGTATCCATTGATGGATGAATGGATACCCAAATGAGGTATATTCATATAATGAACTATCATTCAGAAAATTCTGATAAATGGATGACCCCTGAGTACACTATGTTATATGAAATCAGCCACAAAAAGATAATTACTATGACTCCACTTACATGAGGCAATTGGAGTAGTCAAAATCACAGAGACAGAAAGCAGAATAGTGGGTGATAGGGTTCTGGGAAGAAAAGGAATTGGATTTTATCAATATGTCGTTTCAGTTTTATAACACAAGAAGAGTTCTAGAGATTGGTTGCATGGTGTGAATATATTTAACACTTCAGAACTGTATGCTCTAAAATGATTAATATGGTAAAATTTGTAGTATATGCATTTTAGCACAATAAAATACACATACAACTTTCCACAAAGAGAAGCCCAGGCTCAAGTGGCTTTGCTGGTGAATTTCATCAAATAGCTGAAGAAAAATTAATACAGTCATCCCTCTGTATCCCTGAGTTCTGTAGCCTCAGGTTCCACATCTGTGGATTTGACTCAACCAACCACAGATTGAAAAAAAAATTTTTAGGGGTTGGCACTGCAGTGTAGTGGGTTGAGCCTCCATCTGTGGCGCCAGCATCCCATATGTGCGACAATTCGAGTACTGGCTGCTCCTCTTCTTATCTGGCTCTCTGTTATGGCCTGGGAAAGCAGTCGAAGATGGCCCAAGTGCTTGGGCCCCTGCACCAACGTGGGAGACCCACAGGAAGTTCCTGTATTCAGATCAGCCCAGCTTTGGCCGCTGGGGCCATTTAGGGAGTGAACCAGTGGATGGAAAACCTTTCTCTCTGTGTCTCCCTCTATCTGTTTGTGATGCTACCTCTAAATAAATGTCATTTAAAAAAAAAGAAGAGAAAAAGAATTTTTAGTTGCTTCTATACTGATCATGCAGACTTTTTTGTTATTATTTACTATCTAGGGCAGTATTAATATTGTATTTGGTATTACAAGCAATGAAGAGGTTAGTTAACATATACAGGAGGATATATATGTTATATATAAATACTATGCCATTTTTATGTAAGGGACTTGAGCATCTGCAGATTTTTCTATCTGCAGGGAGTTCTGGACTCAATCCCCATAAATACCAAGGGACAACTGAATCAATTCTTCACAAACTCTTCCAAAACAGAAAGGAAGCAATACTTTCCACCTCATTCTATGAGGCCAGTATCACCAATACCAAAATCAGACAAACATCTCACAAGAAAACTATAAATACCGCTTATGGATACAGACACAAAAACCCTCAACAAAACAGTGGCAAAACAAATCCAGCAAAACATAAAAAGGATTATGCACAATGATCAAATGATCTAGGAATAAAAAGAAACTTCCTCAACCTGATAGAATGCATCGACAAAAAACCCACAGTTAACATCTAACTCAATGGTGAAAGACTGGAAGTCTTCCCTGTAAGATTAAGAACAAGATGAGGACATCTGCTTTCATCACTGTGGCTCAACATTGTACTGGAGATTCTAGCCAAGGCAGTTAGGAAAGAAAAAGAAATAAATGTCATTTAGATTTGGAGGGAGTAAGTAACAGGAGTAGTATCTCTATTTGTAGATAACAATCTTAAATAGAGAAATCCCAAGAAATCAACTAAAATCCATACTGGAACTAAGTAACAAGTTCAGCATGGCTGCAGGGCACAAGACCAATACACAAAACTCAACAATAACTATTCAAGAATGATTTTAAGAAAACAAACCCATTTATAATAGCATCAAAAAGAAAACGGGCCAGCGCTGTGGTGTAGTGGGTAAAGCTACCACCAGCAGCACCGGCATCCCACATGGGCACTGGTTAAAGTACCGGCTCCTCCACTTCCAATACAGCTCACGGATGATGTGCCTAGGAAAGCAGTGGAGGATGACCCAAGTGCTTGGGCCCCAGCACCCAGAGGGAGACCCAGAAGAAGCTCCTGGCTCCTGGCTTCAGATCAGTCCTGTTGTAGCAATTTGGGGAGTGAACCAGCAGGTGGAAAATCTCTCAGTCTCTCTCTCTCTGTAACTCTGCCTTTCAAATAAACAAATCTTTAAAAAAAAAAAAATAAAAAGAACAAAACGGGGCTGGCGCTGTGGCATAATGGGCTAAGCTTCCGCCTGCGCCTCTGGAATCCCATATGGGCGCTGGGTTCATATCCTGGCTCTGCTCCTCTGCCAAGCCTGAGAAAGCAGTACAAGATGGCTCAAGTACTTGGGCCTCTGTGCCCACTGGGAGACCTAGAAGACACTCCTGGCTTTGGAATGGCTCAACTCCGGCCATTACAGCCATCTGGGAAGTGAACCAGTGGGTGGAAGACCGTTCTCTCTCTATCTCCCTCTCTCTGTCTGTAATTCTACCTCTCAAATAAATAAATAAATCTTTCTTTTAAAAAAGTTAAAAAACTTTGAGCCTTATTTCCAATTTAAAAAAAAAAATAATTAGGAACGTATTTACTAAAAGAAACAAAACATGAACTTTGAAAACTTCAAAACATTGCTGAAAGCAATTAAAGACCCAAATAAAATGGAAAAGAAGTCCATGTTCATCAACCAGAAGACTTAATACTGTGAAGATGCCAATACTCCCCAATAAATGTACAATCTCTATCAAAATCCCAGATGGCCTAGGACCAGTGCCGTGGTACAGGTTAAGCTGCTGCTTCAGACACTGGCATCCCTGATCAGAGTGCTAATTCAAGTCCTAGCTGTTCCACTTCCAATCCAGCGCCCCGCAAAAGTGCCTGGGAAAGCACTGGATAATGGCTCGAGTCCCTGCCACCTACATGGGAAACCCAGATGGAGTTCCTGGCTCTTGGCTTTGACATGGCCCATCCTTGACTGTTGTGGCCATTTGGGGAATGAAATATCAGATGAGAGATCTCTTTCTGCAGAAATTGACAACTTAATCCTAAAATTCATATGGAAATATAAAGGTCTCAGAAAAGCAGAAATATAAAATATAACAAATTTGGAAGAATTATACTTCTCAACTTTAACACTTACTACCAAGATAGTGTGATAATCACATAAAAACATCTAGATCAAAGAAATGGAACTGACAGTAAAAATAAACCTTCAAACTTATGGTCAATTGATCTTCAACAATAATGTCATGATAATTCAAGGGGAAAAGAATAGTCTTTTTTTTTAAAGATTTACTTATTTTTAATTTGAAAGAGTTATACAGAGAGGAGAGTCAGAGAGAGAGAGAGAGGGAGAGGTGTCTTCCATCCAATGGTTCACTCCCCAACTGGCCACAACAGCCGGGGCTGGGCCCATCCGAAGCTAGGAACCAGGAGCTTCCTCCAGGTCTCCCACATGGGTGCAGGGGCCCAAGGACTTGGGCCATCCTCTTACTGCTTTCCCAGACCATAGCAGAGAGCTGGATCAAAAGAGGAGCAGCCGGGACTAGAACTGGCACCCATAGGGGATGCCGGTGCTGCAGGCCAGGATATTAAACCCACTGTGCCACAGCGCTGGGCCTAGAATTCTTTTTTTTTTTTTTTTTTTTTTTTTTTTTTTTTTTACAGGCAGAGTTAGACAGTGAGAGAGACAAGGAGAAAGGTCTTCTTTCCGTTGGTTCACCCCCCCAAAATGGCCACTACGGCCGGCCGGCGTGCTGCACTAATCCGAAGCCAGGAGGCAAGCACTTCCTCCTGGTCTCCCATGCAGGTGCAGGGCCCAAGCACTTGGGCCATCCTCCACTGCCTTCCCAGGCCACAGCAGAGAGCTGGACTGGAAGAGGAGCAACCGGGACAGAATCCAGCGCCCCGACCTGGACTAGAACCCGGAGGGCTGACGCCGTAGGCGGAGGATTAGCCTAGTGAGCCGCGGCACCGGCCCATAGAATAGTCTTTTTAACAATTGGTTCTGGGAGAACTAGAGATCTACATGCAAAGAATGAAACTGGATCACTTCCTTAACACCACACACAAAAATTAACTCAAATTAGTTCTTAAATTCAAGAGCTAAAACTACAACACTCTTAGACGAAAACCTAGAGTAAACTGTTATGACTTTGGGCTAGGCAGAGCTTTTTTTTTTTTTTTTTTTTTCTTGACAGGCAGAGTGGACAGTGAAAGAGAGAGAAAGAGAGAGAGAGAGAGAAAGAAAGGTCTTCCTTTGCCATTGGTTCACCCTCCAATGGCCGCCGCGGCCGGCGCACCGCGCTGATCCGAAGCCAGGAACCAGGTGCTTCTCCTGGTCTCCCATGGGGTGCAGGGCCCAAGCACTTGGACCATCTTCCACTGCACTCCCGTGCCACAGCAGAGAGCTGGCCTGGAAGAGGGGCAACCAGGACAGAATCTGGCGCCCTGACCAGGACTAGAACCCAGTGTGCCAGCGCCACAAGGCGGAGGATTAGCCTATTGAGCCGCAGCGCCGGCCCAAGGCAGAGCTTTTTAAAAGCTGTAACTCTGAAAACAAAAGATACAAGAAAAAAATAGAAAAATTGGACTTCCATCAAAATCAAAAAAATTTTTGCTCCAAAGAGACTGTCAAGAAAATGAAAGGGTAGCCTACAAATAAGAAAATATTTACAAACCATATGATAAAGTATTTGTATTCAGAATATAAAGAACCTTTACAATTCAATAAAATGACAAAGAAACAATCCAATTAAAAAGGGACAAGAAGGGTGGGCATTTGGCCTAGCAGTTAAGACATCTGTCAGGATGCTTGCATCCCACATCAAGTGCCTAGGTTCAGAGTCCTGACTCTGCTCCCAGTTGCAGCTTTCTGCTAATGTAGACTCTGGAAAGCAGAAGGCAATGGCTCAAGTAGTTGGGTCCTTGCCACCCATCTGGGAGCCCAGGTATGTGGGGAGTGAATCAGCAGGTGAACATTCTCTTCCTCTTTCTCCCTTTTTCCCTCCAAATAAATAATTTTTTTTAAAAGAAATGGACAAAGCATCTAAATGCTCCAAAGAAGATACACAAAACGTCAATAAGCACACAAAAAGATGCTCAACCATCATTATCTATGAGGAAAACACAAATGAAGTCCACAATGAGATCATTTCACTCCAATAGAATGGCTATTATAAAAAGCCAGGTAAGTGTAGGGAAAACATGAGAAATTAAAGCTGGTGGATATGGAAAATGGTTTGGCCACTTTGGAAAAGAGTTTAGTAGTTCCTCAAAATGTTAAACAAGTAGTTACCACATGACCCAGTCTGAGAGAGGGAAAAAATGAACTTTTTCCCTACTCTACTACCACAACACAAAATACTTCTGTGCCCTCCAATGTGTGAGTTTTCTCCACACAACAAGCAAGTTTCCTTCAGCAGCAGACACCAGCTGGACGCCCATTAACACAATTTGATTCTGACACTACCCACCTGGAGACAGTTTCTGGTCCCACAGACTGAGGGCCCAGTCCCTCAAGACAGCCTCTCCCTTCTGGTGCCAATCACAAGCCCCAGGTTGTTTCACCTGTGCTTTGGACCAATCAGCTATAAATCAGGGTTCCCACTCTCCCTTCCTCAAGTTCAATTACCTCCCTAGAGTGGTTCACAGAATTCAGAGAAACACTTAACGTTACCAGTTTATTGCAAAGGCTATTAGGAAAAACACAGATGAAAAGATCCATAGAGTAAGGGATGTGGCAAGGGAAGGGGAGCGTCCATGCCTCTGGGTGCCACCCTCCAGGAACCTCTGCAAGTTCAACTATCAGGAAGCTCCCTGAACTATCCTTTCTGGGTTTTATGGAAGCCTCATTACATAGTCATAATGGATTAAATCACTGGCCATGTGTGATAAATCCAACCTTTAGCCCCTCTTCCCTGCCTGTAGGTTTGAGGGTGTACTCAAAGTCCCAACCTTCCTATCATGCCTTGATCATTGCTGTGACCAGCCCTCCTGAAGGTGCACAGGAGCTGTCAGCTACCAGTCAATTCATTAAATTATAAAAAAAATACATTAGGGGGACCGATGCTGTGGCACTGTGGGTAAAGCCGCACTACCTGCAGTGCCGGAATCCCATATGGGCGCTGGTTTGAGTCCCAGCTGCTCCACTTCTGATCCAGCTCTCTGCTATGGCCTGGGAAGGCAGTAGAAGATGGCCCAAATCCTTGGGCCCCTGCAACCACAGGGGAGACCCAGAAGAAGCTCCTGGCTCCTGGCTTTCAATCGGCGCAGCTCTGGCTTTTGTAGCCATCTGGGGAATGAACCAGCGGATGGAAGATCTCTCTCTGCCTCTGCCTCTAACTATGCCTTTCAAATAAATAAATATTGACACACACATACACACGTATTAGGGGGCTGCCCGATGGGTTAACAGCCAGGGCCAGTTTGTGCTAGCTTGGAGTGATCCAGCTCCCAGCTAACACACCCGGGAAAGCAGCAGAATATGGCCTGAGTACCTGGACTCCTGCCACCCACGCTGGAGACTGGGATGGCATTCTGGGCTCAGGTCTGAGCTTGGCCCAGCCCTGGCCATTGCAGTCATTTGGGGAGTCAATCAGCAGATGAAAGTTCTCTGTCTCTTGTTGCTCTGCCTTTCAAGTAAGTAAATAAATAAATCTTTTTATAAAATCAAAAAGACACATCACTTTGGGGACTCCAAGAATTTTAAAAGTTGTATGCCAATAGACAAAAATCAACTCTATTTTACAATATCATTCCCAGGAAAACCACTCTTATGTATATAGTTCAGAGAAATGAGGGCACAGGTCCATACAAAGACTTGTACATAAATGTTCATAGCATCATTATTCACAATAGTCAAAATGTGGAAATCCAAATGTTGATCAGCGGAACAGTGGGGAAACAAACTGACATCTCCATACAGCAGAATAGCATCCAAGCATTAAAAAAAAACACTGAATGATTTGTTATATAACACTGATGACCTAAAATACTACTACTCTTAAAAATACTATTCAGTGAGATATACAGTTAGACAACAGTTATGATTCCACTTCTATAAAATGTTCAGAATAGATAAATTTGTAGAAACAGAATGCAATTTAGTGATTGCCATGGGATGGGAGATATAAAACAGAGAGTGACTGGTATGGGATACAGGGTTTCTTTTTGGGGTGATGAAAATGATCTAAAATCGAATGTGGTGATAGCTGTACAACTGTGTATTAATATAAAATAAAACTGAATTTTATCTTTTAAATGTGTGAATTATACCTTAATAAAGTTGTTTTAAAAATGGACCTGTAAGGCCGGCGCCATGGCTTACTAGGCTAATCCTCCGCCTTGCGGCGCCGGCACACCAGGTTCTAGTCCTGGTCGGGGCACCGATCCTGTCCCGGTTGCCCCTCTTCCAGGCCAGCTCTTTGCTGTGGCCCGGAAAGGCAGTGGAGGATGGCCCAAGTCCTTGGGCCCTGCATCCCAAGGGAAACCAGGATAAGCACCTGGCTCTTGCCATCGGATCAGCGCGGTGCACCGGCCGCAGCGCGCCTACCGCGGCGGCCATTGGAGGGTGAACCAACGGCAAAAGGAAGACCTTTCTCTCTGTCTCTCTCTCACTGTCCACTCTGCCTCTCAAAAATTTAAAAAAAAAAAAAGGACCTGTAGGAGTTGGTGCTGTGGCATAGTGGGCTAAAGCCTCCGCCTACAGCACCAGCATCCCATATGAGCACCGATTCAATCCAGTTCTCTACTATGGCTTGGGAAAGCAGCAGAAAATGGCCCAGGTGCTTGGATCCCTGCACCATGGGAGACCCAGAAGAAGCCCCTGGCTTCAGATCAGCCCACCTCGGGCTGCTGTGACATTAGGGAAGTGAACTAGCAGATGAAAGACCTCTCTATCTCTCCCTCTGTCTGTAACTCTACATCTCAAAATTAAATAAATAAAATATATTCTCCCACACGGGTGCAGGGGCCCAAGGACTTAGACCATCTTCTACCGCTTTCCCAGGCCATAGCAGAGAGACGGATCGGAAAAGTAGCAGCCGGGACTAGAACTGGTGCCCATATGGGATGTTGGCACTGCAGGCGGCGGCTTTAACCGCTATGCCACATCACTGGCCTCTATACATTTTCAAATATTAATTACTAAAAATTGATACATCCCATTGAACTAGTTCTGGATACAAACAAAAAACCACCCTACTGAAATCAGAACTCAGTCTAGAAAATATCAATAAGCATTAGTTTTAACTTCAGTTTTAGTTCAGTTCTAAAGATTTGTGCTTCCAGATAGCATAATTGTTAAGTGCAGCTTACAAGGCAAAACCACTAATCATGTCTAAATATCTATAGTCAAATTTAGGTCCTTACTCTCAAAGTACAATTCCAAAATGATAACCCAAAGGAGAACCAGGCAGGGGTGGAGAAGTAGTAGTAACAAATGCTAGGAGGATTGGGCAATAAAAATTTACGTACAACATTCTTGAAACCTTGGGGAATACATTCTGATTGTATCTTTCAGTTGATTAAGAACTTACATAGGGCAGGCACTGTGGTGCAGGTGGTTAAGCTGCCACTTGAGACACTGGCATCACATATCCAAGTGCTGGCTGGAGTCCCAGCTCCTCTGCTTCTGATACAGCATTCCTGCTAAAGTGCCTACAAGGCTGCAGAGAATGGCTCAAGTGCTTGCATCCCATCATTCATGTTGGAGACCAGATGGAGTTCCTGGCTCCTGGCTTCAGCCTGGCCTAACCCAGCCATTGTGGGCATCTGGGGAGTGAATCAGCAGATGAAAGATCTCTGTCTCTCTCTGTCTCTCTCTCTAACTCTTTCAAATAAAAAGAACTTATAAAAGAATGGCATAGAAAATAATTTTTCCATATTCATGGGCATTTATATTAGTTTTGAATGTTGAACAGGTACTACATGTTAATCAAATGAATAGAATTCCCTTTTATCAAATGTGCTTTGGGCCAGTGTTGTGGTGCAGAGGGTTAACTCCCCTACAACACCTGCATCCCGTATCTTCACTACTCCACTTCCAATCCAGCTCCCTAATGCACCCAGGAAAGTAGTAGAAGATGGCCTAAAAGTTTGTGCCCCTGCCAACCACGTGGGAGACTTGGACGAAATTTCTTCCTCCTGGTTTTGGCCCAGCCCAGCCCTGGCCATTGTAACCATTTGGGGAGTGAAGCAGCAGATGGTTCTTTCTCTCTCCATGTCTCCCCCTTCTTCTCTGTAATTCTGCCTTTCAAATAAATCAATCTTTTTTTAAAAACACAAAGTTGCTTAACTTCATCCTAGTCAAAAGAATCCTGATGTGGTACACTAAGTAAAAAGTGCTGAAACAGATGAAATGCTACTCTGAAGACAATAAATACTCTTCAGCCTTGGACACCTTCTCTAAAACGGAAACCCACGGCATGGTTGTGATGTCCTGTTTTATATTTTTCTCATTAATATAATGATTGAAAGTGTCATACACTATCTTAAGAACTTTCTGCTCAGTACAACCTCTAAATTTCAGATGACTTCTTATTGCCATTAATAAGCCAGCTCCTATATGGCAGGAAAGAGCTGGCCTACTCAAAATCATACTACAGGAATTGACACTGCCTTTAATAAATGGAAATATAATTTATAGAAAAACTAACTTTCCACAGAAGGCTGTTTTGTCACTTCTGGAGAACCTTACAATCAAAAATTGATAGCACCTTTGATACTTTAAAACTATATTAACTAAATAATCTACCAGATTGGAGTTCTCATTAGCCAGTCTGTCTTCATATATTTCTCAGGCAACACTCCCAAATCTACCTTATTTAAAAAAAAAAAAAAAAAAAAAGCCTTTATTTTATCTAATTGTGAGGCAGAATGACAGAGACGGCGAGACAGAGATCTTCAATCTGTTGGTTCACTCTGCCAAATGGCTGCAATAGTGAGGAGGTGAGAGCCAGGCCAGGCTGAAGCCAGGAGCCAGGAACTCCATCTGGGTCTCCTACATGGGTGGCAGAGGTCCAAATACTTGGGTCATGTTCTTTTGCCTTCCCCAGAACATTAGCAGGGAGCTGGATTAGAAACAGAGCAGTCAGGACTTGAACCTGCACTCATATGGGATGCAGGCATTGCAGGATAAAGCTTAACCCTCTGTGCCACAACACCCACCTCTTAACTCCAAAGCACATCATCTTAACCATGTGAGGGCTCTCCAGACCATGAAGAAAGAAGGGAGGGGAACATCAATCGCAGTATTAGGAAAACCCCTCCTCAAAATACCTGGTTCCACAGCAAAAGTGACAGGAGAGACGCAGAAAGTATAAAACTCCAGCTGTTGATGGCTGCCATCCTTACCTTAAGAGAAGGGTTTAACCTGTCCTAAAGCTGAATCTATGCAGCAGTCAGGATTTTAGCAATCTTCATAAGGTACATTTTTATGGTAACATTACCTCACCTGAATCATTAGAATCAAGCAAATAAGGTAAACAGACTTTATTAATTGGTGGAATTAAGCCCTAAAGGTTCAGAGGAATAGGAGTACACTTTCTAAAAAGATTAAGACTCAGGCCAATGGTCATGGTTATTTTCCTGCCAGTGCAAAGAAGCTATGTTATATTTTAAGAGAAGTGGAATAAAGCCAGAGGAAAAAGCATCAATGAAAAAGAAGAGTCCAACAGTACTTCAAGAGGACTTCATTAGGGACAGTTAACTACCAACGAGGCTAAATTCAGCAATAGCACATGAGGAAGATTTTAATATCCTAGTAGTTACCTCTCAGGAAGATTAAGATCTAAAGAACAGTCTGGCAAGATCTCTACACACCAAACAGCCCCTGATGAAAGGTCATTTTCTAATTACCAGAGAAGCCAAAAACAAAGGGAAATACCTTGCAGTGAAGAAACACATGGCACAGAATTGCTGGACAAACAACTTGAAAACAGAGTATGGAAGCATCAATTCAGCAGAAACTGGAAAGGAGAGTACCGAAGAAAGGGAACTACTACAGCAGAGAAGGAAGGGGAAAATCAAGAATGGGAAACTTGGAGAAAGTCTTGCTGTGAGATGCCACATTCACTCACATCTTACCTTAACTGAAAGTATCACAGAAACAGAACCTCCAGACCACCCAACGTCAAGGCCTTCCTGTCTAAGCTGTATCCAGATGTTACCAAAACTCAGACAATACCTTTGCCAAGCACCCAGTTACACTACACACCAATCCCAATGAAACACAAATGCCAAACTTCAGCTTGACACAGACGATACCAGCATGTGGTGTCTTGGGGCAATCTAATCCTACAGATTCTTTCCAACAAGACAAGTGTCCTAATCTTTCCCGGCCTCAGTTTCCTAGCTGTACAAGGCAGGAACCAAGTGCGGTGGGATAAAGTGCAGGGTCCCCTTCATTCTTGAACTGCTGTACCTAATGATAGAATCATTCTTAATGTCTGCTGTGGGTATAAAATTTGAGTCTGACAACAAATCATTTAGGTTCATGCTGTCATTCCAGAGCTAACCACAGGGAGCAGTGAAAGAGCTGAAAAATTCCCAAGAGAGCCAGTACTTGGCTGCTACCTGAAGCCCACCTAGGAAGCGGATAAAGCCTCAATCCCAGACATAATTAGAGCGTTTCTCTGGCCTCTCTGCCTAGAACTCAATCCCTCTTCACAAACACACACCATATCCATCTTTCTTCCTTTCCTTCTTAACAAGGTTCTCCTTATTCTTTGTAGTTTCACATCCATTTTGCCCACTACTAGTCCTTTTTATCCAGATTTTCCCCTTTTATCGAGTGAAATTTTCTTAAAAAAAAAAAGAAAAGAAAGTTGTAAGTTGTGGTGTGAAAAGAAATTAGTGACTGCGAATCAAGGAAACTTAACTACAACAAGCAGCTGCAAATGACAATTATTCAGTAAGTTTTAGAGAAATCCCAAAGGGGTGGGGGCCAAGCAGGATAAAAAAAAAAAAAGTCCAGTGTCTGCCACAGTGTGTGTCTGCAAAAGTCATAAAAAGCCCCGAGGAAGCTTACCAAGGAGTGACAACTCCGAGAAGTCAAGCAGAGCCTGGGAAGCTAACACACAGTGCCCAAGGCCAGGAAACTAGGAGTTAAGAATGTGAAACAGACCATTCGCCCGGGCTTCGCCTTTCCCTGTCAAGTCCCTCGCCCAGAGAGACCTCCCCACGTCACGTATGTTTAAAAAATTCAAATTAAAAAAAAAAAAAGTAACAAGCCGCTCCCATCTATCCGCCTGTTCCTCGAAAAGCTAATGAATAAATGGTCCCTCGTTTCGTCTTCACGCCCACACAAACCCGCACGCCGTTTACGAGCACGGAGCGAGATGGCGCGAAGGCTCGGGGAGAGGGCGGTCAGCGGGCGGAAGGTGCCTCTCCCCACATGGCAGCGCCTCGCCGCCGCCGGCCGCCGGCACACGGCCCCTAGGCGCCGACCCCGCGCTCGCTGCCGCCCTGAACCGCCGCTGCCGACACCGGCTCGCGTCTGGGACCCTTCCCCGGGGGAGAGCCCCATCCCCCGCTCCCTTTCTCCTTCGGGTTCCCGCCGTGCAGTGGCCAGCCGATGGGTCCCTGCCGCCTCACCTCCATGGAGACGCGCCAGCCCTGCATGGCGGAGAAGCCGTAGGGCAGCGGCAGGCGCGGGGCACCGACCCCGTCCCCGGAGCACTTCACTGTGTTGGGCTGGGAGAGGTAGGCACCCATGGCGGCAGCTGGCCGGCGTCCTCAGAGGCAGACAAGCTGGGCGCGACCCGTGCCGGCGCCGGAGCCGGAGCCCCCGGGGCGCGCGTGGCAGGAGCAGGCCGGTGAGCGCGGCCGACGCAAGGTGCCGGTGAAAGGCGCGAGGCCGGCCGGGAGGCGGTAACGGGACGACAGCACAGAGGGAGCGGAAGCGGAAACGGCGCAGCTCCAGGCCCCGCCCGGCCGGCGCGGCGCGGCGAGGCGCAGCGGGCAGGCATTTCCTTAGCAACTCGCCCCGCCCGCGGGGGACAACGGCCCGCCCAACCGCCGCTCCCGCGAGACTGGCGCGGCCACGCCCACCAACGGCCGCGGCCCGCGCGGCCCCGCGCCCCCATCTTGCTGTCGCTCGCTTTCGCTTCCCTGTCCGCCGCCTCTCCAGAGCCTTGTTGGCTGGGCCTCCCGTGAGTCGGACCCGGCGCTTCCGGTCCGCCCTCGCGTGATGTCCGCCCCTCTGCCCCCCGACCGGGGCCACGGACTCGGCGCACCCCGGCCGGTGGGGTTCAGGGAAAGTTGCCTAGCATTTGAGTTTACGCGGTTCCTCCCGCAGGCCTAGACTGAGAGACTGCGCGAGGGTCTTTTCTGACAGGAAAATGAAGACCTGGGTGATGACGTAATTGGGAGTTAACACAGTGTAGAAATGCGTGGTTCAGCTGGGTGAGGCGAGCTCCGAGGAGGGGTGACGAGCTGTGGCGTCGGGGAGTGGGACGCTCAGACGGGACCCGTCGGGGTTGTGTTGTGCGGAGCGAGAGAGGGAATTGGGCCCGGGGTGGCAGCAGAGCCGAGTGGATGGAGCCGGGGCGGGGGCGAGTGTAGGAGGGAGCCGCCCGGGTCGGAGCGGCTGTGTGAGCGCCGACGTGAGTATCTGGCTCGGTGGGCATGCTGGCGTGGCATTTTAGGATCGCTGGCGTGGTCTGCGTGGACGAGGCGAGTCTGGGCGCTGTAACTGGTTGGAGGACTCCAGCAGGAGACAGAAGCGCTGGGACCAAGGTGATGGCAGAGTGGCAGAAGGGAGATGACAGGACAAATCAGGCAGCAACAGTGGAGGATTTAGTCATAGGTTGGATTCAGGGAGTGGAAGGAAAAGGAATTCTGGAAACTCAGATTATTTTAATATACAGAAGTAGGGGGCGGGCACTGTGGTGCAGCCGATTAACGCCCTGGCCTGAAGCGCTGGCATCCCATATGGGCGCCGGTTCGAGACCCTGCTGCTCCACTTCCGATCCAGCTCTCTGCTATGGCCTGGGAAAGCACTGTCCTTGGGCCCCTGCACCCGCGTGGGAGACCCAGAGGGAGCTCCTGGCTCCTGGCTTCGGATCGGCTCCGATCCAGCCGTTGCGGCCAATTGGAGAGTGAACCATCGGATGGAAGACCTCTCTCTCTCTCTCTCTCTCTCTCTCTCTCTCTGTCTCTCTGCCTCTCCTATCTCTATGTAACTCTGACTTTCAAATAAATAATTTTTTTTAAAAAAATGTACAATACAAAAGTAGTCATGGCTTCTTCTTAACTTTTACGATAGTCCACATTCCTTGACATAATTTTCAAGTGTGCGTCTCCTTTTTCTCTCGTTTTCTCGTGCAACTCAGTGTTTCAGTGATGTTTTGGGTACCTCCAATCCATGCTTTCTCTTCCCATGCTTGCATCCGTGGAACACACTTCTCTGCCCGCCCTATAGACCGTCACTTCCTACCTCTAATACCCCTGCACTAGTTGGCCTCCCCACTGGTTTGTTTTTCCTGCTGAACTGTAAACCATGAGGAAGTTAAAAACTCCCTTGAAGTTATTATCATGGTGTCTCCCAGTGGCATAATTCTTGGATGTGCTCAGTAGTGTTTAAATATTTGTTGAATGAATGAATGATGCAAAGGTTTTGACCCTGAATGAAAAAATCTGGTGGGAGCTATTAATAAAAAATTGGGTAGTTTGCAAGGGTTGTAAGGGGACTGTTCAAGTTTTGGGAGAAAACAGTTCAGTTTAAGGTGACATGTTGAAAATATTGGATTGGAATTAGGCCATGAGGATAAAGAATATCAACATAATTAGGCTTGCCATCTCGGACCATGGCGGTGCAGAAGGATCATGAAACCTCTCAACTGCCATGGCTGCTGCTGCCTCTCCTGCTTCTTCCATTGTGTGTTTTTATTTCCATGAGAATAGATGGTGCCATGCATTATGTAAGGATCTTTCACAAATTATTTCCACTTTGAGTTTTTCATCTGTTAGACATACAACTACTACATACAATCTACTCTTTGAGATTACCCTAAGAGTAAGGAAAGCTGAGAGACTGGCGTTGCGATGCAGCTGGTGAAGCCCCCACATGTGACAGGCCCTATCAGAATATTGGTTCCAGTCCCGGATACTCTGCTTCCAGTCCGGTTCCCTGCTAACGCCCCTAGGAGGCAGCAGATGATGGCCCAAGTGCTCAGACCCTGCCACCCATGAGAAGGACCTGGATGGAATTCCTAGCTCCTGGCTTCAACCTGGCCCACCCCTAGCTATTGCAGCCATTTAGGGAGTGAATCAGTGGATGGAAAAAATCTCTGTTGCTCTTCCTTTGAAAGCTTTAAAGAGAAGCCAGGTACTAGCACCAAGTCCTCCATGAATGCTGTGTTAAAAGGCTGGCATTTATTAAATATACATACATGCTAAATCACATCAAATTATCTTCACAGAAAAATAGGAGATGGTGGGGCCAGTGCTGTGGTGTAGCAGGCAAAGCCACCGCCTGCAGTGCCAGCATCCCATATGGGTGCTGGTTAGAGTTCCCACTGCTCCGCTCCCCCTCCAGCTCTCTGCTATGGCCTGGGAAAGCAGTAAGAGGATGGCCCAAGTGCTTGGGCCCCTGCACCTGCATGGGAGATCTGGCGGAAGCTTCTGGCTCCCGACTTTGGATTGGCGCAGCTCCACCCGTTGCGGCCATCTGGGGAGTAAACCAGCAGATGGAAGACCTCTCTCTCTCTCTCTCTCTCTCTCTCTCTCTCTCTGTGTGTGTGTGTGTGTAACTCTTTCAAATAAATAAATCTTAAAATGGTCTGAAACAAAACAGACAAGGAAAATGGAAAAGAAAATAATGACAAGTAAAAACACACTGGGAGAGCAATGGTGTCACCAAAGAGAACTGGAGATACTAAAGCACTTATGGAAAAAGGTGGGAGAGACAAAATATGAAGATGATGTTGTCTCTACTCTCTTCCACATCCTTGCCACCACCACCCAAACCACTACAGAACCTTCCAAGGACACAAGATTTCATGCTTTGAATTAGAGGGCCAAAAGGAAAAAAAAAAACTGGAAAATAAAATCTCCACTCAAAACGTATTCAGATTGGTAGTCATGAATCTGTCTTTAAACATGAGCTACAATGATCTGGCTCTTCAAATGTGATAATAGAACCAGCTCCTGAATATGTATATACTTTTTTTTTTAAAATAAATATGTATATACTTTTTTTTGAAATAAATAACTTCATGTGAAAATAATTTATTTGAAAGGCAGAGCGACAGAGGAGAAACATCCATTCCCCAAATGGCCACAACAACCAGGGCTAGGTCAAGTTGAAGTTAGGAGCCTGGAACTACATCTGGGTCTCCACATGGGTGGCAGGGAACTAAGTACCTGGGCCACTTCCACGGCTTTTCCAGGCACATTGTCAGGGAGCTGGATAGGAAACAGAGCAGCTGGGACTTAAACAAATGCTCCTCTATGGGGTGCTGGCATCAACAGGTGGCAGCTAACCTGCTGTGCCGTAACCCCAGATCCTGAGCATCTGTGTATTTGAGAGACTGGTCTGAATGAAAAGATCTCTTCAATATGAAAGGCCTTCAAAGAGTTCGTGGGAAGTGTGTATCACAGAAATATGAATTTCAAAAATGTTTGCAATCGAAACTTTTAATTCCATTTTCCAATAACTTTTTTTAAAAGACGTATTTTACTTATTTATTTATTTGAAAGACAGAGTTACAGAGAAAGGTAGAGACAGAGAGAGAGGTCTTCCATCAGCTGGTTCACTCCCCAGATGGCCACAATGGCCAGAGCTGCACCAATCCAAAACCAGGAGCCAGGAGCTTCTTCAAGGTCTCCCACAAGGGTGCAGGGGCCCAAGCACCTGGGCCATTTTCCACTGCTTTCCCAGGCCATAGCAGAGAGCTGGATCAGAAGAGGAGCAGCTAGGATTCAAACCAGCACCCATATGGGATGCTGGCACCTCAGGCCAGGGCTTAACCCGCTGCACCATAGTGCCGGCCCCCTCCAATAACATTTTGATACTTGTAGATACCTTTATTCAATAACAAAAAATAAATGGGATTGATTTGTTGTGGACAGAAAATAACCAATTTTGAGCATTTGGTAATTCCTACACATATTCACAATAATATATCCTAGTATCACTTTTGCTTTATTTTTAAAAATTCATTAGATTGCTAATATTATGGCCATTTCTCACACTGGTCAAGCAATGACGATAACTGACATCAAGGCATTCTTTTTAAAGATTTGAGAGGTAGATTAACAGTGGGAGAGACAGAAAGAGAAAGGTCTTCCATCTGCTGGTTCACTCCCCAAGTGGCCACAACAGCCGGAGCTGGGCTGATCCAAAGCCAGGAGCCAGGAGCTTCTTCTGGGTCTCTCATGCAGATACAGGGACCTAAGCACTTGGGCCATCTTCCACTGCTTCCTCAGGCCATAGCAGGGAGCTGGATCACAAGAGGAGCAGCTGGGACTTGAACTGGCGCCCACATGGGATGCTGGCATCACTGGCAGTGGCTTTATCCGCTATGCCACAGAGCCAGCCCCAAATACAAGGCATTTAAAAACCTTTATTGTCTGTTTTCATTTGCCTCTCAAACAAAAGAGAAAAGTTGGTTAAGCCAGTGTTGCAAACATAAACACCGAGGGAGCCAGCATGTGACACAGCATGTTAAGCCTACTACTTGCAACGCCCCAGCATCCCATCTCATCCATCTCCCTATTAATGTACCTGGGAAAGGAGTAGAAGGTGGCCCAAGTGCTTGGGCCTCTGCCATGCCTGTGGGAGATCTGGAAGGAGTTCCAGGCTCCTTGCTTCAGCCTGGTCAATCCTGGATGTTACAGCTATCTGGGGAAGTGAACGAGCAGATGGAAGATATCTTTTTGTCTTTGCCTCTCATTCCTTCTTCCTGTCACTCTGCCTTTCAAATAATTTTTTTTTAAATAAAAAAAAAAAGACACTGGGAATTCAAAGGAGCCCAGTTCAGCCAACTTTGCCTTAAAGTCAAATGCTTTAACTTTAGAGTGACACCAGTTCAATGGTAAACTTCAATGTAGACTCAAGATCACTCAGAAATGTTAATCTAGATGATTATGCTAATAAAATATGCCAATAATAAAATATGCTAGTATGCTCATATAACATAATAAGTAAAACAGTTTAAAAATTCTTAGGCTTGCATCGTGGCATAACAGTTTAAGCCACCCACCTTCAGAGCCAGCATCCCAGCTGCTGCACTTCCGATCCAGCTCTCTGCTAATACACCCAGGAAAGCAGCAGAAGATGGCCCAAGTCCTTAGGCCTCTGCACCCACATGGGAGACCTGGAAGGAACTCCTGGCTCCTGGCTTCAGCCTATTACAGCCCTGGCTGTTGTGTTCATTTGGGGAGTGAACCAGCAGATGGAAGATATCTCTCTTTCACTGTATTGCTCAGCCTTTCAGTTAGAGAAAATAAATCTTAAAAAAAAAAAAAATCTCATGGTGGATTCAAAATGCTTTGGAAATACAAGACACCTAGAGGGCAATGAGTCACAGATTGCAAAACTGCTTATGGAAGATGTTAACTAAGGAGAGAAAGAAAAGTGAATGAAATTGGGAAGTAGGTCATTCCTGGCTTTTCCTTCCATGCTTTTCTTGGGGTTTTTAATTCTGTTTTTGACTCTTCTTTCATGTATTTCCTTCACATATGATGACATTACTCTATTCATAAAATAGTAGCTTTGGAAACAACAGTTTTGATGCTATGGTATATTCCATTTATTTTTATTTTTTTAAATTTTATTCATTTGAAAGGCAGAAAAAGATCTCCCATCCCCTGATTCACTCCTCAAAGGCCTGAAATAAACCAGACTAGGCCAGATTGAAGCTGGCCTAGTCTGGAACTTAATCCTGTTCTCCCACATGAATGGCAGGGACCCAACTGCTGGAGCCATCACCTGTTGCCTCCTTAGGGTGTACATTAACAGGAAGCTAGAATCAAAAGCAGAGGTGGGAGTTGAACCCAGGCACTCCAGTATGGGATGTGGGCATTCCAAACCACTACACCAAATGCTTGCCCTTGTACTCATAAATTTTAAAAGGATGCTGAATGTGTGTGTGTGATATTTCTGCATATTATGATGTTTTGACATTTTATTTATTATTTATTTTTTTGACAGGCAGAGTGGACAGTGAGAGAGAGAGACAGAGAGAAAGGTCTTCCTTTGCCATTGGTTCACCCTCCAATGGCTGGCGCGCTGCGGCTGGCGCACCACGGTGATCCAAAGGCAGGAGCCAGGTGCTTATCCTGGTCTCCCATGGGGTGCAGGGCCCAAGGACTTGGGCCATCCTCCACTGTACTCCCTGGCCACAGCAGAGAGCTGGCCTGGAAGAGGGGCAACCGGGACAGAATCCAGTGCCCCGACCGGGACTAGAACCCAGTGTGCCGGTGTCGCAAGGCGGAGGATTAGCCTATGGAGCTGCTGCACCGGCCAGATGTTTTGACATTTTAAAGAATGCTCTCAGGCTGGGAGAGATACTACTCCCAGGACTAGCTAGTTTTGAGAGAGCGACAGATTCAGCTAGTAGGCCTCTGATATACAACTGACCAGTCCAGAGCCACACCTTCTCTATCTGGCCCACCTACTACAGGAGATAATCTACATTAATCATCCCAGGCAGCGCTGGACCAACCTGAAAGCTTAGAGCCTGTGGGAATTATTCAAACTGGCCAATCCTCAACTCCTTGCCCCACCATGCCTTTCCCTTGGCAAACCCAATAAAGGCTCTGACTCAGATTTGCCCCTCGCTACTGTCTTATGCCCACCAGCCACAACTTGGCATTTCCCCTAGCAACCCATGTAGCACGCAGTGTCCCTCTCTCTAGGACATGAGAATGTAATATGCTTTGTTTTCCTGTGCTTCTCTGGGCCTCCTCTTGTAAAGGAACACAGACAAAATGAAACTTTGTTTTTAAGTCAAAAAAGTATTATATTTTATAGTTGTATGTTTTGTTTTTTTTTAAAGATTTGTTTATTTGAAAAAGTTACAGAGAGAGGGAGACACACACACACACACAGATCTTCCATCTGCTGGTTCGCTCCCCAAATGGTTGCAACAACCAGGCTGAGCCAGGCGAAAGCCAGGAGTTCCATCCAGGTCTCCCACGTGGGTGGCAGGGACCCAAACACTTGGGCCGTCTTCCGATGTTTTTCCTAGGCCATTAGCATGGAACTGCATTGGAAGTGGAGCATATGGGATGCTGGCATTGCAGGCAGCAGCTTTACCCACTACACTACAACACCGGCCCCTGTAGTTGCACTTTTATATTTCTAGGGCAAGACATCAGTGAAACTTCCTAGAATGGTTCTTCTACATATATGTGTAAAGGAAAGATAGCCAGCCCTCTACATCTGTGTGTTCACATGTGCCGATTCAACCAACAGCAGAGCAAAAATATTAGAAAAGATAAATTGCTTCTGTATTGAACATTTTTTTCTTGTTACTTTCTAAACAATACAGTATAACAACTATGTAAATCACATTTACATTGAATTAGATATTACAAGTAATCTAAATGTGATTTAAAGTAAACAAAAGGATTATAGAAGTCATATGCAAATAAAATACTATTTTTTTATTTTAACATTTTTGTTCATGCATTTTATTTGAAAGGCAGAGAGGGAGAGTTAGGGAGGGAGGGAAGGAGAGAGAGAGAGATGGATCAATCTTCTATCTGCTGGTTCATTTCCCAAATGGCCACAATAGCCGGAGCTGGGTCAATCCGAAATCCAGAACCAGGAGCTTCTTCTGGGTCTCCAGGAGCCCAAATACTTGAGCCATCTTCCATTACTTTCCCAGGCACGTTAGCAGGGAGCTGGATTGGAAGTGCAGCAACTGGGATTCGAACCGGCACCCATATGGGATGCCGGTGCCACAGGTAGTGGCTTTACCCACTACACCACAGCGCTGGTCCCTATTTGTTATTTTTTTAGTGTTTATTTTTCATCTACTTGAAAGGCAGAACAACAGAGAGAGAAACTGAAAGAGCGAGATCTTAAATCTATTGGTTCACTCCCCAGGTGCCTGCGATGACCAGGGCTGGGCCAAAGCTAGAGCTAGGAACTGGGAACCCAATCCAATCCTTCCATGGGGGTGGAAGGAATCCAATTACTTGAGCCATCCCCACTGTCTCCAGGAGTTGCATTAGCAGGAAATTAGAGTCAGAAACCAGACTGAGGAACAAAACCCAGGTACTCCCATATGGGACACTGCTCTTACATTTGATTTTTAATGTCCATGACCTCTGTGTCTTGTTAAGCTGAACAGCCTGGACCAAGATGAACTTTGGGGAATAAAGTGAGAAACTCCTATCACCGTTGGCATGAGGCCATGTGGAGAGCCCTGATGAGGTGGTGGCAAAGCCTGGGAGAGGCAGTGTCTAAGGTAAGGGCAGCTGGCAGAAGTGAGAGTAATCACCAGGGAGGATCTCTGTGCACTTAGGCTTTCCTTAGGGATTCCCCAAGATCCTTGAGCAAGAGAACATCCTTGCCATACAGGCTGCAGAGAACTGAGGGCACATGGCGATTGGCCCAAGAGAACCATAGTGTGTCACTCACAGGCACCTTGCTTCAGGGCAGGTATTTGGCACAGCAATTAAGATGCAGCTTGGGTTACCACCTCCCACACTGGAGTGCCTGGGTTCCAGTTCTCTTTTTCTGACCCAGTTCCTGCTAATGCACACCCTAGGAGGTAGAAGACAATGGTTCCAGTGCCTGGGTTCCTGTCATGCACATGGCAGACCCAGAGTCAATTCCAGTCCAGGCTCCCAGCTTGGGCCTGGATTGGCCCAGCCTTGGCTATATCAGGCATTTGGGGCATGAACCAGCGAATGAACCAGTGAATGGACCATCTGTCTTTCTATCTCTGGCTCTCTGCCTTCCAAAATAAATAAATAAATAAAACATTTTTTAAAATTCCTTCATCATTTCTGGCATATCAAAATGTATTTTGCCTTCACCCTTCAATGACAGTTTGGCTGGGGATAAAAATTCTGGATTGACAGAAGTCTCATCTCAGTGTTACTGTTATTTCATAGGTAATCCATCCCCCACCCCAACTCCAATCTCTGGTAACTTTGCCAACTTTCTTTTTAACCTTGGTGTTGTCCAGATACCTCTACATCGTGCCACAGTGTTTGTCTTAATCCATTTTATCCTTCTAGAACTGATAGTGGGTAATTTATAAAGAAAAGACATTTATTTTGTACAGTTCTGAGGCCTAGGAAATCTAAAGTCGAGAGGCTGAATCTGCATGGAGTCTCTGCAGAGTACCAAGGTGGTATAGGACATCACGCACCTGGGGGCCCATCCAGGAGACAGAGCCTTCACGACTCAACATCTCTTAAAAGTCCTGCCTCTTAATCCCGCACAAAGGAGATTACATTTCAACATGAGTTTTGGGTAGGACATTCAAGCCATAGCAGTGTGTGTTGATTTTATTAGTACTAAAAGCCTATTGTTGGAGCCAGTGCTGTGGCATAGTGGGTAAAGCCTTCGCCTGCAGTGCTGGCATCCCATATGGGTGTTGGTTCCTGGCTTCCCATCTGCCCAGCTTTGGTTGTTGTGGCCATTTGGGGAGTGAGCCAGTAAATGGAAGATCAATCTCTCTCTCTCTCTCTCTCTCTCTGTAACTCTGCCTTTCAAATAAATAATTAAAAAAAAACTTATCAAAATTTAGTGACTAATAGCTTTCATCAATACTTCATTGCTTTTCTTTTCTTTCTTTTTTTTTTTTTTTGACAGGCAGAGTGGACAGTGAGAGAGAGAAAGACAGAGAGAAAGGTCTTCCTTTTTTTCCATTGGTTCACCCCCCAGTGGCCGCTGTGGCCGGCGTGCTGCAGCCAGCGCACTGTGCTGATCCGAAGCCAGGAGCCAGGTGCCTTCTCCTGGTCTCCCATGCGGGTGCAGGGCCCAAGGACCTGGGCCATCCTCCACTGCCTTCCCAGGCCACATCAGAGAATGGGACTGGAAGAAGAGTGGTTTTTTATTTGCTTATTTTTATGTACTTGAAAGGCAAAGCGAGAGAGAGGGAGAGAGAGAAAGAGAGAGAGAGAGAGGAGAGAGAATCTTCCATTCACTGGGTTCACTCTCCAAATGCTCACAACAGCTGAGGCTGGGCCAAGCCAAGCCAGGAGCCAGGAACTCCATCCAGGTCTTCCACATGGATGGCAGGGCCTCAAGTAGTTGGCCTCCCAGGGTGTGCATTAGCAGGAAGATAGACTGGAAGCAGAGGTGAGACTATCCAAGCATTCCAAATGGGGTTGTGAGCACCTTGAGTGGCAGCTTAACCTGCTGTGCCACAGTGTGCACCCCAAATTATTAATTTAGATGGACTGTATTGCTTTATTTCACTCTCCCATGGCCCTATTATGTATTATGTTTATTTTAGAAGTTGCCCTAATTCCTTATGAAATGATTTACAAGTATAGAGCTAAATAATGTTCCTATTTAGTAACTTGAAGGGCAAAGCTCGGCAGCCTGACATGAGACAATGCCCAAAGGTATCATTCCTAGATAGGGCTAAAATGTGGACCAGGGTGATGGTTATCACCCTTCAGCCTAATGACAGGCCAGGATACCTGTGTTGGCTGGAAAAATTCTTAAACATATGGGAACCCAAATCTCTCTCTCTCTCTCTTTTTTTTTTTTTTTGGGTCAGGCAGAGTTAGACAGTGATAGAGAGACAGAGAGAGAGTTATAGACAGTGAGAGAGAGACAGAGAGATAGGTCTTCCTTCCATTGGTTCATTCCCCTAATGGCCGCAACAGCCAGAGCTGCACCGATCCGAAGCCAGGAGCTGGGTACTTCCTCCCGGTCTCTCATGCGGGTGCAGGGGCCCAAGTACTTGGGTCATCCTCCACTGCCCTCCGGGACCACAGCAGAGAGCTTGACTAGAAGAGGAGCAACAAGGACAGAATCTGGCGCCTAGACCGGGACTAGAACCCACGGTGCTGGTGCCGCAGGCGGAGGATTAGCCTAGTGAGCCAAGGCGCCATTCAAGAACCCAAATCTTTTCCCCTACCCCACCCTGAGATACACATTTGGTTGATCCAGGGAGGGTGCTGGGACTGTATGTTTTAGGGCACCTCAAATAATTCACAATTATTAGATTCAGGTTTCTTTCAGTTTTCAGTACTGCAGAAAAGTAAATAAATGCCAAAGTTGAGGCAAAGGAGTGTTTTAAAGAAAGATTTTTTGAATGGCAGAGTGACACAGAGAGAGAGACAGCCATTGGTAATAGCATTGCATTGGAGACACACATAGTATAGTAAACTATGGGAGTATTCAGTGGGGTTGAGTCAAGAGGAAGTTTTTAAAGGCAAAAATAAGGAGGATTACATAAGGTATTTTGAAACAATAATCTTTGGCCACAGTGATTAATAGCAGTGGCATTAGTCTGAGGTTGAACAAACAGTTGCTGGGCAGATGTCCTCGCAGAAGTACCTTTTGTATATCCTTGTAGCCTTTGCGCAAGCTTGTGGTTAGGGCAGTCTTTTGTGATAGTTATTACTAGGCAATCATGTGTGAGAGCCCTTCCTTCATAACCTCCAGGCTTTATTGAGTTATCTTTGTTGGAGTTGACAGGAGCAACTCCATTTTGTTTCTGATGGCTTTCTTTTCTTAAGATTTATTACACACACACACACACACACACAGAGAGAGAGAGAGAGAGAGAGAGGCAGAGAGAGGGTCTTCCATCTACTGGTTCACTCCCCAATTGGCCATAATGGCTGAAGCTGCGCCTATCCGAAGCCAGGAGCCAGCAGCTTTCTACTGCTTTCCCAGGCCACAGCAGAGAGCTGGATGGGAAGTGGAACAGCCAGGACTCGAACTGACACCCATATGGGATGCTGGCACTGCAGGCAGCGGCTTTTCCTGCTACGCCACAGCGCTGGCCCCTCTGATGGCTTTCACACAGGTCACCTGGGACTCTTAGAATTTGAGCAAATGGAAGTGAGAACCAGACAAGTGAGACGGCAGAACAAAGGAACTATTGACAGAGTGCAGAAATAGCCTGTGGAATGGGAAAGCTTATTTGCAAACCATACATCTGGTAGGGGGTTAATATACAAAATATATAAGGAATTTAACAGCAAGAAAGCATATCATGTGATTTAAAAATGGACAAAGGGCTGGTGGGCATTTGGCTCAGTGGTTGGGGTGCCAGTTAGGATTCCTACATCTCATATTGGAATGCTGGGGTTTGAGTCCCAGTTCTGCTTATGATTCCAGCTTGGAGGTAGCAGTAGCAGCCCAAATAATTGGGTAATTGGGTTGCTGCTACCCATTAGGGAGACCCAAATTGAGTTCTGGGTTTCAGCCTGGCCCAACCCTGGCTGGATTTTGAAGAATGAACCAGTATATGGAAGATTCTCTCTCTCTCTCTCTGTCTCTCTCTCTCTGTCTCTCTCTGGTGTTCTGCCTTTTATTCTTATTTGAAAGACAGAGACTGTGTGTGTGTACATGTGTGTGCATGAGAGAGAGAGCGAGCGCTTCCATCCACTGGTTCACCCTTAAAAGGCTGCAACAGCAGGACTGGGTCAGGCCAAAGCCAGGAGCCAGGAACTCCTTCTGGGTCTCCCATGTGGATGGCAGCAACCCAAGCATTTGAACCATTTTATGCTCCCTTCCTAGGCACATCAACAGGATTGAACAGCTGGGACTTGAATTAGCACTCCAGTAGGGATGGTGGTGTTGTAAGTTATGGCTTAACCCACTGCACCATAAATTCACTCCCATTTTTTTTTTAATCTGCAAAGGACCTGAATAGATATTTGTCGAAGACAAACAAATGGCTAACAGGTATATGAAAAAAAATGCTCAACATCAACTAATTATCAGGGAAATAGAAATCAAAAGTGCAGTGAGATATCATCTCATCACAGTTAGAATGACTGCTTTTATGAAGACAAAAGATGACAAGTGTAGGCAAGGATGTGGAGAAAAGAGAACCTTTGTACACTGTTGGTTGGGAATGTGAGTTGGCACAATCATTAGGGAAAACAGTATGAAGGATCCTCACAAAATGAAAGTTAGAACTACCATATGATCCAGAAATCCCACTTCGGGATATGCATCCAAAGAAAATAAAAATCTGGACCCCAAAGAGATATCTGCACCCCATCTATGCTGATTGCACATTATTCACAATAGCCAAGATATGGAATCAACATGAGTCCCTTGAAGGACGAAAGGCTCAAAAGAATGTGATATATGATCGAATATTAGCCTAAAAAAAGGAAATCCTGTCATTTGTGACACCATGATGAACCAGGAGGACAGTATGCTAAGTGAAATAAGCCAGGCACAGAGAAACAAATACCTCATGATCTCCCTTTCATGTAGATTCTAAAACACTCAAACTCATAGAAGCAAAGAGTAGAATGGTGATTGGCTGGGGTGGGGAGGGAGGGTGCCGAGGAGTGGGGAAAGGAGAAATGTTAGTCAGAGGGTACAAAGTCTGCTATGGGATGTGAATAAGTTCATGAATAAGTTCTGGAGACCTAATGTAGAACATGGCAACTGTAGCTAATGATACCGTATTATAGTTTTGAAATTTGCTGAGAGTAGATCTTAAATGTTCATACATACACATTCAAAGGTAACTACGCCAAGTGATGCATATGTCAAATAGTTTGATTGTGGTAACCATTGTACAATACATATATACGTGTCAAACATCTTGTACACTAGAATTATACATTTTTTAAAAAGATTTATTTATTTATTTGAAAGGCAGAGTTAGAGAGAGGCAGAGGCAAAGAGAGAGAGAGAGAGAGAGAGAGAGAGAGAAAGGGTCTTTCATCCATTGGTTCACTCCCCAAATGGCTGCAATGGCTTGAGCTGAGCCGATCTAAAGCCAGGAGCCAGGAGCTTCCTCTGGGTCTCCCATGTGGGTGCAGGGGCCATCTTGCACTGCCTTTCCAGGCCACAGCAGAGAGCTGGACCGGAAGTGGAGCAGCCAGAACTAGAACCAGCGCCCATATGGGATATTGGCACTGCAGGTGGTGGCCTCACCTGCCATGCCACAGTGCTGGCCCCTAGATGTATACATTTTTATTTGGTAATTATACCTCAATAAAGTTGTAGTGAAAAATAAGACATTCCCTTTTTTTTTTAAGATTTATTTATTTGAAAGTCAAAGCTACACAGAGAGAGGAGAGAGAGAGAGGTTTTCCATCCAATGGTTCACTCCCCAGATGGCCCCAATGGCTGGAGCTGCGCTGATCCGAAGCCAGGAGCCAGGAGCTTCTTCTGGGTCTCTCACATGGATGCACTTGGGCCATCTTCTACTGCTTTCCCAGGCCATAGCAGAGAGCTGGAACAGAAGTGGAGCAGCCAGAACTAGAACCGGTGCCCATAGGGGATGCCGGCACTTCAGGCCATGTGTTAACCCGCTGCGCCACAGCGCTGGCCCCATATTGCCTTTCTTTATTCTATGATCAATAAATTGTTTCTTTGTTAAATGCTCTTTATGAACAAAAATGCATAGATGACACAAAGTTCAAAGGCATAAATGGAGAAGAAAAAGCTCCCTCCGCACTCCCTGTCACCCAGCCATCGAGCTCTCAATTCCAGTCAATTGATTCATGAGGTGGATTTCTGAATTGCAATAGAAATCTTTGTGCAAAGGAAGTTTGAGGTGACAGTGGAGCATCTTGGAGCTTGGACAAGATGTAAGTACCAGAGGTAAATATCATTCAGCTGACACCCTGGAAGCTCATCAGTGGTTATACTTATTTAAAAATTTTTAAAAATATTTATTTATTTGAAAGGCAGAGTTACAGAGAAGCAGAGGCAGAGAGAGAGAGAGGTCTTCCATCTGCTGGTTCACTCCCCAAATGGCTGCAATGGCCAGAGCTGAGCCGATCCAAAGCCAGGAGTCAGGAGGCTCTTCCAGGTTTCCCACATGGATGCAGGGGCCCAAGCAGTTGGGCCATCTTCTATTGCTTTCCCAGGCCACAGCAGAGAGCTGGATTGGAAGTGGAGCAGCTGGGACTCAAACCAGTGCTCATATAGGATGCCGGCACTGCAGGTGGCATCTTTACCCACTATACCACAGCGCCAGCCCCTAAATTTTTATTTATTTGAGATGGGGGTGGGGGATGAGCTAGCTCCCATCTCCTAGTCCACTACCCAAGTGTCCACAATGACTGGAATTTGGACTACACTGAAGCTGGAAGCTAGGAACTCAAACCAGTCTCCCACAGGGTGGCAGAAACCAGATTACTTGACTGGTCCGTGGTTCAATAGGCTAACCCTCCGCCTGTGGCACCAGCACCCCGGGTTCTAGTCCTGGTCGCTCCTCTTCCAGTCCAGCTCTCTGCTGTGGCCCGGGAAGGCAGTGGAGGATGGCCCAAGTCCTTGGGCCCTGCACCCGCATGGGAGACCAGGAAGCACCTGGCTCCTGGCTTTGGATCAGCGTGGTGCGCTGGCCGCTGGCCATTGGGGGATGAACCAACGGAAAAGGAAGGCCTTCCTGTCTCTCTCTCTCACTGTCCACTCTGCCTGTCAAAAAATAAATAAATAAATAAATAATAAATAGAAACCAGATTACTTGAGCAATCACTGCTGCCCCCAGGATTTGTTTTAGCAGCAAACAAGTCAGAAGCCAGAAACAGTTGTTTAATCCAGGCTCTCCGATACGGGATGCAGGTACCTTAAATCAGTGTCTCAACCACTAGGCTAAATATCCAAATACTTAGGCTAAATTTTTTTTTTTTTGGACAGGCAGAGTGGACAGTGTGAGAGAGAGACAGAGAGAGAGAGAGAGAGAGAGAGAGAGAGAGAGAGGTCTTCCTTTGCTGTTGGTTCACCCTCCAATGGCTGCCGCGGCTGGCGCACCGCGCTGATCCGAAGGCAGGAGCCAGGTGCTTCTCCTGGTCTCCCATGGGGTGCAGGGCCCAAGGACTTGGGCCATCCTCCACTGCCTTCCCGGTCCACAGCAGAGAGCTGGCCTGGAAGGGGGGCAACCGGGACAGAATCCGGCGCCCCAACCGGGACTAGAACCCGGTGTGCCGGTGCCGCAAGGCAGAGGATTAGCCTGTTGAGCCACGGCGCCGGCCACTTAGGCTAAAGTTTTTTAAAGATTTTATTTATTTATTTGAGAGGTAGAGTTACAGACAGTGAGAGGCAGAGGCAGAGAGAAAGGTCTTCCATTCACTGGTTCACTCCCCAAACAGCCGCAATGGTCGGGGCTAAGCTGATCTGAAGCCAGGAGCCAAGAGCTTCTTCCAGGTCTTTCACACGGGTGCAGGGGCCCAAGCACTTGGGCCATCTTCCACTGTTTTCCCAGGCCACATAGCAGAGAGCTGGATCAGAAGAGGACCAGCCGGGTCTAGAAACGGCACCCATATGGGATGCTGGCGCTGCAGGCAGAGGATTAACCTATTTTTTTTATTTTTATTTTTTAGAGCTTCTTTTTTAAAATTTATTTATTTAGTAAATATAAATTTCCAAAGTACAGTTTATGGATTACAATGGCTTCCCCCCCATAATTTCCCTCCCACTCACACCCCTTCCATCTCCCGCTCCCTCTCCCATTCCATTCACATCAAGATTCATTTTCAATTATATTTTTACAATTTTTTAAAAAGATTTATTTATTTGGCCGGCACCGTGGCTCAATAGGCTAATCCTCCGCCTAGCGGTGCCGGCACACCGGGTTCTAGTCCCAGTCGGGGCACTGGATTCTGTCCCAGTTGCCCCTCTTCCAGGCCAGCTCTCTGCTGTGGCCAGGGAGTGCAGTGGAGGATGGCCCAAGTCCTTGGGCCCTGCACCCCATGGGAGACCAGGAGAAGCACCTGGCTCCTGCCTTTGGATCAACGTGGTACGCCGGCCGCAGCACGCCGGCTGCAGCGGCCATTGGAGGGTGAACCAACAGCAAAGGAAGACCTTTCTCTCTGTCTCTCTCTCTCACTATCCACTCTGCCTGTCAAAAAAAAAAAAAAAAAAAAAAGATTTCTTTATTTATTTGAGAGTCAGAGTTACACAGAGAGAGGAGAGGCATATATATAGAGAAAGGTCTTCCATCTGAGGGTTCACTCCCCAATTGACCACAACGGCCGGAGCTGCGCCCATCTGAAGCCAGGAACCGGGAGCTTCTTCCTGATCTGAAGCCAGGAGCCTGCACCATGCAGGTGCAGGGGCCCAAGCACTTGGGCCATCTTCCACTGTTTTCCCAGGCCACAGCAGAGAGCTGGAACGGAAGTGGAGCAGCCAGGTCTCAAACCGTTGCCCATATGGGATGCTGGCGCTGCAGGCCAGGGTGTTAACCCACTGCGCCACAGCGCTGGCTCCAGGCTATCTTTTAAAAATTTATTGGGGGGGGGGGGGGGCTAGCGCTGTGGTGTAGCGGGTAAAGCCACCACCTTCAGTGCGGGCATCCCATATGGGCACCGGTTTAAGTCCCGGCTGCTCCACTTCCAATCCAGCTCTCTGTTATGGCCTGGGAAAGGAGTACAAGATGGCCCAGGACCTTGAGCCCCTGCGCTCACACGGGAGACTGAAAGAATTTCCTGGTTCCTGGCTTCGGTTCAGCGCAACTACAACCGTTGTGGCCAACTGGGGAGTGAACCAGCAGATGAAAGACCTACCAGCCCCACCTCTCCTCTCTCTGCCTCTTCTTCTCTGTGTAACTCTTTCAAATAAATAAATAAACATTTTTTAAAAATTTAGTTTATTTGAGAGGCTGAGACACAGAGAGACAATGAAAATCTTCCGTTTGGGCCGGCGCCGTGGCTCAATAGGCTAATCCTCCGCCTAGCGGCGCCGGCACACCAGGCTCTAGTCCCAGTCGGGGTGTCAGATTCTGTTTCACTTGCCCCTCTTCCAGGCCAGCTCTCTGCTGTGGCCAGGGAGTGCAGTGGAGAATGGCCCGAGTCCTTGGGCCCTGCACCCGCATTGGGAGACCAGGAGAAGCACCTGGCTCCTGCCTTCGGATCAGCGCGGTGCGCTGGCCGCAGCGCGCCAGCCGCGGCGGCCATTGGAGGGTGAACCAACGGCAAAAGGAAGACCTTTCTCTCTGTCTCTCTCTCTATCCACTCAGCCTGTCAAAAAAAAAAAAAAAAAAAAGAAATCTTCCGCTTGCTGGTTTATTCCCCTAATACCCCCAGTAGTCGGGACTAGTCCAGCCCATAACCAGGAACCAGGAATTCAATAAGTGTCTCCCATGTGGGTGACAGGGACCCAAGCAGCCATTACCTGCTGATTCCCAGGCATGTAGGAAGCTGGAGTCAGAAGTGAAGCCAGGATAAAAATGCAGGCACACTGATTGGGATGCAGGCAACCCAGGAGACTATTCCCCAAGATATATATAATGTTTATTCATATTTTATTTTTCATCTATTTGAAAGGCAGAGTAACAGAGACAGAGCTAACTCTCACCTGCTGGTTCATTCCAGCTTCCTGTCAATGTGTCTTGGGAGGCAGCAGATGATGGCTCAAGTGCTTGGGCCTCTGCCACAAATACGGGAGCCTCAGATGGAGTTCCTGGCTTCTGGCTTCAGCCTGGCCCATCCCTGACTGTTGCAGGCTTTTGGGGAGTGAACCAGCAGATGGAAGACCCCCCCACCCCCCACCTCTCTCTGCTTTCCAAATAGATAAAAATAAACATTTAAAAAAGCCTTTTTTTTTTTTTTAACAGGCAGGGTTAGACAGCGAGAGAGAGAGAGACAGAGATAGGTCTTCCTTCTGTTGGTTCACCCCCCAAATGGCCGCTGTGGCCGGCGCACCGCGCCGATCCAAAGCCAGGAGCCAGGTGCCTCCTCCTGGTCTCCCATGCGGGGCCCAAGCACTTGGGCCATCCTCCACTGCCTTCCCAGGCCACAGCAGAGAGCTGGACTGGAAGAGGAGCAACCGGGACTAGTACCCGGCGCCCCAACCGGGACTAGAACCCAGGGTGCTGGTGCTGCAGGTGGAGGATTAGCCTAGTGAGCCGTGGCGCCGGCCTAAAAAAGCCTTTTTCACAAGTAGTCAAAGACATATGTAGAGATTACTTACTGTGACTTTATTTGTAGTGATAAATGCTAAAAATTACTCTAATTTCCAGTGGTAATTATTTATCAAGTGCTAACATATTTGAACAGTGGAATATGCTACTGGTTTCCAGTGCAGTAAATAATAATTAAAATAGTGGTTAAGAAGTTATGCAGCCTCACCATGGAAAAAAATGAAAAGAGTAAATTTTAAAAATAAAGTAATATAAATTTGTTTTTAAAGTATATACACATATATTAATATACCCACATAAGCCACTGCCTGTGATACCAGCATCCCATATGAGCACTGGTTTGAGTCCTGGTTGTTCCATTTTCAATCCAGCTCCCAGCTAATGTGCCTGGGAAAGCAGCAGAGGATGGCTCAAGTGCTTGGGTCCCTGTGGGAGATGCAGATGGAATTCCAAGCTCTTGGCTAAGGCCAGGGCTGTTAGAGAGTGAACCAGCACATAGAGGATCTCTTCCTTCCTAACTCAGTCTTTCAAATAAACCAGCCCTTTTTTTTTAAACCCAAATAATAATATTTATTTTGGAGAAATAGGATTATAAGAGATTTCACTTTCTGTGCTAGTTGTTAATATTTGTATAAGTGTGAGGATTGAATGAGTTAATATATCACGAGACAATTAAAGCATGCCCTAGCTCATAGAAGCTACTATATATAGTACTAAAATATTTTTGAAATATTGTGACATTTTTACAATCACGCATTTTTTATTTTTGTAAGCAGGAAAAATAAAAATAAATGAGGGGGTGAAAACACAGGCAGTGTCTGATAATACCAGATGTAAATGCAAGGTTGGAATGAGAGCCTGAAGATGTCAAAGGATCCTCTATGCATACTTGAAAGGAAAAGGTTGCTAAGGCTCATACGGAAGAAATTAGAAACTATAACCATGACAGGAACTGACGTTTAATGAACATTTACCATGGGTCAGATGTTCCAACTGTTTTGGAGCCCACAGAGGGAGAAGCTTAATCTGGAGAGCAGCAGGAACATTATTTTCTTTGAGATGAGAACAAAGATTCTAGCCTCAACACTCTGAAATTACATGATAAATTTGGTGAGTGCGAACTTTTTTTTTTTTTTTTTTTTTTTTTTTTTTTTTTTAATTAACATGCTTCTGGAGAAGGATTAGAGACCCCTCTAAGGACAGCGGCCCCGGGAGATGAAGACACTCCCCAATCCTGGTGATGGATCCAGCCTCCGCCCTCCACCATTCACGTCTGGTGCCAGAGGGAACGACACCCCCCAGGCTCCGAGTCCAGGTCGCAGCCCCAAGCTCGCACCTCGCCGCGGCACCCAGTCTACACACGTTCCGAATAGCATTCAAGGAAGTCTCCGGCGAGTCTTCCTGTCTGGGACTCTAGATCTGACTCTACTCTCGTGTTTGTCAGGTGTCACCGAACGATAATGTCCACGAGTCCGTTCCCACCAGGATCACACGATCTGCGTCAAGCGCCTTGCACGCAGTTTGGCGGCCGTCAGTGCTGTGCAATCACACAGCGCTATTAATTTTCAGTACGAAGCGCCTTCCGAAGAAGTGGCGCCCCGCGCACACAGCACCGGCCCGAAGGAACGAGCGGCAGCGGGCGCTCCCCTCAGACCGACGCTGCGTCGCCCGCTCCTTTTGTCTGTCCGTGGCATGAGAACTGTCATGGCGCCTTCCAGAAGAGGGAGAGGCCCTTCCTCGGGCCCAGCAGGACCGTCGGGGGCACCAGGACCGGCCGGGGGGCTGGACGCGGGCGAGCCCCACCTCGGCCCGGAGAAGCCCGAGCCCCGCGCGGCGCCCGCGGCACCCGCCGTCGGGGCGGAGACCCGGTAGCAGAGCTGCCCGGCGAGCGGCCGCCCGGCGGGCACCGCCCCCCGCCGCCTTGTCCAATGGAAACCTGACGGCGCCGCGGCGCCGCCCATCTGTTGGTCAGGACGCCGCGAGGGCGGGGCCCGCAGTTCGGTTGCGCTGCGGAGCGCAGCTGTGAGGGAGTCGCCGCGATCCGGGGCCCCGGAACCCGAGCTGGAGCTGAGGCGCAGGCTGCGGGGCGCGGAGTCGGGAGGTGAGCGCCCGGGGCGATGGGGTCCCGGGAACGGAGGGGCTCGCGAGAGGGCGGAGGGATCGGTCTCTGAGGCCCGCTCGCGGCACCCGGTAGGCGGGTGCTGAGGCGGCCCTGTCCGCTCGGCACCCCGGGCTGGCCGGAGCTGAGGGGCCTGCTCGGCCCCGCGGCCGCCGCCCGGCGCTCCCTGGCCTCCCCGGCGTGGCGGCGGCGGCGGCCCCGGAACTCCGCGGCGCGGCTCGGGAGGCCCCGGCGTTCGCTTGGAACTCGGGCTGCGAGAGGCGGGGCCGGCGGCGGGGGCGGGGGCGGCGGCGGCCGGGCGGCCTGCGGAAGCTGCGCGGCCCGGCCCGGCCTGCTCGCGGGCGGCGCGCCGGCGGCGCGGGGGCGTGGCCTGCGCCCTGACGCGCGGCGGCCCGGCCTTTGATGAGGTGGCCGCCGCGGGCCGCAGCGCCCCGCTGCCTGGCGGACGCCGCGCGGGCCGGACCTGTTGGAGTGCGCAGTTCCGAGGGCCTCCTTCCCTCCCCGGAGCTTGCTTTCCGTGCGGCGGCGTTAAGGACAGCCGAGGGGCCCTGTGGCCTGGGAGCTGCGGCGGAGTTGACAGGCGGAGAGGGGCTGCGGTCCAATAAATCAAACTCTCGGAGAAAAAACTTTGCGGGTCCGCTGCGCTGCTCCAGAGTGGACGCGCCTGGCAGCCGAGGGTGGCGAGTCCCCGGTGGTTGGAAACGGGCCTTTCCATATGTGGCCTCTCTCTAACTTGGCAGCAGGCCCCGTGTTGCCCAGGCTGCGTCTCCGATGGTGGGCGGCTGGCCGCTCTTGGGCAGTGGCCTCATCTTGCCCACCGGGAGAAGACTGGGGAAGGGGGAGACAATACCATTCCAAGGGCTTCTGTCTGTGCCTGATAAAGGTTTGGCTTCTCCCGTGCTGCCCTAGTGTGGGTGAGTGGGGGCCAGACGCTTCTTCAGATCTCATTGGTTTCAGCCTCGTGTTGGAATTCCACTGATGCTTACTGTTGTAATCTAGCCAGAAATTCTAGACGCATTCAGAGAATCCAGCTGCTCTGGAAGATGACTGATAGACTTTCTAACTGACACGTGCAGATAGCTTCCCTGGCTGGCCGAGTCTCTAGGATGGGCACAGACCTGCAAAATAACGCGGGACAAAGAGTGCCAGTTCTCTCTGATGGGCCTCATTGCCATTTGGTGGTCACTACAATGCCATCTAATAAAAATCTTCTGATTTGCCTTATGGTGTCTGTTGAGGGCAGATGTGGGCATCAGAGAGGTTTCTTTTTTTTCTTTTTTTCTTTTTGAAGGTAGAAGAAAGAGAAAGTTTATTCATAGATGAGGAGGCAGCAGACTTTTGAGTTTCAAGAACCATCATCCTGCTTGGTGAGGATGATCTGGGGTTTTTATGGAGGCTGCAGAGGGAGGGTGGGCTGCTGAACCAGGTGCTGAAGCCAGGTGTGGCTCTGTTCACAGGGTGTGTTGGACATCAGTGCAGTCCCTTGGGAACCTGCTTGATGGCTTGACTTTATCATGAGAATATAGTAGGGTACCTAAGTTGCTACAGAACATATTTGACTGAGATCTGAAAGAGGCAGATCATTATGTTAAGAGATTCTAGGTTTCATTAATTAGGATGATACTCAGCCTAGAGCCCTGGCTGGATCAGGGGTCCTTATCTTTGCACAAGAAAATAATTTTTTTTTTAAGATTTATTTTATTTGAAAGGCAAAGTTAGAGAGGGAGAGAGAAAGACAGAGAAGCTCTTCTATCTACTGGTTCACTCCCTAAATGGCCACAGCGGCGGGGTGGGGGTAGAGAGGTGTGCCAGGCTGAAGCCAGAAGCTTCATCCAGGTCTCCTATGTGGCTGGCAGACTCAAACGTCTCCCACTGCTTCCCAGGCACATTCACAGGGAGCTGGATAGGAAGTGGAGCATTGCAGGTGGCGACTTACCCCGTTGTGTCACAACTCTGGCCCCAAGAAAATAATTTCGGCTGTGAGACAGTAGAAGTGAGGTAACAAAGTTTAATGAAGAGAATACGCTTAATAGGCCAGGTGGCATTTCAGGAGAAAACTGAGAGCTGAGAGTTCTAAAAAGAGCTGTGAGCTTTCAAATGATTTGTGTTGATTGGAGGCCTCTGGCACTCTGAACTTAGAGGAGCAAAGTTACTTCTCGGGTGTCACCTTCATATTGGAGAACGCTCCCTTGAGCCCAGCACACACAGGTTCCAACCCCTTCACACCTTAGTTCTTACAGAATAACAGTCTGGGGTTGTCTGGTGGTGATTTTTTGCACAGGGCAGTGATATTCGGCTTTTGAAAATTTTCTCTTTTCAGGTAGCCATACTCCAGGAAAAAAGGTTACATTCTGTGATACTTCTTCACACAAAAGCTTCACCTTAACTTGTTTGTACTTGAAATATTTAAGTCAGGTCCAGTGCCACAGAGAATAAAAACTTGGAAACCTGTGAGCAATGTGAATGCAATTAAAGTGGGAAGCTTAGAGTTGTAAAGATCTGCCTTGAATTTGTGACTGTGTATGTGTGTGTTGTGTGCAGTTCATTTGTTTTGTATCTCAAGCACCTGGCCCAGTGTTTGGCTCACAATAAACTATTTTATTTTAAAAATTATATATATATATAATATATATTTATTTAAGTTTTATTTGTTTGAAGGTCAGAGTTACAGAGAGGCAGAGGCAGAGAGAGAGAGGTCTTCCATCTGCTGGTTCACTCCCCAAATGGCTGCAACAGCCAGAGCTGAGTTGATCCGAAGCCAGGAGCCAGGAGCCTCTTCCAGGTCTCCCATGCAATTGCAGGGGCCCAGGGACTTGGGCCAGCTTCTGCTTTCTCAGGCCAAGCAGAGAGCTGGATGGGAAGTGGAGCAGCTGGGACTCAAACCAGCACCCATATAGGATGCTGGCACTGCAGGTGGTGGCCTTACATGCTATGCCACAGTGCTGGCCCCAATTTTATTTATATTTTTAAAGATTCATTTTATTTATTTGAAAGAGTTACAGAGAGAGGTAGAGACAGAAAGAACGAGGTCTTCCATCCAATGGTTCAGTCCCCAAATGGCTGCAATGACCAGAGCTGAGCTTATCAGGAGCCAGGAGCTTCTTCCAGGTCTCCCATGTGGGTGCAGGAGCCCAAGCACTTGGGCCACCTTCAACTGTTTTCCCAGGCCATAGCAGAGAGCTGGATCAGAGGTGGAGTAGCTGGGGCTCGAACTGGCACACATATGGGATACCTGGGCTTTAACCCACTGTGCCATAGCCCTAGCCCCACAATAAACAATTATAAACACTTCTTGAATGAATGAACAAATGAATGAATGAATGAAAAACATTGCTAACCGAACCCATTTGCCACACTCACATCACAGGGAAGATGAGATCATCAGGGATGAAGTCACTAACCACAGCCGGTCGTCTGGCTCCAAGGGAGCCTCAGTATGGACTAGCAGGCTCCTTCTGTGCATAGGAGGGATAGATAGGGAATGCCAAGGTTAATTCTAGCTGGATAAGTAGGCTGAGGGTGCTACAGGTCCACCTTTAGGGGCAGTCTGTGGAACACTTTGGAGTCTGGAGTCACCTGTTCTGAATGGTGCCCATGTAGCTTAGTTCTTGAGCACAGTACAAATAGTGATGAATGGGGATTCAAAGGGCAGCCTATTAGATGAGTATTTCCTTAGAAGGAATAGGTCTCCTGATTTTGCTGTTCATTTGGAGCTCACTAAGGGGAGGTGATATTGCATAATAAATCTTCGATTTGCTGCTCCTGGGTGGGTCATCTTCAATGAAGAAAGCTCCCCTTTGCTATATTAGAGTTAAGACTGGTTAATGTTTTAGTATTTAGATAGGATAAATTCTGATTGTGCATTTAAAGGAAATGGAATATGTTTTTTATTTTCTTTTGAACTCACAATGGGGTTATTAGGATTATTAAATCTTTAGAGATCTACCCTGACCGCCGCCTTCTCCCTGTGTGCTTGGCCCCAACCAATGCAGGCCTGAGTGTTCATTCCAGCATGTCGGAGGGGGAGTCCCAGACAGTACTCAGCAGTGGCTCAGACCCAAAGGTAGAATCCTCATCTTCTGCTCCTGGCTTGACATCAGTGTCACCTCCTGTGACCTCCACGACCTCAGCTGCTTCCCCAGAAGAAGAAGAAGAAAGTGAAGATGAGTCTGAGATCTTGGAAGAGTCACCCTGTGGGCGCTGGCAGAAGAGGCGAGAAGAGGTAAGGTGATAATGTCCTTCTTGGGAGGTGAATTCTAAGAGCTGGAGGAGCAGTCCCAAAGGGGCAGACCAATCTGCAACAGGGTAGGGGTTAGAAGGCTATCGGAGTAGTACAATGGAGGTTTTGTGAATTACATTTAATTCCCTTTCGTTTAAATTTCTTCCAGGTGAATCAGCGGAATGTACCAGGTATTGACAGTGCATACCTAGCCATGGATACAGAGGAGGGTGTAGAGGTTGTGTGGAATGAGGTGCAGTTCTCTGAGCGCAAGAACTACAAGCTGCAAGAGGTAGGTCATGGTGAAAGCATGTAGCCTGGAGGCACTGGAGCACTGGTGTTAAAGAGGCCTGCTGTTGGGAATCTCTGAGAGCGTATTGGGTCAGATCATGTTGATAGTGTTGGGTGGGGGATAGGAAATGGCTTTTGAGGATTATTGAGGTGACTTGTGACCTCTGTTATCTGTCTCCTTGATCCCAGGAAAAGGTCCGTGCTGTGTTTGATAATCTGATTCAGTTGGAACATCTCAACATTGTTAAGTTTCACAAGTACTGGGCTGACATTAAAGAGAACAAAGCCAGGGTAAGAATTTTTGTCCTGGTATTTCCTGAACTTACTGCAAATGGCCAGCTGTGTTGATTTTTCCCTTTACCCTCAGAGATTGAAACAGGTGCTTTTGAAAGAGAACTGGTGTATCAGCTGTTGTGGCAATGGAAGTAGGGCTGTATCTACCACCTATGCCTTTTGTCTGATTATGGGTAGGGCAGGAATGAATGGACTTTTGCTTCCTTCTCATGCTCTAATTACTTAGTAGTTTTTATTGTCCTAGAAGTGATGCCAAGAACACATTTAATATATATCTGGTACATACATCACCAATTAAGGGATTTTTACCATAAAGCCTTATGGTAAGTGTTTTGCCTTCTCAGGTCATTTTTATCACAGAGTACATGTCATCTGGGAGTCTTAAACAATTTCTGAAGAAGACCAAAAAGAACCACAAGACTATGAATGAAAAGGTATGGAGGGAGAGCAGACAGCTTTTGGCTAGTTGAGGGGTTAGAAGACTATGTTCATTATAAAGCTGATCAAGAACTGGAGGGAGCTGGTGGGGAGTTTGAGAGAGAGAATTCCTACTGACCCCTGGACCAAACTTTGTCCCAGGCTTGGAAGCGCTGGTGCACGCAAATCCTCTCTGCCCTAAGGTGAGTAGTATCCGGCCAGTTTTCTTCCCTGTTTCCTGATTTAGTTCCTCTAAACAGATTTCAGGGCACTACTCTGCTGTTGTGTTCTGCCTCTCCCTACTCTGAGTCATATTGGCAAGATTAGGTCCCCTATGGGTCCTTTAAAGGGTTCATCCTAATGCCCTAACCACTACACTATCTCCTACCTCTTTCTCCTAGTGCTTATCCAGTTATTTAAATCATCAGGCATAATGGAGATTCAGAGTGTGGGGATTATCTTTATGGTCACCAGCAGGAGACCTGGCAGGCCCTTGCTCCTTTTAACCCTTGGGTTCCCCCTGCCCTTAATTTCCCAGTGGCCCCTCTAACAGCCCAGTGCCCCCACAGCTACCTGCACTCCTGTGACCCCCCCATCATCCATGGGAACCTGACCTGTGACACCATCTTCATCCAGCACAACGGACTCATCAAGATTGGCTCTGGTGAGGGGAGGGAGAGGTTCTGGGCAGGGGAGCCTCGGGAATTTGGGGACCATGGGGGTAAGATGAAAGGATTTGGGGGAGAACAGAGCAAAAATCTGAGGTGTGGGCTGGTGATAAGAGAAAGGACTTACTAGGGGTGATTCGCTGGGAGAGGCCAGTCAGCGACGAGCGTACAGGGTATATAATCTTGTATCTTTTTGGAGGGAAGTTGAGTTTAAAATAGAGATATTGGTAGGAGGTTGGGAAAGAGCAAGAAATGGACGTGAGGTCTGATTTGCGCCTCGGGGCCAGACCCTACCAGAAGTTCCAGACTGTGCCTGCTGTGAGTGCTTTCATTTGCTGTGTATCTGTGTGCAGTGTACGGCATTTCTGTGTGCTGTGTCTGCGTGTTGTTTGTGTGTCCATTTGTCTGGGGCTTGGCTGCTCCATCGCTCACAACTTTTCTCTGTTTTCCTCCCTCCCGCTTACGGGCTGCTCTGTTCCCAACAGTCTTTCATAGGATTTTTGCTAATGGTGAGAGCTCCCTCTGCCCCACTTGGGGCTCTGTTTGTGCTTCCTCTGCTCCCTTTGCGGCTGCCCAGTGCATGCAGTCGTGGGAGCAAGCCTTAATCCCCTACCTCCCCTGCCTAATTATGCCTGCTTAGCTTCTGCCCTGCCAGCCCTAAACCTGCTCTCCCCTCCATAACCTGCTTGTTTCCTGTGGATTCTGCCTGGCTGGCTACTTACCGCCTCGATTCATACTCCCCCCTCATCATCAGGCTGGTTCCCCACATCATACTGTGCTCCCAGATTCTCTGTGACTTGTAGTCATTGTTTATGACCCAGTGAGTCCCAGGTGGCCTGGCCCTGGTTCCTCGTTCAGCCCTGTGGCCTGCAGTGTTGAGGAATAGGGGGTAGAACAGGCATCTAAAAAGTATGAGTAGGCTAAAAATGAAATCGGTTCAAGGATATTGGCTCAATTCTGAGCAAAGGTGGGTAAGAAGGAGGCTAGCTCCTTGGTTGTCAATGTTTCTTATTTTTCTTTATCCAAATTCCTGAGGTCTCCAAATGTCCCAGATTAGGAAGGGTTGCCTGTGTTTTTGTGTTATTTTCAAGGTGGATGAAAAAAAGTAAATCGTATTTTCATTGATCAAGGAGCAGATGCACCTGGGATTTGGCGAAGGTGAACAGGTCACAAGGGAAAGTTTTTCCTTAGACTGTTTTGCTCCTTGTCAGCCCTAACTATCTAGTGCGGTGACTTTGTTGCTACTGAGTTAGGGACCTTACATTCAAAGCAGTAGGCCTGAGAAAGGGAGGCAGGTGGTTTTCTGTTTGGCCCATGTACAGTTCAGGATGGGGAAGGGGATAGGCTTGTGCCTATTGAGGGTTAGAACGGAGACTTTAGGAGAGAATTTGGCTTTTGGGGACCTCTCTCTGCAGTGAGACTATACTTTGTTGATGGTGGTCAGATTGTGGGTGTCTCCCCTACTCCCAGTGGCTCCTGACACCATCAACAATCACGTGAAGACCTGTCGGGAAGAGCAGAAGAATCTACACTTCTTTGCGCCAGAGTACGGAGGTGAGGCATCCTGGTTTGTCTGCCGTCCTCATCCCCCTGGTGTTGTCCCTCCTGACCTGAGGTATGGAGGCGATGTCACCTCTGGCTGCACAGAGGTGCCTGTCCCCTCCCTCCCTCATCATCTTTATCTCTGTCTCATTTCCATCACTCCCGCCCCAATCCTCTGATTCACCACAGCCTTTTCTGTTCTCCATAGAAGTCACCAATGTGACAACAGCCGTGGACATCTACTCTTTTGGCATGTGTGCACTGGAGGTGAGCAACCCAGAAGGGAGGGGGAAGGGTCAGATGAGGAGATGGAAGGGAAGTGGAGGGAGACGGTGAGGTGTTGAGGGAGCAGTCAGGGCGCACTGAGGTCCTTAGGTCTCTTCCTGCTTGCTCCTCCTCACCGCAGATGGCAGTGCTGGAGATTCAGGGCAATGGGGAGTCCTCCTATGTGCCGCAGGAAGCCATCAGCAGTGCCATCCAGCTTCTAGAAGACCCATTACAGAGGGTAAGGAGTGTCAGGATTCCTCCCTCCTCCCCCCCCCCTTCCCTCCCTCCCGCCCTTCCACTTTCAAAACATGTGCATAGCTTTATTCACCTACTTAGAGCTAACCTTTTCACAGAGATTAGGATTACTTTCTTCAAACTGGTTTTCGAATGTCTTAAAGTCTCCTCCCCCCCCCCCCCCAAGATTTACTTATTTATTTGAAAGGCAGAGATACAGAGACCTGCTGGTTCATTCTCCAAATGGCCACAATGGCCAGGGCTGGGCCAGGGCAAAGCAAGAAGCCTGGATGGAACTCCATCCAGGTCTCCCATGTGGGCAACAGGGTCCCGAGCACTTGGGCCATCTTCCACTACTTTCTCAGGCACATTAGCAGGGAGCTGGATAGGAAGTGGAGCAGCTAGGACTTGAACCTGTGCCGATATGGGATGCTGGCATCACAGGTTGCCGCTTAACCTGCTGCACCACAATGCTGATCCCAAGCTTTTCTTCCTTTCTACCTATGAGAATATGAGGATACTTCAAAAACGATGGAAAAATGGAATAAAAATCTTCCTGGTGGTTAAGATGCAGGTTAGGATGCCTGCTTCAAACTGAACACTCATCCCACTGCTGAACTGGACTATGCCCTATATTGGAGTACCTGGCTCTGGCTCCTGATTCCAGAGTCTGCGTTAACAGGTGCTGGTTCAAGTACTTGTGTTTCTGCCACCTGTGTGGAGACTGGATTGAGTTCCTGGCTCCTGGCTTTAGCCTGGCTCACCTCTGGCTGTTACCGGCAATTGGGGGGTTGATGCAGTGGATAGGAGATCCCTCCGTCTCTCACTGCCTCTTAAAAGAAAAAAAATAAAATAAAAGATATTTCTTTATATTTATATTAAATATATAGTGGCTTTACCTGCTACACCACAGCACTGGCCTCCCACGCATAGTTTTTTACAGTATACATTTCCAAGAACTTTTTGAAGACTCCTTCATGTATATGCACTCTGCTAAGAGCAAGAGAACAGAAAGCAGAAAGGAAAGACAGCATTTCCCTAGGAGGTGTGTACTGTGTGTGTGTGTGCATACACAGGCTAGGGTTAAGGTGGCCAACAGTGCGGTTCAAAGTGATGCTACGTTTGTCTACGTGAAGGTAAACTCATGGTTATTTCAGGCAGTTGCTGTAGACTCATACAACTGTCTTGACATTCTAAAGCAAATTAATCAGTTTGAATTAATCAAATAAGTTATTTGAGATTTTATATTTATATAGTTTAGTTAGGGAGGGCGCCTTGAAATAATGAGTGAAGATTTAAAGATACAAGGGTTATGAATCAGTAGATACACTAAGTAGAGGCTGGACAGAAGGACCAAACAAAAATAGTTTGTAGCTCATTAGAGAAGTAAATAGGTACAGGAGAGAAAAGAAGACAGACATGGGAAGCCCAGTTCAGCACTGGGATGGGATTCGGTCTGAAGATTAGATGCGTTGTCTTGTTGTCTTGTTGGCCTTCAAGCCTGAAAGTAGGAAAGCAGGTTGTCACGAGACTTAGCAGGAGGTGGAAATGGGAGGGAGATGGGAGATTAGAGGAAGTATAGGAAATCCAGTGAATTTAATGTGGTGGACAAAGGAAACTGTGATACTAGTCTCGGGAAATGGAAAGGATGGCGATTTTGACCCCAGTGGGTACGTTTTGAAACCATGGCTAAATGTGGCAAAGGTTGGAAAAGAAAGGATGCAGTGAGTGGGCTAAAAAAGCAGACGTAAAAAATCAAGAAACAGAAACATGAACTTTAAATCATTGAACATTATTTGAACTTTAAAAATACTGTGGTTGGAGAGCAGAAAAATAATCAAAACCAGACAGTGAATGATACTTTCACATCCTATCTTACGTGTTTGACAACCCTTTCAGGTGTGTTTATCAACATGTGTCTTCAGCAGGTGCTGAGCACCCAGTAGGTACAACGCCGTGTGCTATAACGTTGGGAACTGTACAGGTGAGCATGAGGGGAGGCTTGCCAGATGCCTGCTGTGAATCCTGTCTTTCCAGGAGTTTATTCAGAAGTGCCTGCAGCCTGAGCCTGCTCGCAGACCAACAGCTAGAGAGCTGCTCTTCCACCCAGCACTGTTTGAAGTGCCCTCGCTCAAACTCCTCGCTGCCCACTGCATTGTCGGACACCAACGTGAGTTTCCTTGGTCCTGCAAGGAGTTTCCCCCACTCTGGAGACTTGGGACTGTCACCGGCATGCTGTCTTTTCTACTTCCCAAGGGAGCCTTTACCCCTGTGGCTCTTTGCCTGCTGTGACACGATCAGTGTTCGTCTGTAACATCCCACCCCATCATGCCCTCCAGACATGATCCCAGAGAACGCTTTGGAGGAGATCACCAAAAACATGGACACCAGCGCTGTACTGGCTGAAATCCCTGCAGGACCAGGAAGAGAACCAGTGCAGACTTTGTGAGTGGCTGTCTGGGGGACACAAAGGACAGATGGGCCACTGCTACTCTGAGGCTTTGTGTAAACGGCCCCTCCTCAGGGAGAGGTCACATCTGCCATTCTGCCTGCGTCCTTCCTGGCATCTGCTCCTCCGCTCTCTTGCAGGTACTCGCAGTCTCCAGCTCTGGAGTTAGATAAATTCCTTGAAGATGTCAGGTGAGAGAATAGTAAGGAGGAAGCAGGGGTTGGTGTCGTAAGGCATCACGGAGCCCACGTGACCTGTCTTACTCTCCTCCCAGGAATGGGATCTACCCTCTGACGGCCTTTGGGCTGCCTCGGCCGCAGCAGCCACAGCAGGAGGAGGTGACATCCCCTGTGGTGCCCCCCTCTGTCAAGACTCCAACACCCGAGCCAGCAGAGGTGGAGACGCGCAAGGTGGGGGCTGTGGGAGCCCGGATGTCTTCACGGTCAGAGAGGGAGACAGGACTCTCCAATGAGGCGGATCCAAGAATGCATTTCTGTTCCCTGGCAGCCAGGCCTGTGGGCTGGAAAGGCTTCCAGGGGTTAGGGATTTTTACTGGCAGGCGTCTAACTGGGTTTTTTATTTTTTGCTGACTGGGTCCCTCTGCCTAGGGGTGAACCTTTCTGTCCTCTCTTGTAGGTGGTGCTGATGCAGTGCAACATCGAGTCGGTGGAGGAGGGAGTCAAACACCACGTAAGGCTCAGGGCCAGGGCTGTGTGGGCTGGGTGGCCGGGGCAGGCAGCAGGAGCCCCACTTTCTCACTGTCCTGTTCTCCAGCTGACGCTTCTGCTGAAGCTGGAGGACAAACTGAACCGGCACCTGAGCTGTGACCTGATGCCAAGTGAGTCTCTCCTTTCCTGCGGGGGCTGGAGAGTCTGCGAGCTGTGTCTTGGAGGGCCATGGTCTGGGGCGGGACACTGAGTCACTCAGAAAAGCATCTTAGCCCCCAGAGGTAGCGGGGCCCCGCCAGGTCGGCCTCGCTGCCGCACGTGCTCACCCTGTCCCGTTTTGCTGCCAGATGAGAACATCTCGGAGCTGGCGGCCGAGCTGGTGCAGCTGGGCTTCATCAGTGAGGTGAGGGCCGCCCTCCTCCGCCCGCTGCCCTGTGCCTCTGCCCCCGCCCTCCTCACGGCGTCTTCTCCCCAGGCTGACCAGAGCCGGCTGACTTCTCTGCTGGAGGAGACCCTGAACAAGTTCAACTTTGCCAGGAACAGCACCCTCAACTCAGCCGCTGTCACCGTCTCCTCTTAGAGCCCCTCTGAGCTGTGGCTGTCCCCCGACTGCTGCGGCCCTCCTGCCCCTCGACCCCCCCCCCCCCCGTCAGTATTACCCTTGAAGCCCCTCTCCTTCATTATTCAGGAGGGCTCTGGGGGCGCCCTGGTTCTGAGCACCACCCCGCCCTCGCCCTCCCCTCCTCCCCTCTGCACTTTGTTTACTTGTTTTGCACAGACGTGGGCCTGGGCCTTCTCAGCAGCCGCCGTCTAGCTGCGGGCTCGTTGCTGACCTGCCAGCTCCCGGCCAGCCTGTGTGGAAAGGCGCCCACGGGCACTGGGGGGCTGCATTCTACAATCCCGCGGGGGCGGCCGGGCGGGAGAGCAAGGTGGTGCTGCAGTGGTGGCCCTGGGGGGCCATTCGATTCGCCTCAGTTGCTGCTGTAATAAAAGTCTACTTTTTGCTACGAGCGTCCTGTGTGCGTGTCTGTGTGTGCGCGTGCGCGCCCAGCCCGCTAGGTGTAGCCGCGGAGCCAGCGGCCGGCGCGGGGGTTGGGCCTCAGGTGGCGATGGGTGGGGCGGGCGCGGAGGGCTGGCCCGGGCCTGGGCCCAGGTAGACTGCCGGGCCGTGGGCCGCCGGCGCTCTGCGCTCTGCGGGGGGACAGGATGCGGTGCTGCCGCCTCTGCACGTTCGGTAACTCCCGCCTCCTTCCCTGGCGAGCGAGAGGTTCACCCTGCGGCCCGCGGTTGGCCCGCTCGGCGCCCGAGCCCGGGCCTCTCGCTCCTGCCTGCCTGGTTCAGACCTGCCCCTCCCCCGTGCCTTGCAGACGCCGCCCGAGGGCCCCGGCGGCTAATGCGTGTGGGCCTCGCGCTGATCCTGGTAGGCCACGTGAATCTGCTGCTGGGGGCCGTGCTGCACGGCACCGTCCTGCGGCACGTGGCCAATCCCCGCGGAGCCATCACGCCCGAGTACACCACCGCCAATGTCATCTCCGTGGTCTCGGGGCTGCTGGTGAGCGCACGGGATGGGGGGAGGGGCGGGGAGTGGGCGCAGTTGCGCTGGGAGCCCAGCGCGCCAAAGGCTTGGTGTCTTCTGCAGAGTGTTTCCGTGGGACTTGTGGCCCTCTTGGTATCCAAGAACCTCCTGCGCCCGACACTGGTGAGAGGGGACTTCAGGGATATGGGGGCTGACAGCATCATCCATCAGTGGATGGAGGGGAGAAACTGAGGCTGCTAGTCCTTGAGCGTTCCCGGGCCCGGCCGCTCACGCCCATCTTCTCTCCCTGCCAGCACTGGGCCCTGCTGGCACTCGCGCTGGTGAACCTGCTCCTGTCGGCCGCCTGCTCCCTGGGCCTCCTCCTTGCCGTGTCGCTCACCGTGGCCAACGGTGGCCGCCGTCTTATGGCTGACTGCTACCCGGTACCACCCGATGAGGGGCCTGGACACACTGACTGCCCCTTTGACCCCACGAGAATCTATGTTAGTATTCTCTTCCTCTCGCAGTCCACAACAACTTGCCCTGCCCTGCTCCGCTCAGCCCGGAGTTGCCTTGTGCTTTTCAGGAAACAGCCCTGGCCCTCTGGGTCCCTTCTCTGCTCATGTCCGCCGCGGAGGCCGCCCTGTCCGGCAGCTGCTGCGTGGCTGCACTCACCCTCCGAGGAGTTGGGCCCTGCAGGAAGGAAGGGCTTCAGGGGCAGGTGAGCAGGGGCAACAGGAAAGGCTCATTCAACACAGCCTCACTCAGGGCCCGGGGACTAACTCCGTCTTCTTCTGTAGCTGGAGGAACTGACAGAGTTTGAACCTCCTAAACGTAAAAGGCACGAAAACGTACAGCTGCTGGGTCAAAGTCAGGAAATCCAGGCACCGCAGAAAAGCTGGGCTTAGGACAGGTACTGGGCTCCGCGGGCAGGGACCGGGCCAGCTCTGCCTCCCTTCTGACCTGCTCGGTTCTTCCCTCTTTCAAACAGGCGCTGCTCCACGGCTCAGTCCCTGCACAAGGGTTTCCCTCTGAGCAAGGGGCCCTGAACCAGGATGATGCGAACCATAGTAATAAAAGAACTTCTCTTCTCTTCTTTCTGATTCCTCATAGGGGAAAGGGCGCCGTGCTGGTGTTGGGGGACTGAGCAAGGCATCCAGTGGTCTTGGTTACTTACAAAACTTTAATGAGGGGAGGCCCTGCCCCGGCCCCAGCAGTCACTGGAAGGAAAAGCTGGTGCTGGGGAGCCCGCCACACCACTGACTGATGAATTTCAGCACGTCCTGGCACACGGGGCTGTGGGACGTCTGTAAGCAGGTGGACAGAACGGGAGAGGCAGGCATTAATGCGAACATTCCTGACGCAAAGAAAACCCGCTCCGGCTCAGTGTCACGGGCAGCTGCTCTCCCTGCCCTGGCCCTTCAAGCCTCCCTCGCTAACCTTAATGGCCATAAGGAATTTATTCCAGTTGTCCTTGTTGGCGGCCTTCCCTGGCCGCTTAAATTCAATTTTGTTCCTTAGAATGGGGTATCCTGTGGAGGAAGGAAAGAGGGATGGAACGGGGTTTGAGAGATCCAGGGGCGAGAGGAGCGCAGCCCAGGGCGGGGTCCCAGCGGGAGGGTCCCATCTTTGCACCTAGAGGGAAATGACTGCTTCCTCTTCCTGCTTCCCCCTTCCTTCCGCCTGCGCAGTGGGGTTCTGTACCTGTGATGAGGCAGGGCAGTGCCCGGACGCCAGTATTCGCTGCCACCAGGGAGGCCTCGTAGGCGCCTCGCTCATCACGGGGCAGAACCTGCTCCAGCCGCTGGTCCATGGAGACTGTGAGCACCCAGTCTCGAACCTCTTCTCTCTGGGCCTCCTGGGAAGGACAGGGAGCAGCCCCTCCCCTCCGTAAGGCAGGAGAGGGCAGGGCCAGGCAAGCGGGGTGGAGGGGAGGGGGTGCTAAGCTGCGTCCTGTCCGACAGCCTTAGCCATGCTCGGTCCTGCCTGGTCGGGGGGACACAGTCCCAGCCTTGTATTTCGTCGCCCTCCCTCCTCAATGTCTTCACACTGGCGTGGTTGTGTCTACGTCCAGCCCTGTGCCCTTACCGGAACGTGCTGTTTGGCTGGGAGCGGCACCTCGAAAGGAATGTCTGTGTCTTGAAAATCAGAGTGGTCTAGGGCATCCAGAGTCCCTTCCTCAATTGCCTGTGGCAAAGCGGGCAACCGTGAGACAGGCGAGTGTGTGACAGCAACACCTCCCGACCTCTGGGCACCACCCCCCAACTCACGTCGGTCAGGTCCAAAAAGCGGTTGAGGAAGATGAAGGCCATGTTCTCCCAGCCCACTGCCTGCAGCAGGGAGAAGCTGTAAATGGGACTGGGCAAGCTGGGCTTGGGTTCTGCTTCTGTAGGACGCGGGGGCGGGGCGGGGGGGCCAGGATCCAGGAAGACGGGAGAGAACCATGTCCCCACCCTCTCGGCCCTGGCACTCAGCTGTGCTGTGCTGCGCATGCGCAGCATGGGTAGTCTATTTTCCACTTCTCACTTCCTCATCTGTCAGCCCCACCCTTCCTTGCCCCAGCGCACCTTGGCGGCAGTGCCTGCTTCATAGAAGGCCTTGTCTGCAGGTAGGAGCTGGGTGTGACGCAGGAGTGACACGGAAAGCCTGGCAGCCACTGTTTCCTGTAGATCACAGTCACAGCGTTAGGATGCCGGCACCACAGTGACTGTGGCACCAGGCTCGGGGCCCCAGAGCCGGCGCAGCCGCGGAACTAGACAATCAGCAGTCGATATTAAGCTGCTCCAAATCTCATGCCCTTCTGCGTCACTGGGTTTTTTATTTGTGCAAGAGAATGGGCATCGGTGATTTCTAAGGTTCCTCCCACTTCTAGAATCCTGTCCTCCAAGTACATGAGATAAACATACAGTAAACCTTCACAAACAAGCCAGAAGTACACATACATTGTAAGAGATGAATCCAGAAATCATGGGATTTGAATGTTTGAACAGCGAGGCTGGAGCTGTGTGGGTGCAGCCCCAAGGTCAGAGCAATATAGAAAGAAAACATCCCAGGGGCCGGCGCTGTGGCGCAGTGGGTTAACACCCTGGCCTGAAGTGCCCGCATCTCATATGGGCACTGGTTTGGGACCTGAATGCTCCACTTCCGATCCAGCTCTCTGTTATCGCCTGAGAAAGCAGTAGAAGATGGCCCAAGTCCTTGGGCCCCTGCACCCACATGGGAGACCTGGAAGAAGCTCCTGGCTCTTGGCTTTGGATTGGTGCAGCTCTGGCCATTGTGGCCATTTGGGGAGTGAGCCAGCAGATGGAAGACCTCTCTCTCTGTCTCCACCTCTCTCTGTAACTCTTTCAAATAAATAATAATAAATCTTTTTAAAAAATCCCTTCAGCAAGGCTCAAAGATTGATTAAAAGACTGATTAGAGATGAGAAGCTAAAAGAGGTGGAAGGTGCTGTGGCGTAGTGGGTAAAGCCACCATTTGCAGTGCCGGCATCCCATATGGGCGCCGGTTCGAGTTCCAGCTGCTCCACTTCCAATCCAGCTCTCTGCTATGGCCTGGGAAAGCAGTAGAAGGTGGCCCAATTCTTTGGGCCCCTGCACCCACGTGGGAGACCAGGAGGAGGCTCCAGGCTCCTGGCTTCGGATCAGTGTAGCTCTGGCCATTGCGGCCAATTGGGGAGTGAACCAGTGGATGGAAGTCCTCTCTCTCTCTCCCTCTCTCTCTGCCTCTCCTCTGTGTAACTCTTTCAAATAAATAAATCAATCTTAAAAAAAAAAAAAAAAGAGGTGGAGAAGTTGGAGCCCACAGGCCTGGGGACTCAGAGCTTGGGTTCCTTCAACCTCACGCCCCTGAAGGCACCCTCGGCTGCTCCTCCCCCTACCCGTCTCACCAGCTGTTTGACGCTCTGGGCAGCGGAGCGCGTGGCGTAGTAATGAGCGATCAGCAGCATCGTCTCAAACTCCTCATGGGCCGGGGAGTTGGCCTCGCTGGACTTCACCAGGTTTTCACACTAGGGAAGGAAGGGAGTGTGGGGCCAGCGCTGTGGCACAGTGGGTAGGCTGTGGTCTGCGACACCAGCAAATCCCGATGGGCACCGTTTCGCGTCCTGTCTGCCCCACTTCGATGCAGCTCCCTGCTCGTGTGCCTGGGAAGGCAGCAGAGAGGATGGCCCAGGTACTGGGCGCCTGCATCCATGGCGGGGACCTGCATGGAGTTCCTGGCTCGTTGCTTCGGCTTGGCCCAGCGCCAGCCACTGCAGCCATCTGGGGAGTGAACCAGTGGGCAGAAGACCTCTCTCTCTCTCTCTTTCTGCGACCGCCTTTCAAGTAAATGAATCTTTTTTTAAAAAAGGAAGCAGGCACAGCCTGCCTCAGGAGTCAAAGGCGTGCCAGGGCCACAGGACGGTGGCTGCTGGCCATCTGTACAAAGGAGATGCAGCACACTGAGGGAAAAGGCCCATGTGTGGGAGGAAGAGACCCGGCCAGGGCAGGCAGTGCGTCCCCCCACTCTGGCCGGGCCAGCGCCTCACCAGGTTGAAGAGGACGTCCCGCAGGTCAGCCCAGCTGTGATAAGCCTCCGCGCAGTTGGTCCCAGGGGAGCTCACCACGTCGGCAAAGATCCGTCTGTAGATGTTGAAGTTCTAGGGGTTGAGGGAAGCAGATCTGGGTGAGAAGGGCACCACTGGAAGACAGGGTCGGTGAGGTAGGGCCAAAGAGAGGAGGAGCGGGCGGCGCCTGGCATATGTATGTGTGTGTGTGTACACGTGTGTGCGTGCGTACCCACTAGGAGCTAGGGGCAGTGGCAGGCAAAGTCCTGGTTATTTTAGGGAAAAGGAGGGAGTGAGGAAGCCCCTGTTTCTTACTAGGGGGTGTTCGGTGAGTGTGGGCTACTGTGTGGAGGCTCTGCGGATCAGTGTTCGCGGGCTGGGAGTCTCAGGGCGACACGGAGGCCCTGGAGGGGTGTGTGGGATTCCTCCCGGAAACACGGGTCCCTGTGCACTGGCTAAGACCCCGGGGGCTCCTTGGGTCTTTGCTCAAAGGTAAGTCCTCGAGAGGCAGCACCCTACAGAAGGGGTGGCAGGGGGTCTCTGGACCGAATGTTCTCAGAATCTTCCCAAAGACAGCTCCCAAGGAGAAGGGTGGTCCAGAAGCGGAAGCATCTCCTTGCAGAAATATCCCCCCAAGGAGGGCAGGGGCTGCTACCTGTGGGTTCGCAGGAGCTCCGTGCTGCACATACAGGGCCAGTGCCTGGGCACAGCCTCCCTCTCGGATCAGGTGGGTCGCATACAAAGCCACATACTTGTGCAGAATCTTGTAGTTCTGTCGGGGGGTGGGGGAAACGCAGGGGTGAGGCTGGGGCCAGTGGGAAGCAGGAGCAGGCAGGGAGGGGAGAGTGGTGACTGAAGCCAGAGGTTAGTTCAGGAAGCAAAGGGCAGCTAGACCTCTGAGGCCAGTTTCAGAGCGTGGAAGTCCGAGCTCTCAGATGCTGACCAGACAGCTGGGCTTCGGGCTTTGGGAGAGAGGAGACGGATGCAGCTCAGGAACAGGGGGAATCGGAGGGAAAGGAACAGAGGAGCTGGGAACGAGAAGAAGAGAGCAGGACCTGCTTTGTGGCTGTTTCAATGCACTTGTCCCACTGGCCCTGCTCCACGTACAGGTCCAAGGCGGCTACCACATCCACACCCACCAGCTGTGGATCAGTGGAAAACAGAGTCATGGGAGGAGACAGCTCGCGTGACAGCAAGGAGAGGGAGACTCCCCTGAGCCTCTGCGGGCACCGCACCTCCCGCCGACTCCGCACGCCTCACCGAGTCCACTTTGCCCTGGTTCTTGAGGAACTCTTTATAATGCTGGTCCACGTAGTCCTCGTATCTGTGAACAGGCACGGACACCTCTAACGCCATGGGCCCCTCCCCATGGGAGCTTTCTCCCAGGCTTTCCAAAGTGAGGTGGGAGGGGTAGCCCGGGGAGGAGGGGTCGTGAGTACCGGGGATCGAGCTCCTTGGCCACGCGCTTGGCCTTGTTCCACTCCTCGCCCTCGATGAAAGCATCGATGGCTTCCTTGACGAGGTCCAGGTTCAGGTAGAGCTCCGCGGCCTGCACACGGGGATCAGAAGGGAGACGACCTCCTGCACCCCGGGCTCCCCTGTTCCGCCAGCACAAGCCACACCTGCCAAGAGGCCCAGCTTCCTGGGTGCCGTCGCCGTGCCAGCCCATCTCCGTGGAATGGATTTCCTGTCAGTCCGAGCATGCTACTTACTGCGCTGTGCTTTCCAGTTCCAATCAGCTGGGGTCCTACAGCCCGAACGACTTCTAGGCTGCGCTGGGGGGGCAGGAACTTGATGGCGAGCTCAGCTGCCTGCATGGTTGGGCAGAAAAGGGAAACGGGTAGCAGAGACAAATGCTGCCAGGCCTCAGCCTCACTGACTGCACACACTTTTCCTCGGATGCCGACTTTCTCCCTTCTGCTTGTGGTCCGTCGGAGCCTGCAGGCGGCCATCAGCGGACCTATCCATCCCCACCAGCGACTCTGGACCTATCCATCCCCACCAGTAACTCTTTGCGACACTTTCTTTGCTGTCGAAGGTCACTGCATTGGGTCCTGCCACCCTTGGAAAACGGGTTTCTCAAGTTCTTTGCCACAGAATCTTGGTAGCATGGAAACAGAAGGAACTCCTAGTATGAGTCCAGGGTACTTCGCAGTTATCTTGCTGGGCTATTATGAGCCTTAGTTTTTCCATCCACAGATGGACTTGAAAGACTTAGTATAAAAAAAGTAAAAAGATTGCTCAAGAATATTGTCTATTAGCATAAAGTCACCTTAAAAGGTTCATGGAAAATTGAAATTAAAAAAAAAAAAAAGTCACAGTAGGTGTAGGTGTTTGGCACAGCAGTTAAGATGCCACTGGTGACACTTGTGTCCCATTTTAGAGTAACTTTTTTTAAAAAATATTTATTATTTATTTTATTTGAAAGGCAGAGTTACAGAGAGAGAGAGGGAAAGACAGAGAGATCTTCCACCCACTGTTTCACTCCCCAAACAGCTGGGCCAGATTGATGCCAGGAGCCAGGAGCCAGGAGTTTCATCCAGGTCCTCTATATGGGAGCAGGGACCCAAGCACTTGGGCCGTCCTCCGCTGCTTTCCCAGACACATTAGCAGAGAGCTGGTTGGGAAGGAGCAGCTGAGAACTGAACTGGCGCCCACGTGGGATGCTGATGTCACAGGTGGCAGCTTTATCTGCTACGCCACAATGCTTGTCCCTCTGCCTTTCAAACAAGTAAAGTTGATTAATTTGAAAATTTTTTTTTTTTTTTTTGACAGGCAGAGTGGACAGTGAGAGAGAGACAGAGAGAAAGGTCTTCCCTCTGCCGCTGGTTCACCCTCCAATGGCCGCCGCGGTAGCGCGCTGCGGCCGGCGCAGTGCGCTGATCCGATGGCAGGAGCCAGGTGCCTCTCCCGGTCTCCCATGGGGTGCAGGGCCCAAGCACCTGGGCCATCCTCCACTGCACTCCCCGGCCACAGCAGAGAGCCGGCCTGGAAGAGGGGCAACCGGGACAGGATCGGTGCCCCGACCGGGACTAGAACCCGGTGTGCCGGCGCCGCAAGGCGGAGGATTAGCCTAGTGAGCCGCGGCGCCGGCCTAATTTGAAAATTTAAAAGATGAGATTATTGTGGTGTAGAAAATTTTGAAATCCATAGTTTTTCACAACATACATTTCCCATGAACTTTTTGAAGACCCCTCCATAAATACTGAAATGAAAATATTTTAGATATATTGGACTAAATAACATATATTACAATTATTTTCCTCTATTTTTACTTTTTTGAAAATTTTTACTTATTTTTATTTGAAAGACAGGAAGCTGAGAGATCTTCCATCAGCTGGTTACTTACAAAATGCTCATAAGAGCTAAGGGTGAGGCAGGCCACATCCAGGAGCCCGGAAGTTAACTGGGGTCTCCCGTGCGGGTGGCAGGGCCCTGAGTACGTGAGCCCCCTCTGCTGCCTCCGGGGTGCACATTAGCAGGAAGCCGGGTCACCAAACCCAGGGACACTGACACGGAATGCTCCGGGGTGCACATTAGCAGGAAGCCGGGTCACCAAACCCAGGGACACTGACACGGAATGCACGTATCCAAGCAGCATCTTAACTGAGCCAAGTGCCTGCCCCTTTCATTTCTTTAAAAATTATTTTTAAACTTTGTTATTTAAGAGGCAGAGAGGGGAAGACAGACACACACAGCATTCTTATCCCCTAGTTTATTCCCCAAATTCCTGCAATGGCTCGAGCTGGACCAGGGCCCAATCCAGGAATCCAGGAGCTAGATCTCAATTCCGGTCTCACATGGACGGCGTGGACCCAACTACCTAAGTGGTTACCTGTGCCCACAGGGGTCTGCACTAGCGGGAAGCTGGAGCCAGGAATCAAACTCAGGTGCACTCGGGCATTCCAACGTGGAAGGAGGCTTTTTTTGTTTTTAAGATTTATTTATTTGAAAGGCAGAATGACAGAGAAGGAGGGAAGGAGGGGGAGAAGTAGAGAGAGAGAAAAAGAGAGGGAGGGAGGGAGACACTGAGAGAGAAAACGCTTCCCTCTGCTGGTTCATGCCTCAGATGGCTACAACAGCCAGGGCAGGGCCCAAGGACCTGGGGTCAGCCTCTGCCGCCTTCTGAGGTGTGTCAGCAGGGAGCTGGATCAGAAGTGCCGCAGCTGGGACTCGAACCAGCCCTCCAATAGGGGATGCCAGCATTGCAAGCTGTGGCTTAACCCCCTGTGCCACCATGCTGGCCCCTGGAAGCAGGCATCTTAACTGCTAAACTCAATGCCCACTCCCTTTTTACTTTTTAAAGCATGGCTATTAGAAATTGTGAAGTACACGTGTGGCTTACGATTGTTTCTTACATTATATTTCTAGTGGACTGTGCTAGACTAAATGATCTTTTGTTATCTTTGATTTTATATATATATATATATATATATACATACACACACACATATATATTTTATACACACACACACACACACACACATGGAAGGGGATCATTGCTGGTAACTGATTACAATAGCTAGGGATGGGCCAGGCTGAAGCTGCAACAGGAACGCAATCCAGGTCTCCAAGTGGGTGGCAGACTCTCAGCTACCTGAGCCGTTACCACTGCCTCCCAGGGCCTATATCAGCAGGAAGTTACATTTGGAGCTGGGACTCACACCCAGCTACTCTGATGTGGAACACAGGCCTCCCCAGCAGCGTCCTAACTGCCCACCCCCAGATGGCCTTGAAGATACCTTTCAACCTTAAAACTCAGTGATTGTACAAACCCAACTTTTCTGTAAGATCACTGTTCCCACTGTATGCTAACATCCTAACCAGATTTTAATGTCCACATGAGCCAGTTTAGCTACAGTCTGCTAAGATCCCCTGCTCTGCCCTTCACCTGTCTTGCTGCCCTTTCTTTACCTGCCAAACCCTTCAAAGCTTAGAATACCCCTTCCCCTGGGCCCAGGGAGCCATTCTAGGGCTAACTCGAAGAAGATACAGGGGCTGGCACTGTGGCGTAGCGGGTAAAGCCGCTGCTTGCAGTGCCAGCATCCCATATGGGCACCGGTTTGAGACCCGGATGCTCCACTTCCAATCCAGGTCTCTGCTATGGCCTGGGAAAGCAGTAGAAGATGGCCCAAGTCCTTGGGCCCCTGAACCCACATGGGAGACCCAGAAGAAGCTCCTGGCTCCTGGCTTCAGATCGGCGCAGCTCCGGCCGTTGCGGCCATTTGGGGAGTGAACCAGAGGATGGAAGATCTCTCTCTCCCTCTCTCTCTCTGCATCTCCTTTCTCTGTGTAACTGTGACTTTCAAGTAAAATAAATAAATCTTTAAAAAAAAAAAAAAAGAAAAGAAAATGCAGTCATGCAGACCCGGTAAACAATGCTCCAGAGTAAAAGACGTCAGCTGCTTCATAAATACTTCCTGACTAAAGCCAGCCCCTCTTTCTACTTCCTTCCTTCCAACTTCTAGGAGCTACTCAGCTGTAAGACCTCATTGCATTGTGGCACAGTGGGTTAAACCATTGCCTGGGATACCCGTAACCCATACAGGAGCACCAGTTCAAGTTCCAGCTACCCTATTTCTGATCCACGTTCCTGCTAATGCAAGTTTGGGCCCCTGCCACCCACATGGGAGAAGATTTGGATGGAATTTCAAGTTCCCAGCTGTTTCAGGCATTTGGGGAGTGAACCAGCAGATGGAAGGTCCCTCTCATCTCTCATCACTCTGCCTTTCAAGAAGATGAAAATAAATATGGGCTGGCATTGTGACCCAGTGGTTAGAGCCGCTGCTTGTGACACTGGTATCCCATATCAGAGTGCTTTCCTTCCAATCCAGCTCCCTGCTAATGTGCCTGGGAAAGCAGAAGATGGCCCAAGTCTTTGGGCCCTGCCACCCACATGGGAGACTAAGAGTTCCTGGCTCCTGGCTTCAGCCTGGCACAGACCTAGACGTTGTAGCCATTTGGGGAAGTGAACCAGTGGATGGAAAATATCCCCCCCAACTCAATCTTTCAAATGAATAGATCTTAAAAATAAAACATAAACATTTTGGAAAAAATTATAAGGCCTGAGGAACCCAAGGGAAATTTTTGCAAGAGCATCATTAAACCAACATTTTGTGGGACAATCTCATCCTGCCTCCAACTTCCCCAAATCATATTACACTGTTTTTAAAAAAAGATTTATTTGAAAAGCAGAGTTACAGAGAGAGAGGAGAGACAGGGAAAAGGAGATCTTTCATCTGCTTGTTCACTCCCCAGATGGCTGCAAGGGCAAGGGCTAGGCCAGGCCAAAGCCAGGAGCCTCATTTTGGGTCTCCCATGTCGGTGCCGGGGCCCAAGCACTTGGGCTGTCTTTCACTGCCTTCCTAGGCACATCAGCAGAGAGCTGGATTGGAAGAGGAGCAGTCAGGGCTGGCACAGGTACTCACATGGGACGCTAGAGTTGCAGGTGGTGGCTTTACCTGCTATGCCACATGCTGCCCCTTTTACACTGTATCAGAAGTGCATGTTTTAAACTAGATTATACATCCCAATTTCAAGAAAATGAAAATGTGATTACATATGTGTAGGTGATTAATTTTATGTGTTGACTGGGCCACATGGTATCCAGATATTTGGTCAAACATTATTTTGGGTGTTTCTGGATAAAACTAACAATTTAAATCAGCAGACTGGGAAGGCACACTGTCCCTCTTATGTGGAAGGGCCTTTTCCAATCAGTTGAAGGCCTGAGTAGGACAAAAAGGCTGCCTCTCTCTGAGCGAGAGAGGGTTCTTCCCTTCCTGGCCCTCAAGTCTCCCAGCCATCAGATAGGAAGTACCTAGGGCTGCCGGGGTCTCCCGCTCGCCAATTCACCCTGCAGATCTTGGTACTTGTTTGCCTCCATAATTATGTGAGCCAATTCCTTGTTATTAATTGCTATGTTCCTCCACCCCATTTATATATATATAAATATATATATATGGTCTTCAAAAGGTTTGTGGAAAATGAGAATTATAAAAAAATTATGCATGAATTTACTTTTTTTTTTTTTTTTTGCTCAAAATAAATTTACTTATTTGAACGGAAGAGAGACGGAGAACTCTCCCATCTTCTGGTTCACTCCTCAAGTGCCCACAGAAGCCCCTAGTTGGGGCTAAAGCTGGGAGACTGGACCCTAATCCTGCCATGTGGGTGGGTGGCAGGGATCCAGCCAGTCAAGCCGTGACCTGCTGTCTCCCAGGGTTAGCATTAGCAGGAAGCTGCAATCAGGAGCCAGGTCTCAAACCCAGGCACTTTGATATGGGATGCAGATGTCCCAGGTGGCATCTCAACCACCGTGACAAATGTCCACCCCCGGATATATCTTTAAAAAAAATATTGGGGGGCCAGCACGCTGGCACACTAGGTTAATCCTCTGCCTGCGACGCCAGCATCCCATATGGGTGCCGGTTGTAGTGCCAGTTGCTCCTCTTCCAGTCCAGCTCTCTGCTGTGGCCCGGGAAGGCAGTGGAGGAAGGCCCAAGTGCCTGGGCCCCTGCACCCACATGGGAGACCAGGAGGAAGCACCTGGCTCCTGGCTTCGGATCGGTGTAGCTCCGTCTGTTGTGGCCATTTGGGAAGTAAAACAACGGAAGGAAGACCTTTCTCTCTGTCTCTCTCTCTCACTGTCTGTAAGTCTACCTGTCAAATAAATAAAAATCTTTAAACAAAAATATTGAAAGAACAAGAACAAGAGTGAGCAAGTGAGGGAGAGAGACAGAGAGAGATTGAGATCTTCCATTCACTAGTTCACTCCATAAATGCCTGCGATGGCCAGGGCTAGGCCAGGCCAAAGCTAGGAGCCCAAAACTCTATCTGGGCCTCACACATGAAAGGCAGGGACACAAGTACTTGAGCCATCACCTGCTGCCCCCAGGACATGCAGCAGCAGGAGGCTGGATTGGAAGCGTGGCAGCTGGGATTCGAGCCAGGCACTCCAATATGCCGGCCTCTGGACACAGCTTTTAATTCCACCTCCCTCCCCTCATCCCCATAAATGTCATGAGGCACCACTGTGAGTGTGTTTTGTGATCCAGTTTCTCTAACACGTTTTAGAAGTAAAACATACTGGCCTGGCTTAATTTGCTAGAGGTTTCCTTTGCAGAGCTTGGGTAAGAGGGGAGGAGCCCAGGTTTTTGTCACGGCTTCTGTCTGGTGCCGACTCCCGGGTCTGGAGCTGCCCTTCTCCCTCCTGTCCTGATCCCCACTTCCCTCCCAGAGCTTTGCTGACCACGGCCGCCCACAGAGACCTCCTTCGTCTCTGAGCTCCGCTCTGAAGCACACACCTCAGTTCTTACTCAGGAATAGTACTAATGAATAGTGCCTCGTGCTCATCTAGTCAAGCTTTCCCAACCTCTGGCTCTCAGGGCTCTGCCTTCCAAAGTTCTGGCTCTAATACGGGGGAGCATGCGGCAGACACCTGCTACCTGGCAGAAAACAAGAAGCCCAGGAGGAAAGCTGGCACTTGAGAGCCAAGCGCGCCAGGAAGGCCGGGAGACACGGGAGATGCAGGAGACCCCTCACCTTCATCCAGCACTTCTCCTGCAGGCTGCTGCTCCCCGACTCCCGCACTTTGAGGTAGCAGTCCACCGCGCGGCTGTACTCGCCGGCCTGCTCCCACTGTCGGGCCTGCTCCACGAACCCCTCCACGCCCCTGTGGAGATCGGAGCGCTCGGGGCCAGGGCCGGGCCGGGCCAGCACGGCCTCCCCCACCGTGCCTGCCTCGCGGGCCCCCCAGCCCTCCGGCGTCCTACCTGGCCCCCTTCTTGGTAGCTTCCCGCTCGTACTCTTCCTGCAGCGCCTCCAGCTGGCCAGGCATGTAGTCCTTGCAGATCCGCAGCGCGTCGCTCCACAGCCCCGCTTCCTGCTCAGGTTTCCAGGTGTCAGCACGCCGGCTTCCCGCTGCCCCACAGGTGCCTGGCCCTCTGATGCCTGGGTCCTTGGACCTCCCTTCTCCCTCCTGCCTACCGTTCCCCCTCCGCCACGCTAGCCTGCCCCATCGCTCAGCCCCGGGGGCCAGCCTTGCTGTCAGATCCCGTGGCCCTCCGCCGTGGTCTCAATCCAGCGCCCACCTTGTAATAACTGAGGGCCAGGTCTGGCCTCTGGGCCCGCAGCAGCAGCCCTTCCGCTTTCTGAAAGTCCTTCTCCTCCAAGGCCCCCCGGGCTTGGACCACGAGCACCTCGGCGACACTGTCAGGGTCATGGGCCTCGGCCACTCGCTGAGCTGCTTCCCAATCCTGGTTATGGACAAACCTGCCCCCAGGCGGGGACACGGGAGAAGCTGAGTACAGGACTGGGGCTTCAGCAGTGGCAGACAAACGGCCATGGCCTGCAGGGTGCACGATTCACGGGTTCGAGGTTGAGCGAAGGGGAAGATGGCCGGGAAAGGTCTGGAGCGGGACTGGGAGGACAGCACTGAGGGATTCATGGGTAACTTACATCAGTACCGCTTCCTTGGGCTTGCCAGCGCTGATGAATTCGGCTTCAGCCTCTTCAAATTTCCCCTACAGGGAGAGAATGGCAGCCACTCAGGGTGAGAAGCAGACGGGCCACGTGGGCAGCTGTGAGACAGGAGTTTGTGCACCTGGCAGCAGGGGGCTAGCGGACGGAACAGGAGGGCTCTGCGGTCAGGGTCCAAATCCCATCATACCTCATCCTCCAGGTACATAGCGTATCTGAGATGAATCTCGGGGGTTTTGTGCTTGGCGGCCAGCCGAGAGAGTTCAAAAGCAAATTCAAAGGAGCTGAAAGGGAAGGTGCAGACGAAATCTGCTCACGTCACAGGGAAACAGGAAGCAGAGAGGGGACGTGGACTGCAGGGAGGAAAGGGCCAAGATGAAAAGACACAGAAGTAAAATGACCGCGGAAGAGAGAAAGGCACGGAAGGCAGGGGCAGGCAGCCAGGGGATGGTGACGCTGTGTCACTGTGGCTCCACAGAGCTAGGGAAGCCTGTGCTTCCCCCGCGGAGGAGGAGGCCTGAGTCTCCCAACCCTAGCTGGTAGGGAGCCCTGGCTGCGCTCACGCCTCTTGTTGAGCACCAGCAACACCAGCAGCCTCTCCAAGTCTACCCTCAGCCATCTGGCCCTGCTCCTGGCCTTTGTAACATCTGCTTAAGAAGAGTTCTTTTTGCATTTATCAGAAGCACATTTCTATTACTTGGAATTCGGTCTCTATTAGTGCAGTCCTAGCTTTAAAAGATGTCCCTGGGGCAGGTATTTGGCTTAGCGGTTGAGACCCCAGGCTGGGGGGCAGGCACTGTGGCATATGGCCCAAGTGTCTGGACCCCTGCACCCTCATGGGAGACATGGAGAAGCTCCTGGCTCCTGGCTTCTGACTGGCCCAGCTCCAGCCATTGCAGCCATTTGGGAAGTGAACCAGTGGATGGAAGACCTTTCTGTTTCTCTATCTGTAACTCTACCTCTCAAATGAATAAATAAAACCTTAAAAAAAAAAAAAAAAAAAGATTCCAGGTTGGGAGGCCTGCATCCCATGCTGGAGTGTCTAGGCTTGAGCCCAAACCCTGCGCCTGTTTCAGGCTTACTGCTAGTTAGCGTGCACACTGGGGGCAGCAGGGGATGGCTCACATAGCTGGGTTCCTGCCATCACCATGGGAGACTTGCATGGGGTCGCAGGTTCCTGACGTTAGCCCAGTGAGCATCTGAAGAGTGAACCAAAAGATGCGAGCTTGTCTTTCCCTTTCTCTCCTCCTTTCTGTCTCTCAAAATAATAAATCTTTAAAATTAAAGAAAAATAAATAAATAAAGCTGTCCCCTCCCCACCTTCCAGAAAGACCAAAGATTAAACCCAGTCTCAGCCCCTAGTGAACAGGAGCAGCTACTCATTTGTTCCTGCCACTGTACCGTGTTCTCCCAAGGACCTCTCTAGCACTGTTCTTCACTCTTGCCTCCGCCTTTGGAAAAAGTTTTCACTACACATGACTGTCCCCCCTGTGTGCAGGTGCCCTGGCTGGGCAGGCAGGGCAGGGCCGGGGAGGGTGGGCCCCAGGGCCTCACCAGTTGTCAGCAGCATGGTCAATGGCAGCTTCCAGGAGCCCCAGCTTGTTGAGCAGTCTAACTGCAGCCTTCCCACCGAGGCTCTTGGCCCACAGGTAGGCCACGTGTTTGTGGGCGTTAGCTCCTCCGTGAGCCTTGGCCACCTGGAAAGCAAAGCCATTCATTAATGCTCAGGGCAGAGCTGCCCCCTTCCCATTGCTGGGCCCCTGACCTCACCTCTGACAAGAATCTAAACCCACAGGAGGAAGGCTAAGTTTCAGAGCCTCTTCACTGAGGCTAGAGTGCTCAGAGTCCAAGGATGGGCTTCAGCTAGTCCACAGACTCTCCAACTTACAAGGGGAATTTTGTGTGCACAGGGGTGGACATGTCTCTGGCAAAAGAGACTCCAGTCTTTACTACATTTTCAAACATGCGGTGCCCAGTTTAGAAGCAGTCATTTCAAAGTGGCAAAGAGGGTGGAGGCCCCACCGGTGTGGCCAAGACTTACCTGGTAGGCCTCTTCCCAGAGCCCACTGGACCGATACATGTTCACTGTTGCCTTCCACTCCTGGGCCTCGAGGTAGTGGTACTCAGCCTCCTGCAGACGGCCCTCAGCCTCCAGCTCCTGCAGGGAGGTGGCCAGCATGCAGGGGATGCACCCTGGTTGGGAACGAGATGGGCAGGCCGGGGGAAGGGCTCACCTTGCCCAGGTGGAGATGTGTGTCGCTGAGTAGATCGGGGTGGTGCTTCCCCACCAGGCGGATCAGATCACCGTATAATTTGTGCTTCTTGAACATGGTGATGGCAAGATCAGGCTCGTCCACTGTCACATAGAGCCTGGGGACGGCAAATACACTGCGGCCTCCGAGCCCCACGTCCCTGCCGCCATTGCTCTCTGGGCAGGGGCTTCACACCCTCAGACTCCACTGCCCCTTCCAGCCCTGAGCCACCGCTCACCTTTCAGCCTCACGGTACTTGCCCTGCTTCTCCATTTCCTGGGCCTGGTTGATGTACAACACCGACACATCTTCTGGTCGCATGCACTTCATGGCCAGCTGTGCAGACACAGACAGCCTGGGTGGCCACAGGAGCCAAGTTCCGTGGGCATGGGCGGCAGAGCTTCAGGGGAGCCTGTCTGCCCAGGTACTTAGAACTCTCCTGATAACAGTATGGGAATTCCAAGGCCGTACGGGACCGGGAAAGAACGTTACTCTGCCTTGGCAGGAAGGCATGTGATGGCTTGTGCTGGAGCACGTATGCGCAAGGCCAGACTCCCACTGCCCCTACTAGCTCTGGAGTTAGGGGCGAGAACAAAGTCATCAGTGTGACCAAAGGCTTCAGGGGTGGGAGCTCAGATTCCCCAGCTCCCAAGTCCGTCTGCTCTCTTCAGAATTACAGGCTTGGGAACAGGGGCCTCTCCTCATCCCTGCCTTTCCCTGTGGCTAGGGATCCCGGTGGCCCACATGATACCTTGGTACACTTTCTCAGTTTTCAGGGAAGCCAATGACAGGGGCAAATCGGGGAGCAAGGAACAAGGCCCACCCCCCACCCCGCCCCAGCCACTAAGGCAGAGTGCTCTCCCGAACTGCCCTGTTCTCTACCTTGTGGGCTTGCTCCCAGCGGCCAGCCTGGGTGTACATGTCTATGGCGTCCTTGGTCCGGTCACCCTTGATATAGAGCTCCTCAGCAATCTAGTTGGTGAGAGGGAGATGCGAATGGTCAGGGGAACAGAGCTGAGGCATCTCGTGGGAGGAAGGATCAGACCTCAGCTGCGGCAGTGGGCAGCCTGCAACGCTACCTTAGGGATAAGAGAAAAGACGTATGGGGGTCTCAGACCTCCCACTCTTTGAAAGAAAGCCCCACCCCGAACAGTCTGAGGACAATTCAGTGGAACTCCCCCGGGTCCCATTTCTGCAGCTCTAGGCAGTTCCACAGTGTAACTGTGCTGGAGCGACTCATGGAGGGTCCCTCGTGCTGGCGCCGGAAGAGTGCCCGAGGGGGCTCCCCTTCTCTGTCATGCCAGATGACACTGGGGAAGTAAACCACTTTCTTCCCAGGCAGAGCGCTGATGCTGTCCGGGCCCCAGAAAGAAGGAGCTGGTGAGCTGGCCTCCACTTCCTGTTTTTGGGTTCTCCCCTTGTCATCCCGAACTGCACAAAGGGCCTCTTCCCTACCTCATACGCCTGCAGAGATGCATAGTGTTGGGCCACACGAGGATAGTATTTGGACGCGATGTTCCGGTCCTGTAGATCCAATATATAAATTGCCTTCTTCCACTGGCGGGCACCCAGGGCAGCCTCAATTGCCTTAATGGAGCACCTGGCATAGTCGGGGAGGACATAAATATGCATGAGGGAAGAGGAAGATGGATGCGGGTACGGAGACCCCTTCAGCACACTTCAGCCTGGACCAGAAGAGCTCTTCTTTCCGGTGTTCCTCCTTGCCCCACTACCTCTCACGCCACGCCCACTTCTGCTTGCCATTGTCATGCCACCGTACCTGGCTTCGATGTAGTGGTTAATGGCGGCATCGAGCTGCTTCTGCTGTACCAGGTGGTCCCCCCATGCCTCCTCCAGTCGCACCACCTCCCCGGGGAAGGCCAGGCGAGCCAGCTCGACAGCTGCCAGGGATACAGAAGGTACTCAGCTCAGAGACAAGTGGGACAGGGAAATGAGGCATGAAGAGCAGGTGAGGAGCGGAAGCGTCGTGAACCGAAGCTGGCCAGCCTGAATCAGTGTGCCAAACGAGGAGCCGGGAGAGTGGGGCCCGAGGTGTACAACAGTAAGGGGGCGGGGGGAGCGGCCGATACCTTTCACGAAGGCATTGCCTTTACAGTAGCACTCGAGGGCCCGCTGTGGATTTCGAATCTTCTCAAAGAGATCACCTGCCTGTTAACATAGACCACATGACTATAACAACACCGCCACGACACACAGAACCACCTGACACTACAAAAGGAAGGGACCGCCAGAAGTCAGGGAGGGCCTGCACCCCAGGGAAAGGAAGCCAGCCCTACCCTTTCGTAGAGCTCTCCCTTGGTAAGGGCCGTGGTGATGCGCTCCACCAGCTCCGTGTTGGCTAGCAGTTCCTCTCGGGTCAGCACCAGCCGAGCAGCTTTGGCAGGGAGCCCAGCTTTGAGGTAGAGGCTGATGGCTGCTAGCCCATCTCCTTGGCTCTCCTGAAGTTCACCTGCTCGCTCCTCTTGCTTTGTGTCCATCAGCCACTGGTAGTAGCCTCGGCGCAGCTTCTCCAGGGCTGGGTGCCCCTGGATGTGCACAGGGGAGAAGTAGGAGTCACAGCCCTGCTTCCCACACTGCTCCAATCCCCCCGGCATGTTAGTATCCTTACTCCTCCCTGTGTCAGGTCCCTGCTCCAACCCTACTCTGGCTTCCATGGCCTCCTTGACAATAGGAGGTTTCTGAAAGTGGTAGAACCCAATTCTGAACAACTGTGGAGTAGACAAAACGGGTACCTTGGCCTCAGCCACAGCAATGCACTCATCCCAGCGGTGGAGCTCCTGGTACATGGCCATGGCCTCCTCAATGGCATTCTAGGGGAACCAGGCAGAGGAAAGGGGGACATCAGGAAGATACAAGAATCTGAAATCAGCAAGCCCTCCTTGGCCTGGCTAAGGTGCTAGGCCATGAACAGCAAGACACTCACACTTTCCTTATTGCATAGCAGGTGTGGATTTATTGTGAAACTAAAAGAACCTTATGCTCCAGGGTTGTTTTCACAGGCCCTTCCGAGGCAAGTTCTCTTAAAGAGAGCTCCTTGATTTATCTAAGTTTTGGGCCCCACAAAACCTGAACCCCCTGCAGATAAGAATTCCAACAACAGGCTCTCGAGTAAGGGGTTGATAGTAGACTATTTGTAAAAGAAAGCAATAACTGAAGGCCAAAGGAGGAAGTCTGCCCAGATACAGTAATGACTAACACAAGAGGAAGGAAGTAAGAAAGGAGTGAAATTAACTATGTATACCTCTCTTGAAAGGTCTGGAAGACTCTCCAGGCTGCTGCAGGCCTCACTGCCTTTTCCCCACAGATCCCCTCCCCCTCGCATCCCTTCTCCCCCGTTACCTGTTCCAAGAAGATCATTTCTGCCAACTTATAGTTCTTCTCGAGCATGGCCAAACGTGCTCGGACCTGATAGAAGTCTGTTCCCTCTCCACCCTGCGGCAGAAAAGGAGATTCTGGACTCTGTCTGTGTGGCTGAGACAGGATGCTTGGAGGGACGACCTGGGAGACTAAAAGGATTTACGGGGGGCTTAGAGGCTTGAGCTTTCACAAACAGTTCCAAAAACGGACCACTCAAGGAGAGCGCTGGGGTGGGCAGGGCAGAAGAAACTAGGGAAGGCTGGAAGGCTAGGAGTCGTGGGGCTGAATGCTGGCAGAAGTCTTGGCTCGGGAGCCTGAATGTGTCAGGAGGATAATACTTGCATATTCCCGGGACACTTGATCTGCAATCTCGTTAGTCTCATGCAGGAATCGAGCTTTTGCTACATGGCCCAGTGCAGAAAAACACCTACAGCATGGGAGCAATAGTGACGTCATTAGAGGGCCATCACTGACCCACTGGCTCAGCAAACAGACATGGAGCATCTATCATGTGCCAGGCACTGCTACTGTCAACGGACACACAAAAGGGAATAAGAAGATGAGGCCCTTGCTCTCGGGGAACTTCTAGTGGACACAAATAATTAAGCAAATAAAAATGAGAGAGTGAAAAAGGAAATAGTGTGATATTGCAGACAATGAATGAGGGGCCTATTTAAGTCGGTAGTCACAGGAAGCTTCTTTCTCCAAGGAGCTAATCTGAGTTGAGAGCTGAATGCGAGAAAGAGCCAGTCATGGCCAACGGGGAAAGTCATTGCAGACAAAGGAAACTGGTAGCGTAGATGCCCTACAGCAAGAAGGAGCTTGGCTTGCTTGAAGGGCCAAGAGGATGTCAGTGTGGCTTGTGACTAATGGGCAAGCAGGTAACTGGTATAAGAAGGAAGCAGAGGGCAAATATTTGTAGGGCCTCAGGCCACGGCAAGGAGTTTGGATTCCATACTAAATGTAATAGTAAGCTATTGGAAAATTCCAAGCAGGAAACTGATACAATCTAACTCAAGTTTTCTAAAAAATGACTTCATCTGCTGTGGAATGACTGGCTTGCAGGGTGCAAGAACAGTATCCGCGCGCCTGCTGGACAGGCTCTGCAGGGCTGCAGGTGCAAGATGCAGCGGTCTGCACCAGGGTCGAGGCAGGAGAGTCAGAGCAGATCGGGAATTCGGGTCTGTTGTGAAGACAGAGTCCTTAGGACTTACTGACAGCTCACATGGGGGAGGTGCGGGGCACCGGGATCAAGCATGGTTCCCAGCCAACACAGCAGCAGTGGACACTGAGCACTTGTAGTATGGTAAGCTCGGTGCACAACTTCTCTCATTCCTTCCCTACCATTTGACCAAGGCAATTCTGTTATTATCCCCATCTTACAATGAGAACATCCAGAAAGCATGCTTTGGAAAGATTAAATCACTTCTGTATGTTACCAAGTCAGTCATTGGAACCAAAGTTTGAACTCAAGGAGGCTGGGGTCCCGAGCTTTGTCCTGTTAACTACGTTACTGCACCAGCACATGAAATATACACGTCAAAGCGCGGGGTGAAGGATATGAATGCTAAAAATTCTGACGGGCCGCCTCACTGCAGGGAGGGAAAGCGATGTGATCAGAGGCACACTCCGCAACCTAGGAGGGCAGGGTGTTCGGAACGACTGCCCAGGAAGGGCTCGAGGACCTCTGTCAGCCCGGAGAAGGGAAGCAGTGCCTCAGCGTGGGGCAGGGGCAGCCTCCACGGAGACCCCCCAGCGCGGGCCCTCCCAGCTGTCCACACAGCTACCTCACCTCTCAGCAATGTGCAGCTGCTTGGCTTCTAGTGCCAGTTTACTCAAGGTTTTCCACATGGCCTCTGTTTCTGGGGTCATTTCCAGAGTCTCCAAAAAGGCTGTTGCCCTGGAGAAGAAAGGAAGCAAACATTAAGGAGTGAGGGCAGGTTCCTGACAACACAGGAGGACAGGGGCGGGGAGAGGGGCGGGGCCAGCCAGTGTTTGGCTCTTTTCTCCCAACCTCCTCCCCTGATTAGACAGGACCAGCTTTATACCTGCCCCAGGCCCTCCTCCTGGACGCAGGCTCTCCCACCACCTGCCGGTTGGCGTCAGCCAGCCTCTCACCGGGTGTAGTTGCCGTCATCAATGGCTGTTCCAAACTCGATAAGGCCCTCATTCAGCGTGTAGGCTACAGTGGTCACACCTTCTGACACCATCACCTCCGTCTTTCCCCCGCCCCGCTCCAGACCTACAACATCGCCCTGTAAAAGTTCATTCCCCCAGCCCACCCAAACTCCAGGTTAGCGCTTCCACGGAAACACCTGTAGAAGAGACCTGCCCGCACCCAACCCTAGCGCTCACACACGGCCCTCCTTTCCCTGACATTCGGTTTCTCTCCAACAGATAACAATGCTTTATCTTTGGGGTAAATACACTCGTTGCCATGACAGCAGCAATGCTGGGAAGCCTTAGCACTGCATGGCAGCCCCTGCTGGCAGCACTGCAGACCAGGTGTTCCTTCTTTTTTCTTTCTCTTTAAGATTTATTTATTAGAGAGAGAGAGAGAGGAATCTTCCATTCACTGGTCACCCCCCAAATGGCTGCATGGCAGGTGCTAGGCCACACTGAAGCCAGGAGCCAGGCGCTCCATCCTGATCACCCATATGGGTGGCAAGGTCTCAAGTCTTTCCAGGTGTATCACCCAGGAATCTGGATTGGAAGTGGAATAGCTGGAACCTGATGGCACTCCAATGTGGGAAACAGCATCTTGAGATGGCTTAACCCGCTGTGCCATAATGCCAGTCCCCAGACCAGGATCTTAAACATCCCCTGTTAAAACACAACTTGAACCTGGAACGTGATTTTTAATGCACTTCTGGGCTCATTTGAATAAATCACTAGAGAAAATTTTCCTTATCTCTATCCTAAGCATCCTTTAAAAAAAAAAAAAAAACACAGAAAAAGGTCAGTAAGCTGAACAGAAAAAATGGAAAGTGAACAAATAGGAAAGATACAGTTGTCCTAAAGACAAGCACAATTATCAGGACCATAAGCCTGGGCCATCCAGCAGAAGGGGGCGTTGAATCTGAAACTCCCTCACTGCACTAAGAACCCACTAAGCAAGCAGGACCAACCACTATAACACCTGATTCCTGTGGAAGCAACCGTGAATCAACTCCAGAGGAAAACATGCCTGTGTTAAGCACTCAGGATTAAATATTACATTCAAGGTCGTATGAGCTCATGATTAAAAAAAAGAACAAAATGCAAAGAAACAAACCACTATGGAACAGTTAAATGATAATTACTAACAACAGTTATGGATCTTCAAAGATGTCATGTATTAAAAGCAACAGTTATGGCAGTGGGCATTTAGCCTAACAGTTAAGATGCCCGCATCTCACGCTGGAGTACCTGAGTTAGATTCTCAGCTCTGGTCCCCATTCCAGTTTCCTGTCACTGCAGACTCTGGAAGGCAGTGGTGATGGTTCATGTAATGTTAGGGTTCTTGCCACCCCTGTGGGAGACCTGGACGGCATTTCTGGTTCCTGGCTTTGCCAAGCCCAGTCCTTGCTGTTGTGTTCTTTTGGGGAGTGAACCAGTAGATGATTAATGTCTAATTTTCTGGATATAAAATGATTAGAAGGGCTGGCCTTGTAGTGTAGCACATAAGGCCACCACCTGTGATACCAGCATCCATATGGGCACTGGTTCATGTCCCAGGTTCATATTGACTTCCTATCTAGCTCCCTGCTAATGGCCTGGGAAAATCAGTGGAAGATGGCTCACATGCTTGGGCTCCTATCACCATGTGGGAGACCCAAATGAAGCTCCTGGCTCCTGGCTTTGGCCTGGCTCAGTGCTGGCTGTTGTGGCCATCTGGGGAATGACTGGGGGAGGAATATTCTCTCTCTCTGGCTCTCCTCCATATGTAACTCTGACTTTCAAAATAAATAAATATATATTTTTAAATGATTAGAAATAAAAATACTGGACAAAAATGACAAAGGGGATGTGATCAAAGTTAATGCTTTTTAAGGTTTTTGTACTGTTTGCAAGGAAGCGGTGGTTAGATGCTCATTAACTTTAGATATTTACAATTTCAACACCTGGGTCCAGTGCTGTGGTGTAGCAGGTAAAGCTGCCAACCTTGGACGCCAGCATCCCTTATGGGTGCCAGTTCGAGTCCCAGCTGCTCCACTTCCGATCCAGCTCCTTGCTACTGTGCCTGGGAAAGCAGGGGAGGACGGCCCAAGTCCCTGCCACCCATATGCGGGGCCTAGATGAAGATCCTTACTCTTGGCTTCAGCTCATTGTGGCCATTTAAGGAGTGGACTAGCAGACAGAAGACCTCTCTGTCTCACCTTCTCTCTCTGTTTTCATAACTCTGCCTTTCAAATAGATAAATCTTTGTAAAAAATTTTTAAAAGCCTGTGAAATTTTCAGGACTGCTATAGAAATAGGATATATCATCTCCAGCTAAAAAAGTGAATAAAAGGTGCTTAAAAATAAAGATAAAACAAACTGATTTTAGACTCAGTCTGAAATAAGGCAAAAAAGGAGGAAAAAAAGAGGTTACAGAGAAGGGACAAAACGAAAGCATCAGGGGTACTGTCCACACCCGCACCCGGCGCAGGGGCCTGCCTCTCTCCTGGCCCACAGACACTCCCACCTTTGGGGGTGATGTTGTGGCAGGACAGGAAAGGAGATCTGATCTGCAAGCTGGCAAAAGGAATTCTGAATGGCTCACAGCAGCGAGGCAGCACACGGGAGGATGGCACCGAGCCACCTGTGCTATCAGGGACCTTCCCACCCGGAGAGGGTGCCACACTGGGACGTGGTGAATTCCCTGGGCCCTGACATGGAGATCCACACTCCAAGGGTCGAATATAACGTAAGGGATCTGAACAAGGATGTTTTTTGTTTTTTTTGTTTTGTTTTGTTTTGTTTTTTTTTTGGACAGGCAGAGTGGATAGTGAGAGAGAGAGAGACAGAGAGAAAGGTCTTCCTTTTGCCGTTGGTTCACCCTCCAATGGCCGCTACGGCCGGCACATTGTGCTGATTCGAAGCCAGGAGCCAGGTGCTTCTCCTGGTCTCCCATGAGGGTGCAGGGCCCAAGCACTTGGGCCATCCTCCACTGCCTTCCCGGGCCATAGCAGAGAGCTGGCCTGGAAGAGGGGCAACCAGGATAGAATCCAGCGCCCCGACTAGAACCCGGTGTGCCGGTGCCGCAAGGTGGAGGATTAGCCTGTTAAGCCACAGCACCGGCCACAAGGATGGTTTTAAAAACTTCCCCACTGTGGGAAGAGTTGTAAGCATCGCCTGCCAGCTGCGTCACAGAGATTATGAAAGGTAGGTAGCAACCTGAGTCTCCTCAGGGCTCTAGTTAATCAGCTTGACCAGGTCTGAGGTCCCCTGCTGTCCACATACCCTGATCGAAGACATGGTGACCCTCTCAGGTGCCTCAATGTTGTACCACACACACAAGCTGTTTCGGTTCTGAGCTACCAGCACGTCGCTTCCGGGGACCCACTGCACGTAGGAGCAGAAGTTGAGGATCATGGTCTTTGAGCAGCTTTCAATATCGTACAGATGCAACTGAAGGAGAGGCAGAGAGCACAGTTAGAAGGGGATGTGGGGGTGTCTTCTGATTTGCAGCATTTCCCTAAAGGTGAAATGAAATGACACACCAGTCAGCTCCATGCAGAACTGCAAAGCTCACTGACCTGCAGCCCTTGAAATTTGTGTGCTAAGTTGGCAGATCCTGACTGTGGCCAAATAAGAGATGACCAAAACAACAGAGATCTATATTTAGAACAACTCTGGGCCGGCTTGGATTACAGAAGTAAGGCCATCAAATAAATTGGATTATCTGATAATTTGTGATATAGCTTTCAGGGAAATGAAAAATCACCAGACTGTCTCTTTGGCCCCATGGCTGAACTCACTGGTGTTTGCATTCTGAGCTGAGAACCCGTGAGGGGCTGGGAGGAGGCTCCTCCAGCAGCTTGAACGACACCAGGCGAGTGTAGCTGAAGAGTACGGAGACGCCAGGTCTGGGCAGAGGAGGGGCAGGGGCAGGGCAAGGAGATTTCAGGAGGGCACAGACTTGTGGACAGTGAGAGAGAAACCAACTTTAAACTCCCCTCTTGCCTTTGTTGCCATTACAGTGCAATCTTCTCAAGGGCAATATAGGTCAGGGTGTGACACTGGATACAGACAACGCTGATTCTTCCGTACCTTTCACGATGCTATTGGCATAGCACCAAGAAAGTATGCTCAATCCTGCCCCCAACCATCCCCGGAAGCAGCCTGCCTCATACCCTATACAGACCAGCCAATGCCTAGGGCCCTAATAATCCCTCTTACACGAAGTTTCCGGTCCCTGAAGAGGAGCTTGTGTCCAGTTTCATTTAGTTCCAGCCAATCCACACGGCTTTCGTGGCTGATGGTACCAATATTGTAGCCACCAATCAGGTCCACTACAGAGTAAAGGATATAGAGTTAGAAGAGACATTCCAGCCGGCGCCGTGGCTTAACAGGCTAATCCTCCACCTTGCGGCACCGGCACACCGGGTTCTAGTCCCGGTCGGGGCACCGATCCTGTCCCGGTTGCCCCTCTTCCAGGCCAGCTCTCTGCTGTGGCCAGGGAGTGCAGTGGAGGATGGCCCAAGTGCTTGGGCCCTGCACCCCATGGGAGACCAGGAGAAGCACCTGGCTCCTGCCTTCGGATCAGCGCGGTGCGCCGGCTGCAGCGCGCCTACCGCGGCGGCCATTGGAGGGTGAACCAACGGCAAAAAGGAAGACCTTTCTCTCTGGCTCCCTCTACTGTCCACTCTGCCTGTCAAAAAAATAAAAAAATTAAAAAAAAAAAGTTTAAAAAAAAAAAAAAAGAAGAGACATTCTGTATACTCATATGCAGGGCATGAAGTAATTCATAAAAATCTGTCACAATCATACATTGGGGCTTAAGAATGTCACTTCAGCTCAGAGTGTGCCACTATGGAATGCAAATGGAAATTATGCCATAATTTTGCCAGGATGCTTAAGAAACTGGGTTTCTTGTAGAAGTGTAGATGGTTTTATTTAATTCTGTAGTTAACTCAAAAGGTCCTGACCCATCAAGAAATGTGATTTCGGGGGTGCGTGTTGGTGTAGCAATTAGCACACTAATTGCGATGTCCACTTCCATGTCAGAGTGCCTGGGTTCAAGTACCAGCTCTGCTCCCAATTTTAGCACCCTGTTAATGCACAGTCTGGGAGTTAGCAGATGATGGCTCAAATAGTTGGGTCCCTGCCACCCCTATGGGAAACCTGGATTGAGTTCCTGGCTCCTGCCTTCAGTCTGGCCCAGCCCTGATTTGTTGCAGGCATTTGGGGAGTAAACCAGGAGATGGGAAATATCTGTCTCTCTGGCTTTCAAATAAAAAAAAAATTTTTTTTAAAGTGATTTCTTCTTTGGGACTCTTGCAGAACCGAGCAAGTTGCTTCTATTACTCTTGAAATCCTCTAGAGGGCAGCACTGAGCACATTGCGTTGAACCCATTACACACAGTGAGACAAAGCTGATGAATGAAGTGCCCTTGAGGATCGTGTTCTCTCCGGGAGTTACACAAATTAGAGTGCCAATGGTATAAGCATACTAAAATGCAAGCAGTGGGGATGGTTCTCAGGTAAAATAGGAGAAATCTTTGTCTAAAATTAGCCTGGTCAAAGCAGAGGATGGATATTTAGTTTGGTCTGAATCCTGTAGAAAACAGAAGAAACAATGGCTTCAGACAGTCTCTTGATTAACCACCACCCACAACTCATATTGATATACATTTAAAAGAAAAGATTTATTTATTTGAAAGACAGGGTGACACAGAGACAGAGAGAAGAAGGAAGACAGAGAGATCTTCCAGCAATTGCTGGTTCACTCTCCAAGTGGCTGTGATGGTTAGGGCTGGGCCAGGCTGAAGTCAGGAGCTCAGAACTCCATCTGAGTCTCCCGTGTGGCTGCAGGGGCCCAACTACTTGGCCATCAACTGCTGCTTTCCCAGGCACATTAGAAGGGAGCTGAATTAGAAGTTGAGCAACTGGCACTACAGCAGGCACTCTGATATGGGATGTAGCATTGCAAACAGTAGCTTAACTCACTATGCCACAGTGCTGGCCCCTGACATACATTCTTTTCTTTTTTTTTTTTTTTAGATTTATTTATTAATTTTGAAAGAGTTACAGACGGAGGAGAGATGGGGGCAGGGGGCATCTTCCATCTGCTGGTTCATTCTCCAAATGGTTGCAATGGCCAGAGCTAGACCAACCTGAAGCCAAGAGCCAGAAGTTTCTTCCAGGTCTCCCATGTGGGTGCAGAGGCCCAAACACCTGGTTATCTCCTGTTGTTTTTCCCAGGCCATAGCAGACAGCTGGATCAGAAGTGGAGCAGCCAGGACTCAAACTGGGCACCCATGTGGGATGCTGGCATCGCAGGCAATAGCTTTAGCCACTATGCCACAATGCCAGTCTCCCTGACATACATTATTAATAAACAGTGTGCCTGCCTTTGTTACATATATTTAAGCCAAAGACCAAGTACTGCCACAGTCTAAAATTGGGAAGATAAACTTAAAAATGAATGTTAATTTAATTAAGAGGTAAAATGGGAGTGGGTATTGGATCTGGCACTTAAGCCACCAGTTAGGAAGCCTGCATCCCACAGGAGTGCCTTGGTTCATCTCCTGGCTCTGGCTCCTGTTCTAGCTTCCTGCTAATGCAGACTCTGGGGGCAGCAGTGATGGCCCAAGAAGTTGAGTTACTGCTTCCCACATAGGAGACCTAGAATGAATTCTTTTTTAAAAGATAACAATTATTCATTTGACAGGTAGAGTTATAGACAGAGAGAGAGGGACAGACAGGAAGGTCTTCCAAGCTCTGGTTCACTCCCCAAATGGCTGCAATGGCAAGAGCTGAGCCAATCAGAAGCTAAGAGCCAGGAGCCAAGAACCTCTTCTGAGTCTCCCACATGGGTGCAGAGACCCAAGGACTTGGGCCATCCTCTACTGCTTTCCCAGAGCATAGCAGAGAGCTGGTTTGGAAGAGGAGCAGCTGGGACTCGAACCAGAGTCCATATGGGATGCTGGTGCTGCAGGCAGAGGCTTAGCCCACTACGCCACTGTGCTGGCCCCTGAGAATGAATTCTTGACTTTGTGCTCCACTCCTCCTTGCAGACATTTGGAGAGTGAACCAGCAAATGGGAACTGTTTATTGTTCTAATAAATGAATAAATAAATAATTAAAAAAATCAAAATGGTAAAGATAGTAGCAAGGTCTAACATTCTACTGCATAGTAGGGCAACTGCAAATGCACAGTAATGTATCACATGTTGTATATAGAACAGGAAGAGAGGAGCTGGTAGGCTGCAAACAGAGAAACCATAAGAAGTGGAAATGCCGACTGTCTGATTTGATCAGTGTACAGGGTATACACTGATAAAATATTGCACTGTACCCTACAGAGATGTACAAGTATGCATGTTAATCAAAAACTTTCCAAAATAAAAAAATAAATAAAGTGCAAAGTAGTCAAGCCAGGTTTCAATGTCCCAATTCTAAGTAGAATCACAAAAAGCTACAGCTACAAGGATGTCTTCCTGTGAACCCTGAAGTTATACACAAAATTATGTGTGGCTATATACATTTTTTTCTGGTGAAGGGTTCTGTGATTTTTTTATTAGATGCTCAAAGGAATTGGTGACCAGAAAAGGTTAAGAAAAGAACTGTCATTTTACATATATTGAAAATGGGACCTACACAGTAAATCGTATTGTCCAAAATTTCATGGCCCTTTATTGTCACTATAATCTCAGCTATCTTATGAGTAATAAAACATTATTATTGGGGCCAGCGCTGTGGCACAGTGGGTTAACACCCTGGCCTGAAGTGCCGGCATCTCATATGGACATTGGTTCGGGACCTGAATGCTCCACTTCCAATCCAGCTCTCTGCTATGGCCTGGGAAAGCAGTAGAAGATGGCCCAAGTCCTTGGGCCCCTGCAGCCATGTGGGAGACCTGGAAGAAGCTCCTGGCTCCTGGCTTCGGATCGTTGCAGCTCCAGCCATTGCGGCCAATTGGGGAGTGAACCAGCGGGTGGAAGACCTCTCTCTCTCTCTGCCTCTCCTCTCTCTGTGTAACTCTGACTTTCAAAAAAATAAATAAATCTTTAAAAAATAAAAAAATTATTATTTCCATCATAGATACCTACGTATCTGAACTCAACAACATGATGTGAAATATAATATTCACGGGGTGAGTGTTTGGCAGGAATTAGGATGCTCAAGTCCTACACCGTTGTGCCTGGCGTGGGTACTCAGCTCTGGCACTGGCTCCTGACTCCAGCTTCCTGCTAGTGTGCACCCAGAAAGGCAGCAGAAACTCAAGTATTTGGGTCCCTGACTCCACAGGGGAGACCTGGGTTGAGTTCCCAGCTCCCAACTTCAGCCTTGGCCCAGCCTGGTCATCACAGGCATTTGAGACATCTCTGACTCTCAAATGAATACATACAAATTTTTTTAAAGAAATAGAATATTCATGAAATGTAATACTATCTTAAGAATAGGTCCATCTGTATGGAAATTTGGTTTATGAGAGAAATGGCATTACAAATTAGTGGGTGAAGAACGGACTTTCAATAACTGGTTAAACATATGGAAAAAAAACAAAATTAGATCCCTACCCACAATATACATAAAAATAAATTCCAGGTGAAAAGCAAAGTTTTAAAGTGTTAAAGTACAGGAAGGCATAGGGAAGAATTTTTAAAATAAGGCCTCAAAAATCAGAAACTTTTTAAAGTAACAAATGAACTACACTAAAATGTAAAATGTCTGAACATAAAAAGAAAAGCCACAGGCTGAGACAAAATTTCTGTGATGCTAATAACCAAGAGTCTACATATGTATTTGCAAAGACCTTCAAATCAATAAGGGATAACCTGATTTAAAAAATGGGTTAAGGCGGGCTAGCACTGTGGCGCAGTGGGCTAAGCCTCTACCTGTAGCACCAGAATCCCATACGGGTGCCAGTTCATGTCCCAGCTGTTCCTCTTCTTCTATTTCTTTTCTTTTCTTTTCTTTTTTTTTTTAAAGATTTATTTATTTGAAAGAGTTACACAGAGCGAAAAGGAGAGGCAGAGAGAGAGAGACGTCTTCCATCCATTGGTTCACTCCCCAGCTGTTTGCAAAGCCGGAGCTGCGCTGGCCCCTGCACCTCTTCTGATTCAGCTCTCTGCTATGGCCTGGGAAAACAGTAGAAGATGGCCCAAGTGCCTGGGGCCCTGCACCCATGTGGGAGACCCAGAAGAAGCTCCTGGCTCCTGGCTTCGGTTTGGCTCAGCTCTGGCCATTGTGGCCATCTTGGGAGTGAATCAGCGGATGCAAGACCTTTCTCTCTCTGTCTGTAACTCTGAAACAAATAAAATCTTAAAAAAATGAGTTAAGGGAGAGGAACTGGCAATTCACAGAAGTAATCCAAATGGCCAATAAATAAATGAAATGAATACAATCACATATTGTTTCACATACAACAGTGAGCCAAATTATGAGGTCAGGCAATTTCAAGTATTGGAGAGGATATCACACAGCGAGAACTCTAACTGCTGAGGAAGGTGTAAATTGATCCAGCCTCTTTGGAGAGCAATTTAGAAATTATTTAGTGGACTTAAAGATATATTTCCTCTATGATTCAGCAGTTCCACTCTACATATAGACTTCTAAACTGAATCACTGTAGTAGTGAAAAATTAACAACTTAAATGTCTACGAATAACAGATGTTAGGATTTGACAGAACCGGGTAGGGGTGAATAAGTGAGAACATCATTATTAATAGCTAACATTTATTTATCAAGTACTTAGTATGTACCAGAAACTTGCCTAAGGTCTTTTCCTATGAGGCAAATATTAGTTTTATCCCCATTTTGTTGGTGAGGATATTGAGAGACAGAAAGGTTACGTAAGTTAGCAGCTAAGATCACACAGGTAGCAAGTAGAGAAGTGGCTGGTTTGACTTGAGCCCATTTTTACAGGTATACTATATAGGTCCCTATACTTTTTAGAGAACTCCATGTTATTCTCTGTACTTTTTACTATACTTGAACCATCTCATCATAAAAATTAAATATTAATAAAATAAAGTGTATAAACTCAAACATTTGTGAGATAAAAATAGTCTTTATCATTATAGGTACCAACAACAAACTATACAAAAAATAAGCCCTCTTCTAGTTTTAAGAGTTTATGATTCCATGAAGCCTAAACAGGAAAATTCATAAATTTGCTAATGGTTCCTCTCTACCATTCACAATTTTTGAGTCCGGGGAACATGAATATGGACAGCTCTATACAGTATATATGAGGGGGTATATACTGGACATCTAGGTATAGACCTATGCATAGACTTGAGCACTGCACATATTAATGTGAGAGTGGAGTTATGTATTTACCTGGTGTCTCTCAGATTCCTGGATTCACCATCTAAAACATCCCTGAGATATGGGAGTATAATACAAACATCTATTTCATTATTAAAATTATGAGCGTCTTACCTATAGCAATAGTCTTAATATCAACAAGATAGGCCAACTTCTTATTATCTTCCATTCCTCGCTGACACCGCTCATTAATACGGACGCTGAAATAGGAAGGGTAGGTAAGGCCAAATGGGCTTAAGTAGTCAGGATATTTATCAAAGGCTCTGAAGTACTTACGTGTTGAAGGTTTTAGACTAACCTCAGGAGACAGAATGTAAAAGTCAAAGAGGAATTGTTCTGGGTTGTAAGGATTTAGAGAGCTGTGTGAGGTTACCTGATGAGGTGGGGGTTCATGAATTCAGTGCGTACAGAACCCAGGGTGTCATTACTCCCATATTCCACCAGGGTTAGCTCTCCAGCATTGAAGATCATGCATACCTGGGGAAGAATGGAATTGTTATATGGTAGGAAGGTCGCATGAAGCAGAACAGTAGAGGGAGGTGTTATCAGTTCAAGGGGACTCCCACTTTTCTCCTTGTTCTGTTCCCCTGCCTATCTCATCTTCCCTCTTTCTTTATCAGCTGTCCCTCCATCCCTTGCCACCCTTCTGACATAGGAGCCAGAAAGAGGCTCACCATGATGCTGATAGTCAGTCAAGCTCTACTCACATTCTCATTCTCAAAGAAATACTTCTCATTGCCACCAGATCCCTGCCAAGCTACCTGTAAAGGGAAAAAAGACATAAGAAACAACGTAGACAATCAACCCAGAAACATTTACAGAGTGACAAGTGGGAGACAGAGATCAAGGCAGGGAGGCTTTGGCATTGCACAAATGTCAGATTTTGCCTTGGTCCCTATGTTTCTGAGAGACAGCATAAAAACAGTCCAACTCTGGTGATTCCTGTTCCAGGACTCCAACCCTCCCAAGTCTCATTCCCTGAAAACAGAATGTTGGCACCTCCCATGGAGATTTTACCCCCAGGGACCCTGGGTTCATAGAGGTAACAAGCCAGGCTGTCCTATTCCCCACCTCTCCACTTTTGGTTCCTACCTCACTCAAGCGATTGGCGTTCAGGTCCCCCAGCAGCAGCGTGTCTGATGTGTGGGCCACCAAGTAACGTTCCTTCCCCAGGATCTTCACCTCTTCCACCTCGTAGCCATAGCGTGACTTGAGTACCACTCGGGTCCCCGATGACAGGTTCTTCACAATCACCTTGGTAAGGGACAAGTCTGAGCCCCTTAGGTTTCCCCAGATCAAAAGAGGGGTGAACGTGCTATGGCCTTTGCCCACGTCCACAGTGCTGAACAAAGCCAGCAGCTGGCTTCCTCCCTGGGCCAGGATATTGTTGATGATGGATCCTTATGTTTATGTAGGGCTTCACTATTTAGCCAACGCTTCCATACATACCTCTTTCAATACTCACATGATTCTCAAAGTTCCACTGAGTAAAACCAATCACTCTCTTTTCGTTCTGATAGCTCCCTATACAAACCTTCATATCATTCACCAGAGTGTCTTATATTTTTTTGATATGTTTGTGTTCTTTGCTATAATGATCTCCTTGGTTAAAGAACAATATCCCATAGATACTCATCTACACATTTTCAATGCCTAACAATGCTGACACATAGCAGAGAATGTATAAATGTCTCTGGAGAGAATGAAAGAATGAAGGAGCCAATGAATACTAAGTGGAAAGAAAGAAGGAAAGAAGTATATAAAAGGAGAAAGTAGGCTCAGGAACTAAAAAATTAGCTTGCAGCATCATGCCCAGTGAGTTCGGAGGCCCCAAACAAGAGTTCATCTTGGCTGTCCTATTTATCAACTTCCCCAGTCAACAGCATGCATTAAGCCTGAAGCTTAAGCATTTTCTTGGAAGAGGCTGGAAGAACGAGCCCTGACACATTCTACTCCCCGGAGCAGCTCTACCAGAAGGATGGCCATTACACTTGACATTGACTGTGGCCAGAAGGCAGAGAATGCGCCACGCACAACGTCCGAGTGGCAAGCTCTCAGCTGCTTACCTGGCTAGGTCCCACGTAAGTCAACTCAAACTTGTTCTTGTAGATGCTCCTTCGGAGGCAGCAGTCAAATTGTTCCACACCACCACAAAGTGTACCCTAGAAGGAAAGGGAGGGCACAGAGAGTAACACACAGCACACAGGCACGGCAGCACATCCAGAGATGGCCGCAAAGTGTAAGGCTGTAGAATCTGAAGCACTGGCAGTGAAAAGACCGGCAGTTGTTGGAAGTGGCAGAAGGAAAGACGGAGCAATCACAGGGCTCAAAGGCACTGTATATTGAAGGGATTAGGGAGAAATCAGCCCTGCCTACACAACTCTGCCCCGTTGGTGTCCGCTTAAGTATAAATTTCTCTTTCCTGCCTTTAACACTGGATCTTTAGGTTGGGTTCAGAAGGAAAGAGTAGATTCTTCAGTGTTAGGGAAGAGTGCTTCAGGATAAAGCAGGATTTTTTTTCTAGTTTGGAGGGGGTTTACAATGGAGAAAAGGGCTAGGAGTAACACACCGCGCACAGCCGTGAGCCATCTCGCTTCCAGGCCAAGGCGGTGATGGTGTATAAGTTGGCAATTTCCTTGGGCCTCGCCTCTTCCCAAATGCTTCTTCGAGGGCTCCAGTTGAACACTCGAAGTCTGAAACAAAGCATGTAACTTAGAAGAGAAGGAAGAGACTGGTCTCGCTGTCTCAGAGGAAAGGCAATAGAACAGATGAGGCGGCAAGTCTAGCAGGAGATGGCACAACGATGGGAAGGAAGGAAGTTGGGAAGATCAAGGCAAAAATAAAATGGAGTATGGGTGATGACAGCGGAGAAAAGAAAAGAAAAAGGGCAGGTGAGAAAAAGGAACTGTGAGTGCTAGAGAAATAATGAAAAAAGAAAAGAGAAATGGGGTCAGGGAAGAAAAAGCAACAGAGAAACATAAGACTGACAGGCTTGGGAGACAGGCCTGACAAGGCTGGGTTAAACCCACTCCCAGAACGTGGGGGATCCAGTCGTAGCTGGTTATCTGCTGTTCTGCCATTCACTCCCCATGCAGCTGAGCACAGAGGAAGTACTAACTGCTAATTCAGTCAGTGGAGATAAGAAGATGAGCAAAAGGCCTTCTTCTCAAGGACTCTTCAATTTAGCCAGATGTGGAGCCAGATGTGATACACTCCACGCCAGTGGTCTGAAAGGGGCAGTGGAGACACAAATGAAATGGAGGTGACTTCTGCTACGGGAGCCCAGGGAGAGGCACGGAGGTGAAACCCAGGCACGGTGCATTTTGGAACTGCCAGTGGGCCAATGGATGGCACGAGCTTGAAGAGGGAAGTGCACGAATGGCCTTCTGAGACTGCCTTTGAAGACATGCCTGACTGTGGTCCAGTCTCCCAGTCACACGCAGGATAATGTGGCTACCGCAGAGGGCGCACAGGGAAAGCAGACGGAAGGTGCGACTGGAGAGGGGACCCACCTGTCATAGCTTCCCAGCACCACCGACTGGCCTCCGGGACTTGCTGCAGCTGTGGTGAACTCCCGCTCCTGAGGGTCACGGCTATAATCAAACGTCTGTAGCACGTGGCCTTCCTTTCCGTAGGCCACGATCCTCCGATCACAGCCTGCAGCCACGATGCTGTTCGTTGCCCAAGCCAAGGCATAGGGTGGGCACGGGTGGTTAACCAACTTCCCCTGGGACAGAAGGAGGGCTAATCACTTTCTGAGGACTCTGCCTCGGAAATGCCTCATTTCCAGCACCAGACACTCTGACCACCCCACCCTGCAGAGAGCTTCCTCCCAACACCTTCCCGCTGTGATACATCCTAAGTCTGAAGGCTCCACAAACCATCTTTTTGTCTCATCCCTGTGTGTGAGCATGCGTGTACAAACACATGACATACACGCACTTTGCTGGCTTCGTGCTCTAGAGAAACCTCAAAGTAGTTGCGTGTTGAAGACCTCTCATATGCGCTTAGTGAAATTCCCCAGAGGCACGCGTCCTGCACTTTAGCCAACACTGTCTCCGCCCACAGACAGAGCGAGCACATGGTCCTCTTTTTTTAGGGGGCTGAGTTAATAATCTAAATAATTCCAAGTGTAAAAGATTCCAACACAGAGCTATATAAAGTAAAACATCCAAGTTCCCTTTTATCCCTCATCTTTCCTTTCTCTTCTCCAGAGAAAATGGTTAATTTTTCTATGAATTGATATACATAAATGCATTTTTTAAGCATAAATGGGAATAATCTTCACTTTCCCTTCCCCTCAGTCTTCATTCTCTTCATCTAAAGGTCCCTTCCGCTGAGTCAGCCTTCCTATAAACGGCGAGCTCCAGTCTCCTGAACACCACCCCTTCCTGTGGCAGCACCCAGCTGTCTCCCTGAGGTCTTCCTCCTTAGCCTGCTCCCTCCTGTGAAGCACCTCCATCTCAATGCCTCAGAGGCCCAACCTCTTCTGGGAGGGCTCCTGGAATCCCCTCTACCCCACCCTAGAGCCCCCTTTATTCATACCTGTGACTCTCCAGAGCCTTCGTCGTCAAAGAAATATCTGACGATGGTACCATCTGCATGGCCAGAGAGGATTCCTTTCCCAGAACAACTGAAAAGAGGGGAAAGAAGAAAGGAGAAAAATCTAGGAAGAGATCATTCTCTCTCCCCAGCAAAGTCCCCTTTCTCTGTCAAACTCTACCCTACCTACGGCTCCTGTTTCCAGCCCTCCCATCTTTCATCTACAGTCTCCCAGTCTAGACAGATTTTTCCTAACATTTTTAAGCTCTTGAGACTCTCTCTTACTCACTTTGTTGTCAGTGATACCACGTAAGAGTCTGTCCCATAGATGGTAGACGATTTACTTGTTTTAGTGTTTGCTAAACGAACCTGAAATGAGGGAACAATATAAGCCTGGTTAGGCCACCTTGAACTTCACCCAAAGCCCTAAGGAAAGAAAAAGAAAAGAGCCGAAACAACACAACTGGCACACCACCACCACCACCACCACCACCACCACCCCCCCCCGCCCCGTGGGCCACCTGCCCCGCAGGGAGAAGGCGGAGCACACTGCTCTCTCCTGAACCGCCTTCCTAGCCCAGCCTCTCCTGTGCTTCCCCTCCCTCCTTACCTTCCCTTCGGCCAGACCAAAGACAATGATGTACTCTGCCGGCCACTGCAGACAGGTGACAGCACTCTGTGCAGAGACATGATGAGAAGGACAATGCATCTGTGCGGGTTAGCACAGGTCTAACATGGAGAACGCCACCCCCTCCTCCCCACATGCCACCCCCCAATCTCCTATCCCTAAGGAGGGGACACAGCCGGGCTCCTAGCAGGAAAAGAGACGACAGCAGGTGTGCGGACAGGCAGCACGCTCCTCCCAGGACAAGCCTGATTCAGATGTTCCGAAAGGCAACTCCTGGTTACGTTTGTGAGCAGACTGATAGTTTGCTCATCTTAAGCTCCCAGGACTGGTCTGAATTACCGTCTGGATGAATTTGTTGCAGATGACTTTCTTGTCACCCCTGCCAAGTAAAAGGAGGGAAAGCCCATTAGAAACTACTTCCATAGGTAAATGGCCAAAAAATGATGCTGAGGGAAGGGAAGAAAGAGCAAACACCTTCCCTGGCCTCTAGAGTTTCCTACCACTCTGTAGAAGCCCCAGAAGGGGGCCTGAGAGGCAGCTCGAGGAGCTTGGGAACAATTCATAACAAAGCCGCAATACCCTCTGGATCCCAGAGTCTCACAGGGCCTCCTGTGGACCCCAGACTGATGGGATGGCAGAACCCAGGGGGCAGGCAATGGGAGGGAAGGAACAGCAGACTCCAGAAAGTCTGTCATTCCTGCCTGGACTTGGCTCTCCATCCCACTCTCCCCCTCCCCAGTGGGGCACTTCTCTTGCCCTCCCCTTCTTTGCTGGGCCATCCTATCTCCCAGTTTCTGGCCTTACCAATCTTCTCCAATCTTGTAGACATAGATGATGTTGTCAGTCTGTCCTATGGCAATTTTAGTGGAATCAGGAGAAAAAGCCATGCCTTTCACCATGTAGCTCTTTCTGCCATACTAAGAGTCCAAAAAAAAAAAAAAAAGAATCACAGTGAGTATACACACAAGAAAAAATGTACATGTGTGTTCTAACAGTCTGGAGAGTTTTATACCAAGAAAAGCTGGAATAGGCCATTTCCTATGCCTATGGCAAGCAGGTGGGCTAGGAAGTCTTCCAAATTTGTACAGCCCATCCGTAGGCACACAGAAGTACCCTCTTTACCTTCATGTCAGCTGGTTTGGTGGAGAATTTATCTCTTCGCTCCCCATGTTCATCATACAGCAATACCACTCGGTCCACAGTGCAGACAGCAAATTTGGCATTGTTCTGGGACCAAGCCATGCAGGTCACCTTTGCAGCTCCATCCTGCAGAGAAACATGGGTATCACAGGTGGTGGCCTTACCTGCCACAACGCTGGCCCCAAGTTCCACTGTTTCTATGGTGATTTTGGTCCATTTTCTTCCTTTCATGGTCTTTTCCTTATTTTTTATTATTATTATTTTTTAATTTGAAAGAGTTATATATAGAGAGGGAGAGACAGAGAGGATGAGATCTTCCAGCTATTGGTTCACTTCCGAGATGGCCACAAAGGTCAGGGCTGGGCCAGGCAGAAGCCAGGAGCCAGGAGCTTCATCCAGGCCTCCCAGGTTGGTGGCAGGGGAGGGTCATCTTACACTGCTTTCCCAGGCACACCTGCAGGGAGCTGGATTGGAATCCCAGTAGCCAGAACTTGAATCGGTGCTCATATGGGATGCCGGTATCACAGGCGGTGACTTAACCTGCTATGTCACATTGCTGGACCCTTGTCCCTTCCTTAAAACAAAAAGATCTGGGGATAGCACTGGGGCACAGCAGGTTAAACCACTGCCTAGGATGCTGGCATCCCATATGGGCTCCAGATTAAGTCCCAGCAGCTCCACTTCTAATCCAGCTCCCTGCTAATGTGCCTAGGAAAGCAAGGGAAGATGGCCCAAGTGCTTGGACCTCTGCACCCACATGGGAGGCCTGAAAGAAGCTATAGGCTCCTGCTTTGGCTGGGGTCCTTGCTGCTGCAGGCATCTGGGGAGTGAACCAGCAGATGGAAGATTTCTCTCTTTCTCCTTCTCTGACTCTGCCTTTCAGATAAATAAATAAATCTTTAATAAATAAATCTTTAAGAGAGAGAGAGAGAGATGCCTGTGGCTCATCCTGGACTCCAAGGCCATCAGACCCAAGACTGGGAGAACAATGTGTTTCATTATTATTATTATATTATTTTTCTTTTTTGACAGGCAAAGTGGACAGTGAGAGAAAGAGGGACAGAGAGAAAGGTCTTCCTTTTTCCGTTGGTTCACTCTCCAATGGCCGCTGCAGCTGGTGCACCACGCTGATCCAAAGCCAGGAGCCAGGTGCTTCTTTCTACTGGTCTCCCATGCAGGTGCAGGGCCTGAGCACTTGGGCCATCCTCCTCTGCACTCCCGGGCCACAGCAGAGAGCTGGACTGGAAGAGGAGCAACCGGGACAGAATCCAGCGCCCCGACTGGGACTAGAACCTGGTGTGCCGGCACCGCAGGTGGAGGATTAGCCTATTGAGCCGTGGCACCGGCCAAACAATGTGTTTCTAGACACCCACAATACAAATGCACTAAGAGGCAATGTGCCAAATAAACTGCACCAATGTGTCAGTGTAATGGGCTCTTTACTCCCTTGTATCCCAGATCTGCTACTAGAATAAATTCAAGCAGTCTGACAAGTTTTCTCTTTTTTTTTTAGCTTTATTTATTTATTTATTTATTTATTTGAAAGGCAGAGTTAGATAGAGAGAGAGAGACAGAGAGAGAAATATCTTCCATCTGCTGGTTCACTCCCCAAATGCTGCAACAGCCAGAGCTGGGCCAGGTCGATATGAAGCCTGGAGCCAGGAACTTCCTCTGGGTCACCCACATGGGTGCAGGGACCCAAGCACTTGGGCCACCCTATACCATTTTCCCAGGCCAACAGCAAGGAGCTGGATCAGAGGTGGAGCAGCCAGGACTCAAACTGGCACCCACATGAGATGCCAGTGCCAGCAGGCAGCAACTTTACCTGCTTCGTCACAGTGTGGGCCCCAAGTTTAGGTCTTCAGCTAAGCATTCAATTGATATATATATATATATATATTTTATTTTTATTTTTATTTTTGACAGGCAGAGTGGACAGAGAGAGAGAGACAGAGAGAAAGGTCTTCCTTTTGCCGTTGGTTCACCCTCCAATGGCCGCCGCGGTAGCGCGCTGCGGCCGGCGCACCGCGCTGTTCCGATGGCAGGAGCCAGGTGCTTCTCCTGGTCTCCCATGGGGTGCAGAGCCCAAACACTTGGGCTATCCTCCACTGCACTTCCTGGCCACAGCAGAGAGCTGGCCTGGAAGAGGGGCAACCGGGACAGGATCGGTGCCCTGACCGGGACTAGAACCCGGTGTGCCGGCGCCGCAAGGCGGAGGATTAGCCTGTTGAGCCACGGCGCCGGCCTCAATTGATATATTTTGAGTGCTCTACTGAGAAAGGCTCTTGTAGAGAGAAACAAAGAGTGCAACTTATCTAGGAGTTACTAAGTTGGTACAAAGTAAGAAGAGTCCCATAAAAGAAGTGTGTTATACAGTTTCATTTGGAGAAGCCCAAGATAATTCTATACTTACATGATCAAAGTTAGGCTTTGAAGAATGGATACAGTTGAGTAGGAAATTACAATGAATAACATGAGCAAAGGCAAGTTCTGATCAAGGAAGAATAAGTTAGGCTAGCTGAAACTACCACGTAAATAGAATAGGGGGCTGGCATTGTGGCATAGCAGAGTAGGCCATGGCCTGTGATGCCAGCACCCCATATGAGTGCTGGGTGGAGTCCCAGCTGCTCCACTTCCCACCCAGCTCCCTGCTAATGCACCTGGGAAGGCAATAGAAGATGGCCCAAGTACTTGGGCCCCCATGCAGGAGACCTGGATGGGGTTCCAGGCTCCTGATTTCAACTTGGCTGAGCCCAGGCCATTATGATCATTTGGGGAGTGAACCAACAGATGGAAGATCTTCTCCCCTTCTCTCCATAACTCTACCTTTCAAATGAATAAATAAAAATAGAGGAGGTAAAGCAGGAAAAACAGACTGGGCCAGTTCAGGAAAAACCTCTGAAGTGAAGCTAAGGAGTCTGGGGCTACACTGGCAAAGAGGAAGAGACAGTGAAAGCTATAGAATGGGTACGAGATAATTAGAGTTGCAACCTAGGATGAAAAACGCTATTATTCCTCCTCTCCTTAACTCTCCACTTCATGGGGACCCAAGCTGGAAGTGCTCATCTCTTGGTGGGTTATTCTCAACATCTGTCCCTTCCACCACCAGCTCTGCTTCCCTGTGGTTCTGCCACTAAGGACTTGCCTCCATGAAACAGAACATTTAGCTTCTGTTCCAGTTGTTTAATTCCTCGCGCTCTAGAGCTCTGACTTAATCACTTTTCACTCTGAAGCCATCTACCTCCCAAATCAGAAGGAAAACGGTTCCTTTTCACAACACAACACAACACAACAACACCAAGCCAGAAAGCAGCCACACCATGGCCATTCTCTTTCCAGTCTTCATTACTTGAGGCTGGAAGGGCTGAGAGCTCCTCACCAAGCTTTGCTAATTGTCCCGCCCCATGGCTGTGCCCAATCCTGGGCATGGCCGCACTTGCGCCATGGCATCATCTAATTTTCAGAGATTGAAGGATTTCATTTCCTATTTTTCCATTAAGGTAAAGGAATTTTACATTTCAGATTCAAAGGGCAGCTCACTGAGCAATGAGTACGGTGCTCTCTTGTTCTAATTTCCTTCTATTATCAATGCATTTTGAAAAAAAAGACTTCTTTTAATTCCATTTCCACAAACTTAAAAAAAAAAGTATTCACTAAAAAAAGCAGAGATAGAGGCAGACAGAAATATTCCACCACTGGCTGACTCCCTAAATGCTTACAACAGCTACGCTGGGCCAGGAAAGCTAGAACCCTGGAACTCAATCCAGGTCTTCCATGGTGGTGGCAAGGCCCCAAGGACTTGATCCACCACCTGCTGCTTCCCAGGGCACCAAATGCCACTTTTGGGAAGCATTCTTGATGCTAACAATTAATTAATTTTCCTTTCTCCATAATATATACCTCATAGGACAGCCACAGAATCCAATGAGGTAGGGAATAGACTGGCATGCTGATAAGTGTCTGACATGCAGTATCCCATTTTAGTTCATAATTCTGGCGTAGATGCTACTGCTATTCCCCCTTTCCAGGTGGGGAGGGTGAGGCACAGAAAAGAGAAGGACTTTCCCCAAGTTTACAACTCCCACCACACGTGGGAGATGGTCATGGTTCGAAGCTAAATCCGGGTACAGCTGACTCTATAAACCACAATCCTGCCTTTCAGCTACGCTGCCCTGGGACATATTAAACGCTCAATAATGAAGATATTCTTACCAGCTTTATGTCATCCTGTGGTTTCAGCTTTGTCAAAGCATTTTCACATTGCTTTTCAGTTTACAATGCTCTTTGGCGTTTGTACTTAACTCTCCCCCGAAACCCCTTGAGTTGCTATTAGCGGTACTCTGATTTTCAAGACGAAGAGGCCAGTGAGTGTTCGGAGAGGGACGCTGTGTGATAAGGGCTACGGTCGGACAGCAGGATACTTAGCTAAAGGGCAGCGGAGCTGGGACGAATCCGTTTCGGGACTCCTCCCCTGGGGCCCGGCCTCTCCCGAATCCGAGGAGCTCCGGCTTCACCGTCAGAACCAAAGGTTCGGCACGGGGCCTGGCACACAACCGGCATTTATGGAATGTCATGAAAACCACAACGGCTAGCGGTCCATCTCGCCTGCTCCACGCCGGATCAACGGGGCAGAGTCGGATCGCCGCCGCACACTTTGCGCTCTGCACACAGTAGGCGCTCAACATCATTAAACTGCAGTTCCCTTACTGCTCTGGGAACGCAGGGCGGGCGGGGGAGGGGAGAGACACGCAACTCCTCACCTGAGGGCTCAGCAGGGTCCTCAGGTGCTTCAACTGCATGGCGCACACCTGTCTCTCAGATGCCACCCGACAGCGACAACTCCCGTGGTTACCTGGACAACCCGTCACGCAGCCGCAGCGACAGCCGCGGACGCTTACGCGACCCGAGCGCAACACACGTCGCAGGGTCAGCACGTAGGTGCGCGCCGAAGAAAACAGAACGTGCGCATGCGCGATGAAAGCGAGGGCGGGGCCTCGAGAGGGCGGAATCCTCTCCTGACCAATCCCGTCGCTGTCTGCGAACCCTAGCCCAAGCCCCGCCCACGGGCTTCGGCAAACTCCGGGTCCTGCGTAATCGTAGTCGTAATGTAGGCTTTCTCGCTCTTTGAGGATTTATACGTGACTGAGTGCATCCCCTTTGAATCCTCACAACTTCTGGGGAGATCAGCGCGGCTGCTGTGATGGCCCTTTTGCAATCGACCAAAAGGAACCCAAATAGGCTATGCAGCTTGCACAGGATCACGGGGCTAATACCGATAGCTAACAGTGAATATTCCGTATGTGCAAAGTGTACGTGCGTGATGTCACTTAATCTCAAAACCACCTTTTGAAGGGGATAGCATTATTATTAGCCACATTTTACCAACCGGGGGTCTCGAGATTAGAGGGGTCGCTTGCCCAAACTAAGGCAGTCAGTACAGGATGGAACTAGGATTCAACCCAGAGCTGATTCCATTCCTTCCCAACTCCTAGCTCGTTATCACCGCGTTTTGCTTCTATATATTCCCTCTGACACTGTTGTCCCAAGAAATGATGGTGGTTCCAGAGTTTGAGATGTGTTATGCAAACCTTGTCCAGGGAAAGATAAAGTGCCCCGGATTGGGTAATGGTAGGTGAGACTGCTGCTTAGAGCAGGATGTTTTTAGGGTTCAGGGGGCAGGGCAGACGAGCTTGGCACACCTGAGAGGTTCTGGCTAAGCCTTGTGATACCTGGGCTTGCAGCGTGGTTAGTTGAAGATAGTGACTTCTTGACCTTTGTTTGAGTTGGGGTCCCTTTGAGACTAATTTCTTGTAGCATAGCAGAGAGATCAAAATGCTCAAAAGGAGTTCTTCATAATCCCCGTTGGGAATGACCCATAACCCGCCAGAAAGTGTCTCATATGCTCTCCATTTAGACTGTGTTTTTCCCCTGCTGGAGTTGAGAATGTCAGTAGGTATTTCTTTCACTGCCACCAACTCCCCATTGCAAGCAAGGGAAGCACGGGGAATAGCCCCTTTTTTCCACAGGACACAAGTAGGCCTCAGAGCCCAAATTAGAATGTTTTTGACAGGGGAGACACAATCCCTCAGTTTTATTTCCAGAATCATCCTCAGGTCATGGTGGCTAAGCGTGGATACAAACTCAATTCTGCTCAACAGTTATTATTCACTTGGACCTGCTGAACAGAGACAAAGATGAAAGGGAGAGCAAAGGCAAGAAGTGCAGTCACAGGAACACACAGGACAGGAGCACGTGGCACAGAGGGATCCACTTTTGTTAGTCCCCAGTGCTCAGTCCTGCGTGGACCGTTAGCCCCATGGTAATGAAGGAATCTGAAAATGAAATGGTGCGGAGCTGGCTGCCAGTGTCAGCGGTAAAGACGAAAAGGCTGGCGGCCCTCTCACATTTTAGAGCTTAGTGTCCCCCGGCGCTGGAAGTGCGCGCGTCTTTTCTCCTTTCCCTCCTTCTCACCAAACAAAGCAAAAGAAACTAGGCCTTAGCGTCCTACACCATTCTTCTGGGTCATCCCTCTCCACCCATTCCAGGCTAGAGAACAGAAGCGAGCACCTTCCAGTGAGTCTGCGCCTCTCGAGTTGGAGGTGATCTGAGGGCCCCCTGGAGAGCCAGGAGAGAGACAAGGCAGGACCACATCTTCAGCATACTGTACAGTATACCATACAGTCAGTTCCAGTTTGTCCAAGAACCTTTATTGGAAAAATGTCCAAGGGGCGAGATCACCAGCAGCTGGAGGGGCTGCCGGTGAGCGGGGGGAGCACCTGAGGCTCCGTGGAAGACATTGGAGTAGTGCAGTACAGCATCTGCCTCTAGGCCGGGACGACGCCTTCTGTTTGCTGGGAGAGGAGGAGGGCCTGCTGCAGCGCCTCTCTCTGAGGCCCAGAGGCAAGACGTGAGAGCAGCTGGGGGTGCCGAGAGTCCTGACGCAGGGGAAATGGGGCCCCTCTTTGGGACCGAATGGGGTAGTGTTGAACAGGTCACTCTCCCCTGGGCCTGCGGGATGGGAGGAGCTATCCCATCTCGTAGCCGCTCTCCATGTCCAGGGGTGCAGACTCTAACAGACCTACCTTCTGGCCCTGCTCACAGTGGAAAGAGGATGGGTACCAGCCTGAGAGTGTGGGAGTGCCATCACCCTCTGGGAGACTCGGGCAGATCACCATCGTAGGCTGTCCCTGACCCCAGCCCTAGCCCCAGGTCCTTAGCGCAGTGGTCTTCGGGTTCTGTTTCGTCACTCAAACGTCGATGGTGTTGATGGATGGTGACTTTTTCTGTGAAAGAAAATGGCCTGGGTCTCTAATTTCCAGAATGTAGTGGGCGCCCCCGGTTCTCGCCAGCCTCCCCAACCCCGGACCATCCATTCTCCTGCTTGTCCTGCCCATTTTTGTCCTCTGCCTTTCCCTGGCTGCCCCTCTGGGGTAAAGTCACCCTTGCCACCCTCACTGGCCCCCACATCACCTGTCTTGTCCCCGCTGGCCTTCCCTGAGGACTCTGTTCTGGCCCCTTCCCCTTCTCCTTGGGGTTGTTGTTGGAGTCGTTGTCTTTGATGATGTCATACTGACGGCAGAACAGCCCAATTACAGCTGAAACACAACAATACAGTCTCAGCCTTGAAGGGTAGCACCGTACCCGCACAGCTTCTAGACGATGCAAGAAGCAACTCCTTGAAGACCCGGTGCCCAGGCGATCTTCCTCTCTAGGCTCCCACAGCCTCCTCTCATTCTCTTCAAACTTCTCCCGATCAGCCACTCTCGGGTAAGCGTCTCCCCCTGCTCTCCTGACACCCTTGGTCACCTCTTGCCTGCCCACACTGAGTCTCACTCTCTAAGTCCCTGGGCCCCTCACCTATCTGCTTACTCACCAGCCCACATGAGCAACACCACCACGATGATGACCACCTCCCCCGTCTGCAGCGGCCGCTCTCCATCCAGGCCCTCCACTGTGATGTCACCTGACAAAGGAGGAGAGACAGACTCCGGGTGACTGGGAGCCAGCTAGAGATGGAGCATCTGGGGAAGGGGGCAGAGTTAGACTAGACCCATCAGTGTTGCCCCTGAAGTTGCCGTAGGGCAGCTCCTCTCTGGGAGGATGGCACTGGTGGACAGGTGGTGAAAAACAAAAAGGCAGAAGGGCTACAGGTCAGGTGCTTGTTCAGGAAGGCTGCACGTGATGCTAAGAAATGAGGTTGGGTAAAAGCAGCTGAAAAGCCCATCCCCTAAATGATTCCTGACAGCCTGGCTCTACCCAGCCCCTGCCCACCTGCTTTCGCTTCCTTTCCTGGCAGTACAAGGAATTAAATCATCCTGCTATTCATCGAAGCTAGACTGTTGCTTGCCTAGGGGAAGCAAGTGAGAGGCGAAAAGCCGGGGCGTCCAGTAGCTCCGATCCTCCTCACCTGGGCTGGAGCTGTTGGAGGGTAGTCGGTCAGAACCCTTGAGAGTTCGGAAGTGCACCCGGGGCCCTGGAGGGCTCTCTCCTCGGAGGCCGATGCTCCTGACCTGCACCGTGTAGTCGCTGTCCTCAGCCAGGCCCCAGAGCGCACAAGCCCGCGTGGTCGTGTTCACCTCTCTGATCACACGCTGCCCGGGGCCGTTCTGCCGCTGCAGGGAGACGAGGGCACGGCCTCATCCCAGGCCCGCGCCACAAGGCTCACCCAGAGCATCCAAGAACTCCAAGGAGGGAGGATGGAAAGGGCCGCTGGAGCGGGGAAATGCCAGCCCCCCGGCTTCCCACCTCTTCCCCGGGGAGTTCCGGGGAAGTCCAGAGAGCCAAGGACACGGGTTGGGGTGGCGGGAGGGTGGGTCGTACTTGCTGGGAAATGGAGTAGCCAATGACGATGTTGCCTTCTGGGACGTCCCAGGACACGGTGGCTGAGTTGGCTCTGAGGTGAGTGACAGTCACATTCACAGGAGAGGGCGGCCGATCTGCGGGTGCCAGGGTGTGAGCAGGCTAACAGGTTTCCCCCACAGGCCCTCTCCGGTCGGCCCCCACCCCGCTCCGACCTCTTCACTCACCCGCTCTCACAAAGCCCAGGTCGCAGCTGACCAGCAAGAGGACCGTGGGGCTTAGATATGGGGAGAGGGGCATCAGCGAAGCCATGGTCCCCACCGCGTCCGCTGCGGGGCACGGGGGTATCCGCTTGACATTCCAGGCGGGGTCCTGGCGGCAGCAGGAGTTGTGCGAGGTCAAGGGCTGCCCAGAACGCGCGGTGGGCAAGCCGCCGTCCCGGGCGCCTGGGGCCCGCAGCCGCTCTCCCGCGTCCCCCCGGCTCCTCCCCGGCCCTCGTATTCGCCCTGCGCCCCCCGCGCGCGGCCCGCCCTGCCCACACCCACCTCCGCGGGTCCTCGCGGTCGGTCAGGCCTCGGGGGGCTGCTCCGTGCCCAGAGCGGGGCCCATCGCCCGACTCTGGCGCTGCCCCTACCCCATCCCGGCGCCGGCCCGGCGAGGCGGGCAGCGCGGGGCCGAGCTGCGGAGGGGGCACGGGCGCGGGTCTGGGGAGCCCCCCCCCCCCACCTCAAGCTCAGCCTGCCAGGGAGCAGGGGGCGTTGCCGGAGCGGCCTGGCCGCGGGCCTGGGTCCCCCGGGCGCGAGGCAGTGCGGCTGCCCCCGCCAGCCCCTGCAGCGGGATGTGACCGTCCCGGCGAGCCAGCCGCCGCCTTCTGCAGCGCTGGCCCGGCTCGCACCGCCGCAGCCCGGCCGGGACGTGCGGGCCCGCCCCGCCCCGCCGGGGCTCTCGCCGCCGTCATCCCCCGCCCCCAACCCGGTTCTCTCGGGGCTCCTCCCACGACCCTCTCAATGGCGGCCTCCCGGGTCCCGCCGGCGCGCTCGCCTCGCTTGGCCGCGAGCCGGCGGGGGCGCGGGGACCCGCGCAGTGGCGAGGGTCTCGGGCACCTGGGGGGGGGGGGGGTCTGCTGCGGGCGCGGGAGGGCTGAGGGGTGGCGAGGAGGATGGTTTGAGCCGTCTCCTGCTTGCAGACTGCGTCAGCTTGTTAAGTGTCTTTGCCATTCATCGCCTGGCCGGATTCCGTTCGCCTCCTCATTCAGTCTTTCATTTATTCAACAAATATGTATTGAGCGTCTCCTATGGGTCTGACATTACCGTAAGAGCTGAGCGCGGCGATTGTTGAGAGCTAGGTTTAGAGGGAGCGTTCAGGAACAAAGACCTTTGGCTTTTCTCTTTCTTTCTTTCTTTTTCTTTTTTTCTTTTTCTTTTTTTTTTAAGCTCTGCCGCTTTACCGAGCGGTTTTGAAGAAATGAACCTGCGCTTCAGGTAGCCCGCCTGTGAAGCAGAGCCAATGCAAGCCCACAAGGCTCTGCTGAGGACCAAATGAGACGCCCTTAAGGATCGCCGTGTGCATGGGCGATTATGATCATCGGCTCCCACTTAGTGACTTTGTTCACTCAACAACCACAGAGCCTTAAAGTTATTTAAACTCTTTGGCTTAGCATGACATCTGGGAGAGGAGCGTGCCTGAGCGTGGGTCCTGCTGTGGCTGGCTGTGTGACCTTAAGCAACCGACTTCACTTCTCTGAGCCTGGGTGTCTGCATCTGAGCCGTGAGGGTGCCAGCTTGGACTATCCCGGTGTGGATGTGAGAAGCCCGTGGTTCCGTGTTAGTTAAGCGCCGGCTCCCGTTGTGTTTAGGGCACATTCTGTGGTCACTGAGCCTCGCTGCGGGATTTCTATTTCTGCGGCTCTTTTCCCTGGTAATATCCAGTTCAGGGTATGCACTCCAGGGCTCTGAGGCTTCCAGTGCCTTCCTTGCAGAGACGGGAAAACGGGCCAGTGGGGCAGGGCAGGGCAGAACCGTGGATGCTGAGCACGTGATCAAGCCATGGTCCTCTGACTCCTGCTGACCCGAGGACCCTGATCTCTGGCCTCCCAAGGCATCCTGGTCCCAGAGCGCTCTTGCCCAGGCGACCTCTCTGGCCTGGGGGTTGTCTTGCACACCTAGGCTCCAGGTCCTGCAGAGAACAGGCCATTGCACCTGATGGGCAAGAGCAGCAGGACTTCAGGGACCATGGCCAGGGCTGGCGAGTCGGGGGAGCTTGTGAAGGGGAGGCCCAGGAACTCCCCTGGGCTTGCCAGCCACCTGGGGGCCTAGTGACTGGGCAGAGGTGCAGGGGGTGGTGCTCAGAGAGGTGAGTCCCTGGGTTAATCATCGCTGTAGCTCAGATAAGGCCCTGCCAGCTGGAAGTGGTCATTGCCACCAGTGGAGTTTGCATGGCTGAAGAGGCAGGCAGGACAGGGCTCCCACAGAACGGGACCATGCCAGGCACGAAACGCTTTCAACATGTGATTGAGACCCCGGAGCCTGGCGAGTGGGAGGTGAGACCCCCTTCTCCATGTTGGCCTTCTCACTGACTCCGAGGATCACCTTTCATCTGGATTTCCCTCTACCGGAGGTGTTTGCTCAGTTCCTCTGCCCTCCTGTCTTCCTTTTTGATCTTCTTTCCCTAGCAGGTGCAGAGCCCCAAGTGCAGACTAAGTTCCTGGCGTGTGTGTGTGTGTGTGCGTGCAGAGTCCTAACACTGTGCCTGCCACCACTCCCACCTCCTGTTCAGCAGGTTTTACCGTCCAGCCTCCATCTCTATCTCCCCTTCCTCCTAGTTGTCTGGGTATGAGGCTGCTGTGCCAATCACAGAGAAGTCAAACCCACTGACCCGAGACCTGGACAAAGCGGATGCAGAGAGAATTGTGCAGTTGCTGGGGCAATGTGATGCGGAGATCTTCCAGGAGGAAGGGCAAGTCGTGCCCACGTACCAGGTGACCCAGACCCATCCCCTGCGACAGGCAAATCAAGATGCCAACCCTAACCCTAACCCCACCTCAACCTCTGCCCTCTCAGACCATTGCTCCTGATTTTGGAAGCCCCGCGAGCCCTCCCCACCCCCACCCACTGTCCTCCTTCCCTTGGCTTCTGATTGCTACCTGTCCCCCACAGCGACTGTACAGCGAGTCAGTTCTGACCACCATGGTACAAGTGGCTGGGAAAGTTCAGGAAGTGCTGAAGGTACCGTCCCTCCATCTACCTCCTGCCCCGTAACTTTCTCTCTCTGGGGGGAGTGATCTCCATCTCTCACTTTTATAGCTCTCAGTTGTCCCCCTCTGCCAGTCCTCCCTTTTGGGTCCCTGTTGTCATCTTCTTAATCAGGAATGATTATAATAATAACCATTATCCCCATCATACACTAAAATTGGCAATGCGCATTCATAGCCGTTACCTTCCCCGAACCTGCAGACTTGGCATTACTGCCTGTATTTTTTTTTTTTTTTTTTTTTTAGTGAGAAAGACTTAGGAAGGGTAATCACAGTAGATTGCCCAAATACAATTAGCTAATAATTGATGGATGCTGCTGCTTTCATCATTAGTTTTTATTTAGATGACAAAGCTGTCTTTAGTCCTGTCTGGGATAAGTAAGGCTTTGAATAAGTAGCTAAGCTATATCAATCTGAGATTTCTTGCTTGAGTCGAGGGTTCTTTTTGCTACACCAACAGCCTGTGTTCTGTTCAATTTTGCAATGAAAGGAAGGATAAGGAGACCTTCCAGTTCCTCTTCTGTTGCTGACCCAGGGATGGTTCCTTCCTTAGGAGCCTGACGGGGGGCTGGTGGTGCTGAGTGGAGGAGGCACTTCTGGCCGGATGGCGTTCCTCATGTCGGTGAGTACCCCAGTGCCTGCTTTTCCTTCCTCCCCTTTCTGGGGATGACTTTATGAGGACCAGGAAGCTGATCATAGCTAGGCTCCCAGGTGAACCCCTCCCTCAACCTGGACCCCGGGACTGGCTCACTCTCTCTAGTCTCTAAAAGCTGCATCTTCCCATGGAGTCTCATGTCTTCTCAGCCTCTCCCAGTCCTACCAGTCCATTGCCAATTCTCTAAATCTCATGGGCCCCCACTTAATCATTTCCAGATAGCATTTCTAAGTGCTGGATTGCAAGCAGGACTGGGTGAAGACAGCCATTATGCAACGTATGCCTTCTAGGAGTTGAAACTCCACAGCGATTGTTCCTTGGTGGTCCTTACCTCTTCCCGTCCTCTGCCCTTGGACAGGTTTCCTTTAACCAGCTGATGAGAGGCCTCGGACAGAAACCTCTTTACACCTACCTCATTGCAGGAGGTGACAGGTGAGCGAGATGACCCAGGAGTATTTTATTTCACTAGAATAGTAGTTTTTAGAAACTGAATTTGAACGTCTCCAAAAAGAGTTTGCATCCAGTTTACCTTGGTCCCCACCACTCCTAATTGCCTTACACTGGGCCCACTTCACACACTGATGTCGCCTGACTACTGCTTGTAGTTATTTGAATTTTTTTTTTTTTTTGACTCTGGAGTATCTATCATGGTGACCAGCAATCAGTGGTTGCTTGTTCAGTGATAGTTTTCCCTCATTCTCTTCTCTTTAAGGCGGCCTGCCTCAAGAAACCATATGCTTCTCTTCCCAGCCAGTATCACTGACCTTGACTCTGTCCTCTTAGGTCTGTGGTGGCCTCTAGGGAGGGGACAGAAGACAGCGCTCTGCACGGGATTGAGGAACTGAAGAAGGTGTGTGCTTCCCACCGATACTCAGCCAGAGACCCCTAGCTGTTCCTCCTCACAGGACATAAAAACCCCGACATCCAGCCAAAGCCTTCCCCTGCCCTGGTGCTGGTCCTGACATCGGCACACAATGCGTGTGTGCCACCCGTGACCTGGCACTTCCTCCTCTCCTAGGTGGCTGCGGGGAAGAAGAGGGTGATCGTCATCGGCATTTCAGTGGGACTCTCTGTGAGTGTGCGGCAGGTTGAGTGGCTCTGTTCTACAGGGAGGAACGGGGTGGGAAGGACATGGTGTGGAAGCTGGACGGACAAGGTGGAGCTAGGAGACAACGTCTGCGCAAAGGAACTTGATTTTAGTTTCCCTAAGTTGGATCCGGTTTTATGAATGTGGGAAGTGGGGAAGGGGACCTGTCTCAGGATAGCTGTGTATCAATCATCCACAACCAACACAGGTGGACTGACTAGTCCAGGGGTCAGCAAACCACACTGTCAGGTCAATCTTGCCAGCTTCCTGTTTTTGTAAATAAGACTTTATTGGAACATAGCCATTTGTGTTTCCATATGGCCTATGCCTCTTTCATAGCACGACCTTAGGTTGAACAGTTGGACAGAGATCATAGGGCCCACAAAGCCCAAAGCAAATTTACTCTCTAGTCCTTTACAGAAAAATCTGGTCCCTGGACTAGTCCCTTGCTGCTGAAAGCGTGCTTATTAGACATGTAGGATTTCAGGCCCCTCCCCAGACCTGCTGAGTCTAAATTTGCATTTTAATAAGATGCCCAGTGTTTGTTAAGCACTGAACTAGATGAACCCAAGTGTTCTCTCTGCAGCTCTCTGATTCTGAGAATTCACCGAGCAAAAGCTAGATCTCAGCATTGTTAGCCGTCAAAGGGGAACGTAGAGGGAACAGGGCATTGACTTCAAGGAGCTTACAATTTACTCCTGTGGTTTTTCAGACTTTACCATGCAGAAGATTTCCTTGGAGAACTTATTAAAAACCGAGTAGTCTTGGCAAACTTGGTATTTTTTTTTTAAGATTTATTTATTTATTTGAAAGGTAGAGTTAGAGAGACAGAGACAGAAGAGAGAGATCTTCCATCCACTGGTTCACACCCCAAATGGTTGCAATGGCTGAGCTGGGCCAGGATGAAGCCAGAAGCTTCTTCCAGGTCTCCCACCTGAGTGCAGGGGCCCAAGAACTTGTGCCATCTTCTGCTGCTTTCCCAGGCAGATTAGCAGGGAGCTTGATCAGAAGTAGAGCAACCAGGACTCGAACCAGCAGCCATATAGGATGCCAGAGCCACAGGCAGCAACTTTTCCCGCTATGGCACAGCGCTGGCCCCAGCAAACTTGTTACAGATGTGGACCCTGGGGCCAGTGCTGTGGTGTAGTGAGTAAAGACGATGCCTGCAGCCTCGGCCTAGTCCTAGTTGTTGCAGCCATTTGGTGAGTGAACCACTGGATGGAAGATACCTCTCTCTCTCTCTCTCTCTCTCTCTCTCTCTCTCTCTCTCCCTGCTTTTCAAATAAATAATAAATAAATCTAAAACAAAACAATGTGGCCCCTCCCTTTCAGATTCAGATCCAGTAGATCTTCACTGGCACTAGGGACCTGCATTGCTAGCAGGATGTTGAAGGATTCTGATGCACGTGGGCCTCAGGCAACACTCAAAGTACTGCTGTTCCCCATCACCCCCTCCTCTCTCCCTGCTACCAGGCTCCCTTTGTGGCAGGCCAGATGGACTACTGCATGGATAACACAGCTGTCTTCTTGCCAGTCCTGGTTGGTTTCAATCCAGTGAGCATGGCCAGGTGAGCCTTCTATGTTGAAAGACAGAGAGTGGCCAGCCCCGGGGGCGGCTGGGGAACGTAGCAAAGTCTACCGCACAGTCACAGGGAGGACAGATGAGTGTAGTCTCGCTCACCAAACCCGAGCAAACAGGGGTGCCCCACGCTTGGGAGATTTTGGCTTCTTGGTTGGTTGGTGTATTTAGTGTACTTAGTTACTCTCTCTGCTTCAGAAAGGACTGAAGGCAGCTTTACAAATGCTACATAACGTGTAAGAGAGCATGCATTCAAAACAGGGATTTAAGAGGCAAAGACAAGAAGATCCGGAAGATAAAATAGGGTCAGGAAAAATGCGGACGCTAAAGATCTGTGCTTCCATTTGGGGCAAGCTCCAAGCATTGTTTCAAATTAGCATTGGTGTGTGCCAGGAACTGCCGCCTTATTTTAGTGCTCATTCCCTCTGTGCTCCCTCCTGACCGGTCCCCTTCCCGAGAGCCCTGTGCCAACAGATCACCTCCCTCTTTTCTCTGTTTCTTTCTTTCTTTCTTTCTTTTTTTTTTTTTTTTAAGATTTCATTTATTTATTCAAAAGTCAGAGTTACACAGACAGAGGAGAGGCAGAGAGAGAGAGAGGTCTTCCATCTGCTGGTTCACTCCCCAATTGGCAGCAACAGCTGGAGCTGTGCCGATCCGAAGTCAGGAGCCAGGAGCTTCTTCCGGGTGTCCCATGTGGGTGCAGGGTCCCCAGGAATTGGGCCATTTTGTACTGCTATCCCAGGCCATAACAGAGAGCTGGATTGGAAGAGGAGCAGCCGGGAGTAGATATGGATGCTATATGGGATGCCGGCGCTTCAGGCCAGGGCGTTAACCCGCTGCGCCACAGCACCAGCCCTTTTCTCTGTTTCAATGGCTACTTTGTCTGATCTTAGAGAAAAGTCAGTGTGTTAGACCAGCAGCACTCAGATGTGGTTCTGTGCCTGAGCTGCCCTGGGGAGTGTTAAAAAACTTTTAAGAAAGAAGATCCTGAGTCCCTTACATAAGAGGTCTGCTTTTGTAGGTTTGGGGTAAGGCCCAGAAATACCTATTTTTTTTTTTTAAAGCCTCCCTGGGGATTCTGTTAAATAAAGCACTGGAGTGGGCCACCTCATGAAACCAGGTGGCCTGTGCCTGGAGAGATGGCAGCTGAGGCTTGTCACTTTACAGCAGCTGTGACTCTTTCCCGGTGGTCCTGGGGAGAGAGAGCAGCTGGATTCTTTCTCAGATGCTAGGGCTGGGCTTGTAGGATCATTCATAACAAGGTGTAAAGGGTGACCCTTTCCGTGGAGGACTCTTCCCCAGAAATATATCTGCTGCAGTGGATGCTAATTTCAGGCCCTGTGACTAAGGGAAGTGAAGAGCTTCAAACAAAGTAGGCGTGGAGATCTTCCAGTTGTTCCTTAAATCAGTGACTCTTAAACTTGGCTGATCATCAGAGTCATCTGGGAGGCTTTTTAAAAATACAGATGGGGGGGGGGGGCTGTGCTCCAGAACTACTGAATCTGGATCTCAGGTGCATGTCCCACCCCCCAAATGCGTGATTATTAATAAATAAGAGTCTCCAGGTGATTTGGATGCCTAGGCTAGCTGGGGGATCTTGATTTTTCAACCGTATAATAGGGACACTGTCTGCTCTTTATTAGGTCTCTAAGAAGTTTTAAAAATAGTTTAAGGACAAATGATAGGAACTGCGTCACACAAGGGGTAGGAAATAGGTACGATTTGTCAGCCTTAGAAGTAATACAGAAAAAATGTAAAAATTATTAAAGAAGGGATGGAAGCTTGGCAGACCTGGGGAGAGAAGGGAAAGTTGGGGTACCCTGGACAGTGGTAACTCTGGGGTCCTCCTGTAAGGGGTGATTCACAAATGATCCCCTCACAAAGCCATCATGAATCATCCACAGAAGACCCTCAATCTTTCAGATTCTGCGATTTGTAACTAAGCAGATAGCAGGCTCGTGGACACTCTGCTTTGTTCCTGATGAACTCATTCAAGGAATGTTTGCCAACCCTTAGGCGCTACAGACCTTACAGCTTTGTTCCCTTGCTGGGAACTGCATCTCTCTCACAGATTCACTCTTTGGAGGGGCTTCCAGGAACGGGAAAGGCTTCTGATGGACCCTAAGATGGGAACTAAGGGGACAGTTTTGAGAATCAGATGACAGCATTCATTCCTTCAGGGTTCTACAGAACACAAGGCTCGTGTGGCCACAGCAGCAGGACTTATGCAAGAACCAGGATACAAGAAGGCTCTGATCCCAGGCTGGAACTTTAAACTTGAGCATTGGCTTTTCTCTGGGCTCTGGGCTGAAAGTTTCATTAACCTCTGTCCTCGGGGTTCAGGGACATGGTGCCCCATGTGTGCATACCTCTATGAAGTCTTTGACTTCTGACCCCAAACCCAGTGTGGTCTAAGATCCCAGCTCCTCGTTGAAGCCCTTCCTTTAGATACTCATGGACAATCCTTCCATCTCTGTGTCTCTCCGGATCCCAGAAATGACCCCATTGAAGACTGGAGCTCAACATTCCGACAAATCGCAGAACGGATGCTAAAAGTGCAGGAGAAACAGGAAGCTTTTGTGCTCAACCCTGCGGTTGGGGTAGGGCCTCGTTCTTCTTTTCCTATGTGCCTTCCCCTCTCCCCCTGAAACTGAGAATGGCTTGCCATTTGCTTGGACCTCTGGTTTCGGGCTGTATAACATCTTGTCTAAATTCCGGAGGCATGATGTGTCTGCTAACGTTATAAATCACATCCTGATTTCTTGTTTTCCACCTTGTGATGTTTGCCTTCCTGCTGACCCTGGCTCTCAAATCAGCAATCTTTAAACACTTCAGTAGCTCTATTTAAAGGCTCTCTTTTCCATCTGTGTAGAGACACCATTGAATAGCTGTTGTGATGTCTCATTCTGCCTCTTTGTGTATTTAAATTTCAAATATGAACTTTAAAAAAATATGGTGCAGTTTTATCCTTCTGCCTTTTGAAGTTCTTTCCAAAACTGGGTGTGCTTTTCTTTTCTTTTTTTTTTTTTTTTTAAGATTTATTTATTTATTTAGAAAGAGTTGCAGAGAGAGAGAGAGGGAAAGACAGAGAGAAAGAGAGCTTCCTTGGCTGGCGCCGTGGCTTAACAGGCTAATCCTCTGCCTTGTGGCGCCAGCACACCGGGTTCTAGTCCCGGTTGGGGTGCCGGATTCTATCCCGGTTGCCCCTCTTCCAGTCCAGCCCTCTGCTATGGCCCAGGAAGGCAGTGGAGGATGGCCCAAGTCCTTGGGCCCTGCACCCATATCGGAGATCAGGAGAAGCACCTGGCTCCTGGCTTTGGATCAGCGAGATGTGCTGGCCGCAGTGGCCATTGGAGGGTGAAACAACAGCAAAAAGGAAGACCTTTCTCTCTGTCTCTCTCTCTCTCACTATCCACTCTGCCTGTCGAAAAAAAGAAAAAAAAAAAAAAAGAAAGAGAGCTTCCATTCACTGATTTACTCCCCAGATGGACACAACAGCTAGCACTGGGCCAGGCTGAAGCCAGTAACCAGGATCCAGGGGCTTCTTCTGTAGGTGGCAGGGGCCCAGGTACTTGGGCCATCCTCTGCTGCCTATCCCATGCGATTAGCAGGAAGCTGGATCGGAAGTGGAGAAGGTGGGGCATGAACTAGTGCCTATATGGGATGCCAGCATTGTAGACCACAGCTTTACCCTCTATGCCACAATCCAGTCTTTACCAACTATGCCACAATGCTGACCCTTGGGTGTGCCTTTTTAGCTTCTAACGCTGCTATTCCTCTGTTCTCCTCTGGGTGGTAGCTCCATCTCACTGGAACCATCTCCCCTGGCTTTGGCCTTGCGACGGCCTTCACCAAATCACTGCCTATGCCTCCCTCTCCTGGTGGTGGGCACATCTGACATTCCCCTAGAGCCTCCTTTTGTGTGACAGGAAGTCAGAACCTCATGTTATGCCAGAGGTTTGCACCTGCAGCTTCCAGAGCCTCCTTGTGCTTCTCTCCTCTGTGGAACTGTTGACTTTCAATCTTATTTTCTCCATCACTGCTTTGTATGTTTTAGCCTATGTTTGATTGACACATAACTATACATATTTACAGGGTAAAGTGTGACGTTTTAGTGCATGTTTGTGTCACTTAATGACCAGATTAATTAGTGTATTCTTCATCTCAAATATTTATCATGTCTTTGTAGTGAGAACATTCGAGATCCTCTCTTCCAGCTAGTTTGAAATAGACAGCACACCATTCTTAGCTATAGGCACCCTGCTGTGCAATGGAACATTTAACTGCAGTAGAACAATTAACTATTTAACTGTGACATTTCACCCTTTGACCTCTCCCATTCCCCTCTCCCCTTCTCCTCCCCAGCCTCTGGTGACCACCCTTCTATGAGATTGATTTCTTTAGAGTCCACCTATGGGTGAAATCACAGAGCATTTCTCTTTCAGTGTCCATCTTATTTCAGCCAACATAATGCTCACCTGTGTCGGTGTGAATGACAGCATTCCTACTGTTTTATGGCTGAGTAGTATATCATTTTGTAAGTACACCGCCTATTCTCCACCCACTCAGCTGTTGATAGGCACTGAGGTCGATTCTACACCTTGGCTATCGTGGAGAGTGCTGCCATAGGCATAGGAGGGCAGATCCAGCCACTGGGTTTGACAGCCTCCTTGTTGGCATCTCTTTGCCTGTTTGATGTGTTGTATATTTGGACCATTGCAACAGCCACTACACTGCTCTGTCCAAAGCATGTGACATGTGGTCTTTGGATTGACCCATGACAAAGAATGGTGGGCATGGTGGCACAGAAAGAAAAGCATTCTCTGAAAAAAACCCTTGACTCGGTCACCAAGAGATCCAATCCCTGTGACTTCCTCCCCAGAGTCCTGAATGGGCCGTAGGAGTCATCAGAAGTGGCCCCTTTTCTCTCCCTTCTCTTCTTAGTGAAGCCCTCCTTGGCATTCCTCACGGCACACTGGGAGCCACCAGGACTGTCAAGAGGTCACTAAACACGGGTCCTTACCCATAGGCTCCAGCGTCTTCCTTCCTCTCACCTTCCCTCTTGGCTGTCATTGCCTCCCCAGCCTGAGGGTCTCAGTGGTTCCTCCCGGATGAAAGGCGGAAGTGCCACCAAGGTCCTGTTGGAAACCCTGTTATTAGCAGCGCACAAGACGGTGGACCGGGGCATTGCAGCCTCTCCAAAGTAAGGAGGGGCTGGACCGGAGAGAGATCAGAGTCAGGCAGGGGAAGGGGTGGTGTGCACGGGGGACTGGCAAGTCCAGAGCTGTGAAGTGGGCTGGTGGCAGCCAGACTGCCACCCCGCCACCTGCCCCAGGACGGGAGCTGGCAAGTGGATGCTGCTGTTCCTACCACGTGCTTGCGGGGTCCGGCTTGTTTCCAGTGGACTCTGGAGTCCTCAGGGCCAGGCCTAATCCCTGAGCCTGCCTGGGATCTCCAAGGCCAGCCTGGCTCCTGCAGGTCCTTGACTGGGGACAACCCCGGCCATGTAGGGTAGAGCTCGTCCTGCTGTGGGCCTCCTCTCTTCCCCAGGTTTCCTGTCTCGCTTCCAGACTGTTCCTTTTCATCCTCTTCAACTCTCAGACCCCACCCTCTTCCCAATGCCCCCACAATGCTCTTACCCCTCTTCCCGTCCTTGAGTTTTCTGCCCACTGAAGCCCTTTCTGATCTTCCCGAATGCAGTCTGCTCTACTCTCTGTGTACCCAGCAGGACCAGCAGACTTGGGTTTTAAGGGGGGGGGGGTTGGAGGGTACCTAGGCTTTCTGAGAGGGCGCTGGGCCCTCCCTGGCAGCTGGTGGCCTTTTTCCCAGATGCCTCCTGGAAATCCTGCGGACATTTGAGCGGGCTCATCAGGTCACCTACAGCCAAAGCCCCAAGATTGCCGCCCTGATGAAGCAAGTCAGCAGCAGGTGTGTAGATGTGTGTGTGGCCTGGGTGGGGGTCGCCCTGAGGGCAGGGGCCTTCCCTGAGACCTGGTCAGGTGGTGAGGGCGATGCGTCTGTGTGTTGGCAGGCCATGGCAGGCTTCTTGTTTGTTTACTACCACTGTGCTCTTCCAAGTGCCTCTCTGACCTCTTCACTGTGGTCTCTCCTGTCCTGGCCCCGACTCCTCTCAGCCTGAAGAAGAAAGGCCGTGTGCACTTGGTCGGCTGGCAGACCCTGGGCATCATTGCCATCATGGACGGAGTTGAATGCATCCACACCTTTGGCGCTGGTGGGGACCTCGGTCCAGACGTCTTTCCTGATTCCTCCTGATCCCAACCACGCTGGCCACTGGCCAGACACTGTCCCACCAAACCGCGGGGGTTCCTCTATGCCCAGCCTGCCCTATTTAAATAAGCATAACGGTCAAATGCTTCTTCCATCGAACCCCAGCTCAGTGTTTGATTACTTAACTCCTACTCCTGTGCTTTGCTCTGGTCTCCCTCATGGGTTACTCCTCATCCTCTGCTCCACCTGCTGTCTTCCCCTCCCAGCCCCATGGACACCCCCATGGTCTAGAACCCCGCTTTCCTGTAACACCCACCACTTCTATCTCCCTGTCCTTAAATTCCCCAGATTTCCGAGATATCCGTGGCTTTCTCATGGGTGATCACAGTGACATGTTTAACCAGAAAGCTGAACTCACCAACCAGGTCAGAGGAAGACGGGACCTGGGGTGGTTGTGAAGGTCATCGGTGTGCAGAGGGTGGGAGGGAAGGAGAAGAGAATGGAGGGTGCACATTAGGAGAGATGGTCCAGAGAAGGGGTGGTGAGTGAGAGGTCAGGAGTTCTGGGGCAGCACAGGAAGTGTGGAAAGCTGTGTTCACCCCCCGAGCCTGGCTCCACACCACTGACTTCCCACCTCCTCTTGGGCAATATACTTTGCTAGTGGGAGCCTCAGGTTTCCATCTGTGGCAGCTGCCCTCCAGGGTCCTCCTGTGTCTTCAAGTCTGTGTTCCACTGTGCTTGCCTGGAAGGACTTTCCCATCTTCTCCTGCCCCAGGGTCCCCAGTTCACCTTCTCCCAGGAGGACTTCCAGACTTCCATCCTGCCCTCCCTCACAGACATTGACACTGTGGTCTTCATCTTCACTCTGGATGGTGAGGGGGATGATGGGAGTGGGGGGTTGGGAGGGCGGAGGTGGTAGGGAGCTCAGAGGAGCTGTTGATTCTCTGAGTTCACGGGAGGAATGGGATGAGAGGCCTGAATGGACCCTAGGGTAGTGGGAATGACAGCAGCCCAGCAGCCTTTTGATTCTGATGCCTTCCCGGTCTCCTAGACAACCTCTCAGAGGTGCAGACACTGGTGGAGCAGGTGAAAGAGAAGACCAGCAACATCCAGGCCCTGGTGCACAGCACTGTGGGGCAGTCCCTGCCGGTGAGGGTCCCGCCTTGAGGAGGGGGCTCTAGCTGGCAGTTACAGCCAGGCCTTCCTGGAAAGACCTCTCCTCTCACCTGTCTTTCTCTTCAGAGCCCCCTGAAGAAGCTCTTTCCTTCCATCATCAGCATCACATGGCCACTGCTCTTCTTTGAGTATGAAGGGAACTTCATCCAGGTATGGGGAATGACAAGGTGATCCCTTCAGTGAGGGGCTCTTTTGAAGGCTATGTCTCCCCACAAAGCCAACTGGGCAAGTTCTTGAGTTACCAGACTACTAGTTAGAGTTTCCAAGGCAACGAGCTACTGAGTTCACTTCTCTCTAGGAATATGCTAAAGGCATGGTATAGGCCACTGGACAGAAATCTCATTTGTCCTTTGGAACAGGTTGATCATCAATACCATAGTCATCTTCATTATCCAAAAGCCATTAAGGCATTTTTTTTTGATAAGTTATACTCTGTTTATATCACTGCAGATCATGTTTAGCCTTTTTGTGCTAATAAAATTATGATCTAGTATAAGCACTAATAATAAACATAGACATAATCATCAGTTTCTGTGCACATTGCAATTTAGTTTGGAATTGGCATGAAGAGATCTAGATGCCGATTGCTGTGTGGGCCATAAAAGACAGCAATTTTACATCTTTTTTTTAAGTCTATCTATCTATCACCTATTTATTTATTTGAAAGTCAGAGCAATTTACTTATTTGAAAGTCAGAGCGACAGCGAGAGAGAGAGAGAATCTTCCATTTGCTGGTTCACTCTCCAAATGGTTGCAACAACCAGGTCCGGGGCCAGGCAGAAGCCAGGAGCCAGGAATTCCCTCTGGGACTCCCACCTTTGTAGCAAGGGCTCAGGTACAAGGGCCATCTTCTGTTACCTCCCTAGACATATTAGCAGGAAGCTGGGTTGTTAGCAGAGCAACCAGGACTCAAGCTGGCACTCCAATATGGGATGCTGGCATTGCAAGTGGCAGCTTAAACACTGAGCCACAATGCTAGCCCACTGGGTTTCCGTTTTCTTCACACACTGCCAGCGCAGCCATCACAGAGCAGAACCTGGGCCCCAAAGGGAAAGATGCAGTCTCTTACCCATTATTCAGAACACCTCCTTTAGCAACCCTCTAGGCAAGCATGCTGCCTCACCTGCTGTTGGAACTCTTACGGCGGCTTCTATCCTAGGCAGGGGATCCGCTTCCCTTCCAATGTGTATGTTTGTCTTCCTTCCAAACAGTGCTCATTGGTCACATCTCTACTGCATGCTCTGCACGTCCATTGTCTCCTTTGAGATCTCCCATCTTCTAAGACATCTTCTCTAATTGAGCTCACGTCACCTTAGCTGCTCAGTTGTTATATTCTTCTCCACACTGGGATAGCCTGTCACACTTTACAAAGTATCTCATATACCTTATCTCCGTTCTCACAACAATCTGCTAAAGAATGTCTATTTAATATTGCCATTTCATGGTTGAAACCAAGAGATTGTGATCATGGCTATTTAGCTAAAATAGGAGTCAGGATTTGAACTCAAGGCTTGTGACTCTAAATCCATGGTTTATTCGCCATATAAAATTTTTAGTTGTATGTAAGAACCAGGTTCTTTCTCTCTTTCTCTCTTTTCCCTTTCTCTCTTTCTTTCTCTCTCTCTTTCTCTCTCTCTCTCTCTCTTTCTCTCTCTCTTGCTCTCTTTCTCTCTTTCTTTCATTCTCTCTCTCTTTCTTTCTTTCAACAAACATCATATGCCAGGTACTATTCCAGGGATAAGGAAAATAGTAGAGAATGGTATTTGTGATCTTCTAAGCAATTGTAGCTTAAAAGAAAAAGCTTATGATAGTAATATACTTTCATCCACTGGTTCACTCCCAAATGGCTGCAATGACCGGAGCTGGGCCAATCTGAAGCCAAGAGCCAGGAGCTCCCATGTAGGTGCAGGGGCTCAAGCACTTGGGCCATCTTCTGCTGCTTTCCCAGTTGCATTAGTAGGGAGCTGGATCAGAAGTGGAGCAGCTAGACACAGACCAGGGCCCTATGGGATGCTGGTGTCACAGGTGGTAACTTAACCCATAATGCTACAACACTGGCCCCCATGTACTGCTTTAATAAGTCTTCTGGGTATATTCACTCATTCTTTTTGGAAGGTATTTATTTATTTATTTCTTCTTACTGATTTGTAAGAAGGGGTATTTATAGACAGTAGCCTTTTTTGTTGTTCTAGATTTTTTTCTGTCTATTATATTTTTATAATAGTGATGCAGAGACATTTAAATTTTTATGTAGTCAAATCTACCAATCTTTTCCTTTGTGAATTTTGTCTTTTGCTTTCTGCTGGCTTTATTCCTTTAACTGGATTGTAACTGTTTGAAACAGGAGACATCCATTAGGGCTGGTAGATCTTTAGCTGTAGAAATATTTTTGATACAAACTGCCCCCACATCCTTAATCTGAAAAATTTCAAACATACAGAGAAATTGCAAGAATAGTGCAATGAGCACCCATATGCTTTTCCCTAAATTCAACAATCATTAACATTTTCCACATTTGTTTCACCTCTTCTTTCCTCTGAATCATTTGAAAGATAATCAGAGCTATCACGACACTTCACAGTAATTACTTTGGCATGTGTCCCCTAAGAACAAGGGCATCTGTTTACATACGTATGGTATAATTATCCACTCAGGAAAATAGCAATTAATAAAAATACTACTGTCTAATATCCAGACCATATTCAAACTGCCCTCCATTCTCCCGTATTGTTTTTATTTTTCTGGATCCAGGATCCAACCAAAGATAACTCATTGCATTTAGTTATCAGGTCTCTGTGGTTTCCTTTAATCTAGCTGAGTTCCTCGGTCTTCTTTCTTTTTTTGTCTTCGGTGACATTGATGTTTAAGAAGTCTAGGCCATTGTCTTCCAGAACGTGCCTCACTTTGGATTGGCCTGGTTGTTTCTGCCTTATGTTTGGGGCCCATTTTTTGGCGTGAGTACTGCAAAGGGGAGGTGGTGTCCTAATCAGGGCATCACAGCAGCAGGTGCCTGATGTCAGCTTGTCACTCTGTTGGTGACACCGCGTTTGATCGTTGGTGAAAGTAGTGCCTGCTAGCATTCTCTGTGTCCTGTTCCTCAGGAATCTCCCATGATCTCAGCATCCACCATGATCACTGGCTGAATCAGTTTCTGACTGGGGTGGCTTTGCTATTTCTAGCCCTCTGTCTACGTTATGACTTGTATTCTTCTGTACAGCAAAACTTTCTCTTCTCCCTCCTAGCCATTTCTGTTTGTTTGCTTAGTATTTGTATAGATTCATGAGTGTGGTGTTGTAAAATGTGTTTTAATCCATTTTGTCATTATTCACTCATTTTAATACTCAAAATGATTCTTGTGATATAGTCACATCAGTATTTGAATCCTGTGCTATATTTCTTTTTGTGGGGAAAAAAAAAAAGAAGAAAGGAAATCCACTTATTTTTAAGCAAGGGATAGAATCCTTTTGTATCTTATAGGTTTTGTGTAACAAGATACTCCAAAAATCATGCCACTGCTGTTTATTGGTCTCTTTCTTACTATTATTTACATTGCTGTGTGTCCAAGTACACTATTTCACCCAGTTAATATTGTAGGGAGGAACCCAAAAACACGGTCACAGATTCAATTGTCCTTTCTCTGGTCCAGCCCTGGAGTCGCAATCCTTCCAGGGAATCCTCATTCTCCCTGGGTTCTATTATTAAAACTCTAGTCGCTAGGTGTATTCACACTGCTGCTGGTATGTCTTTGCCTCTAATCTCTATCAGTACAAACAACAAGGGCACGTGTGTGTGTACTATATATGTGCTCATATATATTCTGACTTTTCTTCCTCTTTTCCTTTAGCAAGAACATTGATTTACAACATCATCAACATATTTATTCAGTCCTAAAATATACACTAAACAGTTGTAGAGTTGCTACCCTAATACCATCTATCACCTACAAAAGTTACCCAAAAATGTTCAAGATTTCTTTGCAGTTCTTCTTGTTTTATGATCATATCCCACTAAAAGTATATAATCAGAGTGAAGTATTGACAAATAATTTGAATTGATTCTTTTTTCCTCTGTAGTGATGTTATCAATGTAATAAACAGTTAGGTTCACTGTTTTCTTTTTTAAAAAAATTATATATCTTTTGAAAGAGAGAGCGATAGAGAGGAAGAGAGAAAGAGAAAGATCTTCTGTCTGCTGGTTCACTCCCCCAAATGATTGCAGTGGCTGGGGCTGGCCCAGGCTGAAGCCAGGAGCCCAGAGTATCATCCAGGTCTCCCACATGGGTGGCAGAGGCCTTGAGCCATTAAGCTACAGCTTGGGATGACTGCGCCCCATATTGGAATCCTTAGGTTCGAGTCCCAGCTACGGTCCCCATTTCAGCTTCCTGCTAATGTACACCCTGTGAGGCAGTGGGTGATGGCTCAAGTACTTGAGTCCTTGACACCCAATCAAGTTCTGAGCTCTTAGCTTCAGCACGGCCCAGCCCCGGCCGTTGCAGGCATTTGGAGAATGAATCAGTGGATGGGAGCTTGCTCTCTCTCTCCCTCTCTCTCTCTCTGCTTTTCAAGTAAAATTAATTCATTAAAACATGCTCAAACATGAGTGAAGGCTCCGGGTTTGCATGGGACAGTCCTGGTTTGCACTTATCGTCTCCAACAATTAGACCTTGAGTTGGTCAAACAAATCATATCTGCATTTTGGTCCCTTGTTTTCAACTGTTGATTTCCTGTCAGATAATAGGGCCCTATCCAACCTGCTTTCTCATTTCCTCTAATTTTCAACACTCTTGTGTCTCCCCTTTTTAGAAGTTCCAGCGTGAGCTCAGCACCAAATGGGTGCTGAATACGGTGAGTACAGGGGCCCACGTGCTTCTTGGGAAGATCCTACAAAACCACATGTTGGAAATCCGCATTAGCAACTCCAAGCTCTTCTGGCGGGCCCTGGCCATGCTGCAGGTAGGGGCGTGAGCGGGAGGGGCGGGGTGGGTCTGGCCTCAGTGCCCAGGCTGTCACAGGAGGGCGCTTTGCAGAGCTGTGGAGATATGTAGGGTAAGGGCTGACTTTTCCCCTGAGTTCCTCTCATGCTTCTGCTAGGTGCATCCTTTCCTTTAAGAAATTTTTGTGGAACTATAAACGATAGGAAGGATTCTTTTAGTTCCAAGTGTGCGACAGAAACTAGGTTTATACTGGTTCATACTGGTTCATGCTGGTTCACACTAACCAAGGCAAATGACTGAACAGCCCCAGAGCAGCTGGATTCAGATACTCTAATGATGAGCTCCAGAACCTTCAGGCCTTAGCTCTGCCTTCCTCTGGGTTTCACTCATTCTCAGGTAGGTTTTCTCCATTAAGTGGCAAATCAGCCATCCATAGTGCCAGACTGACGTCTAACCAACTTAGCAACCTTCGTGGGGAGAAAGTTGATTTGTCCACACGATTCTCACAAATGCCAGGGGGAAGGCTCTCATTGGTTCGGCTTGGGTCACATGCACAACCTGGAACCAACTCCTGAGCTCAAGGGGAAAGAGCACTGCATCCACACTCGTCCATGGACTTCCAGGATAGTAGTGTAGGAAGGGCTGGGAGGTGAGCCTCCGTCTAGCGTCATGGCCTGAGCACGCAGAGCAATGGTTCCCCAGGGGAAAACCAAGGTGTTGATGCCAGAAAGAGGAGGAATGGATGCTGAGCAGATAGCGTGACAGATGGCCATGGAAATATGGCTGCCAGATTTAGCAAAGTAAAATGCAGGACACTCAGTTAAATTTGCATTTCAGATAAATAAGGAATAATTTTTAGCGTAAAATGTCCTATGCAATATTTGGCACATATATAATTTTTTTCATTATTTATCTGAAATTCAAATGTAACAGGATGTCCTATGGTTTTAGTGCTAAATCCAGTGAAAGGAATCAGTCAGTGAGCATCTAGCAAGCACACCAGGTCCCTAAGACAATCTCTGGTCATCACTGAAGTCCAGAGGAACTACAGAAGAGGTGGAGGTGGAGTCCGCACACACTACAGCAAAACAGAGGCTCCACGGAAGAGGTGATATTTACTCTAGGCCTGCTGGTTAAGGACTTGGGTAGATGCAGGACTGAAAGGCTTTCCTATAAAAAGGAACACTGACCAGAGAGGGGATGGGTTAGAGGGGAGCAGGAAGGGGAGTAAACACAAAAGGTTAGAACCAGACAGGAATCTGAACTTGCCGGTGCTTTCCAAAACACGGCCACCAGCCACACGCCATTACTGAACCTCGAAATGTGGCTAGTGTGGCTGAGAAACTGAATTTTAGTTTTATTTAAAAATTAAAGCAGTTTTTTTTTTCATTAAATGCAACTTTATTGTTTTGGTAGGACTACGTTTAAATCAAGGTATTCTATGATTGTAAAATACACACCAGATATCGAAGACTTATTGCAAAAATATTGTAAAATACCTCATAACTTTTAATATTGCTTACATGCTGAAATACTTTATATATCTCATTAAATTATTAAAAATTAATTTTCCTATTCTTTATATTTTTTATTTTAATTCTATTTGAAAGGCAGAGACAGAGAAACAGATAGACAGAAAGAGATCTTCCATCCACTAGCTCTTTCCCCAAATGCTCACAGCAAGCAAGATTGGGCCAGGATGAAGCCTGGAGCTAGGAACTCAATCCAATTCTCCCATGTGGTTGTCAGGGACCCAAGTACTTGCGCCATCACCTGCTGTCTCCCAGGGTACACACCAGCAGGAAGCTGGACTCAGAAGCACAGCCTGAAGGCTGTCATGGGCTGCAGCCATCCCAAGCAACATCTTAACTGCTGCACCAAATGCCTACGTCCCACCTCTCTTTTAATGTATCTATTAGAAAACTTAAAATTACACATGCTGCTTGCAGTATATTTCTACTGGACAGCGCTGAGCTAGATAGAGGGACAGGTAGTGACAAAACGGAAGCAGTATCTGCAGATGAACTGTCTTGACAGCAGTGTGCAGGATGCTTTAATTAAGGAGAAAACTGGAGGGAGGGCGTACATTTTAAGATTAGCAACCTATGAAGTTGGTGGGACACAGCTGAGAATTTGTCCAATCTGCCATTAGTTCTGCAGTTTAACCCAGCCAATCAAGGCCCACCACCGATTTTTTTTTTAAGATTTATTTATTTTACTTGAAAGTCAGAGTTACATATAGAGAGAAGGAGAGGCAGAGAGAGAGAGAGAGAGAGAGAGAGAGAGAGAGAGGGAGGGAGGGAGAGAGAGAGTCTTCCATCCACTGGTTCACTCCCCAACTGGCTGCAATGGCTGGAGCTGGGCCCATCCAAAGCCAGGAGCCAGGAGCTTCTTCCAGGTTTATCACATGGGTGCAAGGGCCCAAGGGCTTGGGCCATCTTCTACTGCTTTCCCAGGCCATAGCAGAGAGCTGGATAGGAAGTGGAGCAGCCGGGACTGGAACCAGCGCCCATGTGGTATGCCGGCACTGCAGGTGGCAGCTTTACCTGCTACACCACAGCACCAGCCCCATCCACCACCTATTTTAACTCCATTTTCCCCATCCCTGGGAATTATGGGACTGTCTATGTTCCTTCTTCAGTATCCCAGCCTCCCACCTTCCCAGTTCTTCCTTGACCTCACTCAGTTCTCCTGGCTTTCTCGCCTGGAACTGACCTTACCACTTGTTCCACAGCGGTTCTCTGGACAGTCCAAGGCGCGATGCATTGAAAGCCTACTCCAAGCGATTCACTTTCCTCAGCCGTTGTCAGATGATATTCGGGCTGCTCCCATCTCCCGCCACATCCAGGTTGCACACTGCAAAGATCAGGTATCCTGCCCAATGGCTGGTCTTTCAACACTTAGTGAGTACTTCAATGTGTCGGGAACTTTGCTTGACACTGGGTTTACAAAGTTCAGTGACATTCTGTCCACCAGGAGCTCCTCATTCATGTGACAGTGACAAACGGTCACAGAGTTGTGAAAAAGGTACTGCAGAGGCATAGGAAACGGGTCTTCAGTTCTGCCTAGAGGAGCATCAGAAAGGGAGGGGGGCGTGTTTGGACTGGGTTTTAAGGAAGAATAGGAGTTTTTTGGTTCCTCTCTGCTGTTGACCCACTGTATTACCACTTTCTAGTCTTCTTTTATTTTTAAAAGATTTATTAGTTAATTATTTGAAAGGCAGAGTTATAGAAAGAGAAGGAGAGACAGAGAGAGAGAGAGAGAGAGAGAGAGACAGAGACATAGAGAGAGAGGAGAGGCAGAGAGAGCGATCTTCCCACTGCTGGTTCCCTCCCCGAGTGGCTGCAACAGCCAGGCTGAAGCCAGGAGCTGGGAGCTTTATCTGGGTCTCCCACGTGGTTGTAGGGGTCCAAGTACCTGGACCATCCTGCGCTGCTTTCCCAGGCACATTAGCAGGGAGCTGGATCAGAAGCAGAGCAGCCGGCACTGGAACCGGTGCCCATATGGGATGCCTGCATCACAGATGGCCGCTTAACCTGCTGTGCCACAACTCCGGCCCCCACCACTTTGTAGTCTTGGTGACTTTGTATTCTTGCATCCACCCTGGTGGATCCTGACTCCCACTCTGAGTGCTCGAACTCCTCCAGATGACCTCACTGTCTCAGCCCTCAGTTCGTCTTGCCTCTTCCCCACAGGTGATTCCCGTAGCCTTGCTGAGCCTCCTATTCCGGTGCTCCATCCCTGAGGCTCAGGCGCACCTGGCTGCGGCTGCTTCCATCTGCGAGGCTGTCAGGAGCGCCCTCACTGGGCCCGGCCGGAAGCGCAGCGCGGACCCCCAGGAGGCTCCGGAACCTGCTGTGCAGTGAACTGATGTTTCCGGGCGTGTGAAGACGGCCCAGCCAGCGGGGTCCGAGGGGACTTGTGCCAGCAGCACATGTGATGGGAGGAAGAAGCCCAGTTTCCAGGGGTACCTACAGCTCAACATGGGAAGAAAGAGTCTGACCACCCTGGAGGAGACGTTCTTGTTCTTGACCCAATGGTTTCCATGTTCACTGGCTTATTCTGATATCAAAAATAAAATCCAGTGTCTTGTTTTGGAAAGTTAACCTTCCAAGGTCAGTAAACAGACTCAGTGGGTGAGAAGTGGGACAGGACGGATGGCAGAGGTTGATCTCAACATCAGATTCTTTAATTCTTACCCCATCCCTCTTTGTGTGGCCCCGATCAAACGTGATTCTAGCATCACAATATCCCCCAGTTCCAACATACAGGCACATGCATATGCACATGGGCACACACTCCGATCACACAGACACAAATCAAGAAGTGGGAACTTTAAGATAATTCCTAACATAAGGCACCCAGGGAAAGGCAATCTTGATTCGACATGACAGAATCCTTATCACTAGAATGAATTCTACACCCAGATATTAGATTATGAAGTAGGGGTTGCATCCCCAGCCCCAGGTTTGTAGGAGGAACACAAGGAGCTCTGAGGGTGCTGAACATCCTTTGGTGGCAGGACCCAACAAACACGGGAAACTCTAGTCTGCACATTGTAGATCTCAAAGGTACCCTTGTTCACCCCAGATCCATGCCAATCCTGCAGTTAACTGTGATGTATGGCTCCGATAGTAGAGAGATGGCTCCCCCTTGTGCCCAAGAAATATCCAGGTTACAGACACCCAGGAACACCATAATAAAACCTCTGTCAAGAAGGTCCCTGGAGCTTTTAGGTAGGAGGGTGGCTACTAAGGAGCCCGGATGTAGGTTTTATGGGATGATCAACCTTTCAAAGGCAGCCATAAGGTCCCTTCTATACATCCGAGGGCCCCCAGCCTCTATCTGATTAGTGTTTTCCTTTCTACGTCTTTCCAGTGCAGCGTTATATCTCTAACCAAACACAGTTCTCACAGTGCCTTCTGAGTGTCACTCCTTCGTGTCTCACTCTCCACAAACACCTGTTCCTAACTCTGCAACTCGACATGGCTAAAGTTAGGCAAGTTTCCTGCAAGGCCCTTTTCTTCTCTTTCCCCCACAATTCTCTCCAATGTGCTTTGATTGAGTAAATTTATCTCACATCTGGGCATCACAAGCAGGGTCAAGTCAGAGAAGAGACCCAGCTTTCTTTGGCTTGAGAGGGCAGAGAATCTTTCGATCCCGTTAATGATCTGTGTGTGGAGCAGCCCCACTCTTACCTGTGAATGGGATATACTATAGAGCTAGCTTTCTCCAGTGCTAGATGAAGGAGGACCCTAGACAGTGAGAGTTCTTTTACTTGCCAAGTAATTGAATGGTAACATGTCAAGTGAATTCAATTCTTATATAGTTGGACATGATGTTCAGGGGTTATGAGAAAAGTAGAGTAATGCTCAGCCTTGGGGGACATTAGAGACCAGACTGTAGTATTATGGAGGAGACACAGATGCCTGGATTTGATCCTCATCCCCTAGGAAGCCACAGATACATATGAGCAGTTCCAACAGAAGAAGACAGAGTTGAAGTGGGTGGAAGAGCAGGGTAAGTACAGAGATCTGCCAAGATTGTTTTGGGAGATTACAAGGTAGACCAAGAATCAAGGAAAGTTTTGGGAGAAAGGAGATTAGGGAAGGGTGAAAGAACAGCCAAATAAAACCGAGAGCTTTTGGAAACTTGCACTTGTATGTGGATCTGACATTAGGAACTGAATCGTTGTGAATAGTATCTGTGACCTAGGCAGAGCTAAAGAAGTTCAGAGGTTTCTAAGAATTATCTGGACACAAATGGTTGGGTAACAGCTTTTTTTTAATTTAAAGATTTATTTATTTGAAAGGCAAAATTACAGAGAGGCAGAGAGAGAGAGAGAGATAGAGAGAGTCTTCCAACCACTGGTTCACTCCCCAAATGGCCATGACGGCCAGAGCTGGGCTAATTTAAAGCCAGGAGCCAGGAACCTCTTCTGGGTCTCCAATATGGGTGCAGGAGCCCAGGAACTTGGGCCATCTTTTACTGCTTTCCCGGGCCAGAGCAGGAAGCTGGATCGGAAGTGGGGCAGCCAGGACTTGAACCAGTGCCCACTTTGGATGCCAGCACTGCAGGTGGCGGCTTTACTCCCCACGCCACAGTGCTGGCCCCTGGGTGACAACTTTTACCATTATTTGGAGAAAGAACATATCTGAGGGCAAAAACAGCTAGAATAACATGGACCATGATGATGCTGAAACAAATAAAGGACCTGGCCCAGAAGACTGGCAGGGATTGTGGCAGATGAATGAAATGCTTTTCCTGTACACCTATTTGTTGGATCAAAAGCAAAACACATCTTCTGGGGCAGAAGATGCTTGGATAGTGCACACACTTCAAGCCTAAATATATTTTACAAATGGAACTCATGATCTATACTCTAAATCAACATGCTATTATTCTCATAGCTTAGGCAGTCTTGGATACTAGACAGGCTGGAGCCAGGCCTTGAATGTTTGATCGGCTTTAAGTTTGAAGGAAGACGCTGATATCAGGTAGAAGAAGGAGGGGCCTCAGCCTGGTTCCAGGCATGAGCTCCACAAACACAACAAAACCCTAAGATCCCATCTAAACGCAAGCAGGGCTTCAACAGGTGGGTCACATCGCAGAGGTTGAGAGGACAGGCACTGCATCTAGATGGTACAAATGCTTCCTTCATGGGAGAAGGATGAACTGGGTCACATTTAAATTAGTGCCTAGGTTCTGTGGGGTGGGAGCAGAAGGAGGATTCCTGGAACATCTTAAAGTGCCAAAAAGTGAGGAGTCGTTCAAGAATTCAACAATGGTGGGGGGGGGGGGTGTCAAAGGGACACAGGAGCCAAAATGAAACAGCTCCTAATGGCCAGAGCTGGAACAATTGAATAACAAAGGAAATAATATGATATCGGGCTAAAACACAAGGCACAAAGCAAACATATGAGTTCTACCAATATAAATAAATGATTGAATACACAAAGCAGGGTGAGGGGAGATGAGTTTTCTGTACACAGAAATTACAAGTAACATATGTTAATACTCCCCTCCAGGAAATGGAGCTTAATCACCTAACACCTCTTATGTGGGCTGGCTTCACCGGCTCACTTTCAAAGAATGGAGTACAGAAAGAGGAAAAGAACAAGGGGCCTCAAAAAGTTCATGGAAAATGGAATTTAAAGTTAATTCTGATACAAACAAATTTGAATCTCATATGCACAAGGAATCTTCAAAAAATCATGGAAAACATATAGTATGAAAATACTATGCAATGGGACCAGCATTGTGGAGCAGTGGGTTAGTCTGCCCCATGCAACTCCTGCATCCCATATGAGCACCCGATCAAGCCCTGGCTACTCTCCTTCTGATCCAGCTCCCTGATGGCCTACATATTACCCACATGAAAGAAAGACCTGGATGGAGTTCAAGGCTCCTGTCTCTGGCCTGGCCCAGGCCCGATTATTCTGATCATCTGGGGAGTGAACCATCAGATGGAAGATTTTTCTGTTTCTCTCTCTCTGGGTCTCTCCCACTCGGTAACTCTGCCTTTCAAATAAATAGATAAATCTTAAAAAACAAAAAACAAACAAACAAAAAAAAACTATGCATGGATTTCAAAAAACATTGCACCAAAATAAGGTGTTGGTTTTTTTTTTTTGTTTTTTTGTTTTTTTGTTTTTTTTTTTACAGGCAGAGTGGACAGTGAGAGAGAGAGAGACAGAGAGAAAGGTCTTCCTTCTGTTGGTTCACCCCCCAATGGCAGCTGCGGCCGGCGCACCGCGCTGATCCGAAGCCAGGAACCAGGTGCTTCTCCTGGTCTCCCATGCAGGTGCAGGGCCCAAGCACTTGGGCCATCCTCCACTGCACTCCCTGGCCACAGCAGAGAGCTGGCCTGGAAGAGGGGCAACCGGGACTAGAACCCAGCGCCCCAACTGGGACTAGAACCTGGGGTGCCAGCACCGCAGGCGGAGGATTAAAAAAGATTTATTTATTTGTTTTTGAAAGGCAGTGTTAGAGAGAGAGAGAGGAAGACACACAGAGAGAGAGAGAGAGAGAGAGAGAGAGAGAGAGTCTTCCATCTGTTGGTTTACTCTCCAAATGGCCACAACAGCCAGAGCTGGACCAGTCTGAAGCCAGGATCCAGGAGCCTCTTCCAGGTCTCCTACAGGGACCTAAGCACTTGGGTCATCTTTCACTGGTTTCCTAGGCACCTTAGCAGGGAGCTGGATCAGAAGCAGAGGAGCCAGGATTTGAACTGGCACTCACTCATATGGGATGTGGCACTGCAGGCAGAAATTTAAACCACTACACCACAATGCTGGCCCCTAAACTTACCTTTTAATTCTACTTTTTTTTAAAAATTTTTATTTATTTATTTATTTATTTATTTGACAGGCAGAGTGGACAGTGAGAGAGAGACAGAGAGAAAGGTCTTCCTTTTGCCGTTGGTTCACCCTCCAATGGCCGCCGCAGTAGGCGCGCTGCGGCCGGCGCACCGCGCTGATCCGATGGCAGGAGCCAGGTGCTTCTCCTGGTCTCCCATGGGGTGCAGGGCCCAAGGACTTGGGCCATCCTCCACTGCACTCCCTGGCCACAGCAGAGAGCTGGCCTGGAAGAGGGGCAACTGGGACAGGATCGGTGCCCTGATCGGGACTAGAACCCAGTGTGCCGGCGCCGCAAGGCGGAGGATTAGCCTAGTGAGCCGCGGCGCCGGCCTTAATTCTACTTTTTTTTAAGAAAAATTTTATTTAATAAATATAAATTTTGAAAGTACAACTTTTGGATTATAGTGGTTTTCCCCCACATAACCACCCTCCCACCCGCAAACCATCCTATCTCCTACTCCCTCTCCCATCCCATTCTTCATTAAGATTCATTTTTAATTATCTTTATATACAGAAGATCAACTTAGTATGTACTAAGTAAAGATTTCAACAGATTGCACCCACACAGACACACAAAGTATAAAGTACTGTTTGAATACTAGTTTTACCGTTAATTTGCATAGAACAACATATTAAGGACAAAGAGCCTATACTGGGGAGTAAGTGCACAGTGACTCCTATTGTTGATTTAACAATTGACATGCTTATTTATAACATCAGTAATCACCCAAGACTCTGGTCATGAGCTGCCAAGGCTATGGAAGCCTCTTGAGTTCACAAACTCCGACCTTTTAATTGTATTTTTTCATCAGCTTTTTGAAGTATTCTTATACTTACCAAAAGAAAATTGCTATGGTAATGTTAGTATCAGACAAAATAAGTCAAGACATAAAGTCTTCGGAGATTAAGAGGCTCTTCACGGGGTTGGGCACTGTGGTGCAGAGGGTCAGGTTGCTGCTTGGATCCGCAACCCATGTGCGAGTGCTGGTGTGAGTCCCAGCTGCCAACTTCCAATTCAGCTTCCTGCTGATGCATCCTTGGAGACAGCAGGTGGTGGCCCAACTTCTTGGGCCCCTGCCACCCACATGGGAAATCTGGATGGCGTTCTGGCCTCCTGGCTTCACCCTGGCCCAGCCCTAGCTATTGTGGGCATTTAGGAAGAAAATCAGCCAATGGAAGATCTCTCTCTCTCTCTCTCTTTCTCTCTCTCTGTCACTCTGCCTTTCAGGTGGATGGAAATGAGCATTTTGTAAAAAAAAAAAAAAAAAAAAAAAAAAATCTTGAGAGTGAATTCACCAGATATCTATCTTAAATAATTTAGAATATTTTTTTTCCTTTTTAAAGATGTATCTATTTATTTGAAGGCAGAATTCCAGAAAGGAGAATAGAGAGATTGATTTCTTCTGTTGGTTCACACTCCAAAGGCACACAATGACCAAAGCTAAGCCAGGCTGAAGCCAGGCAATATGGTCATAATTCAAGTTCTCCCAAGTGGGTACAGGAGCACAGACACTTGGGCCGTCATCCTCTGCTGCTTTCCCAGGTGCATTAGCAGGGGGCTGGATCAGAGTGAAGCAACCAGGACTCGAAGTGTAACCCATACGGGATGCCAGCATCATAGGCGGTAGCTTAACCTGCAATGCCACAATGCTGACCCCTCTTTAGTTGCTTTGCAACATCCTGTCAGCTCGATGCTGACGTTTGCTCCATCTCACACATATCCATGAGTCCAGCAAGGCTTGCAGCATCAGTTTGAACGTTGCTGTGGATTCTGACCCAGCACTGCATACATTATCTTCTCTACCTCCTCTCCAGTCAGTGTATACTTGAGTCTTTCTCAGGAAGATGATGAGAAGGAGACATTCCTTAGGTTGCAGGGACCTTGCAGACTTCTGGGCTAGCTCACCAATGTTGTTTCCAGACAATAATCCTGCTCCTGATGCTCACAGCTTTAATTTGCCACAGCTGAGTGCTGGCCAGAGGAAAGGGTGTATTTCCAGAAGGCAGCTGCAGTCTCGGGAAAGAAAGTCCTCCCAACCCAAAGAAGCCTTTTGCTACCAAACCACGCAGCACAATTTAGAATATTTTTTAAAAAATCCACAGACCTCAAAGGAGAAATACACAATTAGAGTAGAAAATTGTACATACTTGTCTTTTTTTTTAAGATTTATTTATTTATTTGAAAGTCAGAGTTACACAGAGAGAGGAGAGGGAGAGAGAGAGAGAGAGAGAGAGGTCTTCCATCCGTTGGTTCACTCTCTAATTGGCCACAGTGGCTGGAGCTGCGCCGAGCCAAAAGCAGGAGCCAGGAGCTTCTTCTGGGCCTCCCATGCAGGTGCAGGGGCCCACGGACTTGGGTCATTTTCTACTGCTTTCCTAGGCCATAGCAGAGAGCTGGATCAGAAGTAGAGCATCTGGGTCTCGAACCGGCGCCCACATGGGATGCTGGCACTTCAGGCCATAGCATTAACCTGCTGCACCACAGTGCCAGCCCCACATACTTGTCTTAGTAATTGGTGGAAAATCAGACAAAAACTTAAGATACTATAGATTTTAACATTAAGATAAGCAAAACAGATTAAATGGACATATAGAGATACCATTTCTATCACATGCTGAATACATTCTGTTTTTAAATATGCATAAAATTTTTAAAAATAGATCAGAGGCCAGCGCCATGGCTCAGTAGGCTAATCCTCTGCCTTCAGTGCCGGTACCCCGGGTTCTAGTACCAGTTGGGGCACTGGATTCTGTCCTGGTTGCTCCTCTTCCAGTCCAGCTCTCTGCTGTGGCCTGGGAAGGCAGTGGAGGATGGCCCAAGTGCTTGGGCCCTGCACCCGCAAGGAAGACCAGGAGGAAGCACCTGGCTCCTGGCTTTGGATCAGCGCAGCGCGCCAGCCGTAGCAGCCATTTGGGGGGTGAACCAACAGAAGGAAGACCTTTCTCTCTGTCTCTCTCTCTCTCTCTCTCTCACTGTCTGACTCTGCCTGTCAAAAAATAAATAAATAAATAAATAAATAAAAAGACCAGAAATTGAGAATAAAGTCTAGAAATATTTCAAAGCATCAAAATTATGTAAAGTAGGTATTCTGACCATAATGTACTTTTGACAGATAACTAGAACTTTTAAAATGAAATTCTCAATAATCCATGCATCAAAGAAGAAATCGTTATGGAAATTCAAAAAGTTGGAACTGAATGATAACAACAAGGCTACATGTCATAACTGTGGAATGCAGCTAATGTAGTACGTAGGAGGAAATTTATATCCTCAAATGCATATATTAGGGGAAAAGATTGAAGATGGGCATTCTAAGCATTCATCTTAAGAAATAAGTTAGAAAACTGGCAGCAAAATAAATCCAAAGAATGTAGAAGTAAGAAAAATAATAAAGGTAAAGTAAGAAATTGTTGAAATACAAAACAAGCATACAAAAATTAGTTCTTTGAAAGGACTAATACAATTGACAAATCTTTAGAAATATCAAGGAAAGGGGGAAAAAAGAGAAGACACAATAGCCAAATACCATAAAAGCAAAGGAGACATTAGAACACTTCAATAACTTTAGAGCAATACATGTGAAAACATAGATTGAGTGGAAAATTTACTAGAAAATATATCTCCCAAAGCTGACTTAGAAAAAAAAGAAAAAACAACAACAACAAAAATGGCTGGCGTTGTGGCATAGTGGGTAAAGCCACTCTCTAAAATGCCAGCATCGGCTGATGTCACGGCTTAATAGGCTAATCCTCCGCCTGCGGGGCCGGCACCCCGGGTTCTAGTCCCGGTCGGGGCGCCGGATTCTGTCCTGGTTGCCCCTCTTCCAGGCCAGCTCTCTGCTGTGGCCCAGGAAGGCAGTGGAGGATGGCCCAAGTGCTTGGGCCCTGCACCCGCATGGGAGACCAGGAGAAGCACCTGGCTCCTGGCTTCGGATCAGCGCGGTGCGCTGGCCGCAGCGCGCTGCCCACAGCGGCCATTGAGGGGTGAACCAATGGCTAAAGGAAGACCTTTCCCTCTGTCTCTCTCTCTCACTGTCCACTCTGTCAAAAATAAATAAATAAAATAAAATAAAATAAAATAAAATGCCGGCATCCAAAATAGGCACTGGTTTGAGTCCCAACTGCTCCAACTCAGACCCAGTTCCCTGTTAATGGTTTGAGAAAAGCAGCAGAAGATGGCCCAAGTACTTGAGCCCCTGCACTCACGTGGGAGACTGGGATGGAGCTCCTGGCTCCTGCCTGCAGCCTGACCCAGCCCTGACTGTTGCCACCATCTGGGAAGTAAAACAGCAGATGGAAGATCTCCCTCTCTCTTTGTAACCCTGACTTTCAAATAAATAAATCTTTTTTTAAATAAAAAGTTCATGGAGAATGGAATAAAAAAATTTGTCAGTAGTGTTAATCCTCATTTAGATGGACTCTTTAGTAAAACAAAAAAATCCCTGCTTAAGACAATTCCAGGCTTATATGGATTCGCTGACCAGTTCTACTAAACACTGAAGGATCCCAATCTTACCCAAAATGTTTCAGGACATTAAAAAAAGAAACATTCCTTGGCCGGCGCCGTGGCTCACTAGGCTAATCCTCCGCCTTGTGGCACCGGCACACCAGGTTCTAGTCCCGGTCGGGGCACCAATCCTGTCCCAGTTGCCCCTCTTCCAGGCCAGCTCTCTGCTGTGGCCAGGGAGTGCAGTGGAGGATGGCCCAAGTGCTTGGGCCCTGCACCCCATGGGAGACCAGGAGAAGCACCTGGCTCCTGCCATCGGATCAGCGCGGTGCGCCGGCCGCAGCGCGCCTACCGCGGCGGCCATTGGAGGGTGAACCAACGGCAAAAGGAAGACCTTTCTGTCTGTCTCTCTCTCACTGTCCACTCTGCCTGTCAAAAAAAAAAAAAGAAACATTCCCTAACTCCTGAATCTAATATAACCTTGACATCTCAAACCTGCCAAAGATAAAACAAAAGGAGAAAATTATAATCTGGCCTCATTCATGAAAATAGGCAAAAATCCTAAACAAAATATTAGCAACTGTCAAAGCAATTTATTTGAAGGTCAAATGACCAATTCACTTTTGAAAATGTGTTCCATCTGTTGGTTTACAAAGAAAGTCAAGTTAAAACTATAGTGCAAGGTGGAACTTCCAGCCGCAACAGACTGGGGCTTCTGCTGATGGAGAGGAGCTGTCAGCCTTGGGAGGGTGCAGCTGGACAGTGAGAGCTCCTAACGGAGCTCCCCAGGCTCTACCACTGTGCCGGTTCATCACCTTGAAGAACTACGCTGGCCCGACGAAGCCCATGCCAAGGAAAGGCTCTGTGGAGGGCTCTGAGCCATCAGGCAGCAAGTGTCTGCTAAGAGCAGCAGGGAGAGGAGCTCCAAAGTTTCAGGTGGCCCAGTCAAGCCTGAGAGAGCTACCACGGATGGATTCAAGAAGAGAGATGGAAAGGGCAAGCGTAAGAAGAGCAAAGCAGCACAGTGAGAGGCACTGACTTTCCTGTTTCCACCAACTCACCCCCCAACTGCTATTCTTCCTTTGATTCTTCCTTTTGGCCACAAAGCTAGATTTCTGGCTCCCCATAGGTACTGTTTTCTTGTGCAGTTAAGGTCATCTGGGAGAGAAGGGTTGAGTGTTTACAGGGTAGTTGCGGTAAGAAGCCAGTTTATTTTAGATCTGGTTGGTTGATCTGTGCTGCATGGTTGTATTTTCCTAAATTATAGCTTAAAAGTCTCTGTAGTCATCTCTGTGAAACTCAGTGTGTCATTAAACCTGTCTATCAAAAAACAACAACAACTACAATGCAACACTACCATCACACACACCAGACAGGCTAAAATTAAACATCCTGATAGAACTACATGTTGTCATGAAAATGGAGCAAGGAGAACTGCCATTCACCACTGGTGTTAGTATAAATTAATATAAGCACTTTGGAAAACAGTTTGGTACTGTCTGCTGAAGTTGAAGTTACACATACCCTGTAACATAGCCGTTCCATTCAGCATCACCTAGCAACTTACTAGAAATGCCAGATTCACAAGTTTTATCCTGAAACTACTCAACCAGTAGCAATCTGTGTTTTAGCAAATACTCCACCTGCTTCTAATGCATGCTGGCATTTGAGAACCAGGGGCTGGCACTGTGGTGCAGCAGGCTAAGCTGCCACCTGCAAGGCTGGCATCCTGTATCAGAGTGCTGGTTCAGGTCCCAGCTGCTCCGCTTCTGAGTCAGCTCCCTGCTAATGTGCTTGGAAAAACAGCAGAAGATGGCCAAGTGCTTGGACTCCTGCCACCCATGTGGGAAATCAGGGTGGAGTTCTGGGCTCTTGGCTTTGGCATGGCCCAGCCCCAGAAGTTGCAGCCATTTGGGGAGTAAACCAGCAAATAGAAGATCTCTTTCTCTCAGTTTTGCCTGTTGTCTAACTCTGCCTTTCAAGTAAAGAAAATAAAATCTTTCAAAAAATAAAGTACAATTTGAGAACAACCACCTAAGAAAATAAGAGTATATATCCAACAGGATACCTGGACAAGGGTGTTTTTAACAATATGGCTTATAATATCTAAATACTGGAAGCAAGCAAAATGTCCATCAGTATCCTAATGGATAAAGATATTATGGAATAGTTACGATACAATAAACATGAGTGAGTCAAAGCTATACAAAATAGCGTGGATGACTCTCTTAAACATAATGGTGAGTTGATATTTAATAAACAAAAAAGTTATATAAATATAAAGAAAGGCTCTTGTCACAGTGTACGTATAGGGTTTAAGAACCTAAAACTACCTTCAGTCCTAATCTTTTCTTAGAACTCCAGGCTGGAGGAGCAGGTGCTGGTTGGGCCACTGCCTATAACGCTGGCATCCCATATGGGCACCAGTTTGGGTCCTGGGTGTTCCATTTCTGATCCAGCTCCCTGCTAACATGCCTGGGAAAGCACAGAAGATGGATCAAGTGTTTGGGCCCCTGAACCCACGTGGGAGACCCAGATGAAGCCCTTGGCACCCAGCTTTGGCCTGGCTCAGTTCTGGCCATTGCAGCCATTTGGTGAGTAAACCAGCAGGTGGAAGATTTCTCTGTCTCTCCCTGTTTCTCTGTAATTCTGCCTTTCAAATAAACAAATAAATAAGTCTGAAAAAAAAAAAAAAGAAATCCAGGCTGGAATATAACTAGCATTTGCCGCATAGCATGCCCTCAGTGTATAGAATTCTCTCACTATTGGGGCCAGCATTGCACCCAGCAGGCAAAGCCACTGCCTACAACACTGGTATACCATATGAGCACTGGTTCATGACCCAGTTGCTCTACTTCCAATCCAGCTCCCTGCTGGTGGCCTGGGAAAAGCAGCTGAAGAAGGTCCAAGTGTTTGGGCTCCTGCCACCCACATGGGAGACCCAGATGAAGATCCTAGCTCCTGGCTTCGGTCTGGCCCAGCCCTGGCTGTTGCTGTCATCTGAGGAGTGAACCAGTGGATGGAAGATCTCCCTCTCGTTGCTCTCTCTCCCTCTGTGTAATTCTGACCTTCAAATAAATAAATAAAATCATTTTTAAAAAAGAATTCTCTCGCTCTATTTTTATATTTTTAAATTTTTTTTTTATTTGACAGGTAGTTATAGACAGTGAGAGAGAGAGACAGAGAGAAAGGTCTTCCTTTCGTTGGTTCATCCCCCAAATGGCCGCCACGACCAGTGCTGTGCTGATCCGAAGCCAGGAGCCAGGTGCTTCTTCCTGGTCTCCTATGCGGGTGCAGGGGCCCAGGCACTTGGGCCATCCTCCACTGCCCTCCCGGGCCACAGCAGAGAGCTGGACTAGAAAAGGAACAACCGGGACTAGAATCCGGTGCCCATATGGGATGCTGGCACCGCAGGCAGAGGATTAACCTATTGAGCCACGGCGCTGGCCCCCTCTTGCTCTTTATCATTATAATCTTCATAGTAACCACAGAGTACTTAATAATATGGATATATAATATTTGTTTAACTACTTCTTTCTTAATGGGTGTTCTAAGAACAATATTTAGGCTGCCCCTGAACTAAAAATTCTATGAGGTGAGAGACCACATGTCTGTCTTTAAATAGTGACTGCTACTCAATAGTTCATTGAATCAATTTTCCAGTTTAACTTTTTTAAAAAAAGATTTATTTATTTTTATTTGAAAGAGTAACAGGGAGAGAGAGAGAGAGAAATACAGAGAGATCTTCCATCAGCTGGTTCACTCCCAAATGGCCACAGGACCTGGAAGTCAGGAGCCTAGAACTCCATCCAGGTCTCCCACACTGCTGTCAGAGGCCCAAGCACTTCAGCCATCTTCTGCAGCTTTCCCAGGCACATTAGCAGGGAACTGGATCAGAAGTGGAGAAGACAAGAATCAAACTGGTGCCATATGCTGGCATTGCAAGTGACAATTTAACTAGCTGTACCACATGCTAGTCCCAGAGTTGAACTTTCTTATAAGAAAAAATATTCCGGCAGGCGCCGTGGCTCAACAGGCTAATCCTCCACCTAGCGGCACTGGCACACCAGGTTCTAGTCCCGGTTGGGGCACCGGATTCTGTCCCAGTTGCCCCTCTTCCAGGTCAGCTCTCTGCTATGGCCCAGGAGTGCAGTGGAGGATGGCCCAAGTGCTTGGGTCCTGCACCCCATGGGAGACCAGGAGGAAGCACCTTGCTCCTGGCTTCGGATCAGTGCGGTGCACTGGCCGCAGCACGCCGGCCACGGCGGCCGTTGGAGGGTGAACCAACGGCAAAGGAAGACCTTTCTCTCTGTCTCTCTCTCTCACTGTCCACTCTGCCTGTAAAAAATAAATAAATAAATAAATAAAAAATATTCCAGCCAATTTTATTAAACTTTGATTTAGTATAAACTGATTCCTTGTAAATTCTGTTTGTAGTATATTAACCTTAGAGAATTCATCCAAATCTGGATGAATGACAGAATGTATGATTTAGATTTGGAAAATGAGACCATAGATTCTGGATGGAGTGGTCCTTCAAGATCATTGAATTTCCCTCTTGACATCTCTGTCTCAATGCAGCAGCAACTAGGAAATATGTCACGTATCAGACTTGTGAAGCCACCTTTCTCAAACTTTCTGAGTATTAGTTAAACCATCCTGGTTTTCTTAAATGTACTTGATCTTGTTTTCTAGTTTGTGTCTGGAACATACGACACTCTAACTCAGGCCTCTAGGGGGTGACTGGCAGAACAGGCCATTAGGAAGGCCTACTCCTCCGAAACCCTATCTTTACCCTGCCTACTTGATGACAAGTGTTCAGCTCAATCCTAGAAGAGTGATGGAGAGCTCTTCTCTGAGCTTTGGCTGTCAGGGCAAGGCCATGGGCGGCCACAGGAGGGAGCAGCAGGTGGTGCTCTGGGTATGGCTCAGACTCAAGCAGCATGCACATTGGCTGGATCCTGTCAGGTTTTTCTTGGAATGTCCATTGTGATGTCATATGGAGTCATAGCCTTGAGGCAGAAAACTCTGGCTGAGAGGGGCATGGGGTTGAGTGATGGCGCTAATCTGGGGGCTGGCCATCCCACTGCCATCTTCCCTCAGCCTTTCACTATTATTTGGTCTTCTTGTTTGTGGATTTTGGGTGCTGTTTTTTAGGTATCAGCATTTGAAGCAGGTGGCAGCCAAGACAGAGGTATGTGATGCAATTTTTTTTCTTGTAATTCACTGCTCCCTGCCCCTGAAACTACCAATATCCTTGCTCTCTGGGGCATGGGGAGAACTGCATTGAAGGGAGAGTGGGGTTTTGACAGTGTCCTTTAACCCCATTTCAACAAACCTGTGCATATATTTGAGGAAAGTTATACGTATGTTATATAGAGAGTTATATATATGAGGAAAGTTATGTATAACTATGTGTGTGTGTATATATGTATATCTTTGAGGAAATAGGATGTGACAAGAGTTCATAGAAATTTTTTTTTTTTTTTGACAGGCAGAGTGGACAGTGAGAGAGAGAGACAGAGAGGAAAGTCTTCTTTTTCCGTTGGTTCACCCTCCAATGGCCGCTGCGGCCGGTGCATCTCGCTGATCCGAAGCCAGGAGCTTCTCCTGGTCTCCCATGAGGGTGCAGGGCCCAAGCACTTGGGCCATCCTCCACTGCCTTCCCGGGCCACAGCAGAGAGCTGGCCTGGAAGAGGGGCAACCGGGATAGAATCCTGCGCCCAGACCGGGACTAGAACCTGGTGTGCCGGCGCCACAAGGCGGAGGATTAGCCTGTTAAGCCACAGCGCCGGCCATGAGTTAATAGAAGTTTAAATGTTGTTAAAGGGGGCCAGCCCCATGGCTCACTTGGTTAATCCTCTGCCTGTGGCGCCAGCATCCCATATGGGTGCCGGATTCTAGTCCCGGTTACTCCTCTTCCAGTCCAGCTCTCCGCTGTGGCCCGGGAGGGCAAAATGGAGGATGGCCCGAGTGCTTGCGCTCCTGTACCCACATGGGAGACCAGGAGGAAGCACCTGACTCCTGGCTTCGGATCGGCGCAACACTGGCCGTGGCGGCCATTTTGGGGGTGAACCAACAGAAGGAAGACCTTTCTCTAGTCTCTCTCTAACTGTCTGTAACTCTACCTGTTGAATAAATAAATAAAACCTTTAAAAATAAATAAATAAATGTTGTTAAAGACATGGGAGGTATTTTGAACCAGGCGTATCTATAAAATGCCTTCTGCGACAGTTCAGGTTTGAGATGTGCTTCAAACGAGGGTGGGATTTTGAAGGTGGATAGGTTGGGGAGTCAGGTAGTGAAAGATAATAGACTGGGGAAAAGCATAGGAAGAGGAAAAGCATGGGATATGTGTGAGGACAGGTGTGGGCACCAGTCTGGATGCTGTATAGATGTGTAGGGAACCTACTCAGACAACAGGCTGGAAAGTTGACAGAGGTTGCCTTGGGAAGGGTTTTAAATATCAGGCTGAATACTTAATATAAATATGATTCTGTATGCAACTGAAACATCAAAAAATTTTAAAGCCAGGTAGAGATGTATTTAGATCTGTGCTTTAGAACATATATAGGGGCCAGTGCTATGGCACAGTGGGTTAAAAGCACTGGCCTGCGGCACCAGAATCCCAAATGGGTGCCAGCTTGAGTCACAGCTTCTTCACTTCCGATCCAGTTCCCTGCTAATGGTCCGGGAAGGCAGTGGAGAATGGCCCAAGTCCTTGGGTCCCTGCACCCACAGGGGAGACCTGGAGGAAGCTCCTGGCTCCTGGCTTCGGATCGGCTCAGCTCCAGCCATTGCAGCCATTTGGGGAGTGAACCAGTGGATGGAAGACCTCTCTCTGTCTCTACCTCTCTCTGTAGCACTGTCTTTCAAATAAATACAATAAATCTTTTTTAAAAAAGAACATACATAGATTTATATTTTATTTTTATAGGAACATATATTCATATTTATTTATTTGAGTTACATTCAGAGAGAGATCTTTCATCGCTGGTTCACTCTCCAAATGGCTGCAATGGCTGGAGCTGGGTGGGAGGGTCCAAGCACTTGAGCCATCCTCTGTTGCTTTCCCAGACACATTAGCAGGGAGCTGGATTGGAAGTGGAGAAAAAACCAGCACTCATAAAGGGATGCCTGCATTGTAGGCGGTGGTTTAACCCATTAGGCTACAACACTGACCGCAAGACAAACATTTTAAAAAAATTTTTTTAAGATTTATTTATTTGGCCGGCACTGTGGCTCAATAGGCTAATCCTCCACCTTGCGGCGCTGGCACATCGGGTTCTAGTCCCGGTTGGGGCACCGGATTCTGTCCCGGTTGCCCCTCTTTCAGGCCAGCTCTCTGCTGTGGCCCGGGAGTGCAGTGGAGGATGGCCCAAGTCCTTGGGCCCTGCACCCCATGGGAGACCAGGATAAGCACCTGGCTCCTGCCTTCGGATCAGCACGGTGCGCCAGCCGCAGCGCGCCAGCTGCAGCACGCCGGCCGCGGTGGCCATTGGAAGTTGAACCAACGGCAAAGGAAGACCTTTCTCTCTGTCTCTCTCTCTCTCTCACTGTCCACTCTGCCTGCCCAAAAAAAAAAAAATTATTTATTTAGTTGAAAGAGTTACACAGAGAGAGGAGAGGCAGAGACAGAGAGACAGGGAGAGAGAGAGGGAGAGAATGTCTTCCATCTGCTGGTTCACTCCCCAATTGGCCACAATGGCTGGAGCTCTGCTGATCTGAAGCCAGGAGCTTCTCCGGGTCTCCCATGTGGGTTCTGGGGCCCGAGGACTTGGGCCATCTTCTACTGCTTTCCCAGGCCATAGCAGAGAGCTGGATCAGAAGTGGAGCAGCTGGGACCTGAACTGGCGCTCATATGGGATGCTGGCACTGCAGGTGGTGGCTTTACCACTATGCCACAGCACCACCCTCCCCTTTTAAGTTTTTTTAAAATTTTTATTTATTTACTTGAGTGAGAGAGTTACATAGAGAGAGAGAGAGTGAGAGAAAGGTCTTCCATCTGCTGGTTCTCTCCCGAAATGGCTGCTGGACCTATCCGAAGCAAGGAGCTTTTTCCAGGTGTCCCACATGGGTGCAGGGCCCAAACACTTGGGCCATCTTCTGTTGCTTTTCCGGGCCATAGTAGAGAGCTGGATTGGAAGAGGAGCAGCCGGTATACAAACTGGTGCCCATATGGGATGCCAGCTCAGCAGGCAGAGGCTTAGCCCACTATGACACAGTGAGACAGATTTTCAAGAAACTGACTCACACAACCGTAAAGTTAGACATTTTACAAGGCTAAATTGACATAAAATTAACTATCACCATCTGATGTTTTCTTCTAAGAATTTTATAGTTTAGCTGTTAGATTCAGAACTTTGCTCCATTTCGAGTTAATTTTTGTACAGATATTAAATAAAGGTTCAAATTCATTTATATTCAGTTGTCACATCATCATTTGTTGAACAGACTTTCTTATCCCAATTGGTCATAGTATCCTTGCAGATAATTATTTGATAGTAAGTATAAGGATGTATTTCTAGACTCTCAATTCTCCTCTACTGATCTATGTGACTATCCTTATAACAGTACCAAACTGTGTTGTAAAAAGTTTTAAAATCAGGGCTGGCTTCGTGGCTCACTAGGTTAATCCTCTGCCTGCGGCGCCAGCATCCCATGTGGGCACCGGGTTCTAGTCCCAGTTGCTCCTCTTCCAGTCCAGCTCTCTGCTGTGGCCCGGGAAGGCAGTGGAGGATGGCCCAAGTGTTTGGGCCCTGCACCTGCATGGGAGGAAGCACCTGGCTCCTGTCTTTGGATCGGCGCAGCGCGCTGGCCATAGCAGCCATTTGGGGGGGGTGAACCAACGGAAGGAAGACCTTTCTCTCTGTCTCTCTCTCTCACTGTCTAACTCTGCCTGTCCAAAAAAAAAAAAAAAAGTTTTAAAATCAGGAAGTATGAATCCTTCAGTTTTGTTCTTTCTCGAGATTGTTTTGACCATTCAGGAACCCTTGTAATTTCACATGAATTTTAGGATGAACTTTTTATTTTTATTTTTATTAAAAAGTCATTGGGATTTTGATGGGGATTCATGACACTGATTCTGTACACTGTTTTGGGGAATGTTGCTATTTTAACAATATTAAATCATCCAGTCATGAACAAAGAATGTCTTTGCATTTGTTTAGTATTTAATTTCTTCAAAAATACTTTGTAGTTTTCAGTGTCTCTCTTGGGTTCAGTTTATTGTTGGGGAGGGATGCAGCTCTCATTCTATGTTGGACTGTGTAGGTGTGAGTCCTGATTCCACTCCCAGCTACAGTTTCCTGCTAACACATACTTTGGGGGGCAGCAGGTGACAGATCAAGTATTTGGGTCCTTGCCATCCATGTGAGAAACACTGCTTGAGTTCCAAACTCCTGGCTTCAGCCTGGCCCATTCCTGACTGTTGTAGGCATTTAGGGAGTAAAATGGATGGAAGATTTCTGTCTGTCACAGTCTCTATGCCTTTGAAATAAAAATAAATGAATAAAAGTTATTCTTGGATAGTTTATTCTTTTTGATGTAAATCTCTTTGATGATAAAATGAAATTGTGTATTCTTTAGGAATTTCTATAGGTAGGGTATGTTACCTGTGAACATAGATGGTTTGATGTCTTCCTTTGCAATTTGGATGGCTTTTATTTCTTTTTCTTGCCTGGTTTTCTGGCCAGAACTTCCGGTGCAATATCACAACAGCTTCCTTCATTCCTTCCTGTTTCTTTTTCCTTCAGTTCAGCCTGGCAATTTTCCTGCTGAGGCGGCTGAATAAGTTCATGGTTCACACTCATACTAACCTCCTTACCAAAGGGGTAGTTTAGCCACATCCTTAGCGTTTTCTTTGAACATATTTTCTCATTTTCTGCAATATGAATGAGTTGATAATTCTCTAAAACTTTACATTCTAGTTCCTTTTTTGCTTACTATTCTGCCTTCAAGTAGTTTCTTTCTTCTGTTTCTCTTCTTCTTCTTTTTTCAGAGATTTGTTTATTTACTTAAAAGTCAGAGTTAGACAGAGAGAGAGAGAGAAGTCCTGCTAATGTGGACCCTGGCAGGCAGTGGTGATGGCTCGAGAGACTGGGTTCCTGCCACTCACATGGGAGACCTGGATTGAGTTTCCATCCTTGGCCCAGTCCAGCCCTTGCTGTTGTAGGCATCTGGGGAGTGAATCAGTGGATGGGAGCTTCTGTCTGTCTTTATTCCTCTGTTTCTTAAGTAAATTTATGAAATAAGAAAACAAAATTTTTTATTTAGGGGCCAGCGCTGGCATCCCATATGGGTTCCAGTTCAAGTCCCGGCAGCTCCACTTCTGATCCATCTCTCTCCTTTGCCCTGGGAAAGCAGTGGAAGATGGCCCAAGTGCTTGGGCCCCTGCACCCACATGGGAGACCTGGAAGAAGCTCCTGGCTCCTGGCTCTGGATCGGCACAGCTCTGGCCATTGTGGCCAATTGGGGAGTGAACCAGTGCTCACTCTCTCTGTCTCTGTCTCTCTCCCTCTCTCTCTCTCACTCTCTCTCTGCCTTTCCTTCTCTCTGTGTGTAACTCTTTCAAGTAAATAAAGAAACCTTAAAAAAAAAAAAAAAAGAACTCTTCCAGGCTTTACCCATTACACATTTTTAGGAGTTATAGCAACACTCTCCAATTCTTGACACCAATATCTTTATTTGAGTTTATTTGAGCTCCTATAACAAAATACTGGGTTTTTTATAAACAACAGAAATTTATTTTTTGACACTGGCACTGTGACATAGTAGGCTAAACCTCTGCTTGTGGCGCCGGCACCCCATGGGGCACCAGTTTGTGTCCCGCTGCTCCTCTTCTGGTCAGGCTCTCTGTTTATGGCCTGGGACAGCAGTGGAAGGTGATCCAAGGGCTTGGGCCCCTGCACCCACGTGGGAGACCCGGAAGCAGCTCTTGGCTCCTGGCTTCAGATCAGCCCAGCTCCAGCCGTTGCAGCCATTTGGGGAATGAACCAGTGGATGGAAGATCTCTCTCTACATATATATTACTACCTCTCAAACTTAAAATAAATAAATAAATAAATATAGTTGTCACAGTTCTGGAGGATAGAAAGTCTAGGATTAGGGTGCCAGCGTGGCCAGATTCTTCTGAGGGCTCTTTTCTGGGATGCTGACAGCTGACTTCTCACTCTCTTACATGGTAGAAAGAGTGATGGATATCACCGCAGATTCTTTTCTTTTTCTTTTCTTTTCTTTTTTTTTTTTTTTAAAGATTTATTTATTTGAAAGTCAGAGTTACACAGAGAGAGGAGAGGCAGAGAGAGAGAGGTCCTCCATCCGATGGTTCACTCCCCAACTGGCCGCAATGGCCAGAGCTGCGCCGATCTGAAGCCAGGAGCCAGGAGCTTCCTCCAGGTCCCCAATGTGGGTGTAGGGCCCCAAGCACTTGGGCCATTCTCCACTGCTTTCCCAGGCCATAGCAGAGAGCTGGATCAGAAGTGAAGCAGCCGGGTCTCAAACCGGTGCCCATATGGGATGCCCGCGCTTCAGGCCAGAGCATTAACCCGCTGTGCCACAGTGCCAGCCCCATGGAGATTCTTTTTTTAAAAAAAATATTAGGCCGGCGCCCCGGCTCAATAGGCTAATACTCCGCCTTCAGCGCCGGCACCCCAGGTTCTAACCCGGGTTGGGGCACCAGTTCTGTCCCGGTTGCTCCTCTTCCAGTCCAGCTCTCTGCTGTGGCCCAGGAGGAAGCACACGGCTCCTGGCTTCAGATGGGCGCAGTGCTGGCTGTAGTGGCCATTAGGGGAGTGAACCAATGGAAGGACAACTTCTCTCTCTGTCTCTCTCTCACTGTCTAACTCTGCCTGGCCAAAAAAAAAAAAAAAAAAAAAAAAAATTTAAATTTATTTATTTATGTGAGAGGCAGAGTTACAGTCAGTGAGAGGGAGAGAGAGAGAGAGGTCTTCCATCTGCTGGTTCACTCCCCTAATGGCTGTAATGGCCAGAGCTAAGCTGATCAGAAGCCAGGAGCCAGGAGCTTCTTCTGGGTCTCCCACGTGGGTGCAGGAGCCCAAGTGCTTGGGCCATCCTCCACTGCTTTCCCAGGCCATAGCAGAGAGCTGGATCAGAAGACAAGTAGCCGGGACTTGAACTGGCCCTCATATGGGATGCTGGCGCTGCAGGTGGAGACTTTATCTGCTACGCCACAGCGGTAGCCCCTGGAAATTCTTTTATAGGAACAGACATCAATGTAATATCTTACATCATGTTGAGGAAGTTCCTTTCTATTCCCGATTTGTTGATTTTTCATCATGAGCAGGTGATGGATTTTGTCAGATGCTTTCTTTGCATCAGTGATTGATAGCTCTCCAGTGACTTCAAGCAGAAATTTAAAAATATATATATTGTGCAGATTTTATTGTTTTTCACTTGAGGTATTCAAGTCATTACTGTAGATAGAAACCCTGAACTCATTTTTTATTTCTCCATTTTTTCCATCTACTTGCTTGGAAGTTATGCACCATATTTCTATTCTTTTAGTAGTTACTCTGAGGATTTCAGTTTATACTCTTAGCCAGTTCTCTACTTAGTAGCAAGCCCCATCCATTTAAGTTTTAATATTTAATACCCTGCACTCTTAATTTCTAAAAGGGATATTTGATTAGTGTTCTAAATGTGTCAGATCACTTTTTATGGTTTTCTGTTCCTTACAAATATATTTAGGCTTCTATTTTACTTCTTTAAATATAAAATGCAAGATACTCTGAGAGTATCTTGTTTGCTTTTGACTATGGCACCATCAACGCAGGACCACTTTAAATTCATCATTTGAGGGTCTTTTGGGACTATTAAATACAAACGATATGAATTTGACCTCTGAAGTCAACCTGCGGTTACAGTTTCCCAAGGACCTCCCTAGTGTTTAATGCTTAACCTCTCAGTGTAAAGGCAACTTTTTGAAGTCCCCTGGGGTTAGGAATGAGTGGCAGATTTGTCATTTTGAGATTCCAGCTGAATGTGGGAGGTTCTACAACTGTATTTTATTTTATTTTAAAGATCTTATAGGCCGGCGCCGTGGCTTAACAGGCTAATCCTCCGCCTTGCGGCGCCGGCACACCGGATTCTAGTCCCATTGGGGCACCGAATTCTGTCCCGGTTGCCCCTCTTCCAGGCCAGCTCTCTGCTATGGCCCGGGAAGGCAGTGGAGGATGGCCCAAGTCCTTGGGCCCTGCACTCGCATGGGAGACCAGGAGAAGCACCTGGCTCCTGGCTTCGGATCAGCGAGATGCGCCGGCCACAGCGGCCATTGGAGTGTGAACCAACGGCAAAAAGGAAGACCTTTCTCTCTCTCTCACTATCCACTCTGCCTGTCAAAAAAATAAATAAATAAAATAAATAAATAAATAAATAAGATCTTATAGAGTTATCTGAAAGCAAGAGTTACAGAGAGGCCGGCGCCGTGGCTCAACAGGCTAATCCTCCGCCTTGCGGCGCCGGCACACCGGATTCTAGTCCCATTGGGGCACCGAATTCTGTCCCGGTTGCCCCTCTTCCAGGCCAGCTCTCTGCTATGGCCCGGGAAGGCAGTGGAGGATGGCCCAAGTCCTTGGGCCCTGCACCCCATGGGAGACCAGGAGAAGCACCTGGCTCCTGCCTTCAGATCAGCGCGGTGCACCAGCCGCAGTGTGCCAGCCACGGCAGCCATTGGAGGGTGAACCAACAGCAAAGGAAGACCTTTCTCTCTGTCTCTCTCTCTCACTATCCACTCTGCCTGTCAAAAAAAAAAAAAAAAAAGAGTTACAGAGAGACATGGAAAAAACAGGCAGGCAGCGACAGAGATTGAGAGAGATCTTTCATCCACTAGTTCACTCCTCAGATGGCTGCAATGGCCAAGGCTGACCCAGGCTGCAGACAGGAACCAGAAGATTCATCTGGGTCTCCCACGTGGGTGGCAGGAACCCAAACACTTGGGCCATCTTCCAGTACTTTCATATGCTATTAGCAGGGAGCTGGATCAGAAGTAGAACAGGGGCTGGTGCTGTGGTGCAGTGGGTTAAAGCCCCAGCCTGCAGTGCGAGCATCCTATATGGGTGCTGGTTCGAGTCCTGGCTGCTCCACTTTCAATCCAGCTCCCTGCTAATGCACTTGGGAAAACAGTGGAAGATGGGCCAAGTCCTTGAGTCCTTGCCAACCACATGGGAGACCCAGAGGAAGCTCGTGGCTCCTGGCTTCAGATCACCTCAGCTCCAGCTGTTGCAACCACTGGGGAGTGAACCAGCACATGGAAGACACCCCCCCCGCCCCGTCTCTACCTCTCTTTCAACTAAATAAAACAAATCTTACAAAAAAAAAAAAAAAAAAGTGGAGCAGCTGGACATGAACCAGCACCCACATGGGATGGGATGCCAGCTTTACCTGCTGCCTCACAACACTGGTACTTGTACTTTAAATAATCTTTTAACTGACAATATTAATCGTATATTTTTATGGGGCATACTATGCTGTTTCTACTTGTACTTACATTACATTAACTGAAGCTAATTAACGCATCCACAATTTAACATTTTTAAAAATTTTAACAAATATGCCTTATAGTTTGTCTTTTTATGAAGAATTTTTTTAAAAAGTTCTTCTCCAGGGGCCAATGCTATGGCACAGTGGGTTAAAACTCTGGCCTGCGAGTCTAGCATCTCATGTGGGCACAAGTTCATGTCCTGGCTTCTCCACTTGCAATTCGGCTCTATGCTGATGGCCTGGGAAAGCAGTAGAAGATGACCCAAGTGCTTGGGCCCCTACACGCATGTGGGAGGCCTGGAAGCTTCAGACCAGCCCAGCTCCAGCCATTGTGGCCATTTGGGGAGTGAACCAGCAGATGGAAGACCTCTCTGCCACTCCCTCCCTCTCTCTCTCTCTCTCTGTAACTCTGCCTCTCAAATAAATAAATAAATCTTTTTTAAAAACAACAACAAAAACAGTTATCTTCCCTAAGTCACAAAGGCTTTCTCTTAACATTTTGTTTATATTCCAGTCTTACTTTTCACATTTTAGTTTTTAATCCACTAGGAGTCCACCTCTATATGTATTATTAACTAGTGATTCAATTTTATTTTTCTCTTTAGAGTGAGCCAGTTTTTCCATCGCCACTTAATAAAGAATTATTTTCTCTTTATTGTGCTAATTGTCATATTTACATGAGTCTGAACTTTCCATTCTGTTCTATTGATCTATTTGTTCCTGTTTTTATTACCTAGAGTTTTATAGTATGTCTTAATGTTTGTTACAAGTCTCTCTTTTGCTCTGCTTTTTAAGGTTGGCTTAGATATTAGCAGATCTTTATTTTCCTATGTAAATCTTAGGGTTTAACAAGGTCTTGAAAAACATTCCAACTGAAGTACAGGTTGGGAGTGCTTTCAAGTATAATTTAATTTGGGAAATAATGACATCTTTATAATTCTTAATTATCCCCACCAAGAGCCTTAGAATCTATTTCCATGTAGTCACATCACTTTCCATGTCCTTTAGGGTTTGATAGTTTTCTTTTCTTTTTTTTTTTTTTTTTCTTTTTGACAGGCAGAGTGGACAGTGAGAGAGAGAGAGAGAAAGGTCTTCCTTGTGCCATTGGTTCACCCTCCAATGGCCGCCACGGCCGGCACACTGCGACTAGCGCACCACGCTGATCCGAAGGCAGGAGCCAGGTGCTTCTCCTGGTCTCCTATGCGGGTGCAGGGCCCAAGCACTTGGGCCATCCTCCACTGCATTCCCTGGCCACAGCAGAGAGCTGGCCTGGAAGAGGGGCAACCGGGACAGAATCTGGTGCCCCGACCGGGACTAGAACCTGGTGTGCCAGCGCCGAAGGTAGAGGATTAGCCTATTGAGCCACGGCGCCGGCCAAATAAATAAATCTTAAAAAAAAATTTTAAAAATGTTTGTCTTGGGGTCAGTGTTGTAGCCTAATGGGTTAAACCACCGCCTACAATGCGGGACAGAATCCGGCGCCCTGACCGGGACTAGAACCCGGTGTGCCGGCGCCGCAAGGTGGAGGATTAGCCTGTGAAGCCACAGCGCCAGCCTCCTTTTTTTTTTTTTTTTTTTTGCCAGGCATAGTTAGTGAGAGAGAGAGACAGAGAGAAAGGTCTTCCTTCCGTTGGTTCACCCCTCAAATGGCTGCTATGGCCAGCGCGCTGTGCTGGCCCGAAGCCAGGAGCCAGGTGCTTCTCCTGGTCTCCCATGCAGGTGCAGGGCCCAAGCACTTGGGCCATCCTCCACTGCCTTCCCAGACCACAGCAGAGAGCTGGCCTGGAAGAGGAACAACCGGGACACAACCAGTCCCCCCACTGGGACTAGAACCCAGGGTGCCGGTGCCTCAGGTGGAGGATTAGCCAAGTGAGCCGTGGCGCCAGCCTATCACATGATATTTTAACTTATTCACTTAGCCAACTGTTTCCTAAATTCTTAGAATATAGGAATCATACTTATCTTTGTAGTCCCAGCATCCCACACAATTCGTAGAACTTAGTAAGTATTCAATAAATGTATCATGAATGAATGAATGAGGTGGTAATTAATGATGTGGTTCTAGATACCAGCTTTATCAGTTTCTGATATGCAAGATGTAACAATAAATGATATTTATGAAATGTTGTAAATAAAACCATTAACCTAGAACATAATCTGATTTTTTTCCTTTTTGTCTTTTTCTAGACTTCAAAGCAGGATAAATTGAAAAAGGCCCAGAAACTCACAGGTCAGAAAGATCCTATCCTTTACTCTTTAGCTCAAGGCTAATGGCAATCAACAGTGGATATGCTTTAAGTCTCCAGCCCTAAAAAGCAAGTGGACAAAGGTTGAAAAAGAGGGTATAAATATAGTACCTCTTCCTCCTAGAATCTCCACATCCTGAGAGATGTAAACAGTTAAAAAAAAAAAAAAAAGAGGGGGTCAGCACTGTGGCGTAGCAGGTAAAGCTGCCACCTGCAGTGCTGGCATCCCATATGGGTGCTGGTTTGAATCCCGGCTTTTCCACTTCTGATCTAGCTCTCTGCTGTGGCCTGGGAAAGCAGTAGAAGATGGTCTAAGTCCTTGGGTCCAGGCACCCACATGGGAGACCTGGAGGAAGCTTCTGACTCCTGGCTTCAGATCAGCACAGCTCTGGCCATTGTGGCCATTTGGGGAGTGAACCAGCAGATGGAAAACCTCTCTCTCTATGTAACTCTGACTTTCAAATAAATAAAACAGTTTAGTAATTCTTTCCACGGTTCCTTTCCTCATTTAGTTATTTTTGTACAAAGCCCAAAGTATTAGATAAGAAACCTGGTGAGACTGGAGAATAGACAAAGGTTAACTACCAAGAATTTGGTGAAGGAAGTTCAAGTACCTTTATTTCTCCACCATGGGTACCAGATACACTCCTTTGGAGGAAAAGATATGTATCAGGACTTCTGTTTTCCCCACTCCGACTCCTTTTCCCCACGATTACCTCTGTTCTTCCCAAAGGCTGACATTTACCACCCGATGAAAGCAGCATAACAATTATTTTTTTTCGAAGATTTATTTATTTGAAAGTCAGAGTTACACAGAGAAATAAGGAAAGGCAGAGAGAGAGAGAGAGAGAGAGAGAGAGGTCTTTCATCTGCTGGTTCACTCCCCTACTGGGGGAGTGGTTGTGCAACAACCACAGCTGTGCTGATCTGAAGCCAGGAGCCAGGAGCCTCCTCCGTGTTCCCCATACGGGTGCAGGGGCCCTCTCAGGGCACAGCAGGGAGCCGGATCAGAAGTGGAGACTTGAACCAGAGCCCACATGGGATGCCGGCACTGTAGGCAGTGGCCCCACCAGCTACGCCACAGTGCCAGCCCCACATGTATTTTTTTTAAAAAACTTGAAACCTGGGTTAAGTCTGAGCTCTACCGCTAACCAGTTTTATGATCTTGAGCATGACTCCATGTTTGTTTCCTTATTTGCAAAATGAGGGGGTTGGACCACATGATCTCAATAGTCATGATGCTAATAGATTCTTTACTCCTACTCTCAGTTCCACAGTTAGAAGAAAATATGACGGATTGCATTGAAGCTCACATGACGTGGTGAGTAAAGTCTGCCTTGATCCTATTCTGGGACAGCCTATCCTAACTGTAAAAGTTAGGGTTACAATGCCTAATACTCTATTTTACTTCCCCTAGGTGTCTCCTTTCTAAGTCAAATCTCTCATCTTACTGCTGTCCTTACTTGTACTTTAACATCATTTCAATTACACTGACTGACAAATTCTGTTGCATCCAGTGTTTCAGGATTCCCTGTGGGCTGGACCCAAGAATATATACTCTGGTCAATGGACAGAAGTCTTCAACAGATCTTCCAACACCTGGAAAATGCAAGGTCTGGGGATGTAGTTTCCGGCTGGTGGATTAAAAATGATAGAGCTTTCAAGAGGGAAGAAAGGAGAGAGGGAGGGAGCAAACGAGGAAGAGAGAGAAGGCGACTCCCTCTCTGTATCTCTGCCTCTCAAATAAATAAAAATCTTAGAGAGAGAGAGAGAGAGAGAGAGAGAGAGAGAGAGAGAGAGAGAGAGAGAGAAGGTGAAAAGAGAGTTAGTTTTGGCAGTGGGAGAAGTTCTAGGTTCAAAGTAGTAAAGATAATTTCTGAGTGGAATGGAAACAGTTTGCCTCCCTTTGTTCTGGTGAAGGAATTCTTTTTTTTTTTTAAATATTTATTGATTTGAAAGGCAGAGTTACAGAGGGGGTGGGGAGAGGTATCTTCTGTCTGCTGGTTCACTCCCCAAGGGCCACAATGGCCAGGGCTGGGCCAGGCTTAAGCCAGGAGCCTGGAACTCCATCCAGATCTTGCACATGGGTAGCAGGGGCTCAAGCACTTGGGTCATCTTCTACTGCTTTCTCAGACACAATAGTAGGGAGCTGGATTGGAAGTGGAGCATCTAGGACCTGAACCGCTGGTGTCACAGGTGGCTTAACCTGCTACACCACAATGTGGTCCCTAGGAGGAATTCTTTCAATAAGTAATTGATGATGGGGAAATCAACCTTTTTTCCCCAACTCTCCCTCAGGCCAAAAATATTTTGCATTTGAAATGGCCACTTTCCGGAGGCCCTGCATTGTGGCACAGAGGGTTAAGCCTACAACATGGCATCCCATATGAGCACCATCCTGGTTTGAGTCCCCATGTGGCTGCTTTGCCTCCAATCCATCTCCCTGCTAATGTGCCTAGGAAGGCAGCAGGAAAGGGCTCAAGTGCTTCTGCCACACGCATGGAAGACCTACATGGAGTTTCAGGCTCCTGGCTTCGGCCCAGCCCAGCCCTGGCTGTAATGGTCATTAGGAGAGTGAGACAGTAGACAGACGATTACTCTCTCTGTATCTCTCCCTCTCTCTATATATAACTCTGACATTCAAATAAATAAATAAATACATCTTTTTAAAAAATGGCTACTCTCCTTTTTCTTTTCCTACTTTAAAGCAAATGGAAACTTTTTTCCTTTTATTTTTCAGATCAAGTCTTATGCAACTGAGTTTGCCTGAACCACCAGATGCGATTTCTTCTACCACTTCCTCCGTTCTTGTGGCTCAGGAGGCTGTTCTACCCTATTGTGACTGCAGGAGGGCAAAATGTTCCACCACCCACAGCATCTCCTCTGGATCATCAGGCATCAACTCCAGACATTCTCACTTTCCTGCCTTTTCTGAAGGAAAAACCTGGCAATTCCGGAGCAACAGTTTGCCTGTTTCCCCCAAAAAGCAACCATCAATGTTCAAGAACAAAGGCACATCCCTGCCTCCTTTTCAGTTGTCAGAACCTGAAAAATCAAAACTTTTACAGAATTTGGCAACTCTTTCATCCTTACAATCTCAAAGTTCTTTTATCAACTCTATTTTTGAACCTTTAAATCTCTGCCATCAAGAAAATATAAAACATGCAAGAAGGAGCACGAGGCATTTGGCATCAGACCATGGGTCAAATTCAGTTTCCAAGGAGAAACCACAAGTCCCTGGAGAGGCTCCAATCCGGCTCTCCTCTTTGGCTAGAGGGGAGCTAGAAGGACATATGTCTTGGAAAGTTTGTACTTTGCGGGAACAAACAGTACCTCTGCCTGTGAAGGAATCATGGGCAATACTGAATTACCTAACTGAAGTACAAGAAGGAGTTCCTGAAACAGCAAAATCTCAAGCCAAGTTATCTATGCCCATTCATCAAAGCACAGAGCAAAATACCAACAATAAATCCCCAGACCTTTCATCATTTCAGCTCCATGTGAACATTGGAGTGGAATCTGGATTAAATAGGACAGAAACAAAAATTTCACAATCCTTTATCTCAGGGAAGCAGTCACAACATGGGGGTGGCTCCCAAATTGTTGAATCCAAGACTTCATTTATGTCCATGGCCACTCCACCTCCCAGAAGTTTAGGAGTGAACATAATTGAAGAGGAAAACACTGTATTAAACAAGGACCCAAAACACATGCTAGAGCTTAGTATAGAGCAGAAGGTCATAGATCTTATAGAAGAAAAGCTACAGCAGCATAAGACACAAGTGACTAATGTGGAGTTGACCCAAAAGCTACCATATCAAGTCACAGATAACTTAAGGGTAACTCCACTGGCATTGCTACAGGTCATGAATTCAATGGGGATGATTCCAGAATCACACCCAGAAGCAACCAAATCAGATCAAGTTGTGAAACCATCAGAAGCCATGGAAACAGTGAGCATAACCCCAAAACCACCAAATCAAATCACTGAATCCGTTGAGGTAACCTCAAATCCTCAGCACCGAGTTATGGAGTCAAAGAGGAAGGCCTCAGGAGTGTTGAATCAAGTCACAGATAATGTGAAGATAACTCCTGTAGCATTGCTTCAAGTCATGGGATCTATGGGGATTAACAAATCACATCCACATATCACAGAAACAGTGGGAATGACCCCACGGACACCACAATGTCATGTAATGGAGTCAGAGAAGATGGACACATTGTTGGACCATCAAGCCATAAAACCAGAACAGCTGAGTCCAAGGCTACCACATTCAGTCTTGGAAACTGTTGGAATGTCTCCAGGGCCACAGCATAAAGTCATGGAACCAATGAACATGACCTTAGGGTCACATAGTCAAGCAATGGAACAAGTAAAGATAAATCCAGGGCTAATATATCAGAACAAAAAATTGTTGGAAATGATTTCAACACCACCACATGAAGTCATGGATTACAAAATAACTCCAGTGGCATTATTACAAGCCATGGACATCATGGGGATAACTCCACCAGCAGAGGCACATGCTATAGAATCTGGGGATTTGACTCTATTTTCACAGCCACAAATTGAAAATCTGACCCCAATGCCAACTCAACCAGATGTTTTAACTTGTTACTCTGGCTTTCCTGCTTCTATTGCCCCACTAGGAACTGTTGAATCTGGAGGTTTACCTCCAAAGTTACCATCTAAAGTCATGGAATCAGCAAGGATGATTATAACACAATCACATCAATCCACACATTCTCTAAAGACAACTCCAACAGCACCGTGGGCACCCATGGAAATGATTACAGCACCACAGTCACAAGTTGTAGAATCTCAAGGTTTGACCCCAGGGCCAATATCTCAAGTCAAGGAATCTAAGGAATTGACTCCATGGTTACAGATTCAAGAACTAAACTCTGTGGCAGTGACTCCACAACCCTATCACCAAGCCACTGAGTCTGCAGCATTAGCCCCAGAACTTCATCAGGTCATAGATCCTTCCAGCTTGATCCCACAGCATCAAATCCTAGAATATTCAGAGAGGAGCCCAAGGTTAAGGCATAAAGTTATAGAAAATATAGAGTTGACCTCTGACACATGGCTACACATGGGGAAATTTATACAGTTGACAGATTCACAGCACCAAATAATAGAATCTTCAGGGACAATCCCAGGGTCACCAAGTCAAGGTACAGAATCTATAGGAATACGACAAAATCTACCACATCAAGTCACAGAATCTCCAGTACTGACTACTACATCCCTGTTTCAAGGTGTGAAACATATGGGGGTGAAGCCAATGCCACAACTTGAGGTTATGGATTGTTTGAAGCTATCTCCAGAATTGCAAAATGTAAAATCTGAGAGCGTGGCCTTGGAACCAAAGTTGCAAAGTATGAAATCTACAGACATAACCACAGGTTTAGATTCACAAATGGTAAAACATAGACAGATGATCCCAACTGTGGAAACTGTAGATTTTGCCCCAGAACCTCAACAGGAGAGTGCAAAATTGGAGGAATTAGCTCCCACATTACAACTACAAAGTGGGAAATATGTGCAGTCAGCCCCAACGTCTCAGTTTCAAGGTGTGAAATCTATCCAACTGACCCTAGGACCACAACTGAAAACCGTAAAATCCGCTGGGTTAGCTTCAGCACCACAGTTGCAGAGTAGGACATCTATAGACTTGACCACCAGTTCACAGATTCAAGGTATGGAATATGTACATTTGGCCCTACCATCGGAGTTTCAAGGTCTAAATGCTATGGAGTTGACGCTAAGACCTCTATCGGAAGACAGAAAATCTGTAGAGTTGGCCCCAAAGCCATGGTTACAAAATATGAGATCTGAGAAGGGAGTCCCAGGACTACTGTTTGAAGATGTAAACATTCCTCAGATGGGAAAATATGGGAATGCAATTCCTGAGACACAGGTGCAAGGGATGAGACATGGGGAACAGATCTCAGGGATACACTTTGAAGCAGTAAAACCTGTAGACATGAATTCAAAATCAAATCATCAAGTTACAGAACGTGAAGGACTGACCCCATGGCATCGGGCTTCAGAATATTCAGCGATGATTTCAGAGCCAGAATATCAAGGGACAAAAGCAAATTTGACCTCTGACAATCATCACCAAGTGAAAGAATCCATTGGGTTGACACAGCTGTCTTTAGGAATTACCCCAGGGCCATTAAGTCAAACTTCAGAATCTATGGAGATGAGCTCAATGTCATTCCAAGGCACTTCAGAAAAAATGCCCCAACTTGTAAAAGCGATGGGAGAGACTTTAGAGTCACAACACACAAAAAAAGAATCTCTGGATTTGATACCAGGATTAGAGATGCAGAGTGTGAGATTAGAGGTGTTGGCCCCACAGCCACAGTCGCAGGGTATGGTTGTTCATTTGAAACTAGGACCATGTTCAAAAGGTACTGATTTGTCAGAGATACCCCTCCAGTCAGACTATAATGACACAGAAACTGTGGAGTTGGAATTGCCTCAAGTTGATAAAGGCTTGGGGACCATTCTAGAACCACCATATTCAGAAACAAGATCTCTGGAGTTGACTCTAGGACTAGGGATGGGATATGAGAATTCAGAGTCACTACAGCAAAATTTAAAACCTGTGGAAACAAGCTCTGAGTCATCCCCACTCATGGCAGGCTATGAAAAGTTAAGTACAGAACCAAAACCACATGTTATGGACTTGACCCCAGAGGCACAGATCCAGGGAGTCAAGTCTGGTCAATTGGATCCAGAGTCACAGCCACAAGAAGCAAAATATGTTAATTTAATCAAACAATCAACAGTAGGAGTGGTAGGATCTGAGAAACTGACACCAGAGTCAGTACAGCAAAGTGAGTTACCGGAGGAATTGAACAAGGGGGCACAGTTCCAAAATCTAAGCCCATGGCAGCCGACTCTCACATCTTGTGAACTGACTCCAGGGCCACAGTTGCAAAGTGTCAGATTTTCAAAGCTATCTCCAGGGCCACTTTTAAAAGGAGAAAAACCTGTAGATTTAATCTCAGGGCCCACCCATCATGACATGAAATCGGATGAATTGATCCCAGATTCCTCAATGCAAGAAAGTGAATTGTCAGGGTCAAAGCACCAAAGTATCAAATTTGAGCAGCTGATTCCAGAATCACAACCCGAAGGTATGAGATTTGTGGAACTAAGCCCAGGACCAGGCTTGCAAGACATCAAATCTTCTGAATTGACTTCAGGGCCAAAGCTTCAAGGTGTCAAGTTTGGGGAGGACATCCCAAGATTAATAGTTTGTGATGTGAATTCTGTGCAGGGGACTCCAGAGTTAGGCCTGCATGATTCCAAATTAGTGAAGATGTCTCCAGGGTTTCAAGATATGAAACAGGCTGGGCTTAACTCAGGGCCATGCTTACAAGATGTCAAATTTTTTGATTTGACACCTCCAGGAACTCAACCTCAATGTGTGAAATCTTCTGAGTTAAGCTCAGGGCCACAGCTCCAAGGTGTGAAATTTTTGGAGTTGGCTTCAGAGCCTGAGAGGCAAGGGGTAACATCTGCTGAATCAACCCCAAGACCAGAGAAGCAAGGGATTAAATTGGAATTGTTAGAACCAGAGTCACTGTTAAAAGGTATAAAACTTGTAATGGTGAACCAAGTGCCAAACTTTGCGGGTAAAATTTCTTATAAACTCATCTCAGAGCCACGGAAAACAGGTATAGAATCTATTGAGTTGATTCCTGCACCACAGTTGCCAAAGGTAAACCATTCCGAGTTGACCAGAAGACAAAAGTTACAAGACAAGAAATCTGAATTGATCCAAGGATCAAAGATGAAAGTTATAAAACTTGTGGAGCAGACCCTGGTCTCAAAACTGCAAAGTTTAAAATCTGAGAAGGTGACTGTAGAGCCACAGGTAGATAATACAAAATCTGTAGAGATAACCCTAGTCTCAAAATGTCAAGGTTTAAAACCTGAGAAGCTTACCTCAGAATCACAGTTAACAAATAAGAAATCTGTGGTGCTAAGTCCAGGACCAAAGTTAGGAGGTATAAAATCTATGCAGTTAACACCAAAGCCAAAGCTAGGTGACATCAACTCTATGATGTTAACCCCAGGGCCACAGGCAGGAGGTGTGAAACCTGGGGAGCTGATCCCAGGCTCAGAGCATCAAGATTTAAAATCTGATTTGCTGACATCAGCATTACCATTGGAAGATGTGAAATCTGTGAGCTTAACTCTAGGGCCATGTCTGGAAAGCACAACATCTAAGGAGAAAACCTTGAGTCCACAGCCAGAAGGTCTCAAATCTGTGGAGATAATCTTGGGATCACACATAGATGTCAAATCTGTAGAAACTAGCCCTGATTACAAGCTTGAAGGTGTGAAATCTATGGAATTGACTCCAGGTTCAAGAATTCTAGATTTGAAAACTATGGAGTTGGTCCCAGGTACACAACTGCAAGATGCAAAAGCTGTGGAATTGAAACTTGGGCCAGAGATGCAAAGTGAGAATTACACAGCATTTGCACCAGAGCCATTACTTCCAGGGGTTAAGTCCCAAGTGCAAGCCACAAAACCTAAGGAATTGATTTCAGAGTCACAAATGCACGATGTAAAAGTTGTGGAGGTGACTCCAAGTTTAAAGCTCCAAAGTTTAAAATCTGTAAAGAACACTCCAGATCCACAGCTGCAATGTGAAAAATCTGTGATGGTGACCTCAAGGCTAAGGAAGCAAGTAGTGAAGTCTGTGAATGTAACCAGAAATCAAGGGTTTCAAGGAGCCACATCTGTGGATTTAACCCCAATGCAACCATTTCAAGAGAGGACACCTATGGATTTAACTCCTGGGTCTGAACAGTACGGTCAGATATCTGCAAACTCACCAGAGTGGAAATGTGTGAATTCAGAGCAATTGAATAGAGGGTCTCAGTCAGAAGGGACAATGTCTTTGGAGTTAATTCCGGAGCCAAAATCTAAAGATGTAAAAGCTGTAGATCTCAGCTGTGAACTACAATCGAGAGAACTACAATCACTGGAGTTGGCTCCAGAACCAAATATCCAGGATTTAAAAGCTAAAGAGTTTGAACGTGAACCACAGTTACAAACTATGAAATCCCCCAAGTTGACCCTGGGACCACGGTTGCACCAAGTGAAACCCCTGGTATTAATTTCAGAGCCACAGACTGAAGGTATGAAAACCATGCAATCAAATGAGGAGCCACACAGTGGAAGTAGGAGATCTATTAAGTGGATACCAGGGCCTGAGTTCCAGCGGGTGAAATCTGTAGGCTTAGATCTTGGGTCGCAATCTCTAGTCATCAAACCTGCAGAGTTTAAACCTTCCACGAAGTTGGGAGGTGTGCAGCCATCTGAATTGACTGTAGGGCACAAACTTCAAGATGTACAATCTATGGAGTTTAACTGTGGGCCAGGATTGCAGGGTGTGAAAACCCCTGAGACGACCCCACGATCACAGCTGCAAAAAGAGAAAATGTTGACATCAAATTCAGAGCCACAGCTTCGAGGTGTGAAAACTGCAGGGTTAAATCAAGAGCCGCACCTTGGAAGTACAAAGTCTACTCAGTGGATACCAGGCCTTGAGTTCCAAGATGTGAAATCTGTAGGATCAAATCTTAGGTCACAAACTTTATGTGTCAAACCTGCAGAGCTGAAACATACTATACAGTCAGAAAGTGTGATATCACCTGAATTCACTGTAGGGTCCAAACTTCAAGGTGTAAAACCTGTGGAGTGTAAGTGTTGGCCACAGTTCCAGTGTGTGAAAACTCCTGAGTTGTCCTCAGCGCTAGAGCTGCGAAAAGGTAAAAGCTTGGCATCAGCCTCAGAGCCACAGCTTCAATGTACAGAAACTGTGGAATTAAACCAAAGGCCACAGCTTGGAAGTACGAAATGTGTCCAGTGGATAACAGGACCTGAGTTCCAAGGTATAAAATCTGTAGGGTTCAATACCGGGACACAGTCTCTCAGTGTCAAGCCTGCAGATCTGAAGTGTTCAACACAGTTAGAAAGTGTGAAGTCAGCTGAATTGACTGTAGGGTCCAAACTTCAAGGTGTAAAATCCGTGGAGGGTAACTGTGGGCCACAGACGCCATGTGTGAAAACCCCTGAGTTGTCTCTGGGATCAGAGCTGAAAAAAGATAAAGTTTTGGCATTGACCTCAGAACCACAGCTTCAACGTACAGAAACTATGGAATTAAACCAAAGGCCACAGCTTGGAAGTACGAAATTTGTCCAGTGGATAACAGGACCTGAGTTCCAAGGTATAAAATCTGTAGGGTTCAATACCGGGACACAGTCTCTCAGTGTCAAGCCTGCAGATTTGAAGTGTTCAACACAGTTAGAAAGTGTGAAGTCAGCTGAATCAACTGTAGGGTCCAAACTTAAAGATGTAAAATCTATGAAATGCAACTGTGGGCCACAGTTGCAGTGTGTGAAAATCTCTGAGTTGTGCCCAGCACCAGAGCTGCAAAAAGGGAAAATTTTGGCATCAACTTCAGAGCCACAGCTTCAATGTATGAAAACTTGGGGATTAAACCAAGGGCCACAGCTTGGAAGTATGAAATGCATTCAGTGGATACCAGGATCTGAGTTCCAGGGTATGAAATCTGTAGGGTTAAATCTTGGGTCACAATCTGTAGGTGTCAGATCTGCAGATTTGAAGCAGTTGATAGCATTGGAAAGTGTGAAGTCATCTAAATTGACTACGGGGCCCAAATTTCAAGCTGCAAAATTTATAGAGTGTAACTGTAGACCACAATTGCAGCATGTGAAAATCCCCGAGTTGTTCCCAGCACCAGAGCTGCAAAAGAGAAAAATTGTGGCATCGACCTCAGAACCACAGCTTCAATGTACAGAAACTGGGGAATTAAACCAAGGGCCACAACTTGGAAGTATGAAATCTGTGCAGGGTATGCCAGAGTTCCCAGCTACAAAAACTGTGCTAAATCTTGGTTCAGAATCTCAAAGTCTCAGAACTGTACAATTGAAACCTTCAACACAGTTAAGAGATATGAAGTCATCTGAGTTGATTCCAAGGCCAAAGCTCCAAGATATTACACCTTTGACATCATTCTGGGAACATCAACCTCAAGGATTCAAACTAATTGATTTGAAACCTAGGCTACAGTTGAGAAGTATGAAATCAGGTGACCCGGCTTCAAGATCAAAGTTCTGTAATATAAAATCTATGAAATTCAAACCTGGGCTACCTTTGCAAGATATGACATCTCCTGAGTTGACCCCTGGACTACAGTTGCAAGAAATGAAACCTCTAGAGTCATCCCCCGGAACACAGCTTCAAGGAATGAAGTCTTTAGGGTTTACACAGGGGCCAAAGCTTCCAGAAGTGGAATGTGGGGTATTCAACAAAGGATCACAATTACACAGTGATAAAGCTGTAGAATTGAACTCCCCACTATACTTGGAAGGTATAAGAGCACTTGAGTTGGCTCTTCAGACGAAGCCTCAAGGTGTGAAATCTGAAGAACTTAACTCTGGGCTCCAGCAGCAAGGTGTAAGATCTTTTAAGTTGACTCCTGAGACAACACATCAAGAAACAAAATTTGCAGAGCTAAGCTCCAGCTCGCAGTTGAAGAGTATACCATTTCCTGATTTGATCAAGGGGACCAAGGTTCGAGGTGTCACATCTACAGACTTCAAACCTGGGCCATGGTTACAAGATGTGAAATCTTGTGAGTCAATGCCAAGCACAAAGCTTCAAGAAGTGAGATTGGTGGAATCCACCGCAGGTCCACAGCTGCAAGATGTGAAATCTTCTAGGCTGATCATGGGTATAGAGCTTAAAGATGAAAAATGTATGGCTTTCTCTTCTGGACCACAATTACAAAGTGTGAGATCTTCTCCAGCGATTCCAGGGAGAAAACTTCGAAGGAGAAATTTTGTAGAATTCAAACTTAGACCAAAGTTACAAGGTGATTTGACTCTGAGGAGGAAGCTTCCAGATATGAAATCTGTGAAACTGAATTCAAGCCCACAGTTACAAGATAGAAAATCTCCCAAGCAGATAATGAACATAAAGCTCCAAGGTGTAAAATTTATGGATTTCAGTTCTCAAGCACACCTTAAAGGTATGAAATCCTCTGAGGCAATACAAAAGACAAAACCTCAAGATATGAAATCAGTGGACTTCAACTCTGAACCACAAAGTGAAAAATCTTCTGAGTTTATTCAAGGGACAAAGCTTCAAGATGTGAAATCTGTAGAGTTCAACCGTGGCCCAATGTTACAAAGTGTGACATCCTCAGAATTAACACCAGAAATAAAGCTTCCAAGTGGGGAGTGTGTAGAGTTTCGCTCAGGCCCACAGTTGCAAGATGTTAAATATTCCAAGTTGATTCCGGGTACAAAGATTCAGGATGCAAAATCTATGGAGTTCAGTTCTGGACCATCCTTGCACAGTGTGAAATCTTCTGAAGTGGTCTCAGGGTCAGAGATGCAAAAAGCAAAACCTCTGGGATTCATGCTGGGGCCACTGTGGCACAACATGACATCTTTAGCGTTGACATTAAGTAAGGTACAAGATAAGAAATATTTGGGGTCCAACTCAGCTCTACAATTACCAGATAGGAAATCTATGTGGACACCAGAGAGCCACCCTCAACAAGAAATGAAATTCATGGGATTTGATCCTGGGACAAAGTTACATAGTATCAAATCTGAGTCAACAAACCTTCAAACAAGGGATTTTAATGAGGTCAACCTTAACACAGAATCTCAGGTTGCAAAACTCTCTAATTTGGCCTTGGAATCAAAGATTCATGGTAGGCTACCTTCTGAATTCAATGCTGGAAAGCAGCAGCAAGATGAGAAATCTTGTAAATGTATTCAATGTCCAGAGTTTCAAAGTGAAAAATGTATGGTGTTTAATCGAGGGCCACATTTACAACAAAAGAAATCTTCTGAATTATGTGAAGGAACAAAGTTCCAAGATGTTAAAGCTATGGACTTCAATTCTGAACAACAGCAAAAAGAAGTGAAATCTCTTGAGTCATGCCTGGGAACAAAGCTTCAAGGTACGGGGTGTTTAGACTTTCACCCTGGGCCAAAGCTTCCAGGGACAAAATATGAATTGTGCACAAAGACACAGCTTCCTGATCAACCTCTGAAATTCGAGCATGTGCCTAAATTGCAAGCTGAGAAATCATCTGAACTAAATCCAAGGCCACAGAATCAGTGTAAAAACTTTATGACATTCAACACTGGGTCACAGTTACAAGATGTAAAATCTTTTGAGTTGAACCCTAAGTCAGATCAAGGAATAAAACCTGAAGTGTTCTGCCTTGGACCACATTTGCAAGGTGTGAATTCTGCTGCATCCAATCCAGGGCCACAGTGTCAGTGTGTAAACTCTACTGGGTGCAACCCTAGACCCTATTTGCAAGATGTTAATTCTTCTGCATCCATCCCTGGCCTAGAGCTTCAGTGTGTAAACTCAAGTGGGTGCAACCCTGGGCCATGTGTACAAAGCATGAAATCTTCTGCATTCACTCCAGGGGCACAACATCAGTGTGTAAATTCTACTGGTTGTAACTCCAGGCCACATTTTCAAGGCATGAATTCTTTGGCATGTACTCCAGGGCCACAACTTCAATGTGGCAACTCTAGTGGGTGCCACCCTGGACCACACTTGCAAGGCATAATCTCCTCCACATGCAATCCAGGGCTACAACATCAGTGTGTAAATTCTACTGGGTGCCACCCTGGGCCACATTTGCAAGATGTGAAATCTTCCGCATGCAGTCCAGGGCCACAACATCAGTGTGGCAACTCTAGTGGATGCCACCCTGGACCACATTTACAAGATACGAATTCTTCTGCATGTAGCCCAGGGTCACAACATCAGTGTGTAAATTCTACCGGGTGCCACCCTGGGCCACAGTTGCAAGGTGTGAAATTTTCTGCATGTAGTCCGGTGCCACAACATCAGTGTGGCAACTCTAGTGGGTGCCACCCTGAGCCACATTTGCAAGATATGAATTCTTCTGCGTACAGCCCAGGGCTACAACATCCGTGTGTAAATTCTACCGGGTGCCACCCTGGGCCACAGTTGCATGGTGTGAAATGCTCTGAGCAGACTCAAGAGCCAAAGTTTCTAGATGTAGAACCTATGGGATGTAACTCTGGGCCACCAAGGCAGTATGTGAGTTCCTCTGAGTTAAATCTAAGGCCAAAATCACACTGTATAAATTCCATGGGATGTAAACCTGAGTCACACTTGCAAGGTGTACATTCTTTGGAACCGACTTCATGGACAAAATGTCAAGGTATGAGATCTTCTGAGTTGCGTCCAGGGCCAGAGCTTCAAGGCACAGAATCAGTTGTGTTCAACCCTGTGCATCATTTACAAGATGTAAAATGTGTATTGACTCCAGGGACAAAGTCTGAAGGTACAATGCCAATGGAGTTCAAATGTGGCCCACGGAAGCAAGGAAAAAATTCTTCTGAGTTGAATTCAGAGTCAAAACTTCAGTGCATGCATTCTATAAAGCTTAATCCAGCTCCACAAATACAAGGGATAAAACCCTCTGAATTGAACCTGGGGTCCGAATCTCAAAATAAAAAATCCATTCTATTCAACTGTAGACCACACTTGCAAGGTGTGAAACCCTCTGAGTTAACTCCGGGGACAAAGTTTCAAGGAGTCCAATCTATAGAGAACCACCTTGGGTCACAGCAGCAAGTTACGCAACCTATGTTCACTTTGGGTCCTCGGTTGAATGTGAAATCTGTGCTGTTTTTACCAGAGCCACTGCTTGAAGACGTAAAGTCTGCAGAGATGAACAAACAGCCATTGCTTTGTGGGGAAAATTCTGTGAAACTGATTCCAGGCTCTAGGCTTCAGGACTTGAAATGTGAGCTGTTTGTACTAGAGCCATATTTTAAGAAACTAAAATCTGTGGAGTTAAATACAGACCCACATCCTCCAGGTGTGAATTCTGAGGAACTGCCTTCGCACCTCAGGCAGCAGAATATGGGATCTATGGTGTTTGTACCCAAGCCATGTTTTCAAGATTTGACATCTCTAGAATTGAAACTAAGGCCACAGCCTCAAGATATGAACGCTAAGAAGCTGATTTCTTGTATCAGTGAGAAATCTACAGTGTTTGTATCAAAGCCACGTTCTCAAGATGTGAAGTCAAACCTATGGCCACAATCTCAAAATGTGAATTCTTTAGGGTTGACATCATGCCTCAGGTCACAATGTATTAAATCTGTGGTTGTCACACCAAAGTCATGTTTTCAAAATGTAAAACCTGTGGAGCTGAGTCCAGGGTCCCATCAGCCAGGTATAAATTACCAAGAATTGATTTCAGGTCAGCAAGGTGTTAAATCAGAGACAATGGCACCAGAGTCAAGCAGCAAGTTCTTACCAGGACCAATATTGACTAGTGTTAAATTCTCAGATTTGCCTGCAGAATCACAGCGGCAGGGAGCGAAGTCTTCGGAGTGTACTCCAGAGCCAAAAGTACAAAGCATAACACATGTAAAATTGTCTTCAGTATCCCTGCAGCAAACTGTGAAGTCTGTGCAGTTAGCACAGCCACCAATTCAGAGAGTGAAATCTGAGGAGCAAACTCAAAGAAAAAATTGTCAAGTCACAGAATCCTCTGAAATAATCCCTAAACCACAACATCAGTTTGTAGAATATGTAGAGATGATCCAAAAGCCAAGGCATCAAGTCCTTAAATCTGTGAATTTGACTTCAGTACCAATTAATGAGACCACAGAGTCTTCAGAAATGGCAAAAGGGTTGGCACATACAGGATTAGAAACTATAGATAAAACTATGAGGTTGACCCCAAAGCCAACAGGCAAAGCCATGGAATCTTCAGGGGTGCCTCTACAATTAGATCTTCAAGTGCCAGAATTTGGTGATCTTACTCTGATGCTAAGGGGTCAAGGCTCAAAATCCTTGGACTTAACCCCAGGGAAAAGCTACCAAATTCCAGAAACTCTGGCGTTGCTCTCTCAGTCATGTCCTCAGGTTAAGGATTTGGAGAAGTTTTATAAAAGACCACTGCAGCAAGTTGTAAAATCTGAAAGGATGACTCCAGAATGCAAACATCACATTCCAGAAGCTATGGGGTTGACCTCTATAGCAAGGTTGCAAGGGAAAGAATTCCTTGGAATGACTCCAAAACCAATCAATCAAACCACTGATTGTGCAGAGAGAGCTCCAAGGCCCTATCCTCAAGATTTAGAACCTGTTGGGGTAATATCTGAGAAAAGATGGCAAAATGAAGAATCTGTAGTATTGATTCCAAAGTCATTTCATCATACCCCAGATTCTACTTCATGGATGACACCAGGGCTAGGATATCACGCTGTTAAATCTGTAGAGTTAACTTCTGAGACAGGGCTGCAAGTAAAGGGACCTAAAGAATTTATCCCAAGGTCACAGCATTATTTGGGCTCTTCAAGGCTAACATTAGGATTAGGACATCAAGTATCAGAATCTCTAAGTTTGACCTCTAAGCAGAAGCTGCAAATGGAGAAATCCTTAGAGTTGCCCCCAAAGCAAGAAAGTCAAGCTATGGGACGTGCAGAATCCATAGAGCTCACCTCTGATACATGGCAGCAAGGAGAGGTATCAATGAGCCTAAGACAGTCACAGAATCAAAATATGAAACATTCAGGACCATTGGATCAAATTATAAAATTTGTAAAGGTTAGTCCAAAGCCACTATATCAAGTCACAGAATCGGCAAGGGCACAGCAAGTTGCTCAATCAGTAGGAACAATATCAGTTCCTCCCCCACCAATTGTTGTATCTGTGAAAGCGATCCATGGACCACCAGTGCAAGTTGTAAAATCTGTGACAACACCGGAAACAACCCTTCAAATGGCAGAAAATGTTAAGTTGACCCCAAAGCTTCAAAATGTGAGAACTTCAGAGTTTATCTCAAGGCTATGGTTACAAAACATGAGATCTAAGAAATTAATCACAGAGCCAACACACCAAATTTTGGAAACAATGGAGTGCACAGGGTTTCAAATCGTAAAGTCTGTATTAACACCAGGGCCATTACTTCAAACTGTGAAATCTGAGAAATTATCACCTGGCCCAATTCCTCAGGTTGTAGAACCAACAGTAGCCCTAAGATCAGGGCTTGATGTAATAGATTGTTTGGATTTACTCCCAAGGCCATATTTTCAAGAACTGGTAAAACCTGTAGAATTAACTCCAAGGTCAAATATTCAAGTGAAATCTGAAGAATTAACCTCACAGCAAACATCTCCACTTGAGAAGCTTACAGTAATGACTCATGAACAAAAGCTTCAAGCTGTGAAATCTATGGGAATAAAAATTGAGTATCCGAAAGTCATGGAATCTGAAGATTTGGATGGAAGACAGATGTGTCAGAATAGCGACTCTGAGGAATTAATGTCCGAGAAAGAGTTGCAAATAGGGAATTATTTCAGTAATTTCCCACACAGCTCTTCAACATCACTTATTTCAAGCTCTGTCAGAACATCTGAATTAGGAAGTCTTCAGCAATCTGGGATGCTAGATGTACCAACAGCTTTGGATATAAAAAACTTCAGGACAGATATTTTGCAGCCTGAAGAGTCCTGTACAGATCCTACAGTGATACAGTCTCCTATCCTCCCCTTGGCCTTTCATAAGCAACCCTATGATAAGACAGCTAGTTCTATGAAAACTCCATGTCCTGAGATCCCAGGAGAGGATGTAATATCCAAGGAGAGAATTAAAAGGAAGCAACTAGAGGAGTTAGAGAACTCACTACAGAATCTCTCCCGACATCTACCACAAAGCTGGAGGTCACCACCTAGGACATTTCTAGGGGGACCAGGGGGTCAAAAAGGCCCTACCTCGTCTTTCCTGGGCAGACGACAGAATGTCTGGGAGAATCATGCCCGTATGCAGCGACTACCTAGAAAATATCTTTCCACTATGCTAATGCTAGGGAATGTCTTGGGGACCACTATGGAAAAGAAGCTTTGTTCTCGAACATGCTTAGCAGAAAGAGTCACTGCAGACACCTGTCAATCTGTTCAGAATTTATTTGGGGTTCCAGCTGAACTGATGGAATTTTCTCAGAGTCTCCTAGAGAAGGGTCCTGGTGCTGTTTCTCAGTCTTCAGTGGTCAAAACCTACATTCAGAGGCACACTTTATGCCCTGGTCATGAGAAAAGAATGACCTTAAGGATGTGGACACGTGGCTCCACATCTTCCATAATACAACAATACTCTGGGACTAGATTTGGAATAAAGAAAACAAACTCAAGGCCCAGTGATACATCCCAGGAAGTCATTCAGCACATGCCTGTCTCATGTGCAGAGGGCCAGCCTCCTGACCCAGTAAAGTCAGAGTCTTCCCTCAGGATATTTTATAAAAGGGAAGATCCTGTCCCTGTGGAAGAGAGCGAGAACTCACAGAGTGACTCAGAGACAAGGACTTTTGAGTCTCAACACTCTCTAAAGCCAAGTTATCTTCCCCAGGCCAAGACTGACTTCTCAGAGCAGTTCCAGTTACTACAAGATCTGCAGCTAAAAATAGCAGCAAAACTCTTAAGGAGTCAAATACCCCCCAATGTGCCTCCTCTAGCTTCAGGTCTAATCCTAAAATACCCTATCTGCCTACAGTGTGGCCGATGTTTGGGATTTAATTGCTGTCATAAATTACAGACCACTTTTGGGCCTTATCTGCTTATCTATCCACAACTCCACCTTGTAAGCACTCCAGAAGGCCATGGAGAGATTCGGTTGCATCTTGGCTTTAGGTTGCGAACTGGAAAAAGATCCCAAGTCTCAAAGTATTGTGGAAGAGAAAGACCTGTCGCACAAAAGAATCCTGTATCAGCATCACAAAGGAATGGTAAAATTGATACTCAAGCTTCCAAGAGTCCTGCTCCCACAATAGATTTTCAATCCGGGTCTTCCCATTCTCCTGCTCCTGTACAAGTCCACATCAGGCGAAGGCAACGTGATAGTCCAGAGCTGGTAAAAAAGAGAAACATTGGAGACCCTGGGCACTATGACTTCACTCAAGTTCACTCTCTACTAGACAGTGACTCTGAAAGTGATCAGGATGAAAAATGGGTTAGAGTGAGAACCAAAAAGACCTCTGTTTCAAAGTATCCCAAGAAAAGACTCACTAAGAGACTTAGAACACAAAACACAAACAGCAGAACCACAACAGAAAGTCCCTGTGCAGAATTACCAGCCCCTCCAAGGAGGAAGAGGACCAGAACAGTTCATACAAGCTCTGCCTCTCTGAAAAGACAATCTAAGAAATCTTCCCAACCCAGGTTCATGCAATTGTTGTTTCAGGGCCTAAAGCAGGCATTCCAAACAGCACACCGAATTGTAGCGTTTGTTGGACAGAAGCCCGGAGACAGGACAAGGCCAGACAGTTTGCCATCAAGCAAAAACTGCCATCCAAAACAAAAAGCCAGGGCCCATCACTTACTGAGAGCTAACAAAAGAGACAAGGTGCCAGTTGGCACGCAAAAGCCAACAGGTGCTGCCACTGGGCAGGACCCCACGCCGTCAGGAGGAACAGATCCATGCGGTTCACCTGAAAGGCCAAAAGGAGCGAGAGCTCTCCAATCCAGCCCTCTCCAGCTGCCTGAGCCCAGAGTTTCCCAAAGAGATCTCACTCTCCAGGCTACAGCAGTCATCCAGCCTCTGGATACACTTCAAAACGACAGTAGCAGCAGGGCAAAGCAAACGTTCTGCAGAAACGAAACCAGGCAAGGGTCAAAGGACTTGCCCCAACCGGGAAGCAGGGTTCAGGCTCGAGGGAGGGCCCTACCTGGTCCCCCTAGGAAGAGAGTCTTACCCTGTGAGGAGAAGCTCACAGCCCAGGAGCGCAACCCCCGCGGCTGCTTTAGGGAGAGGCTCTCCCGACATTCCTCCGAGGGGCACTTACACAGCCCCTTCGAGAAGAGCCGGGGCAGTCCCTCCGAGAGGAGCCAGCGCAGCCCCTCGGAGAGGACCCTTCGCAGTCTCTCGGAGCGCAGCCACCGCAGTCGCTGTCGGAGAAACCATCGCAGTCCTTCCGAGAGAACCCTGCAAAGTCTCTCCGAGAGACGACACCACAGTCCCCCGGACAGGCGCCATCACAGCCTTTCGGAGAGAAGCCGAGGCAGCCCCTCCGAGAGGAGACATCGCGGTCCCCGAGAGGGGGTCCGCCATGGTCCCTCGGACAGGAGCCCCCGCTGCCCCTCAGACAGCAGCCGCCTCGGACCCCTGGACAGGCGGCGCCATGGTCCCTCGGACAGGAGCCCCCGCTGCCCCTCAGACAGCAGCCGCCTCGGACCCCTGGACAGGCGGCGCCATGGTCCCTCGGATAGGAGCTCCCGCTGCCCCTCAGACAGCAGCCGCCTCGGTCCCCTGGACAGGCGGCGCCATGGTCCCTCGGACAGGAGCTCCCGCTGCCCCTCAGATAGCAGCCGCCTCGGACCCCTGGACAGGCGGCGCCATGGTCCCTCGGATAGGAGCTCCCGCTGCCCCTCAGATAGCAGCCGCCTCGGTCCCCTGGACAGGAGGCGCCACGCTCCCTCGGACAGGAGCCCCCGCTGCCCCTCCGAGGGGAGCCTTGGCAGCCCCTCGGAGAGGAGAGGATTCAGCTACTGTGGGAGGAACCGGCACGCTCCCGCTGCGATGAGGCAGCTCAGGCCCTGTGAGAGAAGCCGGCGCAGTCAGTCGGAGAGAACGCATCCCAGCCCCACCGAGAGGAGCCGCCACAGCCACTCGGACAGGAGCCGGCGCAGCCACTCCGAGAGGAGCGGGCGCAGCCACGCGGAGAACATCCCTCCGAGCCCCCCGAAGGAGAGACCCCAGCACGGTTCCCCTAAGGAGAGGCCCAGGCGCAGTCTGTCCAAAGAGGTCAAGAGTTGCTCAAACACGTCTCCTAGGAGCCACACGGAAAAACCTCAAAGCAGGGCAAGTTTGGAGGCCTGAAACGAGTCGCTGAGGAGAGATCGCCCCTACTGCTCACTGTCTCCCTCGAGTTTCGCTGACCTGCCTTTTCCTGGCTTCCTTCCTGGCCCCTCCGCGGTGGAAGGGCTTCTGCTCGCTCTACCTGAGGGGAGGGGGGGTGAGAAGGGGTCTGCAATTTCTCTAAAATCAATAAAGGGGCCAAACTTGAAATCTATGTGCCTGTAGAAGACCACTCGTGGGGTGGGTGCAGAAGGGACGGTCCCAAGGTGGCGCGCAAACGGATGCAACAGGAGAGAGACGGGTCCCGCGGGCCGGTTGAGAACCCCAAACTCCGCCCCTTCGCCCCTCCCACACGTTCCCCGGGCCCAGCCTCCTGGGGGGCGGGGTCTCGGAGGACTCGGAGGGTGATTTGTCACGTGACTCACTCCGGCCGCAGCCCCCCTCGGAAGCTGCTAGGCGGAAGTAGACGTGCAGAACCCGGCTAGGCGGCGCCAAGTCCACATCCGGGAGAGGCGAGGAGAGCGGAAGTGGCGTTGGTCTGGCCGGAGCCCTTGGGTGAAATTGTTAGGCGTGGAGAGGCAGTGATGTCTTCCAGACTCGGTGCAGTACCCGCCGTGAGTTTCTCGGTTTGACCGTTATGCTTTAGAGGTAGCGCTGTGGAGCCCGGAACACGCGGCCCCTGGCTTTTGTCCCACGCTCAGAGTTGGTTTGCTCAGAGCCCATCGTAGGCCCCACCCTTCTAGATCGGATCCACCTTTCCCCCTCTTTTTTCCCCCCACTTTTTTTTGCTGCCTGGCCCCCATGTCCTTGGACTCAGTTTCCCGCCAGATTGCCGTTAGTGTCCATCCGTGTTCTATCCCCGAAGCCGCGCACATCCGTTGTCTTGTTTTCTCCGCCCCCCGCCCCCTTCGGAGCCCGTCTCTGGGACGAGGCTTTGAGAATGGAGGAAGAGGAGGGCTGCGGTGCTGGGAGGTAGGGCGGCACACTTTCGCTGAAGAGTGCTGGCTTCCTCCGTGAGCGATCGCGGCCCCGGGGGAGAGCGTCGTTTCTTCGGGGCACCGGGTGGGGGGAGTTTGTCTTTTTGTGTGGCCGAGGTTCCGACGTCCCTGGCGCTCACTGGTGTGCTTGTGATTTGCTAGACGCCGGGACCCACATCTTTTAAGCAGCAGAGGAGCGCGAGGAGCGTGGGCGCCAAGAAGTAAGTGAGGTTTTCTCAGGTCCTTTGATAATCGTGTCGCCCGCGCTGTCCAGTGGAACTGGAGAAAATGTGTTTCTACGCTCTCCAGGGTCATAACCACTAGCCACGTATTAGCTTTTGAGCCCTGGAAATGTGTGGCTGGTGCGGCTGAGGGACTGAATTTTTAATGTAATTTTAATTAACTTTAAGTAGCCACCTGTGGCCGGTGGCTACTGGATTGGACAGTGCAGGCCTAAACCTAGTGTGGGGGAGAAAAAGGAAAACACGAACGGATTATAATAAAAACGGAACGTATGACTCAATGGTAGCCCTGTGTTTTTCCAGACCTCCAATTTGTGTTCATAAATACGTTGATGAACTTGGGAAAGGCAATAAAAATGGCTGCAAGAAATCCTTGTATTTTCAAATTACTTGACTGCAATTCTGGTTAATAATTTTGTATACCGACTGTGGTAAGTTTTTCCATGGCTGATTCCAAAAGAAAAGATTCTCATTGACTAGAAATTCTCAGATGGACTCTTTCATTCAGATAACATTTATTAAATGCCTGCCGTGTACCAGCTGTGTGGTACAAACATGAAAAACAGAACAAGCAGTCTAAAGGAGGAGACAGGCAAGTAGATCAACATAATACAGTGTGCTATGTAAATATTTTAAAATGAGAATTTAATAAGCTTTGGGAAGGGGAGTGAGAGTGAGCAGGTCACTCCTAAGTCAAAGTCAAGGATAATACAGTTAACCTGAAGGAGAAAGGATTTTTCCGAACAGCTTGTGAGCAGGTGAAAGAAGTTAATGGATTAGCAAGTAGTTCTGTATGACTGGCATGGAGGATGGAGTGAGTGCAGGGAAATCATTGCCAGGTTAGCAGGGGCCAGATCCTAAATGGCCTTTAATAGTATGCTAAGGTGCTTAGATTTTATCCTGAAGAGATTTTCTTATCGTTGTTGTTTTAAGATTCACTAATTTAAAGGGCCAGAATACTGGCTCCCTGAGAGGGTTTTATTTTATTTTTTTGTGCTAAAATAAATTTTTTTTATTTGACAGTTATAGACAGAGAGAGAGAGAAAGTCTTCCTTCCATTGGTTCACTCCCCAATAAATTTGTTTTTAAATTCCATCTTTCCAAGAACTTTTTGAAAAACTGTTCTCTATAAATAAAAGAGGTATATTTGGCACATGATTCTGGTGGCTGGAAAATCCAAGCAGCATGGTGCTGGTGTCTTGTGAGGGCCCTCTGGCTACAACACAACATATAGAAGAAACACAAGGGGAAATGCACACCTGCAGATTAGTGGGCCATGGAGTTCTAGAGTCTGAGAAATCAGGACCATGGAGCTGGCAGTTGGTGAGGCACTTCCAGATGCATCCTGTGGTGTCACCTAGCAAGAGATGACAAGGGTGCTCCCTGGGAGGGTTTTAAATGAGGGGATGACATGGCCAGATGTTGGTCTTAGAAAGTTCACTCTGGCGGCATTATGAAGGATGGATTTTTAGAAAACTGAGAGAGAAATGAAGAAAGTGCGGCTCGTGGAGGTAACAGTACGGATATTCCCGATATACTTGTTCAGGTTGTGATAGCTAGAGGTGCGTAAGAAGAGGGAGGTTGAATTGTCTGTGGGTTTCTGACTTTGGCCACCAAATCCATGTTGGAGTCATTCACTGAACTAGAAGTCTCTGAATGAGGAGCAGTTTATAGAACAAACATAAATGGGCTTGAACCTCAGAGGAGCTGATCTGAAATACAGAATTGGGAATCATTAGCTATAGAAAGTAATAGGAATATGATATTTTCCTCTCTAATGTCTTCATAAGGTCTTCTGTGGAAAGTGGTTAAAGCACTATTTCTCGACATACACCAATGGTGAGAAAAGTGATATTGGGAAAGAGTAAAGTAGAAGAAATCATGGAGGCCGGCGCCGCGGCTCACTAGGCTAATCCTCCGCCTTGCGGCGCCAGCACACCGGGTTCTAGTCCCAGTCGGGGCGCCGATCCTGTCCCGGTTGCCCCTCTTCCAGGCCAGCTCTCTGCTGTGGCCCGGGAAGGCAGTGGAGGATGGCCCAAGTGCTTGGGCCCTGCACCCCATGGGAGACCAGGATAAGTACCTGGCTCCTGCCATCGGATCGGTGCGGTGCGCCGGCCGCAGCACGCCAGCCGCGGCGGCCATTGGAGGGTAAACCAACGGCAAAAAGGAAGACCTTTCTCTCTGTCTCTCTCTCACTGTCCACTCTGCCTGTCAAAAATAAAAAAAATAAAAAATAAAATAAAAAAAAGAAGAAGAAATCATGGAGAACTTAAAATATTAAGCAGAATTAGAAAAGTCTATGAAGGATACTGAAGGGAACTGAAATCCTTTTCTAATGAAATCTGAATTTTTGCACCTAGAAAAAAAACTAGAGGCTAATTTTAAAGTCACTCTGATAGTCATCCTATCAAAACAGAGTGTTTTCTTGTTACATTAATGGGAAGGGAACTTGTGATCAATCTGTTTCTTCACAAATAATAATATGCCATGAGTTGATAAGTAGATAGCACGAAATACTTAAATTGTTTTTGTTGAGTCCTTTAAAAAAAAAGAGGGACCAGTGTTGTAGTGGGTAAAGCCACCACCTGCAGCACTGGCATCCCATGTGGGCACTGATTTGTGCCCCAGCTGCTCCACTTCTGGTCCAGCTCCCTGCTAATGTTCTGGGAAAGCAGAAGATGGGCCCGAGTACTTGGGCCCCTGCCATCCACATGGAAAACCTGGAAGAAGCTCCTGGCTCTCGACTTTAGCCTTGCACAGCCCTGGCCATTGAGCCTATCTGACTTCCAAATAAATAAAGCTTCATAAGATCTTCTAGGGAAAGTGGTTAAAGCACTTATTAAAAATAAGAGACCTAGAGAAAGGGATTCCTAAATCCAGTGAATTTAATCTTACTCTTTTTTTTTTTCTTTTCTTTTTTCTTTTTGACAGAGTTAGAGAGAGAGAGACAGAGAGAAAGGTCTTCCTTTCGTTGGTTTACCCCCGAAATGGCCGCTACGGCTGGCGCGCTGCACTGATCTGAAGCCAGGAGCCAGGCACTTCCTCCTGGTCTCCCATGCGGGTGCAGGGCCCAAGCACGTGGACCATCCTCCACTGCCCTCCCGGGCCACAGCAGAGAGCTGGCCTGGAAGAGGAGCAACTGGGACAGAATCCAGCGCTCCAACCGGGACTAGAACCTGGGGTGCCAGCACTGCAGGCAGAGGATTAGCCTAGTGAGCCGCGGTGCTGGCCAATCTTTTTATTTTTAAAGATATATATATTTTATTTGAAAAGCAGAGTTACAGAGAGGCAGAGGCAGAGAGATCTTCCATCTGCTGGTTCACTCCCCAAATGGCCACAATGACCAGGGCTGGATCCAGCTTCTGGATCTTCCATGCTGGTGCAAGGGCCCAAGGACTTGGGCCATCTTCTACTGTTTTCCCAGCCATAGCAGAGAGCTGGATCAGAAGTGGAGCAGCTGGGACTTGAACTGGAGTCCATATAGGAATGCTGGCACTGCAGGGCAGCTTCACCTGCCACGCCACAGCGCAGGCCCCTGTCAATTTTAAGTTACTGGTCATGTTAATCATAGGTACTGTTGATTTTTTGCTATGCTTGTGAGTAGGTATCTCTGAGTTCTACCCTGATAGTAAAGAAATATCTATGTAGAGAGTTTCCTAAGAGGAGTCACATGGAACTTGACTTTTTTTTTTTTTTTTTTAAGATTTATTTATTTATTGAAAGGCAGAGTTAGAGAGAGAGAGAGAGAGACCCTCCATTGCTGGTTCACTCCCCAGATGGTTGCAACAGCTAGGGCTGGGCCAACTGAAGCCAGGAGCTTCCTCTGGGTTTCCCACCTGGGTGACAGGGGCCCAAGCCCTTGGACCATCTTCTGCTGCTTTTCCCAGTCCATCAGCAGGGAGCCGGATAGGAAGCAGAGAAGCCAGGTCTTGAATTGGCACCCATGTTGGATGCGAACATTGCAGGTGGTGGCTTTACCCACTATACCACAATGCTGGTCCTGGAACTTGACTCTTAATGATGGTGTCTTAGTACTATCAAGTCTTCCTTCAGTAGAGATTGTGTCTATTGTTTGAGATGGTCGATTTTGGCCCTAGAGAACTGTCAGTTCCCGTTAAAATTTTTATACCTTTATTGAGATATAATTAATTAAAGTATAATAGACTGTACACACTTACAGTGTGCACTGTGATCAGCTTTGTCATATCAGTGCACCTGTGAAGTCATTACCACAGTCAAGATAGCAAACATTTCCATCTGTCCCAAAAGTTTTTTCATGTCCCTTTTGCAAACCATTCTTCCTTCTCTTGCCCCAGGCACTACAGATCTGTTTCTGTCATTGTACAGCAGTTTGCACACTCTAGGCTTTATCTAAGTGGAATCACACAATCTGTTCTCTTTTTTGCATGATTTCTTTCACTCAGAGTAATAATTTGGAGATGAAAAGGAGTTTTTAATGCTGAGTAGAATATGCTGTAATTTGTGTAGCTACGATGGATAGTTAGGTGGTTTTCAGTTTTGGGATATTGCAATAAGGCTGCTGTGAACATTCATTTACAAGTCTTTTGTGGACACATTTTTTCATTTCATAAATACCTAAGATAGAATTTATTATCCTAGATTAGTTGGATCATATAGCAAGAGTTACATTTAACTTTTTAAGAAGGTGGTTTCCAAAGTGGTATTCATTCTACATATGTAGATGAATCAGTTTTTTTAATTTTAGCTGATTTAATGAGTATGTGTTCATGTTTCATTGTAGTTTTTATAATTTTATAATTAACGATGTTGAGCGTCTCTTCATGTGTGTATCGGCCCATTCATGTATCTTCTTTTAGAAGTGCATGTTTATATCTTTGGCCTGTTTAAAAAAATATTGTGCTATCTTACCAAAATGTAGTATTTAAAACCCTATTCTGAGAGCAATTCCTTTGTTATATGTGTCTTGGGTGTTTCTTCCCAGTATATGGTTTGTTTTTCTTTTTTTTTTTTTGGGGGGGGGGTACATGTATTTATTTGAAAGAGTTACAGAGAGGGAGTGAGAGAGCGCGAGAGGTAGATCAGTCTTCCTTCCATCTGCTGGTTCATTTCCCAGGAGGCCTCAGTGGCCAGGACTGGGCCAGGAGCCAGGAGCCCCCTCGGGGTCTCCCGCCTGGGTGGCAGGGGCCCAAACACTAGGGCCTTCTTCACTGCTTTTCTCAGGCCATTAGCAGGGAGCTGGATCAGAAGTGGAGCAGCCGTGATGTGAGCTGGTGCCTGAATGGGACGCAGATGTTGCAGGTGGTGGCTTTACTTGCCACGCCACAGTGCTGACTCTGCTGTTCATTTTCTTAATGGTGTTTTTGAAGGACAGTTTTAAAATTTATATTAAAAATATACAAATTTTGCCATTTTTTCCTTTTATATTTGTGTTTTTAACGTCCTATTTAAGAACACTTTGCCTCCTCTACAAAGATTTTTTTTCCTATCTTCTAGAAGTTTTATAGGTTTTAGATTTAGGTTGTGACTCATTTAGAGTTAATTTTTGTGAGTGGTATATGGTAAGGTTCATTGTTAATTCTCTTAAATTTATTTTTTAGTTTATAAATCCAGTTGTTGAAAAGACTTTCTTTTCCTCATTGAGTTGCCTTGGTACTTTTGTCAAAAATCAGTTGAGGGGCGGGCACTGTGGTGTGGTGGGTTGAGCTGCCTCCTGTGAGACTGGCATCCCGTGTGAGCGCCTGTTCAAGTCCCATCTGCTCCACTTCTGATCCAGCTCTTTGCTAATGCACCTAGGAAAGCAGCAGAAGATGGCCTAAGACCTTGGATCCCTGCTACCCATGTGGGAAACCTGGATGTAGTTCCAAGCTGTGGCCTCCCCCAACCCCAGCTGTTACAGCCGTTTGGGGAGTGAACCAGGAGATGCAAGATGTCTCTCTCTCTCTGTGTCTTCCTCTCTCTATAACTCTGCCTTTCAAATAAATAAATATTTTTTAAAAATCTGTTGAACAGGGTAGGCATTTGGTGTAGCAGTTAAGGCACTGTTTGTGATGCCTACAATTCATGTGGCTTGAGCTCCTGAGTTGGAGTCCTGGCTTACTTCCAACCCAGTGTCATACTTACGCAGACCCTGGGAGGCAACTGGTGTTGGTTCAAGTAGTTGGATCACAGCATTTGGGGGGTGAACCAGTGATGGAAAATCACTCTCTATTTCTTTCTCTGATTTTCAAATAAAAAATTAAAAATGAAAATAAATCAGTTAACTTAATTGATTTATATATTGATATAAATCAATATATAATCTCGGCTGGCTCCATGGCTTAACAGGTTAATCTTCCACCTTGCAGCGCCGGCACACCGGGTTCTAGTCCCGGTCGGGGCGCCGGATTCTATCCCGGTTGCCCCTCTTCCAGGCCAGCTCTCTGCTATGGCCCGGGAAGGCAGTGGAGGATGGCCCAAGTGCTTGGGCCCTGCACCCCATGGGAGACCAGGAGAAGCACCTGGCTCCTGGCTTCGGATCAGTGAGATGCGCCGGTCACAGCGGCCATTGGAGGATGAACCAACGGCAAAAAGGAAGACCTTTCTCTCTGTCTCTCTCTCTCTCACTATCCACTCTGCCTGTCAAAAAAAACAGAAAACAAAACAAAACAAAAAAATCAATATATAATCTCTTTCTGAACTTCCCTTATTCTTTTTCTCTGATGTTTAGAGTCTTAAAATCAGATAGGGTAAGTCCTGTAACTTTGGTGTTTTTTACCAGAATTGTGGCTATTCTAAGTTCTTTGATTTCTTACATAAAATAATTGCCAGTATCTATAAAAAGAAGTATGCTGAATATTGATTGGTATTTTTTTAAATTTTTAAAATTAAATTAAATTTATTTATTTGAGAGGTAGAGTTAGACAGTGAGAGGGAGAGACAAAGAGAAAGGTCTTCTTTCCGTTGGTTCACTCCCCAAATGGCCGCAATGGCCAGAGTTGCACTGATCCGAAGCCAGGAACCAGGTGCTTCTTCCCAGTCTGCCACATGAGTGCAGGGGCCCAAGGATTTGGGCCATCTTCTATTGCTTTCCCAGGCCACAGCAGAGAGCGGGATAGGAAGAGGAGCAGCCGGGACTAGAACTGTTGCCCATATGGGATACCGGCGCTTCAGGCCAGGGCGTTAACCCAGAGCGTTAATCCAGGGCGCAGGCCCCTGGATTATCTGGTACTTTCTTAGTAAACAATCATGATAATCTGTAAATAGGGACACTTGCTTTTTTCCTTTTATCTTTCTTCTTCCCCACCCCTTTAATCTCTAACAGTGTCTGCACCTGGTTAACTGTTTGCACCTCTGTGGATTGTCCTGGCATTAATTTAGAGGCCTTGTTGACTGACAGTGCAGTGGCAACTGTGCTCTCAGGCTACCCGGCCTTCCCTGAGCCACACAGTCCAGCTCTTACGGAAAGGCCCGTCGGTCTCTGGATAGACCCTACCTTTGAGTCAGAACTCCTGAGGCAATTCCCAACCTTTCACAGCCATGAAGAGTAAGTGGTTTTTCTAAGATGGGCCTCACCCACTGGTGTTCTGGGCCCCTGTACAGAGGTTCTCACTCTTCGCCCCTTAGTGCTTCATTTAGGGGTTCTGTCATGAGCTCATAATTTGGGATCCAGATACAGCAGGAACCTTCCATTCCCAGAAATCCCTGAAGATGTTTTCTGGTTTTAGGGACTAGTAGAGAAATAATAGGTTGTTTGCAGTCAGCAGCTAGGAAATGGGATTCTCGGGACAAAATAAAAACCCAGGTATTGGACCCTTTGTAATTAAATATGGGCTTTTGAGGGGAAGACTTTATATTCTTTTTTTAAATACCTATGAAATTTAAAGTCCTTTTTAAGGTTTATTTATTTGAAATTCAGAGTTATAGAGAATGAGAGACAGATCTTCCATCCACTGGTCACTCCCCAGTTGGCCTCAATGGCCAGCGTTAAGCCAGGCTGAAGCCAAGAGCCAGGAGTTTCATCCAGGTCTCCCATGTGGGTGGCAGGGGCCTAAACACTTGAGCTGTCTTTGCTGCTTTTCCCAGGCCAGCAGGGAGCTGGATAGGAAGTGGAGCAGCCATGATGTGAACCAGTGCCTGTATGGGATGCTGGCATCACAGATTTTGGCTTTACTCTCTGTGCCATGTCTCACCTGAAATTTAAAGTTTTTATATTATTAGTATGTAATCAGAGTTTCACCAAGAGGAGCTGGATCAACAAGTCATCTTCATATTGTAGTAAAAGTGTGCCATTTTTTAGGGTCAGTTTTTTTTTTTTAATATTTTTAAAGATTTATTTATTTGAAAGAGTTACAGAGAAGCAGAGGCAGAGAGAAAGAGAGAGAAGTCTTCCATCCACTGGTTCACTCCCCAAATGGCTGCAACAGCCAGAACTGGGCCGATCTGATGCCAGGAGCTTCTTCAGGTCTCCCATCCAGGTGCAAGTGCCCAAAGACTTAGACCACCTTCTACTGCTTCCTCAGGCCATAGCAGAGAGCTGGACCAGAGGTGGAGCAGCCAGGACTTGAACCAGTGTAGGGTCAGTTCTTGATTCTCTTGCTAGGGCATTTCCAAATTGCTGAGGACTATCTGAAACCCTGAAGGAGCATGGTCCATGTGTATTGTGTGGCTTCATGAGTAATATGGTCTCTTCACTCAAAGGCAAAAAGGTATTGGGATGCTGGGTGAAGGGGAATACAGAAAAAAATCTTTTAAGTCTAGGACGATATAGTATTAGGCATCTCCAGGTATTTGAGTAAGTAGAGTCTATTGGTTTGGAACCATGGGTTGGATGGGGATAACTGTCTCGTATACTGGCCATGGTTTGGTATAATCAATACTCCTTGTTTGGCTTCTTGATTGGGAGAATCAGGGTGTTGCAGGGATATTGACCAGCTTTAATCAACCCATGCTCCAAGAACTTCTGGAACAAGGGTTGGATTTCTTTAAGTCCTCTGGTTTTATGGGGGTACTGTCTCTTCCATATATGGTCCACCCTTGGCCTTAAACTTGGTAGTTAGGATAGAGTGGATGGTTGGGTGGGGAGGATACTGGGGTTGGCATCCGGGATGCCAGTGAGCATGAGGGATAGAAGCCCATGAGGGTTGAGGGGCAGGGTTTTAAAGGTAGGATCAATAAGAAGGTCAGGGTTAGCGTCTGTACGCTGTGGCGGCTGAGGAATGCTAGCCATGCAAACTCCACAGGAATCATGAAGCTTGCTGTCCTGACAGAACATAGAGGGTCTCTCCTCATTTTCCTTCATATTTGCAAAACAAATCCAGTTGGAGAACAGTATTATAATTTGGTGACCCATTCATGGGCCACATCTCCTTATCCTTGTATAGAAGCCAAATAGTATTTAAATAAATACCTTTTTCCTTGTTAAGCCATCCAACCTAAATTTTTCCCAGTTGCTTAAAATGAAACCCAGGGGAGAGTCCCTGAGGATACTTGGGGTTTTCCCATTTGGGCCTTTTAGTGGAGATTGTGGTCTATTATGAAAGGGCCAGGAGCTGGATGTAATCTCCACAACCATGCACCATGCAGCTACGTGTCAATACAAGTGCTATTGGTTCTGACCCTATCTGCAGATAGAAGCAGCAGGGAGGAAGGAGAACCGAGAGATCAGAGAGGGAAAAGGCAGGGGTGCCAGGGTTGTTCAAAGGAGGAAAGACCTCAAAGATGCCTCTTTGGACATCTACACAGCATGGGATTGTTCCCTGCAAGCTCTTTTGAATCTACACTGTGGGGCCAGGCTCCACCCACCCCTCCAGCCAAATGCTGCTGACGGAGAGGTATGAGGTGATGTGCTGGGAGGCAAGATTGTAGAGTAAAAAGATGTGGAGTGGTAGGAGTATTCAGAAAGAATGAAGCCAAAATCAAAAATTGTAGCTCCTGGAGACTTAAAACCCGAGACTGGGACTGAGATGCAACCTATCTGATACCTGCTAGAGTGATTAGTCCTGGGAGCCCTTAGGGATAGATCTATTAGACTGCTCACACCAAGGCCCAGAAGCCTGGCATTTCAACCTCTCCCACATGTTTACAGACCACCCAAACAGAAACCAAACCAAAGACTGAGCCAGAGAGGGTAAAGGGAAACCAGGATAGAGCCAAGCAGAGAAGAGAGATAGAAACATTGTCTGAGTGGGATGGATGGGGAACCGGGAGAGCAGAAGAGAACTCACCAGTTGCAGAGACGCTGAAACAAAGATTCAGGGGCTGCTTGTCCACTGTGAGAGGGGCTCTGTCCCTCCGGTTGATCCTGGTCTTCCCCGAGGGGAAACCTTTTGCAGGTTCCACCAGAGTTGTCACAAATGTTACCAACCCTAGGTTCTTTGGCTCCCTTGCAAATAGAAGTTTAGAAGCCAACATGTAGCTCAGACAAGGTTTATTGGGGCTTAATGCTCAAACACAAGGGAGGTAGCATGGTGGGAAGAGGTCCTGCTGACTGGGTCTCCAGTGGGAGCCAGTCAGATGCTTTTATGGGGTTGAGGCGAGTGTGGTGGTTTCCACTTGGCACCAGCATCTGCACCCAGCCTGGATTTCTGGCTCATCCCCTTTGGCACAGGACACTGGTTTGATTCTGCAAGGGCATTGTTGGTGTTTGCACATTCCCTGCTCAGAAAGGTGGTGTTGCTCACTACTGCCACCCCAGGAGGGTCACTTGTCAGCCACATTGGGCTGTTGGGAGCATGCCTGTAGATTGGGGAACTCTCTAACAGGGTAGGAAGGGTCTTTTGCAGTTAGAGTCTGGGCACTCCTGACAAGTGTGCAGCTGGAGATGCATACAGTAAGGCAGGGAAGGGCGTGATTTAGTGAGTCCTGTTTCTGTCCTGTCTCGCTGGAATCTGGAGCCAGGGACAGGAATCGAACTCAACTCTAATGGGACACAGGTGTATTACCTGCAAGGCCAACTGCCTGTCCTTCTTTCTTTTCTTTTTTTAAACATTATTACAATGACATTCAGCATGAAACTATCTGGGTTTGGAGTCTTTTAGGGACAAAGGACTTGATACATTTCTGCTCATTTGCCTTTACCCAATTTAAATTAGCGGTTACACCTAAATGACTTAAGATGCTGATATTATATTATATCTCTGTCTGCTTTTCTCTGTCTACATTTCTTTAATAGATACTTGCCTAGGGCTATTTAGATTTCCAGTTTCTTAATTAATTCTTAATTAATTAAAAAAAATTTTTTTAATTTTACAGATAGAATTAGATAGTGAGGGAGAGAGACAGAGAGAAAGGTCTTCCTTCCGTTGGTTCACTCCAAATGGCCGCTACGGCTGGAGCTACGTTGATCCAAAGCCAGGAGCCAGATGCTTCCTCCAGGTCTCCCATGTGGGTGCAGGGCCCAAGCACTTGGACCATCCTCCACTGCCCTCCCGGGCCACAGCAGAGAGCTGGACTGGAAGAGGAGCAACCGGGACTAGAACCTGGTGCCCATATGGGATGCCGGCGCCACAGGCGGAGGATTAACCAAGTGAGCCACGGTACCGGCCCCTAATTCTTAATTAATTTAAAAGATTGGCTTTATTTATTTGAAAGGCAGAATTAGAGATAGAGAGGAAGAGACAGAGAAGTCTATTATCCACTGGTTTACTCCCCAAATGGCTGCAATGGCTTGGGCTAGGCCAAACTAAAGCCAGAAGCCAGGAGCTTCTAGATCTCCTACGTGGGAGAGACCTAGAAGTGGGTATAGGGGTCCAAGAACATTGGCCATTCTCCACTGCTTTCCTAGGTGCATTATCAGGGAACTGGATTGGAAGTGGAGCAGCTGGACTTGAATTGGCACCGATATGGGATGCTGGCATTGGAGGCAGCAGCTTTACCACTGGCCCTTTTAGTTCTTCTTTTAAATTTTTTTTTTTTTAAAAAACTGAGAGTCATAGAAGCAGAGAAGAGTGAGCTCCCATTCACTGGTTCACTTCCCTGATGCCCGCAATGGTCAGGACTGGGCCAGGCTGAAGCCAAGAGCAAAGAACTTAATCCTGGTTTCCCCACACTGGTGGCAGGAACCCAACTGCTTGAGCCATTATGGCTGTCTCTCAGGCTCTGTATCAGCAGGAAGCTGTGTCAGGAGCTGGAGCTCAGAATCAGATCTGGGTAATCCAATATGGGATGTGGACATCTTAACCACTAGCCACTAGGCTGAATGCCTGCTCCTCCAGTTTCTTCATGTGTCAGATTTGCTAAGTTGTATTAAAACAGAAAAAAAACCAGAAATGTACTCATCTTGAATTATCAATTTCTTGGCATAAAGTTATCCCAATATTCTCATTTTAATATTTCTATTATATCCAATAATAACTCCTTTCATTTTTTAAAAGGTTTGTTTATTTGAAAGGCAGAGTTACAGAGGCACAGAGAGGTTACAGTTAGAGGGGTCTTCGATCTGCTGTTTCACTCCCCCAGTGGCTGTAATGACCGGAGCCGAGTAGATCCGAAGCCAGGAGCCAAGAGCTTCTTCTGGGTCTCCCACATGGGTCTAGGGGCCCAAGGACTTGGCCCATCTTTTGCTGCTTTCACAGGTGCATTAGCAGGGAGCTAGATCAGAAGTGGAGCAGCTGGAACTTGAACCAGAGCCTGTATGGCATACTGATGCTGCAGGCTGGGGCTTAAGCCCTCTGTGCTAGAGCACTGGCCCCTCATTTCTTTTTTTCTTTTCTTTTTTTTAAAGATTTGTTTACTTATTTGAAAGACAGAGTTACAGAAAGGCAGAGGCAGAAAGATGTCTTCCATCTGCTGGTTTATTCCCCAAATGGCCGCAATGGCCAGAATAGCACTGATCTGAAACTGGGAGCCAGGAGGAGCTTCTTGCTCTCCCATGCCGTTGCAGGGGCCCAAGCACTTGGGCCGTCTTCTACTGCTTTCCCAGGCTATAGCAGAGAGCTGGATCAGAATTGGAGCAGCCAGGACTCAAACCGGCACCCATATGGGCCACCAGCACTGCAGGCAGCAGCCTTACCTGCTACGCCACAGCACTAGCCCCATACCCTCATTTCTCTCTCTCTCTCTCTTTTTAAGATTTATTTATTTACTTGAAAGTCAGAGTTACACAGAGAGAGGAGAGGCAGAGAGAGAGAGAGGTCTTCCATCCACTGGTTCACTCCCCAGATAGCCACAACGGCTGGAGCTGCGCGGATCTGAAGCCAGGAGCCAAGAGCTTCTTCTGGGTCTCCCATGTAGGTGCAGGGGCCAAGGACTTGGGCCATCTTCTGCTTTCCCAGGCTGTGGCAGAGAGCTAGATTGGAAGAGAGGCAGCTGGGACTCAAACAGGCACCCATATGTGATGCCAGTACTGCAGGCAGTGGCTTTACCCGATAAGCTGTAGAGCTGCCCTCCCCTCCCTTTTTTTTTTTTTTTTTTTGACAGGCAGAGTTAGAGACAGAAAGGTCTTACTTTTTCTGTTGGTTCACCCCCTAAGTGGCCGCTACAGCCTGTGTGTTGCGGCCGGTGCGCTGCGCTGATCAGGAGCCAGGTGCCCCCTCCCAGTCTCCCAAGCGGGTGCAGGGCCCAAGGACTTGGGCCATCCTCCGCTGCATTCCCAGTTAGTTACTTGTGGTATTCCTGTGATCATTTTAGTTATGAAGTTGTCAGTTCTGTGCTCATTCTAACTCACCAGATTTTTTTGGTCTGTTTACTAGCTCATGGGTTTTCTTTTTTTGAAAAATTGTTTTTGTGTTTTTTTTTTTTTTACATTTTAATTTATATTTAATCTATAGGTTTCATTTTATTTGAGAGACAGAGACAGGAAGAGAAAGGTTTTCCATTCACTGATTCACTTCCAAACACCCACAACAGCTTAGGCTGGGCCAGGCTGAAGTCAGGAGCTTTTCTCAGTCTGGTTCTCCCACCTGAGTGGCAGAGACCCAAGCATTTGAGCCTTCACCTGCTGCCTCCCTGAGTGCGCATTAACGGGGAGTTGGAATCAGAAGCAGAGCCAGGACTTGAGCGCAGGCCCTCTGTCTGGTCTGGGATGCCAGCATCCTAAGTGGAGGTTTAATTCACTGCTCCACAATGCCGCTCCTTCTTTTTAAGGTATCTTAAAATGAAATCTGAAGTCACAGGTTTTAGATATTTTCTAATAAAAGCATTTAGAGTTTTATGTTTACTTCTAAGTACTGCTTAGTTGCATCCCACATGTTTAAAATTTTTATTTTCATCATATTTGAAAGGCAGAGGAGGCAGTGTTGAGGCTCAGTGGGTTAAGCCACTGCTTGCAGTACTAGCACTCTGTATCAGAGCACTTGTTCAGGTCCTGGCTGCTGTTCTTCCAATCCAGCTTCCTGCTAATGTCCTTGGGAAGGCAGTGAATGATGGCCCAAGTACTTGGGTCCCTTCCACCCATGTGGGAGACCCCGATGGAATTCTAGGTTCCTGGCTTCAGCTTGGCCCAGCCTGGTCTGTTGTCATTTGGGGGAGTGAAACAGCAGATGGAAGATCTCTTCGTCTCTCTGTTTCTCCCTCTCTTTCTGTTGCTCTGCCTTTCAAGTAAGTAAATAAGTAAATGAATGAATGAATGAATGAATGAATCTCTTTGTAAAAAGAAAGGAAGAAGGCACCAGTTCAAGTTCCAGCTGCTCTACTTCCAATCCAGCTTCCTGCTAATGTGCTTGGGAAAGCAGAGGAAAATGGCCTAAGTGCTTGGGCCCCTGCACCCATGTAGGAGACCTGAAAGAAGTTCCTGGCGTCAGATGAGCCCAACTACAGCTGTTGCAGCCATATAGGGAGTGAACCAGTGGACAGAAGACCTCTGTCTCTGTCTCTCTTTCTGGGTAGTTCTACCTCTCAGATAAATAAAATATTAAAAAAAAAAAAAAGAGAGACAGAGATCTCCTATTCTCCAGTTCATTCTCCAAATGGCCACAGCGGCCATGGCTGGGCCAAGCCTGGAACTCAGTCTGGGTCTCCCATGTAGGTCATAGGGACTTAAGTACTTACCCATCACCTGCTGCCTCCCAGGATGCACAATAGCAGGAAGCTCAACTGGAAGAGGAGTAGCCAGGACTCAAACCCAAGCATATATATTTTTCTAAAGGTTTATTTATTATGAAAAGCAGAGGGAGAGGGAGAGAAATCTTCCATTCACTAGTTCACTTCCCAGATAACTGCAACAGCCAGCACTGGGTCAGGCCGAAACCAAGAGCCAGGAGTTTCATCTGGGTCTCCCACATGGGTAGCAGGAGCTCAAACACTTGTGCCATCTTCTGCTGCTTTCCCCAAGCTGTTAGCAGGGAATTGCTTCAGAAAGGAGCAGCCAGGACACGAAGTGGCAACCATATGGGATGCCAGTGTCGTGGGCAGCCTTAACTACTATGCTACAGTGCCAGCCCCAACCATGTATACTCATAAGGGATGCTGGGCACCCCAAATGGCAACTTAACCACTGCACCAAATGCCCACCCCTGAGTTGAACCTTAAATATTGACCCTCGGGTTGTCAGGGCTCTATTGACTATTTTCCACTCTTTGCTCCCCCTCATGATTCTTCAGATTGGATAATTTCTGTTGAAATTCAGACTCTTTCCTCTGTCATCCATTCTGCTATTGAACTTTATTTCAGATATTTTTCAGTCCTAAAGTTTCATTTAAATCTTTTTTATGATTTCTGATTCTTCATTGATAATTCTTACCTTTTCCTTCATTTCATATGTATTTTCCTTTTTATTTTTAAGATTTATTTATTTATTTGAAAGAGTTATAAATAGAGATCTTCCATATGCTGTTTCACTCCCTAGATGGCAGCTAAGGCCAGGGTTGAGCCAGGCTGAAGCCAGGGGCTAGGAGTTTAATCCAGTCTCCCATGTGGGTAGCAGGGGCTCAAACACTTGGGCCATCTTCCGCTGATTTTCCCAGGCCATTAGCAGGAAGCTGGATCAGAAGTGGAGTAGCTGGGACACGAACTGGTGCCCATATAGGATGCTGGCATCTCAGGCAGTGACATTTCCCGCTGTACCACAACGCAGGCCCCATGCTCTTTGCATGTTGCATAATTTTGTAATTTACCCCCAACATTGTAAATATTTATGTAGACTTTGGGTCCTCTTATAATTTTGGGGGATGTTGCTGATTTTGTTTTAGTAGGCAACTAATTTAGGTTCAGAGTATAAATTCTGTCTTGCTTTCTGAGGGCACTTTTTAAAATCTCAGCTGTTTTGCTTTAGTCTTTGCTAAGATGAATTGGGTTGTCCAAAGCATGGATAGGTCAAGGGGTAGTCTGAGACTTCCTCAGGTGTTTCAAATCATGTTTCAGTTCTCTGAGCTTTTGTTACATTGGTTTGGGTCATGCTAGTTCAAATTTTATTTCCGCTTTGAAAATCTTCACTAGTCTTTGCTAGGAATTATGAGATGGCCTTCTTTTCCTGTCTCTTTTTCAGGATTCCTTCACATCCTGCTACACTCTGGCCCACAGGGACGCCTTTTCCTGTTTTCTCTGACCAGAAAGATTTTTTGTTACTGGGCTTTAAGCTGCCCATGTTGCTCTGCAAGTGGGGCCCACCCCATTGCAAAAATACAAGTGGGAAACTCACCCTATGTGTGTCATTTCCCCAGGGATGCACTCACAATCCACTTGTTTGGTTTGCTTCTCAGAGTCCCAAGCTTTTAGTTGTAATCAGCAATAGGGATGGGCTGTAGTGGGCTTATGCACCACACCAGAACCAGGACTTCTCTGGACCTCACGTGCAGAGAGCTGAAAATCCTTCTTCTCTATTCGTGGCTTACTGACACCATCAGTCTCCGTTATGTTTGCTCCGCTTCCATTCCCATCCCTGCCAGAGGAAACCAGGTTGGCAAGTGAGAGGTTTGTCCTCAAATATTTATGAATCCTTTTAACATAACACGGCTCTCCACGTTCGTTTGTTTTTAATGTGCTAACATGGCATTGTACTAGAGATCTTGTCCTGCTTTTTCATTCATCAGTATGCCTTTTAATTATGTTGGTGTCTTCAAGTGTAGAATTGGTTTATCGTTTCTTAACAGCTGCCTAGAATTCCATTGTAGGCATCTACTACAGGTTATTTATGCATTTTGCCAAGGGTGGTCACCTGTGTTACTTCCAGCTTCCTGCTGTTACAAACCTACCTCCGTGTGTAGTTCTGGGCAGATGTACCTCTAGAGTGGTATCTTGACTCTGCGAACTTGTCTTCTCTACTACAAAACCATACTGATAGCCCACCTCACTTCTTGTCTACACCATGGCAGTGAGCTGCCTCCTCTCCCGCTGTTTACTCTTTGCCCCATGGAGCATCTTCCCTTCAGCAGTCAGAGCACTCATTCTAAACTCTGAATCTCAAGCAGGATGTAGCTGGAAATGGGAAGACCGGGGGGTCCTGCTCTGCAGCGTCCTGAGCCAAGAAGAGTGTGTGGTCCTTTGCAGTGATGTCTGCTGTCTGACACACTGACCTGTCTTAGAGTTGGCGGTCTGGACCCCACTATGCACTATTCCAGAATTCTCTGGCCTGCTTACCTCAGACAAGATAGCATCCTTCCTCTAGCTCTGAGCTAAGTATGGTGTTGCCTCATTAGGCAGAGCAGCCCTAGCATCAGGGTTTAAGGAGGAAGCCGAGAGAAAAGGCAGATGGATCAGATTTGGGTCTGCAAAGTGTTTTCCTCTGTGATCTCAGGGACGCCCTTAGTTCCCGTCCCTCTGTCAGAGAGATGGGAATATCGGGCATGCCTGGTTACAGATCCAGGGATTCTGCTGAAGAGTCACGGAACAGCCTGCTACTTGCCTCTTTTCTTAGCCAAATTTAGCAAGGGCTGCCCAGCGGGGCTACAAAGTGATCATTGATGTGCATTGGTTACTCTTTGATTACCAAGAAAGAATACATAATAATAATAATACTTGTACTTGTTGGGTTAGATCGACCATTGTAATTGGTAGACTATGACCTATATTCTGTTTTTATTTCAGGCTTCTTAGGCTTTTTACATAGCTAACTAACTTGGTTATCCTCTTGTGAAAAAACTTAATAGAAAATGTTACTCTAGACCCTCCTTTGTACTATACATCTTTGTCATATTAGTAGCAGGACCCAGTGCTCCATAAAGGACAATAGTTTCCAGTATACTATCCCTCACGATGACTCCTTAAGTGGCTCGTCGTCTGCCTCTTCGTGTGAACCTGTGAGTGATTTTCCAGCCTCCTTCCGAAAATCTACCTACTGGATGAAGATGAGAAGGATCAAGCCAGCTGCAGCTCCTCACGTTGAAGGTATCGGCGTCTGTCTGATTCCACACACAGTGCATTCTCTAAAGTGACATTTGGAAGTCACTGGTGCAAGTATTAAATGCCATATATGTGTGTCCCAGTCATGATTTCATTGAACAGTTTTAAGGTGTTAAAGTGTCACACACTGTTAGTTTCATGAACTGTCCTGTATCAGTGAGATTCTGTTGCTCTTACTCCTCTAGGGGTTGGTTTCAGCCTCTCCTCTTCAGAGCACCTGAACTTCTTTCCTGTCGTTCTTCTGGTTGGACCCTCTGTTGGAGGATTTAGTGCCAGTGCAAGGATTAGTCAGGGTAGAATGTTCTAGAAGGTCTTTGGTAGTCCTCTAACTTGAGGAATTCTGCTTTAGTGTTAGCTTCCAGTCAGGATCATGCTCGAGTAAAACATGTGTTCCAAGGACCTTTTTATTTGTGGGTTGGGAAACCATACAAAAGAAAATGGGAAGGTTGGGGCAGTGAGCGAGAAGTCTCACTGCCTTCCCCACAGATGTCACAGGCGCTTCCTGTGGGTCTTGTGCTCACTGGCGGTCCTTCCCTGTGGTGATCTTGTGAATGCTCTTCTGAAGGCAGGCCCGGGGTTCCTCTCCAGAGTGTGCTGTGTACCGCTTCCCGGGGTTCCTCTCCAGAGTGTGCTGTGTATCGCTTCCCGGGGTTCTTCTCCAGAGTGTGCTGTGTACCGCTTCCCGGGGTTCCTCTCCAGAGTGTGCTGTGTACCGCTTCCCGGGGTTCTTCTCCAGAGTGTGCTGTGTACCGCTTCCCGGGGTTCTTCTCCAGAGTGTGCTGTGTATCGCTTCCCGGGGTTCCTCTCCAGATGTGCTGTGTACCGCTTCCCAGCCTTTTGGCTCAGGTGAAGCGCAGAGCCTACTGAGTTTGTTTTCCTTTTGTGTGGTGTTTCAGGATCAGGTGCCGCAGCAACCAAAGGAAAAAGGAAACCCAGGCAGGAGGAAGATGAAGACTATCGAGAATTTCCTCAGAAGAAGCATAAACTTTATGGTAAGGGAGTGACTGCTGTTTCTTTTTGTGAATGAGTGACTGTGCTTTATTCTTGGAGGATAAAGCAGGGAGACTTCAGCAGCCCCTGAAAGGCTTTTGAGCCCTTTGAATCCGGCTGGGCGAGGGAATGGCCTCCATTCTGCCTTGTCTTACACTTTCATCTTGTCGTGACTTAGGGGAGTGGGGCATCGAGTGCTAAGGAGAAGGGGAGGGAGGAGATGGTGGTGCTAGAGAGGGGTTGGCCAAGGTGATATGTTGAGCTTCAAGTTTCTGTCTCGCGTCAGGGAGGAAGCAACGGCCTAAAACTCAGCCCACTCCCAAATCCCAGCCTCGTCGTATTCGGAAGGAACCACCAGTTTATGCGGCAGGTATGCTGTGGGACACCCTGTGGGCCCTCATTCTCCTGCTCTGGTTTGTTGTCGTCTGGAAGGCATGATGTCCTAAAGAATTTCTATAAGGAGACCTGAGTTTGGAGGTCACAGACTTTTGTTTCAGTTTTGGTTCTTCATTCACTTTCTGGCCTGCCACAGTTGATTGATCTACTGCGAGTCTCCGTTTTCCTGCCTATACATAGGGATAATACAGGCCATCAGAACTATTGTGAAAATTAAGTGGGATAAACACATTTAGCATGGTGTGGGGCACATGGTAAGCATTTAGCAAACTGGCTGTTATGTATCCCGTTGTTATATGCTGCTGTGAAAAATGCAGCTGGGGCTTTGAAGCCAGTGAGCTTTGCAGTGGTTCTCAGATGGTATTTATCGGGAGGAGATGAGTGGGAATTTCAGAAACGCCTCAATGTCTGAAAAAAAATTACTTTTAGAAGTTACACACAATAAGTCTCTTCATTATTGCTTACTAAGGAAGGGCCAATGTTTTCTCTGATACTTTTCCTAAGTAGGATTATGCTTTTTGTGTCTGGAGGATACTGCTGGTAACTGAGTTCCTTTCTCTCCTTTGCAGGCAGTTTGGAAGAGCAGTGGTACTTGGAAATTGTGGATAAAGGCAGCGTCTCCTGTCCTACCTGCCAGGCAGTCGGCAGGAAGACCATTGAGGGTTTAAAGAAACACATGGAGAACTGTAAACAGGTTAGATATTTTGTTGCATTTCAGAACTGTATTCTGTTGGACATGCTGGTTACCATGGGTAAGAGGCAGCTTCATGCTATAGAGAAATAGGCTTGGGATCTTACAGACTTGGGCATGGATTCTCACTTAGCTACCTACTAGCTGTGACATTGAGTTTTCTGTGTGTGGACCTTGGCATCCTCAGTTGTGAAATGGAGAAGAAAAATACAATGACCTTGTGTAGTACATGAGAGGATGAGAGAGCAGTAACACGCGCTGAGTGCCCGGCCCGTTCCTTGGTGGGTATGGGCATTCTGGTTTTCTGTTGAATAGCCTGACATTGAGCAGTGTGTTTTCTTTTAGGAAATGTTTACTTGTCATCATTGTGGGAAACAACTGCGGTCACTGGCAGGGATGAAGTATCATGTCATGGCAAATCATAATAGTTTGGTAAGAATGTCTTCTGTTCTTTGTGAGGCTTTGCAGCATTGGGTATCTTTTTTTTTAAGTTATATTTATTTATTAGGAAGGCTGTGTTGGAGAGAGGCAGAGCAGAGAGAGAGAGAAAGAGGGAGAGAGAGAGAGAGAGAGACAGGTCTTCCATCCACTAGTTCACTTCCCAAATGGCTGCAATGGCCAGAGTTGAGCTGATCTGAAGCCAGGCGCCTCCTCCAGGTCTCCCATGCAGGCTCAGGGGCCCAAGGACTTAGGCCATCTTCCACTGCTTTCCCAGGCCATAGAGAGAGCTGGATTGGAAGTGGAGCAGCCAGGACTAGAACCAGCACGCATATGGGACGTTGGCACCACAGACAGCTGCATTACCCGCTGTGCCTTAGTGCTGGTCCCGGATGTCTGTTTCTTAGCCGAGTGTAGATATTTCAGTGCAGATGGCTGAGGCTCCGTTATCTTACTAAGGTGTGTTAGAAGATCCTTTTGATAGAAAATGACACCATGACAACTTTGTGCTGGATCCATAGGTTTAGGTTAGTCCCAGAGGTCCATATCCTGGGAAGTGGGGACTCAGAACTCTTAGTACCTTTAGATTGACTTTGCCTCTCCAGAAGAGATGGGGTAAGCCAGGAGCCAGGTGCCGTGACCTCACGGGCATCAGCTTAACTGGCAGAACAGTCCTGGTGACTCTCCATGATTTTTTTTCCCTGTATCTGTCTTTTCTATGGATGATCTGCTTTTCTTTTGATTTCTAGCCCATTTTGAAGGCCGGTGATGAAATAGATGAGCCGAGTGAAAGGGAACGGCTCCGAACAGTTCTCAAGAGACTGGGAAAGCTCAGATGCATGCGTGAGGTAAGAGCCCAAGGATAAAAGCTCTGGAGTCTCAGGCCAATGTCTTTTTGTTCTTTTTCATTTCTTCTCTTCATCCCTCGTAGAACTCCTATGTGTGTGCCATCTCATGGCATGAGGGTGGCTCCTGTTCTTCAGGTCTCTCAGACTCACCAGTGGTTCTTAATTTTTTTTTTTTCTCACCTCCAAAAATTTATTTTACCTTTGTTCAAAGGGGTTCCTTTACCATCCTTCCTTTAGTGTGATGACGAGGATCCCAGTAATGATGAACTTTGATGTTGCTGGGTATTTGATATAGGATGGGGTTGGATCACAAACCAAAAAGAAGCTCTTTACCCAGAGTGGGTGCACAGTTACAGTTTATCGGATGCTCACTACACTGATGGAATATCATGCTTGGTCATAGACAGGACAGCCAGGACAAGAAAGGGTTGTACCAACGGGAAATGTTAGAGAGGGTCTTGTGATATCACAAGGTCTTCTAGTATTTTATGGTGGTGAGTGCTTTGTGGCGGGTTACAAATTTACAGATGATGGGCCAACATTGCAGCCCACTGGGTTAAAGCCACTGCTTTTGATGCTGGCATCCCATGTCAGAGTGCTGATTTAAGTCCCAACTACTCTGCTTCCGATCCAGCTCCCTACTCGTGTGCATGGTAAAGCCGTTGAAGATAGCCCAAGTGCTTGGGCCCCTGCCACCCACATGGGTGGGTGACCTCGATAGAGTTCTAAGTGCCTGGTTTGTCCTGGACCAGCTCCATCTGTTGATGCCATTTGGGGACTGAACCAGAAGAAGGTCTCTGTCTCTTCCTCTGTGTCTCTGTCACTCTGCCTTTCAAATAAAAAGGGCTGGCATTGTGGCATAGTGGGTTAGGCCGTTGCCTGTAACACCAGCATCCCATTGATTTGAGTCCCAGCTGCACCACTTCCAATCTAACTCCCAGCTAATGTGCCTGGGAAAGCAGTGGAAGATGGCCCAAGTATTTGGGAGACCTAGATGAAGCTCCTGGCTCCTGGCTCCAATCTGACCCAGTCCTGACCATTATAGCCAATTGGGAGAGTGAACCAGCAGATGGAAGATCTCTTACTTTTTGTCTTTCCCTCTCTTTCTGTAACTCTGCCTTTCAAATAAATAAAAATAAATCTTTAAAAAAAAAAAACAAAAACAAAAATTACTGATCATGTCTGAAGATATAAGATTGTACTTTAGGTTTTTTCTTGTGTTCAGAGTTGTTCCAGTAGCTTTACCAGCATCATGGGATATCTGTACCATGTTAGAAAATGTGGCAAAGAGGCTGCAGAGCTGGAGAAGATGACCCTGAAATGTCACCACTGTGGAAAACCGTATAGATCAAAGGCGGGGCTTGCGTATCACCTGAGGTCAGAGCATGGGCCTGTGAGTACTGATTTCTTTCTAGACCCTATTTGGAAATGCATTTTATGGTGAGTACTTATGCCTGTATCTTCCCGTATGGTCTTGGTTCCTTATTTGTATCTCCCACCACTTTTTTTTTAAACATCCTTTATCTTCAATAATTGTATATATTTATATTTAATAACTACTGTGCGATATTTCAATACATATATCCCCTTTTAATCATCAAATGCCTTTGTTCTCTCTTCCTTATTCTTTATTCTTTTATTTCTGCCTTTTGAATGTTATTAGATTAGAAAAGTGAAATTTCAAAGTATTTTCAGGGAGAAGAAAATTTATTATTATATATTTAAAACTAAAGGCTGGCTGACGCCACGGCTCACTTGACTAATCCTCCGCCTGCAGTACCGGCACCCCAGGTTCTAGTCCTGGTTGGGGCGCCGGATTCTGTCCCGGTTGCTCCTCTTCCAGTCCAAATCTCTGCTGTGCTCTAAAAAGGTAAATACTACCACATGTAAATTACACTTAACAAAACTGACCATAAAAAAACCATATACACAGTACAGGGAAGTTAGGAAATGTAATGGGGGGTAGAGGGGGAGGGACAAAAAATTGGAATAGATGAACCAGCTGGAAAGGTTCCCACAAAATTTTTGGCTAAAAGGGAAGCCTTTAGTTTTTTATTTAAGATTTATTTATTTATTTGAAAATCAGAGTTACACAGAGGGAGGAGAGGCAGAGAGAGAGAGGTCTTCCATCCAATGGCTCACTCCCCAAATGGCCGCAACGGCCAGAGCTGCGCCAATCCGAAGCCAGGAGCCAGGAGCTTCCTCTGGGTCTCCTACACGGGTGCAGGGGCCCAAGGACTTGGGCCATCTTCTACTGCTTTCCCAGGCCATAGCAGAGAGCTGGATTGAAAGAGAAGCAGCTGGGACTAGAATCAGCACCCAGATGGGATGCCGGTGCTTCAGGCCAAGGCTTTAACCTGCTGCACCACAGCGTCGGTCCCGAGCCTTTAGTTCTCTTTTCTGTTTTTTGTTTTTTTTGTTGTTGTTGTTGTTGTTTTGACAGGCAGAGTGGATGGTGAGAGAGAGAGACAGAAAGGTCTTCCTTTTCCGTTGGTTCACCCCACAAATGGCCACTACGGCCGGCACACCGTGCCAATCTGAAGCCAGGCCAGGTGCTTCTCCTGGTCTCCCATGCGGATGCAGGGCCCAAGGACTTGGGCCATCCTCCACTGCACTCCTGGCCACAGCAGAGAGCTGGCCTGGAAGAGGGGCAGCCGGGACAGGATCGGTGCCCCGACCGGGACTAGAACCCGGTGTGCTGGCGCCGCAAGGCGGAGGATTAGCCTAGTGAGCCGCGGTGCCGGCTGGTTTTTTTTTTTTTTTTTTTTTTTTTAAGATTTTATTTATTTATTTGAGAGGTAGAGTTACATACAATGAGAGGGAGAGACAGAATGGTCTTCCATCTGCTGCTTCACTCCCCAAATGGCCACAATGGCTGGAGCTGAGCCAATCCGAAGCCAAGAGCCAGGATATTCTTCTGGGCCTCCCATGCAGGTATATACGGGACCCAAGTGCTTGCGCCACCTTCTACTGTCTTCCTGGGCCACGGCAGAGAGCTGGATCGGAAAAGGAGCAGCCGGGATTAGAACCGGCGTCCAAATGGGATGCCGGCACTGTAGGCAGAGGATTAACCTACTCACCACAGCACTGCCCACAGTAGTGTTTTTGTTTGTTTGTTTGTTTTTTGACAGGCAGAGTGGATAGAGAGAGAGAGAAATGTCTTCCTTTTTGCCATTGGTTCACCCTCCAATGGCCGCTGCGGCCGGCGCACCACGCCGATCCAAAGCCAGGAGCCAGGTGCTTCTCCTGGTCTCCCCTGAGGGTCACAGTAGTGTTTTGATACATGATTATAGTCAGGTAACCACCACTACCATCAAGACAGAGAACAATTCTGTCACCTTTCAGATTCCCTTGTGTTGGGGCTGGCGTTGTAGTGAAACAGTTTAAGCCACCACTTATGACACTAGCATCCCCATATGAGCACCGGTTCAAGTCCCGGTTGCTCCACTTCTGATCCAACTCACTGCTAATGCCCTGGGAAACCAGCAGAAGATGGTCCAGGTCCCCTGCACCCAAGTGGGAAACATAATAGAGTTCTAGGTTCCTGGCTTTGGCCTGGCCCAGCCCCAGGTCTTGGCTCCATCTGGGGAGTGAATCAGCAGACAGAAGATCTGTCTGTCTCTCTCTCTCTTTCTGACTCTTCATCTCTGTCTATAATTCTCCTTCAAATAAATAAGTCTTTAAGATAAAGTACCTTGTGTCCCTTTGTATTCAGTTCTTCCCTTCACTTGCAGCTCCCGGAAACCACTGATCTTTTCTGTCCCTATCGCTTTGTCTTTTTTTATATGATATGTGGCCTTTTGAGTCTGACTTCTTCTACTTAGCACGAAGCAGCTGAGAGTCATTCACGTGCTGCATGTGTCACTAGTTTATTCCTTCTTATTTCTAATGAGGAGTCCATTGTTTTCCTGTTGTGAGTTTGTTGTTTATGCCTTGGCCAGTTGTAGAACATTTGGGTTATAACCAGTTTTTGGCAGTTATGACTAAAGCTGGTATAGACATTTACAGAAAGTATTTTGTGTGAAAATAATTTTTTAAATTCTTGAGTAAATATGTGTGTGCATGGATTTTAAAAATTTTCACCAAAATTACTTAATCTTTTAAAATTTTATTTTCCACAATCTTTTTGAAGTACCTGCTTACCATCACATCCAGGATAACAAAAAATGTTTTCCCATGGTTCCGTCTAGAAACTTATGCTTTTATGTTATGTATTTAGGACTATGGTCTCTTTTGAGTTGATTTTTTAATATAGTATAAATTATGGATTGAGGTTCACTTCTTTGAATAAGAGTGTGTCTGGACTTATAATTGCTTTTGCTTATTACAACATAGCTGATTTTATCCTGCTAATGTGCTGTTTTTAACCAATAAGATATGCATCACTGTGGTAGAGCTTGATGGTAGTGATCAGGAAGCTTCTAAATGGCTCTTTTGATACTCAGAGCAGTCTTTAATCACTGATGGAAGTCACTTATCAAGCCCTGTTTTGCTGTGTCTCATTCTTGCAGATCTCCTTCTTTCCAGAATCAGGACAGGCAGAGTGCTTAAAGGAGATGAGCCTGGAGCCAAAGAGTGGGGGCCGAGTTCAGAGACGTTCTGCCAAAATAGCTGTGTACCACCTACAGGAGTTGGCCTCTGCTGAGCTGGCCAAGGAATGGCCTAAGAGGAAGGTGCTTCAGGATCTGGTACCTGATGATAGGAAGGTAAAGGTAAATCTGTACAGTTTTGGAACTATTTTGTCAAATATTATACTTCACTATTTATAGAAAAGTAAATTTACTTGAATGAGTATATCATAAGCAATATTTGCTTCTTTTTCCTTGGAGATGGCATATGTCTGATCCAGCTTCAATGTTTGGATTCAGGTAGGTCCTAGAATGACATTCTGTTTCGGAAGTTTTTTAAGGAGTCCTCTTAAATTCTAGACTGCTTCCAGAGAAAACTCAAATTCCCAGCTTAGATATTTTTGCTTAGTCTTTGTCCAATGTGTTTCCATTTGTTAGTTCATACGTAATAGTTTATATTTAGTGAAGTGCTTTTAGTTTGTTTTTAGAGCAATAGCACTGTTCTCCTTCCTTTTTTCAAAATTAAAGTCTATGTAAAACACCAATATATGTAATAACTAAAAACATATTTGCTCTGAATAACTGGGGGTGGTAAGCCCAAAGCCTTATCTACTTAGCTATCTCCTTGAATCTTTTATCATTCCACTACATGGCTTCTATCCTGCTTCTGAGGGGTACAGAACCCACTGGATAAGAATAGATCTTAGAGGGGAGGAACATTAATTAAGCCAAGAGGAGACTGGGTATATGACAATGTGGTAGCCATGGGGAGGATTTGAAGGGGATATACAATAAGGACTAAGATAGAACTAAGTACCCATTACTCTCCAGGCTAGCAGAATAGTTTAGCCTAGGGCTCTGACCTGTTAGAGAGGAATGTTATATTAGAAGAAAATAAGGTCAAATCCTAGAATCTAACACTGTTCTCATGTTTGAAAATCAGCCCTACTGATTATCCAGTAGGAATTGCTTTTGAATATCAGAGTATCCTTTCTTGTTTCAGATTTCCTTCTACACTTCTTTTGTGTTACAGGCTATCTAATTCTATTTAAGTATGGACTTTGTGCAGTGATATGTATCTTGGGACCTTGCAGCCTAGGATCTCTACATGGTATATGGTAGGGAATTGGAGACAGATACCAGAGATCAAGTTTATTATTTTATTATTTAAACACAAGAATTTAGTTTTTTTGGATAGTCTGTTCTCATGGTTCAGAAGTCAAAATGGTGATCATGGAGCTACCCCATTCTCCCCAGTCCTATCCCAGTGTTAGCAATTCTTACTGGCTTCTTAGGCATCTTTCCAGGGTTTCTTTGATATACATATAAACAATAGATTTTTTAAAAAAATTTTATTTTGAAGTAGTTTTAGACTTCCGGAACGGTTGCAGAATTAGTAGAGATTCCTTGTACTCTTCACACAGCTTTTTTTTTTTTTTTTTTTTTTTTTTGGACAGGCAGAGTGGACAGTGAGAGAGAGTGAGACAGAGAGAAAAGTCTTCCTTTACCGTTGGTTTTACCCTCCAATGGCTGCCGCGGCTGGCACATCATGCCGCTCCGAAGCCAGAAGCCAGGTGCTTCTCCTGGTCTCCCATGCGGGTGCAGGGCCCAAGCACTTGGGCCATCCTCCACTGCACTCCCAGGCCACAGCAGAGAGCTGGCCTGGAAGAGGGGCAACTGGGACAGAATCAGGCGCCCTGACCGGGACTAGAACCCGTGTTATGGGGTACCAGCGCCGCAGGTGGAGGATTACCCTATTGAGCTGTGGCGCCAGCCCACACAGCTTTTATAACCATCTTGATGGGATCCCATCAAGATGCCACGTTGTATTTGTTACTGTATCTCCCATAGTCTTCTCCAATCTGTTACAGCTTCCCTGGCTTTGTTTCTTGTGTCCTTGAAACCTTTGGAAAGGAACCGCTGGTTATTTTGTAGAGTATCCCCAATATGGATAAGTTGAGGGTTTTATTTTTCATCAAGAATAACAAGGAAGTAATGTCTGTTCTAAATCTAGCATGTCAGAGGTATATGGTATTGATATGTATTTTTTTACTTCTGGCAATTACTTTGATCAGTTGTTTAGCATGTGTCTTGCAGCTGTCTCCTAGTAAAATTATAGTGTTGCCTTTGTAATTAGTATTTTGTGGAGGGTACTGAGATTATGCAAATATCCTGCTTCATGTGATACTTCTACCACTTACATCATCATTCATTGACAATTGTTGTCTGCAGTATTACTTTGGTGTTTATCTTATGATTTTTTTTTCCACAAGTCTTTTACAGTTTTTTAAAATTAATTTTTAAAAATTTTATTTGAGGACCCAGAGCTTTGGCATAGCAGGTTAGGCATTCGCCTGTGCTGCCAGCATCCCATATGGGCTCCAGTTTGAGTCTTGGCTGCTTCACTTCCAAGCTAGTTCTCTGCTGATAGCCTGGGAAAACACTGGAAGATGGCCCAAGTGCTTGGGAGACCTGGAAGAAGCTCCTGGCTCCTGGCTCCAGATCAGCGCAGCTCCTGCAGTTTTGGCCATTTGGGGGAGTGAGCCAGTGGATGAAAGATCTCTCTGTCTCTTCCTCTCTCTGTCGATAACTATGCCTCTCAAGTAAATAAATAAATCTTAAAAAATTTTTTTTATTTGAAAGGCAGAGTAAGAGAAATCTTCCATCTGCTAGTTCAATTCCCAAATGCCTGCAACAGCCAGGACTGTGTCAGGCCAAATCCAGGAGCCCGGAACTCCATCCAAGTCTCCCACATGGGTAGCAAGAACTCACTACTTAATCTGTAACCTCCTGCCTCCCAAAGCATGCATTAGCAGAAAGCTGGAGTCAGAAGTGGAGCCAGGACTCAATCCCAAGCACTGATAGGAGATGCAGACATCCAGAGGGTGTCTTTAATTGCTGTACCAAACGTCCATCCCTCTTCTACAATCATTGATAGCAATTCTGTGAGGAAAAGCTGTCCTTTCCCGCTATTAATTTATTTTTATCAGCATAGACTCATGGATATTTTATTCTGTGAGTTATAATTCAATGTGATTATTATTAATTTTGTTGCTCAAATTGTCCCAGATTTGGCCATTGAGAGATCTTTCAAGCTCTTTATTGGGAGCTGGTATTGTGGCTCAGCAGGATTAAGATGCCACCTGAAGCGCCAGCATCCCACGTGAGCACCAATTCTAGTCCCAGCTGCTCCACTTTCCATCCAGCTCCCTGCTAAAGCACCTGGGAAAGCAGCAGGAGATGATGCAAGTGCTTGGGCCCTGCCCACCCATGTGGGAGACCTAGATGGAGCTCCAGCCTCCTGGCTTCAGCCTGGTCCAGCCCCAGATTTTGGTGGCCATCTGGGGTGTGAGCCAGTAGGTGGAAGATCTCTATCTTTCCCTCTCTGTAACTCTGCCTTTCAGATAGACAGACAGATAGATAGATAAATAAATCTTTAAAAAAAGGCCATGATACCTTCAATTCCAATCCAACACCAAAAGTTGCATTCTTCCTGTTTATTTGTAACTTCTTTCTCCAATAGTAAGAAATCTCTCATTATCCACAATAGATTTACTTATTTATTCAATTCTAGTATAACAAAGTAGTTTTAGAATTGCTCATTCCCATGTAGAAAATGAATTTGCTAATTAAAGAGTAATATTTGTATTGTAGTTCTTTTTCTCTTTAAATTTATTTATTTGAGAGGGCAGAGTTGCAGACAAAGAGAGAGAGAGAGAGACAGAAAGAGAGGTCTTCCATCCACTAGTTCATCCCCAAATGGCTGCGATGGCTGAAGCTGAGCCAATCTGAAGCCAGGAGCCAGGATCTTCTTCTGGGTCTCTCACGTGGGTGCAGCTTCTTTTACTACTTTCACAGGCCACTAGCAGGGAGCTAGATTGGAAGAGGAGCAGCTGGGACACGAACTAGTGCCTGTATGGGATGCTGGCGCCACAGGCAGAGACTCAACCTACTATGCCAGAGCACTGGCCCCTGTATTATAGAGTTCTTATTGAAATAAGGTCAAAATACTATCTTGCAAAGTTACTTATTTTTCCTTCCCTGCTTCCTTCATTATGTCACCCATTTGTAATAAGTTCACATATAGATTGCATTTTAATCATCCTATTTAATTTAAACTACTCATTTATTTTGAAGATAGGTGAAATGTTATTGTGGTTCTAAATCAGATCTGTACAGAAAAGATTACTTAAAGGGAGTCAGTGTACTTCATCTCCGCTTTCCATTCCCATTCCCTTTTTCTTCCTTCCCTGTCCCACCCACTCCCAAAGGTAACCAGATCCATTTGTTTCTGTTTTACCCTTCTTGCATTTTTAAGGGCTGGGAGAGCAGATTACATGTAGAGGTTATTTTCTTACAGCCTGTTCTTTCTTACCATACATACTTTTTTGCATACTACTTTATTTTATTTAAGAATATATCCTGGGGGCTGGTGCTGTGGTGCACCAGTTCAAGTCCCAGCTGCTCCACTTCTGATCCAGCTCCTTGCTAGTGTGCCTTGGAAGGCAGCAGAGGATGGCCCAAGCTCCTGCCTGGCTCCTGGCTTCAGATCGGCTCAGTTGTGGCTATTGTAACCATTTGGAGAGTGAACCAGCAGATGGAAGACCTCTCTATCTCTCTCTTTCTCTGTAACTCTGTCTTCTAAGTAGATAAAATAAATCTTTTTTTTTTTTTTAAAGAATATATCTTAGAAATCACTCCTAGTCTGTTCATAGAGGTCATCCTTATTCTTTTAAATTTTTTTTTTAAAATATTTTAATTTTATTTATTTGCGAGACAGACATAGGCATCTCCCACCTACTGGTTCACTCCCCAAAAGTCCCCAACGGCCAGGGCTGAGCCAGGAATGAAGCCAGGAGACAAGAATTCAGTCTGGGTGTTCCATGTGAGTGGCAAGGACCAAACTACTTGAGCCATCACCTCTACCTCCTGGGAACACATTAGCAGAAAGCTGGAATTGGAAGCTGAACTGGGACTTGAACCCAGGCATTCTGACATGGAACATGGGGATCATAAGCGGTATCTTTCCCATTACATCGAATTCCCACTCCCTCATTCTTTTGTTTTCATTGCTGCATCGTACATAGTTTAAATGATAGTTTATTATATAAAAATAATAGCTTATTTAAATTCTCCTTTTTTTTTTTTTTTTTTTGGACAGGCAGAGTGGACAGTGAGAGAGAGAGACAGAGAGAAAGGTCTTCCTTTTGCCGTTGGTTCACCCTCCAATGGCCGCCGCGGTAGGCGCGCTGTGGCCGGCGCACCGCGCTGATCCAATGGCAGGAGCCAGGTGCTTCTCCTGGTCTCCCATGGGGTGCAGGGCCCAAGCACTTGGGCCATCCTCCACTGCACTCCCTGGCCACAGCAGAGAGCTGGCCTGGAAGAGGGGCAACCGGGACAGGGTAGGTGCCCCGACCGGGACTAGAACCCGGTGTGCCAGCGCCGCAAGGCGGAGGATTAGCCTAGTGAGCCGCGGCGCCGGCCAAATTCTCCTATTTGTAAAAGGATTCTAGATGGGTTCATTTGTACTAGCTGCCGAAATGCATAAATGCATGTGAGTGAAGCCAGCTCCATGTTCTGATTTCTTCTCTAGATTTATTAGAGGGTCTCTTGAGCTATCTTTCTTACTAATATCATTGCCTGTATGGCCTTTGGTTTGTTTTTCTGTCTCAGAGAATCAGGTTCTTTTCAGGTACTTGAAGCTGGAAGATTGTTTACTTACCAGAGGTGGTCCCGCTTTACCCTTGGGAGGCTTTGCCAGCTTTCTCTGCAGCTGCTGTCTCTTCGCCGGAAACTCCAGTAATTGTTAGAAGGAGAGGTTATGTAAGAAGAAGTGCTAGGAAGAATTCTGCTTTTCTAGTATAAACAAGGATTATGTTTTTTGTTACCTGGTTTCTCTGAATCTTTGTTTTAGGTCAAACCTTTTTTTTTTGTTTGTTTGTTTTAGAATTTAGAAAATACTGGAAATTGGGACCAGTGTAGTGGTACAGTAGGGTAAGCTGCCACTTGTGATGCCAGCATCCATATCAGGGCGCCAGTTCAAGTCCTGGCTGCCCTGCTTCTGATCCAGCTTCCTGCTTAATGTACCACACCTGGGAAAGCGGTGGGATGGTGACCCATTACTTGGGACCCTGCCAAACATGCAGGAGACCAGTATGGAATTCCTGACTGCTGGCTTCAGCCTGGCCCACACCTTGGTATTGTGGCTATTTGGAGAGTGAACCAGTGGATGGAAGATCTCTCTTTGTCTATTCCTTTCTCTCTACCACTCTGCCTTTCAAATAAATCTTAAAAAAAATAAAAATAAAAAATTAGAAATAGTAAAATTAGTTTATAATCATTAAGGAAAAATCGGAAATTCAAATAAGCAGGGAAAATTTGTTCAAACTATTTTTTGACAAAAAAATTTTCACTCTGTGCACTGCTCTGATTTTTTCTTCCTCTTTAAACTAGATTGTTATATCTGAAAGTCTCCTATCTTCTGTTAAATCAAGCTTTTCTGTGACTAAAGAATGGTCAGTTATACATATTCAGTTATTCAGGAACTTTAAAAGGTCTTATATCGGGGCCATGGCTGTGATGTAGAAGGTTAAGCTGCCTCCCGAAACACTAACATCCCACAAAGGTGCTGGTTCAAGTCCCAGCTGCTCCATTTCCAATCCAGTTCCCTGCTGGGAAGGTAGTGGAAGACGGCCCAAAGTCCCTGAATCCTTGCACTCAATGTGGGAGACCCAGAAGAAGCTTCTGGTTCCTGGCTTTGGCAAGGCCTAACTCTGGATGTTGTGGCCATTTGGGGAGTGAATCAGCACATGGAAGATCTCTGTCTCTCCTCCTCTGTCACTATCTCTGCTTTTTAAGTAATTAAAACAAATCTTGAAAAAGAAAGGGTCTTTGTATCTTTGGTTTAGTCGTATATGAAATTATACTTGTAGATTCTAGAATTATATAACCTGAAAAGTTGAATGTGAGAATTTTGTGGTATTCTGGTTGGGAGTTGAATTCCTTTAATAAAATGTTGTCTTGTCTTGTAGTTAAAATACACCCGCCCTGGGCTACCTACCTTCAGCCAGGAGGTCCTGCACAAGTGGAAGTCAGATATCAAGAAGTATCATCGCATTCAGTGTCCTAACCAGGTGGTTCTTTCTTCTTCATTTACTCAGTAGATGTTAGCAAGCTTCTGCTCTTTTCAGTTATTTATTCCTTTGAGATGAAAAACCCAAACCTTAGTGCCTTAAAACAGTCATTATTTTATGTGTCCGAGTAATTCTGCCGGAGCCCCGCAGGACGGTTCTGTTGTGTGTGGCATCAGCTAGGGACACTCAGAGGGTGTGTTCAGCTGAAAGCTTGGCTGGGGCTGAAACGTCCAAGATGGCTTCCGTGCAGCTTCCTCCAGCTGGGAGCTTGCTTTTCCCTGTGGCCTCTCTCTCTGGCAGGGTTCTTGGACTACCAGCCGGCGACACAGTGACTGACTCCTCAGACCGAATATTCTAAGAACATGAAAGCAGAAGCTGCAGATCTTCTCTTTTACGGCCGACTTTGTAGAGGATCGCCCATTGTATTGATCAAAGGGCAAAGGCAGCTTGTGAGGGAGGGCAAACGCCCTTCTGGACGGGAAGAGTGGCAGAGACTTCGCAGCCATCTATACCGCCATGGCTGTGTACGCAGCACTTAGGGGAGGAGTGAATATAAAAGAAATAGGAGGCACAATTGTACTAATTAAGGCAGACTTTAAAAAAAAATGTTCTAGGCCGGTGCCGTGGCTTAACAGGCTAATCCTCCGCCTTGCGGCGCCGGCACACCGGGTTCTAGTCCCGGTCGGGGCACCAGATTCTATCCTGGTTGCCCCTCTTCCAGGCTAGCTCTCTGCTATGGCCCGGGAGTGCAGTGGAGGATGGCCCAAGTGCTTGGGCCCTGCACCCGCATGGGAGACCAGGAGAAGCACCTGGCTCCTGGCTTCGGATCAGTGCGATGCACCGGCCGCAGCGGCCATTGGTGGGTGAACCAATGACAAAAAGGAAGACCTTTCTCTCTGTGTCTCTCTCACTATCCACTCTGCCTGTCAAAAAAAAAAAAAAAAAAAAAAAAAAGTTCAGTTTTCCTGTATTTCTCTTGAGTATTAGAGAGAGTGCTAGGGAAGTGAGTGATACAATCATTTCTAAATAGCTTGTTCACCTTCTTTTTCTTTTTTCTTTTACCCTTCCTTTGTGTGTGTGTGTGTGTGTGTGTGACTTACATGTGGATTCTTTTTCTGTTTGGTTTGTGTAACTATTTATTGTTTCTTTCCTCCAGAAGTGTGGTTGACCAGTGTAAATGATACAGATGGTTGCTATGAGAAGGATGCTGTTTGCTGTGGTCTTCACACACTTTTTTCTCTTTTTCAGGGTTGTGAGGCTGTCTACAGTAGTGTATCTGGCCTTAAAGCTCACCTGGGCTCTTGTACATTGGTTTGTAACTTTTTAAACTTAATATGTTCACGTATCCTTTAAAATAGTCTGACATGGAAGAGGATTCAGTTTCGGTGAACAGCTGGTCGTCCTGGTTACTGTGATCTTCAGAGGCTGCCTTAATTTTTTATGTCCCACAGATTCTTGGTGTGTTATTGGGTGGGATGCTGGGATATGTCCAAGACCCTGGAAAAGCCAACACATCCTGTAAGGTTTATCAGTAATAGAATTTGGACAAAAATATATGAGTTTTGAGTCCCTACCAGGGATTTAATACCTTCCAGTGGAGCGTCTGCCACCCTGAGCCTGCTCTGTCTTATTGGGCCTTACACTTTTGAAACTCAACCTACAAGGATTTCTCTGAATTGATGAAGGTCCTTTAAATCCATCTTAACTGTCCTGGCCTCTGGGGATGGGTGGTGGGAAAGGGTGTCAGGCTAATAGCCATTCACCTCACTGAATCTTTTCCATGTTGACCCAGGTGTCCTACAACCCACCAGCCATGGGAACTGCTGCCACTTTCCAATCCCATTCAGAAGTGCCTCCTCCCACAAAATGAGCACCATGGAAACCTGAAGCTTCAGGAGGGGAGAGAAGTCTCAGTTCAAGGCAACAAGGGAGTTAGAGGCATCCAAACCAGATCTGTCCAGGCACGCTTAGGAGTTTGTCATCTTGATCCTAGTTTCTGAGTCTTTAAACTAGGTATTATGGATGGTACTCTTCTAATTCTGGATCACTGAGGCACGCTTTGCAGCAGCGGAGCATAGTGGGAAGAATGGCCTGGTGGTCCCTCTGGAGAATTTGGGGATTTTGATCATTCTGGGGCAGAAACCAAGAGAACCTGGAAGTGAAAGGAACATAGGAAGTCAGAGAAACGTGCCTCTTACATAGTAAAAGCAGGAGGATGCCAGGTTGTGTTGGAGGTGTGGTGGGTGTCTGGTAAGAATCGCGTTAGGGTTTACATGGGTGATAGTCTATCCAAGCTCGTTTTCCTAAATACATTGCTCTTTTTCCTTCTTACCTTTGCTGAAGTAGAATCTCCTCTTTTCATCTAATGGTCCTTACACAGAGACCAGGTCTGTATTCTTGTTTTACCATTAACTCTCTCTTTCTCTCTCTCTCTCTCTTTTTTTTTTTTTTTCTCTTGGAAATAGGGAAACTTTGTGGCCGGAAAATACAGGTGTCTTCTATGTCAGAAGGAATTTGTGTCAGAGAGTGGTGTCAAGTATCACATCAACTCTGTCCATGCCGAGGTGAGGTCTCCACTTTCTCACGATGTTCTTGCAGTGCTGTGGGCCTGATATGTGAGCCACGTGAAGTTAAGGGAAGAACTCTCAAAGTAGAGAGCACAGGCCCTGCAGTTAAAATTCTCTGTTGAATTCGATGTGTAATTGTATGAAGGGTGCTTCAAGAAGTTTGTGGGAAATGATTCAAAAGATAAATTTATTTTTGTGCAAAAAAGTGTTAAAAGCCATGCATATGAGGGATCTTCAGAAAGTTCATGAAACATGCTACTACAGTGGTGGATGTTTGGCACAGGGGGTTTAGATGCCAATTGGGCTGCTGTGTCCCATATTGAAGTGCCTGGGTTCGAGTCCCCATTCTGCTTCCAGTCCAGTTGCCCACTAATATGCATTCTGGGAAGTAGAAGGTAATGGCTCCTGGCTTCAGCCTGACCCAGCCTTTGCTATTGCAGGTATCCGGGGAGTGAAGTAGTAGAGAGGGATGGAAAATCTCTGTTTTTCTCTTATTCTGCCTTTCAAGTAAAAAAATAAAAATAAATAAAACTTTAATAAGAAAAATTTAAGGAGGAGATGAATATTATGAAAGAACTATGCATGGACTTGAAAAAGTTTTTTGCGGCCGGCGCCGTGGCTTAACAGGCTAATCCTCTGCCTTGCAGCGCCGGCACACTGGGTTCTAGTCCCGGTCGGGGCACCGGATTCTATCCTGGTTGCCCCTCTTCCAGGCCAGCTCTCTGCTATGGCCCGGGAAGGCAGTGGAGGACGGCCCAAGTGCTTGGGCCCTGCACCCGCATGGGAGACCAGGAGAAGCACCTGGCTCCTGCCTTCGGATCAGCGCGATGCACCGGCCGCAGCGGCCATTGAGGGGTGAACCAGCGGCAAAAGGAAGACCTTTCTCTCTGTCTCTCTCTCATTATCCACTCTGCCTGTCAACAACAACAAAAAAAAATCCTTAAAAAAAAAAAGTTTTTTGCTAAAATAAACTTACCTTTCATTCTGTTTTTCCACAAACCTTTTGTAAAAATTACTTTATTTGAGAGGCAGGGGATGGGGTGCAGCGCTTCCATCTGTGGTTCGCTCCCCAAATGCCCACAGTACTCAGGGTTGGATGGGGCTGAAGCTGGGAGCCAGGTACTCAGTCCAGCTCTCTCACCTGAGCGGCAGGAACCCGACTACTTGAGACTGCTACCTTCCAAGCTCTCCATTAGCAGGAAGCTGGAGCTGAGTTTCAGACTTGGATACTTCAGTATGACTACCGGTCTCTTTCTTTCTTTCTTTCTTTTTTTTATTTGACAGATAGAGTTAGACAGTGAGAGAGAGACAGAGAAAAAGGTCTTCCTTCCGTTGGTTCACCCCCCCAAATGGCCAGTACGGCCGGCGCACTGCGCTGATCCGAAGCCAGGAGCCAGGTGCCTCCCCCTGGTCTCCCATGCGGGTGCAGGAGCCCAAGCACTTGGGCCATCCTCCACTGCCTTCCCGGGCCACAGCAGAGCTGGACTGGAAGAGGAGCAACTGAGACTAGAACTCGGCACCCATATGGGATGCTGGTGCCATAGGTGGAGGATTAACCAAGTGAGCCACAGCGCTGGCCCCCCATACCAGTTTCTTAACTGGTGTCCTAACTACTGAGCTAAGTGCTTACTCCTCCATAAACAACTTGAAGTTCCCTCGTATTTGAAATCACTGTGTTGCGAACATCCTTCAACTCTTAATTCTCTGAAATCTGCTCAAATTAGATATTTGGGAACCAGGTTGATTTCGTGTCTTAAAAATTATTTCACAGCAATCTCTTTCTTCTGTACTTTCTAGTATCTAATATTTTCCAGTAACTTTTTAAAAGCAACCTTAAATTTATTTTTAATGTATTCATTTAAAGGTGGAGCGGTAGTGATCTGCCATCCGTGGTTCATTCCCCAGATTTCCACCACAGCTGGGGCTGTGCCAGGCTGAAGCTGTGAGCTGTGAACTCGGTTTAGGTCCCCCATGTGGCCTGCATGGACCCAGTACCTTGAGCCATCATCCCTGCTTCCCAGGGTGCACATTAGCAGGAAGCTGGAATCAATCAGGAACAGAGCCAGGACTCGAACCCAGGCACTCGGGTGTGGAATGTGGGCTTTCCACATGGGATCTTAAGTGCTACGCCAAATGCCTGCCCCCAGTAACCTTTTTTAATGCTGTTTGAAATCCTGTTTAAAACAACTACTTGGGCTAGCGCTGTGGCACAGCAGGTTAACACCCTGGCCTGAAGCATCGGCATCCCATATGGGTGCTGGTTCGAGACCCGCCTGCTCCACTTCCTGTCCAGCTCTCTGCTATGGCCCAGGAAAAGCAGTAGAAGATGGCCCAAGTCCTTGGGCCCCTTCACTCACGTGGGAGACCAGGAAGAAGCTCCTGGCTCCTGGCTTTGGATCGGCACAGCTCCGGCCGTTGTGGCCAATTGGGGAGTGAACCATTGGATGGAAGACACCTCTCTCTCTCTCTCTCTCTCTCTCTCTCTCTTTCTCCTCTCTCTGTGTAACTCTGACTTTCAAATAAATAAATAAATCTTAAAAATAAATAAATAAATAAAAGAACAACTACTGGGGGAAATCGACCATAGACTGTGTTAAATAATAGTATCGTATCCTTGTTGACATTCCCAAATGTGATCATTGTACTGTGGCTATGCAGGAGAGCAGCCTTGTTCTTAGGCACATACATGCTGAAGCATTTAGGGGTGAACTGTCACGATGTCTCCAAATTACTTGCAAATGGTTCAGCAAAAGAGGGAAGGAAGAAAGCAGAGAATGAAGAAAGGAAAGAGGTTAACAATGGTAAACCTAGGTTGTCATTGAACTATTGTAAATCTTCTGACTTTACAACTTTTCTGAAGGTCTGTGATTTTTCAAAATTAAAAGATAAAAAATTGTAAGCCGGTGTTGTGGAGTGGCAGGTAAAGCCTCTGCCTGTGACACCAGCATCCATATGGACACCGGTTTGTGTCCTGCTGCTCCAGCTCCAGTCCAGCTCCCTGCTAATGGCCTGGGAAAGCAGCGGAGATGGCCCAAGTGCTGCCCCTGCACCAACGTGGGAGACCTAGAAGAAGCTCCTGACTGTTGGCTTTAGCCTTTCCCAGCCCTGGCCATTGTGGCCATCTGGAGAGTGAACCAGCAGATAGAAGACATCTCTCTGTCTCTTTCTCACTCTCCCTCTCTCTGTAGCTCTGATTTTCCAATAAATAAATAAATAAAATTAAAATTTGCATAAAATGCTTCCAAGTTCAGAAGGATAAAAGTGTTCTTTTTTGGAAAGTTTCTTTCTTTTTTTTTTTTTTTTTTAAGATTTTATTTGAGAAGTAGAGTCAGAGACAGAGAAGAGTGAGAGAGGGAGGTCGTCCATCTGCTGGTTCACTCCTCAAATGGCTGCAATGGTTAGAGCTGGGCTGATCCACAGCCAGGAGCCAAGAGCCTCCTCCAAGCACTTGAACCACCTTCCACTGCCTTTCCAGGCCACAAACAGAGAGCTGAATTGTTATAGGAGCAGCTGGGACACAAATTGGTGCCCACATGGTATGTCAGTGCTGCAGGCAGAGGCCCAGTGCACCACGCCACAGTGCCAGCCCCTTGAGAAAGGTTTCTTAATAACGCACATAAACAGAGAAATTGTGTATTAAATACTCCAAACCCTGTTTCGACAGCTGTGTGCTGGCCCTTGGAATATCTTCCTGCAGAAACTATTGCTACCTGGTGAGGAAGGTACATAGTGAGCACCTTCTGCTGTTTTTTGCCCTCAGATTTCATAGTTTAACAGTGCGAACCTTAATGAATTTCATCAAATGTGGTTTTTGTTGATTTCTTTATTTAAGCTTTGGGAATTCCCATCTAAAATCTGAGATTTCTTCTGAAAGGCACTGATGAATTTTTACAGTAGTAGTATTCGAAAGCTAACTGCCTCCTGACAGACTCAGTGGTTGAGTTCCCATTTGGGATGCTTGCGTCCTGTGTCAGCACGCCTGGTTCGCGTCTCTGCTTCTCCTTCAGCTTCCCGCACCAAGGGAGGCAGCAGGTGATGGCTCAGTTAGCTTGGTTCCCTTCCATCCCCATGGGAGACGGAGACTGAGATCTGGGCTCCAGACTTTGGCCTGGCCCAGCCCTGGCTGTTGTACACAGTGAGGAGTAAACCAGCAGATAGAAATTCTTTCTCTTTCTGTTTCTTTGCCTTTCAAATAAAATGAAAATAAGTAAATACATGTACAAAATCTGCCCCTTGTGTAGTTAACTGGTTTCTCCAGTTTCTTCCTTTTAGGAAGCTGGAACCAACAGAGTTGAAACAAAACAATTTCATTAGTTTGGGATTCGCTCCCAGGCATTTATTGGCTCATTGATTTATGCCTATATTTATGAATTTTGATCAGTGTCTCTCTTTGTTTTTTACTGCAACGTTTCAGACACATGGCAATAGAATAGTAAACCCGATGCCCTGTCACCCAGCTCCAGCAGTCATCAGTGCACGGCCAGTTTGTTTTAGTTACAATCTCCCTCACTTTTAAAGCAGAGTCCTCATCATTTCAGCTGTAAACACTTCTTTAAATATGTATCTGTAGGACTTTTAAAACCACGTAACTGCAGTCGTTACATCTAAAAAATTAACAGTGATTCTTTAATGTTATTGTATTTATCCAGTCATTATGTAAATTTTCCTGATTGTCTCATAAATTTTTTTAGAGTTGATTTGTCCAAATCAGCACTTAAGAAAAGGCCAATCTACAGCATTTATCTGTTTTTATCCAGAATAGCACTAGCCAGTGGAAATGTAATCTAAGCCATGTATATACCTAAACATTTTCTACTAGCTGTGTTTAAAGAAATACAGAGAGAAAACAGGTAAAATGAAATTTAATACTTTTTATGTATTCAACACAATAGATTTAAAACATTATTTTAACGTGTTAAAAATAATGAGATATTCTACATTTTTGCCATATCAAGACTTTGAAATTTGGTGTCTATTTTACACTGGAAGTTTATCTCACTGCAGACTAACCATGTATCAAGAGCTCATTAGCCACGTGTGTCTGGTGGCTAAGTCATTGTATAATGCAGATCTAGAATCCTTAGATTTTTTTGCCTTTGCCATTTTTTTATGGAAAAAAAACCTGTTGTCACTTGTCACATTTATCCACATTCTGGATCCTCCTGATTGTATCCGATGTTCTGTCCTGGCTATATCCTCTAAATTAATAGATCTAGAAGACTGAGCAGATCACCTGATTAAATTCAAGTTCCTTTTGGTTTTTCTTTTAGACAATAAGACATCATAATGGATTTTCCTGTCTTCTCCCCTTAACTTTTAAAATTGAGGCTCAAAGAAGTTATCATTTACCCGTGGGCACATAGCTACAGAGTTGGGATTTTCACCCAGGAGGTCTGGCAACAAAATTCGTGCTCCTGACCCTTACACTATCATGAAATAAAAAAATCTCATGTGGCTCATGTAGATCACTTTAGTAAATGATCTACGTCTTACACAATATTAGCTTTTGAGAACTGTTCTGTATTGGGTTTATCCAGTAAAAAGTACAGAGTTCTAAGGTATCGTGCCATATCTGTTTCTTCTCTGGATTCCACCCTGGTCACGCCTTATGATACAGAATTCTGCCTCTCCGCCTTGTGCATGCTTTTCCTTATGTTGACCAGACGGCGTTTCCATTTTGCCTCTCCAGGACTGGTTCGTTGTAAACCCAACAACAACCAAAAGCTTTGAGAAGCTGATGAAGATAAAGCAGCGGCAGCAAGAAGAAGAAAAGCGGAGGCAGCAGCACAGTAGCAGAAGGTCCCTGAGGAGGCGACAGCAGCCTGGCGTCGAGCTTCCCGACTCCGAGCTGAGTGCTAGAGTAGGCAAGGATCAGAGGAGGAGCAATGAGGACCTGGTAGTGTCAACCTCCTGTAAGGAACCAGAGCAGGAGCCAGTGCCAGCGCAGTTCCAGAAAGTCAAGGTCCCAAAGACTAACCATAAACGAGGAAGGAAGTAGGCAGTGGGTGTGGAGCGCTCCCAGGAGAGTGATGGGATGCTGTTGTCATGGGGACCTGTGTGGGGAGGACCGAGTCATGGGGCTGAGGGAAGATGCTTGCAGCTGTTTGTGTAAGGCTGTTACCTCTCAGCTCCTCCTCCTGTGTAAATTTCACTGTCTTCCCTACTCATTCACTTTTCATTCCCTCCTCCCATTTTAGTAGGTTTTCCTGCTATTCCTCGTTGGAGTCCTCTTGTTTTTCTCTTATCTTGCCCAAAGAACTCCCTCTTAAGGCCAAAGTATAGGCCTCTCTTGCCCTGTACAAGACTAAGAAACCTGTTTTGTTGTCCTTTCCTTCCTGGGGTATAGAATGTTCTTGGAAGATCCATTGATTTAGTAGCCGCTCCGTCATCTAGCTTATAAAACAATTCCAAGCTAATTTTTAAAAACCATAACTGATTTATCATTTTGTGTTTGTGATACAATATGCCTAGAAGCTAGAACCGTTGCCACTCATGTAATAAGGTCATCTTGTCTCCTTGGAAAACAGACTTTATGGAGGTTGTTTGAATTCAATATGGTTTTAGGATTGAAAGTAAGAAAATAGATGTAGGACGAAAAAGCTAGGACTTCTCTACGCTGGTTAAACTGGGCGATGGAAAGCAGCGTTAGGAGTAACATGTCCTCAATTAAAATGAAAGAAAAATTAGAAGAAGCAATAAATACTGCCCCAACTTTCCTGTTGCTATGTTCAGTGCCCTCCTGAAACTTGCTTTTGTTCCCTTGGTTTGAAGCATTGAGAAATTTAATATTGCCCCCAATGTTTGGGCACAGTGTCCTAGTGCTCCTGATAATGCCACCAAGGTTGGAAATGAAGGTGCGTGTTCCTACCTTCTCCCCTGGACTTGACCTCACTTGCTAGGCTGTACCCCACTAACTCCTCATCCATCCGTTAGCCAACTTCTGTGTCCGAATTTTTCTGAGAGTATTACCCTTCTGTCCTCTTTTATATGTGGAGTTCTCTCCTCTTTATGTCCTGAGACTGACACCGGATGACACTGGAGCGGGAAGTCATTCTGTCTGTACCGCAGGCCTCGTCATGTTCAGTGGGCTGTTTCCGCTTGAGGGTGGCTTTCTCTGGAGCATTGGTTAGAGCAGCTTTGTTGTCGTGTTTCTGGATTCTCTTCCCCTTTTACGTAAATATTCTTGCCTACTTTGTGGCACATGCCATATAAAAAATTAACCCTGATACTGACGAGTACAACCTTTCCAAATTCTGAAAGGCTAGTACCACTCTTTGGCTCTCTGTTCTCTGTGCTCCTCCAAATAGCTTTAAAATGTGGGCTTTTGTGAAGACCACTTGCAAACAAGGGAGCATCCAAACCCGCATTTGATACCGCCAGCATAGGGAACTTGGAAACAAGTGAAGGGAATGGTGTATCCACTCCACATTTTCATTGGCAGTTGCCCCCGAAAAGCCCTTTCCGCAGATGAGGGTTGTCAGGGAGGAGAGATGAAGAAGCTATGTTAATTTCTGGTGAGTAAGACGTGGGGAATGTTTGGCAATGACAAAAGAAATAAAGGACTCTTGGTTAGAATGCTGTTTCCAGTTCTTTGACTTCTTGCCGAAGCTCTATGGGGGTTGAAGATGAGCAGAGATGGGCAGGAGTTCGAACTGAGTTCCACAGACAGTTGTCGCAATAATTCTTTCACTCCTGAGATCTGCTAGTTAAAATGAACAGGTTGAGAATCAAATAAATTGGTATAGAAAACTTGCCTAGTCCCAACCAGGATCTTTTCTAGCACTCCTTTGTTACTTCCTGAGGCCAGAAATCAGCAGAATTCAATATGGATAATCCTAATCACACTGAGTTAAACTTTTTGAAAAAGTTTTTAAAAAGAAACTCATTTGAATAACATAAACTAAGTTTATGAGGTATATCTAGGTTTTGGAGCAAAGTAAATTGCTGCATGGTGTGGAATGTTAACGGTCACTTTGAAAACAATTTGGCCATATTTACTGAAGTTGATGGTGCACCCTCTGGGCAGTTTGAGTCTGTGGTACATACAGAGAAGCTCCCCTTGGCCAGGTACACCAAGACTTGTAAACAAGGATGATTGTCGCAGTACAGTTAATACTCACCGGAAGCTTTGTGAAAGACTGCTAGCCGTCTGCCACAATCTGCTGCTGCCTTCCGGGGACTCCAGGACAGATGGCCAGACTGCATTCCCCAGCTGTGCCCCTGCTCCCCTCCTCTGTAATAATGAAGCAGTGAGCTCACGTCCCTTCCCTAGAATGTGAGTGGGAGTGCTGTGTGTCACTGGCAGGCTAGAGCCTTTAAGGGTGAGTGTGCACCTCCATGCTTTCATTTCCCTTTCTCTGGCTAGATGCAGAGGGAGATGGGGCCCAACCTACTCTAACACACAGCCTGATTATCCATCGTAAGAATAGATGAATTGGGGACCAGCACTGTGGCGTAGCGGGTAAAGCTGCCGCCTGCAGTACCGGCATCCATATGGTTGCTAGTTTGAGTCCCAGATGCTCCACTTCCGATCCAGCTCTCTGCTATGGCTTGGGAAAGCAGTAGAAAATGGCCTTGGGCTCCTGTGCCCGTGTGGGAGACCTAGAAGAAGGTCCTGGTTCCTGGCTTCGGATCAACTCAGCTTTGGCCATTGCGGCCGTTTGGGGACTGAACCAGTGAATGGAAGACCTCTCTCTCTCTGCCTTTGCCTCTCTGTAAATGCCTTTCAAGTAAATAAATCCTAAAAAATGGGAATAAAGACTGAGATCTTCTATAAAAAAAGATGAATTGTGGTCGTCATACAGTGAAATACTATAAAAGTTGTGGAATTAACTAGGGCTTCTTGTGTCATGAATAAATCTCAATGTCTGGGAAAAGCAAGTTACAGAATACATCAGGTGTACCATTTATGTACGACTTGCAGATATGTAAAACCATGCTTTGTTGATGGATGTCTATAAACAAGATATGCATAGGATGGATGGACATCAAATTTAGAATAGTGTTTCTAGAATCCATATAGACTTCAACTGAAATTACAATTTCTGACTGATTAAGGTAGATATGAATTTGTTGTAGCAACTGTGTTTTTGGTATGTCTGAAATACTTTTTTAAAGAGTACACCAAAAAAAAAAAAAATCTCTTCTGTTCACCTCCCTCTTATAAGGAACCTTTTGGAATTTTCTGTTTCATCTTAACCTTATATTTTCCCTCCCCCTAGAGTCCCTTCTCTGCTTGAATAGACTGCACCACTGTACATTCAGATGCTGGGGCCAAGAGTGTCATTTTCCCCCTCCTGATGTCCACCATCAAATCTAATCTGTTCACTCTGCTTCAGTTGTGCCAATCCAAACCATAATCAGTTTTGCCTAATGGTTTCTCATTGCATTTAAAGATGTATTTATATATTTGAAAGCAGAGTGACAGACATCTTCTGTCCACTGACTTACCCTCCAAATGATTGCAACAACTGAGGCTGGGCCAGGCCAATGGCAAGAGCCCAGAGCTCCATCTGGATCTCCTGTGTGGATGGCAGGGGTCCAGTCCTTGGGCCATCCTCAGCTTTATTTCATCATTCAGATCTTAGCCTGAAATCCACCTCAGAGGTTTTTTTCCATCTACTCTCACTTTCTGTAACATCTTTAATTTTCTTCATAGCCAAGCAAGCCAAGAGTAGATTGAGATCTTAGTTGAGCCAACCAACTGCTCAATTGGAGGTATGGATGTCAAAGTTTTCATCAGCTATGGTTCACCCTTCACGGTCTTTAAGCCTTCATTCTGAAAAGGATAGAAAGGTGCAAGCAATACCTATCTGTAGCCATCACCTGGGATGCTAACAAGTAAATGAACTGCGATCAGATGGAAGTTACCCACTCCTGAGTTAGATTATCAGACAGCAAAGGCAGGGAGGGAACAAGCAGAATTGCAAGAGGTTAAGATTCTTCCCACTTTCCGACTGCTTAGCAGCCTTGGGTGTGAATTTTCCTAGGTTTTGCACCCGTGGAGAATAGAGCATCAGATTGTGTCGGATGCCATGCTTTCCAAGTTTCGTCTAATACATTTCCAGCTCATAAACTGAGGCTAAGAATAGGTTAAGGTCCATACCTGCTATCTCTAAAGTCCCAATTTTTGCATTAAAACTATATTTGCACACTAGTATGAATAAGACATGCTGAAGTGTTATTAAGAGTGATGAAGCAGAAGATTAATTACATTGGAACAGTAATAAAATCAATGGATAAGTTATAATCATGTTTATTTTTTAATGAATAAGCTACATATTTAACAAAAATCATTAAAGGCACATTGCCAGAGGATCCTTTTTTAAGTCTAATTTTAAGTGAATTTATTTATAAATAAGAAATGAAAATCTAGGAAACTTTGACATTTTCCATCACTAGCAATTTCTGGAAAACAAAATTGATTGTATTTTCCCGTAGAAGAGCAATGTTAAAATATGGGTCATCTTAGGAGTCAGCATTCAAATATGTTACTGGTGAAACCTCAATATGTCATGAAATAGAAAAAACTACCCTAAAGTCTATACTAACTAAAAACTATTCCTATTTCTGTTAAATGGCCTATTAAATAGATGGCACACATTGCCAAAGGCGTTTGGTATAGTATGGAGTGCACATGTAAGAAATGACCTAAAGTGAAAGTCCTTACTGTAAATAACTAAGTCATTTTATCATCTTAAAACTTAGAATGTTGATATAGAAAGGGGTTGCAAAGATTCTTAAGTCCAAATATTTTAAAACTTTTTTGATAGGTTTTCCTGAAACAGGCATTCAATCACTTCTTTAATGCTAAAAGTGTTTCTTCAAAGAACATTTCACAAAAAAGAGGGGACTTAATAAATGTCACCACTCAACTCCTCTTATCCCCTTAATGTATTCAAAGCTAACATTGTAGGGGTTCATCATCAGATTTCAAAGGTCATTCAACCTAGCACTTAGTGGGCTTGCTGTTATCAGAGTACTTTCTCAACTGGTGAGGAATCTGTAAAAGGAGCTACCCACCCACTGGCCTAAACTTAAAAAAGAACTTAGAAACACTTCATCTTTGTCTGCTGAGTTGGCCAAAAGGAATACAAATAAACTGATCCCTGTTATTTATAGAGCAGAAAGCTCTATTCAGTGAAATGCTGTCCTTACAGGTATTTTCTCTATAAAGAAATCTTAACTTGGCTAGATGAAATCACACACCCCAAGTGGGTGTTTCTGAACTTGCTGGATGTATGGGGTGTTTTGCAGATGGTGAAATAGGTTAGGCTATCAGGTATTAGGTTAACTGAAGTCTGAAAATTGTGTTTATCAACATAAGGTAGTTTTTTAAAATACTGCTTAGAGGAAGCTGGTCACCTTACATGACTGCACCTAGTCTTTTGTACCAACACGTATGGTATTTTACTGCAATCTAGAATTCAAAAGCCTTTCCTAACAGGTTGGCTGGGTATGTATTTGAGGAACTACGTGGGGTTTATCCTTGACGCGGTGCCCAGGGGAGGCCTCAGTGGTGCCTGGGGGACACCCTGTCCTTTCGGGCATCCCTGGCGTCTTTCTTGCAGCCGTTTCCTCCCACGGAGCATGCTCTGCACAAGCCACTGTTCGTGCTCCAGCTGCTGCTTCTGGCTCCTTAACTGGCTCTGGGTAGCCTCTAATTTCTGGGATCGCTGCATTAGCTGCCAGCATTCCCTGCGTAGCCGCTGGTTCTCTGCGTGGATGCTGTGGCAGAACTTCACATCAGCCTGCTTTGCTGCCGACCTCAAGGCCAGCGTCTTCTCCCTGAGCTCCCTCCTTTCTTGCCTTCCCAAGTGCCTCACGTCTGGCTCATTCAGCTGCTCCTCCAACAAGGCCTTTTCCTTGAGGAACTGGGCGTGTTTCTCGGCGGCGATCTGCGCTTCGATCTTGCTTTTCTCTTCCTGTAATTTCTGGATTTGTATGTCCTGTTTCTCCTTTAACAGCGAAATGTCTCTCAGATCTTGCAACTGCTGCTTCAAATCGGCTTGTATCTTTTTCTTCTGCATGAGCTCTGCTTTAAGCACTGAAGACTTCTTGGCGTATCTGGAGGCTAACTTCTGTCTCCCCCTTTTAATCTCTCGACTTTCTTGTATGTACTCCATCCACAGCTTTACAGGCTCCTTCGCCAGCTCTTCCGTTTTCTTGGTCAGGTACTCCAGAAAGAACCTGTTCTCCGCCTGGAAGTGCAGCTCTTCCTCGTGCAGCTGCCTGGTGTCCTCCAGTAACAGCTGCTGCTGGACTCGGGCTGCTTTAATCTGCGTGTCCAGCTCCCGCACCTTTGCCATTCTTCGTCGGATGCGCATCTCCGCACTTGTTAGCTTCTGGGGCTGGAGCAGATTATTTATTAGACTGAGGTACGACGGAGGGGAACTCCTGGGACCTTCGGCAAACCTGAAGGGAGAGCCAACGAGACGTGCCTCTGTCAGTTCTTATTGCAAATGTAAGCAATCATAAAAGATGCACAATTGTCCTTTATTAATACAACGACTATTTACTTATTTGAAAGGCAGACAGATTTCCCATCTGCTGGTTCACTTCCCAAACACCCGCCACAGCTGGGGCTCCATCCGCGTCTCCCATGTGGGTGGCAGGGACCCAAGTATCTGGGCCACCAACTGCTGCCTCCCAGGCGCATTGCAGGAAGCTAGACTGGACGTGGAGTTCGAACTTGATCCCCCCAGGCATTCAGATACGGAATGCTGGTGTCCCAAGTGGCAGCTCAACAAGTATTCTGGAGACCTACTATGTTCCAAACACTCTGCAAGCCATGGGAAATACAACCAGGGGTGAAGATTGGCGAGGGTTGGGGGGGGGGTACCGCCGACAATTTACAACAGGCATTCACTGCAACCCCCCGGCGCAGTGTCCGTCTTAAGAACGAGAAACCAGACGGCTGACCAGTGGCAGCGCCCAGATCGTCGGACGGGGGGGCGGCGATGGCGAGCGGGGATACTGCTCCGGCTCCTTCAGCCTCTTTCGGCGGCCGCACTCACTTGCTCCTGGGATCCAGCTGTGGACGGCGGGAGCTGCGCAGGGTGGTCGCCGAGGAGCGCGCGCTCACGTCGGGGGTCGTGAAGGCGGAAAGGTCTTGCAGCTGCTCGGTCTGCGGCTCGACGGGTCTCCGCGCCGCCCAGCACCCCCCGGCGTCCCATTTAGCCCCGGCCCCGGTCAGCCCGGCCCTGAGCTGTTTAATCTCCTCGGGGGCCAAACAAGCTCTAGCAGGCGGCGGACCAGCGTCTTGGGTCCTCGCCCTTTGGGACCCCAAAATGAGACGTACGCCCCTCTTTTTCGTGCGGTGGGGGCTCGGCCCTTGGGAGCCCATCTCGTCTCCCGCTCCGAGGAGCCAGCGACAGGCAGTGCTCCTTTCCCTGCCTTCCGCTGGCCCTCTCCTCTCGCTTCTCTGCTCCCCTCACTTCTCCCCCAGCGTCACCAGCCCGCCCGCAGCCGGAGCTCGGCGCCCGCTGGCCGTCGCCTCTCGGCGGCGTTCGACTCTATTCTCCCGCCCAGTCTAGAACGTCGCGGAGGCCTCTCTAGCCACGCCGCGTCTCTGTAGTGAGGGGCGGGGCTTGGGCCAAGATGGCGGCGCTCGCGGTTGCAGGGGAGCCCCAGGCGTCCGGGGGTCCGAGGCCCCCCGTGTGCCTCTTGGTGTTGGGGATGGCGGGATCCGGGAAAACCACCTTTGTCCAGGTGACGCACACTGCGCGGGCGGGGTAGGGCGGCGCGAGAAGTTGTGGCGGGCAGAAGGCCAGGGAGAAAGCGAGGGAAGTCGGTGGGGAGTTGGAGGACACCGGCGCGTGGTTTTCAGGGACTTCACCGAACTCCGACTCCTTCATGGGCTGAGGCATAGCGGACCCGCGCTGTGTTCGTTGAAGCCCTCTTCTGTGCACTCGTGGTTCGACTTACCACGTTGTATTGGAACTGTTTGCTGGGGAAGTTGCCAGCCTCTAAAGGCGGACTCACAAGGCATGGAGTAGATAGATTCGGTGCTAACACATTGGGTTTCGGTGAAGATTTGCGAAAAAAGTTATTTCTGAGGCCACTCTCATGTTCCAGGCACGGGGGATACTGCGAAAATGCGGTTGACAAGGTTTATACTTTCATGGTGGAGATAGGAAAATGCTCCCCATATGGGTTTGCAATCCAAGTAAATAAGTGGGCAAGAGTAGGGGAGGCTCTGTTAGGTGAGTGATAAGGAAAAGTAGCGTTTGAGCTGAGAGTTGATGTTGGAAGCAGGGTGGATATTTCGGGTGGCTGGAGGGCGGTGGGTGAAGGAGTGGAAATGCCCTCCCTGATCACCCCCTCTTCCTCTCCCTCCCCCTCCCATCTTCCTGTCTGCAGCGGCTCACAGGGCACCTGCACAGCCAAGGTTCTCCGCCCTATGTGATCAATCTGGACCCAGCTGTGCACGAAGTCCCCTTTCCTGCCAACATTGGTGAGTACACTGTGCCCTAACACAGAGAGGGGAACGCCTCCAGCCTGCCAGTCTTCAGGGACCTTTTTTATTTTCTGAACTTCGTACTTTTGTCTCCCTTGGATATTCTTCAGTCCCTAAACAGGCTTCTTTATAAATCATTCTCCTTTTTAAACACCGGCCTTTATCTAACGCCCAGGCTAAAGCTAAGAGCCAGGAACTCCATGCGGGCCTCCCATGTGGTGGCAGGGACCTAAATGCTTGAACTAAATGCTACCTTTTAGGTTGCTCATTAGCAGGAAACTGGATTGGAGGTAGAGGTGGGACTTGATCCCAGGCCCTTCCGTATGGGGTGTACTTCCATATGTGGCACAGTCCCTTGACCTGCTGTCCCACAGTGCCTGTGTCCCCCACCCCCAAGCTTTTTATACCCTAAACACAATAAAAGACCACATATTAAGAGGCAGAGATCATGGGGCTGGAGCGCCGGCATCCCATTTGGGTACCAGGTTCTAGTCCCGGTTGCTCCTCTTCCAGTCTAGCTCTCTGCTGTGGCCCGGGAAGGCAGTGGAGGATGGCGAGTGCTTGGGCCCTGCACCCGTGTGGGAGACCAGGAGGAAGCACCTGGCTCCTGGCTTCGGATGGGCATAGCTCTGGCCGTGGTGGCCATTTGGGGAGTGAATCAACAGAGGGAAGATCTCTCTCTCTCTCTCTCTCTCTCTCTCTCTCTCTCACTGTCTAACTCTATCTGTAAAAAAAAAAAAAAAAAGGCAGAGATCACTTGGGGAAGAGTGAGAGAACATTTCCCATCTTCTCACTGAAAGGATGGAATTTTAATAGTTGATGGCAGAAGTCTACAGACTGATGGATAGGTTTAAGTAAATATTACTAGACAAATTAATCCCCCCCCCCTTTATTTTTTATTTTTTGACAGGCAGAGTGGACAGTGAGAGAGAGAGACAGAGAGAAAGGTCTTCCTTTGCTGTTGGTTCACCCTCCAATGGCTGCCGCGGCCGGCGCACCGCACTGATCCAAAGGCAGGAGCCAGGTGCTTCTCCTGGCGCCATGGCTCACTAGGCTAATCCTCCACCTTGCGGCGCCGGCACACCGAGTTCTAGTCCTGGTGGGGCACCGGATTCTGTCCCGGTTGCCCCTCTTCCAGGCCAGCTCTCTGCTGTGGCCCGGGAGTGCAGAGGAGGATGGCCCAAGTGCTTGGGCCCTGCACCGTTTCCCCCCCCACCCCTTTTTTAATGTGAGAGACAGAGACAGAGCTCCCATCTACCAGCTCACTTTTAAAAGACTGCAAGGGGGGAGTGACCCAGCAGATGGAACTTCTCTCGCTTTCTCTCTCTCCCTCTTTCTCTGTAACTCCACCTTTCAATAAATTTTTTTTTAAGTAAAAGCCTGCAGGGGCGTAGGATCAGGTGCCAACACCAGGACCCAGGAACTCAGTCCAGGTCTCCCACCTGATGGCAAGGCCAACACCGTTACCTCCCAGAGCGCCTACCAGCAGGAAGCTGGAATCGGGCGTGGAGCAAGGGTCTAAACGCCAGCACTCCGACGTAGGACACAGGTGTCCCAAGTGGTGGCCTAATCACTAGGCCAAGCATCCACCCCTTAATTCCTTTTTAAAAACCTTCTCTGTGTCACATTTTTCATCAGTGTGCAATAATAAGATACAAGCTTTAAAATTTTAGCCCTCTTTTTCTGTATAGTCACTGATGATTTAAGTTGTGTAGAACTTCGCCTTGTCTCAGACCATTCCTCCCATGACTTGAGAGCTCCTAGCTCTCATTCTTCAAGGCTGATTTTCGTTTCTTGCTGGTAAGGAAGGTGCTGATGGGAAACCTTTTGCCCTTCTTTTTTTTTTTTATTTATTTATTTATTTATTTTTTTTTTGACAGGCAGAGTGGACAGTGAGCAAGAGACAGAGAGAAAGGTCTTCCTTTTGCCGTTGGTTCTCCCTCCAGTGGCCGCTGCGGTAGCGCGCTGCAGCCGGCGCACCACGCTGATCCGATGGCAGGAGCCAGGAGCTTATCCTGGTCTCCCATGCGGGTGCAGGGCCCAAGCACTTGGGCCATCCTCCACTGCACTCCCTGGCCACAGCAGAGAGCTGGCCTGGAAGAGGGGCAACCGGGACAGGATTGGTGCCCCGACCGGGACTAGAACCCGGTGTGCCGGCGCCGCAAGGTGGAGGATTAGCCTAGTGAGCCACGGCGCCAGCTACCTTTTGCCCTTCTAATTTTTTTCCCCCTCACAGTCTTGCTTCTTTCTTCTATAGAAATCCAGTGATCTTAGCTGCAAACTTCAGAGAACAGTGTGAAAAGCAGTAACTCAGATACCAAGAGAGAAACTTACTTTTTCCCTCAGTGGAAGCAGAGATGGCTTGAGGAGGCTGTTGGCTTAGGACGTTAGGGGGTGGGGGGGTGTCAAATCATAATGTTATGTATTAAATGCAATTCTTTTGCCCCCCCAGACATTCGTGACACCGTGAAGTATAAAGAAGTCATGAAACAGTATCCTTTGCTGCAACCGCGTCAGTGTTGTCTCGCGCTGGCTGGCTTCTGTCTGTGTGGTGTTCTTGCCTTTCCTTGTGAAAGACACAAAAACATAGATTGTGCCTTGAATAATTTTCATTATAAATTTCATAATTTTTTTTATTAGGAGTGTGCAAGGTGAATGTGGAAGAGATGCTGTAGGTTATTGGAAACACTGTTTCCACTTCTGGTTTCAGCTTTCTTACCATCTCCACAGACTGCAGGTGGCTGTAGAGACTAGACAGAGTGAAAGGTGAGATGGCAGCTGCCTGGGTGCTCAAGGTAGCATTGCCTTCCAGGCTGCATCCATTGAATACCACCTCTTCAGATCAGGAAGCTCAGACATGAGTGTGTGTAGCTGGATTCATTGTTAGTACATTGCTGTGTGAAATGTGCGCTCTCCCTGTGTATGAGTCAAGGTAGGAGAACTTACATGGTCAGCAGCTTGCTTGATGACTGAGGATCAGAGCCAGAAGGGGTTATGTAGATTATCTTGCTGGCTAATGCCGGCAGCCTGCCGCTGCCTGATGCATCTCTGTTGTATTTGGGTTACTTTGCTTCTCTCTCTGCCTAGTCATCCCTAGAAAGGGAAATGAATGAAGACCTTCATAGTGACTGTTTCCCTGTCAAGAACTAGGTTGCCAAAATCCGTTAGTGGAATACTGACAACATGGTGCTGTTTGTGTGAGTGATGCTCTAGATATGAGTCTTGTAATATAACCTGTAAGCAGTTTAAGTCCTCAGCTTAATGTCTAGATACGGACTTGGGCCCAACGGCGGCATAGTGACCTCACTTAATCTCTTTGCTACCAGATTTGATCAGGTATGTTTGTCTTTACGTATGTATACAGGGCTGTGTAAAAACCTGTGACTGTTACATGCCTTAACTTAAATATTGGTAAAGAAGGGAGCAAGCTGAGCATAAATATAGGAAATAGGCATTGACCTATAACTGGCTTGTCTAATGCTGTGTTATCCTGAAGATGGGATGGGGGACAGGTGAGTGGGATGGCCTAGAAGGCCTGGAATGGAAAATAATGGGGCTTTTTACTTGTGATAAATGCTTGCCATCCTTTAGGTTTTCTGTTATCTGTGTCCATAAGATTGTTGGATAATAATTAGTTGGTTTTTTTTGTTTTTGTTTTTTGTTTTTGTTTTTTTTGACAGGCAGAGTGGATAGTGAGAGAGACACAGAGAGAAAGGTCTTCCTTTTTGCCGTTGGTTCACCCTCCAATGGCAGCTGTGGCCGGCACATCTCGCTGATCCGAAGCCAGGAGCCAGGTGCTTCTCCTGGTCTCCCATGCGGGTGCAGGGCCCAAAGACTTAGGCCATCCTCCACCGCCTTCCCGGGCCATAGCAGAGAGCTGGCCTGGAAGAGGGGCAACCGGGATAGAATCTGGAGCCCCAACCGGGACTAGAACCCAGTGTGCCGGCGCCGCAAGGCAGAGGATTAGCCTGTTAAGCAACGTTGCCAGCCTAATAATTAGTTTTTGACTCTGGTATCAGTCCATGAGACAGGCTGTTAATATTTGACCAAAGCATCAGAATGTGTGACTTGAGAGTGATAGATCAAATCCCAAGCTTTTCAGGTATGTGTGCTGCCCCCAGGAAGCTGTGGTGCTGCTGATGTGGCTGTGCTGCTTAAGTTTTTTTTTTTTTTTTTTTTTAAAGATTTTATCTATTTATTTGAGAGGTAGAGTTACAGACAGTTTGAGGGAGAGACAGAGAGAAAGGTCTTCCTTCCATTGGTTGGTTCACTCCCTGAATGGCCGCCACAGCTGGAGCTGTGCCGATCTGAAGCTAGGAGCCAGGTGCTTCTACCTAGTCTCTCACGTGGGTACAGGGGCCCAAGCACTTGGGCCATCTTCTACTGCTTTCCCAGACCAGAGCAGAGAGCTGGATTGGAAGAGGAGCAGTCATGACTAGAACCAGTGCCCATACGGGATGCCGGCGCCACAGGCGAAAGATTAACGTACTGTGCCATGGTGCCGGCCCCGCTGCTTAAGTTCTTAAGATTGAGGACATAGATTGAGCAGGTGATGGTTTCTGTGAGGCGTGCTACCCTAGAGAGGGCCCTGTGATTTTGTGTTGAAATCAGATCCTGTTGTAATTGGCATCTTTTTCTTTAAGGTGATGAAATTTATCGAGAAGGCCCAGAACATGTCTAAGTAAGTGCCTTCAGGTCCACCCCTCTCTATTACTCTGTAGTTGCACATTTCTAGGCTTTTTGGAGGATTTGGAATAACAGCAAGCTCTGAAAGCTTGTAGATTGAGATGAAATCACTAGAAGTGTTGCTGTGGATTCGTTCTGAGCGGAGGAGTGTGGTGGGGGCAAGAGGCGCGGAGTCACCATACAGACCCCAGGAGTCGGGTGAAAGCAGGCCTGAGGCAAGCAGCCTGTAGATTTGTTTATTTCAGTTGGTACAGCAGCTTATGTAGCCAAGGCAGCCAATCCTGTCAAGGGGTGGTCTATGCCCTAACCAATCACAGTCTGTTGCCAGGCAGTTTCCAAAGCCATCCAATCACAGCCTGTTGCCAGTCAGGCTCCGTTTTCATGTGGTTTCCGAAACCATCCAGTCACAGCCTGTTGCCAGGCAGTTTGTTACCAGCGGCCATCTTGGCATGGCCTTCTCATTCCACCACATAGAAATGAGATGGCCAAGAATATCATTTGGGTGCTGTACACTGTAGAAGTGAATTTGCTGTTATCACCCCTCCCCACCCCCTAAGTTTTTTTGGGAGGTGCTTTGAGACTTTGCCTGCCTGCCTTCTTCTAGGAAGCCATGTTTGTTGTCATTTAAGCATTTGTAAGACTTTTCTAGCCCTTGTTTAAATACATGATTCAGAGAAGTAATTTTCTAATTTAAAAAGTACTGAAATACAACAAAATATTTATTCTTCATACATTATGCATAGTTAACTGTTGTTAATAGGTATTCTTTTTTTAAAAAAAATAATTTTACTGTTTTATAATAAGAGGTGTATGCTGATTAAAGAACTCAAACCAGGCATAATTAAGAGATGAAACGCTCACTCTGACTCCTACTAGGGACAACTATTATTATTCAGTGACTAGCATTCCATATATATTTTATAAAAGTAAGATTATACTACAGGGTTTTTATTTATTTTTTTATTTTTTGGCAGGCAGAGTGGACAGTGAGAGAGAGAGACAGAGAGAAAGGTCTTCCTTTTCTGTTGGTTCACCCTCCAATGGCTGCTGCAGTCGGCACACTGTGCTGATCTGAAGCCAGGAGCCAGGTGCTTCTGGTCTCCCATGTGGGTGCAGGACCCAAGGGCTTGGGCCATCCTCCACTACTCTCCCAGGCCACAGTAGAGAGCTAGACTGGAAGAGGAGCAACCGGGACAGAATCCCGTGCCCTGACTGGGACTAGAACCCGGCATGCCGGCGCCGCAGGCAGAGGATTAGCCTATTGAGCCGTGGTGCCGGCCACTACAGGTGTTTTTTAAAAGATAATAGCTTTATTGAGTTATAATTCACTTGCCATAAAGTTCACTCTTAATTGTACAACTTGGGTTTTGGTATGCAGTTGGCCTGCCATACCTGTGGGTTCTTTGTGGATTCAACCAACTGTGGCATCAGAAATTTCTAATAGAAAATTGCTTCTGTACTGAATATTTATAGACCTTTTTTTTATTCCCTAAACAATACAACAATTATTTATATAGCATTTACCTTCTAATAGGAGTTGTAACTAATCTAGAGATGACTTAAAGTGTACAATAGAATGCGTATAGGTTATTTGCAGAGAAGTGCCACTTTATATATAAGGAACTTGAGTATTGCCGGATTCTGATGTCTTAGAGGGTAGTTTCTGGACTCAGTCTCCCAAGGACACTGAAGGACCAGTATATTCACAGGGTTGTGTATTGATCACCACTATCTAATTTCAGAATATTTTTCATTAACTCCAGAAGAAATTCCATATTCGTTAGTCATTTTCGTTGATTTCCCTTCCCTCCAGCCCTTAGTGATTACCCCATTTGACATTGCTACCAACAACAGATTTCTCCACAGCGTTACCAGTGCTTGCTACTGTCCTTGTTTTTGACGATGGCCGTTGCAGTGGGCGTGAAGCAGCATGTCGTGGTTTTCATTTATAGTTCCTTAGTGACTCATGAGGTTGAGCATCTTTGCATGTATTTATGGGTTACTGGTGTTATTTTGGAAAAAGTCTTAAAATTCTTTGCCCATTTTAACAGATAGTATTATTGGAATATAATTCATTCACCATAAAAGTTACCCATATAAAGTGTACAGCGGCTTTTAATGTATTCCAAGAATTGTGCAACCGTCGCTATAGTTAGTTTTAGAACATTTTCATCCCCTCAAGAAGAAATCCCATATTTCTCAGCTTAGCACACCCGTATCCCTCTGTTAACTTTCCCCTTCCCCAACCCTAAGCAATGAGATGGTTTCCCAAGAGATTTACAGTCTGCGTTTGCTTGGCTTTCATTTTTAATGCAGTGTGTCTCTACAGTTATTACCGCTTTCCCTGTGACTGTCTGCACAATTCCTGGTCTGCTGTTCTTGCCTATTAGCACAAATTTTGAACGTTGAACAAAGGCTAGTGTAAGGGCGATGGGAGAGGTTAGACTTGGCAGTGCGCAGCGGTTATCTGAGCCTTGCATAAACAGATATTTAGTGTTTTCAGTGATGGAATATCTTTTAGCATGGTGTAAGAGTAACACTTGTTTCATGGTCTTTCTTGACAGATATGTCTTGATTGACACACCTGGACAGATTGAAGTATTCACCTGGTCAGCCTCTGGAACAATCATTACTGAGGCCCTGGTCAGTATTCTTGAACTTGTTTCTTAGTGTAGCTAGAGGGCTAGACTGGCTTTGCTTCTTTTTTATTGTCATGTTAGCATGGGAGGGAGTTGTAGACGCTCCGCACACTCTTCCTGAAGTGGTTTTCTCTTGATAAAGAAGATTGGAGAAGAGTTTGGACAAGGTGTGAGTCCTCTGACCAAAGCTTTGGTTATTTTGTGGCTTTAGGCATCCTCATTTCCAACAGTTGTCATCTACGTGATGGACACATCGCGAAGCACTAACCCAGTGACCTTCATGTCCAATATGCTCTATGCCTGCAGGTAATTGATTCTTGGTGGACATGGTATTCCATCAAGGTATGAGGCCTCGTTCTTGCTTTTCTTCCCTATTGCTTTTGAGACCTGGTAGTTTACCCCTGGATTTGTGCTTATTCAGGTTTGCCATCTCTTCAGTGGCTATGTGTTGGGGGAAGTCAGAGGAGAAAAGAGGCCCAGGAGCTGTTGGCATTCTCCCAGCACCTTCTCATACTCTTTTCTTGCTGTTACAAGAAATAGGTGGTTATGCTGGCGCCGCGGCTCACTAGGCTAATCCTCTGCCTGCGGCGCCGGCACACCGGGTTCTAGTCCCGGTCGGGGCGCCGGATTCTGTCCCGGTTGCCCCTCTTCCAGTCCAGCTCTCTGCTATGGCCTGGGAGTGCAGTGGAGGATGGCCCAAGTGCTTGGGCCCTGCACCCGCATGGGAGACCAGGAGAAGCACCTGGCTCCTGCCTTCGGATCAGCGCGGTGCGCCGGCCGCAGCGCGCCGGCCATTGGAGGGTGAACCAACGGCAAAGGAAGACCTTTTTCTCTGTCTCTCTCTCACTGTCCACTCTGCCTGTCAAAAAAAAAAAAAAAAAAAAAGGTGGTTATGAGTATGAACCTGTGGTAGTTGAATGAACCAGTTGAATGAAATCCAAGTCTGAATAAAAGAGAACCCTCTAGCCTAAATACTATCTGTGTGTGTTATGATAGAATGAAATTTAGTGAGATAAATTATGAATAAATAAACTATGAATAAAAAGATTTATACATAATTATAAAACGCACAGGTTTACCCCAAATACGGTGCCATTAGAAGAGGAAGGATGTGTCTCACTAGACAGTGTTGGTGCATTAGGACTAAGGAACAGGGCCTGGCGCTGTGGCATAGCGGGTAAAGCTGCTGCCTGCAGTGCCGGCATCCCGTATGGGCCCTCTGTCTTATAACTCTTGCCTTTCAAATAAATAGAATAATTCTTTTTTAAAAATTTTTTTTACTTATTTATTTGACAGGTAGAGTTATAGACAGTGAGAGGGAGAGAAAAAAACAGAGAGAAAGGTCTTCCTTACGTTGGTTCACTCCCCAAATGGCTGCTACGGCCGGCGTTTCACCGATCCGAAGCCAGGAGCCAGGTGTTTCCTCCTGGTCTCCCATGTAGGTGCAGGGCCCAAGCACTTGGGCCATCCTCCACTGCACTCCTGGGCCACAGCAGAGAGCTGGACTGGAAGAGGAGCAACCGGGACTAAAACCTGGCGCCCATATGGGATGCCAGTGCCACAAGGTGGAGGATTAACCAAGTGAGCCACGGTGCCAGCCTCAAGAATAATTTTTTTTTTTTTTTTAAAAGAAGGATTAAAGGATGGCCGGTGCCGTGGCTTAACAGCCTAATCCTCTGCCTTGCAGCGCCGGCACACTGGGTTCTAGTCCCGGTTGGGGCGCCGGATTCCATCCCGGTTGCCCCTCTTCCAGGCCAGCTCTCTGCTATGGCCCAGGAAGGCAGTGGAGGATGGCCCAAGTCTTTGGGCCCTGCACCCGCATGGGAGACCAGGAGAAGCACCTGGCTCCTGCCTTCGGATCAGCGCAATGTGCCGGCCGCAGCGGCCATTGAAGGGTGAACCAATGGCAAAAAGGAAGACCTTTCTCTCTGTCTCTCTCTCTCTCTCTATATCCACTCTGCCTGTCCAAAAAAAAAAAAAAAAAAAAAAAAAAAAAGATTAAGGAGATAATACGTATAAAAGTAATTGGCACAGTACCCAGACTGTTATCAGTATTCATTAAATATTCAATTTGCCCCTGAAAAAGGTAGGTTTTTTTGTTTTTTGTTTTTTTTTTTTTTGCCGGCCAAAAGGCAGTTATTTTTAAGAAGCAAACGAAAAACAGGATCGGTGTCAAAGCACTATTACCCCAACGTGGTGAGAGCGTGTGTTGTTTGCGTGGTGATGGTGGTAGTTATTCTCTTGGGAGAGAACACGTGAGTGCCATGTGAAAATGGATACCTAATTCTTTTACAGTCTGAAGCCCTTGCCTTCTCTTTACTTACTCAGTAGGCTGCCATTGGGCAAGACAGAGTTTTGACTAATAATGTTTGGTGTTTGGTTTTCAGCATCCTATACAAAACCAAGCTGCCATTCATTGTGGTCATGAATAAAGTAAGTGGACTCTTCTGTTGTTACTCAGCATTGTGTTAATCAGAACGGAGTGGCTGTCGGGAAGTGTTGGTGTGAGAGTGATCATGTCAGGTGCTGCAGAGTAGTTTGGTCAGAAATCATGGACACTTCCAGGAAACGGATTTAAGCAACGAATTTTGGCACAGAGTAGCCCCTCAAGTGTCATGTACAGGCTATTGGAGGTGGCAGTTCATAAAAACAAAACTAGAACTTCCTCGTGGGTTATTGAAATGGAGAATGAAATAGGGGAAGCAGAGAGAAAGCACGTGGAGGATATGCTCTTTGCTATTCCCACTGAATTGAAAAATTAATTCTCTGCCATTGTTAAATACTTGACCTCCTCTCTGACTGCTGATAGTTGAGTTTTCTCTGATGCAGACTGACATCATTGATCACAGCTTTGCAGTGGAGTGGATGCAGGATTTTGAGGCTTTCCAAGATGCCTTGAATCAAGAGACTACATATGTCAGTAACCTGACTCGTTCCATGAGCCTGGTGCTAGATGAGTTCTACAGCTCACTCCGGGTAAGCTCTTTCTCCTGCTCACATTGTCCACAGGACTGGCTTTGACTCTGGCTTGGGAAGGAACTTCATTACTTTCTGAAAAGTAACTTTTAAAGCATTGCTTATTAAAACTGTGGAGGTGGGGTAGGTGTTTGGCTTAGTGGTTAAGATGCTGTTAGGGTTGCCTGTATCATATATCAGAGTGTCTGGGTTCAGGTCCCTGCTGCACTACTGATTCGAGCTTCCTGCTGGTGTGCACCCTGGGAAGCAACGGATGATCGCCTAAGTATTTCCATCCCTGCCACCCACATGGGAGACCCAGATTGAGTTCCCAGGTCCCAGCTTCAGCCTGGCCCAGCCCCCAGTTGGTGGCAGTGTTTGGAATGAGAGATCTGTCTGTCTCTTTGTCTCTTTGTCTTTCAAATCAATGATAATAATAACAGAAAAACTGTAGAAATTTACAAGATAAATAAGGTAGGGTCCAGTTAGAGAAGGTTGCATGCAGGATTGAAACATGATAGAAGCATAGTGGTGAGTACCTTAAGAAAGATTGGGAGTTGAGACTGATGGTTGTGAGGGAACAGATCAAAAGGAGGGGATTTGGAGAGCATAGTGTTAGAGGTATCTTTTCGAGAAGGATCAAAGATTTCCCTAAACAAAAATGGGTGTGGGTTGCAGGGAGTATGTTTATTGTCAAAGCAGAGGTGTTGAGAGAACAGAATATGATTTGGTCTGGTTTGTTAGGGACTAGATAGTAAGTCCCGTGACTTGTTTGGTTCTAGTTATATCTCTCTTTTTGACTTTTTGAGTAGGTATGCTGTTTTGCTGTGCTTTAGCTTGACTTTTTGCTGGAGATTTCTTAATGTATCTAAACCCCTTTTATGAAGATATTATGATATTTGAACAAAATGTACACCATTTAAAAATAACAGCGTCTTCTGTGGCATCTGTGATGCTTTTTGGCAGGTGGTGGGCGTCTCCTCTGTCCTGGGCACTGGCTTGGATGAACTCTTTGTGCACGTCACCAGTGCTGCTGAGGAGTATGAGAGGTGAGGACAAAGGAAAAGTCCACCAATGACATTCATAGTGACCCTTAGTGCTGATATGAGAGCAGTTTTGCCAGGCAAAGCATTTAGGCTTGCACTGTTTTCTTATGTATACTGGATCTGACCACACTTAGGGTAACAAGTCCCTAGTAACTTTAAAAAAAAAAAAAAAAAAAAAAAACACAGAAAAAGAAGTGGAAGTATATAATGTTAGAGAACAGGGATCTTACTGTACAGAGCCAGATAATAGATGTTAGGCTTTGTGGCTACCTGCTTACTCCTGCCATTATAGGGCAGAAGCATCCACAGACAGTTCACAAACAAATGATCGTGACTGTGTTCCAGTAAAACATGACTTACAAGACAGGCAGTGGGCTGGACTTGGTGTGAGGTCCCTGTGAGGGCTATTTGTGAAAATACGTACAAGGGACTCAGCAGGATTGCTGACACACAGTAAGCACATTTCCCAGTAAGCGGCTGTAACCTAGCCATTATTAGCACTGCATTCCTTTTACTTGAAGGGCACGGCCTGACGGCTGCTTATTAGCATACACTTGACTTCCTATTTTGTAAGATCCTAACAGCTGCATCAAGGTTTCAAACTCATCTGTCATGGCCTCTCCACTTCTTATCTTTTCAGCCCAGCAGTGGGGATTTGGTCCCCTGCCTGGTTTCAGGGTGGGGCAGGCACTGGCTTTAGATTCCATAGGGGAAGACTCCCAGTGACTAAGACTTGTTAGATTTGATGTCCAGTGAAGTAAGATCTTAGGAAAACAGAACTGATGGGGTGGGCGGGATAGATTATTAGACAAAGGAATTTAGGAAGTGTTTCTCTTTCCAGGGAGTATCGTCCTGAATATGAGCGTCTGAAGAAATCCTTGGTAAGAAAGGGTACAGTTTGTATACTTTAGAGCCATTAGGAAAACAACTTTAATTCTGTGAACACTGATGCTTTTGTTTTGATTATCAGTATATCTTATATGTATTTTTAAATTTTTCCCATCTTTATTGAGGTCTTACGGACAAAATGTCATTTTATCTCAAATACTTGTTAATTTAAATTTGTGTGTTTTTATCTGGATGCAGTAAGGCTCCTTAATTATTTTTATTCTCTTTGTATTAGAATTTTCAAAGTTCAGATTTTCCTATTATATGTGCTAAGCCCTTCTTATGTTCCAACTCCACTTTTAATCCAAGGTCAACTTATAAAAGTGAGATACAGAATTTTGTTAAAGAATTCTTACCAGATAATCAGATGTCCTGCCCACAGAGCCTTTGCTGGATCCTGCAGGCCAAGGCACACTGCCATGTCTACTTGGTGTTCTTACACGTTTCTGTGTGCGATTTCTGAGTTCTCTAACTCGGGCTGCAGAGCCCTTCAGTCTGGGCTTCTGCTGTAATCTGGGCCCACGCTGCACAGCATTTGTGTCCCCTTGTCAGCCATTCTTTATCTTCCTTGATGTTTAAGTAACCTATAATATTTGTGCAATTCCTCATCTCTACTTAGAAGTCCAGCATCCAATTTGGGTCTTCTTTTTGGAATACATGACATTTTTCTCTATAGGCCAGTGCACAGAGCCAGCAGCAAAAGGAACAGCTGGAACGCCTTCGAAAAGATATGGGCTCTGTGGCCTTGGACACAGGAGCTGCCAAAGGTATTGGAAGGTGTTTTGGTGTTGGAACTAAGAGGGGGATAAATACACTTATTTCCACTTAGCTGGAGTATGTTTATCTGTGAGAGAAAGGATAAAGGAAATGTGGTTTTATATACACACATATTTACTTAAGGATACAAACCTCTAGAAAAACTGTACACAACTATACCACTTTGAGTTCCTCCTTCAGGTAGTTTCTGCTACATCAAGATACTTGATGTCTGCTGTCTTAACATTTTTAACACCCTCACCCCCTACTCCCTTTTCTTTATTTTGTTCTCATTTCAGATTTCCTTCAAAAGTTGCACAGTGGTACATAGAATGGCCATGGCCAAATATTGTTTGAGCATAGTCCCAAAATGTTCGTGCTCTACCACATTTACTTATTCCTTTTTTTATTACAAAAATCATCTTTTTTATCTTACAAAGTAATTTAAATTGAACACATTCAGGCACAGTAGATATTTGATATGAAAAGTAGTTGTATCAGAATAGGCATCAGAAAAATAGCAATTCATCTTACACAAAGTAACTAGAAAATATTTTTTCTGTCCGATCACTTAAGTGTTACAGATCCCGAGAATGTTCCGCACTGAACAATTTAGGTCCTACCTTATAATTAAATTTTGCTTAGGAGGTAATCCCTTAAAAAAGACTTTGAGGTACAAATCACCTATGTATTAAGCATGAGTCTTTTATATTTTCCAAAGAGTTTAAACAAATACAGCAAACAGTTACAGTTCAGTGGCTCTTAAAACAGCTATTAGTCAGGTTCAAGGACACACTGTTCCACAATTTCCCGTTAAGTTGGGATTCTCCATTGCAGCTGCCTCTCACTCTTTGTTATTGATGGACTTGTTGATGTCTTCTGTTGAGTGAGTTCTTTCAGAAATGTAGATCTCCGGCCAGCGCCGTGGCTTAACAGGCTAATCTCCGCCTTGTGGCGCCGGCACACCGGGTTCTAGTCCCGGTTGGGGCACCGGCTTCTGTCCCGGTTGCCCCTCTTCCAGGCCAGCTCTCTGCTATGGCCCGGGAAGGCAGTGGAGGATGGCCCAAGTGCTTGGGCCCTGCACCCGCATGGGAGACCAGGAGAAGCACCTGGCTCCTGGCTTCGGATCAGCGAGATGTGCCAGCCGCAGCGGCCATTGGAGGGTGAACGAACGGCAAAAAGGAAGACCTTCCTCTCTGTCTCTCTCTCTCTCACTATCCACTCTGTCAACAACAACAAAAAAATGTAGATCTCCAACTTATGTTTAAGTGGGAAACACCACTGAAGTTTTACTCTTAAGCACAGCCCAATAAGAGTTGCCAAAGAGCAATGAGGTACTGTTCACGTGAACCTGATAACAACCACATAGTCCTCTTCATTTGTCTGTTGAACCTCCACACCACTTCCATTCTTCCAAAGTGTTGGGCTTTTCTGGGTCGTGGATCGTTTGATTCAAAACAAAAACCTGTAGCGCTTTCCCTTCTGTGATCCGGGGCTGCCAGGCAGCTCCCTGCTGAGGCCTGAGCGTCCCAGGACTGTTCAGCCTCTAGCACAGCCCGGACACCTGCTCTGTCCTCATGCTCAGCCATCCCTGGTGACTCTGCTGTATTCTTTTCTCGTGTGTGTGTGTGTAAAACACCATTTATTATATAAATGTATATTTTTATGAGTCATTTAAAAGTAAGTCACAGGGTGGGTGTTATGTCACTGTGGGTTAAGCTGCTGCTTGGGACACCCACACCCCATATCTGAATGCCTGGGATCGAGTCTCACCCCCCGCCCCCGTTTCCTACCCAGGATCTTAAATATGATTCCATGAGCTATGGGGATCATGAAAGTACTTGGTGAACTAAACATCTATGGAAATGTTCAGTGGGGGCCAGTGCTATGGTATAGTGGGTTAAGCTGCACTTGCAGCGCCGGCATGTCGTATGGGGTACCAGTTTGAGCCCCGGCTGCTCCACTTCCGATCCAGCTCCCTGAAAATGCACCTAGGAAAAGGAGTGGAAGATGGTCCGAGCGCTTGAGCCCCTGCACTCACATGGGAGACCCAGAAGCAGCTGCAGGTTCCTGGCTTTGGCCTGGCCCAGCCCTGCCCGTGTGGCCATTTGGGGAGTGAACCAGCAGATGGAAGATCTCTGTTTCTCCTCCTCTCTGTGTAACTGCCTTTCAAATAAATAATATTTTTTTTAAATGTTCAGTGATAGCTGCTAACAAGACAGAAGAAGTAAGATCTTATGTGTGTAGTTTATCATGAGCACTTGCATCCTGCCAGTTTGGAATCAGAGTCACTGTTTCTGACTCGTGTTTTTGAGGAGGCATAGGTACTGATAGGTGTTTCCACCGTAGACAGTCTGTCTCCTGTGCTGGAGCCTTCTGACTTGATTCTGACTCGAGGAACCTTGGATGAAGAGGACGAGGAAGCTGACAGTGACACTGATGACATTGACCACCGAGGTGAGAGCTGGCTGCGGCGGCTGGGAAGCAGAGCAGCACTTATCCTTGCATCGTTTGCTCAGGAGTTTCTCACTGTGAGAGAAGACCTTAAGCGTGCAGCAGGCGACAGGGGAGAGAGGAGGTGGTGAAGGGGCAGCATCGGGGACGTTTCCGCATTGAGCGTGCCTGGCCTTCCTGTGGAAGCGTTAATGTCGAGCTGCTTACACGCCTTTGGTTGCTCACGTGTCTTCTCATCTTTGGGTGCTAACCAGTGAGAGGAACCTAGGATTTTTGTTTGTTATTAGTTTTTAACCATACTCAAGGAGTTTTAGCAGAGATCAAAACCAATCAGAAAGGACTTAACAGTGCAGACAGAATAGCTCTGGAAACCTCCTTCCACATAGCGTAGAACTATGGACTCTGAGGGGATTTAGTTCTTAGCTATGAACAAGAGCAAATTTCGCTTGATTCTTTCATTGGGTGCTAATTTGTAAATTATCTCATTTAATCAGATAATAAATCTGATAATAAAAAATTGAGATTTGATTTATAAACAGTAAAACTCCCCCCCTTTTAAATATATGAGGGTACTTCAAAAAGTTTGTGGAAGGTGAAATTAAAAGAGAAATTTATTTCAGTGTAAATTTTTTAAACCCATGCACATAAGGGATCTTCAGAAAATCCATGAGAAATGTGAATTAGGAAAAACTATCCATAGATTTCAAAATATTTTTACATTAAAATAAACTTAACTTTTAACTCCATTTTTCCACAAACCCTCCTTGGTGTGATGAGTTTAACAGATGTATCCAGTCTGATGATAACACCATCACAATCAGAATACACAACACTCATCACCCCTGTAAGTTCCCTCATGATCCCTTTTATTCAGTCCCCTCCCCAGACACAGAGTTCCTAGCAGCCACTGACATGTCTGTCCCTACAATTATGCCTTTTGCAGAATGTCACATACATGGAAGTCACAGTATTTAGCTTCTTGCACTGGATTTCTTTCACTTGATATTTTTGCATGTAGGAGTAGTTTTTTTTTACTGCCAAGTAGTATTGTCACATGGACGTACGATGGTTTGTTCTGCTTTCCTAGCTGATTAACATTTGGGTTGATTTTAAATGTTAGGAATAAAACTGCTAGGATGGGCAATTGGTGCAGTAGTTAAGACCCTTCCTAGGATGCCCACATCCCATATCAGTGGCTGGGTTTGAGTCCTGACTCCATTTCTGATTCCAGATTCCAGCTATTGTGCATGCTGGGAGTTAACAGACACAGATCAAGTCTCTGGGTCCCTGCCACCTACATGGGAACAGCTAGAAAAGGTTCCTGGCTCCTAGCTTTGACTTGGCCCAGTCCTGGCTGTTGAAGGCATTTGGGGAGTGAATGAGCAAATGGAGGATTGATTCTCTCTCTCGATTAAATTTAAAATAAAATTTAAAAAATGAACAAAACTGCCATAAACATTCACAAATAGATCTTTGTTGTATTTTTATTTCTCTTTGTTAAAAATACCTACAAATGAGACCTTTTAATTACTACGTTATGAGAGAGGTAGTCTCTCTACTTACAAACAAACATTTTGGGCAGCATGATAAATAATAGCACGCTTCTGGACGACATTTCCTTATTGGGAGAAGTGATACTTAGTTTCATAAAAATAATGTATCTTGTTGCTGTGACAGGAGTCTAATCCATTTGTCCCGTAACAGCAGTTTAAAAAGAATTGCTCTTCTTTTTTTCTTACAGTTACAGAAGAAAGTCATGAAGAGCCAGCATTCCAGAATTTTATGCAAGAATCAATGGCACAGTACTGGAAGAGAAACGACAAATAGGAGACTTTGGGAAACTCCCATTTGCTTCTAGAAGTCCAGGATTTTGGAACTCCAGTTGGAGAGGACTATGAAGGACACTTTTCTTCAGACTCGCAGTTTCTCTTAGTAAGGAAATCTTATGGCTCAAGTGCAGTCAGGGGTAGAAGCCCCTTGGACCGGGCAGCTAAATGCTGCTTCTCCCTTGGCAAGGGAGGATTAACAGATTGTTCTTGGGAGCTGATTGCCTTCATGCCTAGAAGTTCAGGTTTTGTCCTTTGAACTCCAGTACTCTTGCTGATGGATGGGAAGGAACGGCTTTGCTCGCGACCACTTCAGATCTCCGTTTCGGAGCCGGAGCTGGAGCCGGAGCCTGTGCTTCCCCAGCATCTTGCCTGCCCTTGACTACCCCATGAGCTGCTGTTCTTTCAGCAGGAATGCAGGAGGGAGGCGTGAGCTTGGCCACAGTGGCAGCGGAGTCTTCTTGGCAACCATTCAGTGTTAGTACAGACTGTGCCTCACACTGAAAAGCTCATTATAGCACAGGTTTGGGGGGGAAAGTGGGGAAAACATGATTGATGAAGAATTCTATCACAATGGTGGCTCGGATAAAGACTTTAATTTTATTGTAAGCTGTCTGTCATGATTTCATATTAGAAAACTATTTAATCACAATTAGATTCAATTCTCCTGCTCAACAATGAGGCTTAAAGCCACATGTCCAAGCCTGTCTCAATACAGAGGTGATGTTTACTGAAATAAAGTTTCCTGTGTACACATAAGCTGGTAACCAGGCACAGAGACAGTCCTGTTTGTATTGAACTTAATGTAAAATATCTCTAGTGATTTATTCAAAGACCATGGAATTGAGCCAGGTGCTGTTTCATATGCAGCAGTCATTATAAAGGTTTGCCCCACCTCCACAGTCTTCACAGGATCTTAAAACACAGCATAGTTCTCTCAAGGAATTTTACCCCTGCCTAATCTACCCTCCAACTTGGTGGTTCAGAGTGTGGCTTCTGTACGAGAAGCTTTGGTGTCACCTGGGAAATTGTTAAACACATCTCTCAAAACCTGAATCAGAAACTCTGGGCTGGAGCCCAGCGATATTTACAAAGTTCTCCATGTAATGCTGGCGCACACTAGTCAGAACCACTGTCCCAACTCAGCCTGTGACGCAACACCAGGCCAGGGGAATCTTGGGTACCAATCCTCACATGATTTGCCTTATTAAAGGGCTCTAATCTTGACCATCTGGTGACTGTTTCCCAATTTATTCTAAAGCAATAAAAGTGTTTTTGTTCTACCATGATGTATTGATTTCAATATTCCATAACTAGGGGGAACCACTGGTCTAAAAATGTGAAATTAAGAGGAAATCACATGCAAAGCCAGACTCGACATCTTGCTTTTCCTCCGTAGTGCCTTTGTTTCCCTATGCTGAAAAGTTCCCTAGAGGTAAGGACTAAGTCTTAGGTCATCTTTGTGTCCTTGTAGAGGATCTAGCACATAATATATACTCAGTAAATATTTGCTAATTGAATGGTTACTTATGGAAACTGCCAAATGACCATCACATTAATATGGGAAAATGAAGACTAGAACAGTTGTTACTTGTTAAAGTATAACCTTATTTTGCTATCACATTCATCTTTATTCTCAATGCTTGGGATGCTTTATACAGTAATGTACTAATTAAAACTGTCTTATTTTTGGTCTCTTTTATTAAAAGAGTTTAACTTCACGGCCAGCGCCGCGGCTCAGTAGGCTAATCCTCCACGTGCAGCGCCGGCACACCGGGTTCTAGTCCCAGTCAGGGCACTGGATTCTGTCCTGGTTGTCACTCTTCCAGGCCAGCTCTCTGCTGTGGCCAGGGAGTGCAGTGGAGGATGGCCCAAGTGCTTGGGCCCTGCACCCCATGGGAGACCAGGAGAAGCACCTGGCTCCTGCCTTCGGATCAGCGCAGTGCCCCGGCCACAGCGCACCGGCTGCGGCGGCCATTTGGGGGTGAACCAACGGCAAAAGGAAGACCTTTCTCTCTGTCTCTCTCTCTCTCACTGTCCACTCTGCCTGTCAAAAAAAAAAAAAAAAAAAAAAAAGTTTAACTTCACAAGACCTGTATTCTACAATAGAAAACCAAACTTGAACAGTTAATTTAACATGCTGGCATCCAGTATCAAGGTATAAAGCTTACATTTGCTAATTGCTCCTAATCTCTGTATTGCTACATAGTTTACTTAATGAATACTGATTGAGGCTATCAGATGCCAAGCAGGGCAGGCACTGTGATGGACAAGTAACAGCAGTAAAGCTGCTGCAGACACAGTGTAGAGTTGAAAGGCGTGTATTAGCCTTTCAAAGGCTGCCCGTCCAGAGGAGGCACAATACATGGGTGGACCTCTGACAGCAATGGAGCGCTCTTGGATGGCCAAGCAGGTACAAGCACAATCCTGTCCTCCCAAACAACTGAAAAAGGACGTGGTAAAATATTTAAAAGTCTGAGTAAGTAGAAATAAACACAACAGAGGGGAGAGGATAGGTGGAGTAAATCTAGAGAAGGAAGAAGAAAATGTGTGGGTGAGATAGGAAAAGGCTGAATAAGCAAAGAGGTGATGCCACCACAGACCTCTGATTTTACAAGAGAATTCAATGGCAGCAGAAACAGTTGTCGGGGCCGGCGCTGTAGCATAGAAGGTTAAGCCTCTGCCTGCAGTGCCAGCATCCAGTATGGGTGCTGGTTTTGAGACCTGGCTGTTCCAATCTAGCTTCTTGCTGATGCACCTGGGAAAGCAGCAGAAGATGGCCTTGGGCCCCTGCACCCACGTCGGAGATGGGGATGAAGCTTCTGGCTTCTGGCTTTGGATCTGTGCAGCTCTGGCCATTGCGGCCATCTGGGGAATGAACCAGTGGATGGAAGATCTCTCTCCTCTATGCCTTTCAAATAAAATAATTTTTTCAAAGACATTTATTTGAGAGGCAGACTTACAGATAGTGGAAGACACAGAGAAAGGTCTTTCATCCTCTGGTTCACTCAAATGGCCGCAAAGGCCAGAGCTGGGCCAATTGGAAGCTGGGAGCCAGGAGCTTCTTCCAGGTCTCCCACATGGGTACATAGGCCCAAGCACTTGGGCCATCTTCCACTGCTTTCCCAGGCCATTAGCAGAGGCCTGGATCAGAAGAGGAGCAGCTGGAACACGAACCCACGCCCATATGGGATGCTAGCACCACAGGTGGAAGCTTAGCCTGCTACACCACAGATTCCAGCCCCCAATCTTAACAAAAAAGTTCTAAAAAGATGACATGGATAAAGTTGTATTGTGGTTAGCTATTCCATTAGGATGGTACTGGATTTCCAAAGACATGAACCAAAAATGTATCAAGTTAAAAGAAAATTTGACATCTGATGTCAGCATACATTTAATTGTTGAGAGTTTTCAATCATAGCTTTAAAGTGTAACAAACATCTCAATTTCAGATGTCTGCAAGGTAGGTCAAAGTGGGATGATTCGTCTGAGTTATGCAAGAACAGTAGCTGTAGAGAAGTTGGGTAAGATGTCTCATCACCCAGTGGAGACGACAGTCAGGACAGGGCTTTGGTCTCCTGATGACTGTGCCAGCATCGTCTTCTATTTGTGAACAAATGTTGTAGAAAACCACAAAAACTGGGTGCAAAGTCAAATGCAACCTTGTTCGGTTAAGTTCAGTTCCTCTGAAATTAAGCCCACTGAGTTTAAGAGTGAAATCATTGTTCGTGGAAACAAACCAGTACATCAAGGTTTTCATTTGGGCGCTGTCGGTCTGCAGAGAAAAATCTCCTCTTTCCTGTCACATTTTCCTCATCTTCTTCTTGCAGCGCTGGTTGAAAACAGGGGAGGACCCCATGAGGCTGTCCGTGGAGTGGGAACCATAGCTGCTGTCTGAGTCGTCGGGGCTCTGGGGGATCCCGGCTTCGCTCATGCCTGACATGGGCTCCTCGAAGACATCGCTGCCCAGCACGCCATGCCCGGAGACGTTGCCTTCTTCGCTCTCTTGAGGCTCCATTTTCACATGGGCCAGGTTCCAAAGAGGAGAAGCATTTACCTCTGCACCTAGAAACAGGGAAGAACAGTGACGAGCCACGTGGAGAACACAGTAGAATGCACGAGTCCCCCAGGTCTGACCAGAATGTGTTGTTACTCTCTGCCTCAAAAAGTTATCATCAAAAAATTACTAACTCTGAGGGCTGGTGATGTGGCGTAGTGGATAAAACTGCCGCCTGCAGCTACCCCACATGGGTTACAGTTTGAGTCCTGGCTGCTCTACTTCTTTTTTTTTTTTTTTTTTTAAGATTTATTTATTTTTACTTGAAAGAGTTACACAGAGAGAGGAGAGGCAGAGAGAGAGAGAGGTCCTCCATTCACTGTCTCACTCCCCAGTTGGCCGCAACAGCTGGAGCTGTGTCGATCCGAAGCCAGGAGCCAGGAGCTTCTTCCAGGTCTCCCATGCAGGTGCAGGGGCCCCTAAGACTTGGGCCATCTTCTACTGCTTTCCCAGGCCATAGCAGGGAGCTGGACTGGAAGTGGAGCAGCCGGGTAGTAAACCAACGCCCACATCCAGTTCCCTGCTAATGGCCTTGGAAAAACAGCAGAAGATGGGCCTACTACTGGGACCCCTGCAACCACATGGGAGACCTGGATGAAGCTCCTGGCTCCTACTTTCAGCATGGCCCAGCCCCAGCTGTTGTGGCCATCTGGGGAGTAAACCAGCAGAGCGAGGATCTCTCTCTCTCTCTCTCTCTTAAATAATTTTTTTATTAAAAAATTACTAATGCGCTATGGTGTAGCAGGTAAAGCCACCGCCTGCAGTGCCAGCATCCCATGTGGGCTCCAGTTTGAGTTCTGGCTGCTATACTTCCGACCCAGCTCTCTGTTGTGACCTGGGAAAGCAGCAGAAGAAGGTCCAAGTACTTGGACCCCTGCACCTGCGTGGGAGACCTGGAAGAAGCTCCTGGCCCCTGGCTTTGGATTGACGCAGCTCCGGCCATTGCGGCCATCTGGGGAATGAACCATCAGATGGAAGACCTCTCTCTCTCTGCCTCTCTTTCTCTCTCTGTGTAACTCTTTCAAATAAAACAAATATTTTTTAAAAAAATTAATAACTCTGAATATCTTCCTTTCCACTTTTCTCCTTCCTCCACCTCACCCCCATATTCCCTAAGTGAGGGGAGCGAAACTATGAAGTGGCAGGGTTCCCTGTCTCACGGCCTGAAGGCGGCACTATCATGAGCATGGCCCACTCCCCTGACCTTCTTTCCTTACTTTCATGGGGCTGTCTAATTTTCCTGCCTTTTGTTTGGGTCTGTGGTCCAATGGTCACTATCTAAAGCCAAGAGCAGTTTCCTGCCTGTCACCACTGAAAAGAGCACATGGTCCCTGTGACTTGGGCGGTCTCACCTCTATGTGTTCCAGCAATGCTGTTCCTTCTCATGGTGAAAGGTTCTTGCCTCATTCCACTTAGGCTACATTTGAGAATTTGCTATTTGAGTCACTGTGCATTAATAAAATGAAATTTACGTTTGTGAGCTAATCAGTGCCCAGACTCATTTGCAGTTAACTGATTCACTTTTACAGTCAGTTGTCCTAAGCACCCCAGGGTTACCACAGAGGGCAGGTATTTGGTGAAGTGGTTCAGATGCTGCTTGGGACCCCCACGTCCCATAATCCCATATTGGAGTGCCTGGGTGTGAGTTCCGGCTCTGCTGTCAATTTCAGCTTCCTGCTAATGTTCACACTGGAAGGCAGCAGGTGATGGCTCAAGTACTTGGGTCCCTGCCACACAGGTGAGAGACCTGGATGGAGTTCTGGGCTCCTGGCTTCCACCTGGCCCAGGCTTGGCTGTTGTGGGCATCTGGGGAGTGAGCCTGTGATGGAAGATTGATCTCTCTGTCTCTTTCTCTCTCTGGCTATTTGATTTCAAATTAAAAAAAATTATAAATAAATAAAACTAAGGACATCCTATCAACAGGCCAGGTTCCTCTAACTGGGTAGCCCTATCTCAATCCTTTTCATTTCTAATTTGTTGCATACTCTAGCAAGGAAACCCCACTATTTAAACGACTTTAAGCAATACACACTCTTCCATGTATCTGGCAGCCATCTTAAGGACCAATACAATACAAGAACTGAAGAAGATAACTGCCCAACCAGCTAATCAGTGGAGGCAATGCTGTTAGTCATCATATTGCATCTATATCCTGAGATTATTTAAATTCTTAAAAATTTTCATTTAAGAGACAGCATTCCTATGTGCTGGTTCACTCTTCACATGCTTGCAGGGGTCAGCCAACAGCTGGGAGGTCAAACCAGGTCTCCTCTGTGGGTGGCAGGGACCCAACTATTAGCCCCAGACTGCTACCACCCAGGAAGATGGAATCAGGTGCAGAACTAGGTATTGAAGCCAGGTACTCCAATATGGGACTCAAGTGTCTTGGCTGGTATTTTTTTTAAAAGATTTAGTTATTTACTTATTTGGAAGAATTACAGAGAGAGAGGAGAGACAGAGGGAGAAAGATCTTCCGTCTGCTGTTTCACCCCCACAATGGCAACAACAGCCAGGGCTGGGCCAAGCAGAAGCCAGGAGCCCAGAACTCATCTGGGTCTCCCACATGGGCGCAGGGACCCAATCACTTGGGCCATCTTCCACTGCTTTCCCAGGCACATTGGCAGGGAGCTGGATCAGAAGTGGAGCAGCTAGAACTCAAAACAGCACCCATATGAGATGCAGATGGTGGCTTCACCCACTGTACCACAGTTCTGGCCCCCTTAATTGGTATTTTAACCATGAAGTCAACACCTGCCCCTGGAGATTTTTTATTTTTGATTAATTTGAAAGAGAGACAGAGATCTCCCAGATGCCAGTTCACTCCCCAGATGCCCACAACAGCTGGGGCTGGGCCAGGCCAAAGCCAAGAGCCTGGAACTCAATCTGGGTCTCTCATGTAGGGGGTAGGGACCCAAGTTGTTGAGCCCAGCACCTGCTGCCTGCCAGGGGACACATTAGCAAGAAACTGGAATTAGAAGTAGCGTTGGGGCTTGTCCTAGTAGTATCTTAACTATTGTGCCAAAGATGTGTCCCCATCCCTGGCCTGGGGATTATTTTAAAGACAGCCTTCAAAACTGTAGAAGTCTTGTTTTCTCTAATTGGAGAGAGGAGAATGCTGGTCTCTCGTCAGTTTGCTCGCTTTAGGACTTCCCACTCTGCTCACTCCCACTTTTGTTCTCCCACCTCCAGAGTTTGATTCAAAAAAGTGCCAAGCGCTGAGATTGGCAGATCTCCCGGAATCGAGCGAGTCAGCGGATTGCTCTTACTGGAAGCCTGAGGCGAAGCTTCAACCTCTAGGTTGGACGGGAAGCGCTCGCTCTGAGCTCCGAGGACTCCCATGGGCAGGGACTGGTCCCCTGCAGCCAGGTCAGCCTCCAGCTCCTCACTGACAGGAAAGGGGATGTCGCTCACGGGCTCCTCCTTGATCTTCACAGGTTTGGTGTCCTCAGTGGCCTTCTCGGGATTGACAATCCTCTCATATTCTTCGGAGAGCTGCTTACTAATCTGTTGGCAAGCAAAAGTCAATTTTCCAAAAAAATGTTAAAAGCCAGTTGGACAGTCAGCGTTGGCATCCCATAGGAAAGCTAACAGAGGAATGACGGACAAGTTTTGAAACATCCACTGCCAATGGAGGCGGTTTCTTTAAGGTACTGAGTTTGCATTTATTTTTATAAAATATTTATTTATTTGGCCGGTGCCGCGGCTCAATAGGCTAATCCTCTGCCTAGCAGCACCGGCATACCGGGTTCTAGTCCCAGTCGGGGCACCGGATTCTGTCCCGGTTGCCCCTCTTCCAGGCCAGCTCTCTGCTATAGCCCAGGAGTGCAGTGGAGGATGGCCCAAGTCCTTGGGCCCTGCACCCCATGGGAGACCAGGAGAAGCACCTGGCTCCTGGCTTCAGATCAGCGCGGTATGCCGGCCGCAGCGGCCATTGGAGGGTGAACCAACGGCAAAAAGGAAGACCTTTCTCTCTGTCTCTCTCTCACTGTCCACTCTGCCTGTCAAAAAAAATTTTTTTTTTATTTATTTGAAAAAGTAGTTACAGAAAAGGGAGGAGAGAGAGAGAGAAAGAAAGGGAAGGTAGGGAGGGAGGGAGGAAGTCTTCCATTCACTAGTTCACTCCACAAGTGGCTACAACAGCTGGGTCTGGGCCAAGCTGTAGCCAGGAGTCCAGAACTCCATCAGAGTCTCCCATGTGGGTTGCAATGCCCAAGGATTTGGGCCCTCTTGCCCTGCTTTCCCAGGCCACAGCAGAGACCTGGATCAGAAGCACAGCAGCAGTGAAACTGCCCCCTGCAATGCAGAGATCCTTTGTGGGTGCTGGTTTGATTCCTGGCTGCTCCACTTTTGATCCAGCTCCTTGCTAATGCACCTGGGAAGGCAGTGGAGGAGGGCCCAAATGCTTGGGCCCCTGCCACCCACATGGGAGACCTGGATGAAGCTCCTTGCTCCTGGTTCTGCCTGGCCTAGCCCTGGCTCTTGTAGCCATTTGGGGAGTGAGTGAGCAGATGGAAAATCTATCTGTCTCTCCCTCTCTTTGTGCACCTCTGACTTTCAAATCAATCAATAAATCTAAGAAGTGGAGCAGCTAGGACTCGAACAAGTGCTCATGTGGGATGCTGGTGCTGTAAGCAGCAGCTAAACCTACTGTGCCACCATGTCAGTCCCTTGAGTTGGCATTTACATGTGATGGAGCCATGTCAAAGAAATGTGTTTTGCAGAGAATGTGGTTGTCATTAGTTAAAGTTACATAAATGTAACAAGTATAGTTAGACTATATCAAAGATAAAACTGCAACAGAAAGTTACATTTTTGGCTATAAAATAGAACAGTTGATATGTATGCCCTAAGTGGATAATCCATGCTGTGAGCAGCCTAAATGGCTCAGCAAAGACTCTTTTGCTGGGTGTTAAACATTACAAATCATATTTAGATTTTGGAAAACTCAAACAGGGAACAAATAGCTTGCTTAAGGTCACAAGGGCTGAAGAAATTAGAACTTGTGGTTCTAACAAAAAATGGTGTCCCCAGACCCCTACCCCATACCCACCCCCATCCTCCTGGCAAAATTACCTCACTCTGTTTTGTTTTTCACAGAACCTAACACTATCTGAAATTGTTTTGATCGTTAGTTATTTGCTTATTTGTGTTTCCTCTCAACAGGAATGGAGGTTTAAGACACTTAATTGCTATATCCCACAATGCCTGACTGGTAACAGTCACTCAGACAAACATCTGTTGAGTAAAAGCATGCCAACCACATTCTCTCAGACTCCGTATGCTGTGCATAGTGCCTTCCACAGGAAGTATCAATGAGTGGGGTTGCTTACTGACTGAAGGAGGCCCCTGACGTCTGGCCAGGACAGCGCTGAGGCCGACTGTCAAGTTCACTTTGCACTCTACAGCAAGTGTGGGATCCTGGTGAACACCCCTAGGTTGAACACCTTCGCCCAGGTCTTCACAGGGTCATCTCACCTGCAGCATGTAAGTGTGATAGTCCTTGATGCGGTGCTGCCAGAACTTCTGGAGGGAGAGCACGCTGCCAATGCCCACCTCGTGGAACACCTGCTCCATCACATCCGGGAAAGGAGTCTGTCCCAGGCGGGCCTCCCGATCCACAGCGAAGCGCAGCAGCTTGGTGAACTTAAGGCAATACTCGTGCGCCACATCGGTGAGGGTCTCCAAGACACTTTCATTAGCACACTCGAAGCCCGCGTGGGCCAGGATCGTGGCCACTGCCTGGTAGAGGAGCTGCCGGCAGGAATGCCAGCTGAGTTCAGTCACAGGTTCCCCTTTTCCCCTGAAAGTGGAGACACTGCAGTGTTATTAGTGCTCTTGCAAAGGGGTGACCTGTTCTGTCTCTCTAGTTTAATGATTCCAGTCAAATCACTGGCCCTGTTTCCCAGGAATATTCTTTCTAGGTCACATAGCTCCCTTTCATCTTGCTGCTATGTCAAGTCATGTCTCTGAGTTCCTCCAGTTACATCGTGTGACTAGGCAATGCATGTCTACGATAGGCAGTAGAAAAGTAGAGGGAAAAGGAAGTTTCCTTCTCTTTCTAGCAGCTGCTCAATTTTGATCACTTTTAGGATTAAGTTTCACAGTATAACTCAGATATTGCTCAACGATGTTCTAAGTATTTCACTACTGGGGCCAGCATTATGGTGCAGTGGGGTAAGCCACAGCCTGCAATGCTGGCATCCCCTATGAGTGCTGGTTGAGTCCCAGCTGCTCCACTTCTGATCTAGCTCCCTTCTAATGCACCTGGGAAAGCAGCAGAGGATGGCCCAAGTGTTTGGGTTCTTATTACCCACAAAGAAGACCCAAATGGAGTTCTTGGCTCCTGGCTGTTGTGGCCATTTGGGGAGTAAACCAGTAGATGGAAGATCTTCCTCTCTTTGACTCTGTCTTTTGAATAAATAAAACAATTTTTATAAAAATAATTATTTTACTGCAATATACTTCCACACATGCTGGACAAAATATGGACTTTAAGAAATTCACAGTTCCAATTAGGACATTATTTTTTATAAATATTTTCTAAAGATTTATTTATTTATTTGAAAGTCAGAGTTACACAGAGAGAGAAGAAGCAGAGAGAAAGAGAGAGAGAGAGGTCTTCCATCCACTGGTTTACTCCCCAACTGGCCACAATGGCCAGAGCTGTGCCGATCTAAAGCCAGGAGCCAGGAGTTTCTTCCAGGTCTCCCAAGCAGGTGCAGGGGCCCAAGGGCTTGGGCTATCTTCCACTGCTTTCCTAGGCCATAGCAGAGAGCTGGATCAGAAGTGGAGCAGCTGGGTCTTGAACTGGTGCCCATATGGGACGAGGGCTCTGTGGGCACTGGCTTTACCTGCTATGCCACAGTGCCAGCCCCATAATTTTTATTTTTTTAATGTTTATTTTCATCTACTTGAAAGGCAGATAGAGAAAGAGAAAGAGAGAATATCATCCATCTACTGGTTCACTCCCCAAAGGCCCACAATGGCTGAGGCTGGGCCAAACAGAAGCCAGGAGCCCAGAACTCCATGGGTTCTCCCACATGGGTTGCAGGGGCCCAAGTACTTGAGCCACCATCTGCTCCCAGGATACATTAGCAGAAGCTGGACCAGAAGCAAAACAGCCAAGACTCGTCGAACTAGAACTCCAGTATGGGTTATGGGTGTCCCAAGCAGCTTAACCCGCTATACAACACCCACCCCAAGACTTTCTTAAGCAACTACAAGGGACAATGTTAAAGCCAGGAAGACAATTTTACAATGGCAATTTAAAACATACATAGCTTATAAGATATTTTCATCCTACCCTAGGCTGTGAAATAGCTAGAGTCCATATTGTTATTCTTCTATTTGCCAGGTAAGGAAACTGAAGTTCACAGGGCCTGACTTGCAAAAGGTTGTTTAGTTACTAACAGTGGAGCTTCAGACTCCAGTTTCCATACTCTTCATAATTCAACATTTTGCCCCCTAATCATTACTGTAGAATCCTCATCTAAGAGGCCGGCGCCGTGGCTTAACAGGCTAATCCTCCGCCTTGCGGTGCTGGCACACCGGGTTCTAGTCCCGGTTGGGGCACCGGATTCTATCCCGGTTGCCCCTCTTCCAGGCCAGCTCTCTGCTATGGCCCGGGAAGGCAGTGGAGGATGGCCCAAGTCCTTGGGCCCTGCACCCGCATAGGAGACCAGGAGAGGCACCTGGCTCCTGGCTTCGGATCAGTGAGATGCGCCGGCCACAGCGGCCATTGGAGGGTGAACGAACGGCAAAAAGGAAGACCTTTCTCTCTGTCTCTCTCTCTCACTATCCACTCTGCCTGTCAAAAATAAATAAAAAAAAAAAAAAAAAAAAAGAATCCTCATCTAAGAAAATACTTCAAAAACTGCCTGATCTCCCAGAAATAGTAAGTTTTTACATTTTTATTTATTTGAAGGTCACAGAGACAGAGAGCACTTTCCTCTGCTGTTCATTGCCCAAATAACTGCAATGCCGGAGGCAGACCAGCTGAATCCAGAAGTCAGGGCTCATTCTGGGTTTCCCACATGGGTGGCAGGGACACAAGTGTTTGAGCCATGGCTTCTGCCTCCCAGGGTGAAATATGGACTCAGAAGCAGAGCTGAGACTGGATCCCAGGCACTCCGATATGGGATGCAGGGATCCCGAGTGGCATCTTAACCATTGTGCCAAGTGCTCACGCCTAAAAAATAACTTTTATTAAGTCTTTTTTTTTTTTTTTTTTTTGACAGGCAGAGTGGACAGTGAGAGAGAGAGAGACAGAGAGAAAGGTCTTCCTTTGCCGTTGGTTCACCCTCTAATGGCCGCCGCGGTAGCGCACTGCGGCCGGCGCACCGCGCTGTTCCGATGGCAGGAGCCAGGTGCTTCTCCTGGTCTCCCATGGGGTGCAGAGCCCAAACACTTGGGCCATCCTCCACTGCACTCCCTGGCCACAGCAGAGAGCTGGCCTGGAAGAGGGGCAACCGGGACAGGATCGGTGCCCCGACCGGGACTAGAACCCGGTGTGCCGGCGCCGCAAGGCGGAGGATTAGCCTGTTGAGCCACGGCGCCGGCCATATTAAGTCTTTAATAATTTACCTCTCTCCTGAAATTTCCTATCTGACTTTTTCTGAAAAAAGTAATAGGGACAAGTGTTTGGCACAGCAGTTACGTTGCCACTTGAGATGCCCACATCCTGTATCAAAGTGCCTGGATTCAAATCCCAGCTTCGGGGCCAGCACTGTGGCATAGCAGGTAAAGCCATCGCCTCCAGTGCTGGCATCCCATATGGGTGCCAGTTCAAGTCCTGGCTGCTTGCACTTCCAATCTAGCTCTCTGCTATGGCCTGGGAAAGCAGTAGAAGATGGCTCAAGTCTTTGGGCCCCTGCGCCCACCTGGGAGACTCGGAAGAAGCTCCTGGCTCCTGGCTTCGGATTGGCACAGCTCCAGCCAATGCCGCCAATTGGGGAGTGAACCAGCAGATGGATGACACCTCTCTCTCTTTCTCTCTGCTTCTCCTTCTCTCTCTGTGTAACTCTGATTTTCAAATGAATAAATAAATCTTTAAAAAAAAATCCTAGCTCCGTTCCTGATTCTGATTCCTGCTAATGTGCATGTAGAGGCAGCAGATTATGGTTCAAGTGTTGGGATCGTGTCATCCACATGGGAGACCTGGATGAAGTTCCTGGCTCCCGGCTTTGGCCTGGCCCAGCCCTGGCCATTGTGGCCATTTGGGGAGTAAACCAGCAGATAGAAGACCTCTCTCTCTCCCTCTCTCGTTGTAACTCTGCCTTTCAAATAATAAGTCTTAAAAAAAAAAAAAAAAAAAGAGAGAGAGAGAGAGAATAGAAAATCACTGTTGCTTGGTCTGTACATGGAATGTGTTGCCATGTGCTGTGCAAGAGTGCCTGGGGCACTATCCACCCACTCTATTATCTGATTGTAGCAAATACTGTCTGTGAAACAACCAGTTGCTAAGTAACCTTTTTTGGAAAGATTTATTTATTTGAAAGGCATAGTGACAGAGAGGAGAAACAGAAAAAGATCTTCCATCTGCTGAATCACTCCCTAAAAGGCCACAACAGCCAGGGCTGGACCAGGCGGATGCCAGGAGCCAGGAACTCCATATTGATCTCCCACATGGGTAGCAGACACCCAAGCATTTGAGCCTTCATTTATTGCCTTTCCAGGCATATTAGCAGGGAGTTGGATAGGAAGAGGAGCAGCCAGGACTCAAACCAACATTCTGATATTGGATGCTGGTGTTGATGCGGCGCTACAACACCTGCCCCATAACTTTTTAATATTTCCATCATAATTGGGCCAAACACTAAAGGCTTCAGAAGTGCTTAAGAAACAGATCTAAACTAGTATCACTTTGAGCAATTTATAGGCCACTTGGAAAATAATTTTTTGGCACCCCAATGGCTGCTCCAAATTATTTTTGTTATAGTCTCTTAAATATGTATAGAACAAAACTAGGTAAAACTTTTGAAGACCAAAGCTCTTATAATTAAAATAGAAATGTCTACAGCCACTCCACCAAACTCATCTGATCTCAGAAGCTAAGCAGGGCCGGGCTGGTTAGTACTTGGATGGGAGACAATTAAAATAGAAATCTGACACAAAACTATAAACAAACCATCAATTTAATATGACAGACAGAATTTTGTTGGAACTATACATTGTACCTTGACATCATCTGGCCCAACTGTGACTGTTACATAGTGCGTCTATTTCTGATTTTTTTCTCAACAGTTTGGGATAACTAAAGTAATAACTATTATCATCAATAGGCCAATATAATAATTGATACACAGTATCACTTCTAAAGTATTCTTGCCAAACATCTTTAGCCTGAACTTAATCTTGAGGAAATAATACACATACAGTGGGTGAGACATTCTGTAGGCCCAAGGACCCGCGCTCACAGAGACACTATAGAAGAATAACAGCTAGATGCATGCATGAATCTTTGTTAGGGGAAAATATGCTTGTAAAAGATACATTGGTAGCAACTGGAGGAGTCTGAATATGGATTTGTTAAATGGTATCATTTAATTAATGTTCATTTACTTTGGTGAGATAACAGTACAGTGATCCTGTAGGAAGATAGATGCACACTGAATAAATGGATGAAATATTGAGATGTATGCAAATTACTTTAAACTGTTTGGCAAAAAAAAGTGTGTGTGTCTGTGTGTATATATAGACTGTCACATACATGTCTAAGAAAGTAAATGTGGAAAACTGTTAGCCACTGGTGAACTCAGATGACAGGTATTTGAATGTTCATTGTACTACCGATTAAAACTTTTCTGTAGGTCTGACAAATTTCAGATGGAAAGGAAAACAAAGTAATTATTTGGCATTAAATACAAACTTACATACAGAAGTGTAGCAGTAGTGCTAGTCCACCAGGAAGTCATTCAGGGCATGTGGAGCAGGGCCTCTCACACTGGAGATCTGGAGATCTCGTTAAAACGCAGGCTCTAACTCCGCAGGTCTGGCAAGACCTGAGATTCTGCATTTCTCACAAGCGCACACGTGATGTTAATGCTGCCGGTCTTGGGCCAGATTTGGGTAGCAAGAATCAAGGACTTTTTTTACATTATTATTTTTTAAACTCTATTAGCAGAATGAAAATACACAGTTTAAAAAATTCCTGCATAGACTTGTGGTTTCCTAATAATACCTGTGTAAGCCCATGAATCACATTTGAAGACCCTGAGCTAAGCCCGTAACACTCATTTTATACTAAATACAAAGACTAGACTCTGAGGACTATGAAGCCATGGCCTTATCTACGTATCAGTGCCCCTAGTGAACTGCTTGGCACAAAACAGGCACTCAATAAATATGTGAGGCATCAGAAAATGAAAAAATATATTCAGGGTTTGGAAGATTGGGGTTCAAGGCTTGGATTTCCCACAATATCCTGAGCAACCCTGTCCAAGTCAATTCCTCTTATCCTTTGTTTCCTCATGGGGAAATAAAAATGCTATTACAGGAATAACAGGGTTATTGGAAAGATAATTCGAGAAAGGAAAGATAGGGCAAAATCTTGTCTTACCGATAAAAGTCACTCTCTGGGTCGCTGTGTCGGATCTGGAATGGTGCATTGGGGTTCTTACAGTCCAAAGGCAGGAGGTCATCGGGGAGAGGAGGTGACCCTGGGCAGGAGGGAAGAGGCTCACTCTCCTCAGTCTTTACACCTTCCGTCTGCTGCTGATTCTGGGCCTGAGCTGTGGCAATAAGGTTTCGAAGACGTCGGTTGTGCTGGATCAGCTGAATGGTGTGAATGGTGAGGCTGCACGGCTCTGAGGGGACGTCCAGCATGGTGGGGGGCTTGGGCTTGTTGGCAGAGGGCTGGTGCAGGGGTGGGTCATGGACTTCCACCAGACGGAACTCCCGGGGGAGCAAATCAAAGGAACTTCTGTTGGCCTGGTTTGATGACATTGGGATTTCTCCCCAGTACCTCAGCATTTTGGAATAAGGGGAGAGTTCTCAGGTTCAATGTAGATGATATCCCAAAAGTAATGTGCTTAGATCTCTGGCAACTGTAGATTCTAGGCTTCTGTAGTGAAAAATATGAAGTCCAGCCAGTTATTTACATAAAAATGTGTCAGACAAATGCAGGACCAAAGATGTTCTCCCTGAAAAAATTGGGAGAAATTTAGCTGTTAGATGCTAGCCATTATCACACCATGATAATTCCTACCAGACAACCACAAGGTAGAAGCTGAGTCATAGCAAACTAATAGCTGCAACAGTATCTGGGGCTCTACTGTCCGTGTTTTCCATCTCACCTTACTAACTCATTACCAGAACCACCATCATGCATGACACTTAAATATCAGGCCTCAAGTATTGTGCATCTTTTTTTAAAAGAATTTTTTGTTTATTTGAAAGGTAGAGTCACAGAGAGGGAGAAACAGAAAGAGATCTTCCATTGACTGGTCCATTCCCCAAATGAATGAACAAAGATGAGGGTTGGGCCAGGCTGAAGCCAGGAGCCTGGAACTTCATTCAGGTCTCCAAGGTGGGTGGCTGAGGCCCAAGTGCTTAGGCCATCTTCCGCTGCTCTTCCCAGATGCATTAGTAGGGAGCTGGACTGGAACAGGAGCAGCCAGGACTTGAACTGGTGCTCATATGGGATGTCAGTGTCACAGGTGGCAGCTTAACCCGCTGCACCACAGCAATGGCCCCTTCTCAGAGCATCTTGACACATCTATGCCAGGTCAATAGGAAAAAAGGGAGTAGAATCAAAGAGATATGTGTCTGTCAAGCATGGGAATGTTTTAACTGCTGCTGGTGGAAAAATTTATGAACTATTGATCTACACAATCTTATGCTTTCAAATTCTGACACATCTAGAAAGGAGATTCTATTGCCTTCTAAGTGGTATCCCTTCTTCTAGTCTCTCTTGGATCTAATCTATTCTTCAGGCTGCTGCTAGATAATCTTTCTTAAAGATTTATTTATTTATTTGAAAAGCAGAGTGAGACAGAGAGAGAGAGAGAGACAGACAGACAGACAGAGAGATTTTTCATCCACTGGTTCACTCCCCAAATGGCTGCAACAGCTGAGTCTGAGCCAGGCCAAAGGCAGGGAGCCAGGAACTCCATCCTGGTCTCCCACATGGGTGGTAGGGGCCCAGACATTTGGGCCATTTCTGTTACCTTCCCAGGCACAGGAAGCTGAATCAGAGTGAGGTAGTAGGGACTCAAATCAGCACTCTAATATGGGGTGCTGCATCCCAAGCAGCAGATTAACCTGCTGTGCCACAGTGCTGGACCCTAGACAATCTTTTAAAAATGCAAATGTAGGGGTCTGTGTTGTGGTGCAGTGGGTTAAGGCACTGCTGCCTACACTGGCATCCCACATCAGAGTGCTGATGTCACTCTACTTCTCATCCAGCTCCCTGTTAACATGCCTGGGAAACCAGCAAAACATGGCCCAAATGCTTGGGCCCCTGCCACCCACTTGGGAGACCCAGACAGAGTTCCAGGCTCCTGGCTTTGGTCTGGCTCAGCCAGAGCCGCTGCAGGCATTTGGGGAGTGAACCAGTAGATGGAAAATCTCTCTGTGTCTCTCTCTCTCTTTCTTTCTCTCTCTGTTCCTCTGGTTTTCTTTTCTTTTTTGTTTTATTTTTTTAAATGTAGCAGCTTTTTTTAAAAAAAGATTATTTATTTTAAAGGCAGAGTTATAGAGAGGCTGAGGCAGAGAGACAGAGAGGGATCTTCCATCTTCTGGTTCACTCCCCAAATGGCTGCAACGGCTGGAGCTGGGCCAATCTGAAGCCAGGAGCCAGGCGCTTCTTCCTGGTCTCCCATGCAGGTGCCTAAGGACTTGGGCCATCTTCTACTGCTTTCCCAGGCTTTAGCAGAGAGCTGGATCAGAAGTGGAGCAGCCTGGACTCGAACCAGCACCTATATGGGATGCCAGCATGTAGGCACGGCTTTACCCACTACGCCACAGTGCCGGCCCCCCTCTGCTTTACAAATAAATCTTTTAAAACAATTTAAAAAGCTCATATCTAATGGCTTCCCATTACCAAATGGAAAAAAAAAAATCAGAATTCTTTGGCTTACCATTCAACAAAATTCACAATCTGGCTTCAACCTACCTTTCCGGATTCATCGCCCATGTATCTCTTCAAGTCCAACAAACATTTATCGAATGCCAGGCATTACGCGAGGAGAGGAAGAACGAGTAATGCAAGATCTCCGTCCTGAGGGAGGGAGACACAATATTTGAATATAAAAGCACATGGAAGTGCTGTTCTCAGTGCAGTGGAGGCAGAAAGGAGCTCCTGGATAAAATGATCAGCTTAGTTCCCGCGATATTACCCTACTTACTTTCTAGAGAAGGCCATGCTTCTACAGTCGACCCTTTGAGCTGTGACCGATGCCAGAGATGCCCTTCCGTCCCCACAACCCTGGCAGCCTTGCATTCATTCTGAGTCAGCACCCTCACCACTTCCCCAGGACACCGCTCTACCTATGTTCTCACAGCACTTTGCACAGCACAGCATTTATCCCTGGATTTTAACTAGCACTTCTGTCTGTCAACATTATTCTCCCATCTATCTTTTTGGGCCATTTACCTCTTGTCTCATTTACTGAATGCTTACTCTACTCATATGCCAGTCTTCATCTTTATGGTTTAATCCCGTTTTCCCAACGACCCTACCAAATCAACACTGTTATTAGTCCCATTTTTCAGGTGTGTAAGCTGAGGCCCTATGTCTTGCCCTATGCCACAAACGGAGCACTACTAACCACTCAACTACACAGCCTTAGTAGCTTCAGAAAGAATCAATGAATGAACACTCCAACAGCGACAATTACAAGCCGCCCTCTTCCCCATAACTTCACCGAGAGGAGTAAGACGGACAGGTGCCGAGTCCCGGGACTGCCAAGGCGCTCCCTGGTCACGGTCCACAGGCGCCAATCACAGGGTCCTGAGGTCGCCTGATGCCCAGCGCAGCCGGGAGATGGGAAGGTCGGCACTGAAGCGGGGCCGCTGTCCTCGCCGCGACGCCGAAGCTGGACTCCGCGAGGCCCGAGCCGCGGGTCCCGTCAGGCCCGAAAGGCTGGCTGGCTAGTTAGTGGTCCTAAACTGCCGGAAGCGCTGCTTCTCGATCAAGCTATGCCACAGGAAGTCACTACAATTCTGTTGCAACTCCTAAATATGTCCCCATTCTCTCTCTGTTTTTCTCAACAGCCTTTTTCTGCTTTCCTATAGTTATGACCAACCCGCGTAACGCACCACGTCCCAACGCTCTGGGCCGTGGACGTACAACTCGACCATCAGGGTCCAGAGAAGCCGCCGGGAGCTGGGGCAAGGAAAACACGGGTAGGAACGAAAGCCCAACGGGTGACGCGTCCTAGGGACAGCTTTCGAGGGTGCACCGGGCCGAGAATGGCTGACAATCTCTCTTCCCAGTCCGAGCCTCTGGCCTCTGCAGATCTGAATGACGACTTCAAGAAGCCCGCCCTGCCGGTGCCCCCAGCAGTGCGGGGCAAGGCCTCGGCCGCCAGCCCCTCGAACACCGAGGAGGAGGAGGAGGAGGAGGACCGCGGATCCGAGGAGCCCGCCGCCCCGCCGCCTCGGCCGGACAGCGGGGAAACTCGCAGCCCCCAAGGCGAGCAGCCGCGGCCGGCGGTGGCGGCCTCCTCAGCTGGCGGCCCGACCCGGGCTCCTCCCTACCGAGAGCCGCCGTGGGGCGGCCCGGCCACGGCCCCCTACAGCCTGGAGACGCTGAAGGGCGGCGCCATCCTCGGCACGCGAACGTTGACGGGGACCAGTTGCTGCCTTTTCGGGAGGCTGCCCAGCTGCGACGTGTGCCTGGAGCATCCGTCGGTGTCGCGGTACCACGCCGTGCTGCAGCACAGGGCCTCGGGCCCCGACGGGGACAGCGAGGGCCACCGGCCGGGCTTCTACCTCTACGATCTGGGAAGTACCCACGGCACGTTTCTTAACAAGACCCGCGTCCCGCCCCGCACCTATTGTCGCGTCCATGTCGGGCACGTTCTTCGCTTTGGAGGCAGCACTCGGCTCTTTATCCTGCAGGTAAGTACCGGGGCAAAAAAACCCGAGAATTAAAACCTCAGGAGCATAACCGGGCTGGGATCCTGAGCTCCTTGGAAGCTTTCGTGGAGGAAGATGTTCTACCAGTCCACAATTACAACAGTGGACACGCCCCCCTACCTCTGTTCACATTGCTGTGTTTCTGCACGGTCCTGAATTCTTTTCTTTTCTTTTTTTGACAGGCAGAGTGGACAGTGATTTTTTTTTGACAGGCAGAGTGGACAGTGAGAGAGAGACAGAGAGAAAGGTCTTCCTTTTGCCGTTGGTTCACCCTCCAATGGCCGCCGCACCGCGCTGATCCGATGGCAGGAGCCAGGTGCTTCTCCTGGTCTCCCATGGGGTGCAGGGCCCAAGCACTTGGGCCATCCTCCACTGCACTCCCTGGCCACAGCAGAGAGCTGGCCTGGAAGAGGGGCAACCGGGACAGGATCGGTGCCCCGACCGGGACTAGAACCCGGTGTGCCGGCACCACAAGGCAGAGGATTAGCCTAGTGAGCCGCGGCGCCGGCAGGTCCTGAATTCTAACAACATTTCTTTTGCTTGGTTCATCAGGGGCCAGAGGAAGACAGAGAGGCAGAATCTGAATTGACAGTAACGCAGTTGAAGGAGTTGCGCAAGCAGCAACAACTACTGCTAGAGAAGAAGATGCTGGGAGAAGACTCGGATGAAGAAGAGGAAACAGACGTCACCGAAAGGAAGAAACACACCAGCAGCCAGGATGACGACATGGGCTGCACTTGGGGGATGGGTAAGAGATTAAAGTTACTACCAGGGGTTACTCTGAGATCATCGCTGGTGATACCCTTAGGTGATTTTTTTTTTTTTTTTGTATCATATAGTATTTCATGACTCTTTGAGATAGATAGGGCTAATACATTTTGCCATTGACCAAAAACCAGAGAGATTGATTACTTTACTGATGTGAAAATATTGAATGCCAGGCACTCTAGATTTCTTTTAATGTGTGTGTATGTGTTTTGCTTATCTGAAAGGCAGAGTGACAGAGAGAGAGAGGGAGAGAGCCAGAGAGAAAGAAATGTTCCATCCATTGGTTCACTCCCCAAATGGCCAGGAGGAGCAGAGCTGTGCCAGGCAGAAGGCAGAAGCTAGAAACTCCATCTGGGTCCCCCGCGGGGGTGGCAGGGGACCAATATTTAGGCCACTGTCTGCCTTCCCAGACATATTAGCCAGGACCTGGATCAGAGACATGGCCAAGACTGGAACCACTCCAGTGTGGGAGGCCTGGATTACAGGCTTAACCAGTGCACTGCAGTGCTGACCCCTTTGAATGGGTTTTTAACACACTGTCTCCCTCAGCATACAGCTAACTTAATTTTCATTATTAAAATATATTTTTTATTGACTACTCACTTTGTGGTGTGTGATTATTACTGAAGGTGGTGGAACTACATTCAGGCAAATAAAATGGAGTGTTATTCAACATAAGGTAGCCTCTTGAATTTTTTGTTAAATATCCTGAAACATGGAATATCTAAAAAGAAAAAACTCGTCTCTAAGCCAAAGGAATAAATTAAATTTTCTATACTACAGTCACATTGAAGAGTAGGTGGTCAGGGGATAGAACTTTAAAAAGATAGAAAATAGGGGCCAGCGCTATGGCTAAAGCTGCCGCCTGCAGAGCCAGCATCCCATTTGGGTGCCGGTTTGAGTCCCAGTTGCTCCACTTCCCATCCAGCTCTCTGCTACAGCCTGGGAAACCAGTGGAAGATGGCTGAAGTCCTTGCACCCCCGCACCCACGTGGGAGACCAGAAAGAAGCTCCTGGCTCCTGGCTTTGGATCAGTGCAGCTCTGGCTGTTGCTACCAATTGGGGAGTGAACCAGTGGATGGAAGACTTCTTTCTCTCTCTCTCTCTTTCTCTCTCTCTCTCTCTGACTCACCTTCTGTGTGTAACTCTGACTTTCAAATAAATAAATAAATCTTTAAAAAAAAAAAAAAAGAAGATAGCCTTCATATGTAGTCAAGAAGTCAGGATCGATAGTATGAAATTAACTTGTGTTAAGTGCCAAAAAATGCTAGAAACTGTAAGTGTGCTAGGGCAGTGGTTCCGTGAAGGGAGAAATCATTGAACACTTAAATCTCTGCTGCCCAAGGTAGTCACTAGCTACAGTGGCGACTGAACGCTACAGTGTGGCTAGTCCAAATTGACATTTGCTGTAAGGACAAAAAGAATGTAAAATATTTTTGATATTTTGGTCATTGATTACATGTTGAAATAATAATTCCATCTGTTTTCTTTTTGTCTTTTTTTTTTTTCCAATTATTTGTTTGAAAGGCAGAGTGACAGGGAGAAACATATCTTATGTCTGCTGGTTCACTCTCCAAATGGCTGCAACAGTGAGGTCTGGACCAGACCAAAGGCAGCCAGGCGTTCTATCCTGGTCTCCTACATGGGTGGCAGGGGCCCAAGTACTTGGACCATCTTGTACTGCTTTCCCAGGCACATTAGCAGGGAGCTGAATTGGAAGCAGAGTGGCCAGGACTCAAACTGGAACTCCAGTGTGGGATGCCAGTGTCACAAGTGGAAGCTTAACCTCTGAGCCTCAAAGGCAGCCCCTATGTTTGCCTTTTTAACATGGCTAATAGAAAATTTAAGATTACATATATGGTTTTCATTCTTTTTAAAAAAGAATATTTATTTATGTATTTGAAAGAGCTACAGAGAGAGGGGGGAAGAGACAGAGAAAGATCTCACATCCCCTGGTTTACTCCCTAGATGGCTGCAGTGACCAGGGCTGAACCACGTTGAAGCCAGGAGCCAGAAGCTTTATCGAGGTCTCCCACGTGGGTGCAGGGACCCAAACACTTGGGCCATCTTCTGCTGCTTTTTGCAGGCCATTAGCAGGAAGCTGGATCAGAAGTGGAGCAGCCAGAACACGAACTGGCACCCACATGGCATGCCAGTGTTGCAGTATTGCACTGTGCCACAATTCTGGCCCCTTTCAATCTGTTTTTGTCGGACTGTACTGGCTTAGCCCTTTGGGAAACTTTTTTTTTTTCCCAGAAATAAATATTTCTGCTTCCATTTTTTAAAGATATATTTATTTATTTGAAAGGTAGAGTGAGAGAGAGAATCAATCTTTTGTCCTCTCTGGTTCACTCCACCAATGACTGAAATAGCCAGGGCTGGGCCAAGCCAGGAACCAGTAACTCTCTCCGGGCCTCCTATGCAGGTGGCAGGAACCCAAGCACTTGAGCCATCATCTGCTGCTTCCTGAGTATATTAGCAGGGAGCTGGATTAGAAGTGGAGCAGTCAGAAATTGAGCCAGCAGTCCAATATAGGATGCAAGTGTGCCAGTCTCCTGTGCCACAACACCTGTCCTATGGAAAACATTTTTATTTTATTTTATTTTTTTGACAGAGTGGACAGAGAGAGAGAAAGGTCTTCCTTTTGCCATTGATTCACCCTCCAATGGCCGCTGCGGCCCGCGTGCTGCAGCCAGCGCAGCGCGCTGATCCGAAGCCAGGAGCCAGGTGCTTCTCCTGGTCTCCCATGGGGTGCAGGGCCCAAGCACTTGGGCCATCCTCCACTGCACTCCCTGGCCACAGCAGAGAGCTGGCCTGGAAGAGGGGCAACCGGGACAGAATCCAGTGCCCCAACCGGGACTAGAACCCGGTGTGCCGGCGCTGCAAGGCAGAGGATTAGCCTAGTGAGCCGCGGCACTGGCTGAAAACATTTTTTTTTTTTAAGATCTATTTATTTGGAAGGCAGAGTTATAGAGAGGCACAGGCAGAGAGAGAGAGGTCTTCCATCTGTTGGCTCATTCCCCAAATGACCACAGCAGCCAGAGCTGGGCCAATCCAAAACCAGGAGCCAAGAGCTTCTTCCAGGTCTCCCACGTGGGTGCAGGGGCACAAGGACTTGGTTCATCTTCTACTGCTTTCCCAGGCCATAACAGAGAGCTGGATCAGAAATGGAGCAGCTGGGACTCCAACCGGCACCCATATGGGATGCTGCCACTGCAGGCTGTGGCTTTACCTGCTATGCCATAGCGCCAGCCCCTGGAAAACTTAAGTTTATAAACAGAAGCATTGTAGGTTTTTTTGTTTTTTTTTTTTTTAATTTTTTTTTTTATTTTAGAGGCAGAAAAACAGAACCAAAGAAACCTCCCATCTACTGGTTTATTCCTCAAATGCCCCCAGTAGTGGGGAATGGGCCCAGCTGAAGCTGGGAGGTGGAAGCACAATTTAGGCCTTCCACACGGGTGGCAGGAACTCAGTTACTTGAACATCTACTTTGGCAGGAAGCTGTTGTCAGGAGCCAGAGCCAGGTACTCCAATAGAGGTCCCCAGGCTACATGCCTTTCCTGTCAGAAAGGTGTTGAGCTGGAACTTGAACAAAGGCAATGGAGCCCATAGAAAGCTGATCATTGAGATTACTATTCAGGGCAGGCATTGATCATTTTAAGGGAGTAATGTATATACCAGTCTGTTTGGAGGATACCATGAGGAATTAGGAGGGGTAGTAGGCAGTTAGGAAAGGCCCCTGTGGGAACAAAAGGGCAGTTAGGACCCAGGGTTTATAAAATAACCTATGTAATAAAGCCTGCCATACACTGATTAGACAAAAGATATTACCCAAGGAGATGGAAAAATTGATAATTAGGAAACAGTGGGTCTCATAAATAATTATAAGGAGCCAGGCTTTAGCACTGGACCAGACCATACCACAAAGCAGCATGTCTCAAGTGTGCAGCAAGATAACATTCCTTAACTGGTTAGGTCAGCAATATTTCTCAATGGTCACATTTCTCAGGTGGTCAGCAAGGTAACATTTATTCTTGGTCAATAACCATGACCACTTCCTGAGAGACATAGGGGGAAAAAAGCAGACCCTATGGGGCTTGCACTGTGGCATAGCAGGTAAAGCCGCCACCTACAGTACCTGCATCCCACACAGGCACCAGTTCAAGTCCCGGTTGCTCTTCCAGTCCAGCTCTCTTCTGTGGCCTGGAAAGGCCGTGGAAGATGGTCCAAGTCTTTGGGCCCCTGCACCCACATGGGAGACCTGGAAGAGGCTTCTGGCTCCTGGCTTTAGATCAGCGCAGCTCCAGCCGTTGTGGCCATCTGGGGAGTGATGGAGGACCTCTCTCTCTTTCTGCCTCTGCCTTTGTGTAACTCTGCCTTTCAAATAAATAAATCCTTTTTTTTTTTAATTAAAAAGAAAAAAAAAAGAGAGACCCCTAATGTATCAAAACTGTGTAGAGATTCAGTCAATTGATATGCACTCCTTATATAAGCTCCCATATCTAGACCTTGCTGGAACCTTCCCTTATGTCCCTCTTGGTTAGCAGAAGTCTCTCTCAATAAAATTAACTTTCACTTTTGCTCACTACTCACATTGTCCGCGTCATCATTCTTAGTTACCTTGAAACAAGAACTGACTTGAAATTCCTGCAATAATAGGAGAAGTATTAGGAAATTATATTGGAGACAAAGTATTAGACCTAAGTGTGAGAGAATGAGAAAGCTAGACTGAAGAGCTCAGGTTTTTCTCCACAATGTGATAGGTGATTTTGCTTTTGACATATAGTGATGGAGGGGGAAAAAATTAAGGTGTCATAAAAACAAGTTTTGACTGCCATGTAATTGGGAAAACTTGAAGATGGTTATGGCAGTGGCTTTGTAAGTTTCATGCCTCTCTTTGTAAGTTTCATGCCTCTCTGCCCGAGTATGTTTCTTTCCGTCACATGTAACTGTAGCATTTTGCAGCCTGAACAGATAATGAAGGCTATGCAGGCGATGTCTTCTTAGTTCTGATTGTCTTTCTTTCTCTCCCGTGTTCTACAGGAGAAGATGCTGTGGAGGATGAGGCTGAAGAGAACCCCATTGTCTTAGAGTTTCAGCAGGAAAGAGAGGCCTTCTATATAAAGGATCCGAAAAAAGCTCTCCAAGGCTTTTTTGACCGAGAAGGTACGTCAACAGATGTGACCCTGCTGATAAAATGTATCTACAGCAGTGTTGTTTTCTAGAGCTTCAGATTGAGGTTGATACTTAGAAATGCTGCATTTTATATGTTGCTTTCCTTGTTCATTTCTTGCCCATTGTTCAATTGCTTCAAGGTTTATTTTGAAAATAGTAAAAATCTTATTGATCTTTCTTTCATCTTGGAAAAAAGGAAATACTTTTTTGTATATGTTTTTAAGATTTATTTATTTATTTATTTATTTTAAAGGCAGAGTAAGAGAGATAGATGGAGAGACAAAAAGAATCTTTCATCTGCTAGTTTGCTCTCCAAATGGCTGCAATAGCCAGGGCTGGGCCAGGCCAAAGCCTGGGGCCTGGAACTCCACTGTTGCTCGTATGGGATGCAGGCAGCAGCTTAACCCACTTACTACAACACCAGCCCCTGAAAGTACTAATTTTCCTGACTCATCTCATCCTTCTCAAAAGATACTGGATCTTTGGTTAGGAAAATTGAGCTACTTTCTTAAGATATCTTGTTCCTGGGGCTGGCGCTATGGCACAGTAGGTTAATCCTCCGCCTGCGGCGCCAGCATCCCATATGGGCGCTGGTTCTAGCCGGCTGCTCCTCTTCCAATCCAGCTCTCTGCTGTGGCCTGGGAAAGCAGTAGAAGATGGCCTAAGTGCTTGGGCCCTTGCACCCACATGGGAGACCTGGAAGAAGCTCCTGGCTCCTGGCTCCTGGCTTCAGATCGGCGCAGCTTCGGCCGTTGCAGTCATTTGGGGAGTGAACCAATGGAAGGAAGACTTTTCTCTCTGTCTCTGCCTCTCACTGTCTGTAACTCTACCTCTCAAATAAATAAAAAATCTTTAAAATAAAAAAGATAATTTATTCCTAATTCACTTGATTTTTCATAATTCTTAACATGAATTTTAACTTTATATGATTAAAAGCATTTTTACAAAGTATTTCAGTAGAGATGCTTTAAAAGAACATCTATGTGTGTTTGTACATGTGTGTTGGCATATATGTATGAATATATGTATATATACTCATCCCTTGGCTTTCCCAGAGAATTGGCTCCAGAACCCCTTCCCCCCAGGACACCAAAAGCTGAGGCTGCTCAAGTGCTCACATGAAATGGTATACCGGGGCCTGCACTGTGGCAGAGTAGGGTCGGCCTCTGCCTGTAGTGCCGCCATCCCATATGGATGCCAGTTTGAGTCTCAGCTGCTCCACTTCCAATCCAGCTCTCTGCTGATAGCCTGGGAAGACAACAGAGGACAGCCTGAATGCTTGGGCCCCTGCACTCACGTGGGAGACCCTGAAGAAGCTCCTGGCTCTTGGCTTCAGATCAGCCCAGCTCCAGCCGTTGGCGACCATTTGGGGAGTGAACCAGTGGGTGGAGGACCTCTCTCTGTGTCTCTCTGTCTCTCTCTCTAACTCTGCCTTTCAAATAAATCTTAAAAAAAAGTAGTATCTGCTTATAACTTCCTGTATACTTTAAATACCTGTATACTTTAAATCATCTCTAGATTATAATTTCTGATGCTCATACAATGTAGCTGATATTTAAATAGTTGTTATGCCATATTGTTAACAAATAGTGATAAAGAAAAAAGTCTGTATATGTTCAAAACAGCTTTTTTCTCCAGATACTTTCTGAGATTGCTAGAATCTCAGAATGTAGAGCCTGTGGAGGTGGAGGGCTAACTGTGTATGAATAAATATATAAATATCTATTTGAAAGGCACAGTAACAGAGAGAGGCAAAGACAGCAAGAAAGAGATCTTCCATCAGTTTGGTTCACTCCCAAAATGGCCACAACAGTTGGAGCTGGGTCAGGCCAAAGTCAGGAGCCAAAAACTCTTATTTGAGCACACGGGTGTAAGTACTTGGGCCATCTTCCACTGCTTTCCCAGGTGCATTAGCAAGGAGCTAGATCAGAAGATATACAGATATAGATATATAGATATAAGAAACAGATATATCACTCTCTGCATTTGAGATTTGTGCTTCTAAAAACCAACTGTGACAAAATAAGTACTTCAAATAAGTCTTCAAATTATAAAAAATGAAATCTTTATAGTAAAGAAAGCTATGTATACTTGGCAAGTTGATTATTTTGATTTGAGTTTGCATATCTTTACCTCAAATTCATCCTTATTATCAAATGTAATCCCTAAGAATGAGAAATGAAATGCATTGAGGCTGGCGCCGTGGCTCAACAGGCTAATCCTCCGCCTTGTGGCGCCGGCACACTGGGTTCTAGTCCCGGTTGGGGCGCCGGATTCTGTCCCGGTTGCCCCTCTTCCAGGCCAGCTCTCTGCTATAGCCCAGGAGTGCAGTGGAAGATGACCCAGTGCTTGGGCCCTGCACCCCATGGGAGACCAGGAGAAGCACCTGTCTCCTGCCTTCGGATCAGCGTGATGCGCCGGCTGCAACGGCCATTGGAGGGTGAACCAACGGCAAAAAGGAAGACCTTTCTCTCTCTCTCTCTCTCTCTCACTGTCCACTCTGCCTGTCCAAAAAAAAAAAAAAAAAAAAGAAAGAAATGCATTGAAGCAGTATTCATTATGGTATGAAAATTTGATCTTATTTAACCTTTGTTCTTTTTCTCATTGTAGCAATTAGTAATTTGCATATCCTACTAAAATTTTGTCTTTCTTTCTCCCATAGGAGAAGAATTAGAGTATGAATTTGATGAACAAGGGCATAGTACTTGGCTCTGCAGGGTGAGGTATGTTCTTCTTAATGTCCATTTTCTGAAAAGTGGTCAATTCAAGATTAATTTATGGTTGTAGACAACAACCCAAAGAGTAACTTTAGTCTATTTAGATTATTCCTAATTTGGACCTTGGTAGTTTTACAACACTTACATTGTTGAGGGAGTGGGTAGGATGGGTAAAAGGTAGAAGGAAAAGATTTGAAATCTAATGTTCGAAAAATAGAACAAAATGAATTGAGAGAAGAACCATCTAGGGGTCAGTGCTGTGGTGCAGCAGGTTAAGCCACTGCCTGCAGTGCTGGCATCCCATATGGGCACCACTTTGAGTCCCGACTGTTCTACTTCTTTTTTTCTTTATTTTTTTTTTAAAGATTTATTTATTTATTTGAAAGTCAGAGTTACACAGAGAGAGAGAGAGACAGAGGTATTCCATCTGCTGGTTCACTTCCCATTGGCCGCAATGGCTGGAACTGCGCCAATTCAAAGCCAGGAGCCAGGAGCTTCTTCTGGGTCTTCCACGTGGGTGCAGGGGCCCAAGGACTTGGGCCATCTTCTGCTGCTTTCCCAGGCCATAGCAGAGAGCTGGATCAGAAGTGGAGCTGCAGGGTCTCAAACCGGAGCCTATATGGGATGCTGGTGCTTCAGGCCAGGGTGTTAACCCACTGCACCACAGTGCCAGCCCCCCAACTGTTCTACTTCTGATTCAGCTCCCTGCTAATATGCCTGGGAAGGCAGCAGAAGATGGCCCAGATGCTTGGGCCCCTGCACCCATGTGGGAGACCTGGATGAAATTCTCGACTCCTGGCTTTGGCCCTGGCCGTTGTGGCCATTTGGGGACTAAACCAGCAGGTGGAAGCGATCTCTCTCTCTCCTCTCCTCTCCCTCTCTCTATGTAACTCTGCTTTCAAATTAATAAATAAATCCTCAAAAAAAAAAAAAAGAGGGAGCCATTTAAGAAAACATGACTATTGTTACAGCATTTTTTAAAAAATTTATTTGAAAGGCTGAGTTACAGAGAGGAAGAGGCAGAGAGAGAGAGAGAGAGAGATCTTCCATCCACTGGTTCACTCCCCAAACAGCCCCAGTGGCCAGAGCTGGGTTGACCTGAAACCGGGAGCCAGGAGCCTCCTCTGGGTCTCCCACATGGGTGCAGGGGCCCAAGGACCTGGGCCATCCTCCACTGTATTCCCTGGCCACAGCAGAGAGCAGAATTGGAAGTGGAACAGCCAGGGCTTGGCCTGACACCTACATGGGATGCTGCAGGCAGGGGCATTAACCCACTGCACCACAGGGCTGGCCCCTTGTTTGTTTTCATAATTAGAGTTTAGTTCTATACTAATTTTCTCCAAACCAATGCAGATTACCTGTGGATGATTCAACTGGAAAACAACTGGTGGCTGAAGCCATTCACTCAGGAAAGAAGAAAGAAGCAATGATCCAGTGCTCGCTGGAAGCTTGTCGGATCCTTGATACTTTGGGATTGCTGCGGCAGGAAGCAGGTCTGTTTAAGGGAGTGCTTTTTTCTTTTGCAAAAGAAGACTAAGGAAGGAAAATTGAACACAGAAATAATAAAACCTCTTTCTAGGAGGAAGATGTAAATTATACAAAATTTTTTTAAGTGAAATGAAAAATAACCTATTTCAGTACTTTGAGGTACCATTCATTTTCAGTGCATTTACAAACATGTTTAGAATTAGATTTAACAAAAAACAAAGACTCATACACAAAAGTAGTCATATTACTTATGTTCTTCCGTGATTTTTTTTTTTTTTAAGATTTATTTCTTTATTTGAAAGGTAGAGTTCGAGAGAGAGGAAGAGACAGAAACAGATATCTTCCATCCACTGGTTTACTCCCCAAATGGCTGCAGTGACTGAGGCTGGGCCAAGCTGAAGTCAGGAGCCTGGAACTCCACCCTGGTCTCCTTCAGGGGTTGCAGGGGTGCAATCACTTAGGCCATCTTCCACTGCTTTCTCAGGCACATTGATAGGGAGCTGGATCGGAAGTAGAGCAGCCGGGACTCAAACCACAGCCCATGGTATGCTAGCATTACAGGCTATGGCTTAACCCGCTATGCTGACCCCAGTTCTTTTTATTTTTTATTTTTAATAAATACTTTTTAAAAAAAGATTTATTTATTTATTTGAAAGTCAGAGTTACACACAGAGAAGGAGAGGCAGAGAGAGAGAGAGGTCTTGCATCCACTGGTTCACTCCCCAGTTGGCTGCAATGGCCAGAGCTGCACCAATCGGAAGCCAGGAGCCAGGAGCTTCTTCTGGGTCTCCCACACAGATGCTGGAGCCCATGGACTTGGGCCATCTTATACTGCTTTCCCAGGCCATAGCAGAGAGCCGGATCAGAAGTGAAGCAGATGGGACTTGAATCGGTGCCCAGATAGGATGCTGGCACTAAAGGCGGCACCTTTACCCACTATGCCACAGCACTGGCCCTAGTTCTTTTTTTAAAACGTAAGAATATATCATAGATACTATCCATATCAATACAATACATTTACTTTGTTTAAAAAAAAAAAAAAAAACACCTGGGGCAGGCGTTACTGGTTAAGTCTCCACCTGTGATACTGGCATCCCATATGGGTGTTGATTCATGTTCTGGCTGCTCCACTTCTGATCCTTCTGATCCAGTTCCCTGTTAACAGCCTAGGAAAGACAGCCCAAATACTTGGGCACCTGCCGCTCATGTTGGAGCACTAAAGAAGCTCCTGGCTCCTGGCTTTGGCTTGACTCAGCTCTAGCCATTTCAGCCATCTGGGGTGTGAACCAGCAGATGGTAGATCTCTCTATCTCTCCCTTTCTCTGTGTAACTCTGACTTTAAAATAAATAAATAAATCTTTAAATAAGGAAACAAACAAAAGCCTGACTATACCATCATTTGTTAATAAGGCCTACCTTATATTATTATGTCTATTAAAATTAACTTTACCCACTACATCACGGTTCCAGTCCTCCTTTTGATATTTAAAAACACTCATATTAGCCGGCGCCGCGGCTCAATAGGCTAATCCTCTGCCTTGCGGCGCCGGCACACCGGGTTCTAGTCCCGGTCGGGGCACCGATCCTGTCCCGGTTGCCCCTCTTCCAGGCCAGCTCTCTGCTGTGGCCAGGGAGTGCAGTGAAGGATGGCCCAAGTGCTTGGGCCCTGCACCCCATGGGAGACCAGGAGAAGCACCTGGCTCCTGCCATCAGATCAGCGCGGTGTGCCGGCCGCAGCGCGCCAACTGCGGCGGCCATTGGAGGGTGAACCAACGGCAAAAGGAAGACCTTTCTCTCTGTCTCTCTCTTTCACTGTCCACTCTGCCTGTCAAAAAAAAAAAAAAAAAAAAAAACCACTCATATTTGTAAGACACATGAGTATACTATGGTGTTTTGAGTCATTTATTTTAAATATTACCTGTTAACTCTTTTAAATTAGTATTTAATATTTATATAATTATGCTATGCAAATATTAGTTATAGCTGAGTGGTTTTCTTTTTGTTTTACCTAAAGGTAAAATCTATAGTTTTCATGTGTTTGGGTTTTCTTTCTCATTCTTCCCATATCTTTCTTTTCTTTTTTTTTTGCTTCCCCATCCCATACCTTTCAATAGCCCTGCAGTAGGTTTTGTCATGTTAAGTGGCTTACCAGTTCTGATTTTTTTAGAGCCATTTCTACTGAAGAGGTCTGTTCTTCTAGGGCTTTTTTTTTTCTTAAGATCTATTTTATTTATTTGAAAGAGTTACAGAGAAAGGTAGAGACAGAGAGAGAGAGAGAGATCTTCCATCTGCTGGTTCACTCTCCAAATGGCCACAATGGCTGGAGCTGGGCCCACCCGAAGCCAAGGGCCAGGAGCTTCTTCTAGGTCTCTCATGTGGATGTAAGGTCCCAAGCACTTGGGCCATCCTCCACTGCTTTCTCAGGTGCATTAGTAGGGAGCTGGATCAAAAGTGGAGCAGCTAGGACTCAAACTGGTGTCCATAGGGATGCTGGTGCTGTAGGCTGGGGCTTTAACCTACTATGCCACAGCGTCGGCGCCCTTTTAGGGTTTTTTTCTCCAGGACTACCACAGAGCTGTCACCTGGGACTTGACTTTGCTGTCATCCTTGAGATTTCCTTGGCCTTTCTCCAGGCTGGGTTTCTGGTTCCAGATTTTCATATTCTAATATTTCTTAGTTTATTCCGTTGTTTTAGTAAAGCACACACTTCTGTAGTTTTAGCACGTGAAAAAGCTGGTGCTACACTAGAGAACTTGTGTGATTATGGTCTTCAATGCATTTTACATCTTTCTCTGACTGCTCTCTTGTTTTGGTGAACATCCTCAAGTAGATTTTTTTTTTTTTTTTTTTTGACAGGCAGAGTAGACAGAGAGAGAGAGAAAGGTCTTCCTTTACCGTTGGTTCACCCTCCAATGGCCACTGCAGCTGGTGCGCTGTGGCCAGCACACTGCGCTGATCTGAAGCCAAGAGCTAGGTGCTTCTCCTGGTCTCCCATGCAGGTGCAGGGTTGAAGGACTTGGGCCATCCTCCATTGCACTCCTGGGCCATAGCAGAGAGCTGGACAGGAAGAGGAGCAACCGGGACAGAATTCGGTGCCCCAACTGGGACTAGAACCTGGAGTGCCGGCGCCGTAGGGGGAGGATTAGCCTATTGAGCCGCGGCGCTGGCCCCTCGAGTAGATTTCTGAGAAGGGATGCATAGGAAGTCAACTTTATTAAACATTCCATCCTGAAAATATAACTGCTCTAGCTTCACTTTTTTTTTTTTTTTTTTTTTTTTAATTTTTGATAGGCAGAGTGGATAATGAGAGAGAGAGACAGAGAGAAAGGTCTTCCTTTGCCGTTGGTTCACCCTCCAATGGCCGCCATGCTGCGGCTGCTGCACTGCGGCGAGCCTTGACCAGCAAGGCACAGAATTAACGGCACGAAGATCCTTCTTCGATCACGGTTTATTGAGACGCCACTCGGTTGTCAATACAGATGTAGGCGGAGAGGCGCTAAACACATTCCTTCCACTGCTTATGTACCCATTCCCTGTCCCAGTACATAGTTAAACATTATCTTAAGTCTAAACATGGCGAAAGAGCAGCACAATACAAACCCATAAAAGCAGGAATCTTCAGAACAAACATGCCTTACCAGGGATGCAGAAACTGGCCTTGTTAAACATTAGTGCCTATGCATAGACACTTATCTAAGGCTGTTGGGAGAGTACACAAGCAACCTTTACTCCAGCACGTAGGCATGCAAGCAACCTTTACTCCAGCACGTAGGCACCCTGCCACAGTTCCCCCTTTTTGTTTGTTTACAGCAAATGAGGTCTTATCCCCGATCAGGCCTTCACCTCATGATGTGCTGGCCGATCAAGGGGCGCCTGTGCTCAGGGATACTCCTATTCCGGTGCAATGAGCAAAAGCTCTCGGAGTGCTAAGGCAATATCCCAGATGAAAAGAATTCCTATCAGGTGCAATGGCACTATGGCCCCTGAGTGCAAGGACATTCTTTTAAGCTTCTTTAAACATGCTGAGCCAAACCGCGGGGGAACTGCCTGCCTCAATTGTGGCCATTGCTTGCAGGAGAGCAATTTTTTCGCACTTGCGGCTCCGTACTAATCGGAAAAGAACAAAAAGAGTACACAATAGCCCTAATAGTAATACAGCTCCGAACAATCCAACCCCCACCCATTCTTTGAACCATTGTAACCCCTGTAATATATAATCAGAAAACCCTTTCAGAGTGACAACAGATGCTCTAGTTTCATTCAGCTGCAAAATCATGATAGTAAGATTTTGCTGAAGTTCCCCAAATTCCATAGACCAGTTCCCTGATAGATAAGACCCAAGTTTTCTTGACTCATTTAGAGAGGCTGGATATGGCGTAACACACATATGGTGCAGTCTCTGAACGCAACCTAGGCTGGTAACTTCAAAAAGATCTTCCATAGCTGCTTGCAGCAAGTCCATGCGTTTATTTAATAGTAGCACCCCCGAAGCCAGATGATCATTTATGCGTTCCTGGACAAATAGAGCGTCTGATGATCTTTTTACGACGTCATTAATAGTCTGCACAGTTTGGACAGTGGAAGCCATGGCCACTCCCGCCGTAACAGCCGCTGCGGCAGAGGCGACAATTGCCGTTACAATGGCTATAATCCCAAAGTCCCGTGGCTGTCGAAACAAGACTGCTAGAGGAAATTCCTCTGGGTCAGTCACTACTGGTATAGGAACATAGGTAGGTACACGCATTACTACCATAGTTTTCTGAGTTCCATTCCAACACTGGGTTAAATAGCATGTATCATTTCCTGCACATTCTATTATCGTCCCATTATCTTGTTTATCTGTCAAAAGAAAAATAAAGGGAGGATCGACACAAACATGACTAGACAGGAGGCTCATATTATGCAAAGAATGCGATGTAAAGTTACTGAGTATGTGACTAGTTATGTTATAACTGCCACTAGCATTATAGAGGCTTATATTAATAGAATCAAGCCTTGCCAAAGGGGACAAATCCATACTAGCTCCACGTCTATTCCACAATACCCAGGAGGCTAAAGGATTGCCCGCTTTGGGTTTCTGATATAATTTGAATTTAGGAGAAAATTTATACGGTTCTTGGGTTTCTACATTTTCTGTGCAATCACCAAATCGCGGGGGATAGCTGAATTCCCGAGTGATGCACTTTGGTACAGGTCTAGATATGTTCCATGAAGCACTGGAATTGGTTTCTGTCTGTATTAAAAAAGGGACTGTTATGTTGGCTGTGATCAGGAGTGTAGTGACATTAGCCACAGTGCTATTACCTCCTCCTCCTGTTCCATTTGTGCTCCCTAGAGCAATCTTTGTAAGGGCCTCGAGCAACATTGGGATCGAGAGGTCAGGATTTAGATATTTAAAGGGATCATATATCCAACTAAGGTTATATGAAAGAATCTGTATACAGGGACTCTGCGAGTTCATAGAAAAACACAAGCTATTATAGAGGGTAACATTAGTGGCATTATATCGCATTTGTTGCATATTTTGTGGTGTTTTGCACGGTATTTCTAACTGACAGTCTCTATTATACAATTGAGGAAACATCTTATCACTAGAGAACACTGGCTTAGGTATTGGCCATGTTCTCGCAATGGCCCACAGGGTCACATTCTTTGATATCGTCATGGGAAATGTCAACCATAGTCCCATCAGTATCCATGTCAGACGTTTCATTATCATGCCTCGTGTTCTCTTGTCGTTCCTCTTCTTTCTTATCTGTCACTCTCCTTGTCAGTCTTTCTGGAATCCAGATCGGGTCTGGTCGTTCCTGCGGAAAAACACAAATTGCTCCCCTGGATCTCTGTATCACAGGATCCGGGCCATACCATTTGTTATCTAGTACATCTTTCCACATGACCTTTTGGCTAGTTTGTACAGGATTTTTTGTATGCCTCATAGCCGCTGATTCGTTCTCTGTATTAAAATGTAAGAAATTGAGAGTGTATAATGCAATAGCGAGGCGTTCTCTGGGGGTTGCATGGAGTGCAATTCCCCTTTTTTGTTTTTGTAATGTTTCTTTTAGGGAGCGATTAGCGCGCTCCACAATGCCTTGGCCTTGAGGATTATACGGTAGGCCAGTTTTATGAGCTACTTGCATTTGTGACATAAAGGTAGCGAAGCCTTTTGAAGTATAAGCGGGCCCATTGTCAGTTTTTATGAGGGCAGGCTTTCCCCAAGCTGCCCAAGCCTCAAGACAATGAAGTTTCACCTGTGCTACACGTTCCCCAGACAAGGAAGTGGCATGAATGACACCAGAATATGTGTCCACTGAGACATGTACGTATTTTTGCCTACCGAATTCTGGGATGTGTGTAACATCCATTTGCCATAAGGATAAAGGTTTTAGTCCCCTAGGATTAACACCAGAATGTGGCGGATGGAGGAATATTGTACAATCTGGACAGGCCTTTACAATTTGCCGAGCTTGTTCTCTGGAGATATGAAAGCGCAAGCGCAGCGTATTAGCTGGAACATGATAAGAGGCATGAAAGTTTTTTGCTAGGTCAACAGAAGTCAGAGATACAAAGACACTATTACGGGTTGCAATATCTACCTTGGCATTAGTTTTACTCATAGGTCCAGGGAGGCCAGAATGAGCTCTTATATGGCCAATGAAAAAGGGCATACGTCTAACCAGGATAGCTTGTTGGATTTGTCGAAATATCGGGGCTACCGTGCTATGCGACTGTATATGAGCTACAACTTCTAGTGAACGGACAGCATTTACCACATATTGGGAATCTGAGATAATATTAATGGGTTTATCTGAAAATGTGCGAAATACTGCCAATACCACTAAGCACTCTACCACTTGAGGGGCGTTAGGGCGAAAATGAAGAATCACAGGCTCCGAATCAGTTGTAGCATACGCTCCACGACCAGTCTTGGAACCATCAGTATAAATAGTTGTCGCAGCGGGAATGGGTTTGCTCTTTGTAAGTTTAGGAAAGTAGACTAAATTTTGCTGCACAAAAGTTAATAATTTGTCCGCTGGCAAGTGATTATCAATTACACCTGAGAAGGCAGTTAGAACAATAGGCCAAACATTAGTGGCAAGAGTCTCAATCTGCATCTGAGTATAAGGCACAATCAGCTCATCAGGATGTTTACCAAAATGCATTGTGCAAAACTTGAGACCCAGAAGAGCATAATGAGCTACTAATTCAGGATAATACCGCAATGTTCTTACACCCGCTGAATTACCATGTATCCACCATAAAGGAGCATTTTGCCACACCACTCCAGTAGGTGTAGTGGGCGTAGCAAGAATGCATAGTAGTAATTTTTTAGACGGATCGAACCTACATAGTTGGGCTTTACTAATGGCCTTTTCTAAGAGTTGCAAAGCTTTAACGCCCTCAGGAGTAAGTTGACGAGGAGAGGCAATATCTGGATTGCCCTCCAGAATAGAGAACAAAGGTTGCAGGTTGTTTCGGGTCAGCGGTAAATATCCACGTAGCCAATTTATGTCCCCTAGCAGTTTTTGAAAATCATTCAGTGTGCATAGGTTTTGAGTGCTAATGCAGAGCTTCTGTGGCCGAATGGAAGTTGTAGTAATTTTTGCTCCTAAAAATTGCACCACATCAGATTGTTGTATTTTTTCTGGGGCAATAGAAAGACCATATGCGTTAAGGCAGGAGGAGAGCAATGCAAAGGCCTTATCTACTAATTGCTGTGAATGAGCTGTGATAAGAATGTCGTCCATATAATGAATGATACGGACTTGTGAAAACTGTTTTCGTACTGGTGCGATAGCCTGATTAACATATAATTGGCAAAGAGTAGGGCTATTAGCCATGCCTTGAGGCAACACTTTCCATTGATACCTTGCATCAGGCATTTCATGATTCTCTGAAGGGAGAGTAAAAGCAAATCGCTCTCGATCTAAAGAATGTAAAGGTATGGAAAAGAAACAATCCTTAATGTCTACCACTAGCATAGGCCAGCCCTTTGGAAGGGAAGACAGAAGAGGCAGTCCTCTCTGTACTGGTCCCATCAATTGCATCTGTCTATTGACTGCTCGCAGATCATGCAAAAGCCTCCATTTGCCTGATTTTTTCTTTATGACAAAAATTGGAGTATTCCAGGGCGATACTGAGGGCTCTATATGTTCTAACATCAGCTGCTCTTGCACAAGTTCTCTAGCGGCGGCGAGTTTTTCACGACTGAGGGGCCACTGGGGCACCCACACTGCCTTATTCGTATTCCAGGGAATACGTAATAGCTTTTCCTCAGTGGCCCCTAGGAAAAACCCACGCCTTTGCGGTCTGTTTTTTGAACTAACTCCACCGGTTCTGATATACCCTGAAGATTTTTCCCTAACCCTTTATTGGGCATATATCCTTGTCTTGCCATGATATTTTTGCTAGTCTGCGAATACTCATTAGTCAATATGAGTTTCATCTGGGTTTGTATATCCCTACCCCATAAATTTATAGGTAAATCTACCACAAAGGGACGAAAGGTGCCTTGCTGTTTATCGACTGTCCAGTGGAGTTCCTTAGAACTTATTTCTGGAGCCTGTCGATATCCCAATCCTACCAAGTCTTGAGAGGCATGCTGCAAAGGCCATCCCTTTGGCCAAAATTGTTTACTCATAACGCTACGATCTGCTCCTGTATCCACTAAGCCTGAAAAATGTTTACCCTCCACCTCTATCTGTAACATTGGTCGGTCATCTAATTCCATGCTTAGACATGCGAGATCGATTCCTGTAGATCCAAAACCAGATGCGCCGCGGTCATGTGACCGGGCGGGGTATTTTTCATGACCTGATTGCAGTATCAGAAGTTGTGCTACGCGATCGCCAGGGGAAATGGAAATTATTCCAAAAGGGGAGTAGCACATTACTTTAATAACACCCTCATAGTCAGGATCAATTACTCCTGGTAAAACAATTAACCCTCGTAGCGTTGATGATGATCGTCCAATGATTAATCCTGCGGTATTCTTTTCTAATGGGCCCTGCATGTCTGTATCTATTATCTGTACTCCCATGCTCTGTGTTAATACCAAGCCGGAGGTGGCACGGAGGTCCAGCCCTGCGGAGCCCGCGGTTGCTCTGCGGACTTTGGGGGTGGCTGCATGGAAGGTTCCTGTAGTGCCCCATATGCTTTCGGGCCCTGGGGACGGGGGCCCCGATATCCGTTTTTTGACTCCTTTTCTATCGTCTCGAGGGGTTGTCCGTTAATGTCTTTTACTGACCTACATTCATTAGCCCAATGCTTCCCCTTTTTGCATCTGGGACAAGTGCCAGGTATTTGTCGCACAGGATTGTTATGCTCCTTTTGTTCTTTACAATTTTTCTTAAAATGACCAATTTTCCCACACTTGAAACATGCACCATTATTGTTATTACGTTTTGTTGCAGTTAAAATAGCAGCAGCAAGCCCAGCATTAGTTAATGGCCCCCCAATTTCCCTACATGCCTTCAACCAGGCTTCTAGCCCTTTTCCTTTCCATGGAGTTATGGCTCGTTTGCAATCTTTAGTAGCTTGCTCATATATAAGCTGCTGAATTAAGGGCATTGAACTCTCCACGTCCCCAAAAATTTTTCCCGCTGCTTCCATCATTCTACCCACAAACTCTGAAAAAGGCTCATTGGGCCCTTGAATAATTTTTGTTAAATTCCCCGAGACCTCACCTCTTTTGGGTAAAGTCTTCCAAGCCCTGAGATATATGTCATTAATCTGTCTGTATACTTCAAGGGGGTAGCGAATTTGATCAACCGCCCATTGTCCTTGTCCTAAAAGCATATCTGCTGTCCAATGCGGCTGACCATCCCGCACATTTTGTCTAGCCTGTGTATGCGCAGCATCGGTAACAATGGATCTGTAATCGAGATATTGTCCCGTGCTGAGGCTGCCTCGTGCAATCTCAAACCAATCTGAAGGTGTCATAGCATTAGTGGTTAATCGTCCTAACAAAGTTAAAGTATAGGCGGCATTGGGACCAAATTGGCGAGCGGCCTCCACTAGATCTTTTAACTGTTTATATGGTATAGGCTCATGAAATCGGCGTTGAGTCTGTTGTTCCTCAAATACCGGGAAGGCTGATGCCAACTGGGCCCACGTTTCCCTTTTAATAAAATGGCTGCCTTTACTGTGCTTAACATAAGGGGGAGGGCGCACGCTAGCAGCCTGAACTTTATTATCTGCGCCCTGTTCCTCAGTCTCAGTGAAATCATCATCCAAATCTTTTTCATACTGCTCCTCTTCTGCCAATCTAAGATCCTCAAACTCACTTAAGGCGGGGTACAAAGGTGCTGAAGGTTTTTCTTTTTCTGAGCTCAAAATTTTCTTCATTTCCTTGCGAGATCTCTCATCTTTTACCTTGCCTTTTCTTTTGGTATGTTCCCTCTCCTCTGTAATACTTTGTTCCGACCAACTATCCTGCTGGTCAGCTAGTGCTCTTCTCCCTTGTTTGATAATTTCCACATTTTTACCAGTTTGTAAGCAGGAATGTACCAATTTCCAAAACGGAAGGGTTCCTGCCCTAAGCGACCTCTTTTCTTTAGCCTGCTCCAAATCCTTTCCTAATTTTTCCCAACATTTTAAATTAATATCTCCAGTGTAAACAAACCAAGGGGCTTTCCTGTCTATATCTTCTAAAATTGTCTTTATTGTTTTTGTGGAAACTTTTAATCCCCTTTCTTTTAATAATGCTTGTATGGGATCCATGAAATTTTCACTTTCATGACTATTGGTAGTACCCATATCTATGATTCTAAAAGGCACTGTTTCCTTTTACTCTGGGCCGCACACAACTTTAGAACTATAACAGCGAGTATTAAAACAATAATAAGAGAGAAGGCAAAAAATGATAATAACCAGGAGAAATTCTTCTAACATACCCTTCCTCGACGTCGACCCGTCTCCCGTGTGAAGTTCTGGATCTTACCTCTCCAGTCGTGCAATGTTACGCGTCTGGTTCGAGTTCCCGGGTTTCGGCACCACTGCACCGCGCTGATCCGAAGGCAGGAGCCAGGTACTTATCCTGGTCTCCCATGGGGTGCAGGGCCCAAGCACTTGGGCCATCCTCCACTGCACTCCCGGGCCATAGCAGAGAGCTGGCCTGGAGAAGGGGCAACCGGAACAGAATCCGGTGCCCCGACCGGGACTAGAATCCGGAGTGCCGGAGCCGCTAGGTGAAGGATTAGTCTGTTGAGCCATGGCGCCGGCCTTAGCTTCACTCTTAATTAGTACTTCCTGCCTTCCTTCCTTCCTTTCACAGGTAGAGTTATAGACAGAGAGAGACAGAAAGGTCTTTCTTCCGTTGGTTCACCCGGTGAACCTCGCCGATCCGAAGCCAGGAGCCAGATGCTTCCTCCTGGTCTCCCACGCGGATACAGGGGCCCAAGCACTTGGGCCATCCTCCACTGCCCTCCAGGGCCACAGCAGAGAGCTGGACTGGAAGAGGAACAGCTGAGATTAGAACCCGGCGCCCATATGGAATGCCGGTGAGCCACGTTGCTGGCCTGATAAAATCTACCCCCCACCAAGATTTATTGTATTTGAAAGGCAGAGTTAGAGAGAGAAAGGGAGAGTTCTTACAGCCATTAATTGACTCACCAAATGGCCGCAATAGCTGGGGCTAGGCCAGGCCAAAACCAGGAACCAAGAGCTCCATCAGGGTCTCCCACTTGGATGCTGGGGCCCAGGGACATGGGGCCATCCTCCACTGCTTTCCCAGTTGCATTAGCAGGGAGATGGATCAGAATTGGAGTAGCTTGGACTTGAACTGGCACCCATTTGGGAAGCTGCCATCACAGGTAGTGGCCTAACCTGCTACACCACAACACTGGTTTCTGGGGATAGAATTCTTTTTTTTTTTTTTAAGATTTATTTATTTATTTATTTGAAAGTCAGAGTTACACAGAGAGAAGGAGAGGCAGAGAGGGGGTCTTCCATCTGCTCCCATCACTCCCCAGTTGGCCTCAACGGCTGGAGCTGCACCGATCTGAAGCCAGGAGCTATGAGCTTCTTCCAGGTCTCCCATGTGGGTATAGGGGCCCAAGGCCTTGGGCCGTCCTCTACTGCTTTCCTAGGCCATAGCAGAGAGCTGGAATGGAACTGGAGCAGCCGGGAGTTGAACTGGCATCCACATAGGATGCTGGCACTGCAGGCGGTGGCTTTCCCTGCCAGGCCACTGTGCCGGCCCCAGGGATAGAATTCTAACTTGGTTGTATTTTCCGTCGCCACTTTGAAAGCATTGCTCTTACAATCCTATATCCAGGGTTTCTATTGAGAACTCTAACTGTTCAGGTTCTGACCTGTTGTCTGTCACTTTTTCCTTCTTGCTGGAAGTTTTTATGAATTTCCTGTGTTCTAAAAGTTCTGAAACTTAACTACAATGTACTTTTCTGTGGGTCTGTTTTTGTCCATTTTTGGAGGTACTTGTTGAGCTCATTTTACTGGAAATCTTGCCAAGTTAGGATCATTTCTGTTTTATCCTTCTGTTCTCTCTGGAATTTCTAAAAGTTCATTTCTAGAAAGTTAATTCCTGATGCCAGCACTGTGGCATAGCAGGTAAAGCTGCTACCTACGAAACTGGAATCTGGGACCGGCGCTGTGGTGTAGCAGATAAAGCCACCGCCTGCAGTGCCGACATCCCTTATGGGTGCCAGTTCATGTTCCGGCTGCTGCACTTCCGATCCAGCTCTCTGCTATGGCCTGGGAAAGCAATGGAAGATGGCCCAAGTCCTTGGACCCCTGCACCCATGTGGGAGACCTGGAAGAAGCTCCTGGCTTCGGATTGGCTGCTCTGGCCGTTGCAGCCAGTTGGGGAGTGAACCAGTGGATGGAAGACCTTTCTCTCACTCTCTCTCTCTGCCTCTCCTTCTCTCTCTGTGTAATTCGGACTTTCAAATAAATAAATCTTTATTAAAAAAAAAAAAGATACTGGAATCCAATATGAGTCCTGCTTCATATCCTGGCTGCTCCATTTCTGATCCAGCTCCCTGCTAATGGCTTGGGAAAAGCAGTGGAAGATGGCCCAAATGCTTGAGCCCCTGCTACATACATGGGAGACCTGGAAGAAGCTTCTGGCTACTGGCTTCTGCCTGGCTGAACACTGGTCATTGTGGCCATCTGGGGAGTGAACCAGCGGATAAGGTCTCTCTGTGTTCCTCTCTCTAACTCTGACTTTCAAATAAATAAATAAATCTTTTATTAAAAAAAGTTAACTTGTATAGCTTCATTTTTGTTCTTTGAATGATCCTTTTAAAAACATAATATCTTGTTTCATAATTGTAAATATCTGTTTCTCAAGGTTACTTTTTGTTTGGTCTGCATCCTAGTTTTTCTCAAGTGTTATATCATTTTTTTTTTTTAAAGATTTCTTTTATTTGAAGGGTAGAATTGCAGAGAGAGATAGAGAGAGAGAGAGAGAGAGAGAGAGAGAGAGAGAGAGCTATTTTCCATCTGCTCACTCACTCCCCAAATGGCCACAACACCCAGGCTGGGCCAGACCAGGCCAGAGCCAGGAGCCAGAGCTTCATTCAGGTCTCCTACGTGGCTGACAGGGGCCCAGGGATTTGGCCATCTTCTGCTGCTTTTACAGGTGGATCAGCAGGGAGCTGGATCAGAAGTGAAGCAGCTGGGAGTCCAACAAGCATTTGAGCTGCTGGCATGGCAGCTGGCGGCTTAACCTGCTACGCCACAACGCTGGCTCCTTACTTCTTGTTATTTTTCTTAAAAGATTTGTTTATTTTATTTGTAAGGTAGAGTTACAGAAAGAGGGAGAGGGAGAGAGAGAGAGAGAGAGAAAGAGAAAGATAAAGATCCTCCATCCATTGATTTACTCCCCAAATGGCCACAGTGTCCAGAGTTGGGCCGATCCAAAGACAGGAGCCAGGAGCTTCTTCCAGGTCTCCCACACGGGTGCAGGAGCCCAAGGACTTGGGCCACCCTCCACTGCCTTCCCAGGCACATTAGCAGAGAGCTGGATCGGAAGTGGAGCAACCAGGACTTGAAACAGCATCCATATGAAATGCTGGCACTGTAGGTGGTGAGTTTACCTGCTATGCCACAGTACCAGCTACTATTTGTTGATTCTTCTTCTTCTTCTTTTTTTTTTTTTTTTTTTTTTTTGACAGAGTGGTCAGTGAGAGAGAGACAGAGAAAAAGGTCTTCCTTTTTCCGTTGGTTCACCCCCAAATGGCCGCTGTGGCCTGTGCGCTGCGGCCGGCGTACCACGCTGATCCGAAGCCAGGAGCCAGGTGCTTCTCCTGGTCTCCCATGCGGGTGCAGGGCCCAAGCGCTTGGGCCATCCTCCACTGCACTCCCGGGCCATAGCAGAGAGCTGGACAGGAAGAGGAGCGACCAGGACAGAATCCGGCGCCCCGACCGGGACTAGAACCCGGTGCCAGCGCCGCAGGCAGAGGATTAGCCTGTTGAGCCGTGGTGGCGGCCTATTTGTTGGTTCTTAAGAGACTTTTGCTGATTATGGTCGTTTTAATTTTTTTTTCTTGTAAAATATATGTAACATAAAATTCCTCATTTCATGCATTTTAAATATATAATTTAGCAGCATTAAGTACATTCATATTGTTGTATACTGTCCATCTCAGAATTTTTCTATAGTTCTGTTCACATTAAACATTAACTCCATTCTCCCTACTCCTCAGACCCTGGCAACCACCATTTTTTCTCTTGTTATAAATTTGATTGCTTTAGGCTCTTCATATAAGTGGAAGCATGTGACAAGTATCCTTTTATGTTTGGCTTATTTCTCTTAGCACCATGTCTTTAAATGTAGGATTTTGTTTTTGGTTTTTTATAACTTAAGTACCAAATATCAGATAAATGGTTAATTTTTTTTTGTCTTTATTTATTTGAAAGAGTTACACAGAGAGGTAGAGAGAGGGGGGGGGGGGTCTTCCATCTGATGGTTCACTCCCCAGATGGCCACAATGGCTGGAGCTGCGCCAGTCCGAAGCCAGGAGCCAGGAGCTTCCTCTGGGTCTCCCGTGTGGATGCAGAGGCCCAAGTTCTTGGCCCATCTTCTACTGCTTTCCCAGGCCATAGCAGAGAGCTGGCCTGGAAGAGGTGCAGCCAGGTCTCAAACCGGCGCCCATATGGGATGCTGGCACTTCAGGCCGGGCATTAACCCACTACACCATAGTGCTGGCACCTAAATGGTTACTTTTTAAATTTATTTATTTGAGAGACAGACTGAGTTCCCATATATGCTGGTTCACTCTGCAGATACCTGCAGTGGCCCACAACTAAGGCCAAAGATGGGATCCAGGAACTCATTCTGTCTCCTATCATCATCCCTGCTGCCTTGTGTCTGAATTAGCAGGAAGCTGGAGTCATGAGTGGAGCTAGGACGAAGACCCTGTGATCCAGGATGTGGGCATCTCTTAGTTGGTGTTTAACTGCGAGAGCACACGTTTACACCAGCCCCCTTTTTATTATTATGTTTCCATTTGAGAGACAGAGAATGTGCACACTCCCATCCCCTGGTTTCCCCTCAGAGACCCACCATGGCTGGGGCTGAAGCCAATAGCTAGAATCTGAATTCAGGAGCTCAACTACTCTGAGTTATCATCACCTGTTGCCTCTCAAGGTGTGTGACAGCAGGAATCAGGAATGCAGCCAGACTCAAACCCAGGCAGTTCCCTGTGGGGATGGACACCCCAACCAGAACCTTAACTTCTAGGCCCAAAGCTCACCCACATAGTTTTTCATGATATGCATTTCCCATGAATTTTTTGATGACCCCTTGTATTTACCCTTTGGCTCAGCTCTAATACTTTTAGGAATTTACCCCAAAGCTAATACTTCTAACATTATAAAAATATATGCATATTCATTGCATCATTATTGGTAATAGCAAAATATTAGAAGAAACTTAAAAACTCTACATAGCTGATTGCCTGGGTAAACTATTGGATATATAGGAATACACACAAAGATAAAAAGTAATGAGGGTGCTCGCTTTGGCAGCACATATACTAAAAAAAGTAATGTGGAAGAGCTCTATAAATCAAAATAGTGATTTTCAGGATATCTTGTTAGCATGCGTGTAGTTTGCTGCCTCTTATATGAGAAAGAAATGCATGAGATGTGAGTGTCCTAATTGATGGTTTAACTGCCCAGCCAGATGCCCACCTCAGCCTTTTATGGTTTTATTTTTAAAGATGTGTTTATAGGACCGGTACTGTAGTGTAGTAGGCTAAGCTAAGCTACTACTAAACCTGCAGCACTGGCATCCCATATGGGCGCTGGTTCCTGCCCTGGGTGCTCCTCTTCCGATCCAGCTCTCTGCTATGACCTGGGAAAGCAGTAGAAGATGGCCTGAGTGCTTGACCTTCGTAGAAGACTTGGAAAATGTTCCTGATTCCTGGCTTCAGATTGGCTCAGCTCCAGGTGTTGTGACCATTTGGGGAATGAACCAGCAGATGAAAGACCTTTCTCTCTATCTGTAACTCTACCTCTCAAATAAATAGATAAAAATCTAAAAAAAAAAAAAAATTATTTACTTGAAATGTAAAGTTGGAGGAAGAGAAAGAGAGCAAGAGCAAGTGCATGCTAACTCCCATCCGCTGGATCATTCCCCAAATGGCCTGAATGGCCAGGGCCGGGCCAGGTGAAATCTAGAAACCTGGAACTCCATCTGGGTCTCCCACATGGGTGACCAAGGCCCAATCACTTAAGTCATCTTCTGCTGCCTTCCAGGTGAAGTACCAGGGAGCTGAATGTGAAGTGGAGCAGCTGGGACTTGAACTAGTGTTCATTTAGGATTCTGGTATCACAGGCAGAGGCTTAACCCACTGTGCCACAAGTCAACTCCAGCCCTTTGTGTTTGTATGTAGTTTGGCAGTTTGTAGAATAGTAACTTCAGTAGTTGATTGTGATATCTTAATCTACTTGCCTTTTTTTAAAACTTTTTATAAAACTTACTTTATTATCAATTATTTTATCTATCCTAGTATCTCGAAAAAGGAAAGCCAAGAACTGGGAGGATGAAGACTTTTATGATAGTGATGATGATACATTCCTTGATCGTACTGGTCTGGTTGAGAAGAAGCGACTAAATCGAATGAAGAAAGCTGGGAAAATTGATGAGAAACCAGAGACCTTTGAATCACTGGCAAGTTTTATTTATAGAAGTACTTATTTTTTTTTTTTTTATTAAAAAGACTTTGTGTATTTGAGAGGTAGACTTACAGACAGAGAGAGGGAGAGACAGAGAGAAAGGTCTTCCATCTTCTGGTTCACTCCCCAAATAGCTGCAATGTCTGGAGCTGGGCCGATCTGAAGCCAGGAGCTTCTTCTAGGTCTCCCACAGGGGTGCAGGGGCCCAAGGACTTGGGCCATCTTCCATTGCTTTCCCAGGCCATAGCAGAGAGCTGGATCAGAAGAAGAGCAGTCAGGACTTGAACCGGTGCCCATATTGGATGCCAGCTCCGGGCTTAGCCTGCTACGCCATGGCGCCGGCCCCTGGAGTTTATATTTTTAAATAAAATAATACTGTATTTAAATCTTTTAACTGTTGAAGCATAAGCATTGAAATTGGTACTGAGGTGTAGTTTTTAATGCTCTGTATATTTGATGGTAATAAACAACTAGTCTTATCCAAGTTGTTGCTCCTAGAGACTTTCCTCCATGCTGGTACTGATCTATTAATAAAAGTTTTTTGGGTATGATTTCACCCCTAAAAAAAAGAAGTAAAATTTCCAAGTTAAGGCATCTGAGGTAAAATTGACTAGTCAAGAAGAATCAAAGGAATTGTTAGGAGTATGGTGTGATAATAATCAAACAGAATGTCCTTCATGAAATTACTGTAAGGTGGCATGAATTAAAACTGTATTTAGTATGTTCAGAGCTTAAAACATTACCCAATATCTATCCTTTCTTTTTTTTTTTTTTCCCAAAGATTTCTTTTATTTATTTGAGAGGCAGAGTTACAGAGAGAGGGAGAGACAGAGAGAAAGGTTTTCCATCCACTGGTTCACAACCCAAACAGCCACAGTAGCCGGAGCTGGGCCAATCTGAAGCCAGGAGCTTCTTCCAGGTCTCCCATGTGGATGCTGGGGCACAAGTACTTGAGCCATCTTCCACTGCTTTCCCAGGCCTTCAGCAGGGAGCTGGATTGGAAATGGAGCAGCCGGGACTTGAACTGGTGCCCACAAGGAATGCCAACACCACAGGCAGAGGCTTAGCCTACTCTGCCACAGAGCCAGCCCCTATCCTTTCTATTGATCAATGAAGACAAATGCCTTGAACTCTTTCTTTTGCGTAAAATAGAGTGATTCATTCTGTTTAATTCTGAGTTTGTTAACTCAGAAATTGATTCAATTCAAATTGAATAAACAAATGAAAGTGTTAACTCCATAAGAAGCTGATATAGTGTGAAAGATTTAACATTTGTTAACCCTGTTGGTTTGGGTGTTACAGGTTGCAAAGTTAAATGATGCTGAAAGGGAACTCTCTGAAATTTCTGAGAGGCTGAAAGCCTCGAGCAGAGGTAAGGCGTTCATCATCGTTTATTGAGCACGTGTGTTATACAGTGCCCTGAACTGGACCCTGGCTACATTGGTTAGTAGGATATGTCCTACACAATATGGAGACTTTCTAAGGGACCATATAGCATTTTAGATCTAGAAAGAGCATTATAAATCATTTCATTTAACCTTTTTATGTAGTAGATAAGGCAAATGAAGACCACAGAGACAAAATATTTTCCCAAGCTCTCCCAGCTTTAACCTGTTTTGTATTCCGTTATGTTAGTGAGCTCTGTGTGGACGCTGACTGGACCATCTTTCTAAACGTGTTACCCCTCTCTTGTGTAGCTCTATCAGAGTCACCGTCTCAGGATTCTTTGGATGCATTCATGTCAGAAATGAAATCAGGAAGTTCATTAGATGGTGTGTCCCGGAAGAAACTTCACCTGAGAACTTTTGAACTGAGGAAAGAACAACAGAGACTTAAAGGGCTAATAAAAATCGTAAAGCCAGCAGAGATTCCAGAACTAAAAAAGTAAGTCTTAGCTATGTTTGGAATTTTACATAAGCATGATAGCAAAGAGAACATTTTGAATTGTCCTTTAATAACTGTGTAATAGAACAATAACAAAAGCAACCCTTAAAGCAAGGGAGGGGGTGGTTTTTCCTGCCACAGGCCATGTGGATATTTATAGCATTATTCATGGGCCATATAAAATTATTAATTTAAAAATTAGCCTGGTTTAGATTTATCGAATTTCCCTGTGGTTGCCTTGGCAGCGCCAGACCGAATGTTTCATAGGCCTTACTTCACAGGCCAGACATGCCCCACCCTGCCAGCACAGAAGGCAGTGGTTTCATACAGTTGCTAAAAACCTATTTCGTTTGTGAAATACAGACTGCTGGTAGATTTTCAGGGAAAACTGCATTGATTCCTGGTTTGTTGGAAGGCTCCAAAGATTTTTACTTAAGTCTTTTAAGTACATAATAAACTTCTTTAAATAACAATATGCTCAAAAGGCTAATTTTTCTCATATAGAAAGACCTATAAATAATAAGTAGATATAATCACCCACTCAAGAGAAAAATAGGAAAAGGGTATCAACTGACAGGCCACAGAAAAAGAAATGCGAATGACTTTTAACTATATAAAAATTGATCCACCTCAGTCAAAAGACAAATACAATTCCTACAATGTAATACCATTTTTATCTATGAAATTGACAGATTCATTATGTGTGATAGTACACTGATGAGGCTGGGATGAAAAGGCATTTTCTTTTTTTTTTTTTTTTTTAAGATTTATTTATTTGTTTGAAAGAGTTACAGAGAGGAGAGGCAGAGAGAGAAAGAGAGAGAGGTCTTCCATCCACTGGTTCACTCCCCAACTGGCTGCAATGCCCAGAGCGCACTGATCTGTAGCCAGGAGCCAGGAGCCTCCTCTGGATTTCCCACGTGGGTGCAGGGGCCCAAGGATTTGGGCCATCTTCTACTGCTTTCCCAAGCCATAGCAGAGAGCTGGATCGGAAGAGGAGCAACTGGGACATGAACTGGCGCCCATATGGAATGCCGGCACTGCAGGCGGCAGCTTTACCTGCTACACCATAGCACCAGCTCTGAAAAGACATTTTCTAACATTGTTGAAGAGCAAATTAATGCGTTCCCTGTACTGGACAAACTGACAGTGTCTATCCTGATTACAAATGCAAATGCCCTTTGAACTGTTTCATTTCTAGGAATCTGTCCCTCATATTCTCAAGAAATGAAAATATATTGCAGCATTGTTTGTAGTAAAAGATTAGAAATCACTCATGTTTATCAAAAGAAATGGGTTAAATAAGTTATAATAGGAGCAGGCATGTGGCACACACAGCAGGTTAAGCCACCACTTGGGATACCTGCATCCCATATAAGAATCCCTGGTTGAATCCTTGCTATTCCATTCTTCTCATCCCTGATGATGGGCCTGGGAAACAGCAGATGACGGCCCAACTGCTTGGAAGACCTGGATGGGATTCCTGGCTCCTTTGGCCTGGCCCAACCCTGGCTATTGTGGGCATTTGGGGAATGAGCCAGCACAGACAATGTCTCTCTCTTTCTCTCTCTCTCTTTCAAATAAATAAATAAATAAATACAACTTAAAAAAATAAATTATAATGTAATATATAATAATGCATGTATATATGTATTATGTATCTAGATATATGGTAGAACTTTTTTAATACTGTAAAAGAAAAAATGAGGCGGCCGGCGCCGCGGCTCAATAGGCTAATCCTCCGCCTGCGGCGCGGGCACCCTGGGTTCTAGTCCTGGTCAGGGCGCCGGTTTCTGTCCCAGTTGCCCCTCTTTCAGTCCAGCTCTCTGCTGTGGCCTGGGAATGCAGTGGAGGATGGCCCAAGTTCTTGGGCCCTGCACCGGCATGGGAGACCACGAGAAGCACCTGGCTCCTGGCTTCGGATCAGCGAGATGCGCCGGCCGCAGCGGCCATTGGAGGGTGAACCAACGGCAAAAGGAAGACCTTTCTCTCTCTCTCTCTCACTATCCACTCTGCCTGTCAAAAAAAAAAAAAAAAACCTAAAAGAAAAAATGAGGCAACTATTTAGGTGGAACCATTGTCAAGATATACTAAAAGCCAGGTGCAGAACAGTATGTATAACAGGTGCTGTCAAAAAAAAAAAAAAAATGGTGATAGGAACTGGCACTGTTGTGTAGCAGGTAAAGCCACTGCCTGCAGTGCTGGCATCCCAAATGGACACCAGTTCAAGTCCTGGCTGCTATACTTCCGATCCAGCTCTCTGCTGTGACCTGGGAAATCAGTAGAAGATGGCCCAAGTCCTTGGGCCCTTGCACCCATGTGTGAGACCTGAAAGAAGCTCTGGGCTCCTGGCTTCAGATCAGTCCAGCCCTGGCTGTTGTGATCATTTGGGGAGTGAACTAGTGGATGGAAGACCTCTCTTTCTCTCTGTGCCTCTGCCTCTCTGTAACTCTGCCTTTCAAATAAATATGTAAATCTTAAAAAAAAAAAAATGGTGGTAGGTGAAAAATAGGTGGGTAAGTGGACTACTGCCTGTGAATACATTGGATCTGTTTAGGTCAGAGTCCCTAAAACCTGACTGTGAGATAAGGATCCTACTACAGATGATTTATTGAGAGAATGCTTTCATTGGAAATCTAAATGGGAGTGGGAGAAGCAGGATAGAGCAGGGGGAAGAAACTGGGTAAAGATGTGGCTTTAGGGTCCAGCGCTGTGGCGCAGTGGGTAAAGCTGCCACCTCAAGTGCCAGCATCTCATATGGGTGCCAGAGTCCTGGATGCTACACTTCCGATCCAGCTCTCTGCTATGGCCTGGTAAGGCAGTGGAAGATGGCCCAAATTCTTGGGCCCTGCACCTGCGTGTGGGGCCTGGAGGAAGCTCCTGGCTCCTGGCTTCAGATTGGCACAATCCAGCTGTTGTGACCATTTAGGGAGTGAACCAGTGGATGGAAGACCTCTCTCTGTCTCTGCCTCTCTCTGTGACTGTCTTTCAAATAAATAAAATAAATATTTTTTTTAAGTTTTTTTTTTGTAAAAGATTTATTTTATTTATTTGAAAGACAGCATTATAGAGAGAGAAAGAGGGAAAGACAGAGATCTTCCATCCACTGATTCACTCCCCGAATGGCAGATGCCGGCACCCATATGGGACACTGGCACTGCAGGTAACAGCTTTATCTGCTACACCACAGCACCATCCCCAATTTTGTAATCCTTTAACTTGATAATGAGTCCCTCCGCATGTTCTACACTAGATGATATTAGTCCACATCCTTTAGAGTTTCCACTCCTGTCAGTCTGTGTGTTTCCTGGTTTTTCCTCTCTTTGGATACTGGCTTAGATGCTGTCTGTGATGGGTCTTCAAAAGATTTGTGTAAATGTGTATGCTGAAAAACTATGCTTGAGCTTAAAATATTTTTGCACCATAATAAACTCATCTTTTAGGGGCCGGCGCTGGCGTCCCATATGGGTGCTGGGTTCTAGTCCCAGTTGCTCCTCTTCTAGTCCAGCTCTCTGCTGTGGCCCAGGAGGGCAGTGGAGGATGGCCCAAGTGCTTGGGCTCCTGCACCCGTATGGGAGACCAGGAAGAAGCACCTGGCTCCTGGCTTTGGATTGGCGCAGCACCGGCTGTAGCAGCCATCTGGGGCGTGAACCAATGGAAGGAAGACCTTTCTTTCTGTCTCTCTCTCTCTCACTCTATATAACTCTACCTGTCAAAAAAAAAAAAACAAAAAAAACCTCATCTTTTAATTCCATTTTCTGTGTTTTTCAAAAATATATTTTTAAAAATATTTATTTATTTATTTGAAAATCAGAGTTACACAGAGAGAGAAGAGGCAGAGAGAGAGGTCTTCCATCCGATGGTTCACTCCCCAATTGGCCGCAATGGCTGGAGCTGTGCTGATCCGAATCCAGGAACCAGGAGCTTCTTCCAGGTCCCCCAAGCGGGTGCAGGGGCCCAAGGACTTAGACTATCCTCTACCGCCCTCCCAGGCTACAGCAGAGAGCTGGATTGGAAGAGGAGCAGCTGGGTCTCGAACCCGAGCCCATATGGTATGCCGGCACTTCAGGCCAGGGCATTAACCTGATGCGCCACAGCTCTAGCCCCAAAAGTGTATTTGTTTGAGAGGCAGAGCTCCCATCCACTGGTTCCCTCCCCAAAATGCTGACAATAATCAGACCAGAGGCTGGAGCCTCAAGAACCAGGAACTCAATCCAGATCTCTCAAGTGGATGGTAGGGACCCAACTACTTGAGCCTTTCACCTACCACCTCCAGAGTCTATATTGGCAGGAAGCTAGATTCAGAAGCCAGAGCCAGGTATTGAACCCAGGCACTCCAGTATGGGACAAGACTTGGGAAAAGAAGTGGCAAGTGAGGCTTCATGATGGGGCAGGGCGGTCAGTTTCTGACAGGGGTCACTGTGTGTCAGCAGAGTCAGTACTGTCCTTACTCTGCACTTTGCATGGCTGTCCCAAGGTCCAAGTGAAGAAAGCATAGGGCTTTCTTCCTTGGTCTAAGGTAGTTGTTCTAAGTTTTCCTCCTTTGGGATTTCTGCTGGTTAAGACACCGGTTAGGATGCCCATGTCCCACATCAGAGTGCCTGAGCTTAATGCTTGGTTCTTTTTTTTTTTTTTGACAGGCAGAGTGGACAGTGAGAGAGACAGAGAAAAAGGTCTTCCTTTTGCCGTTGGTTCACCTTCCAATGGCCGCCGCGGCTGGCGCACTGCATTGATCCAAAGCCAGGAGCCAGGTGCTTCTCCTGGTCTCCCATGCAGGTGCATGGCCCAAGGACTTGAGTCATCCTCCACTGCCTTCCCGGGCCATAGCAGAGAGCTGGCCTGGAAGAGGGGCAACCGGGACAGAATCCGGTGCCCCGACCGGGACTAGAACCCGGTGTGCCGGCGCCGCAAGGTGGAGGATTAGCCTGTTGAGCCACGGCGCCAGCCGATGCTTGGTTCTTACATTGACTCTGGCCTCCTGCTAATACAGACCCTGTGAGCCAGCAGTGATGGCTCAAGTACTTAGTGGATGCATTCTTGTGTCCTGCTTCAGCCTAGCCCAGCCCCAACCATTGTGGGCATTTGGGGAGTGAACCAGTAGTGCTTCTCAAATAAATAAAAAATAGAAGTTTTCCTCTGTTTCCTCATGCTGTCTTCTCATTGTCACCTCTAACTACTCAGTATTTTGTCAGCACAACTGCCATCCCTTTGGTTTTTGTTCTGTTCTCTGCACCCTTTCGTATTTTCTACTTACTCTCTCTCCTTTTTGTTCTTCTGCATTACTCTAGTAGGCTTAGCATTTGTAACTATCTCCAGCCAATGAGAGTGTTGACAGGTTCACCGGTTGCAATGTCTCTCCCTGTTTCTTTGTTGTTATTCACCATATGGGATATCCTCTCCACCTGTACACACACTTTTTTTTTTCCCCATTTTTTCTGAAAGGCAGAGTGAGAAATAGAGCTCTTCCATCTGCTGGTTCACTCCCCAAATGCCTGTGACAGTCAGGGCTGGGATAGACTGAAACCAGGATCCTGGAACTTTGTCCTGGTTTACCACTTAAGTGGCAGGCACTTAAGTACTTAACCAACCATCTGCTGTCTCTCAGGGTGTCCGTTAACAGGAAGCTGTATCAGAAATGGAGTAGCTGAGACTTGAACCAAGCACTCCAAAATGGGGTGTGAGTATCCCAAGTGGGGAATTAAGCTGCTGTGACAAATGCCTGCCACACTTTTTTAAAATTATTTCTGTGCTCAGAATTGTTATACATTGTTTTTTTTTTTTTTTTTATGGAACGCTTCACGAATTTGCGTGTCATCCTTGCGCAGGGGCCATGCTAATCTTCTCTGTATCGTTCCAATTTTAGTATATGTGCTGCCGAAGCGAGCACAGAATTGTTATACATTGTAAGGCGTTCTTTGGAGGCTGGTGGGCAATAGGACTTGATACCATGGATCCATCTCCTGCTGATTAGTGAAGATAGGGTCGTGCTTAGACATTTCCCTGCACCAGTGACCTTTGTACTGTGGTTATCATTGATGAATATGAAGTCACCTAGCACATTGCAAGTGACTAGACTCAAGGAACAACCTCATCTTGCCCTTAATAGCTCTGTCTATGACGATCAGCACTGTCATTGTCCATTCAAGCTCTGCTGGCTTGAATGCCTCTTTCTAATTATTATATGCTTAGAGATACTTGTTTTATGGTAGTTTTTGTTTTGCCAGAAATTTGTCAATGTCATGGTATTTTTAGATAAAACCTTGGAGTCATTGGAATAGACATGTATAATTTTTCTTTCTAGGACTGAGAGTCAGACTACAGGTGCAGAAAACAAAGCTAAAAAGCTTACATTGCCTCTCTTTGGTGCCATGAAAGGAGGAAGCAAATTCAAATTAAAAACTGGAACTGTAGGGGTAAGTTGTGAAGCAGTGTTAAATTTTTAGCTCTTGAGTTAATACTGAGCAAATTTTTCTTTCAAAAAAGTAAGAATGACTCATTCTAGAGTGATGTGAAGAATGACCATGGGCTGGTGTGATCACATGTTTTCCAGGACTTGGTTCTTGGGGTTTTTGTTCAGCTTAGAGGATCAAAACTTGGTAAATGGATTCATGCCAATAGATTTGCAAGTAATTGATTTGTAAGTTAGGATGCCAGTTTATTAATCTCTAGTGAATGTTCTATTTAAGAATTGGTCTCCTGGTTTGGGCATTTGGTAATTAGCAAGACTGAATCTCATATCAAAATGCTTGGGTTGTGGGCTTTTTGTTTTTCATTTTACTTGAAATACAGACAAATCTCCCATCCACTGGTTCACTCTCCAAATGTCTCTAACAGCCAGGACTGGGCCAGGCTTAAGCCAGGAGCCTGGAGCTCAATCTGGGTCTTGTATGTGGGTGGCAAAATCCCAAATACTTGAGCCATCATCCTCTGCCTTCCAGGATGCACAACTACAGGAAGCTGGATTGGAAGAGGAGGAGCCAAGACTGGACAGGCAGTCTGATAGGGGATGTGGATGTCCCTAGTAGCTATTTAACCACTGCACAGAATGCCTGCCCCCAGAGCGCCTGGGTTTGAGTCCAGGCACTACTGCTGATTCCAGGTTCCTGCTGATACACACCCTGGGAGGCAGCAGGTGATAGCTTGTATCCCTGGGTCCCTGTCACCTATGTGGGAGACTGAGGAGTTCCAGGTTCCTGGCTTTGGCCTGGCTCAGTCCTGGCTATTCCAGGCAGCTGGGTGGTTAATCAGTGAACTGAAAAGTCTCTCTGTCTTCTCTGCCTTTCCAATAAATTTTACAATCACATTTTTAAAGGAGGGTCTCTTGCATTAAATGCTTTTCCCTGGAGGATAGATTTAATATTCAGACTGAACCAACACTTGTAACAACACAGTGAGTACACCTGCCTCTGCCATATGATTTTCCTCACTTCATTTAATCCTCTCAACACCTTACGGCATGTGGGAATTACTACCTCTTACAGATGATGAAAGAGTGGTTAAACACCAGATCACACCATCATTGTGTAACAGTCAGATCCAGCTCTCTGCCTCTTGAATTTTATGGTCTTTCTGTCCTCCTGTAATACCTCACTGGTGTATGTTTTTGCTTTATGTACATTCCTATTCATAGGTTCAGTTTTTACAAGGTTTTCATCACCCCCGAAGAGCTGAACCTTTATTAGTTTGGTAGGACTGATACCACAGACTGGGTGGCTTACACACAAAATCTGTGTCTTGCAGTCTTAGAGGCTGGAGCTGCACGATCGAGATGTTAGCAGGAGTGGTTTCCAGGAAGGCCTTCCTCCTGGACCTGCAGGGGCTGCCTTCTGGCTGCCTCCTCACATGGTTATCCCTTGGCAGGCAGGCCCATGTGTCTCCTCTTACAGTGACACCAGTCATATTGGCGTAGGGCCCTACCCTAAAGGTTTGGTTTTAACTTGATCAGTTTATAAAGAACCCATCTGCAAATGAAGTCACGTTTGGAGGTACTGGGGGTTGGGACTTCGATCATGAATTTTGGAGGGACATAGTTTAGCCCTAACATCTTCAAGAAGGTTAAACTTCCCTATGGTGGCAGAGGTTTGAGGTCCCAGCTATACAAATGTATTCCCAGATGGAATTCCCAGTTCCTGGCTTTGGCCTAGCCCAGCATCTGCTGATGTGGCTGTTTGGGGGTGTGAACCAATGAATGGAAGATGTCTCTCTCTCTTTCTCTCCCCTGCCTTTGTAACTCTGCCTTTAAAACAAACAAACAAAAAACAACTGTTTTGAAATGAACATATTCTGCACAAGTCCATAGTTTACCTTAGATGGAGGCTTTTCTGTGGAGAGAGGAAGTGATGAAGGTTGAAGAGGGTATTTATGTTTGAAATAAAATACTTTCCTAAACTGCTTTCCTTAAATGATTACTGAACTAAATCCTATTTTAGAAAATTATGTAATCAAGATATATTTTGGTACCTTCTCCATATTATATAACCATGATCAATTTTTTTCTAGTAAGCACTTTTGTTGAAAGGACTTTTTTTTAAAAAAAGATTTATTTATTTATTTGAAAAAAAGAGTTAGAGAGAGAGAAAGAGACAGAGTGATCTTCTAAATGCTGGTTTACTCCCAAAATGGCCACAATGGCCAGAGCTGGGCCAGGCCGAAGCCAGGAACCAGAAGCTTCTTCCAGGTCTCTCACATAGGTACAGGGGCCCAAACACTTGGGCCAGCCTCCACTGCTTTCCCAGGCACATTAGCAGGGAGCTGGATCAGAAATAGAGCAGCCAGGACTTGAACCAGAGTCCACATGGGATGTGGTATTGCAGGCAGTGGCTTTACTCACTACAGCACAACACCAGCCCTGAAAGGCCTTGATTAGAATATTTGGACTTATTTTTTGAGAAATTTCTTCCTTTCTTTAGGATATGTTTTACTGATTTACTTATCTTGTTTCCTTGAAAAAACAGTTCAGATTTCTTTCTTAGGAATGTTTGGTTTACTCCCTAGAAGATTTTAAAATAAATTAAAATCAAGAGGTGTAAGAGGACAGAATTCTTGTAGTTATTACTCACTGGATATAAATGTTAGTTTCCTACAAGCTGTTCCATCCACTGGTTTACTCCCCAGATTGCTGCAACAGCCAGGGCTGAGCCAGGCCAAAGCCAGGAGCCAGGAACTTCATCCAGGTCTCCCACATGGGTGGCAGAGGACCAAGTATTTGGACCATCTTCCGCCGCTTTCTCAGGCCATTAGCAGGGAGCTAGATCAAAAGTAGAGTAGGGGCAGGTGCAGTGTTGTAGTAGGTTAAGCTTCTACCTGTGGTGCTGGCATCCCCTGTGGGTGTTGTTTCATGTCCCGGCTCCTCCTCTTCCATTCCAGCTCTCTGCTATGGCCTGGGAAAGCAGTAGAAGATGGTACAAGTGCTTGGTCCCCTGCACCCGCACGGGAGACCCATAAGAAGCTCCAGGCTCCTGGCTTTGGATTGGACCAGGTCCGGCCATTGCGGCCATAAAAAGAGTAGAGTAGCTGGGACTTAAACTGGTGCCTATCTGAGATGCTGAAGTCACAGGGGCGGCTTTACTCCTACACCACAGTGCCAGACCTAATAATCTTTTGACCCTAGAAACTAATAAAGATACTTGTTAAGGGTCCATAGATGGACATTCTCATGTCAAAGTCCTGCTTCCAGGAATCTTCTGTGGGGTTTATTAGTGTAGATAAGAGACATTCCACAAGTTTGGCTTCACTTCCTTGAGGAAATTTGTCTCTTTTTATCATCATGGTTTTGTTTCCCCCCTAGAGGTTACCCCCCAAACGCCCAGAACTCCCTCCAACTCTAATGAGAATGAAGGATGAGCCTGAAGTAGAAGAGGAAGAGGAAGAGGAAGAAGAAGAAGAAGAGAAAGAAAAGGAAGATCATAAAAAGCAAAACTTGGAGGATGACAGTAGGCTACAGCAGGAGACCGAGCCAGAAACAGTGCAGGAAACAAATCCTCTCCAAGAACTCACAAGTTCTAAAGAAACAAAAACCCCTGGTAATGTCTCTTCTTCCTGTGCTGTTCAGTGGGGCAGTTATGCTAATACGATAGGACTGAAAAAGCAAAGCCAGTTCTTGTCTGTTTACATTGACCCTGCAGTGGAGATGCACTTCTTGGTTGTCTTCCTTTGATTGCCAGTCATTACTTATCTCTGTTGCAAATTAAGAGCAAACATTGCCAATTTGTTCCAGAAATACAGAAAATTGAAAGCTGTGGAATCTGAAGCCATAGCTGCTGTGGAATAATCCTGAGCTGTGGCCACTTTATGATTTCGAGTAGGGCAGACAGTAGAGCCTAATCAAGTTGGTCTCACTCTTAAGTCTCCCCTTACTCATTTTTCCTGCATCCATAATTGTACCTACTGGACTAAGGTTCTCAAGAAGGATCAAACTTCATTCCTATTTTTATTTATACTACCTAGTGAACAACCTAGCATATGGTATTCCCACACTTTGGCAAAGATTTAATAAAAATGTTTAAAGAAGGAATTGATTGATTTTAAATGTATTTTTTTCTGATTGTGAAAGGAATATGGGTTCATTTCATTTATTTATTTTTTAAGATTTTATTTATTTATTTGAGAAGTAGAATTACAGACAGTGAGAGGGAGAGACAGAAAGTATTGCATCCGCTGGTTCACTCCTCAAATGGCCGCAATGGCCAGACCTGGTCCAGTCTGAAGCCAGGAGCCAGGATCTTCCTCTGGGTCTCCCATGTGAGTGCAGGAACCCAAGCACTTGGGCCATCTTCTACTGCTTTCCCAGGCCATAGCAGAGAGGTAGTTTGGAAGAGGAGCAACTGGGGCATGAACCGGCGCCCGTATGGGATGCCGGCACTGCAGGCGGAGGATTAACCTACTGTGCCACAGCACTGGCCCCAGGAATGTGTGTTCATTTTAGAAATTTTAGATAATAGGGGCCAGCGCTGTGGCATAGTGGGTAAAGCCGCTGCCTGCGGCACCAGCATCCTGTATGGACGCCGGTTCGAGTCCTGGCTGCTCCGCTTCTGATCCAGCTCTCTGCTGTGGCCTGGGAAAGCAGTAGAAGATGGCCCAAGTACTTGGGCCCCCACACCCACATGGGAGACCTGGAGGAAGCTCCTGGCTCCTGGCTTCAGATTGGCACAGCTCTGACCATTGCAGCCAATCAGGGAGTGAACCAGAGGATGGAAGACCTCTCTCCCTCTCTCCCACTTTCTCTCTCTCTCTCTGTGCCTCTCCTTCTCTCTGTGTGTAACTCTGACTTTCAAATAAGTAAATAAATCTTAAAAAAGAAAGAAATTGTAGATCATAAATTAAAATCTTTGACTATACATTAAAGTCCAAAGATGGAAAAAAGAAATCTGCAATCCTACCCCTAAAAATTATTGTTTATCTTTTTAGTGCCCCCTTTCCTTTGTCAGCTGCAGGAGTTATTTTCCTGTAGGTTCGCCAGACTTCTTAACAAGATTAAAATCTCAAAGAAAGTAGGAAGCATAATATGAAAAACAATAAAATTGGCATTAAATGTATGTAGGAATGCATGCACATCTATTTCCAAAACAATGGTTTGGCTACAGAAACCTGGTACAGAGGCCTGGTATGAGTTGTCTGAGAAACAGAAAGGTTATTGTTTCCTCATCTGTGAGAAGTAAGGCTTTTGTATTGCATTATCTTTTGTTCAGTTATTGCAAAATGCCTGGCCTTTTAAGAAATGTATGAGTACTTTGTTTACCCAGTCTGGTCTTTGATCCATATTAGCAGAAAAGGGAGCAATCAACATTTTAGTATTTTTTGTTCTCTTAAGGGACCAAAATAAACATGTGTGTGTAAAAATAACAGATTTTAAAACTTACTTTATAAGATAAAGTAATAAGGACTGGCATTATAGCATGGTGGGTTAAATTGCTACCTGTAGTGCCAGCATCCCATATGGGCACCGGTTCAAGTTCCTGCTGCTCCACTTTTGACCTAACTCCCTGCTAATGCACCTGGGAAAACAGTGAAGGATGATCCAAGTGCTTGGGCCCCTGAACCTACATGGGAGACCCAGAAGAAGCTCCTGGCTCCTGGCTTCTGCCTGGTGTAGCCCCGCCCCTGCAGCCATTTGGGGAGTGAATCAGTGGATTGAAGACCTCTCTCTGTCTCTCCCTCTCTCTCTCTATAACTCTTTCAAATAAATAAAATAAATCTTTAAAAAAAAAAAAAAGACCAAGTAATAATAAATCTGCAGCATTTGAGGAATTACTTTAGCTTTTTTCCCTATTTTGTTCGTATGTATGTATTTAACAGCATTGGGATTGTATTCTTCATTCTGTTTTATGAGTTGGTTTATTCTTGTATCTTTTTTTTAAAGTTTGAGAATTGCTGTCCAAGTTTTTTTTTTTTTTTAAGATTTATTTATTTTACTTGAAAGTCAGAGTTACACAGAGAGAGAAGGAGAGCAGATAGAGAGAGATCTTCCATCCACTGGTTGACTCCCCGGTTGGCCTCAACAGCCGGAGCTGTGCCGATCTGAAGCCAAGAACCAGGAGCTTCTTCCGGGTCTCCCACATGGGTGCAAGGGCCCGAGGGCTTGATCCGTCTTCTACTGCTTTCCCAGGTCATAGCAGAGAGCTGGATAGGAAGTGCAGCAGCCGGGACATGAACCAGCGCCCATATGGGATGCGGGCACTGCAGTTGGCAGCTTTACCCGCTATGCCACAGCTCCGGCCCCTATTCTTATATCTTAAAATATTATTATTATTTTTTAAAGGTTATTTATTTATTTGAGAGGCAGAGTTACAGTGAGAGGGAGAGACGGAGAAAGGTCTTCCAACTGCGGGTTCACTCCCCAGATGGCCACAATGGCTGGAGCTGCACCAATCTGAAGCCAGGAACCAGGAGCTTCTTCTGGGTCTCCCATGTGGGTGCAGGGGCCCAAGTTCTTGGGCCATCTTCTACTGCTTTCCCAGGCCATTGCAGAGAGCTGGGTTGGAAGAGGAGCAGCCACGTCTCGAACCGGTGCCCATATGGGATGCCAGTGCCACAAGCGGAGGATTAACCTACAGCGCTACAGCACCGGCCCCAAAATATTATTTAAAATATAATTTTTAATAAGGGGCATATAACATACATATGCCATAATTTATTTAACTACTAATTATTAAATTTATAGGTTTTATGTTGTAATTTTTATTATAAATGTACTTATCTATAATAAGTCTCACTCTTCAACTGTGATTTTAAAAAATGTATTCCTAGAAATACAAGTTTTAGGCCAAGAAGTAGATACATTTTTTTTAAGATTTTTGGTAAGTATTGCCAAAAGTTTTACCTTAAAGTTGGCTAGTTATTTTATTATTTTTTAAAGATTTATTTATTTGAAAGAACATCAGAAAGAGGGAGAGAAACACATCCATACATACAGAGGGTGAGAAAGATTTCCTTTGGATGGTTCACTTCCCAAGTGGCTTCAACAGCTGGGGCTGAGCCAGGATGAAGCCAGGAGCCCAGAGCTTCATCCGGGTCTCCCACATGGGTGTCAGGGCCCCAAGCACTTGGGCATCTTCTGCTGCCTTCCTAGGGGCATTAACAGGAAGCCGAGTTGGAAACAAAGTAGCTGGGACTCAACCCAGCCCTCCAATATAGGATGCCAGTGTCATAAGTGGCAGCTTAACTCATTCTGTGATGATGCTGGCCCTAAAATTTTTTAAGTGGAAAACAAGTGTTCTCTGTTGCACACTTGGAGGCAGATTTATTGAAGACCTTAGGAAGGTTAATTGAAGCTCATGATAGCAAAACTGCATGATTAGGTGTATACTTAGCTTCTCTTGCTTTTGTTTTCTTTGGCTTTCCACCATGAATTCAATATTAACAATAAGCCTTGGTACTGCTTTTTGTAGAAATCATGTCTCACCTCAGCCACGAGGAGCAGAATCAAGAGTATCAAGAGCTCAGTGAAACAGCTTCCTCTGTTGAGGAACCCTCAGGTACGTCAGACAGCAGCTCCTTTGCTGCTCGGCACACAGGCAGCCACCTGGCTTCATAGGGGAGGGCTTGGCAGCTGACCTGTACGGCAGCAGGGAGAAGAACTTACAATCACTAGGTAGGTGCTGTCATCAGGACCCTAGACAGAACTGGAATATACGAGAGGTTTCTGTTTGGTGCCATTCCATTTGCCTCTATAAAAAAATATATACATTTTTAAAGATTTATTTATTTATTTTTCTTTGAAAGTCACAGTTACACAGAGAGAGATGGAGAGGCAGAGAGATCAAGAGAGAGAGAGGTTTTCCATCTGCTGGTTCACTCCCCAGATGGCTGCAATGGCCAGAGCTGTGCCGATCCAAAGCCAGGAACCAGAATCTTCCTCTAGGTCTCCCACATGGGTGCAGGGGCCCAAGCACTTGGGCCATCTTCCACTGCTTTCCCAGGCCACAGCAGAGAGCCGGATCGGAAGTGGAACAGCCGGCTCTTGAACCGGCGCCAACATGGGATGCGGGCACTGCAGATGGCAGCTTTACCCACTACACCACAATACCGGCCCTTTTATTTATTTGAAAGACAGAGTTACAGAGAGAGGTAGAAACAGAGAGAGAGAAAGAGAGAGAGAGAGAGAGAAATCTTCTATCCGCTGGTTTACTCCCCACATGGCTGCAATGGCCAGAGCTGAGCTGATCTTAAGCCAGAAGCCAGGAGCTTCTTCCAGGTCTCTCATGTATGTGCAGGGGCCTAAGTACTTGGGCCATCCTCTGCTATTTTCCCAGGCCAGAATAAGGGATGCTGGATTGGACATGGAACAGCCAGGGCTTGAACCGGTGACCATATGGGATGCTGGCGCCACAGGCTAGGGTTTTAACCTGCTGCACCACAATGCTGGCCCTGCTATTTGCTTTTTTGAAAAAACTTTTCTTCTGCCTTTTGGGATTTCCTATCCATGCCCCACAGAGCACCTAATACCTTGATACTTCCCTCTGCCCATACAAAGTCCTCTGTAATTTTACATCTCCCAGAGTTGAATATGTGCCTATTGTGGGAGTGATTCCAGAACTACTAAAAGAAATTGATTGAAAGGTTGACCCATGGGGCTAGTGCTGTGGCGTTGCAGGTGAAGCCGTCACCTGCAATGCCAGCATCCCCTATGGGTGCTGGTTTGAGTCCCATCCAGCTCTCTGCTATGGCCTGGGAAAGCAGAAGATGGCCCAAGTCGTTGGGCCCCTGCACCCATGTGGGAGACCTGGAAGAAGCTCCTGGCTCCTGGCTTCGAATCAGCATAGCTCTGTCCATTGCGGCCAATTGGGGAGTGAACCAGTGGATGGAAGAGCTCGCTCTCGCTCTCTCTCTCTCTCTCTGCCTCTCTGCCTGCCTCTCCTCTCTCTGTGTAACTCTGACTTTCAAATAAATAAATTAATCTTTAAAAAAAAAAAAGAAAAAAGGAAAGGTTGACCCATTAAAAGATTTTACCTGTAATGGGTAGACTCTGAAAAGTAAAAGCAGCTCCGTTTTCTGTTACTTTTTCACATGGTATAATTATATGCAAGCTTGTAGAATATCCTTAGAATTTAAAAACTAGGATTACCAGTGAAGGAAGATATCTCTCTTCTTAATACAGTTTTTATAGTAGTAGAAGGAATTTTTGAGAATTGGGTGGTCATTGACATATTTTCTTTGGAATTTTTCTTTTCTATTTTACTTATTCTATAGTGATTACTGCCTTTTTTCTCCCTTAAATTAGCATCATGTAATGAACATGAGGAAAACAGAGGTGAATTGAAGAAAAAGAACACTGATCCAGGCAAAGTAAGTACTTGACTTCTCTGGAAATAAATATGAATTCCCAGGGTATGTGGTTGGCTCAGCAGTTCAGCTTCTACTTGGATACCCTCATCTCAAATCAAGATGCCTGGGGGGCCAGCGCCGCAGCTCACTTGATTAATCCTCCGCCTGCGGTGCCAGCAACCCGGGTTCTAGTTCCGATTGGGGTGCCAGATTCTGTCCCAGTTGCTCCTCTTCCAGTCCAGCTCTCTACTGTGGCCCTGGAGGGCAGTGGAGGATGGCCCAAGTCCTTGGGCTCCTGCACCCGCGTGGGAGACCAGGAGGAAGCACCTGGCTCCTGGCTTTGGATTAGCACACGAGCCTGCTGTAGGGCCCACTTGGGGGGTGAACCAACGGAAAAGGAAGACCTTTCTCTCTGTCTCTCTCTCTCTCTCTCACTGTCTAACTCTGCCTGTCAAAAAAAAAAAAAAAAAAAAAAAGCCTGGGTTCAATTCCTGGCTCTGCTAATGTGTACCCTGGGAGGCATGTGATAGCTCAAGTACTTCGGTCCTTGCTATCCATGTGGGAGACGTGGATTGAGTTCCTGGGCCTCAGGCATTTCAAGAGTAAACCAGCAGATGGGCTCACCCTTTCTCTCTCTCAAATTAAAAAAAAAAAAAAAAAAAATTCCTTGTGATGGACCACATCTAGGACAGGGAATTTTTGAAGATTGACTTAACAGACTTCCCAACAGCCTTATCCCCCTCTCTAGAGATCTAGGCTCTCTTTTATTTTTATTTTTGTATTCTCTATTCTTGTCTCCATCTAGCCTGTTCTCTCTAGCCATTCTTCTAGAAGCTACTTCTTTTATTAATTTGTGATTATTTCTTCATTTCCTAGTATGCCATGCAAAAACCTTTAAATAATGTATTCTTAATTTCCTCCTTTTATTACACCAAATGCAAAATATAATTCATTGTACATTTTTTAGCCTATCATGGAAATCATTGTTTATCAGTATATTGAGAGCTTCCTGCTACATGAATATAACCTAATTAGTTCACTATAGAGGGATGTTTGGATTGTTTTAGTTTATTATAGCAGTGCTATTATATGGTAAGTTTTGGGGCTGCTCCACTTATCCAGCTCCTTGCTATTGCACCTGGGAAAGCAGCAGAAGATGGCCCAAATACATGGGCTCCTGCTCTCATATGGAGGACCCAGATGATGCTCCTGGCTCCTGCCTTGGGTCTAGCCCAGTCATGGCTGTTTTAGTCATTTGGGGAGTGAGCCAGCAGATGGAAGCTCGCTCTCTCGCTCTCTCTCCCTGCCTCTCCCTCCCTCCCCCCTTCACCTCCCCCTCTCCCTCTCCCTCACTCACTCCCTGTCCCTCTCCCTCTCCCTTTCTCCCCCTCACTCTCTCCCTTTCTCCCTCTCTACCTCTCCCTCTTCCCCCCTCCGTAACTCTGCCTTTCAAATAACTCAATCTTTTTAAGAGAAGAAAGAAGAAAATGGTAAGTTTACAGTAATGGGATTTCTGGATTGTATTGGGAGGCCCCCAAGGCCGCCTTCAGGTTAGGAAATTCATAAGAGGACTCACAGGACTCAGCATGTGGTTGTACTTGCAGCCATGATTTACTGCAGCCAATGGAAAAGGCACATAGGACGAAATCTGGGCAAGTGTCCCTCCCAGTGGCATCACACTGGACAAGCCTAATCTTCCTAACAGTGACTTGTGACAGCACATGTGAAATACTGCTGCCTAGGGAAGCTTATTATCAATGCCTGGGAATTTTAATAAGCTCCAATCACACAGGTATTCCTTGCTTGGCATGTACTCAAGTTTCAGACTCCCACAAGGATTTTGTGTTTGGTATCAACCACATTGTTTGTACAAGCATTTTAGACACAATGAGCCACTCTTATCAGTTAAAGTAGTGGTAACTCTCCCAAAATCCAGATTCTCAAACACCAACCAAAGGCCAACCTTGTAAGCAGGATTCCAGGGGGTAGCATTCAGATTTGCTCATTTAACTCTTCTATACCTAGATCAAAATATAAATGCCAATTTCTTTCTCTGGAGGTACCGTTTAGCACTGATGTCCTCGTGTTAAGTGTCCGGCTTTTTTTCTTAAATCTTAATTTATTTAAAAGAGAGAAAGAACGACAGATCTTTAACCTGCTGGTCCACTCCCCAAATGCCTACAACAGCCAGGACTGGCACAGGCCAAATCCAGGAGCCAGGAACTCAACTAGTTGAGCCATCACCTGCTCCTCCCAGAAAGCTGGAATGGGAAGTGGTGCCAGAACTCAAACCCAGACACTCCCGTGTGAGATGTGGTGTTTCCAGGCAGCTTCTTAACCACTGCACCAAATGCTATGACCTAATTATAGTTATCCCTTTAAGAAGCATCACATCCCTCTCACTGGCTGGAAATCAACTTCTTGAGGCTTTATGGAGAAAAAAAAATCAATTCACAGAATGTTTCCCCAAATAGATTACTTAATATCATTAATAGAAACTGTTCTGTTTCAGTTTTTGTTTGCTTACAGGCACAGGGACAATTTTTTTTAAAGATTTATTTATTTATTTTGAAAGAGTTACAGAGAGAGGGAGAGACAGAGAAAGATCTTCCATCTTCCACTGCTTCCCAGGTGCATTAGCAGGGAGCTGGATTGGAAGTAGAGCAGCTGAGATAAACTATCACCTGTATGGGATGCTAGAGCTGCAGGCAGGCCTAACTCACTACATCACAACACTGGCCTCATAAATGAATTCTTCTGAATAAAATAATCCATCTTTTCTTTGCAGCTCCCACCAATACTTTCTTCCAAATATCCTGATGATGACCCAGACTACTGTGTGTGGGTCCCACCTGAAGGTAGATTGTTTCTGCTTGCCTTATCCTCTGAGACTGATTTATTTATATTGTTGAATAGGTGATATATGTATATATATAGTTTTTGGCATTGTAAATATTGTTTTGTTTTATTCACAGCAAAAAGCTATGATTATAAAAGTCAGTGAGATTATAATTTTAAATATGTATATATCATATATATATATATAAAACATGCATGACAATAACAACACAAAACATAAAGGAAGGGAAAAACTATATTGTGATGTATATTTAAGGTTCCAAATAGAAAAGCTGTAAGAGTATTTACTGGAAAGTATCCCTTCTGGTGGAATAGGTAGATTAGAAGATCTAAAGAGAAAGAAATGTCAAGCCAGTATATTTTGGCACCTGTTTTGACACTTGCTCAAGCAAACAACTGTTAAAAAATTATGGGTCACTCAGAGAATTCTGAGTATTAGCTGAATATTTGATGATACTAAGAAATTATGGTCACTTTTTTTTGAAAGTGTGAATGATGTTAAATTTTTTTTTTTTTAATCCTGAGTTTCTAGTAACATATGTGTAAGTGTTCAGAGATAGGATGATTTCTGTATTTACGGTGAAATAATCCAGTGGTGAAAGATGAGGGAAGGTGGAAGAGGGATAGTAGATGAAATAGGAGTGATAATTGTTAAAGCTGGGTGATAAGTACTTGGAAGTTCATTCTGTTTTTCTATTTACTTTTCATGTATTTTAAATTTCCTCTGTACAGTTGAAAGAAAAAAGTTCTGGGTATGCATCACCAACCCAATTTTTTTCTCTAAAGACATTCAAATATTATCAGTTTCTTAGTAGTTTTTGTGTTTATTATATAAGATAACTATGTGCGATAAAGTACATAATATTTCACCACTTTTTTTTTTTACACAAATGGAAGTATAGTCTGCACCTTGCTATTTTGCATTTAGCACTATTTTTTTTCTTTTTAAGATTTATTTATTTGGGGCAAGCAGTGTGGCATAGTGAATTAAGCCACCATCTGCAGCACCAGATCCCACATGGATGCCAGTTCGAGTCCTGGATGCTCCATTTCCAATCCAGCTCCCTGCTAATGTGCCTGGGAAAGCACTTGGGCCCCTGCACCCATGTAGGAGACATGGCTGAAGCTCCTGGCTCCTGGCTTTGGCCTGGCCCAGCCCTGGCAACTGCTGCCATTTGGGGAGTGAACCAGCGAATGGAAGATTTGTCTCTCTGCCTCTGCTTCTGCCTTTCCCTCTCTGTAACTCTACTTTTCAAATCAATAAATAAATCTTAAAAAGATGTAAGATTTATTTATCTGAAATGCAGAGTTACAGGCACAGGGCCATTGTTTTGTTTTTTTTTTAAAGACTTATTTATTTATTTTGAAAGAGTTACAGAGAGAGGGAGAGAAATAGAAAGATCTTCCATCTGCTAGTTCACTCTTCAGATGGCCTCAGGGGCCTGGGCTGGACCAGGCCGAAACCAGGAGTCACGTGGGTGCAGGGGACCATTTCAGTTTTACCTGCTATGCCAGAACACTGGCCCCACACTTAGCACTTTATGGAAATCCTTCCATAGCTAGTTACAGATTTCTTGGTTTTTTTTGTTTGTTTTTTAATCGCACCATAGTTCCTTTTTATGGTATGGCTATACTTTTCCTTTTTTTTTTTTGACAGGCAGAGTGGACAGTGAGAGAGAGACAGAGAGAAAGGTCTTCCTTTGCCGTTGGTTCACCCTCCAATGGCCGCCGTGGCCGATGCGCTGCGGCCGGCGCACTGCGCTGATCCAAAGGCAGGAGCCAGGTGCTTCTGGTCTCTCATGGGGTGCAGGGCCCAAGCACTTGGGCCATCCTCCACTGCACTCCCTGGCCACAGCAGAGAGCTGGCCTGGAAGAGGAGCGACTGGGACAGAATCTGGTGCCCCGACCAGAACTAGAACCCAGTGTGCTGGCGCTGCAGGCGGAGGATTAGCCTAGTGAGCCACGGCGCTGGCCTGTACTTTTCCTTAAACAGTTCTCCCAGTGAATATTTACTGTTTCCAGTCTTTTGCCATTATAAATAATCTTTCAATAAGTAACTTATAACATTTATAGTTTTAATATATATATTTATAATATACAAGGTTCTTCAAAAAGTTTATAGAAAATTGAGTTAAAATATGCTTATTTTGGTGTAAAAAATTTTGAAATTATGCATAGTTTTTTCATAGAATGCATTTCCCATAAATTTTTTGGCGATTCCTTGTATAAAGCATAGAGGTGCATTGATTAAAAAATTCATAAATGTTAACATGCTAAATCAAAGGCATGAAATTTTTAAATTGTTATAAATTGCATTCTATAGAAAGTGTATCCGGTTTTTTTGTTTTTGTTTTTGTTTTTTTGACAGGGAGAGTGGATAGTGAGAGAGAGAGAGAGACAGAGAGAAAAGTCTTCCTTTTTGCCGTTGGCTCACCCTCCAATGGCCGCTGTGGCCAGCGCATCTCGCTGATCCGAAGCCAGGAGCCAGGTGCTTCTCCTGGTCTCCCATGGGGTGCAGGGCCCAAAGACTTGGGCCATCCTCCACTGCCTTCCCGGGCCATAGCAGAGAGCTGGCCTGGAAGAGGGGCAACCGGGATAGAATCCGGCGCCCCAACCGGGACTAGAACCCGGTGTGCCGGCACCGCAAGGCGGAGGATTAGCCTGTTAAGCCACAGCGCTGGCCAGTGTATCAGTTTTGTAATCATATATATACCCTTAAGGAATGCGTGAGATGGGTGTTTCCCCATATGCATATCAGCATGTTTAAAGAGTTTATTTATTTGAGGGGTAGAGTTACAGACAGTGAGATGGAGAGATAGTGAGAAAGGTCTCCATCTGCTGGTTCACTCCCCAGATAGCCACAATAGCTGGAGCTGAGCAGATCCGAAGCTAGGAACCAGTAGCTTCTTCCCAGTCTCCCATGTGGGTATAGGGGCCTAAGTCCTTGGGCCATCTTCCACTGCTTTCCCTGGCCTCAGCAGAGAGCTTTATTGGAAAAGGAGCAGCCAGGACTAGAACTGGTGCCCGTATGGGATGCCAGCACTGCAGGCAGAGGATTAACCTACTGCACCACAGCACCAGCCTCTACATGTTGCTTTTCTTCTGAGTGGTGTTTCTAATACACTATTTAGAAATTTTTAAATTAATTTATTTTTACTTATTTGAAAGGGAGAGAGACAGAGGCAAAGAAATTTTTCCATCTGCTGATCTACTCCCCAGACTCCCAGAATAGCTGGGCCTGGGCCAGGCCAGTGCCATGAGCTGGGAAATGGGAACTCAATGCAGGTCTCCCACATGGGTGGCAGTTACCCAAGTACTTGAGCCATTACCTGCTGCCTCCCAGAGTGCCCACTGGCACAAAGCCAGAATTGGTAGTGAGCCAGGACTTGAGCCTAAGTATCCCAATAGCCGGCGCCGTGGCTTAACAGGCTAATCCTCCGCCTTGCGGCGCCGGCACACCAGGTTCTAGTCCCGGTTGGGGCGCCGGATTCTATCCCCGTTGCCCCTCTTCCAGGCCAGCTCTCTGCTATGGCCCAGGAAGGCAGTGGAGGATGGCCCAAGTGCTTGGGCCCTGCAGCCGCATGGGAGACCAGGAGAAGCACTTGGCTCCTGGCTTCGGATCAGCGCGATGAGCTGGCCACAGCAGCCATTGGAGGGTGAACCAACGGCAAAAAGGAAGACCTTTCTCTCTGTCTCTCTCACTATCCACTCTGCTTGTCAAAAAAAAAAAAAAGTATCCCAATAAGGAAGTCTTAACTGAGTGCCAAATGCCCACCCCTCGAGCACACTATTAATTAATGAAATTTGACAGCAGTGTTTGCTTTCTTGTCTGCTAATAAGAGTAAAAGTGAAAATATAATAGTGTATATAAGAAATTACACATAGAAACTAAAATTTCTATCAGAAGAAAACTCTCTATGTTTTACTTTTGGCCTTCTGGTTATCTGGATATTTTTTCCCTCCTGACTCTGGAAGAGTAAATTAATCTCTTTCTTTTCATGTGCTGCGATCCAGGGCAAAGTGGAGATGGCAGAACCCATCTCAATGACAAGTATGGCTACTGATTGCTTCAGAATCCCAAAGGAAGACCCGTGGACATGCAGCCTGGTACATCTGGGATATGTTTCACACTTAATAGGCAGAGAAGTTCAAATGATGGTAAAACCTCGTGACTGGCCTTTTTGCCCATGCGCTTGGTTTTCTGAATTTTATCTGCTCATTTAATCCTCCTGAATTTGGTATTTATGTTTAAAAGTGTTTGTGTATATATGTAAAAAGAAAAGCATATACTTTGAGAATTAGTAGTGAAAAACATGACCCTATTAAAATGATAAGGCAAAGGTGTCCTAATGTGGATTTACGGTTACAGTGTCTTTAGTTAAGATTTGGGGACTATGCTTTTCCTAAGCAGTAGAGTGTATCTGGCAGTTAGGTTGTAGGATTCACTGGTAACTCCTCCTCCTAACAGTTGAAATAAGAGATTGTTTTGAGTGCGACGCGGATGTTCCACTTACCACTGGAATAAACACAGATTCACCATGGGGGCTCCCTGCTGCCTCCAGTGGTGATCATCCTGCCAGGTTTGAGCACAGCCCCTGACTTACCAGGACATGGTTAACTGTAGCACCACCTCATGCAGGCAGGCACTGGCCCTGATCAAATTCAGTAGTTGCAGCCATTTGGGCAATGAACCAGCAGATGAAAGACCTCTCTCTGTAACTCTGTCAAACAAATAAATAAATCTTTAAAAAAAAAAAAAGAAGAAGAAGAAGACGTATAACTACATGTTCTGGGGATGGTAGATATGGTCCTGTGTCTAGAGATGCTGAAAGCAAATGGGACTCCATATTCCAAAAATAAAATCTAAATGGGTGAGGTAACTTACAAGCGAGGATCAGTAGTTGGTGGACGTGATGTACCCGTGGTGGTTGGGAGGACTGGACATGACGCTTAGCTCCCTTTTACTAAACGGGGGGCTGACCAGATGTGTGAAACTCCGAGTCCGAGTTCTGTCGTCTGTGAAGCAGGGACAGCAGCGGGACAGCAGTGCTTCCTGCGCCCGGCACTTCAGACTTGTTCTCAGGCCCAAAGGAGGTGATGTAGGTGGAGGGACTCTCCGGGCTTTCAAGATATGGGAATGGTTACCACAAAAAGGGTATGTGGATCCTCACATCTGGGCCTGACTTGCCTCATCTCTGAAGAGGAGGAAGGATTAGAACAATCCCTCAGGACCTCGCTGCATGTTAGAATCACCTGGAGAAAAATTTTAGATTTTTAATTCTGACACTTGGATTGGACCTCAGACCAGTGTAATCAGAGTCCCTGAGGCAACCCCTCTTAAAAGTGCTCCAGGTGACCCTAAATGTACAGGCCGTGTTGGAGAACCCCTAGAGCTCTTTATTGTGTAGCAAACCTTTTCTGTTTAGGGCCAGATGCTTTAGGCTTTGCAAACCATACAATCTGTCACAACTGCTCAGCTCTGCTGTTGTAGTGCAAACATAAATGAGTGAGTGTGTGTATTTATAAAAACAGTGCAGGCCAGATTTGGCCCACAGACTACATAGTTGGCTAACCACTGCTCTAAACTGATTCATCTTCAAGTCTTATATGGCTCAAGATGTTCTTCATACCATCTTTACAAAATAAGGTATGCCCTAGTGCATGGATATTTAAAAACTGTATTCAAAAGGCTAATTATCCCCTCCTGAACTGTATGGGTTGCAGTTTTATGGTTACCAGAAATCAGGGTAATCCAATCTCTTTTCTCAGAAAGAACAGTAATTAGTCTTGAAAAATAAATTCTGGGGCTGGTACTATGGCATAGTAGGTAAGCACCAGCATCCCTTATGGGCATCGGTTCAAGTCCTGGCTGCTCCATTTCTGTTCTAGCTCCCTGCTAATGCAGCTGGGAAAGCAGCAGAGGATGGTTCAAGTGCCTGGGCCCCTCCATCCATGTGGGAGACTTGGAAGAAGCTCCTGGCTCCTGGCTTCAAAGTGGCCCAGCTCTGGCCAATGCAGCCGTTTGGGGTGTGAATCAGCGGATGGAAGACCTCTACCTCTCTCTCTCTCTCTCTCTCTCTCTCTCTCTCTGTGTGTGTGTGTGTTTGTGTGTGTGTAACTCTGCATTTCAAATAAAATAAACACTTTTTTTTTTTTTTTTTAGATTTTATTTATTTGAGAGGTAGAGTTACAGACAGTGAGAGGGAGAGACAGAGAGAAAGGTTCTCCTTCCGTTGGTTCACTCCCCAAATGGCCTCAACAGCCAGAGCTGCGCTGATCCGAAGCCAGGAGCCAGGTGCTTCTTTCCAGTCTCCCACGCACCTGAGACATCTTCTACTGCTATCCCAGGCCACAGCAGAGGGCTGGATTGGAAGAGGAGCAGCCAGGATTAGAACCAGCGCCCACGTGGGATGCTGACGCCATGGGCAGAGGATTAACCTACTGCACCACAGCATGGGCCCCATAAACACATCTTTAAAAAGAAAGAAGGAAAGCTGAATTCTGTTAGAGCAGGAACACAACAGACAACTGTGCGCACGATGCCCTGGTCAGTGTCCTGGCCTCCCCAGAGTTCTGTGTCGCATCTGCCTCTGTGTAACAAGCAATAGGAAGCCACTGGGGTCTTAGTGACGGTGAAAAAGAATAGTCAGGCTGCAGTGTGGAGAAGGGATGGAAGAGGGCAAGAGGATGTCGGGAGGCCAGGTGAGGGATTATGAGGGCTTGACCTAAGTGGGGGTTGAGCTGGAAAGAGTATTTTTTTAAATATTTTAAATAATAGGATGGGTGATGGGATTCTCTGGGGATGAGAGAGAAGGTATCTAGGACTCCCAGATTGCCAGCTACTACATCTGAGTGGATGGTGGCTCATAGTGAGGTCAGAGAAACATTGAAGGGCCAGCACTGTGGCGTAGTGGGAAAAGCCATCACCTGCAATGCCAGTATCCTGTATGGGTGTTGGTTTGAGTCCTGGCTGCTCCACTTCTGATCTAGCTCTCTCCTGTGGGCCCAAGTGCTTGGGCCCCTGTGTCCCAGGATCCTGGCTTCGGGTCGGTGCGGCTCTGGCCTTTGTGGCCATCTAGGGAATGAACCAGAGGATGGAAGACCTCCCCCCATTTTGCCTTTCTGCAACTCTGCCTTTCAAATAAATAAATAAATCTTAAAAAGAAAAAGAAAAGAAACATTGAAATGCAGAAATTTTAAGTTCAATTTTGGACAAGTTAAGCTTGTTGCCCTTTAGACACACTTAAGTGAAAGTGTCAAGGAAGCAGTTAGACATTTTGGATCTTGGTAGAGAAACCTGGAGGATGGTTGTGGTTTCCACCAAATGAACCTAAGAGTCAGACTGAGGGGTACCAGCAGGTGAGGTTACAGACCAGGTGACACAAGAACTGTGCGGGCACCACTCAGTCTTAGAAGGCTGGTCTCCTGGGAAAAATTTCCTGGTTATGGGTTCTCATTTCTTGGGCAAGAGTAGGGTGGGGGTGGGTAGTATGTGTGCCACAGTGGGCAGCATTTTGGAGAGAAAAGGTCAGGGTATTTAACATTAAGTCTCTCTGTTCACTCTTGTAGTTTTCCAGGGGTCTAAATCTTATGTAGAAAGGCAAAACTGTGCTTTCTTAACTATTTTGTTTAATTAAAAATTACCAGTAATAAAGCTAAATTTATTTAGTTCCCCCAGTGTGCCAGGCAGTGCACTAACTGGTTGATGTGCATTTTCGTTTAATCTTGAGTTATTGAGGTAAATACTGTAATTTCCTTCAGTACATAGTTGAAGACACTGAGGCCCAGGAGGATGAAACTTTTTTTTTTTTTTTAATTTATTTGAGATGTAGAGTTACAGACAGAGAGGGAGAGACAAGAGAGAAAGGTCTCCCATCTGCTGGTTCACTCCCTAAATGGCCTCAATGGCCAGAGCTGAGCAGATCCGAAGCCAGGAGCCAGGAGCTTCTTCCGGGTCTCCCACGTGAGTACAGAGGCTCAAGCACTTGGGCCATCTTCTACTACTGTCCCAGGCCATAGCAGAGAGCTGCATTGGAAGAGGAGCAGCAGGATACCGGCACCCATATGGGATGCTGGCGCCGTAGGCGGAGGTTTTAGACCACTACACCACAGTCTGGCCCTCTGTCTCTCAGTCTCCCCCTCTGTCTGTAACTCTTCCTCTCAAATAAGTAAGTAAAATCCAATAAAAAATGTTTTTATTCCCAAAACTAAGAGAAGAGAAAATATGCAAAGCAGTATCATCATTTAAGAAGAGGGAAGAAATGAAGCATGAACAACAACACAAAATTAAATGTACAAGGAGTTTAGCTTCCCTGTAACATGCCCGTTTTGATTCAGTTTATTTCAGATGAGCATTGGAACTTTGTTTTGGAAATGCATCTGCTGAAGTCTAATCATTATCATAAACAGACTTTATTGTTGCGTTGTGAAGGAAAAGACACTGGCCCCAGATTCGGAGACTTACACTGTGTGGCTCTTCCATGCAGTACCTGGTTACCCAAGCGAAGCCCGAGAAGACTAGAGTGATTTGAGCATGTTCTTCAGGGTTGCTCAGCCTAACTCCTCTTTGGTCTGCAGGGAGGAAACCAAGGCTCAGAGAAATTGTGGCTCGCTCAGAATTCCAGTCACCACTTAACTCTCTGATGCCTCAGTTAGCCAGGTACACAGCAGGCTTTCTCTCAACTGGAAAATCATGATAAAACTATATGCCCCAAGTGTCACCAAGGATGTTGAGAGGGTCAGATAATATACGTGAAGAAACCCTGAATGCAGCCGGCACCGTGGCTTAACAGGCTAATCCTCCGCCTTGCGGCGCCGGCACACCAGGTTCTAGTCCCGGTCAGGGTGCCGGATTCTATCCCGGTTGCCCTTCTTCCAGGCCAGCTCTCTGCTGTGGCCAGGGAGTGCGGTGGAGGATGGCCCAAGGGCATGGGCCCTGCACCCGCATGGGAGACCAGGAGAAGCACCTGGCTCCTGGCTTCGGATCAGCGAGATGCGCTGTCCGCAGCGGCCATTGGAGGGTGAACCAACGGCAAAAAGGAAGACCTTTCTCTCTGTCTCTCTCTCTCACTATCCACTCTGCCTGTCAAAAAAAAAAAAAAAAAAAAAAGAAAGAAAGAAAGAAACCCTGAATGCCATAATGTGCTGTACACTAAAGTGTTTCCTGTTTCCTGTGGCCTCTCTCCCTCCATCCCTCTCCCCATCCCTTCCATTTCCTTGAGAGCCTGAGTGATTTTCCCAATGCCATCTGCAGCCCCTCCCCTCCAAGTATGGAGACGGGATTACTGTGGGCATCCCACAAGTCTGTCTTGGAGTTGCAGTGTATGGGTTGGCTCCTGACTAGGCTGTATTTTCAGAGGTTTTTTAGAGATAGAAGATGTACTTCCTTTATTTTATTTACTTGAAAGGCAGAATTTCAGAGAGAACAAGGGAAAGACAGAGAGAGAGAGGTCTTCCATCCTCTGGTTCAGTCCCCAAATGGCCGCAAGGACTTGGGCTGGGCCAGGCCAAAGCTAGGAGCCAGGAATTTCTTCTGGCACATTACCAAGGAGCAGGATTGAAAGTGGAGCATGTTGAGTAACAGGTTTTTTGTTTTGTTGTATCTTTTGTTTTTTCAAAAATTTTTTTTTTACTGTGTAAATTGCTGGACTCTTAGTATAGAGTTGGCCTTCTGTGTATGAAGTTAATCAGCAATGGATTTTAGTGGGGAATGGAACTGGGAAAGGAAGAGGGAGGAGGAAAGAGGGGTGGGAAGAACCACTATATTCCTAAAGTTGTACTTATGAAATGCATGAAGTCTATATTCCTTAAACAAAAGATTTCTTGGGGAGGAAAAACTAAATTAAGAATGCAGCAGCCAGGCCTCTAACTGGTACTCATATGAGATGCTGGTGCTACAGGTGGCGGCTTAACCCACTATGCCACAGTGCCAGCCTGAAAATGTGCTTCTTATCTGGTATTCATTTGGGGTATAATTCAGTCCTATAGTCCCTTTAAAAATGTCGCTATTTTGTGCTCTTGTTTTTTCTCACACTTAAATTTTGTTTTGTCTTGGACACTGAACTCCTTATCAGCTGGAGTGACTAGGTGGTCACAACAATAATATCCAGTGACAAAGCAACAAAACACTGAAATGAGCAAGCATCACCAAAACTTTGGGAACAAAAGCTCAGAGATAAAGAGATCCCGGCTCAAGACTCCTCCCCTCCAGGAATCAGAACTCTCTGAGAACAGACACTGTTGCTGCTAAGGTTTGCAAGTGCCTGGCACACTGAGTTAACGTTGAGTGACTGCTGTAAATATTTTCCCTGGAGTTGTCCCAATCCAGAATAGGAAATACGAAATATGAAACCCAGCTATCATACTGAAGTTCAAGCCCGTAACTCCTCGTTGGAGTTAGCCCTTTGCAGAAATATGACACAATTCCCAACACACTTCGAAACCGTTAGCCACAGCCTGAGGAGCTCTTGCTTTAGCGTTGAAATCCTGCCACCTCCCAGATAGGGTGTGACAAGTGGCCGCAGCTGTGGGTGGCTTCCCGAGAGCGCCAGCAGACCTGCCAACCCTGCAGCAGTCAAAAGCAGGAATCCGAGCCTCTGCAAAGGAGCAGGGCTGAGTTCCCGTCCAGGGTTTGGGCCAGCCAGATGCTGGACTGCAGGGGAGTGACATCTCACTCCTTTCCCTTTAGGGAGTGGGTCACAGCACACACTGATATGGGCTCTTTGTGAGACCGGACACTCTCTGATCCTAAGACTCCTCACTTAAAGACTTTTCTAGGGGCCAGTGCTGTGGTATAGCGAGTATGGTCACTGCCTATAGTGCTGGCATCCTGAAAGGGTGCTGGTTCGAGTCCCGGCTGCTCCACTTCCAATGCAGCTCTCTGCTATGGCCTGGGAAAGCAGTAGAGGATGGCCCAAGTCCTTGGGCCCCTGCACCCACGTGGGAGACCCTGAGGAAGCTCCTGGCTCCTGGCTTCAGATTGGTACAGCTCTGGCCGTTGCACCCATCTGGGGAGTGAACCAGCGGATGGAGGACCTCTCTGCCTCTGCCTCTCTGTAACTCTGCCTTTCAAATAAATATTTAAAAAACAAACAAACAACTTTTCTGGTCTCCGAGCAGACTTTGCCCTGCTCTGGCTTTGGAGATTTGGCATGACTTTTCCATGGGAGACCACAAATTTTTCTTTGATGAGAGAGGTTGGGGGGCTAACTGTGTGAGGGGACAGTGCTTCCCACTAATGGTTGCCTTCTTCATCCCCAAGTTTGTTTTGTTTATTTGTTTAAAAGGCAGAGATACAAAACAAACAAAAACAAAAAACAAAACAACAAACAGGCATCTTCTATCTGCTGATTCACTCCTCAAATGCCCACAACAGTTAGGGCTGTGTCAGACCACAGCCAGGGGCCAGGATCTCATTCTGGGTCTCTACCTGGCAGGGACCCAACTCCTTGAGCCATCACCTGCTGCCTCCCAGGGTGTGCATTAGCAGGAAGCTGGGATTGGGAGCAGTCAGGACTTGAACCCAGACACTGTGAAATGGGATGTTGACTTCTTAACCATTGTGCTGAGTGCCTGCCCCCTGCCAAGTTGTTTAATTTCTTCATGTAGGGGTTTTAGGGTTTATCCCTCTGTATTGCCCACTGTTCTCATCAAGACCCCCTCACCTCTTGACTCCTCAGGGGCCTCCCTTCCTCTTGTCTCTGCCTTACCAGTTCTCCTGCACTCATCTCATTTACATCCCTGAGCAGAATCCCTCACTGACATCTTGGAAGGTGCTCATCCAAAGGGTGAGACCCACGCTGCTGTAAGGCTTAAGAATGTCCTATGCTAAGTTTCCTGTGGCTTCCAGTCTTCACACCTTACACATGCCCCTGTGCCACCTGGTGAGGCACACGCTGGTAAGATTTGTCCCAAACACACCTTCTGGTTTTTCTTCTCCCTGTATTTTCTATCAAGCCTGACTCTAGAGACCTTGAGCCTCAGTTGTCTGTTAAATAGAGAAGGTAGCACTACCCAGTAGTATTGTTCTGAAGAGCACTCAAATATCTAAAACCTCTAGGCATGCTCCATACAATCGACCCCTCCCTGAACTGCAGTTATCATTAGCATCATTGTGATCCTCCTTGCTCGTGTTTGTTGGCTAAGGTCCTGCTCATTTTTTAAATAGACTTTCCTTTTTGGAGCAGTTTTAGGTTCACAGTAAAATTGAGCAGAATATACAGAGATTTCCCATAAACCCCCTGCCCGACAAATGCATAGCCTCCCCATTGTCAACGCCCCACAGCAGTCACTGTTGTAATTGAACTTACTGACACATCATTGTCCCTAGTTTACAGCAGGGTACACTGTTGGTGTTGTACTTCTGTGAGTTTGAACAGATGTATGATAGCACAGCTGGAGCTTCATTGCCCTTAAAATCCCCTCTTCCACCCATTCATCCCTCCTTCCCTCAGACCCTTCTCACTGTGTTCGCGAAGCACCCGTTCCCTGTGGTTGTCATTAGTTCCTCTCTCCCCATCAGTCCTATAGCATTTTCTTTCTTTCTTTTTAGAAGGATTTTTTTTATTTATTTGAGAGAGAGAGTTACAGACAGTGAGAGGGAGAGAGAGAGAGAAAGATCTTCCATCCACTGTTTCACTCCCCAAATGGCTGTTGCTTCGCCTATCCAAAGCCAGGAGCTTCTTCCCAGTCTCCCACATGATGCAGGGGCCCAAGGACTTGGGCCATCTTCTACTGCTTTCCCAGCCATAGCAGAGAGGTGGATTGGAAGAGGAGCAGCCGCCGAGACCAGAACCAGCACCCATATGGGATGCCAGCACTGCAGGCAGACTTATTACACTGCACCACAGCACCGTCCTCTATTTTTCTTATAGCCCTTATACCAATGGCTGTTAATTCTATGTGTGCTTGGGTTATTTCTGTGTGTAAGCCTTACGAGTTCCTCTTTTTTCCAAAGATCTGTTTATTTTTAATTATTTTAAATGTAGAGTGTCAGGGCAGAGAGTGATTTCCTCCACCTACTGGTTTACTCCCCTAATCCCTGCAACAGCCAGAGCTAGGCCAGATGAGGCCTGGATCCAGGAACTCCATCTTGTCTCCTACGTGGGTGGCAGAGGCCATCCTCCACTGCCTTCCCAGGTGCGTTAGCAGGAAGCTGGGTTGGAAGCAGAGCAGCCAGGACTCAACCAGCACTCTGGTATGGGATGCCTGCTTTGCAAGTAGCAGTTTAACCTGCTGTGCTACAGTGCTGGCCCCAAGTTCTTTTTTTCATGTTTATTTATTCATTTTTGTTCATTTGAAGAGGGAAAGAGAGAGAGATCTTCCATCTGCTTGTTCATTCCCCAAATGCCCACAACAGCCAGAACTGCAGAACTTGGCCAGGCCAAAGCTAGGAGCCAGGAACTCCATCAGGGTCTCCCACTTGGGTGGCATATGCACAGGCAGGAAGCTGGATTGGAAGCCAAGGTGGGACTCAATCCCAGACACTCTGCTCTAGGATGCAGGAAGCCCGGTATACCTCAACACCTGCCCCAGCTTTAAGTTCTTGAGGACAGGAACTATGCGTCTTATTCTGTATCCTCTTCCATGGCATCCAGCAGTTCACAAAATAGGTGTTCCATTAACTGTTGGTTTCAATGGGTGTAGGGTTGGAGAACAGGTTCTAGAACTGGTCCTACCTACTCTTGGGTTTTCCTGGCAGGGAAAAGATACCTCACAGCTGCTTTCAATTCCAGGACCTCATTCAAGACAAGCTGGACAGTCTAGGAAGTTACTATGTTAGCACAGTTAGTACAGATAGAGGGAGTAAAAGCGTGACCTAGCAGTTGAGTTGCCAGTTGGGACACCTGCATCCCACCTGCCTGGGTTCAGTTCCTGGTTCCAGCTCCCAGTTCCAGCGTCCTGCTAATGTAGACCCTGAGAAGCCACAAGTGATGGCTTGAGTCCTTAGGTCTCTGCCACCCACAGAGGAGACTTGGACTGAGCTCTCAGCTCCCTGCTTCAGCCTGGTGGGGTTCTAACCTGTTTGGGCATTTGGGGAGCAAGCAGCTGATGGTGGTTCATTCTTTTCTGTCTCTCTCTTTCTTTCCCTCCCTCCCTCCCTCCCCCTGCCTTTCCAAAAAGAATAAAAATAAGGAGGTCTGAATTCCTGTCCTACTTGGGGCAAAACCAAGCAGGAACTACCCCTTCCCGTCAAGAGGCTTTGGATTGCAGCAGCTGGCTTTAATTTGGGTTTTAAGTCCTCTGTTGGCCCTGGAAAATCCTGATCTTGAGGGTTGGCTCTGGCTGCCTTAGGTCTGCCTTTGTCACGCACATCCCTTCGGAAGTCAGCGCTGCCATAGCTGGAAGTGGCCGCGAGAGGGCAGTAAAGACCTGTTGATCCACAGTCAGCATGCACAAGGGGATGAACACTGGACGATCAATGTTTCAGAGCAGAAAAAAGGCAGGGCAGCTCGCTAGTCAGCTCTGCTGCATCTTCCCAGCCTAACACTTGGAAGCAACAAGTCAGCCAGGGACGACGGTGAGGCCCAAATGCTGCTCCCCAGATCTCTTCCCGGACTGTTGTTTCTGATGCTTGGCTTCACGTTGAAAATGTCATTCTCCATTTAAAATGTAAATCGTCTATGGAGGAATTTGACCATTGCATAGGTACTGCATGCATACCGTGTTACAGCTTTGCAGTTTGCAGGAAATTTTCACATCTTTTTTTTTTTTTTTTTTTTAACACCTGAATCTCCTGTCTGTAAAAGGTAGAAAGGAGATACTGTCTTCATCGCTGTTTAAGGAAACAGACTGGAAGCATGAAGTGACTTGCTTAAAAGCATACTGAGTTTGTGGTGCAACCGAGTGTCAAGCCGAGTTTCTGATTCCTTCTAGCTTTCAGCTGTTTGTGTTTATGAAAGCAAGGACTTCATCTGATTCACTTTTTTACCCGTGAGTGGCACCCTTTAATATTTAGGGCTATGGCTGTGTTATAGATAAAGTCTGTCCCTTGGGAGTTGGATTCCGTGATCTCTTATCCTCCACGAGCCAATCATTCTGTGATTTTAAGGCACAGCCCAACAAAGAAAGTAGTGGCCCCGAGTGGTCCTGCTGGCTGAGCCTTTGAACAAGGGAGCCGCTTGGCTGCCAGCTCACGGTCCGTGCTCAGTAATAGAGGGAAGGTCTAAAATGTTTTTCTTTTCTTTCTTTTTTTAAAATTTTTTTGAGAGGGAGATTGGAAAAGAGCCCCAAATTTCTGCAATGACTGGGAAAGGACTAGGTCAAAGCCAGGAGCGGAATCCAGGTCTCCCACGTTGAAGTGGGGGAAGTGGGGTTTAATTTTTATTCCAGGATTTTGCTTCGAATAAAGAGAGGAACCCTTAATGCTGGCATATATAAAGTAAATTTTATTCAGAAGGTGAGAATTGAACATACGTGCTCTTGAGCATATGTGGGAAGTGGGCCAGAAGAGAGAAGGAGGAGGAGGAGGGAAAATAGACAGCACCTCAGGACCTGCTCCTGTCTTGTCGGAGGTGAAAGGGGTGCCTTTCCCTGTTTTAGCCTCTTGTGTGGCTCAGGAGGGGAGTGCCACCCCGCCCCCAACCCCCTCCCAAGTGAGGAGATCCACCCCGGGAAGGGGGTGGTTTGATAGACAAGTAAGAGGATAGAAGCACGTGGAGTCGGAGGCAGGTCCTAACCTAGCTACCTCCCAGGGTTTGCACTAGCAGGAAGCTGGAATTGGGAGCAGAGCTGAGCCTCAGACCTAGGCACTCTGATGTGGGATGGAGGTGTCTTGACCGTAGACCGAATGCCTCCTCTGACTTCTGAAGTGTGCACAGCATCCCTCGTGTTGTGAGACCGGACTTCAGATGAGGAGGGTGGAAGTGCTTAATTTTCGTAGCTGCACATGAATGCATGCAAGCATTATATATGTAATGTATGTTAAGTATATGTTAATGTGTTATGTGTACACACATATGTACTGTTGCTTAGAGTGGGTCCAATTTTTGACGTGAGTTTATTTAAGAAAAACATTAAGCATATAATAGGCTGGTAGTATGCCACAAAGCAAAAAGCATGAAACAGGTGTAGCAATAACAAGTTTAAGGAACTGTGGTGAGGTGGGAAGATCTAACAAAGCTAATTAGTCACAAAACTAATTTCAAGTGTGTCACATTTAAGTCATGTAACTGATTAGGCTGCTGGCCTTAAATGAGGCTATTTCCTCATCAGTGAAATTGGAAAGGAATGTCTGCCCTCCTTAGCTCAATCAGAATATGTGAGAGCTTGTTAGCCTGGAAGGCACTGTGCCCACCTCTGCTGGTGCTGGTATCCCAGTTCCCTCTCCCCAGGACCTCCTCTTTACTGCCTTAGGGAATGCCTGTACATCCCAGGAGCCCAAGGACTGAGTCCAGTTCATCTTGCCATCCACACCTGGGTTTGCCCAGGGGAGGGCTGGAGAATCCCTGGGATCAGTCTGGGAACAAGTCCCAACTCATGTCACTGTTTGCTTTGTCATCCTGATCCAATGACCTCATACGAGGAAGGGAGGGAGCAGGAGGAGTTGCTCTCGTCCAGATACCTAGGGAGGCTTCTGACGTCTACTGTTTTCCTTGGCTTGAGCAGGGCAGGCAGTAGGCTGTGATTTTTAAGGTCTGAGCTCATCTTGGAGTTGGAGAACAGCACCTCCCACAGCTGAGCAGACTGCTCCTCGGAGAGCTGCCTTGAACAAAGGGGTGGAGGGGGCTGAACTGGGCATCAGAACCCAGCGCTGCTTCCTGGAGGGGCTCCGGAACACAGGCTCTACTCCTGAGTCTCACCAATCCCAGTGCTGCTGCCTGTGTGAATGCTAAGAAAGGGGATGTTGCCTAGACGGGGAGAAAGAGCCTAAGGCTAGGACAGCTCCTGAACTGGTCCTTCGCCTGGTCCCCAGGGCTCAGCCAGCTGGGAGTGACAGAGCCTCCGGGGACCCCAGGGTCCAAGTTTTTTAACTCCAGGATTCCTTTTGTCATCCTTATCCCACCCCTGCTACCACCCTGGACTTAATTAAGGCTTAACTAAATTATCTTGTTGGCCAAAACAAATTGAATTTATTCATTATTCATTTCCAAGTTTTCGGTAATCAGATTTCCATGGCTGCAATAAGTGCTTATGATCAACACAAGATAAAAAACTAACATTGCTACACTGCCTTAGTATCCAGTCAGGACAAAAGCAAAGAAATTGAACATTTTAGCTATCCTGCTATATCCTGGCTAGGCTTTCCAAAATGTGAAAAGTAGCTGGCAGAATGCCTGGGGAGTCGGTTCAAGGTGTTAGAGGTGGTGATGGAACAGCAGGGTTTTAAAGGATAAGTTTGTGCAAAAGGGGAAATAAAGTATTTTGGTGCAAAAGTCTGAGATCTATTTGTAGTTTCTACATAATATGTATTTTCCTTGAACTTCCTGAAGTCCTTTCAAGTGAGTTCATAGGCAGTGAGCAGTACACTGTAGGCAGAGGACCAGAGTGAGCCAGGTGCTAGTCCTGACACCTCCATCCCAGGGCCGATCAACTGGGTCAGGCTGTGGCTTGAAGCCACTGGCTAGGAGCCAGGGTTTGGAATGTAACTTATGAAGGCGGGGATGAGAACTGGAACTCTTTGGCTGAGTATTCCAGGCTTTTCACATTACAGTCCCGGAGAAATGGAGGCAGAAAATCCCACTGGAGTCCCATTGGTTCCCAAGAGCAGGAGGGGAAAAGAACTCGGCAAAGGATAAGCCAAAGTCCTGCCGCAGAGCTGGCCTGAGACATGTCTCCCACCCTGGCTGCCCCACCCCTTAGCTGCAAGAGCGAAGCATTTATTTTCTATGATTTTTAAAAATTGGCTCATCTCGTAAATGTTCCAGAGTCAGAACAGGCTGTGCCATGGCTGAAACAAACCTGCTGAACAAATAAACAAGGCAGACTGCAGGGGCAGGGAGAGCACTGGGCACGCGTCCCCAGCCAGGTCCACGGGCTGCCGCAAATCTGCCCCGAATCTTCCTAACAGGGAGCGTGGGATTTTTGGGGTCCCTTCCAGCTCTGTGATCTAAGAAGTTCACACAGAGGGGAAGACGTCGGGGTCGCCTGCATGGAAGCTCTGCTTTTCCACTGCACAGTGATGCTAAGAGCCGGGGAGGGGCAGCAAACATTGCAGGCAGACCCTGAAGCCAGAGCTCAGCCCTTTATGTGTTCGCTCATCAGACACTGAGTGTGGATCTGCCCTTCCCTAAGGAGCATCCAGGTGGTCTAGCAGACAAGATTTGTCACAGTTCCTTGCATTCTCCAAGCTCTTGCCCACCCCAGGGCCTTTGTTCCTGCTCTTACCACCCAGATTGCCAATCCCCCTCCTCTTTGTTCTTTAGGCTCAGTGTAAATGTCATTTCCCTGGGAAGGATTTCCATAGGGTCCTCCAGATCTCCCCTGTCTCCCACCACGCTGCATCACCCTCACAGAACTTACGGCCGCTTGGAATGGTGTTTCTGCCAGGGTCTTTAGTCATGCCTTCCCCATCTTTCTGACCAGAGTATAAACTCAGTGGGAGTCAGATTCTTTTGTACTTACCACTTCTGGGGCATTCGCAGCATGTACTTGTTTTTGGCCCATGCCAGACTTTTTACTAACGTGCTTAATCCTCTCAACGGCCCTAGAGAGGCAAGATGTTACATGTGCATTTTAGAGCGAGGAGACAGGCGACTAGGGCTGGAAGTATCTTTTCAGGGCTCTTTCCAGCGTCACCCACTGTAGGGGCGGATGACAGGAGGCTCCGAGCATGGCATCCGGCTTTATTTTTTCTTTTTTTACTTTTTATTTTGAAATACTTTTAATTTGCCAAAAAGCTGCAAGACTCTTTGCAAGTGCGAAGAACTCCTGTGTGCTCTTCTCTCAGGTTCAGCAAATGTTAACATCTTCTACGTTGGTTTTTTTTTTTTTTTTTTTTTTTTTTGACAGGTAGAGTGGATAGTGACAGAGAGAGAAAGAAAGGTCTTCCTTTTTGCCGTTCATTCACCCTCCAATGGCCGCTGCGGCTGGCGCACCGCGCTGATCCGAAGCCAGGAGCCAGGTGCTTCTCCTGGTCTCCCATGGGGTGCAGGGCCCAAGCACTTGGACCATCCTCCACTGCCTTCCCGGGCCATAGCAGAGAGCTGGCCTGGAAGAGGGGCAACCAGGATAGAATCCGGCGCCCCAACCGGGACTAGAACCCGGAGTGCCGGTGCCGCAAGGTGGAGGATTAGCCTGTTGAGCCATGGTGCTGGCCCAGTTTGTCTGTCTTGATCTGCTCCAGCTGCTTCATCAAAATGCCTTACGTTGGCTTTAACGTTCTCCCGTTCTGCATGCTTGTGTGCACGCTCATGCGTGCTCTCTTTCCCTGAGTCACTGAGAGGAGGCCACGGGCACTGCACCTCTTTACCACTTTTCAGAATGTATTTTTTTTTTCAAAGATTATTTATTTATTTGAAAGGCAGAGTTATGGGGCAGGGCAGGGGAGAGAGAAGGAGAGGGAGAGAGAGATCTTCCATCATCTGGTTCACCTCCCAAAAGGTCACAATGCTGAGCTGATGCCAGGAGCAAGGAGCTTCCTCCAGACTTCCCACATGGGTGCACATGGCCCAGGTGGCTTGGGCCATCTTCTGGTGCTTTTGCAGGCACATTAGCAGAGAGCTGGATCGGAAATGGAGCAGCAGGGACACGAACCGGCACCCATATGGGATGTTGGCATCACAGGCAGAGGCTTAACCTGCTATATTACAATGTTGGCCCAGTGTGTATTTCTTAAAAAGTAAGTTCTCTTACATAAATCAGAATTTTACATGGATATAAATTACTATTTAATAAGCAATCATGGTAAGACATATGCAGCTCTCCAAAAATGGCCTTAATGATTTTTTTTCTGGCCCAGTGTCCAATCCAGATTACGCATTCCATTTGGTTGTCATATCACCCTAGGGCTTAACTTAGAACAGTTCCCCAGCCTTTCTTTGTCTTTCATGACATTGATATTTGTCAAGAACGCAGGCCAGTGGTTGTAGAATGCGGTTGTGTACTCCGGATGGCATTCAGGTTAAGCAAATGCTGGTAGGAAGTGCACAGAAGTGATGCTGTGTTCCCGGGGCATCGTGTCAGGAGCCACATGATGAGTGTCCCAGCCCTGATGGTAATTCACTTTGATCCCTTGACTAAGGATGTGTCTGTCAGGTTTGCCCGAAATTACTATCTTTTACCCTGATACTTGGTCATTGGAGTGGGGAGGATAATTAAGGCTGTAAATACCCTGACCTCATCAGACTTTTGCATCCATTGATGATTTCTTGACTGAATCAGTTGTTAGTATGACAGTTGCAGAATTGAGATCTTGGTTCTGCTTTTCAGGCTGGTGCCTATTCCAGGAAGACAGGTTAGGACAGAAGGGAGGAGGGAACAGGAACTCTAATTCTGCTGGTTTCTCAAATGTCTGTTGAGATGGAAGGGGACAGTATTGACTTCCATTTCTGCAACAAAATACCTCAAAGTGGGTGATTTGTAAGGAAAAGAGGTTCAGAACTCCAGGGTTAAGAGCAGGGGGCAGGCTTCTCCATGGCTGTAGTGAGACCCCACAGAAGATGGCATCACGTAGTTGCTGCTTCTCAGCCTGGGAGCAGGGAGTGCTCTAGGAGTGGACGTTGGATCTGGAGGTCCTCAGGGTCGTCATCTTAAGGCCTCGATTTACATGCAGCGCCGCTGTGGGAGCAGCCCCTGGCGGGGAGCGGCCTGGGCATCTCCCGGCTGCTGCCCTCTCCAGCCCAGGTGGCAGAGCCCACCCCAGACACTGACTCATCAGTTCCTTTTGCTGGGCACTGCTGTATCTCCTCTGCTTAGAAAGGCAGGAAACTGAGCTCTGATATTTTAGAAAGTCTTTCAACAATAACCTTGATTAGAAGGGATTTTCCAGTTAACCCTGGAGAATTTCAGTTAACCAAGGCTTAGTATTGTTTTCTGTTTCTTTGAAATGTGGTAATCCATGTATGGTGTGTATTTATGGTCATTATTCACCAGACAATTCCATTAGACAGGATTTCCCCACCATTTAGTATAGGCCATTGAACCACAGTGTTATCAAGTTAAAAAGAGATCATTTAGTAGGATCTTGCATTGTACAGGTAAGGAAACAGGCCCAGAGAGGGGATATAACTTACTCAGGGTTACACAGCTCATTGCTGGCATAACCAGAACCAGAAACCCCCAATTCAAAGTGCTTTCTGCCACATTTTTTGGAAAAATTATTACAAAGCAGGCAGCCTTTATGTCCAAGCTTACCTACAGGCTGAACATGGCCTGCTGCTGGGTTTTATTTGGCCTGCATAATATTTTTTTTAAATATTTTATTTATTTATTTGAAAGAGTTACACAGAGAGAAGGAGAGGCAGAGAGAGAAGTCTTTCATCTGCTGGTTCACTCCCCAATTGGCCACAATGGCTGGAGCTGCGCCAATCTGAAGTCAGGAGCCAGGAGCTTCCACCAGGCCTCCCACATGGATGCAGGGGCCCAAGGAGTTGGACCATCTTGCACTGCTTTCCCAGGCCATGCCAGAGAGCTGGATCGGAAGTAAAGCAGCTGGGATTTGAACTGGTGCCCCAATTGGATGCCGGCACTGCAGGCGGTAGCCCTACCCACTGTGCCACAGAGTGGGCCCTGGAAGTGATCTTGACTCAGAAGTTAAACCTATTTTTAAAAGGTGGGCTTTCCTGTGGGCAGAACTAGCCACGAAGCTACTGCAGCCATCAGAGCTGAGGATCAAGGCGAGGTGAACAGAGGTGGGAAATGGAAGGAAGAGAGGCATGCCACAGAGAGCCCAGGTGTGGACAAGGTTTGGTGCTTGCAAGGCAGTTGAAGAAGAGGGAACCAGAAGAGCCAAAGTTGATGGGAACTTCATTCCTGGGTGACCAACGGGAGTGATCATGTCCCAAACGGAAAAGAGAAGCCAGAGGGGAGAGCTGGTGTGCGTATTATGTTGGGTGTGAGGGCAGAGGACGAGGAGCTCCGGTGTGTAGAGTTTGAGATGCCAGCAGAGCTTACATTTAGAGTTCTCCAAAGGGCAGCTGAAGCTGGGAGTAGAGGTCAGGAGAGATGAGGGCTGGTAACAGAGGAGGAGATAGCTGAAACCACCCCCCCAAAACCAGTGAGGTCCTCCCAAAAGGCAGGGGCTGCGAACGAGGTACTAGGGCAGCATGCTGGATGCTGGAAGGCGGCCACCCCTGAGAGGAGCACCGAAGCGGAAGAGGAGCGGGCAAGAGACAAGCACTAGTCCCAGAGGCAGGAGGAGGACCAAGTTGGGATCACTGTAGGCGGCATCTCACATGACAGGGAAAGAGAACTAGATCAGTAACCAGAGGGTGCCCTCGAGAAAATGGAAAACCTGATAAGGATGGGAGTGAGGCATGCTGTACATGGAAGGGAAGAGTCAGGGCGGTGAGAGCAGGACCTCTCTGAACACCTGCGGGAGAAGGAGAGCTCCTGAATCAAGATCAGACAGACTTCAAAGGCTGATTCTTGTGTTATCTACTCTCTCTTTGCCTGGGAATGGGCTCCCCACTTCTTCTTCTAGAGAGATCTCTTCTCACATTACTTCTTACTTCAGACTCAGTTTGTCATTTAAAAAAAAAGATTTATGTATTTATTTACTTATTTATTTATTTATTTGAAAGGCAGAGTCACAGCGAGAGAGAGAGGCAGACACAAAAAGAGGTCCTCCATCTGCTGGTTCACTCCCCAGATGGCTGCAATGGCCAGAGCCACGCAGATCCGAAGCCAGGAGCTTCTTGTGGGACTCCTGCGTGGATGCAGGGGCCCAAGGACTTGGGCCATCTTCTACTGCTTTCCCAGGCCATAGCAGGGAGCTGGATCAGAAGTGGAGCAGCCAGGACTCGAACTGGCACCCATACGGGATGCCGGCACTGCAGGTGGTGGCTTTACCCAGTATGCCACAGTGCCGGCTCCAGTTTGTCTGTCTTGATCTGCTCCAGCTGCTTCAGCAAAATGCCTTAGACATCATTTACAAACCCCAGAACTTTATTTCTCATAGCTGTGGAGGCTGGGAAGTCCAAGGCCAAGGCAGCAGAGACTCCAGGTCTGCTCAGGAGCCAGTGCCCACGAGTGGTGCCTTGTATGTGTCCCTGTAGGGCAGAAGGTGCAGCTGGGCTCCCTTGAGCTTCCTTTGTAAGGGCACTAGTCCTATTCCAGATCATGTCCTAAAAGCCCCACTTCTTAATACAACTGCCCTGAAGGTTGTCAGACTGTGGGTTGTGTGTGTGTGTGTGGGGGGGGGGGGTGGCACCAGCATTAGAGCCAAAGCACAATCGTTAGTTTTTAAAAAGCACAGAACAAAACAGAGCTCTTTCGGATGCTGTGAGGAACAACAGACAAGGTGTGAGTGAGTGCTACCAAAGTAACCTCAGCCCCTCTCCCCTCTGAGAAGTACATTTGAAAGCTGCCCTCCCCCCCACAGGCACTTTTAGTCAAGTGGGGGTGGGTGGGGCTTTATGATTGGCACTCCCATTGAACAAATGAAGTGGAAACTCAGGAAGGTCAAGGTGAGAAAGCTGCTGTGTTGAATTTGAACTCAAGTCTCCTGGAATCCAAGTATTCAGATGCCAACAGGAGCCAGAATGCAGACCTAAGGGGCACACACACAACCCTTGGGAGGCAGTTTGCAGCCTCATCTCCTTCTGCCCGTTTGGTTGAAATCCTTGCACATACAAAGACAGTTTGAAAACACAACATTGATTAATAAGAGTATAATGAGGGCCAGATAAGGGGGGAGGGGAGAAAGAAGGGAGCAGTGAATCTGGTTGGGATGAAGCTGGCAAGAGGAGACGCATGGGGTCCTCTGACCTCTAGGGTTAAAGGTGTAACTTTAGCAGGTGCACAAACCTGAAATTAAAAGCAGAATTTCAGTTGTGTGCGCGCGTGGCTGTGTTGTGGACACTTTCTCGGGACAAGGTGCATAACCTCCATCAGATTCGCAGAGGGGCCCTTGGCTGGAAGATGTTGAAAACCAAGGCTGTGAAAGCCTCCAGGATCCGCAACAACGGTACAATGTTTACGGGGTCTCCGGCACTATTTCTAAATCCTTGCCTAGAAACCGGCCTTGCCAGGCCCTTTCACCCCGCACGGGGTTGGGGGAAGGGTGGCGGGATTCCCTCCTAACAGCTTTCTTCAAGGCGGGCGGGGCCGCGCGTGTCCCCGCAGGCGCCAAGCGCAGCGCGGCCCCAGGGTGCCCTCGCCCCGGAGCGCGGGGCGGCGCGGGGGCCTGCGGGCGCGCGGCGGATGTCACGGCTTACCTCAGAGCCCGATTTAGAAGCTGAAAAAAAAATCTCAGCAGGAAATAATGTGGGGCCTAAAATAGCAGCATCAACTGGGAGAGAGGCAGGGGAGTGGGTGTCATGCAAGACTCCTGCCCGTGCTCCCCAGCGGCCGCCTCCCGAACCCGGCAGGAAAGGCAGGAAAGGTCGGGGCTGCGGGAGGGGGCTGGTCCCGGCGGCCACCTCCTTCCCTATTGTACCACCACGTCTCCCCCTTTTCTCTCCCCTTCTCCCTCCCTCCCTGCCTTTCCTACAGCGCCACCTCCTCCCCTTCGGCACCCGCCCCTCCACTCCAGAGGCCTGCTCCCTCTGCTGTAAGCTCTCCGGAGGTCCTTGGTGCCCAAGGTCATTCCCCCAAGGTCAGCCCCAGGCCTGACTGCAGTAACCCCTCCACCACCCCTCTGTGAGCCTCAAAGAGCCTGGTGTCGGAGGGCAGACCAGCAGGGCAGGGATTCCTTTGACTGGGTAGCCCCCGGCCACCACCTCACTGGCAGGGACGACCCTCAGCCTGAGTGCCCCAGACTGGCTGTGAGCTTTGCCTGGCCAGGGGCGGCCAGTCTGCTACTCACACAGCAACCCATGGAAGAGCCAGGCCCTCCCAGACCGTTCCTTGCATTTCACCCTCACACTCTAAGGCTCAGTACTTCTATTATCCCCATTTTACGTATGACAAAACTGAGATGCAAAAGGACGAATGAACTCTGAGCATGTTCCTACAGTGAGTTGTGGGAGAGCCCAGATTTGGGCGCAGGCAGCCTGACAGCAGTGCCCTTGCTGTTACTGGGCCTGACCAGGCCACTCAGCTTGATGCTCTGGAGCCTGCACTTGAGCCTGCACTAAGCTCTTAGCTTAATGCTTTGCTACTTGAATTTTCTTTCTAAAAAGTGATTTTTGCCTACCCCCCCCCCCCCGAAAACAAGTATGAAACATTACATATGCTTGGAAATTTCAGTTTTAAAAAAAATCCCATATTCTTATTTTTACTTCTCTGGGTGTTTTTCCCCCCAGCTGTTGCTCTTCTGAAAACAAGCTCTTCCGACGCTGCTGGTTTCAACTGCTGCGTCCTCATTACCATCTGCAATGGAATGGGCCTTCATTTGCGCTCAAGTGCACTGCCCACACACATATGTGCTCCACCAGCTCCCTCCTGCCTCGCGCCTGTGTGGCTCTGGGGTTAATGGCTTATGCTTTGCCAAACAATCCTAGAGGGATGTGGCTAATGTAGCATCACACAGGCTTTGTTCCCTGAAGGCTGGATGTTGCTGGGATAAATGGCAAGAAATAGTAGCTAAGATTGTGGAGACCTCCACAGAGTAAAAGAAACCTTAGGTTAAAAGATACACAGTTACCACGTATTAATACCTGCTAAACCCAGGACTGTTTGCTACATGTTTTACGGGAATCATCTCATGTGAATGACACAGTAACCCTGTGACATTGTCACAAGTATCTTCGCCACTTGACAGAAAGCTCAAGGTCCTATAAGGCTTAGAGCTGGGGCTCCCGTGCAGTGACCAGCACACTAACTGCAAATAAAAATGGGTGCTGCTCTCTGGTTTCCAAAAGGGAAATATCTTTGTCATTTTGCTAATTATAAGCCTCCTGGTGGGTGGTAGTTAAGCTGCCACTTTGAACACCCACCTCCCATACTGGAGTGCCCGGGTTCAGTTCCTGGCCCTGCTCTCCCAGCCTCTTGCTAATGTGGAACCTGAGAGGCAGCAGATGATGCTGAAGTAGCTGGGTCCCTGCCACGCCCACGGGAGACCTGGGTTAACTTCCCAGCTCCTGCTCAGGCTGGCCTGGTCCCAGCCATGGTGGCTATTTGGGGAGTGAGTGAACCAGTAGGTAAGAGGTCTTTCTGTCACTCTTTTTTCTGTCTCTCTGCCTTTCAAATAAATAAGTTTTTTTTTTTTTTAAAGAAAGTAATACATGCTCATTGTGAGAATTAGAAAGACAACAAAATGTATTAAGAAAAATAAAACCGCCGGCACCGCGGCTTACTAGGCTAATCCTCCGCCTTGCGGCGCCGGCACACTGGGTTCTAGTCCCGGTTGGGGCACCGGATTCTATCCCGGTTGCCCCTCTTCCAGGCCAGCTCTCTGCTATGGCCCGGGAGTGCAGTGGAGGATGGCCCAGGTCCTTGGGCTCTGCACCCTCATGGGAGACCAGCAGAAGCACCTGGCTCCTGCCATCAGATCAGCGCGGTGCGCAGGCTGCAGGGCGCCAGCTGCGGCGGCCATTGGAGGGTGAACCAACGGCAAAGGAAGACCTTTCTCTCTGTCTCTCTCTCTCACTGTCCACTCTGCCTGCCAAAAAATAAAAAAATAAAATAAAATAAAATAAAAATAAATAAAACCAAAGTCCTTCCCCATAACCCCCCTCTTCATAGACTTTTTTTTTTTTTCTTTTCTTAAAGCAGAGAGAGATAGAAATCTCCCATTCACTGGTTCACTCCCTAAATGCTCATAATGACCAGGCTGGGCAAGGCCTGAGCTGGGAGCCCAGGACTCAACCTAGGTGGCAGGAACCCAACTACTTGAGCCATCACCGCTGTCTCCCAGGGAGGCAAGTTAGTAGAAAGCTGGAATTGGGAGCACAACGGTGACTCGAACCCAGGCTCCTATATGGGATGCAGGCACCCCAAGGAGCATCATAACCACTACGTCAAATGCCCCTTTCCAGAAGCTTTAACACATACATTTTAAAATACCTGGTTTCATACCATCATGTTCTTCAGTGGACATCCTGGCAATGTAAGTGCACATCAGATGGTTCTTCCTATGATTCTAGCAATGGCATTGGTGGGTCAGGAGATATCCACAGTTACAAGTGGCCCCATGTGGAAATGGACAGTTTATTATTTAAGCCACAGGCTACAATGAAAGGTAAGGGTAAAGAGGAAATAGACTCGGCCGGCGTTGTGGCTTAACAGGCTAATCCTCCGCCTTGCGGCGCCGGCACACTGGGTTCTAGTCCCGGTTGGGGCGCCGGATTCTATCCCGGTTGCCCCTCTTCCAGGCCAGCTCTCTGCTATGGCCCGGGAAGGCAGTGGAGGATGGCCCAAGTCCTTGGGCCCTGCACCCACATGGGAGACCAGGAGAAGCACCTGGCTCCTGGCTTCGGATCAGCACGATGCACCGGCCGCAGCGGCCATTGGAGGGTAAACCAATGGCAAAAAGGAAGACCTTTCTCTCTGTCTCTCTCTCTCACTATCCACTCTGCCTGTCAAAAAAAAAAAAAAAAAAAGAGGAAATAGACTCTTGTATTGCTGGTGACAGTTCAGTTAGTGCAATCTTAAAGCAATCTGTTATAGTACATTGAGAGACTTAAAGATGTCCACGCCTGTTACCTTGTAATGGTTCCATTTATGGAAATAGATATATCCCCAAGGATAAGTAAATGAAAAAGTAATATGTAGTATCTTAAATGTCCATAACTTGGGCATAACTTAAATGTCTTTCAATAAGAGAATGGTTTAATGAATCATGAGGAAAACCCCACATCCTTGTTGGAATATTATACAGACATTAAAATGACAATTATGAAGACTCTAGTAAAAAATTCTTAGAATATAAAGTCAAATACACAAAATTATTCATGCTGTATGATTAAAATGTGTATAAGAAGAAATTATAAAAACTAGTAACAAAATGATATCAATGTCTATGTTAGTGTGTTGGGACTAATGCAGTTTTTCTTCTCTATTCTTTCTGTAATGTGGTTTGTTTTCATAGTCAAATTGCACTCGTTTGAACACCAGAAAAGAGAAGGAAATTGTCCGAGGGCTCTGCCTCCTTCCCGCTCTCTGGGTTGAGATGTCTACTTCTATAAGCAGGTAGACGAGAGTTCAGTGACTTCAGTCATCCCAGCACTGGGGTTATTTTTTTCCGATTCAGTCCAGTGGCTCTTTTTGTTATTGACTCAAAGTGAAAACTCAGTTGTCACACCGAAAATACGTTGGCCTAGAATCTGTTCTGTGACCAGTAGTTCAGGCTCTGCCCATGTGTGTCAAAGCAGCCATGTTCATTCCCAGAGGAAAACAGAAAGTGTTTGCAGTCACAGCCTGTAGTCTCAGCGTCCCCCTGGGAAGTAGCGGCTCCGCGGGCTTGGGAGTCCGGGGACCAGCAGCGTCTCCCACGTCTCCTCTCATCCCCAGTCCATCCGGGCTGGTTCCTTCCTTCCCTCTCCTGCTGGGATGCTGACGGTGTGAGGCTGTCTTTCTCCCATGGCCATCTCTCACTCACTGCTCTGCACTGATTAGGCATGGATGGGAGCCGTGTGGAAGGTTCCTCGGAGGCAAGGACAGGTACCTGAATGATGAGTGAACAAAGGCGTGGGGGAGTGGCTGACTGGGAGAAGAAGACTGTCCATCACACGGGAGAGCCAATGGGATTTCACCAACTCTGTGAGGCCAGGCTAGCACTCAGGAGAAGCTGTTGTGAGGTCATTGATCTGGAGAGAGAGAGAGTGTGTGTGTGCAGGGGAGCGGCAGGGCTGGCAGGACGCCACTGTGCTGGCACAGCCTTCGTCAGAGCCCTGAAAGGGGCTGGGGGCTGTGACTCAGCTCCGTGACTCATGCAGTGCGTTGTGTTTCCACCCTCAGCCTCCAGTGGGGGAGGCTGAGGTTCGGGCCGGCCCCTCCGGATGACTCACCTGGCTGAGCTGGAAGGAAGAGGCCAAGGCCCCACTATCCTGCACCCCCACATCACCACCCCTACCTCCCCAAGTGTTCTCAGACCTCATGAGTAGGTTATGGTTGCCCCAGTAATGGCCCCACGTCACCAAGGGATTGCTCCCCACCCACAGTTCCCTGGTCCCCTCACTTGATGGTCTCCTGTGCTTCTTGTGGACGTCTGAGGTCAGCTCATAACAGAGCCTCTTAAGGCTCCCCCAGACTACTTATCATTCTATTCTTCTCCTCTCACCAAACTCGTTTGCATTACAAAATAATCCTGCATCCCTTTTCCCATTTGATTCTCTCTGAGACCCTGGGAAGCCTGGCAGAGCAGTGAACATCACCATTCTGCAGGGAAGGACCTGGCAGCTTCAGGAGGCACAGGGGTTAGTGTGGGGCACTGAGGGCCAAGGGCTTGTCGCTGAAAGGACAGGGCTGCTCGGGGCACTGCAGGGTGTCCGGTTGGACAGAGGGCTGGGGAAGGGGCCAGCTTCTGATGTGACAAGAAATGTGGCTGAAGGGAGCAGAGACAGGCAGGGTGTTTGACTTCATCCCAGCACCAGGAGGAAGCCACTGAGGCTCTTAAACTGGGGAGTGACGAGGTCAGATTAGAATTTTAGAAACGCACCGCTGACTGTGGTATGATCGGGGAGCTGTGTCCATAGCCCAGATAAAGGCTGTTGCAGGTACCTAGGCAGTGGCAGAGGGGGTGGGAGAGGAAGGGGCAGCACCCAGAGCTATTCAGGAGGAGGGACAGGAGACCCCTGGGATGGTGCGAACAGGATCTGGCGAACAGAAGAAAGAACGTAGGCGTCTGAGGCTGTGGCCCCTGGATAAATGGCCTGGATTGACTCCTTTGTCAAGGGGGCCGCAGTGCTGAGTGGGCTGCATCTGCATACAGCTGACTGGAGCCAGGCGGAGGGTGAGCTGATTCAGGGACTAGGGATGGTCGCTAAGGACACCGGCTCTGAAGACCTGAGCAGAAGCAGCCACAGCCCTGTGATGATGCCCTCCCCAGGGAGAGGTGTTTTAAGGCACTTGTCCTGTGCAGAGGCGCTAGGCTGGGTGGGTCATCACCCTGGAACCCAGGACACAGCCTTGGTAGGCAGCCAGGAAGGGGCCTCTCGGGAGAGTTCCTGGAACTTGCAGAGGGATATGGCTGCGAGCTTGGGCAAGGGGCTGGGCCCCTTTGAGCCCTTTCAGCCCTGGAGGATTGCCAAGGCGGGAGGCTTCCCAGATCCGATAAAATAAAAATACAAGAGCCGCTTCCAGTTAAATTTGAATTTCAAGTAAACAATGGATAATTTTGTATAAGTATGTCCCAAATATTCCATGGGAGGTACTTTTATTTAAAAAGTATTTGTTCTTACCTGAAATGCACACGTAACCAGGTGTCTGCCATATATTTTTATTTGCCACACTTGGCAATCCAGAGGGGCTGTCTCGCTATGCATGCAGACCAGGGCCTTGGGGCTTCCTTGGAGGCTGTGGTGAGCACCAGCCTCTGCATCCCACGCCTGCCCTGGGACCACATGGGGAGCTCAGAGTCCCCAGGTGAGACCAGCCCTGTCCATGATGGCCTCCCAGTTGCTGGCTCAGAACAGGGGGCATCAAACCCAAGCTACTGGGGCCTCCACATGCAGTGCATGGAAGGATACAGCTGCTGCTTCTGCTAGTGTGGCCTCACAAGAAGGGGGCCAGGGCTGTCCTCCTGCGGCCAGCAGCGTCTGCCACGGTGTCACATCCAGACACGTGGTAGCCCAGGAGCCCGCAGCCATCCATCAGCCAGAGCGGGCACTGAGGGCCCTGCACTAGATGCTCTGCCCTGGGTGAAGGCAAGGAAGGTGGCGGAGCCCGTGTTTGGTCAGAAGCCTGCTGTTGGGAAACCACCACACCACGGCTTGCCCGCGCTGCCCGGGGCCCAGGGAGCCCTCCTGTGTCTGACTTGGACCTCACCACGTGGTGGTTGGGTGAGCAGAGCTGGAATTCTGTTGTCCCCTGCTGCCTTCATGGGGAACAAACTGAGGCTGAGGGAGGGTAAGTCTTTGCCCGTCGTCTTATTTCCTAACACAAACCCCTGGCTCAGAGAAAGGTGATGGCCAATGTGGAAGTTCAGGGAGCCGCAGTTGATGCCCTGGGTGGGGGCAGGCCCTCAAGCCTTGCTTTAGAACCAGGCTCAGGGCCTGTGGTGTAATGTGTTAAGCCGCCACCTGCGATACCAGCTCGAGTCCCCGGCTGCTCCACTTCTGATCCAGCTCCCTGCTAATGCGCTTGGGAAAGCAGCAGAGGATGGCTCAAGTGCTTGGGCCTCTGCCCCCACGTGGGACATGCGATGAAGCTCTTGGCTCCTGGCTTTGGACTGGCCCAGCCCTGGCTGTTGTGGCCATTTAGGGAGTGAACCAGCGGCTGGAAGATCTCTCCTCTCTCCTCATCCTCTCCCTCTCTCTCTCTATGACTCTGCCTTTCAAATAAAAAAAAAAAAAAAACAGGCTCAAAAGTCTGCCTGCTGACCACAGGCAAAAGACAAAGGCTGCTCTCCCTGGTAGTGCTCAGGGGGCTTGCACAGGTGGCGCCTCCATCCAGTCCCAGGCATGGAATGGGCGGCGCAATCTTGCTGAGGACCTGCCTGGAGCACAAAACAGGTGCTGCGAGTAGAACCGGGAGGAACTATGAGAAAGGCCCTGGGGCCCTGGGAGCCCAGGCTTTTAGCGGCCGGCTCAAGAGTGGGTCAACCACAGCAGAGTCCGTGTGAACATTAGAGCAGACTTTGAAGAAGGGAGACACAGGTGTGTGCCACGGAAGTTGCAGGGGTAGAGGGTTGTATGTGTTTACCCCAGATACTGTCTGAGCACCCACGAACGCCAGGACACTGTCTCCATACCGAGGGGACAGCAGTGAGTAAGCGGCACACGAGCAGATGCTCTCTTGCTTGCCAGTTGACTATTTGACCACAGCCAATCTAATACAAAACTCAGCCCCTTTACTGGCTTCTAGGATAAAGTCCTTTCCCGCCGAACACGAGGATACAGAGGGCTGATCTTGCTGTCCAAGTTAGATCAACCAGAAGACCCAGCCGCTGGTTCAGAAGCAGGGGAGGTGATGGCAGGGTGGGAGTGATGGGGAGCTGCTCCCCTTTTATTCTGGACTGGATGTAATTTAGCACCTCCTTCTCACTCTTTTGTTAATAAAATTAAACAATAAACACACACCACAGTCCAAAGAACACTGACAGCCTGTGTTTATGTGTTGATGTTGTATCTGTCTCGAAGAAGCTGCAAGTACATGTAGATTTCTCACAAAATGAGTTTGCACTCAGTGCTGGGGGGATGATAATTAAAAGCAAAAAGGGAGGGCAGATTCTTACAATATGTCTGTTCATCTCTGCTCTCTTTATTTTTTCCTCTCTCGTTTTTGAATGCTTATTTATTATTTTTATTTATCAAAAGGCAGAGAGAGATCTTCCATCCACTGGTTTACTCCCCAAATACCTGCAACACCTGAGCCTGTCTCAGGCCAAAGCCAGGAGCTAGGAACTCCATCCAGATCTCCCACATGGGTAATAGGGACTCAAGTACTTGAGCCACTGTCTGCTCCTCCCACGGCGTGCATTAGCAGGGTGCTGGACTGGCAATGGAATAGCCAGGACTGCTTGAACCAGGCCCCTGATATGCCGGTGGGTATCCCAAGTGACTGTTGAACCTGCTGTGCCACAGCGCCGGCCCCCACCACTCACTTAAACAAAGACATTGACCGGTCTGAGGCCATCTCTGACTAGGCAAAGGCCAGAGAGCAGAGATCTAAAAATGTCTGTGTTCGCTCTGGGGAGATTCCCTCAGGGAGTGAGGCACAGGCTGCTGCAGCTCTTCCCAGGGGCTTCGTCTCCTGCCCTGCCCTCCACTCCCTGAAGAGGGCCTCAGCGGTGATCTGAACCCCCGCGAATATGGTGCCTGGGATGAGGAAATGTGTGAATGGAGAGCGTAAGCAAAGAGATCTGACGGGAAGAGAGGAGGAACCGTGAGAACTATTAGAGAATCAAGGTCGAACTCGGGCAAGGGTGATAGAAACAGGGATCACGTCTACGTCCAGTCAGTTCAGCCCCCACAGGAAAGGTGCTGTGGCCACCAGGGGTGGGACAGCTGGTGCAGGGAGTGCACACCCCCAGGACTCCCCCTGCCCCTGGGTGTTGTTCGTCTACCAGCTCGCAGGGCTGGGAGGCGCTGTACCCCCCAGCCTCACAGCCCCGTGGCCAGCGAGAACTCTTCCCCACCAGCTCGTCCGCAAGCAGCAGCCGACCATTCCTGAGTCATCTGATTTCAGAAATTTAAACTTTGTTCCTCTCAGGTACTGGGGAAACAGGAGGGAAGTGGAGACCCTAGTGCTCTGATAAATTGTCCCAGCTAATCTGGAGGGAAATTCACAGCATCTATTATGATTTTAAATGTGGATACGATTGATCTAATGAAGCTACTTCTTAATAAATAAATCTGTAAAAAATATTATAATGGCGCTACTTCTAAAATCCGGACTAGCTACAAAAAAAAAAAAAAAAAAAAAAAAAAATCCAGACCAGCTAATCTCACACATTGCAAGGATGTTATCTGAAGTATTATTTAGCGTGCAAAACTAAATGTCCACCTTTAAGCCATGGTATGTTTTATTCTCTGAAAGCATGCTTTTTAAAAAAAAAAAAAACATTTATTTATTTCATTTATTTGAAAGGTAGAGCTGCAGGGAGGGAGATATGAGAGAGAGAGAGATCTTTTGGTTCACCCCCAAATGGCCACCTCAGCCAGGTCTAGGGCAAGCCGGAGCCAGGAGCCTGGGCTTCCACATGGGTGTCGGAGCCTAAGTACTCGGGCTATCATGTACTGCCTTCCCATCACAAGTGGAGCAGCTGGAACTCAAGCTGGCACTCTGATAAGGATTCTGGCATTGCAAGCAGTAGTTTAACCCCACTGTACCACAACGCTAGCCCCATCCCTAAAAGATCTTGGTAAATGAAAAAGGAATTTGCAGAATGATACAAACAATATGAAATCACTGAAATATAAGCAAAAGCAAAATCTTGAAATAACAATCTATATGTCCATATATATGCATATAATACACATTAATAAGTGCATAGAACAAGGTCTGGATTCACAATAAATTACCTTGGTTACCTCCCGCGAAGGACTAAGACTAGACGTTGAGATTGAAGAAGACTTTCAGGTTTGAATTTTTTCAATAACCTGTGAATTATACCTAATTTGTAGAGGGCTTATACCATGATGTATGATTTAAAAGGAAAAGGCTATGGAAGCGTTATGATTGGCTTAACTTGGGTGCTGTGACGCTGTGACTGTTCCTAGATCACACACTGTGAGAGAGCTCTCTGGGCCAACCTGCAGTATACATTCACCCCTGTGAACAGAGTGATGCGCACGATCATCCGCTCCTACAGTTACACGTGGAGTGGTATTGATGTGGGTGGAGACCAGGCGGGAAGAGTAGGTAGGAGTAAGTGAGCAGGAATTTCTGTAACTCCACCCCTCACCTCTCAGTCTAACACACCTGCCTTCTGAGGGTGTACCTGTGTCTCATCCGGGACCAGGAAGGAGGAGACTCCGTGATGGCCACGTGGAAGTTAAACTCCATGTGGAGGCACCATGAAAATCTTCAGAAGCCTCACACACTCTGAAACTTGAGCTCATTTGTATATTCGGTGAAGGCACCACTCCTTAGCTTAGAAAAGAGACTGATGACGTGGGAGGGGCCCTTTTCTGCTCTGACCATGCTTAGGGCATCCCTCTGTGGCCTCCTCCCCCTCTCTGGCCTCATAGGTGACTCTGTGGCCCGCCCATGATGGGCATCTCTCCGTGGGGGTGGCCCACACCACGTGTGAATGTGTATTCTCATCATCTCTCTTACATACATCCTGCCCTCACTTGTGCACCGCACTTACGTTTCTGCTCTAAATTCTTAAATCTGGGGACCAGAACCTGGATTAAAGATTGAGATCCCAGGCCAGTAACAGTAAATTAGCCTGTTTTTCGGTCCTATGATGAAATACCTGAAGCAGGCTGTTTATGAAGACTAGAGACTTACTGAACTCGCAGTGTGGGAGGCTGAGGCCAACACTGGGTGGCCCCATGGTTCAGCCCCTGGTGAGGATCCAGTGCAGGAGGGTGTCATGGCAGGAACACGTGAAGTAGTGAGAGACCACACGCAAAGGCAGGAAGCCAGGGAGGCATGGAAGCCCACATTTCCTTCTGAGGGCACACCCGCAAGTGGCCCGTGGCCCGCCCACTAGGCCCTACCTTTTTTTTTTAATTAGTTTTTAACAGATTCGATGTGGTTTGTCCAGTTCTAAGAACATAATAATTACATTCCCTTCCTCCCTGTCTCTCCCTCTTTCCTTCTCCCTTTCTGTCTTTTTTGTTGTTGTTTTTGAAATAATATATTTTAAATTTACATTACAATAAAAAGGCTTAACACTTCACTAAATAAGGAATATAATAAGTAAAAAAGCAAAAAGACCCTAGTGGGAATATAGATGATTACTATCATCAATAATTGAATGGAAAAGTGATCATTTCACCCACATACTGTAAATTTTAAAGTGATCACAGATCGTTAAAACTATAGTAGTATAACATTGTTGACCACTGGTTTGACCGGTGCGATGACATTTGTGTCCAAAGCAATGGTAACCATTGCAGCAATACTGATGCATGTGGACATCTCTTTCCTTTGTTCTTTCATTCTTTCTTCTTCTCCCTCTCTCCCTCTCCTTCCTCTTTCCATCCCTCCGCCCAGTTCTTCCAGCAGCTTCATAGAGTCAGGCCTTAAATTGAGGTCTAATCCACCTTGAGTTGATTTTTGCATATGGTGAGAGGTATGGATCTAACTTCATCCTTCTACATATATACATCCAGTTTTTCTAGCACCATTTGTTAAAGAGATCATCCTTACTCCACTGTAGGGTCTGAGCACTGTTATCAGAAATCAGTTGATAGTGTGTATGTGGATTAATTTCTGGGCTCTATTCTGCTCCGCTGATCTGTGTATCAGTTTTTATGCCAGTGCTGTGCTGTTTTAATTGCTGTAGCTTTGTAGTATGCTTTGAAGTCAAGTATTGTGATGCTTCCAGCTTGATTTTTCTTGTTCAGAATGGCTTTGCATATTCTGGGTCTTTTGTGATTCCATATGAACTTTAGGATTGCGTTTTCTAATCTGTAGAGAATGTCATTGATATTTTGATAAGGATTGCATTGGATTTGTAGATTGCTTTAGATAGCATAGACATTTTAATGATATTGATTCTTTTGATCCATGAGCAAGAAATATCTTCCCATTTTTTTTGTGTCCTAGATTTCTTTATTTTTTTTTAAATATTTATTTATTTATTTGAAAGTCAGAGTTACAGAGAGGCAGAGAGAGAGATAGAAATAGAGAGAGATAGAAATAGAGAGAGAGAGAGAGAGAGAGAGAGACAGAAGTCTTCTATCTGCTGGTTTACTCCCCAGATGGCCACAATGGACAGCGTTGCGCTGATCTGAAGCCAGGCACTTCTTCCAGGTCTCCCACGTGGGGGCCCTAGGACTTTGGCCATCTTCTACTGCTTTCCTAGGCCATAGCAGAGAGCTGGATTAGAAGTGGAGCAACCAGAACTCGAACCAGCACCCATATGGGCCACCAGCACTGCAGGCAGTGGCTTTACCCCCGTACCATGGTGCTGGCCCCAGTGTCCTTGACTTCTTTCATCAGTGTTTGCTAATTTTCATTGTAGAGATTTTTCACTTGTTTGATTAAATTTATTGCTAAATATTTGGGGGTTTTTTGTGACTATTGTGAATGGGATTGATTTCTTGATTTCTCTATCTGTGAGTTGATCATTAGTATACCAAAAAGCTACTGTTTCTTGGATGTTTATTTTGTAACCTGTGACTTTACTGAATTGGCTTATCAATTCTAACAGCTTTTTGGTGGTGAGTTTAGGTTTTTCCATGTACAAGATCATGTCCTCTGCTTCCTCTTTTCCTGTTTGGTGCCCTTTCTTTCTCCTCCCTAATTGCCCTCACTGAAACTCCCAGTGCTATATTGACTAAGAGTGGCGAAGGTGGACGTCCTTGTCTTGTTCCAGAACCGAGGGGCAATGCTTCCAGCTTTCCCCCACTCAGTGTGATACTGGCTGTTGGATTGTTATAGCCTTTATGATTTTGAGGAGTGTTCCTTTTGTACCTAATTTGTAAAGGGCTGATACCATGAAGGGGTGTTGAATCTCACCAGAAGCGTTCTCTGCATCTACTGGGATGACCATATGGTTTTGGTTCTTCCTTCTGTTGGTGTGATTTATGACGTTTATTGATTCGCAAATGTGGAGCCACCCTTGCATTTCTGGCCTAAGTCCCACTTGATTGTGACGTGTGATCTTTCTGAGGCGGTTTTAGATTCGATTTGCTAGTATTTTGTTGAGAATCTTTGTAGCTGTGTTCATTAAGGATACAGGTCTGACTTTGTAAGACACATTCTTGTTCGCAAGGAGTTCCCAGCCACTCGGCACTCAGCTCAAGGGGCCACAGGCACGGCCCGAGTTTTCGTCTGATTCACATCAGTCCACAGATCCCTCTGATGACAGCTTTGCACAAGTACAGAATTCTGCATAGAATTGAAGGGTGGGGGCCGGCACTGTGGCATGGTAAGCCAAGCCTCTGCCTGCGGCGCTGGCATCCCATACGGGCGCCAGTTCTAGTCCCAGCTGCTCCTCCTCTGATCCAGCTCTGTGCTAATGGCCTGAGAAAGCAGTAGAAGATGGCCCAAGTGCTTGGGCCTCTGCACCCACGTGGGAGATCTGGAAGAAGTTTCTGGGTCCTGGCTTTGGATCGGCACAGCTCCAGCCATTGCAGCCATTTGGGGATTGAACCAGCGGATGGAAGACCTCTCTCTCTGTCCTTCTTTCTGTCTGTAACTCTACCTCTCAAACAAACAAAATATTTTTAAAAAATTGAAGGGTGGCTCTAATCCCTTGAAGCTTATTTATGATTTAAGGGTCTACATCCTCCAAGTCGCAAACACTTGATTTGGTTGGAGCCTCGATTGTGCAGATCTGGAAACGCTGGCCTACGGAGAAGAATGATTGGCCCAAGGTCACACTGCGGGCAGGTCCTCCGCTAGCCCAGAAGCCGCAGCGCCTGGATCCCCATTGCTCCACCAGGCCCTCTGCCTTGCTGGTTGGCTGGGAGATGCTGGCTGGGGAGCCCGTGTGCTCTGGGCCCTGTACCGTCTCCAGCTGCCAAGTCTGAGGCTGCCAAGCCTGTGGCCTCCCTTCTCTGTCACCCCTCTGGCTCCTCGGGCGTGGGGGGCTGGAGGCCGGGAGCTCCCTGAACAGTTGCCCTGATCCTGATTACCCCAACTTCTTCCCCCCAGACGTCAAGGGAAACGTTCTGGAAGGAACAGGATGTGTTTTCCTGCAAAATCATTTGTCTCCTAAGATGATTTGCATACTGGTGGGGACACAAATGTCATTCCCTGCCCATTTCCTCCCTAGAGAAAAGGGTTCCCAACACAGCTTTCTGTTCGGAGAGGAGGCAGCTGTGTGTGCCCAGCCACAGCCCTGGGGGGTGACTTCCTGACAGCAGCGGGGGTGGGGGACCAGATGTTAGGTCCCCCGGGAGTGGTCAGCAAAGAGGCTCGTTTCCTGACCTTGCCTCACACCTGGGCTTGCCTGGGGGAGGGGCTTCTCCAGCCCCGGCAGCCTGCTCCTCTGCCCCCGGGGCACCCCATTTTGCTCTTTGTTACACTTTCCTGGGGTGACAGGGCTGAAAAGCAAGCATTAGAAGAGAGGACGAAGGCCATGGGGTAATGATAAATGCTTCCTGCTAGCTTACTGTGTGCCAGACATTGCTGCAGGAATGTCATGCGTGCCATAACTCCATTTAACCCTCTCCACATCCCCGAGAGTCTGGTTACATATCGTCCCCATAAGGGATCAAGATTCAGAGAGGTTAAGTAACTTGCCCAAATCAATCAGCTGATGGGGCACAGAGAGGATTTGAACTCGGCCATTCTGGCTGCAAAGTCTAGGACTCTGCCGGCTGTGTGGGGGAGGGGAGGAAGTCTGTTCTAACCCGAAGGCTGGGCAATGCTTCAGAAATACTGCACGCAAGCACTTGAACAACTCCAGCCGCCTGCGCGCCAGCCCCTCTGCCCACGTAGCCCTTCCCCGCTTCTCGGAAGCTTGAAAGACAGAGGTGGATAGAGATCTTCCATCTGCTGGTTCACTCCTAAATGTACCCAAATGGTGGGGGCTGGGCCAGGCCAAAGCCAGGAGCCAGGAACTCACTCTGGGTCTCTCTATCTCCTGAGGACCTCTGGAAAGTCCTTCTGACAGCTCTAGGCTGAGGTGGTCAGGCCCTGTCTCCCCCCCTGCCCCAGGGTCGCTTTCATCACATTGTCCCCTCGGATTATTAGCTAAGAAGTCTCCCTCACTTCTGGGTTGCCCTCAGTCCCAAGGTCTGGGTATCTTTTATTTTAAGTGTATTTATTTATTTATTTATATTTATTTGAAAGGGAGAGTCTCTCTCACACACACATACATACATAGAAATCACTTCCATCTGCTGGTTCACTCCCCAGATTCCCTAAATAGCCAGGGCTGGGCCAGGCTAAAGACAGGAGCCAGCAACTCCACCCAGGTCTCCCACGTGGGTAGCAGGGACCCAAGTACTTGCTTGGATCATCATCTGCTACCTCCCAGGTGCATTGGCAGGAAACTGGACCTGAAGCAGAGATAGGACTGGATCCCCCAAGCATGAGATAGGATATGAGTGTCCCAAGTGGTGGCTTAACCCACTGTGCCACAATGCCCACCCATGGGTGTGTCTGTCTGATTCATGTCAGAGTCCTTAGCACTAAGCCCTGTACCTGATGTATGCTGAATAATCCGTAGATGTTTTGTACAGTGAACAGCGCATCTTACAAAATAATGTGTATAACATGCAAGATGCTCTGGTAAGTGTTCTGTGAATATAGTCTAGTAGGTTTGTCTCAAGTGTTAGCAGTGAATTTCACAGAACTTAAGGAGTACAGGTGATTTTTATTTCCTTGTTTATCTATCTACATTTTCCAAAATTTCTGTAATGGACATGTATTACTTTTGTAGTAAAAAAGGAAGGGCTGGTGCTGTGGCACGAGCAGTTAGTTAAGCTGCTGCCTACTACACCAGCCTCCCATATGGGCACTGGTTCAAGTCCCGGCCGCTCCACTTCTGGTTCGTGTCCCTGCAAGTGCACCTGTTGAAAGCAGCGGAGGATGGCCCAAGTACTCGGGGCCCTGCCACCCAGATGGGAGACTTGGATGAAGTTCCTTGCTGCTGGCTTCTGCCATTTAGGGCCATGTGGGGAGTGAACCACCAGATGGAAGATTTCTCTGTGTAACTCTGACTCTCATATACATAAATAAAGCTTTAAAAGGAAGTAGTAAATTATTCAAACATTGCTTTTGAATGAATAATGACAGATAACATTGATTGAGCACTCTCCAAATGCCCACAATAGCCAGGGCTGGGCCAGGCTAAAGACTGGAGCTAAAAACTCCATCCGGGTCTCCCATGTGGGTAGCAGGGACCCAAGTTCTTGGAGCATCATCTGCTAACACGATTAAGAGCTCAGTGTGTGCTGTCTCATCCCCACAAAAGCTTCCTGAGAAGTGCTTCCGGCTTCATTACCATTTTACAGATGAGGCCAAGAAAGACCAAGCAGCTTGCGACAGGGGACACAGTCCACAAGCAGCGGCACTGAGCACGGAGCCCTGCTTGTTGGACTCCACAGCCTCTAAACAGAAGATGGTGGTCTATGAGGCTTATGCTTTTAAAAAGCCAGCTTTTAGGGCTGGTACCATGGCTCAATAGGCCAATCCTCCGCCTGTGGCGCCGGCACACTGGGTTCTAGTCCCAGTCGAGGCGCCAGATTCTGTCCCGGTTGCTCCTCTTCCAGTCCAGCTCTCTGGTGTGGCCTGGGAGTGCAGTGGAGGATGGCCCAAGTCCTTGGGCCCTGCACCCGCATGGACCAGGAGAAGCACCTGGCTCCTGGCTTCGCAGCGCGCTGGTCTTAGAGGCCATTTGAGGGGTGAACCAACGGAAGGAAGACCTTTCTCTCTCTCTCTTTCGCTGTCTAACTGCCCGTCAAAAAAAAAAAAAAAAGAAAGAAAGAAAGAAAGAAGAAAGGAAGAAAAAGAAAAGCCAGCTTTTAAATGTTGAAATCATTTCAAACTCAGGACTGATACAATAGTGTTATGAGCTTCTGAACCTCCCTCTGCCAGTAATTAATTCTGTCCTATTTGCATTGTCACTCACTTTCTCTCTCTGTATTATTATTGGTTTTTAAAGATTGATTTATTTACTTGAGAGGCAGAGTTACAGACAGAGGGAGAGACAGAGAGAAAGGTCTTCCACCCACTGGTTCACTCCCCAGACGGCTGCAACAGCCGGAGCTGATCCGATCTGAAGCCAGGGACCAGGGGCTTCTTCCAAGTCTCCTATACAGGTGCAAGGGCTCAAGCACTTGGGCCATCTTCCACTGCTTTCGCAGAGAGCTTGATTGGAAGAGGAGCATCTGGGACGCAAACCAGCGCCCACATGGGATGTCAGCGCCACAGGCGGAGGCTTAGCTCACTACACCACAGCACCAGCTCCATGTACCCTATTTCTTTCTTTTTTTTTTTTATTTTTTATTTAAGAAAGTTGAAGAATTTTTTTTCTTTTTCTTTTTCTTTTTTATTTTATTTTATTTTTATTTTTTTGACAGGCAGAGTGGACAGCAGAGGGAGACAGAGAGAAAGGTCTTCCTTTTCCATTGGTTCACCCTCCAATGGCCGCGCGGTAGGCGCGCTGCGGCCGGCGCTCCGCGCTGATCCAATGGCAGGAGCCAGGTGCTTATCCTGGTCTCCCATGGGGTGCAGGGCCCAAGAACCTGGGCCATCCTCCACTGCACTCCCTGGCCACAGCAGAGAGCTGGCCTGGAAGAGGGGCAACCGGGACAGGATCGGTGCCCCGACCGGGACTAGAACCCGGTGTGCCGGCGCCCATGTACCCTATTTCTTTTTTTTTTTATTTTTTTTTATTTTTTTATTTTTTGACAGGCAGAGTGGACAGTGAGAGAGAGACAGAGAGAAAGGTCTTCCTTTGCCGTTGGTTCACCCTCCAATGGCCTCCGTGGTTGGCGCGCTGCGGCCGGCGCACCGCGCTGATCCGATGGCAGGAGCCAGGGGCTTATCCTGGTCTCCCATGGGGTGCAGGACCCAAGAACTTGGGCCATCCTCCACTGCACTCCCTGGCCACAGCAGAGAGCTGGCCTGGAAGAGGGGCAACCGGGACAGGATCGGTGCCCCGACCGGGACTAGAACCCGGTGTGCCGGCGCCCATGTACCCTATTTCTAATGATAGCTTTATTGAGTTATCAGTTTCATACCATACACCCTGCCCACTTAAAGGGTACTAACTAGTCCGTGGTCTTTAGTGTGTTCGCAGACTCGTGCAGCCATCACTACCTCCAGTTTTCAAGTACTTCCATCACCTTAAAAAGAAGCCCTGTTCTCTTCAGCTACCCGCAGTCTCAGCCTCCAGGCAACCCCTGATCTGCTTTCTGGGTGCTGCGTGAAATGTGAGGGTCTTCAAAACATTCATGAGGATGTGACCCGTGCAAAAACTACGCATGGGCTTCAAAGATGGTTCGGCACCTTGTCTTTTAACGACATTTCCACTAACTTTTTGAAGTACCTTCCTAGGATCACACGCGGTCTTCTGTGACTCACTTCTGCCATTTAGCGTAAGGTTTTCAAGATTCATCCAGTCTGTGGCATGTGCCAGTGCTTCACTCTTCTTCCCGTGGAAACCCAGCACGGCGTGTGGAGATGTCACATGTGAGTGATGCAGCCCTCAGCTGACGGACACAGGGGCTGCTGCTGCTGCTTCATTTTTTTTTTTCTTTTTTCTCTTTAAAGATGTATTTATTTGAAAGGCAGAGTTACAGACAGAGGGCGAGACAGAGAGAGAGAGAGAGAGAGAGAGATATCTTCCATCTACTGGTTCACTCCCCAAATGGCAACAACAGCCAGAGCTGGGCTGATCTGAAGCCAGGAGCTGGGAGCTTCATCCGGATCTCCCTGGTGGGTGCAGGGGACAAAGCACTTGGGCCATCTTCTGCTGCTTTCCCAGGCCACAGCAGAGAGCTGGATGGGAAGTGGAGCAGCCTGGACTCAAACTGGAGGGCATGTGGGATGCAGGCACTGCAGGTGGAGGTCTAACCTGTGCCACTGTGTAGGCCCCCAGGGGTTGTGTCTGTATGTGGCTGTTGTGAGCCAGGCTGCTATGAACACCCAAGGCAGGCTTTTGTTCCTCTTGGGCATCTACCTGGGAGCAGAGTTGCTGGGTCATACGAGAACCAGATGCTTAACTGTCGGACTCTTGGAGGACTAGGAATGTGCCCATTATTACTGCACCGAACCCATTTGAGAGTCAGTTGCAGGCGTGTCCTTTATCCCTGAACAACTTGAGAGAAAAAGAACCAAGGGCGTTCTTTTTCATAACCACATTTCGGTGATCAGATTCAGGAAATTCAACACTGATGCAAGCTTTCTGTGTAGTATCCGGTCCATATTCAAATGTTGCCAATTATGCCCTTTATGGCAGCCCCCGCCCCATCCAAGATGCAGGCCAGGAACCAGGCTCTCATTGCATTTCCTTGGCCTGTCTCTCTGGTCTCCGGTCTGGAACAGTTCCTCACCTCTGTTGTTTGGATGGATGAGGTTCAAGCCTTGTCCTCTGCGTGGGCACCGAGGTCCAGTCCGGCGCTTGGCACCAGCCCTGGCCCCGGCTAGCCCGGGAGGGGCCGAGGGACCGATCGCAGCCCTTGACCGGGAGGGCGCACGGGCTGTGGAAAATTCCTCACCTGGAGGAGGAGTGGAGGCGGCGGTGGCGGGCCTCCTTCCCGCCCTTTCCCGGGAACATCCCGGCGACCTAGAGGGCGAGGGGCGTGCCCCGGGCCCGGCGCCGCGGCGGGCGCTTCCCGTCGCCTCCCTGCGGACGCCCGGGGCTCCAGGCTGAGGCCGGCCCGGGAAGGGCCGCGGCAGGAGGCGTCGCCACGTCCGGGAAGCGCAGGCGGGGGAGCCCCGCGGCCCCGCGCGAGGAAGGCGCTGCCCCTGCTGGGAAGGGCCTGGATGCGAGTCCGCCCAGCCCGCCCTCTGCTCCGGAGGGCGGAGGGCGCGGGGCGGGCTCGGGACGTGGCTGCGCTGATTCTGCCCCGAGGCTCGAGGTGGAGATGGGGCGGGGGGCAGCTTCGCTTGGCCAGGGGCCGGCTGCTCCCGGTCTAGGGCTCTGGGTGCTCCCTCAGCGTGTCCGAAGGAGAGCTCTGACGGCTGCCAAGTTCTGCTTTCATTCGCTCATTCATTCGTTCTTTCGGGGTTGAAGGTCTCTGCATCTCACCCCTCCCTGTCTCTCTCGCAGTCCAGGTCCCAGCCTGCTTGTGCTGGGAGCACCTGTCCCCCTCAGCGCTCTGTAACAACGTGGGGGACAGACCACCAGGGCAAAGACAGAGCCTCGGGGGTCAGCGGGGAGATGCAGCACAGGAGCACAGGAGACCGGACAGTGGTGGCCCTGTGAGGTCACACCGTGACAGCCGGCAGCTGTCTTCTGTCCTCACCAGTCTTTCAGGGTGGGAAAAGTTCAGGCAAGGACCCAGGTTTCCAGGGGAGGGGTGTGGGGGGTGGTCTTAAAGAGGCTGCATGGGGTCCCCACATCCCGTATCACAGGGCCTGAATTCCAGTCCCAGCTCCTCCGGCCTGCTGATGTGCCCTCCAGGGAGGCAGAAGGGGCTGGTTCAGCTACCTGGACCCCCTACGCTCGTGCGGGAGACTGGAATTGAGTTCCTGGCCCCTGGCTTCTGCCTGGCCCAGCCCTAGCTGTTGCAAGCATCCTATAGGGGAGTGAACTTGCAGATGGAAGATAGATCTTTCTCTCTCTGTCTCTCTGTGTCTCTCTGCCTTTCAAATAAAATGAAAATGAATAAATGACTTCTGATTTTCTTGACAGATAAAGAGATCTGTCAACACCAGGCTTTCATTCCACGTGGCCACCGCGGCTGAGTCCGGAAACCTGCCTGGACCTGGCGATAACCCCAGTTCCCACCTTCCTTATTTTTAAGATTTATTTTATTATTTATCTGAAAGAGTTACAGAGAGAGGGGATGCGCACACACACACGCACATATACAGATCTTCCATCCACTGGTTCATTTCCTAAATGGCTACAATGGCTGGGGCTATGCCAGGCTGAAGGCAGAAACCTGTAACTCCATCCTGGTTTCTCACGAGGGTCCAGGGCCCAAATACTTGGGCCATCTTCTGTTGCTTTCCCAGGCACATTAGCAGGGAGCTGGATTGGAAGTGAAGCAGCCAGGACTCGAACTGGCGCCCATATGAGGTGTCAGCATTGGAGGCAGCAGCTTAACCCGCTACACCACAGTACCTCCCCCACGCCTCCTTACTATAAAACTCTGTGTTAGCGCCTTTGTCTGCCTGTTTCCCAAGGGTGCCCATGTGCTCCATACCACCTCAGGAAGGAGAAGGAGCTGGGAACATTCGCCCTATTTTATACAGGTGGAAAAAAGAGAAGTCCCCCACCTTGCCCAAAGTCACGGCCACGGAGGAGCTGGGCTGGGATTCTCCCCAGCATTTCTGCCTGCACCGTCCATGCTCTGCGCTCGTCTCTGCTTGGTCGTGGTTGGAGGTCTGGGTCCCTAGCAGCAGCTGGTTGGACTGTAGATATGGATGGCAAATGAAAACTGCTTGGCCAGCCAAGGCTGAGGCCCTGTAGGCCCCTGCAGAGTCTTGGGCTAGGCTTATAAACTCCTGGGAGGTGCTGGGGAGGCACTTTACCAAAGCAGGGGGTGAGGAGGGCCCATCAGGGGTCCCACAGCAAACTCGGGCAGCCTCCACGTGGGGCACTGATCCCTTGGCAGTCTGGGTCGTGGTCTCCCTTCCTGGCTTCTCCCTCCTCCCTGGAAGTACACCCCTCCAGCAGTGTGCTCTCCGTGCCCCACGTGGTGGACACTGGTGGAGAACAGTGCCAAGTCCCTGTCAGTCTGTAAGTCACAGCCCAGCGTGCTCCAGTCAGGCTTCCCCCGGGGAACGCTCACTCTCTGGTTGTGCGTTCTCCTCGCTTGCCAACCCTCTCCCTGGATGGGCTTGTCCCCGGCTCCCTAGCAGTTTCTAGAAATAAACCAAAGGGTGGCACCTTAGGGTCACAAGGTGTTGCCTGCTTCATAACGACTCAGCTGTAGATGGCACCTACGGTTTACAAAACCCTTTCCCGTCCATGCTCTCTTTATGAAGTGAGCAGAGGAGAAGTTTGCAAAAGGATCATACAGGACAGGGCAAGAGTTCTTAAGTTCCACCCTCAGTCCTGCTCCTCACCTGGAACAAATTCACTTCCTCTTTTTCAGCTTCCATGATCTCATTGATTAAAAAACAAACAAAAAGAGGTGATCTCTCTGGAGCAAGGCTACCATGCTGTGTTACTCCCAGAGAAAGGGGTCACCTTGGAATTGTGCAGTGGCCAGAACCCCTGGAGCGTGTGTCATGCGGATTAAATGACATAACTCATGCACTAGCACCAGGCCTGAGACAGCAGGTGAGTAACCAGTGCTTCTGCAATGAGCGAAGTGCTCACTCAGCACGCAGGGTTCCGAGGGGCGCTCACAGGAAGGAGGCAGTGGCACTGGCTCCGCGTGGCTGGTGGGCCCTTTCCTGCACAGTTCTCCGCCACGTGACGTGGCCCTTTGCCCTAGGCCTCGGGGCTCCCAGCCGGCTGGAGGTGCAGAGTTCTGTGCGGGGCCTGGAGTGCGGGGCCTGGGCTGTGTAATGACCAGCCTTCCGCTCACTTGGAGTTTCCGCTGAGGGGCTGGAAGCCGCAGCACCCAGATGGCTAATTGCTTTGTGCCTGTTTCTGCAAATCACAGTGATTCACTGTCCCTGCTGAAAACACACTCTCTTTTCAAAGATTTAATGGTTTCCAAAATTAATTTAGCCTCATCTGTTATCCCCCTGCCCTCTGCATCGTCCCCTCCCCCAACGCCCTCCTTCCTTTCCCCGCCTTCCTGTGGGGATGGGACTTTGTGCTGCAGGGCACTGTGCTGCGGGCTGGGAAGCGCAGCTGGGTGTGGAGATGTTGGGTGGGAGCCCAGAGGGCAACGGCTGGTGCCAGGGCCACTCATCTTCCCCCATCCTGCACACTTGGCCACCCAGCCTGGGCTGGCCACGCCCAGCCGAGGAACTCCGGGCAGCCGCTCCCCATTCGCACTGCTTTGCTGATTGGAAAGCAGCAGAAGATGGCCCACGTCCTTGGGCCCCTGCACCCGTGTGGGAGACCAGAAGAAGCTCCTGGCTCCTGGCTTCAGATCGGCCCAGCTTCGGCCATTGCAGCCATTTGGGGAGTGAACCAGCAGATGGAAGACCTCTCTCTCTGCCTCTCCTTCTCTCTCTGACTTTCAAGTGAATAAACAAATCTTAAAAAAAAAAAAAAAAAAGAAAAGAAAAGAAAAGAAAAAAAAGCAAATCTCAGAGAGCACCTGCTTTTTGCATGTGAGGGACATGGTCAGTTTTGTTTTTGATGGTTCGCTATGGGTTCATGAGACCTGGAGGCCGAAGCCCTAAGAGGCCGGAGGTTTGGGGTCTACCTCTGTCTGACATGGATTTGTTTCTTTGTCATCTTTGGACTTCTGTTCTTTACTAACAATATAAAGACCATATCATTCCTAGCTCACCCCTGATTCATTTATTTAATAAGCATTTCTTGAGCCTTTCCGTATGCCAGGCATGTACTAGGTACTGTAGGTACAGTGGGAAAACAGGGCCACGAGTCTGGCCTTCCAGGAACTCAGTCTAAAGGTGGTGGGAGGAGGCCAGAGTACAGCAGGTCTCCCTCTCCTCGGGAACTCTGTTAGATCTTGCTTTACGTATTTCAAGGCTGTGTTGTTAAGTACATTTAAATTCTTGGTTATTATGTCTTGTTGCTTTGAACAGTAGGAAGTATCCCATTTTGACCCTCGTAATGCTTTTAACCTTAAATTCTCTTTTATTTATTTGTCTTAAAATTTTTTACTTATTTATTTGAGAGGCAGAGAGAGAGAGAGAGAGCAAGTGAGCACTTGCAAGAGCTCACATTTGCTATATCCTCCCCTAAATGCCCTCATTGGCTAGGGTGGGCTTGGGGCTGGGCCAGGAGCTGGGAACTCACTCCAGGTCTCCCACGTGGGTGGCAGAAATGCAATTACTTGAGCCATCACTGCTGCTTCCCAAAGCTCTGTATTGAAAGGAAGCTGGAGTCAGGGCCCAGAGCTGGAAACAACTCAGGCACTCTGCTGTGGAACGCAGGCATTTTAACTGATAGGCTAAACACCCTTTCCAAATTCATTGCTTTTGCCCATCGGTGGAGGACTGGTTCAACAAGCTACCATACATCTACCCCATGGAATATATGTGGCTGTGAAAAAAAAAGAGACATCTCTCTTTATGCTGCTACCAAATGAGTTGCAGTATGTATCACTGGCATGGAAAAACAGGGTGGATAAAATATGTATTGTATGCTACTGTTTAAGACAAAGAAGTGTTCATCCATGGGTATGCTTGCATGTACATTAAAAAGCAGAAGGGGCAGGTGTTTGGCCTGGCAGTTAGGATACCAGTTAAAATGCCTGCACCCACACATTACTGTGCTTGGGTCTGATGCCTGACTCCTGCTCCTGACTCCAGCTTCCCGCTAATATCAGTGTATTGTATAATTGAAGGTTTCTAAGAAAATATACTTTTAAAATTATTTATTTAGGCCAGCGCCATGGCTTAACAGGCTAATCCTCCGCCTTGCGGCGCCGGCACTCCGGGTTCTAGTTCTGGTCGGGGCGCCGGATTCTATCCCGGTTGCCCCTCTTCCAGGCCAGCTCTCTGCTATGGCCCGGGAAGGCAGTGGAGGATGGCCCAAGTGCTTGGGCCCTGCACCCGCATGGGAGACCAGGAGAAGCACCTGGCTCCTGGCTTCGGATCAGCGAGATGCGCACCGGCCGCAGCAGCCATTGGAGGGTGAACGAACGGCAAAAAGGAAGACCTTTCTCTCTGTCTCTCTCTCACTATCCATTCTGCCTGTCAAAAAATAAATAAATAAATATTTATTTATTTATTTATTTATTTGATAGTCAGAGACAGACAGACAGACAGACAGAGCTCCTATCTTCTGGTTCTCTCTCCAAATGCCTGCAACAACCTGAGCTGGGCCAGGCTGAAGCCAGGATCCAGAAACTGGATGGGGGGTGGCAAAGACCCATGTCATTGAGTTGTCACCTGCTGCCTCCCAGGGTGTGCTTTAGCATGAAGCTGGCTTTGGAAGTAGAGTCAGGGCTTGAACCCAGCTTCTCCAACGTGGGACGTGGGCATCCCAAGTGGCTTCTTCACTGCCAGGCCGAGTGGCTGCCCCACCACTGTAACGTTTTACAGTTCCTCCTTTCTGGAGAATTGTCTGCCGTGAGCTCCGTGAACGTCACGTTGTGCCATCCCCTCCACTTTCTCCAGGATTCACATGCTAGGAATCCTGCACTTCCCTTCCATCCTATCTCTTCTTTTTCTAGCTATGACCTAGGTGACTTCCTCATTTGGATTTTGCAAGTCTCTGAAGCCCCGTGCCTTAGAACCGAGCCGAAGAGCACGCACAGAACGGCTCAGCCGCGGTGTAGAGCAGGCTGCTCAGAGATGGGGGTCCCTGCTGTTTCAGTGGCGTCCGTTTTGGTGTGTGGAGAAAGGGTCAAAAAGAGCTGGTACTTTCGCTTATTCAAATTTTTCTCCCACATAGATAACAAGCTGGCTACATATAAAAGGGGTTTGCTGCATCTTCGCTGGCTTCGGTAAGCTCTTGGCTTTGTATTAAGACGTGGGAGTCTGAGATACCATCCATTGATGTTCTGCATGATAGTGGATGTTTTTGTTTTCTTACATTTTCCCTTCTACATATTCCCCGTGAAAGTGTTTATGATTTCTAAATATGAAATCTATAGTTAATTTTTATATTACAACTGTAAATACTGCTCACTGTGGAATAATGATATTACAAAATTGCATTCTCTCCAACTTTGTGTTTCTCTTGTTAACAATTGCCATAATTTTTCTTTTGCTTAGTTTTAAAAATTGTTATTGTTAATATTTCCCAAATGTTCCTCCAAAGTGTATCTGTTAAATATCTAGTATTTTCCCCCCCAAAACCAAGCATGTGAAACAATCTATCCCAGCCCCCCTGCCCCCACTCCAGGGCCTCCTCCCTCTGTGGTCCAGCTTGGATGGCGCACTCTCTACACCTGCACTCAGGTGTCAGCTCAGGACTTCTGCTCCGTCAGTCTTCCCCTTAGACTGCTCCCCTGTTTTCTGAAGTCCCTTTGTTCTTTGTTCTTGGCTTAGTCTTTCATTTCACTGAATCATATCTTCCACTATCTTCCTAAGAGAAGGTGTGTGGGAGGTAAAAATTTTGAGTTGCTACATTTCTGAAAATATCTTTATTCCACACTTATCCTTCATTTGGCTAAGTATAGAATACGAGGATAAAAGTAATTTTCACCCAGAACTGAGGGTGTGCGACACCACTCTCTGGAGCATCTTGCCACCGTGATGTCCAGGGCCACACAGATCCTCACTCCTTCATATGTGGCAAGATGTTTCCCTTCCCAAGCTTCTAGGTTATTCTCATTATCCCGACATTCTGAAATTCAAAATGTTACCTTGGTAGTCTCTCCCCCTGCACTGGACATGCAGTAGCCACTTTCAATTTGGAGATTCATGTCTTCACTTCTGGGAAATTATCTTACATTATTATTATCCATATATATATATATATATGTAGATATATATAATCTCCTACCTTTTGTTTTCTGAAGTTTATTATAGATATTGAAAGTCCTTGAATACTAACACTCTTTTCTCTCATGTAGTTTTCATTTCTTTATCTTTAAAATTTTTTGTTTACTTATTTTTTTTGGAGAGACAGGGGGACAGAGAGCTCTCAACTGCTGGTTCACTCCCCAGATGCCTGCAAGGCTGAAGTTGGGAGATAGGAACTCAGCCCACATCTCCCATGTGGGTGGCAGGGACCCAAGTCCTGAGCCATCACCTGCCATCTCCCAGAGTGTGCATTAGCAGGAAGCTGGAATGGGAGTGGAGCTGGGACTTGAACCCAGATGCTCCAAGATGGGAGGGGTGCAGGCATCCTAACCATAGGCCAAATTCCACCCCCCTATTCTTTTTTAAATTCTACATTCTGGGAAATGTTTTCAACTTTCTTTTCCTACTTTTTATTGAATCCTTTGTTTTAGCTATCACATTTTTTTTTCTTTTTTTCTTTCTTTCTTTTTCTTTTTTTGACAGGCAGAGTGGACAGTGAGAGAGAGAGAGACAGAGAGAAAGGTCTTCCTTTTTTTTTTTTTTGCTGTTGGTTCACCCTCCAATGGCCGCTGCGACCGGCGCGCATCTCACTGATCCGAAGCCAGGAGCCAGGTGCTTCTCCTGGTCTCCCATGGGGTGCAGGGCCCAAGGACTTGGGCCATCCTCCACTGCCTTCCTGGGCCATAGCAGAGAGCTGGACTGGAAGAGGGGCAACCGGGATAGAATCCGGTGCCCCGACCAGAACTAGAACCTGGAGCCTGTTAAGCCACGGCGCCGGCCATATTTTTTTTTTTTTATTTCTAAGAGCTTCCTGCCATCCTGATTGTTCCTTTTCCACACCATTCTTTTCTTTTTCATGGACATGCATTTTTTTTTTTTTAAGATCTCAGAGGCTATTAATTGAATGTAAACATTGGGGTCGGTGTTGTAGCACAGTAGGCGAAGCTGCCGCCTGCAATGCCAGCATTCCGTATAGGAGTGTGAGTTCAAGTCCCAGCTGCTCTGCTTCCAGTCCAGCTCCCTGCTGATGTGCCTGGGAAAGCACCAGGAGATGGCCTAAGTGCCTGGGCCTCTGCCACGCATGTGAGAGACCATGGAGCTCCCAGCCCCAGGCTTCGTCCTGGACCAGCCCTGGTCATTGTCACCACCTGGGGAGTGAACCGGCAGAAGGAAGATTTCTGTCTCTCCCTCCCTCAAAGAAATATATAAACATTTAGAAAAATTAAATGGAAACATGAAAACTTTTAAATAGTTTGTTTTGGTCTCTCTCTTTTCATGTGGGATACTTGGCAAATTCTTGGTGGTCCTGGGTTATCCAACCATATGAAACAGGCCGCTCTGTGGGGTTGGGTGGGGGTGGAATTTGGGGGTCTTCGCTCTCTGGCCATGTCATTGAGTGACCGTGAAAAGTCAAAGTGCAGGGGAGTGTTCTCAGGGCTAGGAAACTGTTCTGTGAGGGCTCCTCCCGTCGTCTACCAGCGGGCAGATAGCTGATCGGCCCTTCTAGGACTGGGGTAGGGGGTGAGGCCTGGCACAGGACCCCACCAGTTACGTAGGGACTCACCTGGATCCCCCTGTTCTCAGCCAGACACCTGCCTCTGACTGTGGCTGGGACCCTTGAACTGGGTGGTGCTCTGGTTCTGCTTCTCTAGAAAAACTCTCCAGTCTCCAGTGGGGACGTAGTTGCCTGTGTGGAGCTGGGAGGGGTAATTTCTCCATGTGCCTCTTTCAGGCAGGTCCCTAGGGTTCAGCTCTTGCTCTCAAACCCAGCTGCCTCTGAGCTCCCAGCCTCTTGGGGCTCTGCGGGGGACAACCTGCTCAGACCTCACCACCAGCGCCCCCTTCAGGCCCTTTGGAATCTGTTTTCTCCTCTCTGCTGGTTCAGTTACGGCTCCTGCAGCCACTTCTATCGTCTGCAGGTTTGCTGGACCCTCCTCCGCTGATGTCTCCATCGGTAGGGTCTTTGGAGGGAAAGACGATGAAGGCCTAGGATCCATCTGTTACTTCTCTCCAGTAGAAATGTTTTCCTGGAGATCCATGGACAAGAAACACCCTGGGCAATTTTTAAAAATTTAAAAGTTTATTTTTATTTTATTTGAAATGCAGAGAGACAAAGACAGAGATTTTCCATTGATTGGTTCACTTCCCAAAGGCCTACAATACCTGGGGCTAGGCCAGGCTGAAGCCAGGAGCCCAGCATTCATCCAGGTCTCCCGCGTGGGTAGCAGGGACCCAAGCACTTGAGCCCCCACCTGCTGCCTCCTGGAGTGCAGATTAGCAGGAAGCTAAGTGGAGCCAGGACTCCAGGTGTGGAACATGGGCCTCCCAAGCAGCATCTTGACCACTGTGCCATCAGCCCGCCTCGCACCCGTCCACAGCAGTCCCTGAGTGACAGACTCCTCTTCCACCAAGGTCTATGCCTTCAATACTTGACCAGGCAGTGTCAAAGGCAGAGCTGGCCTCGGGGGGGACAGAGGAGTGTTCTCCACCTTCTTCCTCACTGTGGACAGAGTTCTCAGAAGCCACTTTGGCTGCAGTGAGAGATAGAAGCACCGTCCCCACCTCACCACACACCACATTGCCCAAGGGAACGCTGCTATAATTAGGACTTGGGCTCCTCAACAGCCTACCACAGCCTGGTCGACCCAGACATGATGGAGACTCGTGGGAAGGAGAGAAAGCATAAAATAGACAAAGCAAGCAGGGGAGAGGAAGGAGGGTAATAGGGAAAGGGTGGTGATAATATTAATAATAAGGTTTATAATTAGTGATGATAATAATGACTTGCATTTGCAAATAACTTGCACATGCTTGGTCTCATTTACTCATTAAGTATAACAACTCAAAAGGAGTACATTTAGATCACTTAAACTATCATACAGGTTAAATAGGCTTTCGTGGGTTCTAAAACTCAATTATCATCAGCAGCTTTGGTTTGGAGGCACTGGCTCCGAGTTTCACGTAATGACTTGTAACTGGAAACAGAGACCGAGTGGAGGTGCAGGACTGTGCCAACGAGGCAGTTTATGCCTGGTGTGCTGGTGCTGATGGCTGAGGTGCAGGGCAAGGGGCAAGCAATTGGATGCCCACAGGGCACAGGGTGCGGGTCCAAGCAGAGAGCACTGGGCACCGCTGGGGCCATGCCAGGGAAGAGTTCACAGAAGAGAGGCCTGTGCCCTGGAGTCTGTCCAGTAGGGAAGGCAGGGGGTGGGGGCATTTTGCGCAGAGAGCGTCAGGGACAAACCAGAGAAGGTGCAGTGCAAAATTCCGTAGATAGACTCAGAGTGGCTTCCCCGTGGTGGGCGTGCAAGTTGGTGCGGCTATTTCTTTGGGTATCAATACCCTGGCTTTCCATGGGGAAGCCACATGTTCATGCCAGCTTTCGTCCACATGATTTGGGTGGGTCTGGGTGTATGCCTCCCCTAGCCTGACCATTCAGCAGAGAGACCTACTCAGGGGTAGGCAGGTGCCCCAGGCTGGACCAATGAGAGTCGGCCCTGGGACTTTCACTGTCCGAGAAGCAGGTCGCATCCCCGCTGGCTTTGTGAAGTAAGTGTGAGTGGGTATGCAATGTACAGAGGCCCCTCAGCCTATGGTGGGGTTGCATTCTCATCACTGTAAGTTGAAATTATTAAGTGGAAAATGTATTTAATGCACCTACCCTACGGAACATGGTAGCTTAGCCAGTACCGGGAGCTGCCCCTGGTGCTGGCTGCCGCTGCCCAGCCTTGTGACACAGTCATCAGTCACAATGACAAAAGACCAACGTTCCACTCAGTGGCTTCCACTGAATCCATTTGGCATTTGGTCCTCATAAGCCAGGGGCTGTCTGTATCTATTTGTCTGTTTGCATTTTTTGTTGATATGCATAGAGTAAGACTGAAGGAAATGTTAGCCCCGATTGATTTTTGGCAGTAAGATAATTGATATTTACGTTTTCCATAATTTACATATTATTTACATTTTATAGAGTGGTTTATTATATGTATATTTAAATAGGTTTGATATAAATCATTTACATGTTTAATAATATTTTATAAAATGTATTGCTATAAATATATAGACTATATAGTGACTATTTTATAAGAATAATATATTTATTATGTATTTGTGTTTATGATATAAGCAGTAGATACTGTGATTTTTTGCAATTCAAGGTAAAACATTTAGGAACTAAGAGAGGTAGTAGAGTGTGGTCCATTTCCCATCAGACCCCAGGCCCTGCACTTAACAGAGCAGAAGATGGGCGAGACCCTGCCCTGGGGTGGGCAGTGGGGCTCCTCCTGGTGGGCTGTGGCTGTTCCCCCTTTGCCTGAGTTGTCTTTGGAGAACGAGCTCCATGGGTTCTTGGGCTGGCGTGGGATACTCTTGGTAGCCCTGCCAGCGAGACAGACAGAACACAACCCCAGCCATGTTTCCATTTGTCACCAAACATGAAGAGTTTCCCCCAACCCTCATCTAGTCCCATGTCCCAGGGTTTGAGGACTCCTGCGAGTTCCCACACACTCCTGCTGGCTCCCACTGTGGAACAGGCCCTCCCTCCACTCCTAGCCCAGTGGAAACAGCTCTCCCAGTGAGCCCTGCTGGGAGCCTCCCTTACGGCTCGCAGCGTCATGTGGTCCCGCGTTGCACTGTCTCCTTTCTAGGAGAGCAGGTTTTGTTCTAGTCTAACCCGAAGACCTATTACAGTATTTCCCTTAAAATAAAAGGGATCAGCCGGTGCCGTGGCTCAACAGGCTAATCCTCCGCCTTGCGGCGCCGGCACTCCGGGTTCTAGTCCCGGTCGGGGCGCTGGATTCTGTCCCGGTGGCCCCTCTTCCAGGCCAGCTCTCTGCTGTGGCCCGGGAAGGCAGTGGAGGATGGCCCAAGTGCTTGGGCCCTGCACCCGCTTGGGAGACCAGGAGAAGCACCTGGCTCCTGGCTTTGGATCGGCGCAGCGCCGGCCGCAGCGGCCATTGGAGGGTGAACCAACGGCAAAAAGGAAGACCTTTCTCTCTGTCTCTCTCTCTCAGTATCCACTCTGCCTGTCAAAAATAAATAAATAAATAAATAAATAAATAAAAATAAAAGGGATCAGTACAAGTTGCTTCCCCCTCTCCAGGAGACAGAGGAATTGGAGTAAAACCACACACCATGCAGCGTGGAAGATCAGCTTGGCCCCTTTCCTCCCTACTGCTTTCTTCAAAAATGGCACTTGCTGTACACCCCATTACACCAAGTGCACCAGGGTACTTCAAAAAGGTCATGAAGAAGTGAATTAAAAGGTAACTTTATTTTTAGTTCAAAAAGGTGTTTTTTAAAAAAATGTGTATTGTAAGAAGAAAAGGGGTGCAGATTGGTGCCTCCTCACACAGGGCACCAAATGTAAGAGAAAGGGCGCAGAACGGAGAGGAGACAGAATACGAACTCGCAGCCAGGCCGAATTGATGGACAATAAGTGAAAGTGTAAAGACAATAAACGCATAGAGGTCGACCCACTGCCTGTGTGCACACAGACTGAACACGTGGCAGGGGCCCAGACCCTGGCAGGCTGGGCCTTTTTATAGTTAGGTGGGCTAGGAGTGGGGGTGGGGGCAGTAGGAGGAGGTGAGCGTCCCCATTAAGGTGCTTCAAGTCTGGTGCACCGGCTTCCAAACCTGGGGAGGAATGTGGGGTGTAAGGCAGAACTGGTCTCTTGGAAGGGGCAGGGGTACCAAGAGCCTAAAATGGCAGAGGCCAATGTCCTTGTTCCAGCATATGTAAATACTTGCATAGTCTTTCCCTAATAGGACTTACGGTGGACTTTTTGAAGACCTCCTGAGACTGAAGGGGGGGTGGGCAGGAGGAGGGGGTGAGGTCACTGGAGACAGAAATCGCCAGTTCCCTGGGGCTTTCCTTCTTGGACTTGGACGTGGGGATTGAGGGCTGGGAGTCAGCTAGCTGTGAGGTCAGGGGCAGGTTGGGGGTGGGGGGTGCCCGGGCCTCTTCCAGCTTCAGCACCTGGCTCCCCAGGTGTCCTCTCCACCTGCCTCTTCCTGGATTGCATCAGCACTGCTGGAGGACTCATTCTCCCACCCCCACCGGCTCCGCCTCCCTCCACCTCCCAGAACTTATTAGTTCTAGATAACGTCCTTTTGTTCTGCCTATGACTCCACAGCCTTGGGGGCTGGGAAGGAGGAAGCCTACCGGGAAGGTGCCAAGTGTATCTGATGAAGGTCAGAGGTAAGAGACTCCCCGTGTGCCTTCCAGGGGAGCCTGTTCCCAAGGGCTGCCCCCGCATCCATGAGGCGGCTCTGGGCTTGGCTTCCTGGCAGGCAAGGCTGTGGGCACTGAGCGGGCTGGTGATGTCGGTCCTCGCTTCATAAATCTTCATTTTGGGAATCTACTAGGAATTTTTTCCAAGGAATCCTCCAGCGAGGGGTTGGGTGTCTTCCAGTGGTTTGCCTCCAGACTTGTAATCGGGCCCGAACTATGGAGCACAGCAGCCAGGATTCTGCCCAGTCCTGCCCAGCCTCCCTCACCAGTCCTCTTCCCGTCCCCACTGAGCTGTAACCATGCAGGTTTCCCTTCTGTTTCCCTGGACGTGTCATGCATTTTCATGCTTCTGTGACTGCTTCGCATATGCTGTTCCTTCTGCCTGAAGTGCCCCCTGCCATGGCTCTTCTTAAAGAACTCCTATTCATCCTTCAAAACCCCTACTTGAAAGATTCCTCTTCAAAGTCCTGCTTGATCCCTCAGACAGGGTTGGCTGCTCGCTGCTTCAAGGCACAGGGTTCCTCTCCTGGCTCATCACCCATTAGGGTAATTGTTAGGATTTGCATGTTTATCTTCCTTCTAGGTGCTCCTCCAGGGCAGAGACTGTGTCATTCGCCTTTGCAAACCTGATGCACAGCCCAGTGCCAGGCTCTAATAATTCCTCAGGCAGTAATCGTGGAAGGACTCAAACATTTCTTCTGGATTTGTGGTGGGTTTGCGTAGCATTCAGAGGATGCACCTGTCCCCATGGACTGTCTTTCCTGGCAAGAGCCCTATGCATTCCCGTACCATCAGGGTTGCATCCCCCGGGTGGTTCTCTGCCTGACTTATCCATTTTACACGTTAACCCCATGGGTGGTGGCTGTTGTTACCATCATAAAGTGAGAAGACAGAGGCTAAGAGGTTAAGTGTCACGCTCAGAAACAGCTCACCAGTGACAGGGCTGGGACTTGGGCTGGGACTTGGACCGGGTATTCTGGCCTACACCGAAGATGCTCAGTAAGTGCTATTTGACTTAGCTGATCAGCATCACCTGGAAACTTGTTAGAAACACAAGTTCTGGGGCCGGCATTGTAGGGCAGTGGGTTAAACCCGACTGTGACACTGGCATTCCATAGAACCACTGGTTCGAGTCTCGACTGCTCCACTTCCCAATCCAGTTTCCTGCTTATTCACCTTGGAAAGCATAGAAAGATGGCCGAGATGTTTGGGCCTCTGTCCTCCATGTAGGAGTCCTGGGTGGAGTTCCAGGCTCCTGGCTTTAGTCTGGCCCAGCCCTGCCCATTGCAGCCATCTGGGGAGTGAACCAGCAAATAGAAGACCTCTTTATCTCCATCCCCCCCCAACCCATAACTCTTATTTTCTTATTTTTTTTGACAGGCAGAGTGGACAGTGAGAGAGAGAGAGACAGAGAGAAAGGTCTTCCTTTTTGCCGTTGGTTCACCCTCCAATGGCCGCTGCGGCCAGCGCATCGTGCTGATCCAAAGGCAGGAGCCAGGTGCTTCTCCTGGTCTCCCATGCGGGTGCAGGGCCCAAGCACTTGGGCCATCCTCCACTGCCTTCCCGGGCCATAGCAGAGAGCTGGCCTGGAAGAGGGGCCACCGGGATAGAATCCGGCGCCCCGACCGGGACTAGAACCCGGTGTGCCGGCGCCGCAAGGCGGAGGATTAGCCTGTTAAGCCACAACGCCAGCCTCTTATTTTCAAATTTAAAAAATCTTAAAATTTGGCTGGCACCGTGACTCACTAGGCTAATCCTCCGCCTTGCAGCGCCGGCACACCAGGTTCTAGTCCTGGTCGGGACGCCGGATTCTGTCCCGGTTGCTCCTCTTCCTGTCCAGCTCTCTGCTATGGCCCAGGAAGGCAGTGGAGGATGGCCCAAGTCCTTGGGCCCTGCACCCGCATGGAAGACCAGGAGAAGCACCTGGCTCCTGGCTTCAGATCAGTGCGGTGCACAGGCCGCAGCAGCCATTTGTGGGTGAACCAATGGAAAAGGAAGACCTTTCTCTCTGTCTCTCTCTCTCACTATCCACTCTGCCTGTAAAAAAAAAAAAAAAAAAAAAAAAAAAGATTGCATTAAAAAATCTTAAAATTAAAAAAAAAAAGGGTGCTGTGGCATATGGGTAAACTTGCCACCTGCTGTGCCGGCATTACATATGGACGCCAGTTTGATTCCTGGCTGCTCCACTTCTGATCCATCCCTCTGCTATAGCCTGGGAAAGCAGTAGAAGATGGCCCAAGTTCTTGAGCCCTTGTACCCATGTGGGAGACCTGGATGAAGCTCCTGGCTCCTGGCTTCAGGTTGCCACAGCTCCAGCTGCTGCAGCCATTTGGGGAGTGAACCAGCAGATTGAAGACTTCTTTTATTCTCTCTCTCTGCCTCTGTGTAACTTTGCCTTTCAAATAAATAAAATAAACCTTTAAAAATACATAAATAAATAAATAAATAGATAGATAGATAAATAGATTTCTGGACCCAACTCCCAAGTTTTTGATTTGGTAGAAGTGGGGCCCAGGAACTTGCTTTTTTTTTTTTTTTTTTAAGCTTTATCTCTTATTTGAAAGAAAGTTATGGAGTGCAGGGAGAGATAGAGAGTGATACATAGCTATTTTCTGTTGATCCACTCAACAGATGGCTGCAATGGCCAGGACTGGGCCAGGCTGAAGTCAGGAGCCAGGAGCTTCATCCTGGTCTCCCATGTGAATGCAGGGGCCCAAGCACTTGGACCATCTTCTGCTATTTTCCCAGGCCATTAGCAGGGAGCTGGATTGGAAGTAGAGCAGCCAGGACATGAACTGGAGCCAATATGAGATGCCAGCATCGCAGGCAGCGGCTTTACCTCCTACACCACAACACCAGCCTAGAGTTTTAACCAGCTCTGTGCATGATTCTGTCACCAGAGCTGCTCCAATGGCTGCCCAGGGCCAGGGGAGGGCACTCTAAGGCAAACTTTCACCCAGAACAGGCCTGGCAGCCAGGATGGGAACCCCAGGCGGGCAGGGGAGAAGGTGAGGAAGTGCATGGACTGAGACTTTAAGAGCCGGAGTTCTAGTCCCATGATTTCTGCAGGTACTGGTGGAGTGACTTGGGGCATATTATTGAACACTTCACCTCTCTGAGCCTCAGTCTTCTCATCTGTGAGATGAGCATGTTGACTACGTGTCCCGTGATTCAACTCTCCTCCTTTGGAATAACAGATCGTCTGTGCCAGGAACGCAATGCGGACAGCGTGGGGCTGCTCGTTTTCAGTGGATTTGCTCCTACTTGGAGATGGATGCCCTGCGTTCCTAGTCCCTGGACCAGCTATCTTCAGCCTCATTCATCAGGGGCAGAAAGTGAACGCAGATATCTGAGCGGACTCATGAGGCTTCATTAGGAAAAACAACAGTGCTTCATGCTGGTGTGGACCCTCCCGCATTGTCTGGGGCCCCTCACCCGGGCCTCCTCAGGACCCCTCCCCTGGCAGCTGCCTCCCCCTGGGGCTCTACCAGACCGTCTTCTAGCTCCCTGTCCCCTCTGCACGCTTGAGCACTTCCCTTGTGCAGTGGCACGCTCTTACTTATTCCCCATCCTCTGCACAAGGGTAGGGGAGTGGGGGCGTTGGGGTGATCTGTCAGGTTCCCGAGGGGCTTGGTGACCTAAGAGGGGAGCCCTTTGGGCACTGAAGCCTGTTTCTGCTGGTTTCGGGTGGACCCGAGGGGTCCTTCCTGGAGTCCATCCCACAGAGGGTGGATCTGGGTGCACAGGGCACTGGTGGGGCCAGCTGGAAAAACTCAGGTCTACACTGAGCTGAAAGGAGTCTTCTCGCTCCCATGAGATGATTATGGACAATCAAAAAAGCAATTCCAAAATAAAAGTTGAGCCATCAAGGTGGGCATTTTGGTGCGGTGGGGTTGTCACTGCTCGGGTTGCCCACATCCCATATCAGAGCGCTTGGGATCGAGTCCTGCCCTCACTTCTGATCCAGCTTCCTGTTAATGCACTGGGGAGGCAGCAAATGATGACCCAAGTACTAGGGTTCCTGACACCCACATAGGAGACCTCGATGGAGTTCCTGGCTTCTGGCTTCCACCTGGCCCGCCCCAGCTGTTGTGGGCATTTGGGGGAGTGAATGAGCAGCTAGAGGATCTGTCTGTCACTCTGCCTTTCAAATAAACAAGCAAATAAACTTTTTTTTAAAGTTAAACTTTAATCAGAGAGGTGATTAGAATATATTTTTTAAAAAATATAAGCTGCAGAGATAGAAAGAGAAAGAGCACTCCCATTCACTGTTTCACCCCAAAAGCTATCAACATCGGGGCTGGGCAAGGTCAAAGCCAGGAGCTGGGAACTCAATCCAGGTGTGCTACATGGGGGGCAGGAACCCAGCCAGTTGAGCCATCACCTGCTGCCTCTCAGGGTGCAGGTAGGGAGCTGGAATGGGGAGCCAGAGCCAGCACTGGAACTCACGTCCTCTGGAACAAGACATGGACATCTTTTTTTTTTTTTTTTTGACAGGCAGAGTGGATAGTGAGAGAGAGAGAGAGACAGAGAGAAAGGTCTTCCTTTTCCGTTGGTTCACCCTCCAATGGCTGCTGCAGCCGGCGTGAAGCGGTGGGCGTACCGCGCTGATCTGAAGCCAGGAGCCAGGTGCTTCTCCTGGTCTCCCGTGCGGTGCAGGGCCCAAGCACTTGGGCCATCCTCCACTGCACTCCCGGGCCACATCAGAGAGCTGGACAGGAAGAGGGGCAACCGGGACAGAATCCGGTGCCTCGACCAGGACTAGAACCTGTTGTGCCAGCGCCGCAGGCGGAAGATTAGCCTATTGAGCCGAGGCGCTGGCCACACATGGATATCTTAATTGGCAGCTTAACTGTGGTGCCAGATCCCCACCATGGACAGGAAATTTTTGATCTCCCAGGAACTGGGTGGCAGCGTGAGAACATGAGCAGCTCGCGTTCAGAATGGCTATGAGACCGTGGGTAGTCCCCGACGTCGCTCAAAGAACACATCACCTTCAGCAAAATGGCAGGTGCCAAACGGCCCAAGTGTCCATCAAGTCCATGCCATACTTTCAGCACCAGGTTTCCAGGGCTCAGAAGAAGCCCAAACCTGCAGGACACCAGGAGGCACCAGCAGCTCTTAGGTTAGGGGCCAAGACGGTGGTTTTTAGACAAGCGCCATGGGAAGAGGAGGAGCCAGCTCAGACCCGTCATCCGCTGAGGCTCGCGGAGGCGCATTTCTCAATGGCTACAGACCCAGGGAAGCGGGCCACTCCATGGATTACCAGTGGAACTGCACACTGGGGTGCACATTGCCGAGTAGTATCTGTGTGAATCTGTGTTCACATCTAGCTTCTAATACTCTCTTTAAATCAGTATACACCATGAGTACTTTCTGGTCTCAACCCAGTACTCTGGACATCCATACTACTACTGCCTGTCGCCTGGCCCCCGTAATTGGTCCTACTAGTTCAGCGTAGCCTGAAACCCCTGCTTCTCTGCTTCAGCAGCCCTAGAGGCCTGGGCAAGGTGTAGGCCTGTTGGGTTTCCATCGTGCTCCTCCCTCGCAGTCGGCTCCTCTCTCACCTCAGCCTGCAACCGGCCTGCTTTCCATCAAGACTTGGACTGAAGACGTCCACATATGATGGATAATACACGGTGCTTATCCTTCTGGGTCTGGCTATAATGATGTCAGTTCTAGCCAGTTTGCTGCAAATGTCTGGATTTCTTTTTAATGACTGAATCACGTTCCATTGTGTGTCCATCCCAGGTCTCCCTTATCCATTCGTCCATTGATGGGCATCTAGCTGACTCCCTATCTTGGCTGCTGCAATGAATTCCATAGTACAGAGATCTCTTTCCTGCTCCTTCAGAGAGATGCCCAGAAGTAGGGTGGCTGGGTCAGACGTTAGACCTACACCGAGTTCTTTGAGGAGCCTCCATATGGCTGTGCTCTAAGCCTCACTTCTGAGAATCTCCTGTGCATCCTACTGCCCAGCCTACATGTGACCTCATTAACCACTGAACGCTCCTTTCTGGTGCTGTCTTCCATCCAAGGATTGGAAGTCTGAACACTCTGCTCCTTTGGTTGTTCACTGTCCAGGAGAACAGATGAGAGCTGTGGTCTGGGCACACGGATGCACTTGAGCTATGGGCCCTCCAACAAGTCACTTCACTTCTCTGGGTCTCCAGTTTGTCAAATATAACATTGGCTTGTTGTCTCTAACAATCTGAGGTTCTGGGGCTCACCTTGGCCAAAACAGAAGATTCAAAAGTCCTACACATCGCCCCACCCATGCCCAGGTAGGGATAGAAGGGATTACTGGCCGTCTCAGGACCATGGGGATGACCCTGGAGCAGAGGCCTACTTGCCCTTCATGGACTTGAATTTGAGCAGAGTCTATGGGTGGGGCCTGGGTGGAAGGAGTGAGATAGTCTCCGCGCCTCCCACCTCCCTGCCTGATTGCCTCAGAAGCCGTTACTTAATCCTCCTAACCACTTCCGGGGGTGGAGGAGGGAGGGGCAGGTGGGTAACAACTGATGCAATCGGCAGTCCAAAGCTTGTCTTGTTCTTCGAGGACAAAGGCAAGGTCAGTAGGGCTGGGCCAACTTGGACTGCAGCTGCAAGGCCCTGCTCTTTGTAGAGTTTCCACTTCCTCTTCTTTCCTTGACCCTTTCTGCTTTTGACTCTAGGAGCATCAGAGCTCTGAGCAGCAGGTCTGAGAGTGATCGCTCACCCTCAGCTACTGTCTTGTGCCCTGTGACCTGCACTTGCCTGCTGGGAATTCTCACGGAGCGGGCACCCGGAAGGGGGATGGCTGTTCTGAGATTCTGCCTCCACCAGCTCATGCTTCCCACACGCTGTTCTAGGAGGAAATGGGGCCAGCCGGAAGGATCAGAGTGTCGGAAGATCTGGACATTTCCTCTGTGCCACCAAAGCTGCCAACTAGGACCGGACGACTGCCTTTGCTTGCTTGCTTTTTTCCTTCCTTTTTGAGATTTGTGTATTTCTTTTGGAAGTCACAAGGAAGGGGAGAGAGAGAGAGAGAGAGAGAGAGAGAGAGAGAGAGAGAGAGAGAGAGAAAGAGAGGTCTTCCATCTGCTGGTCACTCCCAGAATGGTTGCAATAACCAGAGCTGGGCCAGGCTGAAGCCAGGAGTCAGGAGCTTTATCCAGGTCTCCCATGTGAGTGCAGGGGCCCAAGCACTTGGGCCATCCTCTGCTGCCTCCCTAGCATATCAGCAGGGAGCTGGATAAGAAGTGGAGCAGCCAGGACATGAACCAGCGTCCATATAGAATGCCATGTCACAGGTGGCAGCTTAACCCGCTACGCCACAGCACCAGCCCCAGCAGGGATCTTTTACTCTTCTAACTTAAAAAAAAAAAAAAAAAAAAGATTCTGTGAGGGAGGAAAGAGAAGTTGTATCCAACTTTTGCCAAAAGGAGCAGTGCACTCCAAAAGGCCTAGCTTGATGATACACAACTATATCCCCATTGCAGATGGCAAAGGTCTTGGTTTTCTATATGAAAGATCTCTGCAAGTGAGATCCCAGTGGAAAGAACAGGTCATCAAAGAAGGAGATACCTTTCTCTGAAGGGAGGAGAGAACTTCCACTTTGACTATGACCTTGTCTAAATAAGATCGGAGTCGGCGAACTCAAAAGGCCTCCATAGCCTTGGCAGCTCATGACAAGAGCCTAGGGTGATTACTGACACCATAAACAAGAGTGTCAGTTTGTTAAGTCAATAACAGGAGTCACTGTGCACTTACTCCTCATGTAGGATCTCTGTCCTAAATCTGCTGTACATTGTGATTTAATGCTATAACTAGTACTCAAACAGTATTTTACACTTTGTGTTTCTGTGTGGGTGCAAACTGTTGAAATCTTTACTTAATGTATGCTAAATTGATCTTCTGTATATAAAGATAATTGAAAATGAATCTTGCCGGTGCTGCGGCTCAATAGGCTAATCCTCCGCCTTGCGGCGCCAGCACACCGGGTTCTAGTCCCGGTCGGGGCACAGGATTCTGTCCCGGTTGCCCCTCTTCCAGGCCAGCTCTCTGCTGTGGCCTGGGAGTGCAGAGAAGGATGGCCCAAGTGCTTGGGCCCTGCACCCATGGGAGATGAGGAGAAGCACCCGGCTCCTGGCTTTGGATCAGTGCGGTGCGCCGGCCGCAGCAGCCATTGGAGGGTGAACCAACAGTAAAGGAAGACCTTTCTCTTTGTCTCTCTCTCTCTCACTGTCCACTCTGCCCGTCAAAAAAGAAAAAAAAAATGAATCTTGATGTGCATGGAAGGGGAAAGGGAGCGGGAGAGGGGAGGGTTGCGGGTGGGAGGGAAGTTATCGGGGGAAAAAGCCATTGTAATCCATAAGCTGTACTTTGGAAATTTATATATATTTATATATATTTATATTTATATATATTATATAATATATATATATTTATATATATATAAAAGTTTAAAAAAAGGTCTTGGTGTTGCTACACCATATTTCAAAACTGCACATTCTCTGCAGAAGACTCGGGGAGGCAAGTCTGAGCAGAAGATGCCACTTCACCTGTCACCATTGCAATCATGGAGCACTAACTGTGCCTGGCCTTGTTAGCCAAGTTACCACGCTTCGTTCTCAGAAAAGCTGTAGGAGATAAGAGTCTGTCTTATCCACACTTTAGAGAGGCAGAAATGGAGGCATGGAGCCTTTAAATGCCCAAGGAGGCAGAGCTAGAAAAGTGGTCGAGCCAAGGTATTGTGGGCCTGTCCTCGTAACCACAGGGAGACTGGCCTGACACAGGTGCGGCATGGAGACGGGACAGAGTCCTGCGCATCATAGTGGTCACCCCAAGTCTCTAAGCCCCAGGTTCCCCAGTCGTTTCAGTGAGTACAACTTTATGTGTAGATTTTCAGAAACGTGTTGTTTGAATGTACCAGATAGATGTTTGCTCTGCAGGAAGGTTCTCGCCTAAACCTTTCACCACATCAGTTCATACTGGTGGGATTACTTTTGTTAATAATTAATTAACGATCAACTTTCTTCTCAGTGTTGAATAAATTCAGAAGGGCGACTTGGGCAAGGTAGTTCATAATTGAAGCATGAATTTGATGGCTGTACATTTGTTCGTATACATTCATACATAATCAAATTTGACCACGGGAAAGAATGAGATCGTAAAGCGTTAGTGTGATAGAGCCAGAGTCTGGGGCTTTCTCCTTGCATCAGCCATCAACTTGATTTATAGATGTTTTATCTCATTAACCTTTAAGTCATAGAACTAATTAGCGACTCTGGGAACTGCAAAGCACACTGAAGGATCACGTAGCTCTGTAACTTCACCGTGCACCAAATTAAACCAGGCCCAATTATTCCAAGTCAGAGAAGACATCTTGTGAAAGCCTTGGCCTCCTTCATTTCAAATGGCTCAATGTCCCAAAACCAGACGTGACGGGGACTTGCCCTTTCCTTCTGGCTGCCCGCCACACGGCATCACAACCACCTGAAGCCTCCCCAAACTCTTGCTTCACAGGGAAATGAAAGCAGGTGTGTGCGTCCCCTTGTTGGGTCAGAGTTGTCTCAGGACCTGTGGAGGGCGCTGCCTCCTGTCTGCAGCTGGGGATCAGAGCAGCCACCATGGGGACCCGTCTGCTCAGGACGCTGCCATTAATATTTATTTTATGTATGAGAGAGAGGGAGAGAGGGAGAGAGGGAAAGAGGGAGAGAGGGAGAGAGGGAGAGGGAGAGAGGGAGAGAGAGAGGAAAATCCTCCACCTGCTGGTTCATTTCCTATATGGCTGGGGCTGGGACCGGCTGAAGTCAGCAGCCTGGAACTCCATCCAGGTCTCCCACGTGGGTGGAAGTGACCCAAGCACTCCATCCATCTTCTGCTGGTTTCCCTGGCCCAGTAACGAGGAACTGGAGAGGAAGTGGAGCAGCCGGCTCTCTCACTGGCTCCGGTATGGGATGCCAGCGTGCCAGGTGGCAGCTTCCCCCTGTACCACAGCACCAGCGCTGAGGCTGCCATCGCGAGGTCAGTCGGTCCCTTGAGTACTATCAGACTGTAGGCATCCTTGTGTTTCTTCCCTCGCCTCCCCCCCCCCCCCCCCATTCTCATTTTTGGGACACAAACCCTCAGGATGCCACGGCCAGGGACCAAGTCTCAGGCATGCGTAGATGCAGCCTTTTCATCTCTCCCAAGCCTTCTAGGGGAGGGTTCTGAGCGGCCTGGCTCCTCCCCATTTCTTGTGGCTGGGTTAAGGTGGATGACTGGGGCCAGCATGCTGTTAGAAATGCAACTGCCAGGGCTGGTGCCGCTGCTCACTTAGGCTAATCCTCCACCTGCGGCGCCGGCACCCCGGGTTCTAGTCCCGGTCGGGGCGCCAAATTCTGTCCCGGTTGCTTCTCTTCCAGTGTGGCCCAGGAGTGCAGTGGAGGATGGCCCAAGTCTTTGGGCCCTGCACCCACATGGGAGACTAGGAGAAGCAGCTGGCTCCTGGCTTCGGATCAGCGCGGTGCGCCGGCCACGGCGGCCATTGGAGGGTGAACCAACGGAAAAAGGAAGACCTTTCTCTCTGTCTCTCTCTCTCACTGTCCACTCTGCCTGTCAAAAAAAAAAAAAAAAGGTAACTGCCAAAGGACTTCACATAAGACAGGCAGGGAGCTGTCCTTGGACTGAGAATGGGCTGTGTGCTGGAGCTGGGCGGCACTTCAGGTGGGGAAAACGGCCATCGCTTCTTCAAGACGCTGGTGTTAGTAGAAGCACTTAAAGCAATGACTTGACAGTGGGGTTTTCTGAAGTCCCACTGTTTTAGAAGAGTAAAGTATAAGGAGTAGAAGAGAAAGGCCTGCACAGGCATTTTTATGAGGTGGGGGCCATTCCCCTCCCCTGGACTTGCAGGTGAAGCCGAGGGTTTCTGGGGAGCGACCCCACATGAAGAGCGGACCCCGACGCAGGAGTCAGGGGGACACCCAACTTTAATTTTTTCCCTGTGAAAACGGACAGATGGTTAACACCCACGGGAATTTCTGTGTGGGTTCTGGCTCCCGAAGTGACTCAGCCCTGGCCTCCCAGACCCTCCACAGGCTGTCCCTCCCTCAGGGGCGCAGGTGTGCCTGCACCTCGGGCGGAGGCCAGGAAACTAACCACAATCTCCCGGCTGCGAGGCCAGGCTCCTGCCTTGGAGGCTAAACAGGGTGAAGCCCAGGCGGGCAGGATCCCAAACCACAGAAGCTCCAGTTAGGTCATCCTTGTGAACATGACAACTGCTGTCTCTCTGGGTCAACAAAAGGAAACACAGGTCCCTAGGAAAGTGGCTTTGAAAGAGTGCGAGCTTGCCTGGCTGGGGTGGCTGGCCTTGGAATGCTGTTCCAAAGCAGTGGAGGAAGTTAGTTAACCCTTCCTTCCCACAGCCAGCAGTGGTGCTAGGGGACACTCACTCTGTTCTGCAGCAGGGCAGCTGGCTAGAAAGAGTCTACATCGCATGTCCAATAGCCCAGGAATACATGGTCAGATTCCTGGTTCCCTATTCACATGCCCCTGGCAACTCGGAGGGAATGCATGCTGGGAGGGAAATCCTTTTTTTTCCCCCAAACATTTATTTTTTTATGTATTTGAAAGGCAGAGTTACAGAGAGAGGGAGAGACAGAGATAGACCTTCCATCTATTGGTTCACTCCTCAAATGGCCACAATGGCTGGGGCTGGGCTGGGACAAGTAGGAGCAGGAACTGCATTCATGTCTTCCATGTGGGTGGCAGGGGCCCAAGTCCTTGGCCCATCTTCCACTGCTTTCCCAGGTGTATTAGCAGGGAGCTGGATCGGAAGTGGAGCAGCTGGCATTTGAAGCGGTGCTTATACGGGACACCAGTGTCTCAGGTCGTGATTTAAACCACTGTGCCACAGCGCTGGCCCCGAGGCAACCATCTTTCCAGGCAAAGTTGCAGGGCCACCTGCAGGATTGTCCCTCTGTGGGGTCTGGCTCTCTGGGGCTGTTGGAAATGAGGTTGTGGGCCAGGAAGGTGGAAAAAGTAGTGGAAAATGATTATTATTTTGAAAGTGGTTATTTTGGGGCAACTTTGCCATGGCTGGTGTGGGCCTTAACGTGGTCATTCCATCTCCCCTTAAACATGGGTCCAGGCCAAGGTGGAGGTGGATGAACCCTCGCGAAGGCACAAGTGCTCTTTACTCAGTCCACAGAGGGAATTGAGACAAGGAAGCTGCCCGAACAGGAAACAGCACCGCATTCGAAAACACTCGCTCCTGTTCACGATATATTTAAAACAAGCGTTAGGAAAAGGGGCCTGGCATTTTGACGAATCTGTCGGAATCCTCAGTCCAGTCTGATCCCAGGGCATGGTGAAAATGGCTGTATTTCGGCTGAAATCCTAGCTTCTGTCAGGGATCCCCCAGAAAGCCTGGAAGATGCTACATAAAGGAAAAACAAACAGAAATGCTTTCTTTTCTAGGCTGGCACCCCTGAAGCCTAGGAAAACTGATCACTTCAAAAGCGAGTCATTGATCCACTCCTCCAAGGCTGGCTCACAACAAACGTGCTTTGTTTTATTTGCCCAACCCGCCCCTATCACTTGGAATTCGGACTTAACCCACAACAGCCACGCTGGTTGCCTTTGACGCTGGGAGGTGTCACACTGACATCTGTTTTGAATGGAGCCAAGAGGGGAGTGCAGGAGTTGATGCTGGGTGCTGTTAGAGGCTATCCATGGTGAGGACGTTCGAGGCAGCTTTGTGGGAGCCCCCCTATAAACGAGATGAGTCCCTTCTGGGCCTGGGGCTTCTCTGGCCACCTGCCTCCTCCCTGGTTGTCTGAGCCCTTGCTCCTTACAGGAGACCATGTGAGAGGGTCAGTGTATCCTCTGGGCTGCATTTCCAAGTAGGCCTGTACTCTTCTCGGACAAGACAACTCAACAAGCTCCTGCCCCATGTTGCCCGTGAGTTCTGCTCTATGCCGGCATTTAGGACCAGTCCTTTCCTGGGCAGGCAGCTACTGGTTAGCATCACGTCAGGGTGGTGGCTGGCCTCGTCCTGTGGCTTCAGGACCTGAACTGTGAGCTTGTCCATCGCCAGATGATTTCTGTGCACATTAAAGTTTGAGAAACCGTGTTCTGGAAGAAGCGCTGATTGCTTTACACTTGAATCAAACTGAACCTCAAACTTCAATGAGCATTGCAGTCGCATCTGGGGGTCTTGTTAAGACGTAGATTCTGATTTAGTAGGTCTAGGTGGGAACTGAAATTCTACATTCCCAGCAAGCTCCCAAATGTGACCGATGTTGCTGCCGGGGAGCCTGCCTGGATTGCAGCCTGAATATAAGGCTTGCACAGCTGGCGACACTGTGAGATCGTTAGAGCTCCAGGCTCTTAGGCCTCACTTCACACCCACCTGTTCAGAATCTGTCCTCTAACAAGATCCCCAGGTGTTGAGAAACACGCTTCCCAAACCATCTTCAACATGGAAGCTCCAGGGGATGAGCCTGGGGCCCCCCATCCTCTGCCCACTGGACCATTTTATCTGGCCACGGCCACCTAGGTGGGCCTGACCACTACCTCGGACCAAGGGACATCACAAAGGAGCAAGCCTTAGAAATGACTTGATGAAAATCATCTGAGGTTATGAGCGCTTCTGAAGCGACCATCCCAGAAATCCAGGTAAGAAACCGAAGACCAGGGAACGGCTGAGGGTCAGGCCTTGGGCACATGCGCAGCTCTCCCCGCCCGCCCGGGCTGCCTGGTCCCCCCCTCCCGCAGGACTGCCTCTCCTTGACTGTGACCCAGAGCCCTTCCTCCTGCAGGCTTGAGTTCCAGCCCATCCCCCCCGCCCTGCTGCGATTCAGCAGCGGGCCATTTGCGGCTCCTCCGGGGCAGGGGAAGGGCGTGGGTGGGACGGGTGCTGTCTGCTGACTCGCAGGCCCGGCTGTCAGAGCCTTTTCTTTCTTTCGCTGTGCTGGCAGTCTTCTGGCAGGCTGTGAGCACACCGCCCTTAGCCTGCGGCCTTGCTCAGGACTTCCTCATTCCTTCCACCGGCCACTTTCTCTCCTCCCCTCCCTCCCCAGGCAGGCACTGCTCCCTGGACAAAGTGAGTTCAAAGGACACACTTGGCACTTCGAGAGTGTGTCACAGGGGGCTTAATCCAGAGAGTGTGTCACAGGGGGCTTAATCCAGAGTCCACGAGTCCTAGCCCAGCCCTTGTCAATGCTGACTGTACCGTCGAACCTCCTGGGAGCTTCAAAGATCCCATGTCCCAACTGCACCCAGGTCAATGACATCAGGCCCTCTGGGAGGCAGGCAGGCAGACATTGATGTGTACCAAGCTCCCCAACTGATTCCATGGTGCAGCCAGGTGGAAGGCCTCTTGGGAAGTACAGTAAAATTGTTCGTGGGTGCGTATGCATGCATTTTTGTGGGCAAAACTAAGCCATAGCTTTTTAAAAAATAGATTTATTTATTTGAGAGGCAGAGTTACAGACAGTGAGGGAGAGACAGAAAGAAAAGTCTTCCATCTGCTGGTTCACTCCCCAGATGGCTGCAACGGCCAGAGCTGAGCCAATCCAGAGCCAGGAGCTTCTTCTGGGTCTCCCATGCAGGTGCAGGGGCCCAAGCACTTGGGCCATCTTCCATTGTTTTTGCGGGCCATACGTACCAGAGAGCTAGATTGGAAGAGGAGCAGCAGGGACAGAAACTGGTGCTGGTACGGGATGCCAGCGCCACAAGCAGAGGCTTAGCTTAGTGCGCCACAGAGCTAGCCGCCCACTTTTTTCAAAAAGATTTATTTATTTTTTTAAAGATTAATTTATTTTATTTATTTGAAAGGCTGCTACAGAGAGGGAGAGGCAGAGAGAGAGAGAGAGAGAGAGAGAGAGAGAGAGAGAGAGAGAGAGAGATATCTTTCATCCACTGGTTCATTCCCCAAATGGCTGTAATGGCCAGGGCTGAGCCAGGCTGCTTCTTCCAGGTCTCCCACATGAGTGCAGGGGCCCAAGTTCTTGGGCCCTCCTCTGCTGCTTTCCCAGGTGTACTTGCAGGGAGCTTGGAAGTGGAGCAGTTGAGTCTTGAACTGGTGCCCATTTGGGATGCTGGCGTTGCAGGTGGTGGCTTTACCGGCTGTGCTACAACATTGGCTCCTAAGCCATAGCTTTTTAACAGATTCTCAAGAAGACCCCACCAATTGTTAAGGAAACACCAAGTAAGTGTGCAAACTACAGCAATAGGCGTTAACATGCAGGGTAGGGAAAGTGAAGGGGGTCCTTTGGGTGTTGTGTTTGGGTGGGATGGCAGCATCGCTGGCCCTCTCAGCTGGGAAGACACCAGATTTCAGGTGCTGCCACTGCAGGCCACCCATCACATCACACAGCTGCCCACGGGACACAGGCCTTGCTGCCAGCTGTGCCATCTGGACTCTTCCATTGCCTGGCTTTCTAGCTCTCCTCCCCACCTCTCACTCTCTAGCTCTAGGATTGTGTTCACTGCCCATTGCTCCGTCCTCCCCCCAGTTCTTGCTGCGCTGCCTGGCTCGGCTGCACCTGGGAGGGTTGGTAGGATTGCAGAGAGCAGCCATCTCGAGGCGGCAGGTGCTCAGTCCTATTTGTCAGAAATGTGAGTGGGATGACAGCCTTGCATTAGAATCTCCTGTGTGTGGGAGCAAGGGTAATAGAGAGCTTCAGAAGCCCTGGCCCTCAGGGAAGGTAGATTCCAGAGAGGGAGGAGGCCCTCTCATCTGAGGATGCTGGGAAGTCAGGCAGGCCCTCGGAGAGGAATCCGGGGCAATGGGGCGTAGGTATGGGGGCGGGGATGAGACATACATGGTCAGGAAAGTTTTCAACCTGGAAAGAACCGGCACCTGGCAGGTCCCAGTGGAGAGAGTTGGAGCTGATTTAGGAGAGCGAGGCCAGAGAACAGAGGCCAACCTGAGGACACCCACCACACACATCCCAGACCTGGCCGGTGCCCCCGGCTTCCAGCCTTGCTGACGCAGCATGTCTTTGCTGTGTCACGAAGCTCTCAAAGCAGGGGCCCTGGTTTTGAAGATGCCCCAGCTCACCAGCCTAGTGGTGTCTGGTGTAAGGGTCCTGGCTCCTGGCAGGGAGCTCCAGCCTTCTCTTGTAGCGTCTCCCACCTGCCACTGCCCAGGTCCCCAGGCCCTTGGGGGTGGCTCAGAGAGGCAGAGTCACTGACCCTGGGGACAAGAACAGTGGCTGCACTCCTCAGGCACAAATCAGGCAGGACGTGGGTGTGACAGTGGCTGGGGCCTCTCAGCTCAGCCCCAAGGAAGAGGCCCAGCCTGCAGACACTCGGGTTTGAATCCCAGTGCTAAGTGTGGGATACAGTGTCCACGACCACAAGGTGACTGCTGGGTAAGAAACCCTGGCCCACAGTGGATGTTCTCTTCCTCCTACTTCTCTGGGCGGAGCTCCAGCCTAGAGAGCTGGATCTTCTCCTCTGTCAGTATTCTCAGCTTCCAAAGAATCCACTCCTCTTCTAAGGGTACAACTTTCCCATGGGGACTGCAAGGGTACTCTGCACCCTAATAAGGCACAGAGGGCTCATTATGTAAAACCAGGTGGACGCCCCCAACCATGAATTACATCTGTATTAATAAACCTTTTAATTAACACTTGCCAGCAATGTGTTAGGTCTAAATGACAGGTGGATGCAGCGTGAACTGGAGACTTAAAAAGCCAGTGCTTCCTTCCCACTGCACTCAAGAATTTCAAGAAACAGTTCATGGGGGTCGGTGCTGTGGTGTAGCGGGTAAAGCCACTGCTTATAGTGCCATCATACCGCATGGGCGCTGGTTAGAGTCCTGGATGCTCTACTTCCAATCCAGCTCGCTGCTGTGGCTTGGGAAAGCAGTAGAAGATGGCTCAAGTCCTTGGGCCCCTGCACCCACGTGGGAGACCCAGAAGAAGCTTGCTCCTGGCTTTGGATCGGTGCAGCTCCAGCAGGTGTGGCCATTTGGGGAGTGAACCAGCTGATGAAAGACCTCCCTCCCTCTCTCTCTCTATGCCTCTGCCTTTTTGTAAATCCGCCTTTCAAATAAATAACTAAATCTTTTATTTTTTTTAAAAAAGAGAGAGTTCATACACTCTTCCTAAAAACAAACTTATACATCCTCCTGAACCTTGAAACTATTGGCAATACAAAATACTATTGTTTGGCATTTGACTGTCCATATTTATTAATAGCTTAACCTGTGATTGGTGCTGCTTCTCTCAGATTCATTCCTTCACCCATCTGTCTGAGAGATGCCGCAGGTCTTGTTGCTGGCACTAGGGTTACAGCAGTGTCTGAATAAGACAAAGGTCCTGATCTAGAGACATTAAGTTCTGGTGACCAAAGACAGGCAATAGGGAAGTCAAGTGGATAAGAAACTTAAATGGCAACAAGTGCTCTAGGCAGAGTAGTGGAATGGGCAGTTGAGGGTGGAGTTTGAGGGCTTATTTCACATAGTGTTGCAGGATCTGAGTGACAGGGTTTACTGATGGGGGCGAGACAAAGGTGGCAAACTGGCTGTGGCGTTTTTGCCTTGAACACCTGGCAAAAATGAGGTTGGCACATACTGAGCTGAGAGAAGCTTGGGCGGGGAAGGTGCACAGCAGGTTTGGGAAATTGCTTTTGGATGTGTGATGTCCGTAGACAGTGAAACACACCAATCTGGAATTCAGAGGAGAAGTCGTGACTGGAGATATAAACGTGGAGATATCTCCTGGGGACTTTTTAAAACGAGGAGGCTGGCTGGGATCCCTGAGGACCACTGAGTGCTGACCGAGAAGGAAAGAGGCCCCAAGACTCAGCCCTGGGCATGCGTCCACTGAGAGGGGAGAGGCGGGAGTCAGTGGAGGAAGAACTGTGGCTGGGGAAGGTGGAGGCCTGGGCAGCTGATGCCCACACACCAGGTCAGGAACGCATTCTGGGAGGAAAGTGGGCTCTGTGTAAAGTGACGTTCACAAATTTATTTATTTCAAAGTCAGAGTTACACAGAGACCCCAGATATCTTCCACCCGCTGGTTGACTCCCCACATGGCTGCAATGACTGGGGCTGGGCCAGGCCTAAGCCAGGAGCCAGGAGCTTCTTCCAGGTCTCCCATGTGGGTGCAGGGGCCCAAGGACTTGGGCCATCTTCTACTGCTATCCCAGGCCATTAACAGAAAGCTGGATCAGAAGTGGAGCAGCTGGGACTGGAACCAGTGCCCATATGGGATGCTGGTGTCACAGGCAGTAGCTTAATGCACTATGCCACAACATGGGTCCCTTGGTCGTGAATTATTTCTGAAGTGCCGTTCGCCGTCTCGGAGGCAGCCCAGTCCTGAGCGGCCTGCTGCTCCAGACGGTCCCTGCAGCAGCTGAGACAGGGACAACAGAGCTCTCTCCTGGATGAGGCCTCTGCACAGTCGGGCGGTGTGTGCAGGGAGCTGCCAGTGGTAGGAAATACATCAAAAGTTCATGGAAAAATGAAATTAAAAGGTATCTGATGCAAAAAAATGGAGATCGTATATATGTTTATGGAAAATATGCATCATGAGAAACCTCTGTGAATTTCATATCTAGCTATTTTTACGGCTACATATAAAAACTCATGATGGGGCCCCAGGGCACTGTGGGTAGGGTTTACAGTCTTTAACTGGAGTGCAGAGGGGTAGGGTTAGGAGGGAACACGGCTGTCTGCAGTCCAGAGGGGTAGGGTTAGGAGGGGACACGGCCGCCTGCAGTCCAGAGCTGTGATCATCCATGGCGTCCAGGATTCTGAAGATGTCTTTTTAAGAAGTGCAGTTCTGGGGTAGGCACTGTGGAGCAGTGGGTCAAGCTGCCCCTGTGACATCAGCGTCCCACAGGCGATTGCCTGTTTGATTCCCAGCTGCTCTGCTTCAGATCCAGCTCCCTGCTAATGCGCCTGGGAGGAGGCAGCCAAAGATGGCCCATGTACTTGGGCCCCTGCCACCCATGTGGGAGACCAGTATGGAGCTCCAGGCTCCTGACTTAGGCCTGGCCATTGCAGCCGTGTGGGGAGTGAACCAGTGAATGGGAGATACCTTTCTATCTCTTTCTCTTTGTCCCTCTGCCTTTCAAATAAGTAAAATACATATATTTTTTAAAAATTAATTTATTTGGGCCGGCGCCGTGGCTCAATAGGCTAATCCTCTGCCTTGCGGCGCCGGCACACCAGGTTCTAGTCCCGGTCGGGGCACCGGATTCTGTCCCGGTTGCCCCTCTTCCAGGCCAGCTCTCTGCTGTGGCCAGGGAGTGCAGTGGAGGATGGCCCAAGTCCTTGGGCCCTGTACCCCATGGGAGACCAGGATAGGCACCTGGCTCCTGCCATCGGATCAGCGCGATGCGCAGGTCGCAGCACGCCAGCTGCGGTGGCCATTGGAGGGTGAACCAACGGTAAAGGAAGACCTTTCTCTCTGTCTCTCTCTCACTGTCCACTCTGCCTGTCAAAAAAAAAAAAAAAAAAAATTTTCGGGGCCAGCGTGTGGCCTAACAGGTAACGCCACTGCCTGCAACACTGGCATCCTGTGTGAGTGCTGGCTTGAGTCTCTGCTGTTCGCGCTGTGAAATAGGATAATTCATATCCCAAAGAAGCATCCTAGAGAAAACTGGAAAGAGAAAACAAGTGTACCTTTACAGTGGCGAGATCTAGAGACCATCCAACTAAGCACTGGCAACAGACAACCCAACATCCTGGGGCTCTTGATATGTAGCAACACGGAGTTTAGAGCGTCACTCATGAAATCCTCTTGTCAAAAATGTCTTATGTGGTACCTACTCCAGCCTTTAAATCTACCTTCCAATTTACAAGAAATGCAGGGGTTAGGAGAACAAATGAAATGAGTCTATAGGAAAACAATGAGACAAATCCAGAATATGAGACACTCCACAAGTAATGAGGTCAGCCTCTGGAAAAATCCAGTGTCATGAAGAAAAGTAAATGAGGGCTTTTGTTTTAGACTGGAAAAGATTAAAGATTTATGACAACTAAAGGTACCGTATGAGCCTGATTAGGTACTGTTTTCAAGAAACCAGCTACTAAGATACTTTGAATGTGACCAGTATTGATTTTTACAGGAATGGAAATAATGTTACAGCTATAATGATCCTATTCTTAAGAGATACTTGCTAATGTATTAGGGGTGAAGAGTCATGGTGTCTGCAATTTACTTGCACATAGCTCAGCAAAACCCAGCACTCTATTGCACACTCACATCAATATACATAGAATATATTTGCTGAATTGGATATATGATCATGGTTTATTCATTGTACTGCCTTTTCAACTTTTTTATATTTTAAAATTTTTTATTTATTTGACAGGTAGAGTTACAGACAGTGAGAGAGTGAGACAGAGAGGAAGGTCTTCCTTCTGTTGGTTCACTCTCCAAATGGCTGCCATGGCCAGCGCTGTACTGATCCGAAGCCAGGAGCCAGGTGCCTCCTCCTGGTCTTCCATGAGGGTGCAGGGGCCCAAGCACTTGGGCCATCCTCCACTGCCTTCCTGGGCCACAGCAGAGAGCAGGACTAGAACCGGCACCCATATGGGATGCTGGTGCCGCAGGCGGAGGATTAATGAAGTGAGTCACGGTGCCGGCCCTCAACATTTTGATTTTTTTTTTTCATAAAAAATTAGTGTATGGGGAGAATACTGTACAGATTTGGGCCTCAGTTTGTATCTGTATCTTCATTGTTTTTGAGATTTATTTATTTATTTACAGAGATATCGTCCATTTGTTGACTTACTCCCCAAATTAGGGAGCTGGAGTAGAGGCAGAGCAGCTGGGATTCGAAGTGTTGCTCCGATATGGGATGCCAACATTGCAAGTAGCAGCTTAGCTCGCCGCACCACACTGCTTGCGCTGGTATCTGTGGCTTTAAAAAGATCACAGGTGACTCTTGTGTGCAGGCAGGGCTGAGAGTCATTGACCTAGTGGGTGAAGCTTGAAAGTGGTTTTCCAACAGAGAAATGAATTCCAGAATTCATATTCTTTGGCTTCCAGTCCTGTGCTCTTTTCCTGTAAATCCTGTAAAGGGATTTCTCAGATAAGTAACCTTATCCTCTCGAACACCTAAAGCTCTTTTTTGTCAGTAACTGACCTGTACATGATAAGGAAGGATTTGGGTACCTGGAAGGTGCTCAGTTTTTGGGGAGGTGAATATCAAGAAGTACTAGAGGGAGAAAAATGCTATACTGGTACCAAGGGCGAGGACAGTCCAAATTTAAAAATTGAATTGTGGGGTGGGTATTTGGCCTGGCAATTAAGATGTTGGAGGGCTTGGCTTCCTGATTCCAGTTTCCCTAAGAATCAGTGGTAATAAAGTACTTGAGCCCCTGTCACCCACCTGGGGGACCTGGCTCGCCCAGTTCCTGGCTCAGGGGCTACTGCAGTCATTTGAGAGAGTGAACAATGATTGGGAAGTAGACTTTCTCTCTCTCAAATTAATAAACATTTAGAAACATATTGGAGAGCTGAATTCTTTTAAATTTTATTACTTTCAGTGAGATAATCCATGAGATTGAATCTTATTTCACATACCCATAAGATGTAATTCATAGATAAAAATGACAGCCTAGAAAAAAATTACAGTTGGTTAATTAGGCTTTTGATGAGGCCTCTGGTATTGGAAGAGCTCAATTTTCTTGCAGAGAGATGAAGAATTAATGATGGGGGCTGGCAATGTGGTGTAGTGGGTTAAGCATCCGCCTGCAGTGCTGGCATTCCACATGGGTACTGGTTTGTATCCTGGTTGCTCCTCTTCCAATCCAGCTCTTTGTTATGGCTTGGGAAAGCAGTGGAAGATGGCTCAAATGCTTGGGGCCCTGCACCTGCATGGGAGACCTGGAAGAAGCTCCTGGCTCTTGCCTTCAGGTCAGACCAGCTCCGGCTGCTGTGGCCTTTTGGGGGAGGGAACCAGTGGGTGGAAGACCTTTTTCTCTCTCTGTAACTCTACCTCTCTAATAAGTAAATAAAATCTTAAAAAAAAAAAAGAATTAATGATGGCAAAATGATAGATCCCAATGTCCAGCAACAAAGGCATGGGTCTTATTTTGACTTTGCTGCTTACTAGTTTTGGAGTATTAGACAAGTGATGTGAGTGCTGCCAGTCTGTTATTCCAACCCTGTTGTCAGGCACTGCTAGGCGTTTGGATACAGCAGGTAGGAGATGCCTACTTTCATGCCTTCCTAGAGTTCTAACAGATAATTAAGGAATGGGGGCTACCCAAGGGGAGGGACTAACTCGGGAGGGACTGAGGGTAGGCCTTAACTAGGGGGATGGCGCTTGTTAACAGAGGTTTTCCAAAAGCAGGCACCATTTTAAGGAGCTATGGGGTCCAGTCATCCTGAACAGTTGAGTCAACACGGTTCCTGTGCTCTAATGCAGGTGCTTGCCATTATTTAGTGAAGCAAATATGGGACGCACCTAACTTTGGCCCAGGAGAATAAGCGAGGGCCTGTGGCATGACCCCCGGACACTAACAGGGTCTTCTTCCAGGGGCTGGGGCGTGTGAAGACACTGCTAGGGACGCCTGCATCCCATGACTAAATCCCAGCTCCGCTTCCCACTCCAGCTCCCTCTTAATGAACACCCTGAAAGGAGGCAGGAGATGCCTGAAGCACTTGGGTCGCTGGTACCCGTGTGGGAGACGGGTCCTGAGTTGGAGGCTCCAGCTCCGGTTGTGGGCGTTTGCGAAGTGAATAAGCGGGTAGAAGACTTCTCTGTCTCTCTGCCTTTCAAGATAAAACTTTTAAGTCCTTTTCCAGAAGGGAAAGGGAGTCCAACCACCCTAACAACAAAATCAAAACAGAGTGGGAAAAACAGACAACAGGCCCAGATAACTTGCGGGCTGGGGGCGTGGCTTAGACACGTCCCGGAATACACTTCCGGGGCCGCCCCGTGCCCCGGAAGCAGTTGTCAGTAGCGGGCCTTCGGGCCGGTACGGAGTCTGCCCGGGAGCTGCCGCCATGTTCCTCTCAGCGGTCTCCTGTAAGTGGGCTGGAGGCGGCGGCGAGGGCGGGGGGCCGTGACATTCCCGCTCCAGCATGATTGTGCAAACCGGCCGGGAAGCCGCCGCTGCGGAGTTCCCCGGCCTTCGGGACACGAGCCCGGCGTGCTCCGCGCGCGCTGGCTGCCGGGGCGGGCGGGCTGCGGCCGTGTGCGGTGCCGCCGGGATTCGCGCGCGGTCCGCTGGGCGCGGCGGCGTCTGTTTACGAGGAGTGGGCGTTTTCCACCCGTCTCCGTAGGGATTTGTCCGCAGACTCACTGGGCGTCCCAACAGGGAGGGACCCCAGATTTCCTAGTCCGCTCCTTCCGAACTCTTAACGATAAGGAAACGTTCTCCCAGAGGGCAGCGGGCTGCCCAGCGCCGCGCAGCAGGCCGGGGAAGCCGCCCTCTGGCTCGGTTGTCTGCTCCTCCAGGCGCCCAGCTGACTTCCCAAGTAGGCTTGGTGCCCTCCTCCACCCGATGGGCTGGGTGCAGCCTGCAAAGGTGGCTTACCAAACCAGAGACCTGTTCCACGGCAGGTTACTTACTTGAACCTCAGAAGAGGGAACAGTGGAGCAGATACTAACTGTAGAAGTCAAGGTGCTGGCCCGGCTGAAAAGGAGATTGTGTGAAGTACGACAGAAGGGCCTGATCGGATCTTTGCATCTTCCGTCTATAAAATGATGGCCGCGTCCCAATATCCAGGGAATTCGAGGAGGCTTCACACATTTCATGAAAAATGTGTATTACGGAAAAAACTGCATAGATTCCAAAAATTTTTGCACGAAAAGAATTTTTTAAAAAGATTGTATTAACTTATTTGAGAAGTAGAGTCACAGACAGTGAGAGGGAGAGAGAGGTCTTCCATCCGCTGGTTCACTCCCCAGATGTCCGCAACGACTGGAACTGTGGCGATTCGAAGCCAGGAGCCAGGAGCTTCTTCCAGGTCTCCTATGTGGGTGCAGGGCCCCAAACACTTGGGCCATCTTCTGCTACTTTCCTGGTCCATAGCAGAGAGCTGGATTGGAAGCGGAGTGGCCGGGACTAGAACCGGCGCCCATACAGGATGCTGGCGGTGCAAGTGGAGGATTAACCTACTGTACCACAGCGCCGGCCCTGAAAATTTTTTTTAATATTTATTTTATTTATTTGAAAGAGTTACAGAGAGTGGGAAGGCGAGTATGTTGGGAAGAATCACCATATTCCTAAAGTTGTACTTATAAAATTTGTACTCAGTAAGTAAAAGATTTCTTTGGGATTAAAAAAGAGTTATAGAGAGTGTGAGAGGCCTTCTGTTCGCTGGTTTACTCCCCAAATGGCCACAACTGCCGGAGACAGTGGGAAGCCAAGAGCTTCTTCTGGGTCTCCCACATGGGTGCAGGGTCCCAAAGACTTGAGCCATCTTCCACTGCTTTCCCAGGCACATTAGCAGGGGACTAGATTGGGTATAGCAAACGTGACTTGAACTGGCGCCCCTGTGGGATGCTGGCATTGCAGGTGGTGGCTTTGACCCACTGTGCCACAGTGCTGGCCTCGCACAAAAAAAGTTTAAATTCCATTTTCCATGAGCCTTTGAAGTCCCTTCCCGTTACTTATTCCATAAGTTGAATATTTTTGGTTAGTACTGACATTTATATGAACTTTGCTTAAGAATGATAATCAATTTAATTTTTATTTTCCTTTCCAACCTTTTCTCTCTACAAAACAGTTGCCAAGAGCAAGTCAAAGTAAGTAAAGATTTTTCTTTTTTAAAAACTTGTTTATGTTAAACTTTTAGTTCAGCTGCTACCAGTGCATCCTTATATTAAGCTAAGCATTTGGCCTTGGTATCCTAAGAGTTGGTTTGAGGGTTATGTAGTTGATTATTTTGTATGTAGGAATGCTTCTCAGTAGGTTTAGATGCTCCTCAGTTTAGCATGGGTCTTGATAAACCCATCATAAACTGAAAATGCAGGGGCCGGTGCTGTGGCATAGCAGGTAAAGCCTCTGCCTGCAGTGTCAGCATCCCATATGGGCGCCGGTTCTAGTCCTGGCTGCTCCACTTCCTATCCAATGCTCTGCTATGGCCTGGGAAAGCAGTAGAAGATGGCCCAAGTGCTTGGGCTCCTGCACCCACGTGGGAGACCTGGGGGAAGCTCCTGGTGGCTGGTTCTGCATTGGTGCAGCTCCAGCTGTTGGTGGCCTTTTGGGGAGTGAAGCACAGGTAGAAGACCTCTCTCTCTCTCCTCTCTCTCTCTCTCTCTCACTGCCTCTCCTTCTCTCTGTGTAACTCTGTCAAATAAATCTTTAAAAAAAAAAAAGAGAGAGAGAGAATGCATTCTCTGTGCCTGCTGAACATCACAGCTTCACACAGAGTGCACTATAGGGCATCGGTTGTTTCCCCTCTGTGATCGCATAGCTGACCAGGTGTTGTGCTCTGGCTGTTCCCACGCAGCATCTTGAGAGAGGGTTGCATGTCGCTAGCCCAGGAAAAGGTCAGAACTTGAAATCTGGCTTCTGCTGAATCCACATCACTTTCACACCATCATGAAGTCCAAAAGTCCCCAGTCAGTTGGAGTGACCAAGTCCTGAGTCAGTGGCTGTCCAACACAGAGTGACCAAGTCATTTTGTACAGTGGAATAAACTTTGGGATTCAGAACCATCAGAGTGAGTGAGTTAGAAGACCTCATTACTTGGGTTAGAAGACTTCTTGGTATCTTTTCCAGTCCCAGATTTATTAGCTCACTGTTTTGTTCCTAAATAAACTGTTTTGTTGTTCAGTGTTTGGACTACCACGATTGTTTTCTGTTTCTAGAAATTGAGGGTCAGGAGTCATTTGTTTGGAGCACACTATAGGAATCCAGCGAACAAACTGACTTGATGAAATCATGTAGTCTGTTTTAATGAATTTTGTAATCCTTTGCATTAATGGTATAACCATCTCAAAAGTAGCAAAGTAAATTAAGGATTCCATGTGTATAGAAAGACTAGAGACACTAAACTGGTATTTCAGAATATATATTGTAGGCAACAACTGAAGATTTTATGTACATTAAAAATAGTATAATTCTAAAGCACTGTTTGCTTAGAACATAGGATATCAAAAATCCTTTTTTTCTATTAAATTTAAAGAAAACATATTAATGTTTTCCTGCTAATAAAAGATACAGGGATTCAGATAGCTTTTCCTTCCATCCAGTTGTTTACATCAAAATTCTTTTTTTTAAGATTTCTTTTTTTTTTAAAGATTTATTTATTTATTTGAAAGAGTTACACAGAGAGAGGAGAGGCAGAGAGAGAGAAGTCTTCTGTCCGATGGCTCACTCCCCAAATGGCCGCAATGGCCGGAGCTGTGCCGATCCAAAGCCAGGAACCAGGAGCTTCTCCGGGTCTCCCATGTGGGTGCAGGGGCCCAAGGACTTGGGCCATCTTCCACTGCTTTCCCAGGCCATAGCAGAGAGCTGGATTGGAAGAGGAGCAGCCAGGACTAGAACCGGCACCCTTATGGGATGCTGGCGTTTCAGGCCAGGTTGTTAACCCACTGCACCACAGCGCTGGCCCCAGATTTCTTTTTCTTTTCAAAGATTTGTTTATTTTATTTGAAAGGCAGAATTAAAGAGAGATGAGGAGAGACAGAGAGAGCTATCCACTGGTTCACTCCCCAAAAGACTGCAACAGCTAGAGCTGGGTCAGTCTGAAGCCAGGAGCCAGGAGTTTCTTCTGGGTCTCCCATGTGGGTGCAGGGGCCCAAGCATTTGAACCATTCTCCACTGCCTTCCAAGGCACATTAGCAGGGAGCTGGATTGGAAGTGGAGCAGCCAGGACCTGAACCAGCGCCCATATGGGATGTGGGTGCTGCATGCAGTGGCTTTACCTACTATGCCACAGTGCTGGCTCTGTTTGTTTTTATTAGAGACAGAGAAGGTGAAAGAGATCTTTCATCGGTTGCTTCACTCCTCAAATGGCCTTACTGGCCAGGATTGGGCCAGGCTAAAGCCAGAAGCCAGGAGCTTCACCCAGGCCTCCCACATGGGTGGCTGGGGCTCAAGTCCTTGGCCTATCTTCCTCTGCTTTCCCAGGCGCAGTAGCAGGGAGTTGGATCAGAAGTGGAGCAGCTGAGACTTGAACCAGCGATGATATGGGATGTTGGCATTGTGGGTGGCAGCTTAACCCACTGTGCCACAATGCCAACCCTTATTGTCAGACTTCTTCACCTCCTGGGCAGGCAGTGTGGTGCAGCAGTTTAAGTCTCTACTTGGGGTGCCTGCATCCCATAGCAGACTGCCTGGGTTTGAGGTCTGCCTCCACTTCTGATTCAGCAGCCTGTTAATGCATCTGAGAGGCCCAGATACTTCGGTTCCTGCCACCAACATGGGAATCCCAGTTGGAGTTCATGGTTACTGGCTTCAGCCTGGCCTAGTGCCAGCTGTTGTAGGCAGTTGGGGAGTGAACCAGCAGATGGAAAGTCTGTGTGTGTCCCCATCTCTGTCATTCTACCTTGGAAATAAATCCTAAAAAGAACAGGGCTGGCCACTGTTGTACAGGGGTTAAGCTGTCACTTGTGACACTGGTATGCCGTATCAGAATGCTGATTCCAGTCCCAACTGTACCACTTCTGATCCAGCATCCTACTAATGCTCCTGGAAAGGCAACAGATGATGTTGCAAGAATTTGGTCCCTGCCATCATATGGGAGATCAGAATGGAGTTTCTGGCTTTGGCCTGGCCCAGACCTGACTGTTTACGCCATTTGGGGAGTGAAGTAGCAGATGAAAGATCTTTCTTGGACTCTCTGCTGCTCTGCCTTTCAAATAAATAAATCTTAAGAAGAAAATCATACATGATTCCTTACTCCAGGTTCTGTAGGAATTCCCTGGGTTTGGTTTCTGCAGATATTCCCTGCCTCCCATGTGGTTTTTACTCTTGTGATTTTTTTTTTAAGGTGTATTTCTTTATTTGAAAGGCAAAGTTACAGAGAGGGAGAAAGAGAGCAAGAGAGCGAGTTTGCTAACACTAGCTTCCATCCTCTGGTTTACCCCTCAAATGACCACAACGACCGGAGCTGGGCTGGTCCAAAGCCAGGAGCTTCTTCTAGGTATCCCATTGTGGGTGCAGGGAGCCCAAGCACTTGGGCCATCTTCTGCTGCTTTCCCAGGTGTATTATCAGGGAGCTGGATCGGAAGTGGAGCAGCCAGAACTTGAACCAGTGCCCATACAGGATGCCAGCACTGCAGGCCATGGCTTTGCCTGCTACTCCACAGCGCCAGCCCCACTTGTGATATTTTTCATGTCTGCCTTGCATTTTAGGCCTTGTGTGCCAGCTCACCTTCCATACTACCCTGTCAGCCCCTAAGGACACAAACACAACCTTGCAAAGCTTTATCTTTCCCATAGTGCTTTCCAGAGAGTAAGCAACTAATAGATACTTGTTTTTATTTTTTTGACAGGCAGAGTGGATAGTGAGAGAGAGAGAGAGGTCTTCCTTTTTGCCGTTGGTTCACCCTCCAATGGCCGCTGTGGCTGGCGCATCGTGCTGATCCGGAGCCAGGAGCTTCTCCTGGTCTCCCATGCGGGTGCAGGGCCCAAGCACTTGGGCCATCCTCCACTGCCTTCCCGGGCCATAGCAGAGAGCTGGCCTGGAAGAGGGGCAACCGGGACTAGAACCCGGCGTGCCGGCACCGGAAGGCGGAGGATTAGCCTGTTAAGCCACGGCGCCGGCCATAGATACTTGTTGAATCTTTGTTGTTTGAATGACTGATTATCACTTGTCCTATCAGCAAACATATGCCTTTTATGAACCACTGTGCTGAACATCAAAAGTGATGTGCTGATGTGTCATATAGTCACTGATGTTTCAAATTTGTTATGTAATTAGATGAGAAATAAACTAGCTTGCTCTAGATGGCGCGGGTACAGGGCACGATACCTGAAAAAGTACACTCGATGCAGGTATGAAAAAGTCCAGTGAGGCCAGCGTGGACTTCATGCTTCGGATGACTCACATGAAGGGACCCAAGGCTCGCACATCAACAGTCTGGAACTTTGAATCCCTTCCTTTTGTCCTTTCCTGACCACTCTTGTGCTTGGAAGAGACGGCTTTTCTGAGACAGCCTTTACCGGCTTTACAGTTGCCATCTAACCAGCCATGGCTCCCAGGCTTTCTGTGTTTCCTCCTCCCTGTACCTCAAGAAGGGTGGGCGTCTGAGGCCAGTGCCGCAGTATGGCTCGGTTGTTCTTACTGTTTTGGTTGGGTTGTTACCAAGTCACTCCGTAGAGGGACAAACCTTGGGATTGTGATCCATGGAAAACGTAGGCTGTCTCAGAACTGAACCTTCTCAGGGCCACGTGATGTGCCCCACGTAATACTATTTTCAGGGTTAAAAAATGTGCCATGCTGTCATGACTGAGTTTAGTCTCTTCCTTAGCTTCTAACAGCTTACTCTTTAATCTCAGAACCATTCTGGTGAGAATGATCAGCCAGGCGGGCACGGGCTTCTCCTTCAACACCAAGAGGAGCCGGCTGCGGGAGAAGCTGACTCTAATGCATTACGATCCAGTGGGTAAGCTTCAGGGAGGCTCGTCTGTCATAGATGAAGTGCTTTCCAGGCCCGTCGCCTCCTTTCCAGGCTGCACATCTCTGGTAGTTTTGTGGCACCTTTGATAGGGTAGCATTCACTCAGCAAATATGTGTAGAGTGTTTATTTTGGTACTCGTTACTGTCCCGGGGTCTGGGATACAGCAGGACAGAGACAGATGCCGTCCCGACTCTTGGCACTTACAGATGGGATAGAGCGGGGAACATCTTTCTAGGAGGCGATAGTTAAGTGAAGACCTGAAGGTAAGAAACTAGTGATGTAGAGATGAGGAGGTACTGTTCTGGAAACAAGTGTCTCGAAAGGGGCGGTTTGGTCTCCTGTGTTCGTCTGCTACAGCATTGGCAAGTTACTGGGTCCATTGTGGGTTAAAGGAGTGTGGTGTCTCTAAATTAGTGCAGAAGGCTGGGAAGTTTGATTTTCCATTTTGTGCCATTACAAATGCTGTAATGGTCATTTTAGATGGCCTCAGCAGAGAGAAGCATATGACAGAGACAAGGCCAGATTGTTTGCTCCTGATTGTTGTTGGTGGGGTGGAAGCCTGGCTCATTTCTCTGGTTCATGTGCAAATGTATGCAAAATAAGCTAGCAAACTAATTATTGTTTTCAAGCTTGCTTCATTTCATTTTTGTGCTCTTTATACTTGCTTCTTAATACGGTCAGGGCTGCATTGGTGCCGGGAGGCATTTAGAAAAGGCTCCCAGAAGCACAGTTGTCAGTTCAGAAGGCTTGAGTTCCATTTTTAATAGAAATAAAATGCCCAGAAGTTCTTATGATATCATATATCTGGTCATTCCATTATAACGGGAATTTTAGGTTTGTACCTGGTGATTGGAAGTCTGAGTTTGAGGCCGATTCCTTATATAGTAGAAAAATTGTTGGAAGGATAAAGCTTGATTTGGGGTTATTGTGGTATTTTTCTTCCTCTGACTTGGGTGTTAGCTAATGAAAAAAATGCAAAGTGATGAACTTTATAATAATCTTTTTCTACCATTTAAACTCCTCTAGAATTTGTTTTTTGAAACTTGTGCAACACTAATGCTTATTTAATAACCTTTGTTGATAATTTAAGTACAGAAATGTGTTGAAAATGTTATCTTTAGTGTGGTTTTGGTAGGAGTGTAATAGATTGATTTTAAGTTTTTTTTTTTAAAGATTTTATTTATTTGAGAGGTAGAGTTACAGAGAGAGGGAGAGACAGAGAGAAACATCTTCCATCCGCTGGTTCATTCCCCAAATGGCTGCAACAGCTAGAGCTGGGCCGATCCAAAGCCAAGAGCCAGGAGCTTCTTCTGGGTCTCCCACATCGGTGCAGGAACCCAAGGATTTGGGCCATTCTCCACTGCTTTCCCAGGCCACAGCAGAGAGCTGGATCGGAAGAGGAGCAGCTGGGACTAGTACCGGTGTGCATATGGGATGCTGGTGCCACAGGCGGAGGCTTTACCCGCCATGCCACAGCGCCAGCCCTGATTTTGTTTTGAAATTCAGAAAGGACACAACCATAAACAGCTCTGAGCTTAAGTTCATGTGGGAGAAAAGATTCATATAGAGGGCAGGTGTTTGGTGCAGTGGTTAAGCCTCTGCTTGAGATGTCTATCTCTTACTGGAGTACCTGGGTTCAGCTTCCAGCTCCACTAACTGTTCTAGGTTCTTGCTAATGCACATGCTGGGAGGCAGCAAGTGATGACTTGAGTGTTTGGGTCCCTGATACCCACAAAGGAGACCTAGTTTGAGTTCTGGGCCCCTTGGTTCAGCCTGGTGCAGCCCTAGCCTGGGCACTTTGGAAGTGAACCAATGGATGGAAGTTCTTTCTTTCCCTTTCAAATAAGTAAGAGAGATTAATTAAAAATATTCATATCTACATTTCAAGTAGTTGGGTCACTGCCACTTGCCACTTTACCCCTCTACCCTGTAAGTGAATGAATGAGTAAATGGGTAAATAAATTAAGCAGCAGACCGAAGCATTCTGATAAAGAATGGCCTGAGCCTTGACAGCACACGCTTGTCTTGACCGACGTGAAGAAGAGGAAGTTCTTAGATGGCGGCCTGCCCGGCTTTCTGCCCGTCTGTTGAATGCCCTGCAGACTTCTGTGACGAAGGTGTTTGCCTTGGGGCTCGCACCACTGCCCGGAGTAGCTTGGCAGTGCTCCCGGCATATTTCCCTGCGATGCGTTAAGTTAGTTTGAGGATGTCTTCTTAGTCCTTCATGAAGGAAACAGGTAAGGAAGCATGGACAAATTCCCAGTTATTTGAGCATTTGCTAGTCCGCCGTGAAGAGCCAGCTGCTCTGCCCTTTGAGCCTCCTTTCTCCCGTACGTAACTAGATGCTCATTTCCAGAGGAAGGATTAAAGGCTGAGGCATATGCTTAATGAACTCGGTTCAAGACATGAAGGTTTATCATAAAGAGAATGAACACGTGTCAGTTTTAATTCCTTGCATGACTAAACAAGACAATATAGACTTTAATTAAAACAGAATAGATTTAGGTTTGATGTAGGGAAAGAACTTGACAGATGCATTCTTCTATGAATTAAGCAGCAAATATTTTGACAGAAAATTTATGTTTATGATTGTAGATAGCACTGTGTCATTTCGACTCAGCTGACATGTCCTGAGTGCTCGCTGTGGTCTGCAACAACCCTGTAAGGGAGGTGGTGTTCTCAGTACTTTGAGAAATGTACCCAGGGACGCACAGTTGACAAATAGTAGAGCCGAGATTTGAACCCGGCCTTTCTGGCTCTTAGTCCCTGTTCTGTCTGATATGTGGAGCCAACTTAATCTTCCTAAAACTTCTATTCTTCTTAAAATTAGGACCATCCCCTCTGGTCAGCCTAGTGTTCGAGGCCACAGGTGCCCACTGCCATTCCTGCTTCCTGCTACAGTTCGCCTCTATCACAAGCCTTTTCCTATTCCAGTTCTTCCAAATGCTGCCCCTCCCCGGGGCCAGCTTCACCCTCTCTGTGAGGCCTTCACCACCATTTCCTGTCCCCTCTGACCCTCAAGTTCCCAAGGGGTTTACTGGACATTCATCAGGCCCCTTAATGCTGTGCTGATGTGTTAGGTCAGCCACTCAGACTTTGGTGGACTCCACATTGCTTAACACAGTTCTGTGGACTTAAACATTCTTTGAATACGGTGAATGTATCAAAGAATTTTCCTCAATAAAGTCTTTCTCTGCTACTAATCTTATTTTATTTTTATTTATTTATTTATTTATTTTTTGACAGGCAGAGGGGACAGTGAGAGAGAGAGACAGAGAAAGGTCTTCCTTTGCCATTGGTTCACCCTCCAATGGCCGCCGCCATGGCCGGTGAGCTGTGGCCGGCACACCGCCCTGATCCGATGGCAGGAGCCAGGTGCTTCTCCTGGTCTCCCATGGGGTGCAGGGCCCAAGCACTTGGGCCATCCTCCACTGCACTCCCGGGCCATAGCAGGGAGCTGGCCTGGAAGAGGAGCAACCGGGACAGAATCCGGCGCTCCGACCGGAACTAGAACCTGGGGTGCCGGCGCCGCTAGGCAGAGGATTAGCCTGTTGAGCCACGGCGCCAGCCCACTGCTACTAATCTTAATCAGTTACTCTTTATCATGGTCATTGCAACAATTCCCTTTTTCACTCTTTTTTGTTTTTACCTTCATGTAGAAGAACACTGGGAAAATATTTGTTGTAGTAATATGGACGGGCACCTATTTTGGTTCTTCACTACCATCTTGTGATTCTGTCTTCCTTGGGGTCTTGGAAGGATCAATCCTGCTTCCATTTTAGATGATTCAATGTGTGTTAGAAATACCCCTTACACCGGCGCCGCGGCTCACTAGGCTAATCCTCCGCCTTGCGGCACCGGCACACCGGGTTCTAGTCCTGGTTGGGGTGCCGGATTCTGTCCCGGTTGCCCCTCTTCCAGGCCAGCTCTCTGCTGTGGCCCGGGGGTGCAGTGGAGGATGGCCCAAGTGCTTGGGTCCTGCATCCCATGGGAGACCAGGATAAGCACCTGGCTCCTGCCGTCGTCGGATCAGCGCGGTGTGCAGGCCGCAGTGCGCCAGCCGCGGCGGCCATTGGAGGGTGAACCAACGGCAAAGGAAGACCTTTCTCTCTCTCTCTCTCTCTCTCTCACTATCCACTCTGCCTGTAAAAAAACAAAAAACAAACAAAAAAAACCCCTTATGTCCCATTTTATTTTTATTTTTGTTAATATTATAGATAACATTCTGGTGACTGGTTAATGGTTCCTAAATCCAGCTGCCCATCACAGTTGTCTGAGAAGTTGTACTGCAGACTTCTAGGGTGAGTGTTAGGTACAGTGGCTAAGGTGTAGGGACGCCCTTGTCCCATTTCGGAGTGCCCGGGTCTGCTTCTGAGCCAGCTTCCTTCTAAAGCATACCCGGGGAGACCAGAGGTGATGGCTCAAATACCTGGATTTCTGCAGCCCACGTGGGAAACTGGGAGTGAATTCCAGGATCCTGGCTTTGGCTTGGCCCAGCTATGGCTGTTTAGGTATTTAGGGAGCGAACCAGCGAATGCAAGAGCTCTTTATGTCTGTCTCTGTCTCTGCCTTTCAAATTGAAAAGAAAAAAGAAAACACAAAAATTTGTTATACAAAAACCAGATTTCCAGTTTTACTCTAGCTCTGCTAGCAAACCAGAAATAGGGTACGGGTGGAGCTGAGAAGGAGGAATGGGTTTTTTTTCTAGGATTTATTTATTTGAAAGGCAGAGTTACAGGGAGGCAGAGAGAGAGAGAGAGAGAGAGAGAGAGGTCTTCCATCCACTGGTTCACTCCCCAGATGGCTGCAACGGCCGGAGCTGAGCCAGTCCGAAGCCAGGAGCTTTTTCCGGGTCTCCCACATGGGCACAGGGGCCCAAGGACTTGGGCCATATTATACTGATTTCCTAGGCCATAGCAGAGAGCTGGATCAGAAGTGGAGCAGCCGGGGCTCAAACTGGCACCCATATGGGATGTTGGCTTTACCCACGGTGCCACAGCACAGCCCCAGGAATGTTTTAAGTAAGTTTCCTAGCTAATTCTTTGTCTTGGACAGTTTGGGAATCTCATATATGGAGTCCATCAGGTTAGGGTATGTGAATGTGTGTGAGTGCCCATACAAGCTAGGGGGCTAAGGGGGGAGGAGGTGACGATGTGCTGGAGTTACTGGGGTAATGGAGCGTTGCAGGCCTTACAGGAACCGTGAGAGCCGTTTTCTAGCCGCTGGCGTTTCATCCAGGCAGGTAGCCTCTGTTCTGGTCCTGTTTCTGAGAACTGTATTTGATATTATTTACAGTAATGAGACTGGCTCTAATAGCCTATTACCAAACTAAAAAGTTCACATTTGGGTGTATTCAGCCATCTCTGGGGACGAGGTTGTGTGCGTGTTTACTTTTCCAGCCTGGCCTCCTTGTCCGTGGTCTGCTGTGTGTCTGGAATCCAGCTCTCGGGCTCTGCTTCCCCGCTGCTTACACGGGTGACGGCCTTCTGTGTTTGCTGCTTTTGCCCTAGTTCTGTGTTTAACATGCACACTTCACATTGGTTGAAATAGGACCTTGTGGGTTACCAAGGATGCTGCTGATTGGCTGGCGACCCTACCCTGTTTTCTTAACCATTTTCCCCAGTTTTCTCTGGCTCCTGGGATTGAGGAGCTGAGTTTGCAAATCAGCCACGTCCTCATGTCAGAGGAATAGCAAAATAGGAGAAGGGAAGGGCCCATGGTCTGGTGCATGTTCTTAATAAACACTGTGATGACGCCTTTCCAGTTTTCTGCTACAATCCTTTTCTCTCCCCCACAGTGAACAAAAGAGTCCTCTTCGTGGAACAGAAAAAAATACGCTCACTCTAAATAATGGACTGAAAATGTACTTGATTTCTAAATGAGAAGACTAAGGGCGGGATACTGATTCAGAAATCTGCAGTGTGTAATAAAGAAGAGGAAATGGCACGGAATCGCTGCCTCCTGTGATTTGAAGGCCATTGTGAAAGGAAACAATGCAGTGAAAGAAAGTTCTTCATATTAGGACACATATTATTGCCTCATATTTATTTATCTTTCTGGATATTTTTATAGCCCTTAATAAAAAATGTTAAAATAGCCTGTGCTATTGTCTTTCAATGATGTTTTCCCCCACAATTTGGAATTAAAAAAACCCAACCGCATTACCAAAAAATAACCATTGTTTCATGTAATAAAAGATATTTTTCCATAATGAAAACTGTGTAAGAGTTTCCAGTGTGCTCTTCCTTGTACTTCTTAGAAAAGGCGGAGTCACACGCAGGAGTGAGGTTGGACAGAGTCCCGGGTAATAACTGAAGATGGCGAGGGTGGGCACGAATGGTACCCGGGAGGCCTCACGACACAGAAGGAACCAGGAGAACATTTCGTTCTGACCTGTGCTTGCCTAATGAGAAAAGATGCCAGTAGTCCTTACTCTCAGAGCCAGGTCGCCAAAGCAGAACCTGGGGTTTTCTAGGACAGCTTGGACTCCTTTATCCTCGGGATTCGTGTTTCAGGTGAAGGGGAACTGCTGTGTATAAAAGCCCTGTGAGGTGAGGGGCCGGCGCTGTGGCACAGCAGGTTAAGCCACGGCTTGCGACGCTGGCATTCTTTATGGGTGCCCGTTTGTGTCCCGGCTGCTCCACTTCCAATTCAGTTCCCCTGATATGCCTGTCCCCAGTGTGGGAGACCTGGATGGAGTTCCAGGCTCCTGAATTTGGCCTGGCCTGGCTCAGCTGTTGTGGCCATTTTGGGGGTGAACCAGTAGATGGAAGATCTTTCTGTCTCCCTCTCTCTCTCTAACTCTGCCTTTCAAGTAAATATTAAAAAGCCCCTGCGAGGGCTTCTGAGGCGTGGTAGGATCACACAGCTCTCCAGAAAATGTTCAGATTAGGACCGCTGCTCTCCCCAGCTCGCGTTCTTTCTCAGGCTAGTGTTTCTCATGCTTTTTCATAATTGTCCAATTTTCTTTATTTTTCAAATTGCCGGTGGAAATGAAGAGAGGTTTTTGTTTTTTTTTTTTAACCTCTACTGGTTCACACTTAAAGCATTTGTAAGGGAGAGTGACCATCCTGCCATAAGCACTAAGAAACCAGTGCTGTCCCCAAATAACAGGTGTTCCATCCTCATGGCCCAATCCGTATCTCCAGAGGAAATGCAAGAGCAGCTCTCTAGAAATAGAATTCGATGTAGACAGTTGGCGAGTCCTAGGAGCTTGTGGCATAGTCAGGCAGCTCTTTTATGGCATCTTGTCAGCGCTGTGATTCAAAGCAATAATCAGATCTTCTCTATTTTTAGGCTCAAAGTATACACAATGGTCTTGGGTTACAAGAAAAATCTTCCAACTGATCCTAGCTAAGCCAGTAGAAAGGATATGGGATATGCTGGGTCATTTTTTTTTTTTTTTTTAAAACCTACCATCTGGCTTAAATGACTTGGTCTATTCAGCCTACAGACTGAGTGTGGCCCAAAGGTGGTGTTTACATTTGTAAACTCAGTTGCTGGCCCATAAACTGAAAGGTTTCAATAAATACCCAAAGTTCTGGCTTCACTTCCAAAACCAGAAGCTTTGACAATGCTAAGCTAAAGTTGAGTATCAGCTGCCCCCTTTGCTCAGCATTTTCTGCTGTGGCTCCAGGCATTGTTGGCCACAACCCTTGCTGTCTGGTGAACACACAGCATTAGAGATCTGTTGGCAGGAGAGTTTGCTGGTCCCTGAAGAGTGGTCATTGTGCAGATCCTAATTGTGGAATTTTAAATTCTGGTTGGCTCTTGCAAATGCATGAGTAGTAAAGGAAATGTGAGACATAAATGAAGGTGGCTTTTAGTAAATGAACATTTGCAAGTAAAGATAGGAGAAGAGGCCATTTTCTAGTAAGTCTTAGCTATGAGTGGCCGTCCCCAAGTTGTTTTATTTGGGGGTTAATAGCAATCAGAACAGGGTAAGTGGAAGGTCTTTTTTGTATGGATAAGATGACTGTGTTCCTGTAGCCTGGACGCTGACTGCTGCGACGAAATTGGATCTCTTGAGCATTTCTTCCCAGGACAGGTTTGGGTAGTAAGCCAGGTAGAAGGCCAGCGCTCCCACGAAACTGTCACCAGCACCCTGCAATTAAAAGCACAGTTGTGGAGATAGGTAGTCAGTCAATCTCTTGTCCAAGCTACCCATTGAAAAATATTTACATAAAAAACAATTTTGAATAATTCTAGACTTTTAGAAAAGGTACAAGGATAGTATGAATTTCCAGATATCCCACATCCAGTACTGTTCACATCTTACCATGTGGGGTACATCTATCACAATAAGTAAAATCCCTGGTAGCAACTGAAGCCCACACTTTATTTGGATTTTACTAGTTTTTCTTAGTGTCATTTTCTATCCCAGAATCCTATCTAGAATTCCCAGTTACATTCAGTTGTCAGTGTCTCCTTAGACTCTTGTAGGCTGACAGTTTCTTTTTATTTATTTGAAGAGGTACAGAGAGAGGTACAGATAATGAGAGAGGTCTTCCATCTGTTGGTTCACTCCCCAGATAGCTGCAATGACTGGAGCTGGGCTAATCCGAAGCTAGGAGGCAAGAGCTTCTTCTGGGTCTCCCATGTGGGGCAGGGGCCCAAGCACCATCTGCTGCTGCTTTCCCAGGCACATGAGCTGGGAGCTGGATCAGAAGTGGAGCAGCTGCTGCCGGCTGGGGCCATAGCACTGGCCCTTACGACAGTTTCCTAGACTTTTTTTTTTTTTTTTTTTTTTAATGACTGCTAGTTCTGAGGAGGACTGGTATTTTGTACAATGTGCCTCAATTGGGATATGTCTGTTTTTGTCATGGTTAGACTGTGCTTGTAGCTTTTGGGAGGCAGCCATGGAGGTGAAGCGTCACGTATCATCACATCAGGGGTACATGGTACCAACATCTTTCCACTGTCATCCTTCATCACTTGGCTAAGGTGGTTTTTGCCCGCTTTCTTCACTGTAAAGGTACGTTGTTCTCTTTTTATGTTACACATGTTAGAAGCAAGGCACAAAGCGTATTTTTCAGGGGTAGGGAGTTAAGCTTGGAAGCTGTGTTCTATCTCCTTGGGGTGAAGTATCTCCATAAATTATATGGAGATCTTCCGTATGGGATATTTGTCTCTTCTCCCCTGGTTATTTATTCAATCAGTTTATTTATATCAGTATGAACTCCTGGGTATTTATTTTATTCTTTTAGGCTATACCTGAAACTCCATTATTTTTTGCTCAAACTGTTCCAGCTTTGGCCACTGGAGGCTTTTCCACTAGACTCTATGTCCCTTTGACATACCCCCATCATTTTGTTTTGAGTGCTTCCTTTTTGGAATTAAAAGATGCTCCAGCTCACTTTTTTTTTTTTTTTTTTTTTTTTTTAAGGATTCATTTGTTTATTTGAAAGAGTTACAGAGAGAGCGAGATACAAAGAGATCTTCCATCTGCTGGCTCACTCCCCAAATGGCTGCAATGACTGGGGGTAGGCTGGGCAGAAGCCAAGAGCCATTGTCTCCCATGTGGGTGCCGGGCCCAAGCACTTGGGCCATCCTCTGCTGCTTTCCCAGGTACATCATGAACCAGTACCCATATGGGATGCCAGCACCGCAGGCGGTGGCTTTACCTGCTTCACCACAATGCTAGCCCCTCCAGGCTTATCCTGTTTATCCCTGCCCTGACCCTATAATTAGCTTTTTCTCCATTAAAAATGCATGCAGAGAGTGATGAGAGCCACGCAGATGTTATTTCCAAACCAAATATAGAATCATGGAGTTCCCATTTTTGCTGAGGCACCAAAGGTTCAAGCTGGTGAAGGCCACACAGGAACCACAGAAACAGAAAACACCCTAAGGAAGCCTGTTGGCCTCTGCCTTCAGATGGGGCAAGACCTCATCATGTGTTAACAAATACGTTTAGAAGCCAATGTGTGATTACTAGGAGACCATTCTGATAAGCAGCTTCCCAGACTGTATTCTAGTTTTCCCAGTTTGCAGGTTCCTTAGGTCCCAGAGCTTTCCTAGCAAATCTTGGGGGAATTCTTCAGCGTTTATAGAGAGCCTTGGCACGCAAGACTGCTGTGGCTGCACTTGAAATATTGATGGTGATGGGCACTGGAAAAGTGAAATCCACTGTGGGTGAAACGCCGAGTAGTGTGGCAAAGTTCCTAAGTGCTGCTGGGTTTAAGGGAAGGGTTTGAAGAAAGGGATCCCTGAAGAAGGGAGCGCTCATAGTATGAGCCAGACTTGCAGAGAAGGCAGGTCTCCGAGGCCAGACCCAGGAGGAGGGGCCACGGCGAGCTAAGAGACAGCGAGTGGCTGTAAGGAGATGGGCGTTCCCCTTGTCTGCACAGATGGACAGGCAGTATCAGACTCACCGAGGAGTCTTAGTACCGCAAGTGTGAACTGAACACTTTCCTTCCACAACGGTGTTCTGAGTGCCTGGGTGCTCTGCTGTGGCTGCTGGTCTTTCTGGAGGATGGGATGAAGAGAGAGAGAGACCAGGCTGCTGCCCCACCCGAGGTTATAGCTTAGCCGTACCAGATGGCAAAGGCCTGAAACCAGAGGAGCCATGAGTGAGTGGAACCCGTACCATGAACTCATGGAAAGCGGGGGCTGCTGTTGTGGCACAGTGAGTGAAGCCACCACCGGTGATGCTGGCACGTGGGTGCTGGTTTGAGCCCCGGCTCCTCCACTTCCAATCCAGATCCCTGCTAATGTGTGAGGGGTCTTCAGAAGGCGCATGGAAATGCACGTTATGAGAGAATTACGTGTGGATTTCAATTTTTTTGCACCAAAATAAACCTCTTTTAATTGCATTTTCCACAAATGAGGAAATGTTTTTCTATTTGCAAGGTACGGAGGCAATGTTATTTTTTTAATGTATTTTTCTATGGTTTGCTTTGTTAAACGCTGGTAATACTTTTCAAAATTTTTAAAAATAAAACATTTAAAAATATTTTAGTTTTCATTTTATTTGAAATGCAGAGAGAGACAGGTGTCTTCCATCTGCTAGTTCAACACCCAAATGTTTGCAGGAGCAGGGGCTGGGTCAGGTCAAAGCCACGAGTCCAGAACTCCATCCAGGTTTCCCATGTGAGTGGCAGGGACCTGTGTAGTTGCCTCCCAGGGTGCACATTAACCGGAAGCTGGGTCAGAGCAGACGTGGGACTCTAACCTAGACACTCTGATATGGGATGTGGGCTCTGTAGAGGTGACTTAACTGCTGTACCACACGTCTTGTCCCAGATAATGAAAACAGTTAATGAGTAGGTAAGCCCCACCTCTGTGCCTCCCTCACCTTCCCCTGTGCCTGGCAGGGCAGGGGCAGAGGACTGAGGGGAGCCGTTCTAGCATCATTGACGGAAGTCAGATGTGCATATTCCTGTTAGCTGGGGGCGTATTTTTTGGCTACAGACAGTATCTTTAATAAAGTTTAAAAAATATCATACCTATATGTGAAAACACTCTATTGAAATCATTTAAATTATTTTTCCTCTTTTGGCAAAGCAGGAAACACAGTGTTTGGTAGAACTGTACACTGGGAGCACTGTTTAGGCACCAGTGACTTGCACTTGATTTTCCTTCATTCTCAGTGGTATATCCTCTGGTGATGAGACCAAGTCCTCTCTGTATTAAAATGGGGGGTTTCCCCACAGAGAAAACTCTAGTCTAGATGGTTTTATTGGAGAATTCTTGCAAACATTTAAGAGAAATAACATTAATTCTACACAAATTCTTTTAGAAAGGAGAAGAGCCAAAGTAACACTTCCCAATCATTTGCTAAGGCCAGTGTTACCTGGACACCAAAACCAGAGAATGACATTACAAGAAAAGAAAAAACGGGCCAGCACTGTGGCATAACAGGTTAAGCCATATGGGTGCTGGTTCGAGTCCCAGCTGCTCCACTTCCAATCTAGTTCCCAGCAAATGCATCTGGGAAAGCAGGAGAAGATGGCCCAAGTCCTTGGGCCCCTGAACCCAAGTGTGAGACCCAAAGAAGGTCTTGGCTCCTGGCTTTGTCTTGGTCCAGCCCTGGCTGTTGCAGCCATTTTGAGTGAACCAGAGGATGGAAGAGCCCTTTTTTTCTCTCTCTCCCTCTCTCTGTAACTCCGCTTTTCAAATAAATGAAGTGAATCTTTAAAAAAAAAAAAATCCCTCATAGGGGCCCAGCGCCGTGGCTCACTTGGTTAATCCTCCGCCTGTGGCGCCGGCATCCCATATGGGCGCCAGGTTCTAGTCTCAGTTGCTCCTCTTCCAGTCCAGCTCTCTGCTGTGGCCCGGGAAGGCAGTGGAGGATGGCCCAAGTGCTTGGGCCCCTGTACCTGCGTGGGAGACCAGGAAGAAGCACCTGGTTCCTGGCTTCGGATCGGCACAGCGCCGGCTGTGGCGACCATTTTGGGGGTGAACCAACGGAAGGAAGACCTTTCTCTCTCTCTCTTACTGTCTATAACTCTACCTGTCAAATAAATAAATAAATAAAAATCTTAAAAAAAAATCCCTCATGAATGTGGATACAAAAATCCTATAATTTTTGTAGCAAACTGGATATATATTATTTATGTGTGTGTACATACATTATAAACATATATATGATAATATATCATGACCAAATAGAATTGTCCCAGGAATGCAACATCGGTTTAACATTTTAAAAAATTAATGTAATACCGTACACTACTGACCTTATGCTAATAGCAAAAGGAACAGAAAAAGATTTGATAAAATTCTTCACTCACTCATGATAAAAATTCAGGATATCTGGAACAGAAGGTATAACTTGGTAATGAGAATTTATGAAAAAATTTACAGCTAAATCATAGTCAGTGAGAAAGACTGAATGCTTCCCCACTAACACTGGGGACAAATCAAGGATGTCTGTTCTCACTACTTTCATTCAACTTTGTACTCGATTGTTTAGCCAATGCAAAAACAAAGAAAAGGCATATGGATTGGAAAAGAAGAAACAATCTCTTTCTTCATAGAGATCACAATAACCTCTGTAGAAAATCCTAAGAAATCCAGCAAAAAACCTATAGAAAGAGTGAATTACAGCAAAGTAACAGGATACAAGACTGTCATATACAATAACATAAAAATATGAAATATTTAGGGCCAACTTTTTTTTTTTTTTTTTGGACAGGCAAAAATGTTTAGTGTTTTTTTTTGTTTGTTTGTTTTTTGTTTTTTTGTTTTTTTGACAGGCAGAGTGGACAGTGAGAGAGAGAGAGACAGAGAGAAAGGTCTTCCTTTTTGCCGTTGGTTCACCCTCCAATGGCTGCCGCGGCTGGCGCACTGCAGCCGGTGCACCGCGCTGATCCGAAGGCAGGAGCCAGGTGCTTTTCCTGGTCTCCCGTGGGGTGCAGGGCCCAAGGACTTGGGCCATCCTCCACTGCACTCCCTGGCCACAGCAGAGAGTTGGCCTGGAAGAGGGGCAACCGGGACAGAATCTGGTGCCCTGACCAGGACTAGAACCCGGTGTGCTGGCGCTGCAAGGCAGAGGATTAGCCTAGTGAGCCGCGGCGCCGGCCCAGGGCCAACTTTAACTGGATATTTGCAAGATCTGTACACACTCACCACTGGGAAGTAAGAGAAGTTAAAAATAAGAGGTAAGGGGCTGGAACCGTAGGGTAGCAGGTGGAGCCACAGCCTGCGATGCTGGTCTCCCATACAGGCTTTGGTTGGAGTGCCAGCTGCCCCTCTCCCAATCCAGCTTCCTGCTAATGTGCCTGGGAAAGCAGTAGAGGACGGCCCAAGTGCTTGGGCCCCTGCAGCCATATGGGAGCCCTGGAAGAACCTGGCTCCTGGCTTCCGCCTGGCCCAGCCCTGGCTGTTGTGGCTATTTGGGGAGTGAACCAGCGGATGAAAAATCAATCTCCACTCCCAGCCCCCGCCCTTCTCTCTCTAACTTTCAAATAAATATACAAATCTTTAAGAAAAAAATAAGAGGTAAGATATAATTCTATAGATTCAATGTCAATTCCAATAAAATTCCCACATGGTAATTGTTAAAAATTGGCACACGGGGGGCTGGTGTTGTGGCACAGTGGGTTAAGGCTCTTGTGGCTCTGGCATCCCATATTTGGAGTTTGAGTCCTGGCTCCTCTGCTTCTGATCCAGCTCTCTGCTAATGCACCTGGGAAAGCAGCAGAAGATGGCTCAAGTGCTTGGGTCCCTGCCACCCACATGGGAGACAAGGATGGAGTTCCTCGCTCCTGTCTTCAGCCTCAGCCAGCCTTGGCTGTTGTGGCCATTTAAGGAGTGAACCAGTGGATGGGAGATTTCTGTGTCTCTGTCTCTCCCTCTGGCTCTCTGTCACTCTGCCTTTCAAACAAAAAAAACAATAAATCTTTTTTTAAAATGGGCACACTGATTTTACAACATATATGAAATTTCAGAGGACCCAGGAGAGCAGAATACCTTTTTAAAAAGAACAAAGTTATGCTGGCGCTGCGGCTCAATAGGCTAATCCTCTGCCTGCAGCGCCTGCACACCGGGTTCTAGTCCCGGTTGGGGCACCGGATTCTGTCCCGGTTGCCCCTCTTCCAGGCCAGCTCTCTGCTGTGGCCCTGGAGGGCAGTGGAGGATGGCCCAAGTGCTTGGGCCCTGCACCCCATGGGAGACCAGGAGAAGCACCTGGCTCCTGGCTTCGGATCAGCACGGTGTGCCGGCCACAGCGGCCATTGGAGGGTGAACCAACGGCAAAAAGGAAGACCCTTCTCTCTGTCTCTCTCACTATCCACTCTGCCTGTCAAAAAAAAAAAAAAAAAAAAAAAAAAGAACAAAGTTGGAGGAGGTAAACTCTGATCTCAAGGCTCGTCGTAACTACATTCATCAGTGAGATATCCATGTTAGACGGACGAGTAGATCACTTGAACAGAGTTTGGACACAGACCCACATATGTAAGGTAAATGTCTTTATTTTTAGTAAAACATTTAAAAAATTTTATATGAGAGGCAGAGATAGACTTCCCGTCAACTGGCTCACAATCCCCAAATGCCTGCAATGCTAGGACTGGGCTGGGCTGAAATTGGGATCCTGGAACTCAATCTAAGTGTTCCACATGGGTGGCAGGCACCCAAGTACTTCAGCTACCATCACTGCCTCCCGGAGTCTGCGTCGGCAGGGTGCTGGAACTGGAAGGGAGAGCCAGGAATTGAACCTAGGCACTCCAGTGTGGGAGGTAGGCATCTTGTGAGGCCGAATGCCTGCTGCGGTCAGTCTGTTTTCAGTGAAGGGTGCCGAGGTAATTCAGCAGAGAAGCCGGTCTTTCCAGAGAATGGCTATTCACACACAAACACATGAGCCTTCACCGCACAGCATACAGGACAACTCAGAATGGGCCAATCTCAATATAAATTAACACAAAAGTTCTAGAATTAAAAGCACAAAACATTTAAAAACTGATAAATTGAACTTTATCGAAATTAAAAAAAAAAAACTTTTGCACTTCAAAAGATTATCAAAAGACAAGATCCATGTACTGGGAGAAAATATTTGCAAAGCATAGTGGATAAAGGACTCTTATAATACAATCCAATAAGACAAACAATCCGGTAAAAATGGGCAAAAGATTTTAACAGACTTAATTAAAGAAGATAACCAGATGGTAAGTATATAAAAATATGGTCAACATGATTAGAAACTATAGAAACACAAACTCAGAACACACAAAGAGACGCCATTACATACATACCTACTATAGAGACTAAAATTAAAAAAAAAAAAAAGTCTAAGTATTTAACATAGTTGTGGAGCAACTGAACTCCTAAATACTACTTATGTAAATATAAAATGATTCAGAACTTTGGAAAGTAGTTTGGCATTTCTGTGTAGTGTTAAATATAAGCTTATAGAGCCCAGCAGTCAGCTCTACTCCTAGGTATTTATCCAAGAGAAATGAATACATGCACGCACCGGGGCCGGCATTGTGGCAGAGCAGGTAAAGCTGCTTACGATGCCAGCATCCCATATGGGTGCTGGTTCAAGTCCCGGCTGCTCCACTTCTAATCCAGCATCCTGCTAATGGCCTCTGCTAATGGCAGAGGATGGCCTAAATGCTTGGGCCCCTGCCACCCACTTAGGAGACGCTGATGAAGCTCTTGGCTCCTGGCTTGTGGCCATTTGGGGAGTGAACCAGCAGATGGAAGACCTCTCTCTGTCTCTCCCTCTCTGTAACTCTTTCAAATAAATAAATAAATAAATAATTCTTTAAAAAACGTATCTATATAAAGACCTGTATGTGAATATTCATAGCAAAATTATTTATAATTAGTCCAAACTGGAAACAAGCCAAACATTCTTGACGTGAGGAATGGGTACACAAACTGGTATATACAGCACAGCTTAGCAATACAAAGGGAGCAACTGCTGATACAACAATATAGACGAGTCTCAAGAGCATTGTGCTAAGTGAAAGAAGTGAGGCACAGGAGACTGTACGTCATAGTGAGTGGTTTCTGTGATGGCTAATTTTGTGTGTTGACGTGACTGGGTGAGGGCTAGCCAGAGAGCTGGTAAAACATTCTTTCTGGGTGTGTCTGGTAATGACTACCATTTAAGTCAGTAGAGTGATGGAGATCCACCCTCACCAATACAAGTGGACATCTGGCAATCCAGGGCCCAGAGACAAGCAACAGGAGGAGGATATGCAAATTCTTTCTCTCTACCAGCTGGGACATCCATCTTCTGCTCCCCCTCAACCTGCCAGTCGGTTCTCAGTCCTCTGACCTTGAACTGAATCATACCATTGGGCTTTCCTGGTTCTGCAGCTTGCAGATGGCATTTGTGGGACTTCTTGAACTTCATAATTGTATGAGCCAATAAGTCTCATATATATATATGTGTGTGTATATAGATATACACACACATACATGTGTATAGTGTGTATATACACACAAATGAGGAGTTGCAAGAAAGTTCATGAATAAATATTATCAAAAAATGCATGGACTTCAAAAATTTTTTGCACCAAAATGAATTTTATCTTAATTCCATTTTCCACAAACTTTTCAAAGTACCCTCCTATTTTTATCCTATTGATTCTGTTTCTCTGGTGAACCCTGATTAAGATAATTTCACTTAAATGAAATACTAGAAAAAGCAAATGTATAACAGTAAGGAGGTCAGGGCTGGAGAATACTGATGGTTGCTGTTCAGCAGCTTTTTGGGGTGACAGAAAAATCTGTATTGATTCCAATGGTCGTTAGATGACTGCACATTTGTCAAAACTCACTGAATTCTGTACTTAAAATGGGCAAATCTTACTGTGTGACAATGTCTAAATGCAGCTGATTTTTGAACAAGAAATATTTAATTGAAGGCAGGGGGGAGAGAGAGAGCGAGCGAGCCAGCCAGTCAGCCTAAAGTGCATCAGAGAGCAAGCAAAGTGTTGGTTCACTCCCTAAATGGCCATAACATACAGGGTCGGGCCAGGCCAAATCCAGGAGCCAGGTCTGCCACTTGGATGGTAGGGACCCAACCACTTGAGCCTCCTAGGTGTGCATTAGCAGGAAAGGAGCTGTGACTTGAACCTAGGCACTTTGTTATGGAATGCGGGCCTCCCAAGCAGCGTCTTAACCACTTGTCAAATGCCCAACCCCAGCTGACGTTTTTAAGGATGTGTGTGTGTTGAGTTATATGGGAACATTAGAGTTTGAAAACCTTGACAGTTATTTCCTGGGCCTACTTACTGATTCACTCCCAAGTACATGGCTGGGATAATTATGGGGACTTTCTGTGGACCAGGGTTAATTAAGCGTTTTGATTGCCATGTCGGAACTTATTTGTCCTTACGTTGAGAGCTCTAATTCTGTGTTCTTCCGATGTAAAGATTTACTTCTTCCAGCACTGTGGACTTTGAAGTCAAATCCCCTGCATCTGAACCTTGGCTCTACCACTTGCTAGCTTTATGACCTGGGAAAATTAATGTAAACCCTTTGTGGCTTGTTTTCTTATAAAGGAAATGAAACTATTAACATCCCCCAACAGGGATCTTGTGAAGAATAAAAACCAATTCAGCAACTGTCAGTTCTCTAGAAATCTATGCTCTAATTCTTTTCCTTGCATCTAGATCCAGCATGGTGCTCAGTACCTGGCTAATTCAATTTTTGCTTTTTGGAACTCTGGGATTTTTTCCCTTCGGTACTTTCAAAGTGTAATTTCTTTTCAGTCTTTAAGGACTCGACTCTTCACCCAGTCTCTGGCAGAGGATATGGGGCAGTACCAGCAGGTCTGAATGGCGGTGGGGGGGGGGGGGGCGTGCTGAGTGCTTCCAGGCTTCCCAAGTCCCACTGCTAGCCATCTTGCTTCGAGTGTCCCAACTCACACAACAATGTGGCTTCACCCACGTCGTCGGGAGCATGTAGGCGTGGAAGACGCCTGCTTTGGAAATGCCCCTGGGGGCTGTGGCCTCCACTGTATTTTGAATGCTGAGCTTCTGGTTTTTGCACTTGGGCCATCCTCCACTGCACTCCTGGGCCACAGCAGAGAGCTGGCCTGGAAGAAGGGCAACTGGGACAGAATCCACCGGGACTAGAACCCGGTGTGCCGGCGCCGCAAAGCGGAGGATTAGCCTAGTGAGCTGTGGCGCCGGCCTGAATGCTGAGCTTCTTAGTGACCTTGTCCTTGAGACACACATCCATCGCAGTTTGCTGCGGCCTTTTTGGGCATGGCCTTGTGCCTTTTGTCATTTTTGAAGTGGGGACCCGAGAGGGCTCCCCCGTAGGTGGTGGGTTCTGTGGACGTGGAACCTGTGGATAGTGAGGGCCGCCCATGCTGACCTCATTCATCTTCACAGTGACCCTCCAGAGGCGGGAGGGAGGGGGAAACACACTGTGAGGCCATTGAGTGCTGGACCCATGAGATTATTTGTCCAGCGCCACTAGTCAATGGCAGAGCTACAGTTGTGTATGCAGGCCCAGCAGATTCCCCCCAGTCACGTTTGTGGGGAGGAAGGAAACAAGGAAATCCACGCTGAGAAGAATCTCTCTCCCTTATAATCCTCTTTTCTTTTAGGCCCGAGTACACTGCTCCTAGTATTTTGTGTGCAGGCCTACATTTGGGACAATTTGGAACTCCTTAGGGCAGAGGCCTCCCCTCTGTCCCCGTCTGTCCTACTGCCTTGCCCAGTGCTCTCTGAGTTGCCCTGAAAATGGAAGCGGGGTTGTCACGGACCAGAGTTACCCGACAGCTTCATTGTTGAATCTGTTTATACCACAAGGCTTTCAAGTGCCAATAAATTACTTGCCTGTTGATTCACATCTCCAGTGTAACTATTTTTATACGTTGGTATGATTTTTTTTAATGGAAAGTACTTTGAAAGTGGAGGCTGTATTGTATCACCGTGATTTTCCTGTAAGTAAAGTGCTTTCCAATCAATCATTCTTGGAATAATGGCATAGTTCTCATTGACACACCATGATGGATTTAACCTTTTACTGAGCATTATTTTTGTGCCAAAAAGGGCGATGGCATAATTCATCCTCCTTCAACAAGGATACCCATGCGGCTAGAGTTCACTGTCTTCTCACGGTGATTTCCTCTTAAGGAAGGGCTACTCCCACAGGATGGGCGTGGCCTTCTGAAACCCCTTCTTCCCTAGAGGGCCTTTGCAACCCTGGGCTCTGGGAAGCTCTGGGGCATCAGAGAAGAACAGCTCGGCCTCCTAGGGGGTGAGTGCAGGGTTGAGGGGGCGGGGATGATACTCTGGGCAGCCGTGAGGTGACCCGAGATGCTGGAGCACCTACAGACAGCAGCCCCAGGGCTGCGGGGTAGGGCTGCAGAACCTAGAACCAGGGGCGATGCTGTCATGGGGGGGCTGGCTTCGGATCGCCCCTGCTCCTGTCTTTCAAACCATCCTCTCCGTCCAACTGTCCCCCTCCCCTTTTCCTCCTGTGGTCCCTTGCTTGCCCTATGACCCTGGGTCTGTACCCAGCTCACACTCCAGGTTCCCAGAGCTCTGCTCTGTGGGGACAGTAGGAGCACAGTAATAAATGCAGGAAATGCAGGGGGAGGGTGGCACGGGCCGCCCCAGCAGGGCACGCTTATGGGGCAACTGAGGCCCCTGGGTCTGCATTAGTTCTTTTTCTGGAGGCTCTGTTTAGGGTCAGGCTCTCTGCTGGGCGCTCTGCATGTTCCCCAAGGCCCTGTGGAAGCAGGCATCTCAGGCTGCGCATGGCTATTAAAGTGGCACCCAGGCGAGGGGTGAGCGTGGACCTGCAAGCCATGCTCAGCTCACCCAGCTGCTTGCCTGTCCAGGGGTGCAACTTCTGATTTGCACAGAGTGCAGAGAGCCCCAATGATCCTTATTTTAAAGCCAAGGCCTCTGGGTTTCAAGGTTAGAAAAGATGCTCAGTGTCAACAAGGTGGTCAACAGCAAGGTCATGTGGGACCCAGCGACAGAGCAGATGGAGGAACTATTTTGGGGGGAAAGACTGGGCTTTTGGCTGCTGCTCAGATGCCTCCACTTCCGCCTGCAGAGGGCTGTGTTCTCTGTGGCGAGGAGGAATGACAGGGCTGAAAGAATGAAGACCACGAATCTCCAGTGATGCTCCTTGGGGTGGGTTCCATTTTCCTCTGTGTGCTCGGGGCAGGAGCAGAGAAGCAGATGTGAACCGGGGTCATCCTCGGCAGGTGTAGGGGAGGAGTTGGGGCGTGAAGGAATCAAAGGTTTCCGGGCAGAGCACTTAGGGTGAACCTGTGTAAGGAGGGCAGAGAGGCCAGCAGGCCAGGAGAAGGTGCAGGGCCCTTGGAACATGAGGACAGCAGAGGAGACGCGAGGCTGGCTCTGCTCAGAGCAGGAAGGGACGTTCACCACCGCACTTTGAGAGGCAGCGCCCTGGCCTGGGCCATGTCGAGGACTGGGAGGTGGAAGCAGAGTGGGGCTGAAGAGTTGGGGGCACCTACGAACTATGAGACATACTAATGTTTCATCCTCATGATCCGGAAGTCACCCCATCTGATGTGGCACGGAGGTAGGGGGACCAGTGATGATTAGATGCCAAGTCTTAGATCAAACAGATTGCTCAGAGAGAAGGCCAGGGCTGCAAATGAACTCCAGGAGTCTTAAGGATGCAGGAAACCTAACAGGAGGCTGGAAGCCTCAGTGAATTGGCTGCGTGGCATGTTATGGATGTAAAAAGAGTTTATTTATGGGGGAATAGGACAGCCAGAGGGCTCAGACAGGAGGTTTAGGAGGGAGAGAAGCGCTGGAAGGTTCAGGAAGACAGGACTCCCGAGTCCTGTGCATCTCTCTGCCTCTTCCTTCTCTGTCTCCATCATGGGTCCCTCCTCCTGCTCCCACACCGCTGACAGTGGTTTTTCTTGGGTTCTGTCCTGGGCACACTGCCCTTCCCATTCCCCACCATTTCCCAAGTGTCTCAACAACTGAATATAATGGATCCTAAATCAGTATCTGTGGCCCAGTCTCTCACCAGTCATCAGATTTGTATCTCTAACTACCTGTGTGTCCTGTTAATGAGGCGCATCTCTCTCCAGGCCACTCTAACTCAACATGACTGAATCAACTCCTCTCTGCCCCAAACATGGGCCTCTTCTTACCTTCTCCGTTTGTGGCACCTGCTTCCTGTACACCTCGTGACCTTCTGGTTGTCTCCCTCCTTACATTCCATACACTTATTTAATCACCAGTTGCCAAAGTTAAGTACTATCTATTTCTCAAATCCAGCATCTTGCCTCATCTCTATCCCCGCTGCCCTATGTCATGTCACGTCACCTCTAGAGGACACATCCCCCTCCTCGCTGTTCCCCGGCCTCTGGACAGGCCCTTCCGTGGAACTGAACTCCCTAACATGGCAGGTGAGGCTTCCCAAGCCAGTCTTCCAGTGTCACCTCTTATTCTTAGTCACTGAGGGGTCTTTGTTCATGGAGACACTGCAACTGGGACTCTGCCTTGGACAACCTCCTACTTCATTTTCTAACACTCAACTCACGTTATACCTTAGTCCTCACATTCTTGTCACCTGGCACTATGTTCAAAGCACTGTGCTTCCCCTGCCTACCAGTCTAGAGTAGGCACCTCCCAGGCACTCCCTGCCCTCCTCCACGAGGGCAGGAGCTCTGTCTTCATCACCCCTGTATCCTGAGGCCTGGTGCAGCGCCCAGTCCACAGCTGAAGTAAGTGCTGATGGAACTGAATGTTGTCAGGACAGGTGCTGAGTGATCAGGCGAGAAGCACACACTGTCCCAAGGACGCCCTGTAGGAGGGGTCACAAAGCACCAGACTTGTGAAATCCCAGCTGATAGAAAAGTGGACGAATTGGAAGGAATGATGGGTGTGAAGTGTGGCTAGAAAAACCCCAAGTGATGAAAATTCCCAAGGTGGGAACTCGCCAGGCAGCTGCAGCAGGCCCCAGATGATGGTGCGGGAATGATGTCAGCACCACGGCTTCACTTGTTAGGAATCTGTACCCACGCTGGATGATTCATTCCCCAAGTGCCCAGGGACCCTAACAGTTAAAGCCCTCGCATTCCTCCTGGATGTCCTAACGCATTCCATTGGACAAGTACATACCACTTTCTTTTCTCTTCAAAACCTCGCCCTACACAAAGCTATACAGAGCCTGTGCACGGACAGGAATTCCTTGTGGGTTTTGAAGTCAGAGAAAAGCAAAGGGGATGAAACTTGACTAAATCACAGGTCAGTGCACCACTCTTGTACTTTATGTTTTAAATGTTTATTGTTGAAAGGCAGGCACATGCATGCGCGCATACACACACACACACACACAGGTCTTCCATCTGCTGGTTTGCTCCCCCAAATGTCCACACCAGCTGGGGCTGTGTTGAGTTGAAGCTGGGAGCTTGAAACTCACTCCAGGTCTCTCACATGGACATGGGTGGCAAGGACCCAGCCACTCAAGCTATCATCTGCTGTTTCCCGGAGTGTGCGTTAGCAAGAAGCTGGAATCAAGAGTGGAGCTGGGGGCTGGCATTGTGGCATAGCTGACTGAGCCACTGCCTGCAGCACTGGCATCCTATATGGACGCCGGTTCGAGTCCTGGCTACTTGGCTTTTGATCCAGCTCCCTGCTAACGTGCCTGGGAAAGCAGCAGAGGATGGTTCAAGTGCTTGGGCCCCTGCACCCTCGTGGGAGACCTGGAAGAAGCCCTGACCATTGTGGCCTTTTGGGATGTGAACCGGCAGATGGAAAATCTCTCTCTCTCTCTCCCTGTCTTTCCCTGTTTCTCTGTAACTCTGCCTTTCAAATGAATAAAATAAATCTTTTAAAAAAAAAAAAAAAGTGGAGCTGAGACTCAAACCCTGTCATTCTAATTTGGGACGCAGGTGTCCTGAGCAGCACCTTACTTGCAGTACTTGAACCCAAGCATGCTGGTGTGGATGCGGGTGTCCTAACGGCCCACTAGGCCAAATGCTTGCACCCACTACTGAGGAGCGCTGTAAGGCATCAGGAAAGGGAGAGCCAGCAAACGTAAACCACCTTCCACATGTTGTGAGACCACGGACGCCACTTGGAGGGTCAGCCGCGCTGTCTACACTGGGCTTGAGTCAGCATTTCTTCAGGGAAGAGTGTCCAAGGAGGGCTACTCCAGGGCCTGTGATGGCTCTCCTAGGCCAGCCTGCTGGCCAGTCCTGCTCTGCTCTCTTCCCAAGTTCTAAGGGCTTCCTCCTTGTTCCTGTCTGCAGGAGGGCGAGCCCTGAGTATCTGATTAGGCCTGGGAGGGAATAAGCCATTCCTTGTCTTCAAAAGATTTATGACCCATGGACAGGAGATACGGGTGTCACCAATCTTGGAGGAATAGTGCAGAAAGGGCAAACAAGCCGGGTTTTAAATCCTGCCCCACCCTTTGTTGTTAGCTCTATCATCTTTTTAATTAATTAATTTATTTGAGAGGCAGAATGAATGAGAGAAAGAGCTAATGAGTGCCCACCTATTGGTTCGCTCCTCAGATGTCTGCACAGGTCCTGAACTGGGGCTGAGGCCAAAGCTGGCAGCCAGGAACTCATCCGGGTCTCCCACCTGGGTCGCAGGGGCCCAATGACTTGAGCCGTCACTGCTGCCTCCCAGGGGCTCGCTGACAGGAAGCTGGAGTCAGGAGCCAGAGCTGGATACTGAACCCAGGCGCTCTGATATAGGACGTGGGCTTCTTACCCACCAGGAGAGACACGTGTCCCTCCATCACCTTGTAAGAATAGGAATTAATCCACTGCCTTTCACGTGCGGTGAGGCCCCTCTGTCTTTCTGATTTCTATTCAGAGTCAGGTCAGTCAGGATCTCACCACCTACTAGCCGTGTGTCCTTTGGCATACTACTCAACTTTTCATTCATTTGTAAGGTTTATGTATTTGAAAGGCAGGGTTAGAGAGAGAGAAGGAGAGACAGAGGTCTTCTAGCTGCTGGTTCACTCCTTTTGAGTGAACAAGTGGCCAGGGCTAGGCCATACCAAAGCCAGGAGCCAGGAGCTTCCTCTTGGTCTCCCACATGGGTGCAGGGACCCAAGGCTCTGGGCCATCTTCTGCTGCTTTCCCAGGTGCATGAGCAGGCAGCTGGATCAGAAGAGGAGCAACCAGGACTTGAACCAGTGCCCATAGGGGACGCTTTCGCTGCAGGTGGTGCCTTTACCCGCTACCCCGCAGCACTGGCCCCTCAACTTTTCTACATCAGTTTATTTATCGGTACAAGGGGAACCTACCTCATGGGGTCACTGCAGATACTGAATTAGGTCATGTAGATCAAGAGGCCTGCACAGTGCCTGACACAGAGGGGCGTTCAACAGAGTCTGGCCCCTTACTTTGTTCAAGGTTTGGGAAGGGAAAGCCCATCAGTGAGGGCAGAGGGGTCGCAGAAGGGGTCTGAGGAACAATGCAGGGCGCCATCCCCAGGACCCTCGGGCAGGGGCTTCTGCTGTGACCTGGCGTTCTGCTCCCATGAGAAAGGCCAGGCAGGCACCTGCAGCCCTCGAGCGCGGGAGGCCAGGCTTCAGCGAGTTCTAGCAGCGGTCATCTGTGCCTGTTGGGCTCTCGGAAATCCATTCCCCTTTGGGAGCGGGGCAGATACTCTGGGAGACCTTGGAGGAGGCTGTGAACGGGAGATCAGCGCCGTGTGAGGTCAAAGGCACAGAGGTCCCTCCAGTCAGTGCAGGACCGGGGAAGCCAAGGAGCAGAGGGAAACAGTATGGGAGGCCCGGGCTGGGCAGACAGCGGGCGGATGGGGCTGGAGGACAGCAGGACCCGGGGCCTCCCCCAGCAGCGGCAGCCCAGCACCGCCACTGCCCTGGGGTGTTGAAGGAGCACCCTGCCTTCCACCACGCCAGCTGGCCTCCGGGCACAGTGGCTGCCTGGCACAGGAGGTGCTGGCAGAGCTGGGGCGGTGGACAAGTGGCGCTGGGACAGTGTGATTTTGGAGGACATTCCTCTTGCAGTGCTGGACCGTGAGGCGGTGGCCTGTCCTGGTTACTGGTAGACACCAGGCCACCCGGTCCACCTTTTCCACGTGACTCTCTCAGGGAGGCAGAGAGACCCTGCGTGCAGCCGCCATCTCACCCAGGACGTGCTTCTCAACTGAGCGGCTGTCTCCCCCATGGCCTGAGTCTGATCTTAGCGAGTGCGGCTGTGTGGAAAAAATCCTAGCTATTACAACAGTCTGCGGCCTTCCACACGGCCACAGCACGAGTGCACACAGGCGCACATGCACACACACATACCGAGTGTGTATCTGTGATACGGAAACTTTGTGGCGATTAAGGAACAAGCTAGTTAAAAGGCTCCCTGTGGTAGGGCTGGGGTGGTAATGAACAAGGGCGGAGAAAGGCTGCAGTGGGTTTCTGGTCCGCTGGTGCCGTGTAGAGCCCTAGCCAGCAAACTCCACCGCCAGGCGCACCAGGTGGTACTGGTAGCCCTCTGGTTTCTTTCCATTGAGGCACAGTTTCTTGTGTCTCCTGCCAGTTTCTCTCCTGTTTACTTCAACCCACGGTCTGCCTGGCCACCAGTGAGCCCTGGTAAGCCCCACACCCTGGAGTGAGGAATTTAGCAAGAAGATCAGAACCAGTGTAACCCGGCATGGGACAGGAAGCTGTTCACACCCCTCGGCTCTGAAGGTGTCTTGTGTCTCCTACAGCACAGGCTGAGCTCACATCCTTTCCCTCCCTCCACCCTCCCACTTTCCCAGACCACATCAGCCTGGGGCACTGTGATGAACAGTGACAATCCACTTTGCTTATCACTGTTGTGCAAGCACTGCTGATGTTTATTCTAAATAAATCTGTAGGGAACATAACAAATCATTGTGCTGCAACTGTCCATGACTTTGCCGTCTACCATTGACGTGGGCCTGCAGGGAGCTGGAGAGCAAAGAGAACCGAGACTGCCCGCAGCCTCTGTGCCGCAGCCCCGCATCAGCGTGACTGCAGGCTGGGCACACCCACCCCCCTCACGCACCGGAGCCTCTCTTTCCATCACGCACAAGACGCCATGCTGACTGGTGTGTGCTGCAGCCCCGCGTGCAGATGCCATGACGCCTTCCTGGAGGCCACCGCGTGCGTGGGGGCCTTGCCCAAACTGCCTGCTGAGTGTTCAGTTAGGGCGTCACCACCTACCCCACAAAGGGACAACTCAACTTTGGTGGGGGTAGCTGCCCTTTCTTTCTCATGAACGGTCCCTTTAAATCCTGCTTTCCTGGACACCTCTACATCTCTTCCTTGAATCCTTTCATGCTTGGAGACGAGAGCCTGGAACAAGCCCAACGCTGTAAGCCACCTTAATTTATGACATTCACATTGCAATTATCAGACTGAGATAGTCTGCATTTATAATACTCTGTGATTAAAAGACAGAAAATATTGTCTGGCCTGTATTTCCAACGATCATTATTTCACATTAATCGAGTATAAAACTGCAAACAGTAAAGTTCTGGAATTCTTTTTACTTCTCTCACATAGGCATGTTCCTGTTTCTTGGCTATGCAGTTTATTAGCTACTTGGCTTTTTTAAAAAAGCGCTTTGACGGGACCTCAGCAGGTTAAGCTGCTGCCTGTGAAGCTGGCCTCCCACATGCGCGCTTGTTCGAATCCTGGCTTCCTGGCTGCTCCACTTCCGATCCAGGTCCCTGCTAATGTGGCCTGGGAAAGCAGAGATGATGGCCCACGAGCTTGGGCCCCTGCACCCGCGTGGGAGACTCAGAGAGTTCCAGGCGCCTGGCTTTGGCCTGGTCCAGCCCCTGTCATTTAGGCATTGGTGGGGCTGGGGTGGGAACCAGCTTATGGAAGTGCCCTCTCTCTCTCTGTAGCTCCCTCTCTCTATATAATTCTGGTTTGTGGCTTTCCGAATGGCCATTGTATATGAGTGCCCATGCATGCTCACACATACTACCTGACATCAAAATTTTAAGGTGTGGGCAGCGCTGTGGCATAGTGGGCTGAGCCTCTGCCTGCAGCACCAGCATGCCACATGGGCACCAGTTCATATCCCAGTTGCTGCTCTACTGATCCAGCTCTCTGCTATGGCCTGGGAAAGCAGTAGAAGACGGCCCAAGTCCTTGGGCCCCTGCACCTGCATGGGAGACCTGGAAGAAGCTCCTGACTCCTGGCTTTGGATCAGCTCAGCTCTGGCCGTTGTGGCCATTTGGGGAGTGAACCAGTAGATGGAAGACTTTTCTGTCTCACCCTCTCTCTGTAACTCTACATCTCAAATAAATAAATCTTTAAAAAAATTTCATGGGGGCAGACAGAGGATGATTAGGGAACAAGCATGTTCCTTGTGGTAGGGCTGGGTGGTAATGAACAAAGGCTGCAGTGGGCTTCTGGTCTCCACCCCCCACCCCAAAATAGAACTTTAAAAACAAAGAGCAATGATGGCAGATGAATGGACAAAGAAAATGTGGCAAATATACACAATGGGATATTGTGCAGACACGAAAAGGGGTGAAATCCTGCCTTTTGCAGCGACGAGGATGGATCTTGAGGACGTTATGTTAAGTGAATTAAGCCAGACAGAGAAAGACAAATACTGTACATTCTCACATATACCAGCTAAAGTAGGGGTAGAAAGGTGGTTACCAGAGACTTGGAAGGGAAGGGAGGGGTGGGGGAGGTTGGGTACCAGGTACCAAAATACAGTTAGATAGGAGGCAGAAATTCTAGTGATGTCAGGGTAGTAGAGTGACTATAGAGTTCACAACAATTAGATGTTTTATAAAGAACTCAAAAAGAGGGGTGTAAAGGCTCCCAACACAAAGGAAAGTGACATGTTTAAGGAGAGGGAAATGTTAGTTACCCATTACACACTGTACACATGGATCAAATTATCACACCATATCCTGTAATTATGTACAGTTCTGTGCCCATTAAAAAAAGAGCTTTGAAACAGAATTCATGTCCTGTACAATTTAAAGGGTACAATTCAGTGTTCTTTGGAACAGTCACAGAGTAGAACAACCATCACCACCATCTTATTTCGGAGTGTTTCTTCCCCCACTGCATGCCATAAGCAGTCATTCCATTTCTCCCCACTATTCCCAGGCCGAGGAACCACAAAGCTACTTCCTGCTCTCTGTAGATTTGTTAGAGAGCAAAATAATTCAATACTCTAATTCTATAGTTAATAACTCATCATTATACAATTCACCGAAAGAAACCAGTTCTATTCATACCTAGTCCCTTGATTTTGGAGGGCACTTATTAAAGTGGTGTGGATGCTAGGGGAAGCACCCTCCCCTAGGGGGAGGTTCTGTGTTGCTAAGACTGCAACCCCAGCGAGCACTGAGCCCATGGGTTTAGCTTCCTTCCTGCCCAGAAGAGTCTGAAGTTTTCAGATTAAATGATAAATGCATCAGGAGCTTGCTGTTGGAGAATTCCGTGGTGAGATGGTTTGTCAAGGCTGACATCTAAGGTAGCAATCCATCCACGTTCTTCCCAGACACCCATCAGCTGGTCTGGGTTGGAAATCTCAGCTTCTACAAGGTTTGGTTTTCCTGAAGAATTTTCTTTATGGACGCTTAGCTTCCTTCTTGAAGGTCAACACTCCCTTGCACGGGGCTGAAATGAAGGTTTCAGACAGACCTGGGCACTTCTGGTGTAGGCAGTTCTGGGCATAGGACCATCAGGTTCCACGCAACACAGCCCACCCTAAAGGCCATCACTCAGCTTTCCTGGGACTGCCACAGAAAACAGCAGGTCTGCGATGGATTTCTCTGTCTAGCCTCTTGGAACCACTCATCAGGCAATGGTTTCCCTCTCTTAACTCAGGATAAATTAGCCTGAAACAGCAGAATGTGGTCACCTGAGAGATAAAAAGGTGGATCCAGCCAGGGAGGTGATCAGCACAGGCCAGTGCCCACTCAGTTCTCTGCCACACGCTCAGCCTGTCAGAACCCTGCCTGCGACACGACCTTCCTTTCCCCCAGTACTCCCTAGCTCAGGGAGTGTGTGCATGGTGCGATTCCACTGGAATCTCATCACAACCCTGTGAGGCAGGTAGGGTGGGGGCCCTGCATGTTCCAGAGTGTTGGAAGCTGCTCCAGGTCAAACGGCTGCGTGGCTGAACTGGAATACTTCCGCTCTGGGGAGTCCACACAGAGATGCCAGCTTTGCTCAAAGATATCTTGAGGGGTGGGTGTTGTGGCACAGCGGTTAAGACACTGCTCGGGATACCTGCATCCCATATCCCATAATGCTTGGGTTTGAGTTCCTGTTCCACTTCTAACCCAGCCTTGTGCTAATGCACCCAGGGAGACAGTAGGGTTGGCTCAAGGACTTGGGTCCTTGCCACCCAAGTGGGAGAGCAGATGGAGCTCTTGGTACCTGGTCCAGACCCGGTTGTTGTGGGCATTTGGAGAGTGAGTCAATGGATGGAAGATTTCTCTCTATTTCTGTCACCTTGCCTTTCAAATGAGTAAACATAAACAAAAGTGATTTGAAACTTCTTTTTCGGAATGCCTTCAAAATCTATAGCACATCTTCGGTGAATATCCTCAGGTCAGGCAACATTTACTTTCTAACCGCGTGGTTCTCAACCTGTACCCGCCTGCCCGCAGGGCTTCATGGGAACACCATGGTCTGGGTCTGCTCTCGGTTTCTGATCCTTTCCTTTCTTTCTTTCTTTTTTTTTTTTTTTTGACAGGCAGAGTGGACAGTGAGAGAGAGAGACAGAGAGAAAGGTCTTCCTTTACCGTTGGTTCACCCTCCAATGGCCGCTATGGCCAGTGTGCTGCGGCCGGCACACCATGCTGATCTGAAGCCAGGTGCTTCTCCTGGTCTCCCATGCGGGTGCAGGGCCCAAGGACTTGGGCCATCCTCCACTGTACCCTTGGGCCACATCAGAGAGCTGGCCTGGAAGAGGGGCAACCGGGACAGAATCTGGTGCCCCAACCAGGACTAGAACCTGGTGTGCCGGCGCCGCAGGCGGAGGATTAGCCTATTGAGCCGCAGCGCCAGCCAATCTTTTCCTTTCAATCTGAGGTGGGGCCTGGGATCTGCGTTTCTACTGTGTCCCCAGGTGACACGGCTGCTGCTGGCCCAGTGCCACGCTTTGAGGACCACTGTGCTAAGGAATTTGTTTCTGGAAAAAGGGAGTCGTTTAAAACCAAGTCTAGGGATTAAGGTGGCACAGCGAGCTATGGAATTCCCCCTTTGGCCAAAAACACTGGGCAGCTGTAAAGAACATGACAAGCTGTGGCAGAGATCCGAATAAAGAGCTCCAGGTGGGTTCTGAGTACGGCAGTTAGACAAGGCTGAATGCAGGCATCCCCGTGGGAGCCCGTTAGGGGGAGACGCTGCTGCCTGTGTGCCCGAGACGTCTCAGGAGTGTCCCAGGACACCTTGCACCTCGTTACCTTGTGAGCTGTTCATGATCAACCTTATATTTCTCAGCTTTAGAAAAAGAAGGATGTAGGCCCTGCTTTGTGGCATAGCGGGTAAAGCCGCTGCCTGTCATGCCACCATCCCCTATGGGCACTAGTTTGAGTCCCAGCTGCTCTACTTCTGATCCAGCTCCCTGCTGATGTGCCTGGTGAAAAACCAAAGTTAGCTGGGGCCAAGATATTCACTGTCCCAGGAGACAGAAGTGGTATAAAAAATGACACTCTCTTTCCATTTTCAACATATTGATTAAATTTCAGGTACTACAGAACAAGGAAAGCTGTGTCAATGTTTGTCCTGGAACTGCTAGATTCTTCATTTATAGGTACCCTCTAAGTTTTTAGTAACCACTGGTAAGAGTACAGATGATCATGACTGCATCACTTGGATTTGATCTAGAATTGGATTGGACAAAAGCACCCCCCTGCCCACTGCAGTGTGTGCCGGCTGAGATCTCCCCCTTCACAGGTGAAGGGACACGGTCGGTGACCGGTGGCACCTGGTCCAAGCCGGCCAATGGTTCTTACTGGCAGAGGCCATTTCCTAACTCCATCCTGGGTCTGTGTCTCAGGGTCCACTCTTGGCTTCACCAGTGTGTGATGGGCTCTGGGCTGGCCAGTTACACTGGTACTAAAGTGGGGCATTTTGAAATAATATTTACATAAAAATGACCATGTAGGATATGTAGATAAGGGCAAGTGTTTTGGCCTAGTGGTTAGAGAAACTGTGTGTATGCCATATCCCCTGCTGTTTGGTTGGGTTCAAGTCCCAGTTCTACTCTTATAGTAACTTCCTGCTAATGTGCACCCTGCAAGGAAGGAGGTAATGGCTCAATTGCCTGAGTCCCTGTCACCCATCTGGGAGACCTATATGGAATTCCATGTTCCTGGCCTTGGTCCCCACCCAGCCCTGATTGTTGTGGGCATTTGGGGAGTGAACCTGTATATGGATACTGTCTAGCTCGGAAATTAAAAACAAAATTTTTTAAGAATGTAGACACACTGTCTTTTATCTGTAAATAACATGAGTGGGCATTGTGGCAGAGCAGGTTAAGCTGCTGCGTGGGATGCCTGCATGCCCAGTCGGAGTGCCGCTCTCAAGTCCTGGTTCCTTTATTTCTAACCCAGCTTCCTGTTAATGCACCTGGCAGGCACAGGTGGTGACTCCAGTACTAGGATCCCTGCCACCCAATGGATGAGAGTGCGGGGCTCCCGGCTCAGCCTGTCCAGACCTGGCTGTTGTAGGCAGGGGAGATACCCTTCCCTTTCTCTTTCTCTGTCCTCGGCTCTTCCTGTAAATAAACAAATCTTTAAAAATCAAAACACAAAGAACGCACAGAGAAGACATCCCTGACTTTACCCTGTTTTCTGCATCTCCTTCCACCCGCAGCCCAAGTCAGTCTCAGCGTGGGCTGTCCGCAGCCATCCCTGAGAACTCTTCCCGTTTTCAATCTTTACCCACTGCCCACTCCACCCAGAGTGGGAACCGGAGCTGAGGGGAAGCTGTTCAGTCTGCACATGACTTGACAATTTAAAAGGAAGAGCAGTTTATGCTTCACTTGTAAGCAGCATAACTTACCCCAGCCTGGAGAGCCTGTGAGGGAGGGACACTGCCCAGGGCCGGGAGCCCAGTGGGCTGTGCTAGCCTGTCTTCAGTCCAGTTTCAGGGCCTGCATGTGCTGTGCTGTGCTGGGCTGGCGCCGCTCTCAGCAACAGCGCTCCCTGCTCCGCTGGCTGGCTGACCGGCCAGAAAAGAATGGCCTGTGGAGACGTAAAACTGGCCTCAAACCCCACTCTGCCCAGATGTCTGTGGTGGACTAATTTGTTCCATAATTTACAGAATTCCATATTAATGAAAGAGAAGTGGAATCCTGAGTGCAAGCTAAAAATGGAATTTAAAAGGGCCCATTCTTCAGGCCATGTTAATGAAAGCTTTGTATATAAATAACTTTATATATTGGTGAACAATGGCACTTAAAACTAAAATGTCTGTTAGTGAGTCACTGGATTCTAAAGAGTGGCCTTGACTTTTGTGGTCAGCAATCTTTTATTCCTTGTGACTCCACTACTCCAGACAGAAGCCACTTAATCCAGTAAGAGTTCGTATTGTACAGAAGATCTGCTACCACATTTTCTGCCAAATGGTCATCTCCTAACAGCTGCTTTTGTATTGCAGTGAGAGATACTTGAAATAAAATCATTGTTCTCCGTGAAGACTGTGTGTTAAATAACGCAGAGCCACTAGATTATTAAACAGCAAAGGCAGCTGATACTATCAGCCCCCACCACAGGTTCCACTTCTGCTGATGCGCACAGTGTTGAGTAATTAGTCATTGCACAATCTTGCATTTAGATCCTTTTTTTGCTTGAGCTGTTAGGCCACAAAATCAGCAGGCAGTTGCTGTCAGAAAGAGTTCTCTGGGTTATTTATAATATCTCTGCTTCCTTGCAGTTGCTGCCTGGCTGCGGGGTCTGCAGCCAGGTCTACCCTGTGACAATGAAGGAAGGTGCTGAGCATTTGGGCTGTGACTCCAACTGTGCTGGGAGCTGCTGTGGCTCCGCCCGGGCTGGCATCCCTGATATTTCTGTCTACACAACCCCACTTCATCACACGCTGGCTGACTTGTCACGTCAGCAGGGAGGGACGCAGAGTGTGAAGCCTGCGTGTCCAGGAGGAACGAGCTGCTGTCTGAGGGCAGGCCACAGGGCAGAATGTCTGAACCAGTGCTATGCTGCAAAGGCGTTGCCTTCAGATGCTATGCACTTACATCAAGGACAGACAGTGCTTGTCTGGTGCACAGAGCGGTGCCTCTGGAAAGTGGGGGTGACGGGCAGGTGGGCATGCACAGTGGAGCGGCACTCAGGGATCACCGGGGATTTCTCTTCTCTGTTTTGGTAAATTAAGTAGTTCGTATCTCCCCGTGCAATCTGCAGAGAACCACTGTCGATACAGACTTGTTCTAAACGGGAGTACCTTTTAACCTTCAGGAGTCAAAACAATGCTGAAGTCCAGGGAGACTGGCAGAATGATCGGTGTTTTCACCACGACATCATCGTCTTGCTTAGCTGTCTCCTTCTTAGTTTTGTGAAAGGAAATGACCTCCTGTTAGGTCCTCTGAACGCTCACCAACAGTCAGAGCCACTTCCCAGCATGCCCAGTGCCACCTCCCGTCCTGCAGCCGCTGTCGCTCACCCAGATCAATACGCAGTCTCCAGCCTGTTCTCCCTGCCTCTAGCCGGGCAACCTCTAATTAATTCTTCACACGGCGGCCACATCCATCGTTTTATAAAGTATGAAAGCTGACCACATCCAGCCCCTGTGCAAATTCCTTACTGGTTCCCCGCTGTCCTCAGAAGAAAGTGCACATTCCCAGAAGTGCGAGGGAGGCCCGTGTGTAACCCACCCTCCCTTCTCCACTCTTCCTTGCCCCCGATCTCTTCCCCTGCTGTGCTCTGCTTCTGCAGGGTCCCCCTTCACCGGTCTTCCAGCTCACCTCCTGTCCCCACCCGCAGGCAAGCACTGCACAGCACCCAGGGCATTCCCACGTGGCTGCACAGATTCCAGTCTTTGTGGCCAGGGGCTGTCTTATGGCAGCGCGACCCCCTTACAGCAGCGCGTGCTGGCGGCGTGGCAAGTGGCCCACGCTAACACAGTGTGCTGAGTGTACGGGTGCACGGGATGCTGCTCCTCCCCCCGCAGTGCCACGCTGTCCTCTCGGGGCGTGTTCCATTTCTCACACAGCTGTTTTCAGTTCTAGAGGCCACTTGGCTCCGTGAGTCCCGGAACTCCCAGGATGCCCGAGACTTAGATAGAGGCATCTTGGGAAGGCTGGGGGGGAACCCTCCTTGGGCTTTCTTCCTGGCGATTCTGTGGCCTGGAGAACTGAAGACCCTCCCTCACAATGCGCGGAACACCGGGATAGAAGAGCAGCCCCACCACTATAAATGCACCTGAAAAGCAGAAAGAGGGCTTTTCCAGGCTGAAAGCAAAGAGGGAACTCAGTGTCCGTGGAAGTGTGTAGCCTGTGGCCACCGGGGGGTTTGCTGGTCTCGGGTCTTGGGTTTTACACCCATGCCTGGATAAGAGGTGAGTTTCTAACAAAGTTAGGTGCTGAAACTAAGACTGCCACAGAAGGCACGGGTCAGTAAAGAACAGCTCCCACCTTGGGGAAGCAGCAAGGAGTTGTTACTCCCCTCGGATTCTCTCATTTTGATCCTGTCCTTATGCAGTTTAGTGTTTTTTTTTTTTAAGATTTACTTATTCAAAAAGCAGAGTTACAGAGAGGCAGAGGCAGAGAGAGAGAGAGGGAGACAGAGATGAGAGGGCTTCCATCTATTGGTTCATTCCCCAAGTGGCCGCAACAGCTGGAGCTGCGCCAATCCAAAGCCAAGAGCCAGGAGCTTCTTCCCAGTCTCCCACGTGGGTGCAGGGGCCCGAGGACTTGGGCCATCTTCTACTGCTTTCCCAGGCCACAGCAGAGAGCTGGATCGGAAGTGGAGCAGCCAGGACTCTAATCGGTCCCCATGTGGGATGCTGCCACTCAGGCAGCGGCTTTACCTGCTATGCCACAGCACCAGCCCACAGACTGGGTTTTGAAATTTATGCTATCTATGGTCAGAAATTCACAAGCCAAGAGATTAAAAGAAAAGATTTCTCAGTTAAGTATATTTTTGGGGCCAGCTGGCAGAAGCAAAGGCAAACGTTGTCCAGCAACAAACACATTCAAGCTAGAACTCACAGGACTCTCAGAGATAAAGCACCACTGAAGATAGGCTCATTTGTGCTGGCATGGTGGTGTGGTGGGTTCAGCCAGTGCTCGCGACACCAGCATCCTACATCTGAGTGCTGGCTAGAGTTTCAGCTTCTCCGCTTCTGATCCAGCTGCCTGCTAAAGGCCTGGGAAAAGCAGCAGAAAATGTCCTCAGTGCTTGAGCCCCTGCTACCCACGTGGGAGACCTGGGAGAAGCTCCTGGCTCCCGGCTTTGGTCTGGCTCAGGTCCCAGCAGTTGCAGCCGTCTGGGGGGTGAATCAGAAGATGGAAGATTCTCTGTCTCTCCCTCTCTCTAACTTTCTTTTCAAATCTATTTAAAATAAGATGCTGGTTAAGAGTCCCACATCTCAGACTGAAGTACCAGGGTTCTACGCTCAGCTCTGGCTTCTGCCTCTAGCTTCCTTCTGTGAAGACCCTGGAAGGCAGTGGTTGATGGCTCAATACTTGAGTTCCTGCTACCCACGTGACAAACATAGCTTGAGTTTCCAGCTCCCAGCTTCGGCCCAGGCCAGTTCTAGGTATTGTGGGCATTGGGACAGAACCAGTGGATGGCAGCTCTCTGTTTCTTTGCCTCAAATAAAGAAAGATCTGAAGCAAAATGCTAAGAATTAATAAAGATGGGCAATGGGTCCATGAGTAGTATATTGAGTGTAACTGAAATTGTTTCACAATTTAGGGAAGAAACGAAGGGAACAAAGCAGTCTGACTGGCCTGGGACTACTGAGGAAGCCCTAAGTGTACACAGCTGGCACACACCATAGTCACTTACAAAGTGATGGGAACCATGGATTGCTGCCTACGAACCCTGGCGGTTACAGAGGAGGCTCAGTGAAGGGACAGGTTTCCTTGACTGGGAACGTGATAGCGTGGGCACGTCACCCGGCCGTAAGCGTGAGCTGTGCTTTCCCACGTTTCATTTGTGTTGACCAAGGAGAGAAAAGGATATAAGACGTTTGATTCTTAGATTTTTAGGGGGAGAAGTATGTCGCCTAATCTCTGGACACATTATACTCCCAAGTCATGAAGCTTTTTCAGGGGGCGTGGCATATTACAGACACATCTGTATTTTAAAAATGGGCTAGAAGGGGCCGGCGCCATGGCATAGCGGGCAAAGTAGGTATTGTGTTGTAGGAACAAAAAGCTAGTTCTCCACAACCTTAGACCATTCCTTCTTGCTGGGCACAGGGACTATTCCCTGTCTGCCACGGTTCACCCTGAATAGAGATTGAGACCTTTCTTTCTTGACTTTTTCTAAGGCTGAAATAATTTTTTTTTTTTGACAGGCAGAGTGGACAGTGAGAGAGAGAGAGACAGAGAGAAAGGTCTTCCTTTTCCGTTGGTTCACCCCCCAATGGCCGCTGCGGTCGGTGCACCATAGCCGGTGCACTGTGCTGATCTGAAGGCAGGAGCCAGGTGCTTTCTCCTGGTCTCCCATGGGGTGCAGGGCCCAAGCACTTGGGCCATCCTCCACTGCACTCCCAGGCCACAGCAGAGAGCTGGCCTGGAAGAGGAGCAACCGGGACAAAACCGCCGCCCCGACTGGGACTAGAACCCAGGGAGCTGGCGCCGCAGGCGGGGGATTAGTCTAGTGAGCTGCGGCGCCGGCCGAAATAATTTTCTCTACAGCCTCCATGCCCTTCTTCTTCAGTGTCATACTCTACCCCGGACCACACCTATTTTAACAGTTTTGCTTATTATTTCACACATGCACACACACACATACACACACATAAGGGGGGTGGGTGGAAGAGCGAGCGAGCACTGGGTCTGGGCCAGGCCAAAGCTGGAAACGCAATTCAGGTCTCTCACACGGGTGGCAGGACTTGATACGTGAACTGCCATTGCTTTATCTCTCCCGGGGTCTTCATTAACAGGAAGCTGGAGTCAGCAGCCAGAGCTTGGAATTGAACCCAGGCACCGCAGTGTGGGACTCGGACATCCTCATCCGCCAAGCACCCACGCCCTCAGGCCAATCGGAGTTGGAAATCGACTGAGATGTCAGGCGCTGGGCACTTGTACAGGCGTGTCCAGTTTGCACCGTCAGACTGTACCATGGGAAAACTGGAAAACTGCCTCACAGTTGGCCCTCAGAGAGCTGATCTGATCCCCTGGGTGTGACAGATGTCGTGCGAGTCGTTCATCAGTCTCCTTTCTTTGTAGTCAGTGAACTCCATCTTCTCCGGCAGCTGGAGCTGGCAGAGCTGCCGCAGCCTTTCACTGGTGTCACCAAGGCTGGGGCTATTTCAGGGCCTCCTCGGAGTTTTCTTCGTTCTATGATGCCAGTTTCAGAGATGCTATTCACACTCCACAACTCTGTGTTTTTGGCCTGGCCTTAATGTGACTGCAGATTTTACAAGGGAAATCTGGGTGACTATTTTGTTTACAAATCACTTAAAAAAGGGCATTTTGGGGCCGAAGTTTGACCTAGAAGTTAATAGCTGGTCTAGATGCCTGTGTCTTGTATCAAAGTGACTGCTTTGATTCCAAGCTCAGGCTCCCAATTATAGCTTCCTGCCAGTGCGGACCCTGGAGGCAGCAGGTGCAGACCCTGGGAGGCAGCACGTGGGTCAAACACCTGGGTCTCCGCCCCCACGAGAAAGACCTGGATTGAGTTCCTGGATCCCGGCCTCAGTGTGACCCAATCCTAGCGACTGCAAGGCATTTGGGGAGTAACCAGCAGAGCTTTTGCTGCCTCTTTGTGCCTCTTGAATTAAAATAAATCTGTATATATGAAATACATGAAACTTGTATAACTTATATAAAAATAAGTAAATAAAAAGAGTATTTGTATTTAAGATTTATGTTTTCCCTGGGCATCTTAAATGTGGAATGTGAGGAATGTAAACAATCCTGTAGATTCCTAGTCCCCTGGGAAAACCCAGGCTCAGGGAGGCTAAGGGATTCTTAATCCTTCTACAAGTTACTCTCCCAGAAGGAAGTAGGACTCTTTCATTGCTGAAGGTCTCTATTACAGGCCAAGCACTGTGGTAGCCCTGAAGTGGCCCAGAAAGAACTCACTGAGCTGGACATTAGGATGTGAGGGTTTGCTAGGCAGGGAAATAGGAATCAGGACATGCATTTGGCACAGAGGGTAAGGGGTCACTTGGGATCCACATCCCAAGTCAGAGTACCTGGGTCTGAGTATGGGCTCCACCTCTGATCCCGTGTTCCTGGCAATGTGTATCCTGGGAGGCAGTGGGTGTGGCTCAGCACATGGATCCCAGCCACTCATGTGGGAGACCTGGACTGAGTTCCAAGCTCTTGGATTTGGCCTGGCCTAGGCTGTTGTGGGCATTTGGAGAGTGAGCCAGTATATGGAAGATCTCTCTCTCTGTGTATGTCTCTGCCTCTCTTTCAAATAAATAAAACAAATTTAAGATGTCAGTGAGGTGTCCTGCATCCCACGTCAGGGTACCCGAGTTCAGTTCCTGGCTCCAGCACCTGCCTCCAGCTTCCTGCTAATGCAGAACCTGGTAGACAGTGGTGATCACTAAAGTACTTGGGTCCCCGCTACTCATGTGGGAGACCTGGATTGAGTTCTTGGCTCCCAGCTTTGGCCTCAGCTGGGGGCAGTCCTGGTTATTGTGGGCATTTGGGAGTGAATCACCAGATGGGAAATTTGTCTCTTAAATAATTTCTAAAAACTAAAAAAAAAAAAAAAAAAAAAAGAATCACATTTCTACTAACCCTTACAGTTCAGCAATTCAGGCTCCTATTTAAAGAAGTTCAGTGAAATAATCTGGTTGTAGTCTCTCAGACTGCTACAGCTCTCCTCCAGGTTTGGCCATTTGATGACAAGAATAAAGGAACGTGGGTTGTGCCAGAACCTTTGCTATCTGGACTGAGCACAGTCCCAGCACCCACTATCTGTGTAGTCCAGCTCCTTGCCCTGGACAGGAAGAAGGTAGAGTTGAATGGCAGTGGGACTGTTTTCTGGTCAGCAATGTTCAGAGCCAAGTTCAGGTCTAGCCCAGGTAACAGTGGGTAATAAGTTCCTGGTACCTGCTGTCTGGTACCCCCAAGTAATCCAGGTAAAGTAGAAAACCAAACGTGTTGGGATGTGCTAACGAGAGCTAACACGCAGTAAGCGCCCCCATGTGCCAGGCCCCTTCTCGGGGTAGACATGGACTGTTTCATCTAAGTGAGACTGCAGTGCTCTGTACAAAGTAAGCAAGGCCTTCGAAAGATCTGGCAACTTCTGCAAATCTCGAGAAAAGGAGCAATTACAGGAGCCTGTATGCTGACAGGTGACAGAGCGTCAGTGCTGGATGTCAGACAGAGTGAGGCTAGGCAGACGATCACCAAATCCAGAGGCACAGTGGGAGGGTACAGAGTTCAGGGGTGTTGGGTTGGCACAGACAGACCTAGACTCAAGCTCGGCTCTGGCGGTTCACCAGCTGTATGCCCCTGGGCAGGTCCTGCATCCCCTGGCAACCAGTTTCTTCCTCTCTAAAGCAGGCAAAACGCCACGTTGTAGGGTAGTTCTGAGAATGCGCGTAATAGAGTCCAGCACGCTGCCTGGCACAGGGCTGTGCCCAGCTTTTATTATAAGCCCAAAGAATTCTCATATTCCCAAGAGTCGAATTTCAGGTCAAGGGATCAGAGAACTGCAGAGGTCAAAGGGGCCGCAGACATCACCTGTTCCATCTACGCTGTGTGTGGATGCACGATCCCAACCCCACAGAAAGTCATTTGCCCAAAGCAGCATGGCTGGTTAATGGCTGAAAGGGATTATAGCTCAAGACGGCACCTGCCCTTAGCCACGGGGCGGATGATGACAGCTGAGTCATATGCAAAGCCCTTGAGGTATTTCCCTGAGAAGGTGATGAACCTGCTCCTGGTGATCTGACTTTCTCCTTACGGAGCAGCGGAGTCTCAGCCTTCGCTTCAGGTCACTTCTGACACAACCACGTGCTTCCCTGCATGTCAGTCTGCCAGGGCTGCTGGAACGAAACACCATGGACTCAGTGGCTCAAGCAACAGAAATGTGTTTCTCAAAATTCCAGAGGCTGGGAAGTTCAAGTTCAAGGCACCAGCAAAACAGGTTCTGTTGGGAGGCCTCTGCTGCTGGCTCACAGGTGGCTGCCGTCTTGCTCTGTGCTCACATGGCCTCTTCTTCCTGTGCACGCAGAGAGGAAGCGAGCTCTCTGGTGTCTCTTCTTATTAGGACACTAATCCTATCAGATCAGAGCTCCACCCTATGACCTCAATAGCTATAATCACCCCTCACAGGCCCTGTGGGCATGCTGGGGTTTAGGGCTTCCACACAGGAATGTGGGCAGGGACAAATTCAGTCCTCAGCACCTTTTCCGTGCTCCTCCGTCCCTCCTGAGCCTTCATTCTGGACGATTCCACATAGGAGGTTCACAAGTGATGAGGCCTGTGAACTATAAAGTACTTAAGTAGGTGTCACCGATTGCCCAGTCTCTTTCACAGCTCCAGGAAATACGCTAACCTAAGATCAAGAAATGTGGCAAAAATCCAAGTTCAGATCACCCAGTATGTTAGGTGGAGGGCTGAAGAGTTAAACTGAGACATCCAAGCGGATTCATTCAGACAAGTTTCCCTGAAGATCCGCCGTGCGTTTGAATGATGAGCAGAAACACTGGGGCTTGGACATTTCTTCCGGTATTTCCAAGGGGGACTGTATAAAATAACATCTTTTGGAGGAAAATTGTTTCTTTAGAAAGATTAAAGAAAAAACCCAACAACCTGTCCAAGCATGCAGTGAGATATCTAGCCTGAAAGCGTGAGCGCTGGGATGACGAAGGTGGTGTGGGTCTGTTTAGCCTCAGGGTCCATCCGCTCAGGACCACCTTAAGTCCAGGGCTGCTCAGTGCAGTTATGCACTGGCTGTGAGGCTCTCTGGGAGCCCAGTCACCAGCTCCCAAGGGACGATCATGCCCAGTGCACCCTCGGAGAAGCGCCATCACCCATTTGATGAACTGGATGTGGCTTCAAGTAGCTGTTGGCCATGTCTCAAAGTCACAGTGACTCCAAATTGCAGTTATACATGACAAATACAGACTATGGCAGAACTCAAACAATTCAGAAGAAGAGGGAGGAGAAAGTGGAAATCCTCCTCTCTGTACCTTCCTCCCTCTTACTCCCCTCCCATGAATGTGGATCCTAACAGTTTGGGGAGGTTTGCTCCAGATTTTAAAATAGGACTTCACTCACAGATAGATGGCTAGATACTGACTTTTTTTTTTTTTTAAGATTCATTTATTTATTTGAAAGTCATAGTTAAGAGACAGAAGGAGAGAGAGAGAGGGAGAGGGAGAGGGAGAGGGAGAGAGAGAGAGGAGAGAGAGAGAGAGAGAGAGAGAGAGAGAGAGAGAGAGAGAGAGATCCTACGTCTGCTGGTTTACTCCCCAGATGGCTGCAATGGCTAGTGCGAAGTGGAGCAGCCAGGACCCAACCTGGCACCCATATGGGTGCTGGCATCACAGCTGGTGGCTTTACCCCTGCACAACATCAGCCCCTAGAGAGTTACTTTTTTTTTTTTTTTTAAGATTCATTTATTTATTTTGAAAGTCAGAGTTACAGAGAGAAGGGAGAGAAAGAGAGCTTCCATCCTCTGGCTTACTCCCCAGATGGCCGCAATGCTGGGCCAGACCAAAGCCAGGAGCCAGAAGCTTCATCCAGGTCCCCCACGTGGGTGCAGGGGCCCAAGTACTGGGTCATCTGCTGCTGCTTTTCCCAGGCCATTAGCAGGGAACTGGAAGTGGAGAAGATGGACACAAACCGGCGTCCTTACGGATGCCAGCGTGGCAGGCAGTGGCTTTACCCACAATGCTGTGCCACAACACTGTCACTTTTAGGCAAATGGCACCCCATTATTATTATCTAGCCTCCTATTGGTTATTAGGTAGATTCATCTTCTCAAATCGTGGTTACTGCAAATAGAGTTGAAAAAATTCTTGTACAAGTCTTTGTTTATATGTGAGCATTTATGTAGCGTATAGTCTAAGATTTACTAGTTCAAATTGAAAGTAGGTTTAAAAATTTTGATGCAGTTAATTTGATCTCTGAAAACGTGTAGAAATTTCCATTCCCCCATAATTACAGGAGAGTATTTTTTTAAATCTCTGGACTTTGACAAAATTAATCTTTTGCCAACGTTATGGGCAATCAAGGGTACCTCACTGTTATTTTAATTTGTACATTCCTGATTTCTAATGAGGCTGAACATTCTCTCTCTCTCTCCCTTCCTCCATCCCTCTCTCCCTCCTTCTCTCTCTCATATTTCTTCAGAAAATTACCTATTTATATTAATCTAGAGGAACATTTGTTGTAGTTTTTTTTCTGGTTAATGAGGCTTCTCATAATTACACATATTAATCCTCAGTGTTGCAAATATTCAAATTGATTTAGTAGATACTTAAAACTGTATGAATGTGCATAGCAAAAATTCCGGAGGGATTTCCGCCAAAAGGTTACAGTGGCTACAGCTCAGTGGTAGATCCCTGGGCACCTGACTTTCTTGGTAGTTCCTGCGCTATCTGCCCTGTCCTCCAGCCCACTCCACCCCACCCCACCCCACCGTGAATGTTATGCGTACACAGGTGTTCCTCAACTCATCATGGGGTTGTTTCAACAAATCCACCTGAAGTTGAAAATATCATTCCGTAAAAAATGCAGTCAACCCCTAACCCACTGAATGCCAGCACTCAGCAACAGGGACGCTGGAGAGCACCGCTGGTCACTCTTGTGAGTGTGACTGTGGGGCTGAGAGCCCAGCACTGCATAGTAGGATCTTACTGCACTGCTGCCAGCCTGGGAAAAGATCAAAATTCAAAACCTGAAGTGCAGCGCTACTGAATGCTCATCATTTTCATACCATCATAAAGATGGAAGATTAATGGGCCAGCGCTGGGCCCGGCTGCTCCTCTTCCGATCCAGCTCTCTGCTGTGGCCTGGGAAGGCAGTAGAAGATGGCCCAAGTCCTTGGGCCCCTGCACCTGCATGGGAGACCATGAAGACGTTCCTGGCTCCTGGCTTTGGATCAGCGCAGCTCCAGCCGTTGTGGCCATCTGGGGAGTGAACCAGCGGATGGAAGACCTCTCTCTGTCTCTACCTCTCTCTGTAACTCTGTCTTTCAAATAAATACAATAAATCTTTAAAAATAAATTTAAAAATAAATCTTTAAAAAAAAAAGATGGAAGATTAAGTTGAATTACTATAAGTCGGGAACCATGTATATTATTTCCTAAGTAGGAAAAACCTCCAGTGAAGTGACTGCAAGGGTAAAAGAGAGGAAAAGGCTCTCAATTCAGTTCTAAAAGAGGATTTCCAAAGGTCACGGCACTGTCAATAAAGTGAGTCTCCTGGGGCCGGTGCTGTGGCACAGCAGGTAAAGCCTCTGCCTGAAGTGCTGGTATTCCATATGGGCATCAGTTCGAGTCTTGGCTGCTCCACTTCCCATTCACCTCCCTGCTAATGCTCCTAGGAAAGCGATGGAAGATGGCCCAAGTGCTTGGGCCCCTGTACCCACATGGGAGACACACATGGCTCCTGGCTTCACTCTGGCCCAGTCCTGGTGGTTGTGGCCATTTGGGTCATTTGGGGAGTGAATCAGATCTCTCTCTCTGTCTCTATCTCTCTCTGTAACTCTGCCTTTCAAATAAATAAAATAAATCTTTAAATAAAAAAAAGTGAGTCTCCAAAGGTCAAAATTTGAAGGAAACAGGAGTCAGCCAGTGATTAAAAAATTAATATGGCAGTTAGAAAACCAGCCTTGTTACTTTATAGTTATACTTCAACACCCAGGATTTTATCATTTGCCCACAGTATTTTAATCTCCCAACCTTTTCTCAAGAATTGGCAGTCAACAGAGAGGGACACTCAAGTATCTTTCCTGTACCAGAAGTTTTGGGAGAGAAGTGTGTGAAGACTGATAAAATGGCCACACAGCTCCGTCAGGCTCCTCAGTAATTTCATGTTTGAAAAAAAATTATTTATTTGAGAGGCAGAGTCATAAGCAGAGAGAGGGAGAGACAGAGAGGAAGGTCTTCCATCTGCTGGTTCACTCTCCAAATAGCTGCAACAGCCAGAGCTGAGCTGGTCCAAAGCCAGGAGCCAGGAGCTTCTTCTGGATCTCCCATGTGGGTGCAGGGGCTTAAGCACTTGGGCCATCTTCCACTGCTTTCCCAGGCCATAGCAGAGAGCTGGATCAGAAAAAGGAGCAGCTGGGACACAAACTGGTACCCATATGGGATGCTGGTGCCACAGGCAGAGGCTTAGCCCACTATGCCGAAACACTGGCCCCACCTTATGATTCTTAACAAATGCAAAGTGGGTTGATCAGAAAGGAGAGGAGAGGTGGTGTGGTGTGCTGGGGAAGCTGAAGGAGTGTCGCAGGTAACACCAGGCAGTGCCCACGTGCTGCTGAGTACTCCCAGCCCCCCCCAGCAGGACAATGGCGGGGCAGGAAACAGTGCTTCAGGTTCCTGAGTTGAGAAACACCTCTTAAGGTCACCTAAGTCCCTGGTTCTAATTACTTCTGGCAAAATCAGTTTGGCTTTCTAATGGTGGTAGTGGCAAGGGGGGTTATGGGTAGAGCAAAGGTCACGCTAAGATGGGAATAATGGCCCCCCAAGTGCTGGGTTTTCAAAGACTGAACTGTCATTCTGGATGGTACCAACGAGGTGGATTCATGGGAAACCATCTTTGAGAGCAGCCTGGATTTCTGAAGGCCAGGGCCCTGGATGAGGGGGATACAGCAAGAGGAGGCCACCACGGGAACCTGTGGGTAACTGGACAGCTCTAACAACCTCTCCTCTGAAGAGAATGCTTCCATGTGAACCGGAGCAGAAATGATCCCCATCAGTCCGGGTGCCGTCTCAGGATCAGAGCGGACTCCCAAACCCAGAGTCCTCCCGGGGCATCCATGCACCCAGGCCGATGCTGCCTCGTGCCTTCGAGCAGCTCTGAGCATTACAGGAGTCAAACGTAAGGAGCGGAAACAAGGACGCACAGAGCGGGCCTGATGCATCCCCCTGCGTGGACTGTTTGCTCTCAGCTCCTGCTATCCTCTGAGGTGGGACGCGTTACTCTACAGTGGTGAGTTTTCAGAAGGTAAGAGTTAGCCCATGGGCTGAATCTCGAGATGAGAGTGCTGATCTGTTTCTGGAACCCATCTATCAAGGATTGTGCGGGGTGTACAGGCAAGGGCTAGCTCACGTTACATTATACCACATGAATGTGCTAATCCGAAAATATTACCGTGCTTACCCGGGGGTGACCCTGACTAGGAAGAGGGTATTGGGTGCAAGGCTGAACACAAGAAGCAAAGCTCCTCACCTTCAGGTTGGAAGGGACAGAGTGAGGACACGAGCACCTGTCACTTGGCGGCTGACATTCAGGAACACAGAAATGGGAAAGAGACGCATCTGTTACGTCTTCCAAACCTAGCCGAGGACATCTGCAGCTACTGCCGCCATCCCAGGCTAGTACAACAGGAAAAACAGGTGCAAAAATAGAAGCGATACGCTCAGCTATTAGCGCTGAGGCAAAACTGAATATAGCAGTCTGCAGCAGCACCAGCTCAGAACGGGACCTGGCCTCGTCCAGGGCAGGAGGACAGCACGCCGACTGACCAGTGATGCTTCCTCCATCTGTGTCAGCCCTGACTTCTCAGTAGGGGGTTATGAGGCAGTGAGCAGTGGGAAGGTTGCAGCCCGACCGAGAGCAAGTAATGCCCCCCTGCCATAGCAGCCAGGGAGCCCGGCTGCAAGGAGAGAGCGCCTCCCCAGGAGTCCGCACCTCGCCATGTACATTAGCTCCTCTCCGTTAGGCGTAAGAGGCTGAGCAGTTGTGTGCGGAACAGGGGAGACTTTTAAAATGAGTGCTAGACGAGAGGATAAAGAGAGCATAAAAGGAGACCCTGATCCGGAAAGTTACCACCCTGTTTCCTATCAGATAGTATTAACTCTGTCCTGCCCAGGGGAGCAGGTACGGGGAGGTTGCCAAGAGCCCACTGTGTAGACCCAGCAGGGCCATTCAGGAGACCCACTCACTGGGCACGTTCCCAGATGCAGCTTTGTGGTTGTTGTTTGGCCTGATTTGCAATTTTCTAAGTTGGGATATAATTTAGTATCATAAAACTCACTCCTTAAGAGGAACACTTTAGGAGCCAGGTTGTGGTATAGTGGGTTGAGCTGCTGCTTGTTGCTGGGTGCCGGGTTCGAGTCCTGATGCTCCACTTCTGATCCAGCTCCCTGCCGATGTGCCTGGGAAAGCAGCAGAAGATGGTCCAAGTGCTTGGGCCTCTGTCACTCATGCGGGAGACCCAAATAAAGCTCATGGCTTCCATTTGGCCCAGTCCCAGCCATTGCGGTCATATATTTGGAGAATAAACCTACAGACGGAAGATCTCTCTCTCTCTTTCTCATTGTTTTCAAATAAATACATCAATCTTTAAAATGTACACTTATTAGTGAGTTTTAGTTTATGTGCAAGGTTGTCCAATGATCACCGCTAATTCCAGAACATTTGCATCATCCTCCAAAGGAATGAAGTACCCACGTCCCCAGCAACTGACAGTTTACTTCCTATCTCTGTGGACTGACCTACTCTGGATACTTCATATAAATGAATCCCACACTATGCGGGCTCCCATGTTGCTTCTTTTACCTAGTATAATGTTTCCAAGGCTGAGTCATGCCGCTTTCATTCCTTGAAAAAACACTTATTTAATAATTTGATCATTTTAAAGTGTAATTCAGTTGGATTTACTAGATCACAATGTGCAACCATCATCGTTGTATCGTGTCAAAACACTTCCCCGTTCTAAAGCAAAACTCCTTCCCCAGTAATCAGTTTCTCCCTGTTCTCTCTTGGAGCCTCTGGGAGCCCCAATCCATGATCTGTGTCTATGGATTTACCTATTCTGGATATTTTATATAAATGGAATCATGTGTGTGACCTTTTGTATCTGGGTTCTCTTTCTCTTTCTTAAAAGATTCATTTATTTGAAAGACAGAGTTACAGAGAGAAAGAGAAGGACACACACACACACACAGAACCATCTGCTGGTTCACGCCCCAAATGGCCACAATGGCCAGAGCAGGGCAGATCTGAAGCCAGGAGCCAGGAGCTTCTTCTGGGTCTCTCAGGTGGGTTCAGGAGCCCAAGCACTTGGGCCATCTTCTGCTGCTTTCCCAGGCCATAGCAGAGAGCTGGATCCGAAGTGAAGCAGCCAGAACTTGAACTGGCGCCCACATGGATGCTGGTGTCACAGGTGGTGGCTTTACCTGCTACGCCACAGCGCCAGCCTCATCTGGATTCTCTCACCTTGTATAATGCTTTGATGATCCACCCGTGTCATAGCAAGTATCAGTATTCCTTTTAATGGCTGAATAGTATTTCATTGTGTGGCTATACTACAACTTATTTATCCATTCATCTGCTGAGGGACACTGGGTTGTTTTCTGCTTTTGGCTATTATGAATAATACTGATACAAACATTTGCATATGACTTTTTGTGTGGAAGCATGTTTTAATTTATCTTGGTATATTCCTGAAAGTAGAGTTGCTGAGACATAGAGTAACTCATGATTAGCTTCCAAGGCACTTTAGGACTGCTTACCAAAGCGGCTACCCCATTTTACATTTTTACCAGCTACGTATGAGAGGTCTAATTTACCTACATCCTCAATACCACTTGTCAACATCTGGTTTTGATTATGGCCACCCCAGTGAGTATGAAGTGGTCTCATTGTGTGTTGTTATTTTTTTGTTTGTTTTAAAGTCAAATCCATTTCTGTACATAGTTTCAAAAGACAAGCCTTACAGTGTAAATGCTCCATTCTTTTCCACTCCCATTTCCATGAGGCAAATACTTTAAATTCTTAGTGGTTTCTTCTGGTATTTATCTTATATTCCTGGTAACGTGCTTATACTGCTATTTTTAAATCAGTTTTAGATACTATCTCTTGACTTCCAACTATGGAAGATGAACACTTAGTTCTCTTCTCTGCTCCCTCATGCATCCAAGCAGACACTCATTTTATCCTTCCATCTTCACAGTATGATTACAGCTCCATTTTTGGTCAAATCAGTAATTGGCACTTGCATTGTTATGACTATGCATTTACAGCCACGTGATGCACAGAGATTATATTTACTCAATCATACTTTTCCTCCCCTAGATTCCAGATGACCTAGAGGGAAAATTTTGCTTCATTTTTTTCAATTTATGTAGGTTTTTTTAAAATGTGGTTTCTTCTTTTAATTTTGAAAGGCAGAGAGATAGAGACAGAAGGAGAAACAGAGAGAGAGAGAAAGAGAGAGAGAGTCAGAGAGAGAGAGAGAACAAGAGAGTGAGAGAGATCTTCCATCTGCTAGTTCACTCCCCAAATGGTCGCCACAATTGGAGGAGGCCAGGCCAAAGCCAGGAGCCAGGAACTCCATCTGGGTCTCCCACATGGGTGCCAGGGGCCCAATGACCTGGGTCATCCACTGCTGCTTTCCTAGGCAAATGAGCAGGGAGGTGGATCTGAAGTGGAGCAGCCGGGACTCGAACCAGCACCCATTGCAATGCAGGTGTTGCCAGTGAGAGTTTAACCTGATACACCACCACATCAGCCTTCTGCAGCTTTCTACATAGCAATTACTAAATTCATCTTCAAATTCTGTAGGAAAACTAAAAATCTCTAGAAAAATTCAAACATATGGGATATTCTATTTCTTCTTTCTCGCATTTGGCATGCAGTCATATCTCAATTAGTATTTGTTGAATGAATGAATGAAAACATCTAACCACAGAACCAAAAATCTAGAGTCAGAGGGAACCTTACAGACTACTTCCTAACTATCTCAACCACTTCTCAGTTCACAGTGTGAATGTAATGAGCTCATTTGATTTATTGAAAAATACTTTTACAATTTTATTTTAAAAGGAGAGACAAGGATAGAGAGACAGAGACTTTCCAACTGCTGATTCACTTCCTAAATGCCTGCAAAAGCCAGGGTGGGCCAGGCTGAAGCTAGGAGCTTAGAACTTCATCTGGGTGTCCCATGTGGGTGGCAGGGACTCAAGTACTAGGCCACCACCTGCTGCTTCCTGGGGTGCACATTATCAGGAGGCTGGATGAGAAGGGAAACTGGCCTTGACCCCAGGCACCCTGACATGGCATGCTCCCAGAGGCTGACCCAGAGAGCTCGGTTTAGGGGTGAGCTATCTGATGCCTTGAGGGGTTAGCTGACCTACTAAGTGACGGCAAGCTTTCAGGAGCAGGGACTGGACTCCAGTCTCTGGTCTCAGAGCCCCTCTTCTCTGTTAAGTCACTTCCACAGACAACAAAGGTCACCTGTCCTCTATGGGATGTGGACTTTATCCTCACAAAGCAGAAATCAGCACTGTCGATGCTGTCATCAGTCAGGCTCTATGAAGTCTATCCTTCTACACGACATCCCTCGGAGGGTCACTGCCACTAATTTCCATTTCCATATTTCCGGGGCTACTCTTGTCCTCTAGTTCCACGCCCAAGCAGTGAGTTTCCACATTACTGTTTTATGGTGGGCACGTGTGGTTTTGTCTGACCACTACCACTCTGCCATCCTCTGATGAGACTTTGAGTTTTATTTGACACCAGTGACAGGGACATGCCACGGGGCACGGTGTGGGCATGGAGCTGCCAGCGACCTATGCAAGCAGAAGACCTGTCTGCACTCAAAGCCCACTCCGGGGGGCAGAGCTGGCAGGGAGAGAGCACGCCAGCCAGCCGTGAGGACGTGGCTGAATTTCCACACCTGCTGTATCTGCACTTCTGGTTAGGTGCACCACCCAACCCCCTGTCCTGCGAAGGCCCGTGTGAGGCTCACAACCAAGAGGAGTGGTGACTAACACAGGCACTGAGATGCAGGCCGAGCCGCCTCTGCCTGTCCAGGTCCACGCAGGTCTGACGTCTTCGCGGACCGCTTGTGTTTCCTTTTGCAAGAGAATCAACTCGACTCTCTTTAGGTCTTAGAATAGCTTTTGTCTAAAAAGCAATCGCTCACATTCAGGTTCCTGTGCTTCTTGACAAATCAGAAAAAACCTCAATGGGTTCAGAAATGACTTACTACGAAGAGAGCAACACCACCGTGCAGGTGTTCTCAACTACGGATAAAGCGCATTTTGAAATATGTTAACCAGGATGTTAACCTCATGCTGTACAAGTATCCTTGCATTTATGCATTTTTCAAAGCACATTAGTATCTACAACTTCATCAGATCCCCTCAGGCTTGGTTTTTGATAAATGATCACATTTTAAAGTTATTTTTAACAGAAAAACAAACCAAAACATTTCTGCAAGTAATAAATCATAAATCACTTTTTAAAATCTACAAAAATTCTAAAACTTGTATTCTTCCTCAACAATAGTTTTTTGTCCCTAAAGTTTACTTACTTTTCTAGTCAGTTCTTCTGAGTTTTAACAATAAAATAACCATTTTTATTCCCCTAGCTTTAGGGGAACCTTGTGTCAGACTTGTTTCTCTTTCATCCAACTCTAGTCCACTTCCCACACTGTCCTTAACCGAGTACCTTACACAAAAACATCTGTGTAGACTTCATACACCTCCTTTTGAAACCCTAGCCCTGTTACTTATTGGCAATGTGACCAATGAGTAAAATAAGGGTAGTAACAGTACTGGCCTCCTAAAATTGCTGTGGTGTTTAAATGAGTTACATACAAAAAAGACACAGCAGGCATGCAGTGAGTGCTGTTATTATCAGCTGGCTACAAGAATGACCTCTGCTAACCAGTACTTCTTGCTATTCATTTCCCAGGAGGCTTGTTTACTGTCCATAGACTGTAAGCCCCAGGAAGGCAGGGACCTTCCCTTGTTCATCACTGTCCTCAGCACCTAATCTATGACGGGCACATAATAGATGTTCAACAAGTATCTACTGAATGCAGGTTGTGAGCACAGGTATAATGTTACTGAATTTCAGATTTTGATCATGGATGAGGAAACTGAGGTGCGACGTGGTTAGGCGACTGTGTGTTAGTTAGGGCAGGGTTAAGACACCTCTCCTGTCTGGTTGGTTTTCTTTCACTATAATGCTTCCCAGGCCTGCGCATGGCCAATAGCTCGGTTTAGTGTCTTAGTTACTAAGTAGATAATGATTTCCAAGGACTAAAAGGATTCTTCAGTTTTAAAACCTACCGTGGTATCCACAGCCTTGACTTTCTCAGTGGGAATGTGCTTCGGGACACGCTCTGTCTGCGACAGCATCACACATCCTTCAGCCCCTAGGGTGATGATCACAACCTGGCAGCCCCGCTCCAGGAGCACGGAGGCAGCCTTCCCGGCGTCCGCAGGGCTGCCCACTGTGAGGCCAGTTAAAATTTCAGCCTGCAATACACAGAAGTGAAAAGTAACCCAGATCCACTTCCAGATCAGATTTGCTTTTCTAGAAAGTGTCTTTTGTTTTGTTTTGTTTTTGTGACAACCAGTGTAATGGGAATCCTGAGGGATGCTGATACAAGAAAATAAATAAAACAACAAAAACTAGCTATGAAGGGCATTCTGGGGGGTTGGCGTTGTGCTAAAGCAGGTTAAGCTGCAGCCTACAATGCCAGCGTCCCATATGAGTGCCAGTTCAAGTCCCCGCTGCTCTATTCATGATCCAGCTCCCTGCTAATGCACCTGGGAAGGCAGCACAAGATGTCCCAAGTGCTTGGCCTTTGCCATCCATGTGGGAGACCGGGATGGAGTTCCAGGCTCCTGGATTTGGCCTGGCCCAGCCCTGGCTGTTGTGGCCATTTGGGGAGTGAACCAGCAGATGGAAGACCTTTCTCTCTTTCTCTTCCTTCTCTCTCTCTCTGCCTCTGTGTAATTCTGCCTTTCAAATAAATAAATAAATCTTTAAAAAAATAATAATTTTCTTAGGTGTGGTTCCTTTTATAAAATGCTGACATATTAAGGGATGAATGATCAGGTCTGTAACTTACTTTCAACAAATATTTGTATTTATTTTTTTGAGATTTATTTTATTTATTTGAAGGCAGAGTTATACAGAGAGAGAGAGAGAGAGAGAGAGAGAGAGAGGGAGAGAGAGCTCTATTTTCCATCTGCTATTTTACTCCCCCCAGATGCCTACAATGGCCAGGGTTGGGTCAGGCAGAAGCCAGGTCTCCCACGTGGGTGCAGGGGCCCAAGGATTTGGGCCAACCTCCGCTGCTTTTCCCAGGTGCATCAGCAGGAAGCTGGATTGGAAGTGGAGCAGCCGGAACTCCACAATGCCAGCCCCTTTACTTATTTTTCAACAAAATGGGGAGTCTGGCATTGTGGTGTGGTGGTTAGGTCGCCGCCTGCAACACGGCATCCCAAATGGGCCCCAGTTGGAGTCCTGGCTGCTCCACTTCTGATTCGGCTCCCTGCTAGTGCACCTGGGACAGCAGCAGAAGATGGCCCAAGACCTTGTGCACCTGCACCCATGGGGAGCAAATAGAGCAAATGCTAACTGTTCAGGTGGAAGGTAGGGAGTTGGTTGCTTCATTGTTCTTTCAGCTGTTCTGCCTGTATGATAATTTTTGTAATAGTTGGGGGATCAAAAAGAATTCTACAAAATAAAGAAAGGAGGATGGGGGAGGAAGGAAAGGCCACTGCACTGACTGGTATAAATTGTAAATTTGGGCACCTACGGATGTAACTTCCAGGCTTGTCTTGGCCCATGATGCCTGGCTCTTATTGCTGGCTGTAGCTACGCATGTCTGCAGACTGTGCATTTCTGTTGTGTTTGCTTCTGCTGGAGAAGACGGAAGCAGGGTAGGGGAGGCGCTGATCTGAAGCGAAAGAAGCCATGCCCTGGCATCCAGGAGACTCCCACTACTCAGCAACTTGGTGACTTTCCCCAGACCACCTGAAACCTGCAAGATGAGAGCCTTGGAGAGAGCCAGTACTTCTTCACCAGAATCTAACAAGCTCTTTGGCTGAAGTGGGGATTAGGGCCTTCAGCCTGGATTCCTTGTTCCTTAGGGACCCTGCTAGCATCTCTGGGAAAACTCTGTGGCTCTGAAATAGGCAGTTAAAAAATCACTGAACCATGTGAATGATATGATATGTAAATTTCTTTTCTACTTGAAAGGCAAAAAGACAGGAGAGAAGGGGAGAGAGAGAGAGAGAGAGAGAGAGAGATCGAGAGATCTCCAGTTCTACCAGTTCACTCTCCAAATGCCTGTAACAGTTGGGACTGTGCCAGGCCAAAGCCAAGAGATGGAAATTTAGTCCAGGTCTCTCATGTGAGTGGCAGGGACCTAAGCTTACTCGCTGCACCAATCACCCCTACGTGATGATTTTTGACTCAAAAAGTGTATAACCAAATTCTGTCTTTTCTGTGTTACAACTTACCCATATGCTCTTTCTTCCTAAGACTGCCTCCCTTATGTTTGCTCTGAATGTGCCCAAAGGAACCCTTTTTGTTGTATATAAATCATCTCACAAGTGTCTGCTTGTTCTAGGCTTCCATGTTCTCAGTTGCACAGGCTTCGTGAACTTGACCCTGTGCCTCAGGTTTCCACCTTCTGTACAGATCCTTTCTGAGTTGGTTATACTGTGAGGTCACTTTTTTCAAAAAAATAAGTTTTGCTTTGCTCTTCAATACTGGGACCACTTACGTCTGTCGAGTTGAATGGTCTACTTCAGAAACACTGACGTGTCTCCTCAAAACCTCTTATAAAAGTATTCTTCCATGACAAAATCTTTAACCTAACAAATAATGCTACAAACGTCCATGCACCCACAATCCACCTTTAACAAGTCTTCACATTTTACTTCATTTGTTCCAGATCTCTTTCTTTACAGAAGCTAAATGATACAAATTATTTAGCAATGTGCTTTTTTCTCCTTAACATTTAATTAGAGTTGACACATGTGGTTCTATTTCTTTGTTTCTTTTTAGCACCCAGTATTTCATACTGTAAACATCCCAGTTTCAATAAAATCTATTCTTTTGATGGACATTTTGATTTGTATCCATTTTCCTCTTTTACAAGCAGGAAAATCTTGGATGTTCTCATCATTTATAGGTAATCTGGTTTTTTCCCCCTCTGGCTATTTAAAAATATTTTTGCCTTCATTCTTGATTTTATGTGGTTCTATTAGAATGTTCACAAATAGGGAGTTTATTTATTTATCTTATGTGTCTCTTTTATATACTTTTGACCTGAGGACTTATGTCTTTTTTAAATTCTAGAAAATACCCTGCAATTTTCCCTCTAATCTTCGTCTTTAGCTCCCTCTATTCTCTTCAATAGACCACGTATTGGTGTCTCTCAGGCTATCATTCTCTAAATTCTTCTGTAATATATAAAGAGATCTTTCTTTATGTGTTGCTTTCTAGCTGAATCGAGCTTGCTACTCTAAGTGAATTGATCGCGATTCTCTCTTGGGGCAGGCATTTAGCCTGACAAGATACCTGCGTCCCATATCCAAGTACCTGGGTCCAATGCCTGGCTGTGGCTCCTGACTCCAGCATCCTGTGAAATGGACCCTGGGAGGCAGTGGTGATTTCACAAGTGGTTGGGTTTCTGTCACTCACATGGGAGAACTGGATTGCATTCCCAGCTCCCCAATATGGTCTGGTTGGGTCTGGCCCTGCCCAAGGCCATTAGGGGTGTTTGAGGAGTGGGCTGGTAGATAGGAGTACTTTGTCTCTCTCTACCTCTCAAAACGAAACTTCAAAACTCTTTCAATTAACCAATTCCAATCTAATATTTATTTTTTAAATGAGTGATTTTAAAAAATTTCTAGCGTAACTTTCATTTTCAAGACTTTTAATTAGTTGTTTTTCATATTCATACACCATTGCTTTCATGGAGGTCTTCCATCCGCTGGTTCACTCCCCAACTGGCCGCAATGGCCGGAGCTGCGCTGATCTGAAGCCAGGAGCCAGGAGCCAGGAGCCAGGAGCCAGGAGCTTCTTCTACGTCTCCCACGCAGATGCAGGGGCCCAAGAATTTGGGCCATCTTCTATTGCTTTCCCAGGCCACAGAAGACAACTGGATCAGAAGTGGAGCAGCTGGGTCTCGAACTGGTGCCCATATGGGATGCTGGTGCTTCAGGCCAGGGCGTTAGCCTGCTGTGCCACAGCGCTGGCTCATCATACTTTTTAAAAGTTTTTTGTTGCCTTGTTTATTACTTTAATTTTACCTTGGACAAATTCATCTTTACCCTGATTTTCTGGGTAAACTTCATAGTATTACTTCTTCATTTGCAGAGTCACTCTGCTCACTGAGAGTTGGAAAGTCATCTTCACACTTCAGCTCCCACAAGGCTTATCCCTACGAGATTTATAGTTAACATCCACCAGGCCCCTGAGGGTCTCTAAATCGGAGCCAGGTTTTATACTGGCAATGTGGGCTTCCTTTTCTATTGCCAGTCCAGTCTCTACGTGTGGTTAGCTTGGCTTCCCTACTTGTCAGAGGCAGCTGTCTTTGTCCCCTTATCTCCTCACGCTGTAGCCTCTGGCAGCAGGGGCAGCAGCTTCCTCTTCCTGGTATTGTTAGCAGGGGAGCCCTGCCCAGACTGGGCACTGCTCCAGTCTCCATGAGTGGTTCGCTTCTGTGTCTCTTACCCACAGGAGGTGAGCTCCTACCACACTCTGCCTGCTGTGGGGCTGGTGTATGGCACATCACCCAGACTACATAGGTGGAGTTATTTATCTTGTTTTTGGGCTTGTGACTATTTTTAAATGATCTCTTAACATTTATTATTTTTTTTTTAATTTTTTTTTTTTTGACAGGCAGAGTGGACAGTGAGAGAGAGAGACAGAGAGAAAGGTCTTCCTTTTGCCGTTGGTTCACCCTCCAATGGCCGCCGCGGTAGCGCGCTGCGGCCGGCGCACCGCGCTGTTCCGGTGGCAGGAGCCAGGTGCTTCTCCTGGTCTCCCATGGGGTGCAGGGCCCAAGGACTTGGGCCATCCTCCACTGCACTCCCTGGCCACAGCAGAGAGCTGGCCTGGAAGAGGGGCAACCGGGACAGGATCGGTGCCCTGACCGGGACTAGAACCCGGTGTGCCGGCGCCGCAAGGCGGAGGATTAGCCTGTTGAGCCGCGGCGCCGGCCTCTTAACATTTATGTATCAGTGGTTTGTGTGTGTGGAGCAGAGAGAGAGTGTCTTATGTATAACTTTACACTACTGTGATGAGAACTCATCCATAGAACCTTAAAGCTTTTAATGTTTTTCTTTTTTCAAAAAAGATCCACTTTACTTATTTGACAGGCAGAGTGACAGAGAGAAAGGGAGGGACAGAGAGAGAAAGAAATCTTCCATCCGCTGGTTCACTCCCTGAATGGCTGCAATGGGGCTGGGCCAGGCCAAAACCAGTAGTTGAACTCCATCCAGCTCTCCCACATGGTTGACAGGGCCCAAGTACTTGGGCCATCTTCTTGTGCCTTCCCAGGTACTTTAGCAGGGAGCTGGATCAGAAGTGGAACAGTTGGGACTTGAACCAGTGCTGTGGTATAGGATGCCAGCATTGCAAGCAACAGTTTAACATAGTGACTACAATGCTGGCCCCTGCTTTTTTCCATTAAGTTTTTTTTTTTTTTTAAAGATTTGTTTATTTATTTATTTGAGAGGAAGAGTTACAGACAGAGAGAGGGAGAGACAGAGAAAAGAGGTCTTCTATCTGCTAGTTCACTCCCCAAATGGCCACAACGGCCAGAGCTGAGCTGATCTGATGCCAGGAGCTGTTTCTTCCAGGTCTCCCATGTGGGTGCAGGGGCCCAAGCACTTGGGCCATCTTCCACTGCTTTCCCAGGCCATAAGCAGAGAGCTGGGTCAGAAGAGGAGCAGCTGGGACAGGAACTGGTGCCATATAGGATGCTGGCGCTGCAGGCGGAGGCTTAACCTACTACGCCACAGTGCCAGCCCCTCCATTAAGTTTTTGAGGTCAATTTCCTTAAATATCAGAGTTTGTTCACTTAATAAGTAATTACTATGTGCCAACTATATGCAGGTACACTACAGCAGTGTTATTTCCCAAAGATAATTGTGTTAATGTATATTAATTATTAATAATTATATACTAGTATAATATATTTACATATTTATGATAGTGTAACATTTCTTATGTATTTTATAACATTACACATTATTAATTATAGTATTAATAACTGTATAAATTACATAGTTATAATTATGTAATATATAGTATTTCATACAAACTATTTTTATACCACGATAATGACAATCTGCACAGATGGGGTGCCAAAGGCGACCTTCCTGCTTTAGTCAGTAGAATAGGGTTGGGGCAGGCATTTGGACCAGCAGTTAAGGGGCCTGCATCCTGCATGGAGTGGCTGTGTTCGACTCCTGCCTCTGGATCCTGCTAACACGGACCCTAGGAGGCAGCGGTGATGGCCCAAGTCATTGACTTTCCTGCCATATATGTGGGAGATCTGGATTGAGTTTCTGGCTCCTGGATTTGGCCTTGGCCCAGCCTTAGCCATCACAGGCATTTGGGAAGTAAACCAGTGGATGGCAGCTGTCTCTCTGACTCTCAGAAAAGAAGAAGAAGAAAAAAAAAGCAACAAAGAAACGCAGGATGGGGCAGAAAGAAGTGATGTTGTGTGACTAGTTTTAAAAGCCAACATGACTTCCGCCTGGTGCTCCAGCCTGTGAGGCTGGATCCCAGAACCCAGCTATACCACCATGTGAGGAGGCCCGGGCCACAGGAGAGCTCACAGTGTCCTGGCCAGAAGTCCCATGATGCCTCAGGCACCAACCAACACCGAGCGTGTGAGTAAAGGGGACTTCAAGAGATCCCAGCCTTTTGAGTTTTTCCAACTAAGGCCCCAAGCACTGCGAAGCACAGACAATGCATGCTGGGCCCTATCTGAATTCCTGGTGCTCAGAAATGACTATAACGAGACGAGGAGTAACTGCTGTAATCTACCACATTGCGGGACAATTTATTACACAGCAGTAGATAGCTACGTGCACAGGGAAGGTCATTTGGGATAGCCTAGTAAATAAGACAAGATGCTCTTGTCCTCATGAAACCTGCAATTAATGCAGAAGACAGAAGGAACGAATAAGTAATAGGAGGTGTGATGAGTGTCGGGGGAGCAGATCCAGTACTCGTTAAGTATGTAGCAGGGAAATCTAAGCCAGTTTGGCAACTGAGGGGTGATCCAAGTTCTTGTTATGAAATGGTCACTATCTCCCACAAGTCCTTTTTCCTAGCACAATGCCTGGCCGTGGTGGCTGTTCAGCAATATTGCATAACCACTGTGGTTTGTTAAAATTAGTTTCCTTGTCACAGTCTTCTTTTTGTATCCTCCATGTACTGAAAGATGAAATTTTCACAAATACAGCTCAAGAAATTCTATAAACCTTCATTTAGCCTTTGACCCAAATGGAAGGTTAACTATTGTAGTTCACCGGTTACTCTCTGCATGCTGCATTCACGGGTGTGGATAATATGCCCTGGTGGGAAAGAATGATGCTCTAGTGCTGTAGGACCTATGAAAAGGGAGAGATAGTGAAATGTTCTTCCTAAAAATACTTAAGAGCGATCCAGTATCAGTACACTGAAAGGTACTTTGTGAGATGCATACATTATGGTCCTCAGGTGGACTCAGAGGTTGCTGCCCTATTGGAACTGCCTCAGAGGCCTTTTCCATGGCATCAGTGGAGAACCTCAGTTGGTCCCCAGTGCTGTCATGGGGTCTGTACAGCTGTAGGCAGCAGATGCTCTGCTTAGAGAGCCCAGGTAAAACAGAGGGCGCTCAGTCAGATTTGAGTGTCAGTAAACAAGTTTTACAGTATAAGTGTATTAGGATGGTATTGTCTATCTGAAAGTCAGGTTTAGCTAGGCAGTCTGTATTTTATCTGCTAAAGTTGGCAACTCCAATACTAATTAGTCTGTAGAAGATGGAATAATTAGAAAAGAAAATACAAGACCAACTGTGTGAGGGCGCGGGGGGGGGGGGGGAGACTAGCGTCAGCTCTGGTTTGGTAAGTGGCAGGTGATGGCAGGGACTCAGAGAATCATCATCTCTGCTGCTGGGACTTAAAAATGTCCTTTTCTCCCCATTTCCCAGTAAAGTGAAGAATCACTTTCACTGTGCCCAGGAATTCATGTTATCAAATGGAGTTGTTAGCTCCGCCTCCTTGCTTTATCGACTCGCTGAACGACTGGAAGAATCCACCCTTACCTCACTCTCATTGCAGCAGAACACACTGGAGAGGGTGTAGAAGCGGGGGTCCAGGTCAGCCAGGGCAGGGGCTGGGTTGAACAGTGTTTTCACTGTGGAAGAATGGAAGAGGGATTCAGTGGTTGTTGCTCCTAATATTCATTAGGGAGAAATCTCCAAGGTCCGTCATTTTTGCTGTAATTATTTAGTTACAGATGTAGAGAATTCTAAAGTCTCAACTTCCATGATAGCCTAGTACCAACTCCATCTTATTTTAATTTCTTTACATTTCACTTTACTACATTTCAGCTTCAAGGGCAAGCATCAATATTTACAATCAACCTGATTGCATAGCGAAGGTGGGGACTACAAGAACATTAAAGAAAATAAAAACACTGTGGCACGAAAGGACACCGTGAGTGTGGCTAAGCTGGTGAACACTTCTGGGTTCACTCTAAGTGCTTACTTGCAAGCCCAGCTCATAAATCCATTTTCTAATGAAGAAATAAGATGATAGAAAAAAAAACCAAAAACAGTTCAAAATTTTCCTGGTAAGAAGGAGAAGTAAGGGGCAGGTGTTGTGCCACAGTGGGCTAAGCTACTACCCAGGATGCCTGTAGCCCATATTAGAGTGGCTGGTTTGAATCATTGCTACTTTGCACTTCTTCGTCTTCTTTTTTTTTTTTTTAAGATTTTATTTATTTATTTGATAGATAGAGTTACAGAGAGAGGCAGAGGCAGAGAGAGGGAGAGGTCTTCCATCTGCTGGTTCACTCCCCAGATGGCCTCAATGGCTTCAGCTGAGCCAATCTGAAGTCAGGAGCCAGGAGTTTCTTCTGGGTCTTCCATGTGGGTGCAGGGGCCCAAGCACTTGGGTCATCCTCCACTGCCTTCCCAGGCCATAGCACAAAGCTGGATTGGAATAGGAGCAGCCAGGACACAAACCGGCACCCATATGGGATTCTGGTGAAGCAGGCAAAGGCTTAGTTCACTATGCCACAGCATGGGCCCCTACTCTGCACTTCTGATCCAGCATCCTGCTAATGCACTGGGGAGATAGTGAATGATGGTTTAAGCGCTTGGGTTCTTGACACTCATGTGGTAAACCCAGTAGGAGTTCCTGCTTCCTGTCTTCACTTGGCCCATACCTGGCTGTTGCAGGCATTTGGGGGAGTGAACCAGCAGATGGAAGATAACTCTCTCTATCTATCCTTCTCTTTGTCACTCTGCCTTTTTTTTTTTTTTTAAATTAAGACTTATTTATTTGAAAGGTAGAATTACAGAGAGGCAGAGGCAGAGAGAGAGATGTTCACTCCCCCAATGGCAGCAACAGCTGGAGCTGGGCCAATCCGAAGCCAGGAGCCAGGAGCTTTTTGCGGGTCTCCATGGGGGTACAGAGGCCCAAGGACTTGGGCTATCTTCCACTGCTTTTCCAGGCCACAGCAGAGAGCTGGATCAGAAGTGGAGCAGCCGGGACTTGAACCAGCACCCATATGGGATGTCGGCACTGCAGGCAGTGACCTTATCTGCTATGCCACAGCGCCAGCCCTGTCACTCTGCTTTTCAAATAAATCAATATATTTTAAAAAAATAAGGAGAAAGCTCATGTGCATGTGCCTCTCAAATATATTTGCTTATGTAAACAAACAATAATTGCTTATGCAAACAAACAATAATTGCTTATGTAAACAAACACTCTTACACAAAAGCTTATATTCCTGGCTTCTGTGAACAATCTTGGAATATTGAAAAAAAAAAAGATTGACAGAGGAGGAGAAATTCAGTCAGAGGCTGCATGTTAGCATGGGCTAGCAGGCTGCGAGAGAAGGACAGGCAGAGCAAAACTGGGGAACCAGGGATGCCACAGCCACTGTGGAGTCAGGAGGCGTGAGCTTCTCGGAGGAGGAAAGTGAGGCTCGTGTGTAAGGTCGTCCCTGGGGACATGGGTCCTCTGGCTTTAACGTCAGGGTTTGGTCCTCTCTGAAAGACTAGCTGCTCTAGGCCAGGCCTCTGTTCATGGCAAAACACGCCTCTAATCCCAGCCCTAATATCTTAAACAGACTTTGGTGTGTAAATATGTAAGTAAATATATATGTACATTAAAGTCTTAGAAATCACTGTACGGGAAGTTCTCTGTCAAAACAGAGATCCACTAGAGGACTCAACTAGACAGATTCGTCTGCTTTTCCTCAACCCAGGCCCACCGACTTATGTGTTACATCCCTCTTAACCACAGACCTGTAAAGTCCTGTAGCTGCAGTTCTCAGAGACTCAGAAAGAACAGTGGCTCACAGACTGGCTGCACATTGCATTGCTAGGAGAGCTTGTTAAAATGCATGATTTCTGGCCACACCTCAAACCCAAGGAATCCGAACCTGGCGGGGAGGGGCTAAGGTCAGGGAATCCGCACACTCACAAGTTCTCCTGGAGCTCTCACAATTCCAGCCTGGCGCTGATCCACTCTCCATTCTCGGGAGATGCTGACCAGCATGTGGTGAGTGGAAGCCACCCACCACTTTGGCCTGGGGAGGCTCCCTAATCTACTTCCATAGCTTCCTTGGGCTTAAGATTGCGGTTCAGTCAGTGGGTCTTGTCCAGTAGAGGCTATCACTCTCCCCACATTTTTGCAATGTTAGAATCCATGATGTCCACTCACAGAAAGTCAATGGAATAGTTTTGGCTGCTTAGACTTTTTGTGCAGGGCCACTGTGCAGCTTGAATTGGAAAGTGGACATGAAAGCCCTGTGCAAAATCCGAAGTGTTACTTGAACATAACGGATTATTACTGCCATTACGCTGTCCTTTATACACAGCCCACCACACCCGCCTGTCCACCCTTCCTTTCTGCTTTCTGTTGGAGTTCGTTGCCAGGCAACCGTCTCTGTCTCATTGGTTGTCCCACTTCTGCAGGGTCTTGGATAAGGTCCTCATTGCCCAGCATTTTAACACACCCACCTTGGAGGTTTTTAGAATATACTGTTCCCTGTTTTCCCAAAGTATTCAACTGAAACACCTTGGCTCATCTAGAGTGGGATGGCAGGGTAGAACCATTCTCACAAAAGTTCCTTTTCCTTTCTTTCTTTCTTTTTTCTTTTTTAATCAAAAGATCCCTGATCTAGCAATTTCTTTTCTAAACCTATCCTACAGAAATCTACCAGCACGCAGAGATGATGTTTGTGCAGTTCCGTTTCTAACAGAAAAAAACAAAGCGAAACCAACACATCAGAGGAGACTGGCTAAAAAAAAATTGTCTAAAGACATCTGATACAACACTGTGCAGCTGTTAAAAGGAAAGAAGTGGGGCTGGCACTGTGGTGCAGGGGTTAACCTGCTGCTTGGGATGCCGGCATCCCAGATCTGAGCGCCAGCTGAGCTCTAGCTACTTGGCTTCCAATCCAGCTTCCTGCAAATGCTCTTGGGAAGCACCCCCACCACCCACATGGGAAACCTGGAACAGTAGAGTTCCAGGCTACTGGCTTTGGCTTGATCCAGCTCCGGCTATTGCATCTGGGGAGTGAATCTGTGGATGGAAGATCTTGATCTCTCTCTCTTGCTCTGCTCTTTAAGTAGATGAAAATAAAGAAATAAACATAAAAGTATGAAGTCTATCTCTGTTTTGTGAGAAAGGCTTTTATAATTTATAAGTGAAAAAGGTAGTTCACTATCCTCACCCCTTTTTAACAAAATAAAGAAAGCAAATTGGGACCAGTGCTATAGCGTAGCAGCTAAAGCTGCAGTCTACAGCGCTGGCATCCCAAATGGGCGCCAGTTTGAGCCCTGGCTACTCCTCTTCCGATTCAGCTCTCTGCTATGGCCTGGAAAGCAGTGCAAGATGGTCCAAGTCCTTGGGCCCCTGCACCTTCATGGGGGACCCAGAAGAAGCTCCTGGCTCTGGATTGGCTCAGCTCTGGCCGTTGTGGCCATCTGGGGAGTGAACCAGTAGTTGGAAGACCTCTCTCTCTCTCTGCCTCTTCTTCTCTCACTGTGTAACTCTTTCAAGTAAATAAATAAATCTTAAAAAAAAAAAAAAGCACAACTATATAGGCATTTATTATTTACTCATAGAGAAGAGAAAAAAGTCCGAGAGATGTTTCATTAGACTAACAAGTGATTAGCTATAAAGGGTTGATGGGAATAAACCTAGCTACAGATTAAGTGCTGGCCATCATGCAAAGACATCATTCTTAAAACATACAGAGTATGTCACATTAAAAACACAGGTGGGGCCGGCGCCGCGGCTCAACAGGCTAATCCTCTGCCTTGCGGCGCCGGCACACTGGGTTCTAGTCCCAGTCGGGGCTCTGGATTCTATCCCGGTTGCCCCTCTTCCAGGCCAGCTCTCTGCTGTGGCCAGGGAGTGCAGTGGAGGATGGCCCAAGTCCTTGGGCCCTGCACCCCATGGGAGGCCAGGAGAAGCACCTGGCTCTTGCCCTCGGATCAGCGCGGTGCACCGGTTGCAGTGCGCTGGCCGCGGCAGCCATTGGAGGGTGAACCAACGGCAAAGGAAGACCTTTCTCTCTGTCTCTCTCTCTCTCACTGTCCACTCTGCCTGTCCAAAAAAAAAAAAAAAAAAAAAGTTTAAATTGCAATACTTTCACTTTGGTAAAGACAGGAAGAGAGAGTTTTAAGACAGTATATTCAAAGACGGAGGATCTTTTCCTCTGTATTTTAATAACTGATAAAGTAACCTAGTTAATTTAAGTTTCTTATGAGCCATAAAGATAAGGGATCCAGGCCATAAGCCTGCAGGCAGTGAGCACGCAGAGGGCTTTACCATTTCTCCCAGAGGTGGCATAATTCTGGTCGGCACCAGGCCACCTTGTGGGCACAGGGTAAGGCACTCAGCACTCAGCAAATCATTTACTTTGGTCTCCCTGCTTTGTGATCAGTCCATGGTGACGTAAGAGGCACGTGAGAGCTCTTGGACCAGTTCTCTTGCTTTACAGAAGAAATGGAGCCCATAGCAAGGAACTGACGGACGTGACCAAGGTAAGTGATTGATTCTGGATTCAAAGCCAAACCTCATGATTCCCAAACTGGAGCTATCCTTTCCTTCCATTATCACTCTTCTCTCATGCGAGAATGAAGATGTTGTGAGCACACACACACGCACACACACACATTCACACACACACGCTGATTGTGGTATGGAACCTAAGCTATATCTGCCCAGTACCAACCAGATAAGGACCAGCTGACTTGAACAGAGAAAGCTGCCTGGCTGTAGGGGTTCTGGACAGAGAAATGTGTGTGTGCGTGAGTGTGCACATGTGTGTGTGTAGGTAACATCACGGAAAATATTCCAGACCCTCTTTTTCTCCAAGCACTGAAAACACTCAAAGCGTGGGCCGCATGTTGGACAGGGTTAAAACGGATGGGTTTTACTTTTCTAGAGACACTTCTTTTTTTAAAGTGTGGTCTGGGAGACAGAATGTGGGTCCTGGAGTCTGAAATCCTGGCTTCCACACTTCTTCAAAGTGCGATGTTGGCTGAGCAAATTAGTTAACAGCTCTCTGAGTCTCTGTCTCCTGACCTTCAATCTGAGACAACAATGCCTGCTACATCTTTGTCACGAGACTTTTCTGAGAATGAAATGGACAGGAAATACTTTCTATAAGCTGTAAGGTACATATAAATGCAAGGCATTACTACTCATAATATTACCATACAAGAAAATCCTGCAGCATTATTACTAAGGCACACTGGCTCTTAGTTAACAGTGTCAAGGAGAAGAGGGGACCCGTGGCCCCATCACTCCCTTCCAGGAGGACCCCAAGTCCTCCAGTTCAGCGGGAAGAGCTGTGCAGCAGATGATAGAGGAAGTGTTTCCAAACCCCACCCAAATGACAGCAGAGCCTGGGCTGCCCGCCTCTCCGGATTCCTCCAGCCACACCTGTGGATGGGTAGCTCCTCAACTGTGGTTGCTGAACCTTTCTCTCCTCTACCAGGTGGGCAGAGAACAGGAAACTAGACTAAGAGGAAGCAGTGATTCCTGAGAAGCAAGGGACAATGGTGAAAAAGAGAAGTGACATGAGAATGTGCTTTGATCCGTACAAAGAAAGACGGGAGCAGGAGCGGCACGCTGCGTTCACGTCACCTAGCTGAGATGAGCGTGGTGCAGACACTGCTTACTACAGGCATCAGGCTCTCTGTGACACTCTGAGAAAATGGAACTGCATGGGGTTTGGCTTACAATTCTTTCTGACAGCTTCGAGTCCATTAAAAATACATTAAATGTCAGTGAGAATTTGCCATAGCATGTTGTTTTGCCAAGAGGGAAATTTGTGAAATCAGGACATACATTTTAAAATTCTCCATGAAATCATTTCAGCGACTTACACTGCATTTATGGCTATGGAGAACGCTATGCATGCTGGGAGAAATCACTTCTGTAAACACACACACCCCACAGTTCCTTTTCTTCTTTTTCAGTTTTGTATCTTGATGAGAAAGTTTTATCTGGAAAAGTCAAGGTGGTTCTCTCTCTATTCTCTTCTTCACATAATTCACAAAGCTACTGCCACACTATCAAAAAGAAGCCATTGTCTCAAGAGTGGCTACTTTATTTTCATTTTTGTGACCAAATGGTGCTAGATCAGGATATTATTCTGATTTTAATTTAGAGAGAAGTGGATGAGAGGGAAGAAAATTAGGATTTTCTGAAGTGTACCGTATCATGCTTGGCATCATTCCATTCTTAGAACAACTCCCTACGTCTGAATTTTGCAGACAAAGTGCACAGAAATCAGATACTTATGCTAAGCCTACCAAACTACCAAGGGACAGGAATGGGATTCCCGCTCAGCAGATGCTTTCCCAACTAGTCAATGGTGAAAAAGAAGCAAATAGAAACTCTCTGGATTTTAAAAATCTGTTTATCTGTAACTTGGTGGGAGTGCGAGATGGGGCGTGGGCGGGAGAACAGATGCATCAAGATTAGCCATGGGTTGAACAATTGTTGAAGTGGGTGATGGCTTTAATTATACAACCCTGTTTGCTTTTGTTGGTTCGAAAATTTCCAAAATCAAAGGTCAAACAAAAGAGCTGTTCAATGGACACAGACAACATAGAATGTATGACACATCAGTAATCTCTTGTTGTTCATTGAAAAGATGGTCAAGTTTTACAAAAAGGAGAAAGAACTGATATCTCAGACTCATTTACAAAAAGGAAGTGGTCAGGGATCACACGGGACACGCAGCTGGACCCCTGCCTTTCAGGGAACACACTCCTCCACCGCCGAGAGGGATTCATGGACCGCGGGCTGCTTTAGAGAGTCGAATTACCACCGGTATAATCTCTGCTAAGTAGACTGGAGATTAATATTGAAGGATGTCGGAAATGCTACTTGAGTTATTTTTACTCTATTTGTAAGTTTTTCTAACATTATCAAGAACTACAAGAAGACAGAGAATCTCACAGATGGAGGAAAGAATATTTTACCACAGAAAAAGTATTGCTTTGCTTAACTTAAAAGGTTAACTTTAATTAAGACAGCGATAAAAGCTTTTACGGAAAGAATGACAAATATGTAAAATTACCGCCACTGCTGCGGGCCATTGTCAGGGCTTCCAAAGAAGTAGCTGGAGTTATTTCTAGCTGGCAGATCATCACTTTGGCTCTGCTAATGACATTGGCTGCTTCCCTCAGGTCTTCAGTATTCAAAAGTAAATTTGCTCCAGCCACTATGACGATGATATTCTGGCCTATAAAGAAATTCTGCATATTTTTATTAAAGCCATACAAAGCCAAGAAATGATATTTTGTAATGTTATAATCATTCTGATAAAGTCACTATACAAAATGAGTATTAATTTTAATATTTCTAGGCCATTCAGGTTAGATTTTGTGTTCCAAATACACCTTTTTCAATATCTTTGTAAGATTTATATTATTGGGATCATTGTGAGCGATATCATAAAAGGTTTCTCCTATCAGTTTTGTTATACACAGAGAATATTAGTTCAGAAATGATACACAGTACACTTTAAAATTTTCTTTTACAGGGAATAGGTACTGTGTATATGGTACAGATTCTGAATTCTAAACGACAGATGCCTTGTAGATGAGTATAAATAGGAGTGCATTTGTAGGATGCTCGAAACTAATGCTCTGTCGTTTGCAAGCAGTTCATGAGTATATCCTATGGTTTTCTAAAAGTGATTCTGTCAATTAAAATACACTTTATAATATGTAACAGATGGAAAATTGTATCAGACAGAGAGGGATGTGTGGCCTATCCTGTACTGGATCAAACAGAGAGAAACAGGATGAAGGAATCTGATATATTCTCATCACATGGACCCACGCTCTACAATCCCACCTACCTAGGGGAGAGGCATGTTCTATCTGCTACTTTTGCTAAAAACTTTAATATTTATTTTTGTTAATCTGAAAGGGGGGAGGGAAGAGGGGAGAGGGAAGAGGGGAACAGGGAGAGAGAAAGAGAGTTTTCCCTGTCCCCATCTGCTGGTTCATTCCCCAAATGCCTGCAGTAGCATGGCTAAGTCCCACCAGCAAGAGCCAGGAATTCAGTTGCACTCTTCCACATGGGTGGCGGCAACCCAACTATTTGTGCTATCAGCTGCTGCCTCCTGGGGTATAAATTAGCAGGAGTTGGGAGCAGAGTCTGGAACTTGGACCCAGACAGTTTGATATGGGATGTAGACATCCCAAGTGGCATGTCAAGCACTGTGCTAAATGCCTGCCCTATGACAGGTGAACTCTCAAGAACTATGCTGCTTTGGGGCTGGTGCTGTGGTGTAGTGGGCTGGGCCTCCTTCTGTGAAGCCAGAATATCATGTGGGCACTGGTTCAAGTCCAGGCTGCTCCACTTCCTATCCAGCTTTCTGCTATGGCCTGGGAGAGCAGTGGACGGTGGCCCAGGTGCTTGGGCCTCTGTGGCTATGTCTGGAGACTCAGAGGAAGCTTCTGTTTCCTGGCTTTGGATTGGCTCAGCTCTGGCTGTTGCAGCCATCTGGGAAGTGAACCAGCAGGTGGAAGACCTTTCTCTCTGTCTCTCCTCTCTGTCTTTAACTCTACCTCTCAGATAAACAGAATATTAAAAAAAAGAAAAGAACTGTGCTGCTCAATATGTTTGCCATGGGCACAAGCCATATATGAGTACTGAACACTTGAAACATGGCTTGTCCAAACTGAGATGTGCTTTGGAGTATAAAACGCCAGTGGAGGGGCCAGAGCTGTGGCACAGCAGGTAAAGCTGCCACCTGCAGTGCTGGCATCTCATATGGGTGCTGGTTCTGGTCCCAGATGCTCCACTTCCAATCCAGTTCCCTGCTAATGCACCTGGGAAGTCAGTGGAAGACGGCCCAAGTTTCTGGGCCCCTGCCATCCAATTTGGAGACCCAGAAGAAGCTCCTGGCTCCTGGCTTTGGCCTGGCCCAGCCCTGGCTATTGTGGCCATTTGGGGAATGAACCAGCAGATGGAAGACCTTCCTCTCTTTCTCTCTCTCTCTCTCTCCCCCTGTCCTTTCTCTCCCTCTCTGTAACTCTGCTTTTCAAAAAAAATAATAAACCTGTAAAAATTAAAAAATAAAATTCCAGTGGATTCAAAGATAGGACAAAGAAAAAATGTTAAATATCTCTCAATTTTAAAAACCATAAGTAAATTTTTTATTACAAGTTGAAATAATATTTTGGATATACTGAACTAAATATATTGTGAAAATAGCATTTACCCATTTCTTTGTATTTTTAAAATGTGGTTCCTGGACGATTTAGAATTCTGCGTTTTATTTCCACTGGACAGCACTGATCGAGGAATGAGTTACGGCAGACATTTTTATGCCCCAAGCTGCTTGTGCTGATCCTGTATAGACATCTCCTAAAACTACCTCTGAACACCAAATGCTAGCCGATCATCTTACCACAGACCTGTTTGTTGGCCACGAGGAGGACTTCGTAAGTAGGGATAGTTCAACAGAAACCCAACCCCAGGCCTGGAAAAATTCAAAATACCCACGCACTGAAGGACAGCATCGCCTTCTTTTTCTCCCTCAGTGACCTCGCTCTCTTGTTGGGGTCAACCGTAGCGTCTATGTGGCTGACATCCAAGTCTGCCTCGCTGGCCTGGCCTTGGATGCTGAGCAAGAAGCCCGGGACTACGGACGTCTGGTGGCCAGTGTCACACGGCGGGGTCATTCATGCTGCAGACGTGACTCGTCAGAGCTCATCATTGTGCCTTGCACACTCACTCCTGCATTACTTCTTCATGTCAAGGAGCTGACTGCCTCCTCTCTGTGTCTGCCTTAGTGCTTCTGCCACAAGCCATATTCTGAAGGCCATTACCATCCGCTACAACTCAGGCAGAGTCTGCCACAATACACACTAAACACATAATGTTAAATTAATCCTTGAATGGAAAATGCAGATTTTGTCTCACAGATAAGGAAGAAAGAGAACTTGAAGATACCCTTGGAATAAAATAAGAGGCTTAAGACAAGGAGTGAGCTACTGTTGACAGCAATAATTACTTAGAATATAGCTTAACGTAATGAACACAGACTTTCTATTGTTAGAATGAAAACATTTATCTACTGCTTTTAAGTGGAACTTTTTTTTAATCATTGCAACTTTAGAATCATTAAAGTCTAGATAAAAATACCATATCTTTTATGTGAAATGAACTTACAAAATTTCATTACAGTAGTCACCCATCATCCATGGATTTGCTTCCTGTGGTTTTAGCTACCTGTGGTCAACTGTGCTCCAAAAACATTACATGGAAAATTCCAGAAATAATGCATAAGTTTTAAATTATGCACATTCTGAGTGGCATGATGAAATCTTGCACCATCCTGGTTCATCTAACCCAGAACATGAATCATCCCTTTGTCCAGCCATATCCACACTGTAGACCCCATGCTTACCCACCCATTAGTCACTTGGCTGTCTTGGCTTTACCAGATTGACTGCTGGGATAATGCAGTGCTTGTGCTCATGTAACCGTTATGTAGTAATCTAATGCTATGTCGCAGTGCCTCTGTGGTTCACCTTACTTCATCTCACTATGTAGGTCCTGTATCATCTCACAGCGTGAGCAGAAGGGTGAGTACAGTACAGGATACTGAGAGACAGAGAGAACAAGAGAGACGCTATATCAACATAACTTTTATATAGTATGTTGTTATAATTGCTCTATTGTATTCTTATTGTTGTTAATCTTGTACTGTGCCTAATTTGTAAATTAAACTTCATCATAGGTATGCATATATAAGAAAAAACATAGGACAGATAGAGCTCCATACTATCTGTGATTTTAGATAGTTTTGGGAGGTTTTGGAACCTTCCCCTGAGGATAACGGGGAATTATTGTATAAATAAAAGATATGTTGTGATAAATCCTCATTTAACACAATGCACACAGTGCCAAGGTTCTGTCCTAGGTACCTCCAGAAGGGGTTACTCCTTCTGAACATTAATTCTGATTTAAAAAAAATCCTATGTAGGTGTTTTCATACTTAAAGATTTGGCAGAAATTATGAAAACTTGACAGTTGTTATTGTTTTTAAAGGTAAATGTTTCAATTACAGCAAAGCTTGGTGGTAGACTTAGCTTTATGTATAGACTTTTGAGATCTGATTGCTGTTTAAAGAGCTGACAAACTGAACACTAGGGATAAATTCTAAGCAATTAGTAGCTGCCATATGCACAGTAAATATTCTATAAATAGTATTCATCCAACACTCTTTTGCACCTATTTACATTTATTTACCTCGTGTAATAGAAATGACAGATGAATGTTTGATGGCTTTGAGATACAAATATCAATTCAGAGTTCACATGAAGGACTTATCCAGGATATAAATAAGACCTGGAAGTGACTACAATGCTGCATGGACAATTTTATATTTGAATGATCAACATGGGAAGTACAAAGGGAAACTTATTTACATTTGGATTGGAAAAACCATGCTAAATCATGGTGTTGGAGTGCTGGATGTGCCAAGAAGTCCCAGGACTAGGACAAAAATGGATGCTTCTGATCTGGTCTGGAAATCAACTGTTTTATGAAATGATACTCCAATATGTGAAACCCGTACCTTCATTATTGACAATTATAGAAGCAGTTCCTGTAGCAGCATCTTTAGTCTGGTATGTAAATTCTAAAAGAAAAAAAGAAAATTATAATCATGTACATGCAGCTTGGCATGGATAATTTAACAATTCCAATGCAACACTAATCCTTGGAAAAACTTTTTAACCTTTAACCATCTGGAATGATAAAAAAAAAATAAGTAGTGCTAATTTATACCCATCACCTATACAATGAGGAAAATAGATGTCTTTACATTTCGTTACACCTTTTCTCTACATTAGTTAGTAACAAAGCCCAAGCCACCAATTTCCCTAAGTTATTCATGGTTGTATACATATGCATTTTTCGAGGCCAACACATTTATTTTCTTCACTGAAAGAAATGACAGACTTGAGATTAAAAAAACAACAACAAAAGGTCAAACATATGAAATGAACTTGTTTGATTTTCTTCATTCCCATAAGCTTTGTGTGTCTTCAAGAATCATGGCTTGGCATACATTAAAAAAAGTGTTGATCAGCCAGCCTTGGGCAGCAGCAAAGAAACCTGCACCGGAGGCAGAAGACCTGCATTCTAGCCCTGGCTCTGGCTTCAATGAGCTGTGTGCTGTTAAAAAAGTCGAAGAACCTCTCTGGCCTTCCGTGTTCTCTTCTGTGACGATATTCTCAGCCTTGATGGTTTCTATGCTAAAACATTCAATGACTTTTCTCAAAATATCTTTTGTGAAGGCAGCACCTGTTTTCTTTTGTCGCTTGTCATATATCTATGAGATGAAGGTTTATAAACTCCTATCATTTTATTTCCATCTGGAGGAATGTACATGAAAGAATTAACCAAAAGACATTTAAGCAAGACAAGACAAAGCCGTGCATAAAAATTCCCTGGCCACCAGGGGATGATCTAATAATTCTATTCTATACTCATTTTTTCCTGTAACAAGATCACAGAAGAAAGTTATAAACACCAACTTTAAAAAAGATGAAATTTTACCTGTAGAAATACCATTCTGTTTTAAGTTTTCTATATAATCATTGCCAAAAGAATCTTTGCCAACCTGTACCAAAGAAATGATGAACATTAGAACTTTTACATTTACTAAAATGCTACAATGTAGTTTTTAGAATACTTAGCATTTTAAAAGGGCATATCTGCACAGTACTTTATAAACATTAACTAATTAATTTTCTTAATGTAAGATGTTAGACTTGACTTCAGCCCAAAGAATTGTTATATATCAATGTTTTCCTTAAATCCTACTAAAATATGAAGCATTTAATGACTGCCATGAGTTCTATAGCTTCAATTTGACTGCTTCATGTGACAATTTCCACTGAGAACTAGCTTATAACAAGTCTCAGCTGTTGGTACTTCACTTATAAATGGGGCACTTCTGTAATGATTTGTCCAGTGTTCTAGAATCTTCTGACCTTTTCCCTTGACTTTTGCATGGGGACAAAGAGGAGGGAATTTTCAAAGACCTTGCTAACTTGAGTAACTTAGTATGGTGGGACTCTGTTGTGTTTGCATCCTAGCATCCGTTCTGCTAGTGGTACTTCAAGTTTTCCTTCGGATACCCATTCCTTTTCATGTACAGACAACATGACTGGACTGGCTAGGGAACCTAGGCCTGATGTAAAAGCATGTTCCATCACCTCGGTCACAGTGATGGGTTCACGAATGGGTATGTGACCCAAATCAACCCTGTAAGATTCAATCCTGGGAATTTTATTGAGATAACTGGGGGAAACAGGCCTTTGTCCCAGTGAGACTGCTACTTGTAAGAGAAGGTCCCACGGGGATCACCCTGTTTAAACAGCCTGAATAAAAACAAACATAAAGCAGGAGAGTGACAGAGACGCACGTAGACTCTTGATAACCTCACGCACTCCTGAGCTGCCTGCAGTCAGCTCTACCAATGGTTTCACAGTTACAGGAACCAAAACATTCTTGTTTTTTTTTTTTTTTTTCTTAACTATTTTGAATTGGGTATCTATGGCATGTTACCCAAATATGTCCTGGTTAGCCTCAAAAGCTGATCAGCCTGGTCAAATCCTGAACCATAATTCATGTAGTTGTGCTTCTGGCTGGATCCAAGTTCTTGCTTTGTGGTCCATGCTGGTCACTGGATCATTCTCTATTTTTGGCAGAATTGTGTGTATCCTAATGATTTAGTTATTCCCATAGTTCTCTGAGAACAGCCTGGCCAGCCATCCCCAGCTGCCAGGACTTCAGGTCTGTGTCTGAAATCTAGAAGGCCATGATTGCCAGGCTTTCGATACCAACTGCCGGCATGAGCACCTGGCCCTCCTGCTGCCCATTCCAGGCCACTCTGGTGCTGTGACCACTGTCCCAGTCAGGACGACCCCTGTGCCTTCTGTCATACCTCTCTGACACTAACCACTGGTCAGCCTGACCTCTGTGGTTCAGCCTCCGGCAGAGACTGTACACTGATAGGCTGAGAATCCAATCTGAACCCTGGTTGTATTCTGTTTACTGCTTAAAAAAAAAAAAAAACACTTAATTTTTAAAAGTAGTTTTAGATTCTCATTAAAAGTGACGAGAGTGTAAATTCCCCTATACCTCTTATACCCTACCCCGAGCCTCCCCTGCTATCAACATCCTACACAGGGTGGTACTTTTTTTTTTTTTTGACAGGCAGAGTGGACAGTGAGAGAGAGAGACAGAGACAAAGGTCTTCCTTTTCCGTTGGTTCACCCTCCAGTGGCCGCCGCAGCTGGTGCGCTGCAGCCGGCGCACCGCGCTGATCCGAAGCCAGGAGCCAGGTGCTTCTCCTGGTCTCCCATGTGGGTGCAGGGCCCAAGGACTTGGGCCATCCTCCACTGCACCCCCGGGCCACAGCAGAGAGCTGGCCTGGAAGAGGAGCAACCGGGACAGAATCTGGTGCCCCGACCAGGACTAGAATCCAGGGTGCTGGCGCCGCAGGCGGAGGATTAGCCTATTGAGCTGCGGTTCCAGCCAGGGTGGTACATTTTTAACGATCAGTGAACCTACATAAACACAACATTACCCAAGTTCCATAGTTTACATTGGTGCTACACATTCTGAGTTCTGACACATGTATGACATGTATGGTCATGTATTTACCGTCCTCGTATCCTACAGAAGAGTTTCACTGCCCTAAACATCCTGCATTTCACCTATTCATCCCTCTCTCTCCCTAATCCCTCACTTTTCACGGTGTCCATAGTTTTGACTTTGCAGAATGTCACAGAGCTGGAATCAGACAGCTTATAGCAAAATGCTCCCAACATTCCTCATGTCTTTTTGTGCCTTGGTAGCTCATTTCTTTTTAGTGCAGAATAATATTCCATTGTCTGGATGTAGCACAGTTTATCCATCCACTCACCTAAGGAAGAGCGTCTTGGTGGCTTCCAAGTTTTGGCAATTATGCCCAAGGGTACCATGAACAGCCGTGAGCAGGTGCTTATGTGAATGCTCTTCTATTTTTATTCTTAATTTTAACCAGCTGTCAATATTGAATATTAGGCGACAACATAAAAACACACAGGTTTCGAGAGGAACTTGAAAATCTGGGGTTCTGGTAACACTGGGTCCATGTTCCTACGAGGTCACCCAGTTGGAACTGAGAGGAGACTGTCCCAAGGATGGCACAGGCTCCCCCGTTCATCATGGCCCCCAGCTGGCCTCCTGCAGGTGCCATCGCCTGTGTGGCCACTGCAGACCTCGAGGCTTGGCCCCTCTAATGCGTACTTCTGTTTCCTACAGGAAAGCACTGTCCCTGTCCGGATCTCAGCCACTCCTGGTGTGGTGTGTTCTGCTCTGCAGAAAAGTGGATCTTTCTGGATATTTAAGAGAAAGGAACTGAGAGATTTACTTGGTCAAGAAGCCCAACGAGTGAAGATGAGAGTGCCTTGCTTTTGGACTGTCTAGAGCAGGCGTTGGAAAGCTTGTTTTGTAAAGGGCCACAGAGTGAGTATTTTAGGTTTTTGTGCTGTATGGTCTCTTGTGCAATTATTCAGTTCTGCCATTGTAGTATGAAAGCAGCCAAAGACAATCTGTACGCCAATGAGTGTGCTTGTTTTCCAATAAAATCTTATTTACAAAAATAGGCAGCAGGCAGCATTTGCCCCTTGGGCTTTAGTGTGCTGACCCCCGATTTCAATGCCATATATGAGACATTCTGTCCTCAAAGAACAACTCTCCCCATGTCTGGCCAAAATGCTGATCAGGTAATAATCTCAAATACCATATAATAATTTCTTTTTTTTTTTTTTTGACAGGTAGAGTTATAGACAGTGAGAGTGAGAGAGAGAGAGAGAGAGAGAGAGAGAGAGAGAGAGAGAGAGACAGAGAGAAAAGTCTTTCTTCTGTTGGTTCACTCCCCAAATGGCCAATATGGCCAGTGATGTGCCGATCTGAAGCCAGGAGCCAGGTGCCTCCTCCTGGTCTCCTATGCGGGTACAGGGGCTCAAGCACCTGGCCCGTCCTCCACTGCCTTCTTGGGCCACAGCAGGGAGCTGGACTGAAAGAGGAGCAACTGGGACTAGAACCGGTGCCCATATGGGATGCTGGAGCCACAGGCAGAGGATTAACCAAGTGAGCCACGGCGCTGGCCCCATAATTTCTTACTAGCAGCATTTCTGTCTATATGATGAGGAGTGTGCAACAGAGTGCTGTTACTGGGAGAGTTCCTGGTTGGAAGGAGCTCCTTTACCAAAGGCTTTCCACAGGGAAGGCTGGCCATTTATCTGCTTAAGTGCAAAAGTACCCAATTACATAGGCCAAAGATTCACACCAGAAACAAATTCTTTGTTCTCTCATCTTCTTTTATATTATTTAAAGATGTTACGTAGCTGGGAGAGAATGCTGTAGGGATTAGGAAAAGTCATGGGGGCCTGATACAAATTATAACAGAGACTATTGCCTTGCTTTTCTTTGCACAGTTTTACCCAGGCAAAATTGGTTAAAGGTGAACACCAAGGGCAGCCTTGATAAATGGAGGTGATAATATAAAACATGAGGAAGTACAGAGATTAGGAGGAATTGTCGTGGGGAGGAGAAACCAAAAAACCACCAGCTTCGCCTTCAAGAAGCTGATAAATATCAAAGGCTAAGAAGACACAGAGAGACAGCACAGCACCAGTGGCCTACTTAGCAAGGGCTTCGTGCCCAGGGTAACCCCATTTTGCAGGCTGGCTGCGCTTGTGTTCAGAGGCTGCAACAGCTGCTTGTCTTCTTTGCGCTTAGGGAAGTACCCGATTTGCGACATCTCTTAGTGATGACTATGGTTTGATTTACTCCAATAGGGATTTCCTGACAAAATACTTTTCTTTTGCTTTGATAGTCCCTGTTAAAAAGAAAAATCTGGTAACTTAAAAAACAATGGAAAAGTAATGACACTGCTGAGGATTCTCCATTAATTTTGCATTTCAGTCTTAGTGATACATTAGGAAATAAAAGCAGGGATACAAAGCCCGAGAATAGGGAGATGATGTTTTCACTCACGTAATGGAAGCCAGGAGTCCCCTCTCACCAGCTGCGTGATTTTGGGCAAGACACTTTCATTTTCTCTAGACCTCAGCTTCCTTATCTGGAGAGTCACACAGCGTGTGTGTGGTGAGGACAAAGTAATGTCCACGAAGGCACATATAAAGTGTCAGGGAGGGGGTGGGGCACTGGCCCTAGCAATTAAGAATGCCGGTGTCCCATACTGGAGTGCCTGGGTTTGCCTGCTGTCCTCACCCCTGCTAACGCTGACTCTGGGGAGCAGTGGTGATGGCCCTAGGAGTTGAGTTCCTGCCGACCATGTAGGAGACTTGCATTGAGTTTCTGGCTCCTGGCTTTTCCCTGGCCTAGCCATAGTTATCGTGGGCATTTGGAGGGGTGAACTGGCGTATGGGAGCTCTGTTTTTGATCAGTAGAAATTAAAAACAAAACCTGTAAAGGATTAAGCAAGGTTTCAGTGCTGTCACCGTCATCACGGCACCGGGCTGTGACTTGGCTTCCGCTCCTGGGAAATGGGGCAGAGCTACTGCTGCTGGGCCTCAATCTTTGAAGCTGCCTTCCTGCCCATCTGGGTCCAGTCCTCCTGGTGCTCCTCTTTGCCAACAGAAGGGCACTGATCACGGATGCAAGCATGTGGGTACATTACATTACTTTAAAATAGACTGCATCACTATTATTATCCTAATATCTCCATTAGGGACTTGTGTATTTAATACTGTTTAGTGCTACCATTAACCCTCTACTTTCATGAGAATAACCACCAATTGGGAGTATATCTGTGCCTTGGGAATAATCTTTAAGTTTTAAATGGATCTCCCTCACATATCAGAATACAGACAAAAAGCCATGGAGATCCAGACCTTGTTTAGAGGGTCTTCTCTTTCATTCTGTGCTGCAGGGTTGCACAAATCAAACCTGTAATGTTACACTATACAAATGCCGTATTCCCTATATCCCCATCCTCAAAACATTTCACACATTTATTTATCCTGGATTTACCTTAAAAAAAAGTTTAGAGAAATGCTTACTTCTTTTTCATTAATTTTTAAAAGATTTATTTATTTATTTGAAAGGCAGAGTTACAGAGAGTGGGGGAAGAGGGGAAGGGAGGGAGGGAGGGGGAGAGGGGGGAGAGAGAGAGAGAGAGAGAGAGAAAGAGAGAGGGAGGGAGGGAGGGAGGCAGAGGGAGAGAGATAAATTCTATCTGCGGGTTCACTCCCCAAATGGTTGCAGTGATTGCTACGCCAGGCCAAGCAGGAGTTTGGAACTCCATCCGAGTCTCCCATGTGGATGTAGGAGCCCAAGCAGGGGGGCCATCTTCTGCTGCTTTCCCAAGTGCAGTAATAGGGAGCTGCCTCAGAAGTGGAACAGACGGGGCTCAAACCAGTGCTCATAGGGGATGCTGGTGTTGCAGGCATCAGCTTAACCAGCTGCACCACAATACTGGTCCCTAAACTGCTTATTTCTGACTCAAATTTAAGCTTTTTTTTTGGACAGGCAGAGTTAGTGAGAGAGAGAGACAGAGAGAAAGGTCTTCCTTCCGTTGGTTCACCCCCCTAATGGCCACTATGGCCAGTGTGCTGCGCCGATCCAAAGCCAGCAGCCAGGTGCAGAGCCCAAGCACTGGGGCCATCCTGCACTGCCCTCCCTGGCCACAGCAGAGAGCTGGAAAGGAAGAGGAGCAACTAGGACAGAATCCGGTGCCCCAACTGGGACTAGAACCCAGGGTGCTGGCGCCGCAGGCAGAGGATTAGCCTAGTGAGCCGCGGCGCTGGCCTAAGCTTCTTTCCCTGTTGTTGGGAACTGATAGCCAGCAAATGGAGTAGAATCCACGCAAAGGTTCACTTACTTCCTGCCACTGAGTGAGGACCTTGGAAACATGGGAGGTGCCTGCAGTAAGAAGGGCCCTGGCAAAGGCAGGCTCCCAGGTAGCTCTGAGCCTTCTCCCTTTTCCCGGTCATGCTTTGGTTATCAAATTGATAGGGAAACTTTAAATGTAAGCATCTTGGCCACGAGGCAAATGGTGCATATGGGAGTCAGGAAACTTGGAATCTAATTTCAGTTCTGCCATTATCACGCTAATTAAAATTCCTTACATTTTGCCTCAAATTGTTCCATCTGAGACAGGCTGTAGGGGGGGACTGGTGTGAGTTCTCTCTGGCAGAAAACCAATGGTTCTCAACCTTGGCCGCATATTAGCATCTCCTGGGGGAGCTTATAAACCCCTGCTGGCTTTGTGCAGGTGCGACTGTGGCAGGCTCCTCAGGTGATTCCAGTGTGCGGCCCAGGGCAGGGACCACTGGATTGCAGGATCGAAGGGCTGAGGTCTGTCAGCTTGTCTGTGAGGGAGAGGTGAAGGCAGGCGCGCAGTCCCGGTTGGTGTTACGCAGTAAAGCACGGAAGTAGGCCAAGGGGAAGTGTGGCGGGCAGAGTCTGAGGAGCGGTTAGGCCCCAACGTGGGCATCAAGATGCTGCACAGCTGGAAGGATTTCCTTGGCTCCTGTTTGCTGACCTCCATCTCAAAGTAAGTGGCCCAGCTTCCTGCCCTTTGCTTTTTTTTTTTTTTTTTAATTATTTAATTACTTGAAAGGCAGAGAGACAGATTTTTCCATCCACCTTTGAGTTTATTTCCCAAACGTCTACAACAGCTTGGGCTGGGGCTGGTTGAAGCCAGGAGCTCAGAATTCATTTTGGGCCTCCCATGTAGGTGGCAGGAACCAAAGTCCTGGGGCCATCACCTGCTCCTCCTGGGGTGTGCATTGGCAAGAAGTTGGAACTGGAAACAGGATCCAGTACTGTGATATGGCTGTCCTAAGTGGTGTCTTGACTGCTGTGTCAAATGCCCCCTCCCCTTTGCTTCTTTACCTCTATCTTTCTAAAACTCCTTTTTGTTGAGAGTAATTAGATTTCTCTTTCCAGAGTGGTCGGTGGAAAGGCGTTATTAAACTCATATCCTCACTTGACTGTGTTAAAACATAACGTGAGTGCATGTTCATGGCTGTTCCTTTCCCTCACTTCTCTGAAGTCCTTTCTTCTCTCCATCTACTCAAACCTTATCTTTTTTTTTTTTTTTTAAGATTTTATTTATTTATTTGAGAGGTAGAGTTAGAGAGAGAGAGAGAGAGAGAGAAAGGGCTTCCATCCACTGGTTCACCCCCCAGTTGGCCGTGACAGCTGGAGCCGAGCGGATCCAAAGCCAGGAGCTTCCTCCAGGTCTCCCACGTGGGTGCAGGGGCCCAAGCACTTGGGCCATCTTCTGCTTCCCCAGGCCACAGCAGAGAACTAGATTGGAAGTGGAGCAGCCAGGACTAGAACTGGCGCCCACATGGGGTGCTGGCGTCACAGGTGGAGGACTAACCTACTGCCCACATAGCGGGCCCCTTACCTGGTTTTCAAGCATCAACTTAAGGTCGACCTTTCCTACTCTGTGGCTCTTATTAGTAATTTCATTTATAGGCCTCCTACAGCATTCCGAATCAATACCAGAATTAAGCCCCATCTTAAACTGTTTGCCATTGCATATTTGTTAGCCTAGTTTTCCTAACAGTTTACTAGAGATTGTAGCTTGGAATATATTAATCCCTCCCCAGTTAAGAGTGTTCCATAGGATCAGATCATCTTAGTTGTCCTTTTGTACATTTTCCTTGGCACTAGAACTTTCAGTAATGATGAAATGTTCCACATCTATGCTGTCCAACACAGAAATCAAAAAAGACGCATTATACAGCCTGTATGACTGAGGCATTCCATTTAAAATTTTATTTTAATTACATTTAGACCGAAATATCCACGTGTGGCTGGTGGCTACTGGGTCTGACAGTGCAGCAAGGCTCATGAAAAACAAGAGGGCTTTGGCCGGCGCTGCGGCTCACTAGGCTAGTCCTCCGCCTGCGGTGCCGGCACCCCAGGTTCTAGTCCTGGTTGGGGCGCCGGGTTCTGTCCTGGTTGCTCCTCTTCCAGTCCAGCTCTCTGCTGTGGCCCAGGAAGGCAGTGGAGGATGGCCCAAGTGCTTGGGCCCTGCGCCCGCATGGGAGACCAGGAGGAAGCACCTGGCTCCTGGCTTCCGATTGGTGCAGTGCACCGGCCGTAGCTGCCATTTGGGGGGTGAACCAATGGAAAAAGGAAGACCTTTCTCTCTGTCTCTCTCTCACTGTCTAACTCTGCCTGTCAAAAAATAAAATAAAATAAAAAACAAAAAACAAGAGGGCTGGGTTTATGAGGAACAAGAGCATTTCAAGCCATTTTGTGACTCTCCAGTTCTTGTGGGCTCTAATGAACAGCTTGTTGAGAAGAGTAAGTTGTATTTGTTGTCATACAACCAAAGCTGGCAGCCACTCTTCTAGAGAACTTCTTATTCACTGTTCAACTTGTCATTTGTGGCTTCATCATAGAGATACAAGAATACAGAAAACTCCTGCTGGTTATTTCCATCCCAGATAAAGGGATATTTACCTTAACAATGGCCTTTAATTTACAAAGTGAATGCGATGACAGTTATCAGGCCTGGCTAACAGAAGATGGTGGTCATCTACTTATTTTCTTTCCTTTCTACCATTTCTTGCTGTGGAAAGTGTACAGTTCTCGGTAGAGTCATTGGCTCCTTCCCCTATGTTAGGATATCCGGCCAGAGGTGCCAATCACTACTGACAAGGAGATCCAGGCCAGCTGTCTTCAATCAGGTTCAGGAAGGACAGATTTCACTTCATTATGTAGTACCTAGAAAGACCTGGTGACTCATTTTTGATCTTTGAAAATGAAAATTGAACATGTGATCAGCTGATTCTCCCACAGTGATCTAGCACAGAAGTTACCTTTTTGGTTAAGATGATGGGTGCTCTCAAATCCTTCTTTTTAAGCTATCTGAGGCAAAGGTCTACCTCCCCCTTTTTTTCTTGTTTTCAATTCTTTCTGAGCTAATAATTTTGTAAAATACAATAACAAATAAGACCAAAAGTCATATAAAATAAAAACTCAATTTATTGTCACTATTACATTCAACTGTTAGTAAACTGCTAAACAAATAATTCTAATGGCTTATTTTCCTTTTCTTATTGTCCTGAACAGTGGCAACTTGCAGCCTGGCACCAGCCTGAGGTTAGGAATTCATGTAGCCCTGGCCTAAAATGCTGCCTCTGTTACACAACCCAATGCCTGACCTTTCTGAAGGGAGAAGAGATGGCCGTGGGTACTAGAGAGTTCAGACAGCCTCATGTTCGAAGGAAGAAAGAACGTGGAATTGTTGAAAGTCCTCTCACTTTACTGATTCCTGTTCTGGTCATCTTGGTCCATGCCTTTGTGGCTTCTGTTCACTTGCACAGAAAGCAAGGACTCTGGGCTCATCCTGGGCCACTGCACCTTGATATCTGTATTCAACCTGGTCCCCTTCGGTGCCAGTTTAAAAAAAAAACAAAAAACAACTATTATTTATTTGAAAGGCAGAGATCCAGAATGAGAAAGATAGAGAAATCTTCCAACAATTGATTCACTTCCCAAATGATCAAAATGTCCAGGGCTAAACAAGGAGCCTGGAACTCATTCCCCCATTGGTGGCAAGGATCCAAGAACTTGAGCTATCACCTGCTGCCTCCTTAGGTGTGCATCAGTAGGAAGCTAGAATGAGAAGCAGAGCCAGCACTCGAATCCAGACACTCTAATGTGGGGTGCAGGTGTCCCAAGGCGCAGCTAAATGCCCCTTCCCTGCCAGCTGCCAGTTTTTGAAGTATAGAAATAACTCCCTCCTGTCTAAGATTTGACCTAATGGAGTGGAGGAAAAGGAAACACTTAAATCAGGTGAATTCTTGTGAAAGATGTCCTAATAGGCGACTTGCTGTGGGACTAAGACTTTCATTTTCTACAATATATGCCTGAATTTTTTATCTGAAAATTTTGTCTCCAGTTATTACTGGACCATATCCTTGGCCCATGATTCAGTTGAATACTGACTACATAATTCTTAGCTACTTGAAGTGTTTCATTATACATGTGTTGCTGTATAAATACTGATGTAACTCTTGCCTAATATTCTTTGTCAAACTGTCTTATCAAATGTTTCTCCCTAGCTCAACATGAGATGTTTTCCCTGTGCCATCAAACAATCCTACTTCATCAGAGCTTGAATTCTAGTTTGCTATGGGGCAGCAGTAGGTACAATACTGTTGCTAAGAAAACCATGGGGAATTTTCTACCTGTCTTTCATTTGTTCCATCTGTTCAGTTTTATCTCAAGTAATTTCATGATTTTGGTTTCTACTTAGAAGTTGTCATCTTTAAAAAACTGCTATAGAGCAAGTTTGGCCAATATATATATACTTCACGATGGAAAAATATGATCAATGGATAGATAACTTTACAAACCTGTATTACTTTTCTTTTTAATAAGTCTAAGGACTCAGTGCTGTGGTAAGTAGGTAAAGTCACTGCCTGCAGTGCCAGCATCCCATATGGGGGCTGGTTCGAGTCCTGACTGCTCCACTTCCAATTCAGCTCTCTGCTATGGCCTGGGAAAGCAGTGGAAGATGGCCCAAGTGCTTTGGCCCCTGAACCAGTGTGAGAGACCTGGAAAAAGCTCCTGGCTTCTGGCTCCTGGCTCCAGATCAGCCCAGCTCCAGGTGTTGTGGCCATTTGGGGAGTGAACCAGTGGATGGAAAACTCTCTGCCTCTGTCTCTCTGTAACTCTGCCTTTCCAATAAATAAGTAGATCTTAAAAAAAAAAAAAAGAATATTATGCACTTTTTTTTTCTTTTTTTCTTTTTGACAGGCAGAGTGGACAGTGAGAGAGAGAGAGAGACAGAGAGAAAGGTCTTCCTTTCCCATTGGTTCACCCTCCAATGACCGCTGCGGCCGGTGCACTGAGCTGATCCGAAGCCAGGAGCCAGGTGCTTCTCCTGGTCTCCCATGGGGTGCAGGGCCCAAGCACTTGGGCCATAGCAGAGAGCTGGCCTGGAAGAGGGGCAACCGGGACAGAATCCAGTGCCCCGACCGGGACTAGAACCCAGTGTGCCGGCGCTGCAGGCGGAGGATTAGCCTAGTGAGCCGCAGCGCCGGCCCTGCTTCAGTTTTTAAATACATCCATGTCTAAAGGGCCTAGGTTATGTAAGGCAAGTTATCCTGGACAGGTTTTAGCTGAAGTCATGTTTTCTCATCCTCTCCTCTGCACCCCATGCTACGTCCCATGGAGGGACTAAGCATTAGATGCATACATCAGGAGCACAGCAGATGTGTAGAATTGTACAGCTGCTCACAGAAACTATCACACATAGCCCAGAACAAAAAGATACCACCTTACTTCATCAGCCCCCTAAATGGAACCTTTCTCAAAATACAGCCTTCTGCCTTCTGTTCCTCTTCTACTTGTATAGTTTCATGATTCATTTCCCAAGTTCATTTCCATAATCCAAATATTTCTATGTTGTGTGACTCTCTTTGCCTCAAATTCAACAGACCAAAAATACAACCCATCTCCAAATCTTGAACTTGGATGATGTCCCAGGGGACAGCCAATCTTGACAACAATGGCTCCATGAATAGCTTCCATACAGCTTCGAGAAGGAAGGTTCTCTACTCTTCTCCTTCCATGTCTCCAGCTCTAGAGAACTCTGCTTTTCTCAGAATAGCTATTTGGAGTACCCAGCTTCTTCTTCTTTTTTTTTTTTTTTATTTGACAGATAGAGACAGAGAAAGACTTCTTCCTTCCATTGGTTCATCCCCCAAATGGCCGCCATATGGCTGGTGCCGCGCCGATCCGAAGCCAGGAGCCAGGTGCTCCTTCCTGGTCTCCCACGTGGGTGCAGGGGCCCAAGCACTTGGGCCATCCTCCACTGCCTTCCCGGGCCACAGCAGAGAGCTGGACTGGAAGAGGAGCAACCGGGACCAGAACCCGTCGCCCATATGGGATGCTGGTGCTACAGGCGGAGGATTAACCAAGTGAGCCACGGCGCCGGCCCCTGGAGTACCCACCTTCTAACATCAATTCAATGTCCAGGTTTTCCTAGCCAGGAAACTGTATCATCCTCTTTCCAATTCCCAAGTCCCTTTAAGTCGGCACCATCTCATTATTCCGCAAACCCTTCATATCTAATCAAGTATGAGATGGGTCAGGCTCGGAGGAGTTTTTATCAGCCCCCTCCCACAGCCCTAGAACACAATAAATTGCTAAATTTTTTGATGTTTTAAATCAAGAGCTCAACTTAGACAATGAATGCTGAGTTTCATGTGATGTTTTTGACCAAATAGCCATAGGAGAATTATATCATGTTAAACACAGGTTAGAAATAAGCCACAGTTCATGAGCAGAAAAAGCGACAACTGGGCAGATTATCCATCATTTTTAGACTCCTGCTGAGAAAAGAGTGCTGTATGCAGTGGGAAATGGCATTTCAGGGGCCTTTTGGCAAGGTTTACACAGTTTACAGGAGAGAGCTCATTCTTTGTAAGTTTCTTGTTTTTTGTTAGCCTTTACTGAGTAGCCCCTGTCAGTTTCCCTAAAAAATAAAAAACAAACCGCAGACAAAAACAACAAAAATCTACCTTTTCAGTTACACACCAATGCTAAAATTTCATGAAAGATGTGAAATGGAACCTTTGGCAGCCAATATCATTTGCTTTATTTCCCCTTTATTTTAGTAGGATGGACAGCAGTAGCAATCCTGGGTGTTACATAGCAACTATGCTGTAAGACTAGTTATGTGTTGTTTACTGAGGCCCGAATTCCTCTCTGATCTAGGGTACAGCATTAGAAAAAAAAAAAAAAGAAAGAAAATGACTGAGAGATGAATAAACCTCTCTTGTTAGACTAAGTTTGCAAAAGCTGTGTTGCTGCCGTGAAACCTGCTACAGTGACTCACGTGGTTGTTTAGAGGCTGGACTACAGAAACCCATCGAAGGAAGTGAGCTGCCCTCGCTTCTCACACTCCAGTTACAAATGCATGACATTCAGGGAACGCAGCATTAAGTTATTTGAGGACTGCTGCTTCTCACAAGATTCAGCGAGGTGCACTGATATCAAGGACAAGGACGATTACCCTCTGATATTTAGATCTTTCCAAACAATGAGTTTCCAAAATAGTTGAAAACAGGGACTCAAACAAGAACATGCAGACACAGGTTCACAGCCACTGATCACAACACTGAAAAGGTGGACACGGCCCGGGTGTCCATCAATCCATTCACACACAGATAAAGAAACTGTGGTACTCCCAGACAAGGGAATGCAGCCATTGGGAGTTCCAACACATGACACCAGGGGATGGACCTCAGAACCAGCATGCCAAGTCAAAGAAGCTTGGCTGAAAATGTCACCTGTCTCATTTACATGAAATATGCACAACAGATAAATCTAGAGACAGCAGAGGGTTTTACTCTGGAACGTTGGCAGCGTTCTGAGACTGGATAGAAACGTGGCTGCGTGGCAGTGCGAATGTACTAAATGCCACTGAAATGTTCACTTTAAAATACCAAACAAAGTCAAAACATTAAACTCAAGTCTTGAAAATCGATTCTTGCCTCTGGCATCCTCTCCATATATTGCACTTACCTTGCACACCATCGATGTCTTTGCTCCAAGTCTAGCAGCTTGGACACACTGGTTGGCACCTTTCCCTCCAAAGCCAACAAAAAACTTATGTCCGTGGATGGTTTCTCCGATTTTTGGCAAACGAGAAGTAAGACTGTTATAATTTAAGAAGAGAAGAAGGGAAGAACATTGGTAAATGCAGTCAATTTAAGTTCTTTAAGAGGCGGGGTTGTCTGATGGAGCTGTACCTAGTCTTAACAGTTAGGATAGGAAGCAAAGGCAGGAAAGATGACCTTTCCCTTTAAGGCGACAGGCAGGAGTCTGCATAATTATCAAGAATGCATCTCCCTGCAGGTGGATGTCTGGCCCTGTGGTTAAGATGCCAGTATTCCATGTCTGAGAGCCTGGGTTTGATAGCCAGCTCTGGCTCCTGATTTCAGCATCCAGCCAACACAGTCCCTCCGGGTCTCCCACGTGGGTGCAGGGGCCCAAGCACTTGGGCCATCGTCTACTGCTTTCCCAGGCCATAGCAGAGAGCTGGATTGGAAGTGGAGCAGCTGGGCCTCGAACCGATGCCCATATGAGATGCCGGTGCTTCAGGACAGGGCGTTAACCTGCTGTGCTACAGTGCCGGCCTGATATAAGTTTCTAAACAAACAAACATATTTGGTGGCTTATTGATGGTGGCGTATTGATTTCCTCTACCCCTACGGACCCAATGACCAGATTCAATAATCATGAGCTTAGAGCTAATCTTGTTCCATCTGCACCTTCATCAACTTCTCCAAGAACTAAAGATTCTTACTATGATGCTACAGTGTCAAATGAGGCATGAGGTAAAGGAAAAGTGTCATCCTGGGTCTCTCATGACATTAAAGATGCAAGATGTAAGGAAACAAAATCGTTGAAAAAAAAAGTTTCATTTTATTTGAAAGGCAGAGAGACAGAGATGAGAGAGACAGCGATTGAGAGACCATCTTTCATCTGCTGGTTCACTCCCCAAATGCCTCCAACAGCCAGGGTTGGGCCAGGCTGAAGCCAGGAGCCTAGAACACAATCTGAGCCTCTCACATGAGAGGCAGGGACCCAATTTCTTGAGCCATCACCTGCTGCCTGTCAGAGTTGCACTAGCAGGAAGCTGACGTGGAAGCAGAGCTGGCAATTGAACTCAGGCATGCTGGCTTGGGATATGGGCTTCCCAAGCCGTGTCTTAACCACTAAGCCAAATGCCTGCTCCAGGAACCAAGATCTTTGAAGGCTGGAAGGAAATGACTGGCTTTAAAATGCAAGAGGAGTCCTGGGTACAGGGTCAAGTGAAGACTGGCTCGGGCCACAAAACACTGGCTTTACTGCCACAAAGAAGTGGAGGAAACAAAGGCCAGGTGGAGTAGGGCAGAGAGAGGGCAGGTGTGACCAAAAAGATTAACTAGCTTTAGATAAGAAAGGCCAGGAGATAAATCTGCGGTGGTAAATTGAGAACGACACTGTAGCAGATTAAAAATTCATATTAATTTGATACATAGGCTGTCATCCATCTGATGCCAACATCTTAGAGTAACAGAACAATGCCAATTTCACAGCCATTTGCCATGACACATAACTCATACTAAGAACACGTGGCTGTTTCAGGAAAGGCCAAGTTCAACTTGTGAACCTTCTCCATGCAGTTCTGGAAGAGTCAATAAACTGGGCTGAACTACCCCATTTCCTAGCAGTGCACTGTCAAATATGGATATTTGACATTCAAAAGACTCATCAATAATTTGAAAACATCCCACTCCTCCCCTTTTCAATTCTATTTTTATCTTGGATTCTAAATGCATTTATGGTTCTGATGAAAAAAATATACATCTAGAAGGTTCACTTCTGAAAAAGGTACTCAATCAAGAGAAAAATGGTTTTAATGTAATGTTATTATCCTGTCATTTAATTTAGCAATGACAAGTGATGATGAGATTTTGATTTGCATCAGAAATCTTAAACATTTTAGGATTCTGTTATGAACAGGCAATGATGAGTAATCTGTGTGATTGAGTAACTATGTGAATTCTTGGCTTATTGATGCTGCTACAAACAACACTCATAACAACCTCAAAAAGGGAAAAATAATCTAATATGGCTAAAAACAGGCCAAATAACTTAATTAGCAAGACTGTCACTAAAGAAAACTTATGACTTCCATTATTTTTAAACCTAAATCTGGGTCACAATTCACTGGTTCGAGTCAAATTTATTTTTTATTATCAATGTGGGATATCATGAAAAATATGTCACCAGATTATTCAGGGGATGTGTATATATGTGGGGGAGGGTGAAATCAGGGTTACACAATGTACGTGTGTGTGTGTGTGTGTGTGATGTGCAAGCAGATGGCTGCGATTTCAACTCATTTCTAAATAACTTATATTAACACGAGCACTGTATTAATTCAGCCATCACTGGCATTCATCACCCCTTTTGTATTTTACTATTTTGTTTCCTTTTCCTTCGGCATCTTTTCTTTTATCTCTTTTCTTCCCTCAGCTGTAGTAGACCTTCTCTGCATGAAGTCAGGGGCCAAGTGTGTTCTGTTCTCCATTGTAGCTAAAGTGCCTGTCGCATGGCATGAGATGAATAGATACTTGCTGACTGAATGAATCTTTCCAAGAGTCTCTCTTTGTCTCTTCCATGCCTCCACTGCACAGCGTCCACTCTTCTACGTGAGGAGGTAGGGGGGTTAATTAGGGCCATGGTGATTCTGACTGTGCAGTTGTCCACCAAAAGCAAGTGCATGTTTGACCAGGTCTTGCTCACTGCATTCCAAATATTAGCAGCATTCCTTTGCCACAGAACTGTGACAGTGAGTACCACTCATATCATCATTCCTTCACTCATGCATTAACTCAACAAAATGTTGATTCAGTGTTTTCCAATGTTCCTCCTACAGGGCGAAATCAACCAGCCCTGAAACAATTAATAGATGAGTGAAAAAAGAATGTTACTGAACAAGGAGATTATTATGATCTGATTCATGTCTTTTAAAAGGAAGAATATTTATGTTTCTGTTCTCATAGGATAGGTAAATGTGTGCAAAGTGTATTGTTAATAACAAGTGTACACAGGGAAGGGTAGGGAGCAGAATTTCATGTTTTGCTCTGTATCCTTAGCATGTAAGTGTATACAGCAAGGATACTCTGGGTGGGATACTATGGGCTAATACTTGTCATTACTTCGTATTTTGCCACCTGGGATCATTTTCCAGCCATTAGTGCTTTGTGGGTGCCAGCTGGCTTCTTGCAGGTGCAACCCAATAGGGCCCCACCCAAGGCTGCACTTCTCCCACTCCACAGCTTGTTTCCCAGTGAGATTTCTTAAGGCTGTGCTGGAAGAATTGAGCAACCGCTTGCCTGCCAGAGTCACCAACTCTGTGAAGCCTCTTTGTATAGGCTCTTCCTCCTTCCCTGTTGAACTTCCCTGTCCCTTGCTCTTGCTTCCCGGATTATAGGACTGGGTAAAATTTGCACACATAAGCTCTTACGCTCTGCTTTCTGTTGAACCCAGACTAAGACAGTTGACTGTGCTGTTTTTTTTTTTTTTAAAGATTTATTTAGTTATTTGAAAGTTACAGAAAGGAAGAGACAGAGAGGCAGAGAGAGATCTTAAATCCGCTGGTTCATTCCCAAATGGCCACAATGGACAGTGCTGGGCCAGGCCAAAGCCAGGAGCCAAGAGCTTCTTCTGGGTCTCTCACATGAGTGCTGAGGCCCAAGGACTTGGGTCATCTTCTGCTGCTTTCCCAGGTGCACTAGCAGGGACCTGGATTGGAAGTGGAGCGGCCAGGTCTCAAATTGGCGCCCATATGGGAAGCTGGTGTCGCTGGCGGTGGCTTTGCTTGCTATGCCACAATGCTGGCCCCTGCCTGCCTTTTTCTTTTTCTTTTCTTTTCTTTTTTTTTTTTAGAAAACTGAAGAGTCAGAAGACAAGGGAAATTCTTCTCACAAATGACCAGAAGCATTTCTGAACTACAAATCCTCACTTTGATTTGGACTTTCCTTTTTCCTCATTGGAATCATGAAATTATGTTCAGGTTCAATAAGGGACATGCAGAAAGCACCGAAAGCACCATCCCCTGGACAAAAGCTTTATAATTTTTTGCTCTAATTCAAACATGAGTGCCAAAGACAAAGTACTCAAAGGAAAAAACAAGGAAGCAGTACTAATAGAAATAAACTGTTGCTGACTTTTAAAAATAAGCATATTTAGATTTTTTAAGCTGACATATAAAAACTACATATTTATGGGGTACTGTGTGTTGTTTTAATATACCTCGTATACACTGATGTATCTACCAAGTAATGTTCAAATAAGGGTAAACGTTTGTCTCCTCAACCATCTGTCATTTCATTGTGAAAACATTCAAAATCCTTGGTTCTACTTTTTATTAGAGAAATATACAGTACATTATCATCATCTACACTTGCCATACTTTGCAGCAGAACACAAGAACTTTCTACCCTTATCTGAGTGTAATTTGGTGGCCATTAATCAACCTTTCCCCATGCATCCCTCTCCTTCCCCTCCCCAGACTCTGGGAACTTCTAGATCAACTTCTGTAGCTCCATTTATGAGTGAGATCACACAGTCCTTGGCCTTCTGTGTTGGGCTTATTTCACTTACGGCAATGACCTCCACATTTCCTGCTTTGCTGGCTAGCATTCCATTACAGACATGTCCATTCATCTGATGATGGGCAGTCACGTTGTCTCTACTTCTTGGCTATCATGAACAGTGATGCAGAGATCTGGGGTGCAGACACCTCTTTGACAGAGTGATTTAATTTCCTTTAGAAATGCACTCAGCAGGACTGCTGGATCACATACATGACAGTTCTATTTTTAATGATTTGAGGAGCCTCCTGTAACTGTTTTCCATCTCCACCTACAATGCGCATGGGTCCTTTTCTTCACATCCTCACTAGACTTTTTTTTTTTTTTAAGATTTATTTATTTATTTGGAAGGCAGAGCTATAGACCTTGTATCTTTTCATAATAGCCCATCTACCCAGAGTGAGGTAATACACTCCTCATTGTGGTTTTGATTTGCACTTCTCTAATGATTAATGACACTGAGCATTTTCTTGAAACAGTTGAGAAAAGAAAGAAGGGGCATCCAAATTATAAAGGAAGAAGTCAAATTATCACTGCATATAATAAGATCCTTTATTTATATATACATATATATATATAATAACCTTTTTTTCCTTTTAAAAAAAGATTTATTTATTTATTTGACAGGTAGAGTGTCAGACAGTGAGAGTGAGAGACAGAGAGAGAGCTCTTTCATCCACTGGTTCACTCCCCACATGGCTGAAATGGCCGGAGCTTGGCTGTTTTCCAGGTTTCTCACGTGGGTGCAAAGGCCCAAGCATTCCGGCCATCTTCTTCTTCTGCCATCCCAGGCCACAGCAGAGAGCTGGATCAGAAGAGGAGCAGCCAGGACTAGAACTGGCACCCATATGGGATGCTGGCACTGTAGGCAGCTTTATCCACTATGCCACAGGGCAGGCCCCAGATGACAAGATCTTACACACAGAAAACCTCAAATGTAGACCATTTGTATGTCTTCCTTTGAAAAATGTCTGTTTTGATCTCCTTCCCATTTCAGTTGGATTATTTATGTCTTTGCGTTCGAGTTGAACTCCTTATACATTCTGGTTATTAATCCCCTGGCAGATGTACAGCTTGCAAATATTTTCTACCATTCTGCCACTCGGTTGACTTTCTTTTTTTTTTATTTTTTTTATTTTTTATTTTTTTTATTTTTTGACAGGCAGAGTGGACAGTGAGAGAGAGAGAGACAGAGAGAAAGGTCTTCCTTTGCCGTTGGTTCACCCTCTAATGGCCGCCGCGGTAGCGCGCTGCGGCCGGCGCACCGCGCTGATCCGAAGCCAGGAGCCAGGTGCTTATCCTGGTCTCCCATGGGGTGCAGAGCCCAAACACTTGGGCCATCCTCCACTGCACTCCCTGGCCACAGCAGAGAGCTGGCCTGGAAGAGGGGCAACCGGGACAGGATCGGTGCCCCGACCGGGACTAGAACCCGGTGTGCCGGCGCCGCAAGGCGGAGGATTAGCCTGTTGAGCCACGGCGCTGGCCTTCGGTTCACTTTCTACACAGTTTTGTTTACTGGACAGTGTGGTGGAATGAGGAGGTGAAAAGGTCATGCCAAGATGGCCACTGACAACAGAAACTGCCTGGCAACAGGCCGTGATTGGATGGCTTTGGAAACTACATGACAACAGAGCCTGACTGACAGCAGGCAGTGATTGGATGGTTTCAGAAACTGCCTGGCAACAAGAGCCTGCCTGGCAACAGGCTGTGATTGGTTAGGGCATATTTGCTCCTTGACCGGATTGGCTGCCTTGACTATATAAGCAGCTGTAGCAACTGAACTAAACGAGTCTGTGGGCTGCTCGCCTCAGGCCTGCTTTCACCCGACTCCTGGGGTCTGTGTGGTGACTCCGCACCTCTTGCCCCCACCACGCTCCTCCTCTCAGAAGAAATTAACCACAACAGGACAGCTTTTTAGTTAGTTGAAAATTCTTTTTTCTCCTTTTTTTTCCCCCCTGTGCTTTCGGGGTCTAATTAAAAAAATCCTTGCCTATTCCAATGACCTGAGACATTTCTCCTATGCTTTCCTCTAGTGGTTTCAGGTCTTTTGTTCATACCGAATTTTTGTATATGGTGGAGGATTAGGGTCTAGTTTCATTCTTCTGCATATAGATATCCAATCGCCCCAGCACCATCTATGGAAGACTGTCCTTTCTCCAGTGTGTACACTTAGTAGCTTTGTCAAAGAGCAGTCAATACCTCCTGCTTTGTTCTTTTGCTTAAGGTTGCTTTGGCTTATTGGGGTTTTTTGGTGGTTCCACACAAATTTTAGCATTGTTTTTGTGGTTCTGAGGAATACATCATTGGTATTTGGTGGAATTGTATTGGATCTACATATACATGGTTTAAGGTGGTATGAACATTTTAATGATATTTTTGATTCTCCCAGTACAGGAACACAGGATGTCTTTCCATTTCTTTGTTTCCTTCCCAATTTCTTTCATCAATATTTTATAGTTTACATTGTAGAGCTATTTTACCTCTTTAGTTAAATTTATTCCTAGGTTTTTTGTTTCTTCTTCTAAAATAATTGTTTATTTGAAACATAGAGTTACGAAGAGAGAGAGGAGAGACAGAGAGACAGAGAGATAGAGAGAGATCTTCCATTCATTCACTTGGTTAGGGTCTATGCCCTAACCAATCACAGCCTGTTGCCAGGCAGGTTCACTGGTTCACTCCTCAAACGGCCACAACAGCTAGGGCTGGGCTGGCTGAATCCAGGTGCTAGAAGCTTCTTCTAGGTCTCACATGTGGGTGCAGGAGTCCAAGCACCTGGGCCATCTTCCGCTGCTTTCCCAGATGCACCAATAGGGAGCTGGATTGGAAGTGGAGCAGTGGGATTTGAACCAATGTCATATGGGATGGCAGTGCTGCAGGCCTTGGCTTTAACTCATTGTGCCACAGCACTGGCCCCTTTATTCTTTTCTTTTTAAAAGTTATTTATTCATTTGAAAGGCAGCGTTACAGAGGCCTTGGGTGGGGGTGGGGTGGAGTGAGAGACAGATGGAAATCTTCCATCCACTGGTTCACTCCCTAAATGGCTGCAACTGCCAGGGCTGGGTCAGGCTGAAGCTAGAAGCCTGGAACTCCATCCAAGTCTCCCATTTGTGTGGCAAGGGTCCAAGTACCTGGGACATTGTCCGCTGCTTTCTCAGGTGTATTAGCAGGGAGTTGGATTGGAAGTGGAACAGCCAAGACTTGAACCATTGCTCAAATGGGATGCCAGCATCTTGGCAGTTTAATCCACTGCACCACAATAGTCCCTATTCCCAGGTATTTTATTTTTGTAGCTATTGGGAATGGGATTGCTTTCTTGATTCTTTTCTTGAAGAGTTATTTATTGGAAATCCAGAGTGAGCAAGCAAGCGAGAGCGAGAGATTGATTCCATTCCCTGGTTTATACCCAAATGTTCACAACAGCTGTTGGTGGACCAGGCTGCAGCCAGGAGCTCCATCCTGGTCTCCCACATAGGTGGCAGGGGCCCAAGTACTTGGGCCATTTTCTGCTGCCTTCCCAGGTGCATCAGCAGGAAGCTGGATCAGAAGCAGAGCAGCCGGGACTTGAACCAGCACTGACATCAGATGCTGGCATTGCAAGCAGCAGCTTAACCTGCTGCACCACAATGCTGGTCCCTTGATTTCTCTTCCAGATAATCTGCTAATGGTATGTAACAGTGCTACCAAGTTTCGTATGTTGGCTTTATATCCTGCACCTTTGCTGTATTCATTTATTCTAAAAGCCTCTGGAGGAGTCTTTGGGGTTTCCCATATGTCAGACAATTAGACTTTCTCCTATCCACTTGGGATGCCCTTTCATCTTTCTTTTGTCTAACTGCTCTGGCTAGGACTTCCAGTAGTAGGCTGAACCAGAGAGGTGATGGTGGGCATCTTCGTCTTATTAAAGATCTCAAGAGAGAAAGCCTTCAGCATTTCCCTGTTCAGTATGCCAGCTATTGCCTTGTCATATAGGGCCTTTGTTCTATTGAAGTATGTTTGTAAATTTTTGAATGAGGGAGAAAGGCCAATCAGAGAAAACTATGCATAAGAAACATACCTGAAATTAAAACAAATTCATAGTTTTGAATTTTAGCTGGACAGAGAGCACTGATAAATGCTGTGGACGGCCCTACAGTCTTCCCTGTGAGCAAGCACCACACAACCGGGGTGGGTGAGGCAGGAGGCCTGAGCCACCGACCGATTGCAGTGCCCTTGCCAGCTTCCCCCTCTTTGAACCAGCTTCTTCCCTTGCACAACAGGTTTAATAATACTTGTCAACTACTTAAATGCCTGGGTTTTGTGCTCTGAGTTAATTCATTGACAGGTGTTACTAGAACAACTTAGCAGCTGCTTTTAACTTCTTGACAATGATGTGGTTGTTAAAGATTCTCAAAAGATTATTCAAACCAAAGGGAGGAATGGCTTAGGGCCATGGGATAGGAAGTCTTTCGAAGTGGTCACAGCAAGACTGGTTTCAGCTAAACGTCACAATGTTCCTTTCTGACTTGGATCCTTTCTTCTGGCTGCAAGATTCTGACATACTGCAAACCTCTCTAACAGGAGATAATACTATTAGCTATTACTCAATTAAAATTCATTACACTAATTTATTATTCCCAATGCCTGGATTCTCTAGTTCTATCTGTTCATCTCAACACTTGTGTATGTAACATTTAAAAGGCAGAAGTAATTTCAGAATCAAGTTGTGATTTGCAACAACATGGATGAACCTGGAGGACATTATGTTAGGTGAAATAAGCCAGGCACAGAGACACAAACACCGTATGATCTCACCGGTATGTGGAATCTGAAAAAGTTGAACTCAGAAACAGAGTAGCATTGGTAGTTACCAGAGGCTGGAAGAGAGAGGTGGATGGGGAAAGGGGTGATGCTGGTCAACACAGAAGTAATTGCTGGTGTTCTGTTGCACAGTGGGGTGACTGTAGCTAATATTTGAAACAGAATATCGTGAAAAGCATGTATTGAAGAAATGGTGTTTGAGGTGACAAATATGCTAACTATTCTGATCTAAGCATTATAAAATGGATACATATATTGAAACATCACATTGTGCCTGCACACAGGTACAATTCTTTGTTGATAATTTTTTTAAAAAAAGCAAAGTAGTGATAACCATTTCGACCTATGTAAAAAGAACTTTATTTCCCATCTGGAAATTCATTCTATGGTCTCAAACCCTAAATATGCAGCTGTGTATATGATTTATTTAAGGAATTTAAAAATGAATTATATTTTAAGCAGTTATAAACTGGTTTTCTTTTTTTTTGAACAGATTTTTTCAATCTGCATTTTTTCCTAGCTAAAAAGTCTGTGACTGAAATGTCATTTTGTCTCAAGATGGAGCTACTCTCAAATTTACAGAGCAGGCCATACTCTAGCAGAAGGAGACAGCCTTTCAGTGTCATATCCTGGGCCTCTACGTATGTAATGCTGGTTTATGTGTGAAAAAGTATCCGAGGCAATGGGAGACACAATAAAGATGAGAGCGTTATGGTCTTCTCCCAACTTGTATCTCACAAGGTCAGCTCCAATGTTACCTCCTCTGAGGGGCCTTCCCAGGCACCCTGTGGGACATAATTCCTTTTTTGATGAATGTTAAGTATTCATTTATTGATTCTGAGAAGAACACTGGGCTTCTGGATGAAAGCTTTTTTTTTTTAAAAAAAATAAAAGATTTATTTATTTGAAAGAAAGAGTGAGAGAGGAAGACAGGGAGACAGAGAATTTTCCATCTGCTTGTTTACTCCCCAAATGGCTGTAACTGCTGGGGCTGGACCAGGCTGAAGCCAGGAGCCAGGGACTCCACCCAAGTCTCCCACATGTATGGCAGGGTCTCAAGTTCTTGAGCCACCCTCTGCTGCCTCCCCAGGTGCATTAGGGAGCTGGATCAGAAGCAGAGTAGCCAGGCCTTGAACTTCCACTCTGATATGGGATCCCATGTCCCAAGCAGTGGCTTAACCTGCTGTACCACAATGCAGCCCCCGCTGAGCATATTCATAGTAGCTCCTTTAAAGTCCCTTTATACTAATTCCACCATTGCTGCTGTTTCTTTGTCTCTTTTGATTGACTAGTGTTTACCATTTTGGTTATGCATCACATTTTTTTTTTAATTCTTTGCAGATCTAGTGACTTTTTAAAAATGATTTATTTATTTATTTATTTGAAAAGCAGAGTTATAGAGAGGCAGAGGCAGAGAAGGAGAGAGAGAGGGGTCTTTCATCTGCTGGTTCACTCTCCAAATGTCCTCAATGGCCAGAGCTGGCACCGCAGGCAGAGGCTTAGCTCACTATGCCACAGTGCCGGCCCCTATCTAGTGATTTCTGATTTAGATACTGACATTGCAAATGATAGATTGTTGAGTGTCTTCTTGTTGTGTTTTTCTAGCAGTTAAGTACATTGTGGAGCAGCTTAATCTTTTTCAGGATTTTTTTTAAAAGATATTATTTACTTGGAAGACAGAGTGGCAGAGAGAGATGGAGACAGAGGGAGAAAGAGATCTTCCATTTGCTGGTTCACCCCCAAAATGGCCACAACAGTCAGGGCTGGGCTGGGCCAAAGGCAGGAGCCTAGAACTCCATCCAAGTCTCCGACCTGGGTGATAGGGGTCCAAGTACTTGGGCCATCTGCTGCTGCTTTCCCAGGCATATTAGCAGGCAGCTCGACTGGAAGCAGAGAAGCTAGGACTCAAACCAGTGCTCCTATATGGGATGATGCTGGCCCCTTTAGGGATTATTTTTGAGATCTGTTATGATGCGTTTAGAGTAGTCCCCTTTTATTTTTTTTAAAAAATTCTATTTGAAAGGCAGAGTTACAGAGATACGGAGAGAGAAATCTTTCAACTGCTGGTTCACTCCCCAAGTGGCTGCAATGGCCAGGGCCTGGCTAGGCCAATGCCAGGAGCCTGGAACTCCATCTGGGTCTCCCACATGGGTGGGGGTGGGGGTGGGGTGCAAGGACTTGAGTCATTTTCTGCTGCTTTCCCAGGTGCATTAGCAGGGAGCTAGATTGGAAGTGGAACAGTGGAGAGTCAAACCAGAACCCATAGAGGATACCAGTGTTGTAGGAGGTGGCTTAACCCACTGTGCCACACACCAGCCCCTCCAGAAGACTTTCTGGAGGGGAAGGGTACCCATCTCAGGAAGCTGTGGTCCTTCTGGACCTCCTCTCAATGTTGCAGAGGTTCGGCAGCATCTCTGGCACCTCTGGACCTCGACACCTCCCATGCCTGTATCATTTCTGGGCAATGTTACACTTACTGCCCTTGAGTAGTTGCTGGCTTTGTGCAGTTCTCTGCATGCCCACTGAGTACTGAGCAGCAGACTCAAGGGGGCTATTATGCAGATTCTGGAGCTCTCCCTGATCGGCTTCTCCTTCTCCAGTACACTTTGCCGCAACTTCCAGCTTCCCTGTCTCCCTAAGCTATAAACTGTTTTCTCAACTCCCTGATTATTGCCGTACTTCCCACCCGTTTCTCCTCTCTGTGTTGAGAGTCAGGCATGTGCCTCCAGGACTCACCTTGTTTGTTTCCTTTCTCTTCTTCACAACACTCCTGTGCTGCCCATTGTCTCTCATTTTCTAGTTGTTTATGGTGGGAGGGTAAGTCTGGTACTAGTTTACCAACTTGGTCAGAAGTAAGTACTTTTGAATGGGCTTACATGTATATACAAAGTTGGGGCATGGGCATTTGGTGCAGAGGTTAAGTCATGGCACGAGGCACCTGCATCCTACATTGGAGTGCCCGGGCTTGAGACCCAGCTCTTTTTCTGATTCCAACTTCCTACTAATGTGCATTCTGGGAGGCAGGGGTGATGGTTCAAACTGATAGGGCTCCTGCCCTTCATGTGAGAGACCTGCATGGAATTCTTGGTTCTCGGCTTTGGCCTGGCCCAGTCCTAGCTGTTGGAAGCATTTGAAAAATGAAGTAGGGGATAGAAGATCTCTGTCTCTCTGCCTTTCAAATAAAATACAATTGGGATGACAGATGCTCATGTACACAGTAAATAATACACTAGGATGAGAACAGGGCAAAGGAGCTGTGCATGACTGGAGCCCAAGGAGAAAGGTGAACTAGTTATTAATTCCTAAGATGGGCCAGTAGTTATGTGATGAGAATGCTTATAACGTTAGTACAGGAATATGCTCAGAATAATGAGAACCAAAAGGGGCACATCTTTTTAAATCCTTTTCATTCTACCAATTGGGTATAGAAGACTGCATATACAAGACACCAGGAAAGGCATGGAGCTCAAAATATTAAAAGTACATTTAAAATAAAATATCACCTAATGTCAAATCATTTTGGAATATCTGTATATCTATATCTATATCTATATCTATATCTATATCTCCTTCCTCCCAGCTGAGAGCAGAATAGAACAGAAAGAAATAGAAGCTTGGATAGGGAAGTATGGAATGAGTCAACTTTGGAACTACAGACTGCAAGAGAGGAGGGGAAACATGAATATGTGTGCATGGGGATTTAGGAAGTGGGGATTGGACAACTGCAAGATGGCAAAAGGTATATGTGAAGGTGCTGGAAAGTGGGAGGATCAGGATGAAAGGGGACTGGTGAGACACATCTGTGAAAGTTTTGATGAGTAATAAATTCATTAAAGATAAGGAAAGTATGAATGTATGTAACAAAAATGATTGTGACAAACACCTACAAAACCAATGTTATATTTTCTATCTTGCAATTAATTACAGTAAATTTTAATTCCAAAATGACTTCTGTCACCACATTATAATTATCTGGGCTACATCTTCCTGCCATCTGCTGGTGTAGTTTAAAGAAATAAAAATGGATTTTAATTTTATCCTAAGCAAAATATAATTAGAAGGATAAATCAGCATAAGAAAAAATAATGTATTCTGGAATCAATTATTAAAGTTTAATTTATCTACTATTTTTGTTTTTGGTGAGCATGCTTCTTTCATATTCCCAACATCATGAATAATCAAGAACTGATTATATTGTTTGAGCTCAACAATATCTTTTTTAAGATGGGTTAGGGTGGGCATTACCATTACCACCATTTTAGGGAGAAAGTGACAATGCAAACAAAACAAGCACTGTCTCATCAAGAACACACAGCTGTTAGGGGTTGAACCTAACTTTTCATTCAGGTCTCTGACTCCACTGCTACAGTCTTTGAACCACACTATGCACTTGCTTGGGCAACCAGCATTCTCTCCATTTTGACTGTAATATTGAGTATTTAGTAGCTGTAACAGGCAAATATGTGTAAATCGTTTCTATAAGAGCACTGAAAACCACGTCCTATACTACAACAGCCCTATTAGACCTTTAGTTCCTTCCAGTCGCCTTGTCTTTTGACTGAATGATATTGCAGGACTGAGAGTAGTGGCTTCCACCACAATCTCGTAATAGCATTTATCCTTAAAATTTTATCTGTTTTCCAGATCTCTTTCGTTATCCTGTTCCCCATGCCTGAAAGTTCCTTCCCCTACTGCTTAGCTGAAGAAATCCATTCACATCTGGGTACAAAAATATCACTTAGACAGGAGGAGGCAGCTCTGGTGTTCCACAGCAGCGAAGTAACTGAAGCCTGTCACAATCTGTTATATATTTCAAAATAACTAGAAAAAGTATCCCAAACCTAGACATGAGTAATGTTTGGGGATGGAAACAGGAATTACACTGATTTGATCATTAGATTGTATATATGCACTGAATTCTCATACCATACCCTATAAAAATGTACGAGTGATATGTGTTAATTAAAAAAAAAAAAAGCCTCTCCTAACACCAAAATTCCACTGTGCTATCACCTCCTACAGGAGTCCTACTGTTGGCAGCCCAGCGCGTTGCAGGTGTGTGGCCTCTGCTCTCTGGCAGTGTCTCTGTGTTCCTACCAGGGGATGTGTCACACGCACTTCTGCATTAGCTGGCCCTCAGCTGTGCCTGTACACATCATGGGTCCAGTCAGCGGATGGTAACACAGTATGTTCACCGTGGCTGCTAGTTCTTGAATGCACTTTATCCAATAAATATGGTGCTAAGCACTTTATGAACACCAATTCACTTGATCATTACAATAATACCAGAGAAAGTTATTTTTACCTTATTTCACTGACACAGAGATTAAAGATTAGAGAAATTAAAAAGCCATTCGGACCTATTTTTATTTCAGTAAGATGGAAAGGTTGAATACATTGTGCTCCCTTTCTAAACGTCAGAAGGAATGCGTTAATAAACATTCTCTAATTTAAGCTTTTTTCTTAAACCCCTGGGTGTACCACCCTTTGTGTACATCCCAACCTAACAGAAGAGAGAAGGCAGCTTCACCGGGAATAAGAGCACAGTGAGCTCAAGCTCAACAAAACACGGGACTGACTTGTGCTCTACAGCCTTAGCAAATCTGAAAAACAGTGCCCTACAAAGAAATTTACTGTAAAAGAACACATTTGAAGTGAATCCGAATACTTCAGAACTCATAAAAAATGTGAATGGGTACATTTTCCAGTGTAAACAAAAAAGAACAGTTATTTAAAAAGAAAACAAGTAAAAGTGACCAACAAAAAGACTAAAATCCAGCTATGTGCTACTTATGGGACATCTAAGGGGTTAAAATAAATAAAAATGCGATAATACTCCTAGATAGTTTTATTCATATCAGCACCCCGCCCCCCCTCAAAAAAAAGCTTAGGACAAAGATAAAGATGTCAACTACCTACCTTCCACCAAAAGGTTAAATTCAGCAGGAAAAAGTAATGATTTTGGACCGAATACAGCTAATAAAATAGCTTCTAAACAAAGCCAAACATAACTAGGAGAAGAAATTGACAAGCACATCAGCATAGCGGGTGTCTTTGCCAGTTTCCTAAGTAATTGACAGATGAAGCGGACAGGAAGTCAGCCCAGCCTAATGAGCGGCTGCAAAACACCACAGTTTAACACCCACGAAATCCGAGGCGGGAGCGAGGCAGTGTTGGTGGCAGCTGGGGCTGGTAGCCGGCAGGGGTGTGAAGGAGGCCCGACAGGGCAGTGGGGAGGAGGCAGGCGCCTCGGGCAGCGCCAGGAGAGCAGGGGACACCGGAGGGACATCCAGCAAGGATCCTGTCCTCAGGAGGCTTTTCCGGTTCCCGCTCTTGCTGAGACCTGGCTGTTCGGTGAATTACAGAAAACCACCCACCTTACAAAACGTACCCACTCCCGGAGCCCCTGCACGTTTCTCTGGGCATTACAACCCAAAGCGCTAACTGGCGAGATGAGGCCGCCGCCGTCAGCGGGTCGCAGTCCTGCGGGAACCGGGGCCTCCACAGAGGCCTGGCGGGCAGCAAACATTCCTCCATTCACCCCACGAAGGGTCACCTCTTAACTCCCTTGAGCAAGCTACTGCGATATTTTGAAAAGCTTTAAATAAATACGTTTAACTTTGGTAAGTAAACAAGACAGTAATTTTCTAGTTACCCTTAACTGTTTTAGATAACAAATATCCTGTCTATTTTCCTCATGGTCTTGACATAATACCAAAGAACTGCTTATAGTTTTAATAAAGACATCTCAAAGGACTTGGAAATTGAGTTTCTAAGACTTTTGGTAGAGTCTTGGGTTGAAAACTTAGGTGACTGATGATTTAGATCTATATATCTCACTTCAAAATGAAGACTTCTTATTCAGGAAAAAATCCATTATTACAGCTAGCACAATTGTCTGGATCATAATTTCTTAAAACAGTGGTAGAAATCCAGATGTAAAATATAATATATACAGGACACTTCAAAAACAATGGCCATGCCAGAACTGCATTTGAAAATCTTTCAGCTGCAGGGGAAAAGCTGATACCTAATCTGTGATGTATTTGGGAAACAAACCAAAAACCAAACCAAAATAAAACACCCCCAACCAAAAAACAAACAAACAAAAAAACCCAACTCAAACCCAAAATAAAACCAAACAAAAGCATCAGGTTTTATTGAGAAAACAAGCCAATCATATGCATACAAAGATAACTTATAGCTTCCTTCTGCAGATATACAAGAAATGCCCCAAGTCAAACTAGTAATAAAATCATGAAGTAAAGCAGGCAGATGGAAATGTTTTAAATGCTCATATGAAGTTTTTTTTTTTTTTTTTAAATTGAGAAACAGAGAAATGAGAGAGAACGAGAGCACCTCACATTTCACTGGTTCAGTCCCTACACGTCTGCAAGCTGGCAAGGGGAATGCAATCCAGGTCTCCCATGTGAGTGGCAGGGATCCAATCACTGTAGCCATCACCTGCTTCCTCCCTGGGTGTGGCTCTTAAAGTTCCCCAGAAGTCCCATCTGGGGTGCCACATGTTATCGGAATTTGGGGTGCCATATGATATCACCATATGCTTATTAATAATAAGTTCCCCATATTAATAAGCCCAAGTGCATTCTTGCCTAATATTTAGAGAATTTCAAATACTGGCATAAAAGAACGAGGCAGCATGGTACATTTTAAGCTTTTATTCAGTGCGAGAGATGCATAGGAAAGTGAGGGCTTTACCTATAGGAGAGAGATAGATCTGGGTTCATATCAAGTACCAGGCTGTGACAATGGGGGTTGGCCCTAAGGCCAGGCAAGAGGCCAGGGTGAGGAAAAAGGAGGAAAGGGCCAGACACACCCTGTCCCAAGCTTTTAATCCACTTTCAAAGGGGAGTGGTTAATTAACCTGATTGGCCAGTGGGTGCTCAGGTGTGGCCAAGTAGGGGCAAGAGGCCACACAGGGGCGTGGCAAAGGCGTGGTCTTCCAGCGCACAAACCTAATAATTTTAACCTGTATGCTTGCCTACTTCGTTACCAGGAAGCCGGAAATAGGAGTGGAGCTGGGACTTGAACCCAGGCGCTTCAGTATGGCATCTGGGCTTCCCAACTGGTGTCTTTACAAGGCCACCTGCCTGCCCCTCACATTAAGATTATCAAATCTCAAAGTGTCTGCAATTAGTGGTTCCAAGAGGGCCTTACACAATTCAAAGAAACTTGCCCTCAAAGAGCATATAAAAAACCCGTAATTCACTGCTATGTAGGAAACACTAAAAAGAGACTAAAATTGTACTCAATGAGGCATCTTTTGATTTAGTATGATTGCTGCAGAAGAAATACACTGGAAGTATCTCGGATCCTTTTTGAGGTTCTCAGGCCATCATTAGCACATACATTACACTTACTACATGCAAGGTCTGTGTGAGGTGTACAGTCTAAGTGTGCATGCTGTTCAAACAGGGTCTAATGGAAGAAGATTCAGCCACTTAACTAGGAGGCAAATGTCTTCATGTGACGCAAGAACTGGCATCTACTGGGCAGTGTCATGTGACACATTTGACAAGCCTGAAGACTGTATTTTCACAGCTGAGAAATGACAGAACCAGGCACAATGTCCCTTACAAACTGAAGTGTTCCCCTGTGCCAACCATGATTCTCTGTGGCCAAGAAGAAACCTGTCCCCTCTTCTCCTGAAGATTCATTTCTCCAAATTGCTACTACAGCATTTTGCTGTATTGTTTGCTTTTTTTTTTTAAACTGAGAAATCATTGTTCCACTATGGTGGCACATTAGAATTTATGGGGGCAATTGAATTTATTTAAAAAACAGTATTTATTTATTTATTCCTGTTGCAGAGCAACTGGAAGACAGATATCCAAGATATCTTTGATTCTCTAGTACATGCCCCAAATACCAACAGCTAGAGCTGGGGTAGGCTGAAGACACCTGGAACTCTATCTGGATTTCCCAAGTGGAAAGTACTTGAGCCATCACCTGCTACCTCCCAGACATATTAGTAGGAAGCTGCATAGGAAGCGAAGTCACTGGGACTCTAAACAGTGCTCTGAAATAGGATGCATGTGTCCCAAGCAGTGTCTTTAATCCAATGTGCCAAACACCCACCCCTATGAAGGGAATTTAAAACCAAAAATTGCTATTTGGGCCCTGTCCCCAGCGAATCTAGTTTAATTGCTCCTAACTGGCAACCAGGGTTGAGAATTTCTCCCTTGCTCACTTCCACAGTATTTTATGCTAGCTGCAGCCTTAACACTCTGTCACCCTTCCACTATCAGTCCTTTGCTGCAGACCTCATTGCTTTTAAAAGTCAGCCTCTTTGCAATTTTTGTCTCCAAATATCTCATTTAAAATATTGAAGGGTGTCCAACTAAAAATGTACAAAAGACTCGTGAATAGGCATTCACAAAATACAAATAACCAACCAATACCTGAAAAATATTCAACCTACTTGTAATTAAATAGGAAGTAACATTTACCACCTCTCCACTAGCAATGTGTTGGTTAGGGTCTAGGATATAGGCTCCTCCCCGCCTTTTTTCTAAGATTTATTTTATTTATTTGAAAGGCAGAGTTACAGAGAAAGAGAGGGAGAGACAGAGGGAGGTCTTCTATTTGCTGGTTCACTCCCCAAATGGCTGCAATGGCTGGGGCTGGGCCAGGCGGAAGCCAGGAGCTTCTTCTGGGTCTCCCACTTGGGTGCAGGGCCCCAAGCACTTGGGCCATCTTCCACTGCTATCTCAGGTGCAATAGCAGGGAGCTGGATCGGAAGTGGAACAGTCGGGCCTGGACTCGAACTGGTGCCCATATGGGATGATGACACTGTAGGTGGAGGCTTAACCTATGCCACAGCACTGGCCCAATATAGGCCTTTTCATACACTGCAGATAGTTTTTCAGAACAATTTTTATAAAGGCAAATTGCAATATATTTCAAAAGGTTTAAAAAGTTATTTCCTTAACCTGGAAACTCCAGCTCAATGAGTTTCCCTAAGGAAAGTATGTGTCCAAAAGGTAAGTGTTCAAAGACATTGATCATGGCAAATAGGAACAACTTAAAGGTGTAAACTTACAGTAATGAATCAATTAACTTTGGTATCTCCAAGTGAGAGGATTAGGAAGCCACAAAAATGCTGCTGCTGCAGTTGGCACTACTGAAGAAGGTGTGAGTTTTACTGCAGTCTTTGAAATTCAGGCATAGTCTAAGCATCTTTTCATAAACTTTTTTGAAGACCCCTCCTATGCATGTGTTTCAAAAAAATTTTCTTAAAGGTTTTTTTTTTTTTTTGGTAAGAGTTACAGAGAAGGGAGGCAGAGAGAGAGAGAGAGAGATCATTCATCCGCTGGTTCACTCCCCAGGTGTTGCAATGGCTCGTGTTGGGTCAGGCAGAAGTCAGGAGCCAGGAACTTCTTCCAGGTCTCCCATGAGGGTAACAGGCACCTTCTGCTGCTTTTCCCAGGCCATTAGCAGGGAGCTGGATGGAAGTGGATATGAACCAGCATCCATATGGGATGCCAGCATAGTAGGTGGTGGCTTTACCTGCTACACTACAATGCCGACCCCTTCAAAATTGTTTTTGCACCCAAATTACATTTCCACAGACATCCTGAAGTACCCTCATATACTCTGGGAGGAGATCACCTAATTCTTCCCACTTGTGCTTCCTATACTTAAAATGGCCAGGGTGCAATACAAAAGTGAATGTAAGGTTCTTTCCTACTCTAAAACTCTCTGGTTTCACAGTACTAAGTTCCCCAACTTTACTGCATTCTATGTATCTTTGTTACACAATGGTTGAGTTCTGTGTATTTTTTTAAAGATTTATTTATTTATTTGTTTGAAAGTCAGAGTTACAGAGAGGGAAAGACAGAAATCTTAGATCTGCTGGTTCCATTCCCCAAGTGGCCAAAGTGGGTAGGGCTGGAGCCAGGAGCTTCATCTGGGTTTCCCATGTGGGTGCAGGGACCCAAGCACTCTGGCCATCTTCTGCTGCTTTCCCAGGTCATTAGCAAGGAGCTGGATTGTAAGTGGAACAGCCAGAACTGAAACTGGTGCCCATGCTGGAATTATAGGCAGTGGCTTTATCTACTATGCCACAATGCCAGCCTGCAGTTTTTTTTTTTCTTTTAAGGTTTATTTATTTATTTGAAAGAGTTACACAAAGAAGCAGAGAGAGAGAGAGAGAGAGAGAGAGAGAGAGAGAAAGAAAGGTCCTCCATCTGCTGGTTCACTCCTCAATTGGCCACAATGGCAGGAACTGCATGGATCCGAAGTCTGGACCCAGGAGCCAGGAGCCTCCTTCAGGTCTCCCATTAGGGTGCAGGGGCCCAAGGACTTGGGCCATCTTTCACTGCTTTCCCAGGCCACAGCAGAGAGCTGGATTGGAAGAGGAGCAGCTGGGATATGAACTGGCGCCCATATGAGATGCCGGCACTGCAGGTGGCGGCTTTACCCGCTCTGCCACAGCACCCGCCCCCAGAGATTTTATTTTTTAAAGAGTGCTGGTATATGCAAGCTTCTGATTGTGAATATTCTGCTTTATACATTTTAATTGTAATTTGTCTCCAGTAAACAGTTTGTGGCTTTTTTGAGCTAAAGCATCATTAGTCTTCCCATTGTAATTACAAAGGCATATTAACAGCTTTTCTTAAATTCCAAAACCAAATTTAGGAATTTTTTTTTTCTAGAAGGGATTTGATCTCTTAATTACATGACATCATTTGTTTATTCAGATTTTTATGGAATGTAACATTTTCTGCACTAAAAAGCACTAAGCATAAGATTCTTTAGTTCCATGAGATGGGATTCTTTCCAAGGACTCCACTTTCCAGGTCCTGTCAATGTGGGAAGGTGAACCGTGCAACCTTGTTTGTTAATAAGACCAGGCAGTGAAAGTCTGATGCAAGTCCATTTTCCTTAACAGATGTTTCCAACTCTATCTGCTGCGTATTCCTTTAAGACTGTTTCCCTTTGCTTTATCCCTTCCCAGCTGTCCTACTTCAGGCCCCATCAGCTCCCATGAAGACTCTCGCTTTGCCTTTCTGATGGGCCTCCCTGTCTTCAAGGCCTCTGAAAGCCTTCACAACACATTGCCTTCCTCTAAATGTGCCTTTGGCAATGAGTGAGCTACATGAAATACAAATCTGATTGTCACTTCAGAACCTGGAGCCCGTGAGTGGCTGGCTCCCAGGGCCTCCAGAATAAACCTGGGCAGACACTTTAGAATGCCGGCTGCACCCTTTCATGGCCACCGCGCCTCGAATGCTCTACAGACCCTACAGCTGCCGCCTCAGCACACATTGCACAGATCCACACCCAGGACTTTGCTCCTGATGGCTGTCCCAGTGGTGGAATGTGGGGCCTCCCTTTTGCTGGGTTAGTACCTGCTTCCTTTTCAAGACTTGGCTGGGGAAGTTCTCCCCATGTCAGCCTTCTTCCTTGGATTCTGAGCTTCTCAAGATAGGGACCAGGTTTTGCCCACTGCAGCATCCCACAGCTTACGACATTTCAATATTTCTATAAGTCATCAAAATGGGGCAAAATGTACCCCAAAGTCCATCTAACTTTGCTCTCCCTAAAATATAGACATGAAGAGCCCAGGTCATGAAAACCTGGCAAAGGAATGGATTGCTAAACTGCTGAGTAATAGCATGCAATAGGTACTCTGACATATGTAATTTACTTTTAAAAAGTCTGACTATTGGGGCTGGCACCGTGGTTCACTTGGTTAATCTTCCGCCTGCGGTGCCAGCATCCTATATGGGGGCCAGGTTCTGGTCCCGGTTGCTCCTCTTCCAGTCTAGCTCTCTGCTGTGGCCTGGGAAGGCAGTGGAGGATGGCCCAGGTCCTTGGGCCCTGCACCTGTGTGGGAGACCAGGAGGAAGCACCTGGCTCCTGGCTTTGGATTGGTGCAGCGCCGGCCGTGGCGGCCATTTTGGGGGTGAACCAACGGAAGGAAGATCTGTTTCTCTCATTGTCTATCTGTCAAATAAATTAAAAAAAAAAAAGTCTTGACTATTTTCATTAAAGGAATCAAAATTTGCAAATTTCCCAGGAATGATTTCTCCTGCTAATAGGGAATACAGTTGATAGAAACAGGTTTAGCAAAATATTAATTTGCTATTGATTGAGAACTCAAACTGTGAAGACCAATTTAAGGAGCAGAAATAATGAAGGATGCTACTGTACTCCTGTAATATTGGGAAAGCATGATACTTTTTGGACAAATATTCCTTTGGCTTCTATTTTCCTGAAAAAGTGACTGTAAATATACTTTTTCTGTCCCAATTTTTGTTTATTGGAATTCATTCAAAAGGTACAGAAAGACAGCATTCCATTTACTGATTCACTCCCCAAATGCCTGTATCAGTTGGAGCTGGGCAGGTCAAAGCTAGTAGCCTGGAACACCATGTGGGTTTCCCACGTGAGCAGCAGTACGCCAAGCACTTGAGCCTTGCTCTGCTGCCTCCCAGGGTACGGGTTAGCACAAAAAAGAATCTGGAGGTGGAGCTGGGACTTGAATGCAGGCACTCCAACGGGGATGAGAGCATCCCAAATGGCTTCCTAACCACTGTGCCAAACGCCCACCCTTTTGTTCCAAATATGACAAGTCAAAAGGCTTCTGGTGGGATGCAGGTTAGAGCATACTATAATAAGTTAGATATATGTAACTTCTATTAGGTATCATATACATTTAAAAAAGATGAGGTGGGCATTGTGGAATAGTGGGAAAGGCTGCCACTTGCTATAGTGGCATCCCATGCGATAACCCTCAGGAGCATTTCTGGCTGCTCCACTTCTGATTCAGCTCCCTACTAATGGCCTGGGAAAGTAGTGGAATGGCCCAAGTACTTGAGACTCTGCTACCCATGTGGGAGACCAGGAAGAAGCTCCTGGCTCCTGGCTGCAGCCTGGCCCAGTCCTGGCTTTTACAGCCATTTGGGGAGTAAACCAGCAGATGGAAGATCTGTCTCTCCCTCTCTCTGCAACTGACTTTGAAATAAATAAATCTTAAAAAAAAAAGCAATCTAGATTCAATGCTTCATCCTCTTTGGGTCTAAAGGCTTCCAAAATCATTTATTTGTATTATCGAATTAAAATCTTTTGAGAAGTAAGCAATTATTTCCTGACTTGCCAATGATTAAATTTAGATGCTTGGGTGAATAGGAGCCTTAGCTCTCCAGCTATCACTTTAAGTTGGCAGCACGTGAAAGGTTAACAGGGCTTTAGCTGACATCAGTCTATTGCCATGGAAATATAAATAGGTGTTTGTATTAAGCTTGTCTCACAGCAAGTTGTAGAGGGTAAAGAGACTAAGAGGGAAACAGGAAATAAATTAGGTGAAAAATGTAGCCTGTAAATGTTAGTGCCCCTGAAGCTCAGACCCTCAGTGAGCTCATCCTGCCCCATGGCTTTAAATACCATGAATACACTGATGACGCTCAGATTTACTCTCTCCAGGCTGCACCTCGCCTCTGAACTCCCAACCTATTTATCTAACTGCTTTCATGACTTCTTGAATTGCACATCTAACTGGTACCTCAGCCCTCACACATCCACCCTGAGCTCCTGAGACAGCCCTCTGCCCACCCAACTTCCTCTGCATCTCAGCTAAGGTCAACCTCTCCTTCCAGTTTAGCGGACACAGGCTTTGGCATAACCTTATCTCTAACTTCCCAGGAAATCTTGTCAGCTCTACCTTCAAGATAGACTCAAAACATGTTGGTTCTCCCCACTTGCACTGCTTTCAAGCTACCACCATTTCCTACCTGGGTTAATGTGATCGACAGTAATCAAGAATGTGAGCTCCGTGAAATGGGGATGTTTGTTCTTGCTGTTTCTTTTGCACCTATAACATGCCCAGCACTTAGCATGAAACTCAATAAATTAGCTGGATGAATAATTTTAAAAAGGGGTGATAAATGTCAGAAGAAGAAATGATTACTGATAAAAGTGTGCTTAACGAAAGTCTATGAACCAATAGCTAAAATGTTCATATGGTGCTAAGTTTTCATGGAAACCTTCAGAGGAACTCTTTTTTTTTTTTTTTTAGATTTTATTTATTTATTTGACAGGTAGACTTACAGACAATGAGATAGAGATAGAGAGAGAGAGAGAGAGAGAAAGGTCTTCCTTCTGTTGGTCCATTACCCAAATAGCTGCAATGGCCGGAGCTGCGCTGATCCGCAGCCAGGAGCTTCTTCTGGGTCTCCCATGTGGGTGCAGGGCCCAAGCACTTGGGCCATCTTCTACTGCTTTCCCGGTCCATACCAGAAAGCTGGGTTGGAAGACGAGTAGCCAGGACTAGAACCGGAACCCATATGGGATGCTGGCGCCACAGGCGGAGGATTAACCTACTGTGCCACGGCGCTAACCCCGGAACTCTTTTTTTTTATACAAACAGGCTCACTTTCTCTTATCTTTGCAATGCAGGGCTTTAGAGATCAATGTTCAAGAAGGAAGAGGATAATGACAAAATATAGACGGGCATTAAATAATGTCCAGTGTTTGCCATGTCAGATGAGCTAATGATTTTTAAAAATTATTACTACATAGGGCTTACTATTCATAGAGTACCAAAATTAGAAATAAGTCACTCATTGATTGAATCAGCAGTGTGGCCTACAGTAATGTAATATATAAACTAAGCTGCACTTGGATGCCATCCAGAAGGGCTTAGTTACTGAAGTGGTTTCACTTCTAAAGTGATTCTACAGTATAGGCATGGGGTCTAGGTTGGTTACAGTTAAACCTAGGAATATAAAAAAGAGTAATTAGGATGGTATCTTTAGACCTGATAATACAAAGCCTTAGTTATTTCTTATCAGTTTATAAGGTAAACAAGGAACACATAGACTCCAAGTTCTCATAGGAACTTCAGATAAAAAAAGGGCAATAAATACGAGCCAATTAGCGGTAGAATGATAGAATGGAACGATAAGGTTTGGGAGATCTGGCTTCCAGGCTTCATCTTGCCACTGACTGGCTGTGCTGACTGGGTGAGTCATTGGAGCTTAGTTACCTCACCTATAAAACGTGAGGATGGACTTATGGGCTTCAACGGTTCTCTGAGCACTAAGTAGCACAGGTTTTTTTTTTTTTTTTTTTTCCCCCTTAATTTGAGAGGCTGAAACTTGGAAACAGAGAGAGAGAGAGAGAGAGAGAGAGAGAGAAACTCTTGGTTAACTTCTTCTACAGAGGCCAAAGCCAGGAGTCAGCAATGCAACCCAAGTCTCCCACATGAATGACAGGAATCCACTTACTTGAGCTATGACCACTGCCTCCTAGGGTCCACACTAGCAGGAAACTGGAGCTTGAACAGAGGCCGGAATCAAACACAGGCGCTCTAGTGTGAGAGGTGGCTATCTCCCCTGCCAGGCTGAATTGTGCTCCCAGATTTTTTTCTGACTTCAAGATTAATCGCTATGGTTGGCGGAATAATGCATCCCCACATGAAAGTGTATCTGTATCCTAGTCCCTGGGGCTGTGAATGTTGTAACATGGCATGGGAGAATTAAGGTTGTTAATAGGCTATCACAAAATAAAGAGATTATCTGTTTGGGTCCAACATCATCTTAAAGAATTCTCAAGGAGGAACGAGGCAGAAGAGTCAGAGAGACCTGAAGGACCACTGATGGCTTTGAAGATGGAGGAAGGAAAGGCCCATGGAAGTACAAGGAATATGGGCAATCTACAGTGCAGAAGCTGCAACAGGAAAGAAAGAAAACAGATTCTCTCCTGGGGACTCCAGAAAGGAGCCTGGACCATCTGACACCTGACAACCTGACTTGTCAGTCTTCTGACCTCTGGGACTAAACAAATTTGTGTTGCTGAAGTCAACAGATTTGCAGTAATTTGTAAAGCAGCAAAAGCAAGCTAATACAATTATGATAATATAGCACAACTAGCAAAAAGTTGGACCCAAGGTTGTCACAGATGCAAGGTTTTAAATATAAATGCTATCCTTAGATATTCTGTAAAGATCTTCAGAGCTGAAGGTAACAGGAGAGCACAAAAAGTTTGTAGAAAAGCTGTGGGGATTAGCAGTCTACCGGAAAACAAATAATCATCGGGGATTCATGTGAAGAGTAGAAACTTGGATAATTTCTGAAGGAACGAAAATGGCAATTCTAGAAGAGAAATTAGAAAGGTTATCCAAACGTAAGAGTTCTTACGTCTCTGAGCCTCAGCCTGCTTACCTGTAAACTCAACAAAGGGCTGAGATAAATAACCTCGAAATTTCTCTAGCTCTGAAATGATTTAAAAACCCGAACGGATGCTATTCGGGCCTGTTACACCACCCCGCCCTCCTCCCCTACCACTGGACAAGCAGGCCCTTTGGAGAGCACTCTCTAGTTCTCGAGGATCTGCTGGGTAAGCCTTACAGAAGGCTCTGCCTGCCAACAAGAAAGTGGCTCTCAGTTTTAATCCTGACACTTTAATTCAGGTGGGGTGCAGGGGAAAATTGGTAAGCTGTTTTATGCTCTGCCCCTTCATTTATAAAAGGACGGCACAAATTTAGTACCAAAAAATGGTACAAATTCCCAGGGAGTTGGTTATTTTACACATCTGAAGGTTTATTCCTTCTGTAACAAACTTTATTTTGATGGAACTATGAAACACACGCCCGCTTCTTTTCTAAAACTCAGTGAGTCCCACAGTACCTTTTCTGTCACCACTACCATGAATTACTGTACTGGGCTCTAAGATTGGTGGCTGCCACCATAGCCTACAGGTGATTTTCATAAGACTTGGGAGGTAACAATGATTTACATTTTGAAAAATTAACAAATGCGACTAGACCATGGACAGCCTAAAAACCCTAAAATAAGTAGCCCTTTGGAGAAAGGTTTGCTGATTCTGGCTCTAAAAACAGTCGTACAGGCCTCTTCCCCAAATGTCCACAGTCAGACTGAACTTCATGCTGTCGCTAAAGAAGTGTTCCTGCCTTGGCGCTGTGTCTCACCCGGTAGCAGCTCAAATATTTGTAGGAAAGTAAAGGGGGCTGGTACTTGAGACTGTTCTGTTGCTCATCGGCACATTATCCAGTTCACTCTCAGACTGCTGTCAACCCCTATGCTGATCCCAGCAGTCTCTTTTCCTTTCTAATCTTGTTTAGGAAAGTTGGTAACACAGCTTATGAACGTTTTGAAGCAAGGGAACCTGAGCCTGCTTATATGAAGTTCCTACAACTGTTTTCTGGGCAGAAACTGGTGGGTGTTGCAGGGCTTTGGGGATTTATTTTGGGTCCCTGACTGCCCCCTCCCCCATGTATTCCTAAGTTCTCTTCTATCCTCTGGCAAAGCAGTTTCCAGAGAGATCTTACTGTGGTATACCTCATCGTTTATTACTATCATTTTTAAAAGTTTATTTGAAAAGCTGAGTGAAAGAGTATTTTTCCATCTGATGGTGCACTCCCCAAACGGCCACAACAGCCCACAGCACTGGGCCACGCTGAAGCCAGATGCCAGGGACTCCAGGTGGCAGGGCCATGTGGTTTGGCCATCGTCCCCTGTCTTACTATGTGCAACAGCAGGAAATTGGGCGCTCATGTGGGATGCTGGCTTCATGGGCTGTGACACACCACTGGCCTCCACTTATTTACAATTAAAACGGCAGTAGAGATGAAAAGCTATTCACCAACGTATCAAAGTGACAACTACTGGAATGGTAGGATTTTCTTGGACTATGTCTTTTCCCCCTACCATCTTGCCGCCTATCTGACCTAACTCAACTATTTTCATTTAGCATTATGTTCTATCTCTCTTTGATCGGAGCTTTCCGAAGGTTATAAACATCGTGTTGATGGGTTTTTATCTGGACTCACAGGGCTTGCTATAAGGTAAGCCACCGTTGCCGTAATACCGAAAAACAGGGCGTCCATATACCACAAGGTAGGAATGCCAAGAATCAATATGGGGACAGAGGTGAGCGGTCATCTTTCCGACCCTTGCTCCACTTACTATTTTACACAGGCTCGGACCACTAACACCCACATCGGGTCAAGCTACGGTTGACAATCACCCCCTTCAGCCCCACAACCCTGCGAGGCAGGGCATGTCCTCCGAATGAGCCGGGGACGGTGCGGGGAGAGGCCCGGCAGCCTGGCCGAGGTCACAGGAGCAGGTCTTGGGCGGTGCTTCCAGCCAGAAACATCAGCTGTGTCTCTACACTCGCCTCCGCGTCCCCTTCCCTCCCATTTACCCTTACAAACTCAGACTGTCCAAAAGGCAGGCGGCAGGCCAGCTCATCACCCAAGCTACCACAGTCTCCCCCCGGGTCGGCGGTGCTCAGAGCACTACCGCCCCCTCCCCCGAGCCGCAGACCCGGGGCGCCGGCCCCGCACTAACCTGACCAGGTCGGTCATGCAGGAGCCCACCACCACCACCGCGGCCGCCTCCTCGGGGCACCGACTCCCGGGCTCCCCAGACGCCGCCATTGCTAAAAGGTGCAGGCGGGACGCTGACCTTTACCCTTTGCCCGACCCCGTAACCCGAGACGCCGCTCCTGCCCCGCTTGCCCCGCGCGCGGGCCTCGCCGCCGCCTACGCGGGTCGCCCACCCGAATGCCCGACATCTCCCCGTCCGCTAGTTGCCCCCCGTCTTCCCGGGAAGCGCCTTCCGCCTCTGCTCCCCGTGACGGCGCCCTCCAGATCGCCGCGATACACTGAGCCGCTCGCCACTCGAGGAGCAGGCCTTTGGGGCGGAACTTTCAGGCGCTCCCGGGACGCCTTCCCGAGCGCCCGGACACGCGCCGCGCGGGCACGCGCACGCCTCCCGGCTTCTGGGCCGCAGAGGGGGCGGGGCGGGACGTCGTGGGGGCGCGCACGCATCCGGCCCGCGGTGCGCGCGCAGGTTGGTGCGTCGGTCGGGGGCGCGCTCGGGTAACCTGTACCCCGCGTAGTCGCCGGTTCCCCATCGGACTAAGTTCCAGGTACCTGGACTGGGGCTGGTGCGGGGAGGTTGGATCCCGAGTCGCACAGGTGGCGCCGAGAGTCGTGGTTTGACTGTGGCTAGCGGGCTCGCCCCCTTTTCCTGTTGAGAAGGCCCGCTTCCAAAGACGCCCGCTCGCCCCTGTCGTGCCGGCCCCCTCACGGACGAGCCCCCGAGGCCAGAGCCTGCCTTCTCTTCCTTCAGACCTAGCCAGCCCCCCGGCCCCTGACTGAGCCCGCGGGGTTAATTCCTCCTCCCAGCTCGCTGAGGGCATCGCACGCTTTGGGAGACAGACGTGTCCCCTTCTAGATGCCCCCTGGAAAGGGGTGGGCGTTCTGTGGGTCTGAGGTGGCAAGAGGTCCCTGCGTGTTGCCCCCTGGAAAAATCGCTTCCCCCGTGTAACTTCCCGCGTGCGCCGTATGACGTGGACGTGACGCAGCAGGACGCCACCCCTTTCCGTTCCATGACGTCAGCGGGGCACATGTTTCCGTGTTTGTCATCCCTTTCTTAATTGCGAGAACCTGGACTGCGCTTTAGACGTCTTTGTATTCCCCTAGCCGCCCATCAGGTGACCTTATGTGATCTTTGGGGCGGCAGACACTTGTAAAAAAATTGCATTTTTTCGTTTTCCTTCAGCAACCCCTCACAGTCAGGAAATACAAACCGGAGAACTAGCATTCCAGGGAGCCTGGCCCCGAATATTTTCCCCAGTCTGGCATCTAGTGTAGTGCTGCCATTTAAAAAAATTAAGGGTGACCCTCCCCTCATCCGCATGTCCCCGGCTCAGCGCAACAAAAGGCCATCATATTTTGGCTTTTCGGTGACCTCCGATTTTAACAAAATCTTTCTGAATGAAGTCCTCTTTCCTCGTAGTGGAAACATTTTAATGCTGCATGGAGTCTTGTACTGCCAAAAAATAATACGATGGCCGTTCTGGAAATAAAGACAAATTCATTCTCCCAAGTGTGGCCCCAAAGTTACGGCAGTTGCTGGATCGAATGGGTTGTTGTCCCTGGAGCATGGGTTGGTTTCTGGGGCGAGTCTGTTCTCTTCAGCGTTTAAGCGGGTGCATCACAGCAGTAGGCCAATAGTAGTCTAGGTTGTGTCTAGTTGTAAAGCCCTCATTTGTTTGGATTCATACTTTTTTGTTTACATTTTACTATATATCATATGTATATTTGTAATGTTAATATTAGCTAGGGAAAGGGGTTGTTGGTGGTGGAGAGAAGAAGTAAATGAAATGACAGAGAGCTGAGTAATAAATAAAGTGCTGATACTGAGTAGATGTTTAGAATGTGTTGGGCCTGTTTCCCTTTTTGTAGAAATGAGAGGTCAGAAAATAGGTGATGGGGTAAAAAAACCAGAAGGCTGATTTTGTCATGTAGATGAAATCTTTTGTTTTTTGTTTTTTTTTTTCCAAGATGAATTATTTCTGTGTTTTGCATGTGGTTTAGATAAGCATCACTTCAAGAACTGTGACATCAGTACATAGACATAAAGGTGGAAATGTGGCAGAATAGTAAAAAAAAAAAAGGGCTTCAAAATGACAGCATGGATTAGTATACTGTTCCAAGACAGATTATAGCAGTTACCCTTATGATCAGCAAAATGAGAATTAAAACACTTGCCTTAAACCCACGTTGTGAGTATCAACTGCAGGGATGTGTATGGAAGCTCTTTGTCAGTGATAGTGTCACAGATATGTATGTGACTTTGATGATGGATGGCAGAGCGCATTAGATGTTTACTCTTTGAGATGACACTGTAGAAATTATATGTTAAGGGATCAGAAGATGCGCTTGTTTTCTATTGGCAGCAGGGCTGATTTTGGAACTAAGGTGTGAAGTATAAAGGTTTTTCTGCCTCAAAGGTTTTTCTGGGGTCACTGTATAGGGTCGCAGTTTTACTCCTTTTTGAGCGATGACTGCAGTCTTTTGTTATTATCTGAAAACATGAATTCAAACAGAGTCTAGTTTTTGACATTTGTTTTTCGCAGGAACTTGTAAGTTCTCGTGTGGTTTAATATATGCAAGTTAGAACCAGAACATCAGTTACTTATAATTGTAACTTGCTGGAAATTAATTTGCTTTTGATGTGGGATTATCCTTTCAGATTGAGGAAGAAAATGTTCATTTGAATTGACTTATTCACCTCTGAAAGTAGAGGCTTTCATTTAGAAATCTGTTCAGAGGAATTCGTGTACTCCTTTCTCAGCCCCCTGGGTTTCCACGTAGTTTAGATATGATTTATTGGTTTTACTTCTGTATTTTCATGTGTGAGGATTTCTTTTGTGCCTTAAAGTCAGACTTTAAGATCAGTGTTAGTCTGCGTTGCTTAATATCGGGGTAGTTGTATGTTTTTGTCAATTAAGTACAATTTGCCACATCTGTTTCTCAATTGTTCTATGTCTGTTCCCTTGCCAAATTATTTGAGGGCATATTATCTTTCCTTTGTACTTAAGTATTTCTCTAGCTTTTGTCCCTTTATTCATCTATTTATTTAAAGAAGTTTGTTGAATGTTTAGTGAGTGCCTTGTACTTCTGTTAAATACTAGAAATTCCTGCAGGAGAGCGAGCCCATAAGCAGGTAGTTACATACACTGTGAAAGGGGAGATAGCAAGAGAGGTCTGTCAGCCATTAGTAATTCCTAGTAGGCAGCAGTTACAAGCAAGTTAAGCTTGTCATAGAGCTTCGGATGGTATTGTCAATCAAGTTCTTACTCCTTGTGGGGACACAGAGGATTCCCAGTGTGTGTGTGTGTGTGTGTGTTATGGAAGAGGGTTGTTGGCAAAGGCTTCTTAACCTTGACTAAGGTAGAGTAAGCCAGTTGTAGGATGCAGTGGGATGGCTTTAAGTAGAGGGTGACAGTAAAGAAATCAGCATCGGAGAGGAGGAGGGTGTGTTTTTGTTCTTGAAAGTCAGTGGATGGCCGGTGCCATGGCTCAACAGGCTAATCCTCCGCCTTGCGGCGCTGGCACACCAGGTTCTAGTCCCGGTTGGGGCACTGGATTCTATCCCGGTTGCCCCTCTTCCAGTCCAGCTCTCTGCTATGGCCCGGGAAGGCAGTGGAGGATGGCCCAAGTGCTTGGGCCCTGCGCCCGCATGGGAGACCAGGAGAAGCACCTGGCTCCAAGCTTCGGATCAGCGCGATGCGCCAGCCGCAGCGGCCATTGGAGGGTGAACCAACGGCAAAAAGGAAGACCTTTCTCTCTGTCTCTCTCTCACTATCCACTCTGCCTGTCAAAAAAAAAAAAAAAAAAGAAAGTCAGTGGTGCAGTCCATCTCCTGAGAAGCTGAGCAGCACAGAGATGAATTCTTCTGGAAGATCACTGAGGTAGTTTGCTCTGGAGAGGAAGTGACATTTATTCATGCTGGAGAAAATTCTGAGTGCTGTGCCGTCTTCAGGAAGCTTGTAAGCTCTGATCACCATTTTCCTCCCTTTGTTTTTAGTGGTGATTGACAAATCAAGTTACAATGTCCCCGGAAGTGGCCTTGAACCGAATTTCTCCAATGCTGTCTCCATTCATATCCAGTGTGGTCCGGAATGGGAAAGTGGGACTGGATGCTACAAACTGTTTGAGGATAACTGACTTGAAATCTGGGTATGTATCAGAACTAATTCAGTGAATTTCCCAGAACCAGTTCAACCTTTCCCTAATAATAAACCGTTCTAACCAGACTCATAAAAGTTGAATACCATAGAAATTCGTGAAGTCACGATGTCATCACGTGTTGGTTAACTTGGTTTTGTTTAATTCTTGACATTTTATGTTTCAAGTTATTTTATTTGTGTTGTGGGTCCTTACTTTATGGTCAAAATGTTCATGTCTTTTTTCTGGCTTATCTCTGTGAACAGTGCACCATGTGGGTTTTAGCAAGTATGGTTTTCATTCACTTGCTTGTTTTCTTGTATGTTTGCTGTCCAGCATACACTTTATTTATTTATTTTTTAAAAAGATTTATTTATTTACTTGAAAGAGTGACACAGAGGAGAGGCAGAGAGAGAGAGAGAGAGAGAGAGAGAGGTCTTCCATACGCTGGTTCACTCCCCAATTGGCCACAACGGCTGGAGCTGCGCCAATCTGAATCCAGGAGCTTTTTCTGGGTCTCCCATGTGGGTGCAGGGGCCCAAGGACTTGGGCCATCTTCTACTGCTTTCCCAGGCCACAGCAGAGAGCTGGATCAGAAATAGAGCAGCTGTCTCGAACTGGCGCCCATATAGGGTGCTGGTGCTTCAGGCCAGGGTGTTAACCCATTGTGCCACAGCACTGGCCCCTAGCATACACTTTAAAAATTGAATTTAGTGATTCTGAATTTAACATCATTTGATGATCTTTTAATACAGATATTATAATAGATAGCCAACATGAATCATTCCTCTTAATGGGGTTGAAACAGCAAGATGTCACACCTAGAAATGTTGTATTAAAAAAAAAAACCCAGCATTTTATTTCGAAATAAATTTACACTTACTGAAAAATTAGAAAAATACTACAGGAGGGGGCTGGTGCTCTGGTGTAGTGGATAAAGCTGCTGCCTGCAGTGCTGGCGTCCCATATAGGCACCAGTTCAAGTCCTGGCTGCTCCACTTCCAATCCAGCTCTCTGCTATGGACTGGGAAAACAGTGGAAGATGGCTCAAGTCCTTGAGTCCCTGCACCCATGTGAGAGACCCAGAAGAAGTTCCAGGTTCCTGGTTTCAGATTGGCCTAGCTCTGGCTATTGCGGCCATTTGGGGAGTGAACCAGTGGATGGAAGAATTTCTCTCTCTCTCTCTTTCTCTCTCTCTCTCTGTCTTTCTCTGCCTCTGCCTATCTGTACCTCTACCTTTCAAATAAATAAATAAATCTAAAAAAAAATACTACAGGAAATTAACACAATATTGTTAATTGTTCTATAGGTCTGATGTGAATAGTGCCGGTTTTCCCATTCATGTCTGTTTTTTGATCTTGGAGCCAATCTGGAATACAAACTGTGTTTAGCAGTCAAGTCTCCTTAATCTCCCCAGTCTGGCAGTTCCTCGGTTTTTGTATTTCATGACCTTGACAGTTTTAAAGAGCACTGGCTGATTATTGTATAAAACGGAGCTCTGACTTTGCTTAATATGACAGTACTTCTGAAAGTTAATGGAAAAACAAACTTATCATTTAATTCCATTTCCCACAGACTTTCTGAATTCTTCTTGTGCTTGTATTTTCTTTCTACTTGTGTGAAAAGTGCATTTTTTCCTCAGAACGCCATGACGTGTAGTACCATTTTCATTGCATCAGATCAAGGAGTAACTTTCATCACCTTATTAAGATTTTTGTCTACCGAATTTCCCCACTGTCAAGTGAACTGACTTTCCCTTTGCGATTTGTGAGACTCTTACAGAATGATGCTCAGAGATCCTGCTTCTCATCATACTTTTGTCCACCATCTTCAGCATTCACTGATGCCTCTTGCCTACAATAGTTATTATTCTAGTATTCTTGTGTAAGCGTGATCTTCTATTTCCCTCATTCCTCCCACATTTATTAATTTGAATCCTACTACAACAAAGCACTGTCCCTTCTCCTCCAATTATTTTTTATTCAATTATTTGTCATTATGAAATTTTAGGTATTTATTTCATTCTATGGGTTATAATTCAAAGGCAGTCTTTGATTTATCCTGGTTTGGCTTGATGACTTTTTGACCTTACGAAGATGCAGCAGTAATAAGGCATTCCGTAGGAACTGCTTCAGTTTTGAATTCGTCCCCTTGCTGGCCAATGATCTACGGTAGCTACTTTTGTGCTGCTGGCTGGCAGCGGTGTACCCCAGGCCCTGGTCAGTCGTGGGATCGTGAGGAAGCGACATCCTGTGCAGTGTTGCTGAGGTGTGCTGCGCGGTGGCTTTGGTGGATTAAATGTATTTTCGACTTACTGATATTTTGAATTTACGATGGGCTTAGGGGGATGTAATCCCATCAATAAATCAAGGAGCACCTGTTTTATCATTTATTTTCTCCCTTAGTTGTTCCAGGTTTTGTCATTGGAAGATCTGTCAGGTGATTTTGGTATATCCTCATATTTTTTTGAGCACTTTCTTACCAGAAATGTTGCTTTCTTGACTTTCTTTTAACTTTCCTTGTTAGGTTCTATTGCCTTTCACCTTTCTAATCTTGCTGTTTTTTTGACAGAGCTGTAGATTTGGATATAAGGACTTAGATTTATGTTACTAGTAAGATAAAGACTAAGTTAAGTACCTCTTTGGAAGAGGTATGCTTTTTTTTTTTTTTTTTTTTTTTTTTTTTTTTTGTGCCAGGCAGAGTTAGACAATGAGAGAGAGAGAGAGAAAGGCCTTCCTTCCGTTGGTTCACCCCCCCAAATGACCCGAAGCCAGGAGCTGGGTACTTCTTCCCGGTCTCCCATGCGGGTGCAGGGACCCAAGCACTTGGGCCATCCTTTGCTGCCCTTCCAGGCCACAGCAGAGAGCTGGACCGGAAGAGGAGCAACCGGGACTAGTACCTGGCACCCCAACCAGGACTAGAACCTGGGGTGCCGGCGCCACAGGTGGAGGATTAGCCAAGTGAGCCATGGCACCGGCCAGAGGTATGCTTTTTTTTTTTTGGACAGGCAGAGTGGACAGTGAGAGAGAGAGACAGAGAGAAAGGTCTTCCTTTTTGCCGTTGGTTCACCCTCCAATGGCCGCTGCGGTAGGCGCGCTGCTGCTGGCGCGCTGCGCTGATCCGAAGGCAGGAGCCAGGTGTTTCTCCTGGTCTCCCATGGGGTGCAGGGCCCAAGGACTTGGGCCATCCTCCACTGCACTCCCTGGCCACAGCAGAGAGCTGGCCTGGAAGAGGGGCAACCGGGACAGAATCCGGCACTCCAACTGGGACTAGAACCCAGTGTGCCAGTGCCGCAAGGCGGAGGATTAGCCTAGTGAGCTGCGGTGCTGGCCCAGAGGTATGCTTTTTTAAATTTTTTTTTTTTAATTTTTATTATTTTTTGTCAGGCAGAGTGGACAGTGAGAGAGAGAGACAGAGAGAAAGGTCTTCCTTTTGCCGTTGGTTCACCCTCCAATGGCTGCCGTGGTAGGCGTGCTGCGGCCAGCGCACTGCGCTGATCCGAAGGCAGGAGCCAGGTACTTATCCTGGTCTCCCATGGGGTGCAGGGCCCAAGGACTTGGGCCATCCTCCACTGCACTCCCTGGCCACAGCAGAGAGCTGGCCTGGAAGAGGGGCAACCGGGACAGAATCCGGTGCCCTAACCAGGACTAGAACCTGGTGTGCCGGTGCCGCAAGGTGGAGGATTAGCCTAGTGAGCCGCGGCGCCGGCCCCAGAGGTATGCTTTTTAAAAGATCTGCTGTTAGGGGTCGTTGTTGTGGCACAGTGGGTTAAGTTACCACTGTGATGCTGGCATCTGTTATCAGAAAGTGCCAGTTCAAGTCTCATCTGCTTGTTTCTAATTCAGCTTCCTGCTAATGTACCTGGGAAGGCAGCAGGTGATGGCCCAAGTGTTTGGGCCCCTGTCACTCATGTGGGAGATCCAGATAGTTCCTGGCTCCTGACTTTGGCCTAGCCCATTTCATGCTGTTGCGGCCGTTTGGGAAGTGAACCAGCAGATGGAATATCCCTCTCTCTCTGTCTCTCTCTGACTCTCTGCCTTTCAAATAAGTAAATCATAAAAAAGATCTGTTTTTGTTTTCAACTTCATTAATCAAATGCTGGTTGAGCATTTACTGTTTGTTAGTGTCAGGCTCTCTTTTTTGTTATTGTTGAGGAAAAAGAAAGTGGTAGATAGAACTCCTGTGGAGTTGATAGGAAGAAGGCTTTAATGTTCCTTTTTGTTGCTTTGAATCTAAAAATTACCCATACACATTAGGGGATTTATAAATAAACTGTCATTCTGAAAATAGTCAGGGGTCGGAAATTGATGTTTCTTTTACTGGATTAATATTTTATGCCATTTAGTCAAGCAGCAGGCCAAGTGCTTCCTTGGCTTTTAGGCTGGAGGTTTTGCCAGATTTTCCGTGTTTCTTTCCTTCTTTGATTTTCTTTGTTAAGTTTTTACTTCTGCATTGTGCTCATTTCTCTTTTTCTCTGTATATTTTCGAGGGTTTAAAACTGTTGATCTTAAATTCATTGGCTGAATGAGATTTTTAGGGATATCTTTTTCTCCTGCTTTCACCAGATCCTCTCCTAGCCTATCTCGCATTTTACTGTTGGACTCACACACGTTAGGGATTCTCTTACTTGGCATTTTGGGTGTGTGAGTCTTAAGTCTGTGTAGCCAGAGGTGGCTCTCGTTTTCTCACTAGGCCTGAATTTCTTTATCCATAAAGTCAGCGTATGGGATGATTAGGGTTTTAACCCATGAAAAGTCCTATGAAAACACCCAAATACCCATCAGCTAATGAATGAACAAATGTAGTATATCAAAAAGATCAAATATTATTCAACCATATGAAGGAATGAAGCACTGATTCATGCTACAACATGGATAAACTCGGGAAACGTTATGCTAAATGAAAGAAGCTTATCACAAAAGGTCACACATTGTATGATTCCATTTATATGAAATATCCAGCATAAGCAAATCCACAGAGACAAAGTAAAGCAGTGGTTGCCATGGGCTAGGAGAGTGAGAAGTGTCTGGTAATATGGATGAGATTTCTCTTTTGGGTGCCAAAAATGTTCTAAAAATTAGATAATGGTGATGGTTGCATAATGCTGTGATATACTAGAAATGAATTGTATACCTTAGAGTGCATTTTGTGATATGTGAAGTATACCTCAATAAAGCTATCACTGAAAAACAACTTGTAAACCAGGGATGTTTACCGACCTGAATGGATAGGACCAAAACATACGTTTTGCTTCTTTAGCTTGTCATAAACATTCTTTTCAGAGGCATTAAGGAGTTGATAGGTATCTGATGGCCAGTGCACTGGTGATTGGTTTTTGTAAGATGATGTGAACTTGAATTTCTTATTTCTTATATCAGTATCCTGAGAGACTGATGGATTTTATCAACACCAGGTCACTTTGGGTTTTTTGTTGCACATTTCCTTTGGATGCATTTGGTGCATCCAAATGCCTGAATGTTTAATTGAATGTGTGAGTAAAATAGTGGATCTGATAACAAGTTAGAAAAAGGGGCCAGTGTTGTGGCTTAGCGGGTAAAGCCGCCGCCTGCAGTACTGGCATCCCATATGGGCGCCAGTTTGTGTCCTGGCTGCTCCACTTCTGATCCAGCTCCCTGCTGATGGCCTGGGAAAGCAGTGGGAGATGGCCCAGGTCCTAGGGCCCCTGTACCCAAGAAGCGTGGGAGACCTTGAAGGAAACTGCAGGCTCCTGGCTTTGGATCTGCGCAGCTCCAGTCATTGTGGCCATATGAGGAGTGAACCAGTGGATGGAAGACCTCTCTTTCTCTCTCTCTCTCTGCCTCTTCCTCTCTCTAACTCTGCCTTTCAAATAAGTAAATCTTTAAAAAAATTAAAAAAAAGAAATGAATCCACTCGTCTTGGCTCTGCTAAGGGTGGGAAATGTCGGGCCCGAGGGCTGAGTAAAACCCATGAAACCATTTGGTCTGGGCCTGCCAAGGCAACCACACGCAGGACTTGAAATTCAGTAAATCTGTAACAGGCCAAGTTTTTTTTTTTTTTTTTTAAAGATTTATTTATTTATTTATTTGAAAGTCAGAGTTACACACAGAGAGAGAAGTAGACAGAGAGAGAAGTAGAGGCAGAGAGAGAGAGAGTCTTCTATCCACTGGTTCACTCCCCAGTTGGCTGCAACAGCTAGAGCTGTGCCGATGTGGAGCCAGCAGCTTCTTCCAGGTCGCCCATGTGAGTGCAGGGGCCCAAGGACTTGGGCCATCTTCTACTGCTTTCCCAGGCCATAGCAGAGAGCTGGATTGGAAGTGGAGCAGCCAGGACTCAAACTGGCACCCATATGGGATGCCAGCACTGCAGGCAGTGGCTTTATCCACTATGCCACAGCGCAGACCCCAGGCCAAGGTGTTTTTTTTTTTGACAGGCAGAGTGGACAGTGAGAGAGACAGACAGGGAGAAAGGTCTTCCTTTACCGTTGGTTCACCCTCCAATGGCTGCTGCGGCCGGCGTGCCGCGGCCGGCGTGCTGCGACCGACGCACCGTGCTGATCCGAAGCCAGGAGCCAGGTGCTTCTCCTGGTCTCCCATGCGGGTGCAGGGCCCAAGGACTTGGGCCATCCTCCACTGCACTCCCAGGCCACAGCAGAGAGCTGGCCTGGAAGAGGGGCAACTGGGACAGAATCTGGTGCCCCGACTGGGACTAGAACCCGGTGTGCCGGCACTGCAGGTGGAGGATTAGCCTATTGAGCTGCGGCGCCAGCCAGGCTAAGTTTTAATTTGGTAATTTTGTAGGGCATGTAAATGATGTTATAAATATCCAAATGGTCCTTGGTAGGAAAAAGGTTCCCACATGGCTAACTCTGCCTGAAAAATATTTGAAGTAACATTAATGACCTTTAGTATTCATGGAATTTATTTTCTGTAGCTTTAAAATAAAAGTACTTCTATCGACATTAACAGAGTTGCTGTGCATAAAATGATGTGAAAAGCCTTGTTAACCTAGAGTATTATTGATGTCTTTTATGTAGTACTTGTCAGAAAGATTCGTGGAAGTTCTTTGGAAGCTTATTAACAATTCTTTCTTCAGTCCTTCTGTCAGCCACAGTGTGAATTCCTCAAGTTTCCATAGCAAAACAGTGGCAGAGTTAGGGAAAGAATGGTTTCTTTTTGATGTCGCTTTTGGCATTTCCCTTTTTCTTCTAGATCTGCAGGACTGCGTTATGAGGGCTGGGATCTACATTTCTAATTCCTGTTAGCTGGGAGGAGTGTACTTGCCATGGGGCACAACGTGCGTGGACTGGGTAAAGTGAGGAGAGTGAATTTTGGAGATCACAAAACCTAGTCTTGTTACTATCTGCACACATTTGTGCCACCTGCACTTGAAGAGATGAGGTCTGAGAATCTACATTCTAGATCTGGCTCATAGAGGCCAGGAATCTAAGGGACAAGAATTTAATCAGAAATAACTTTTTAAAAATAGTAATTCATTTTTTTCTTCTCCTGTGGCACCTAGATCTTTCTACCTTATTTAAGATTATGTTTCCTAACTCCATTGCTAGGCTGCTACTTAAGGATGGTGCATTCTTATTTATTTTTATGCCTTCTTAAGATCTGTTATGGTACTTTTCACATGTAATGTAGTAAGGAGGGAATGAATGAATGAATGAATGAATGGGTTTGATGTTTTCTTAGAGAGGTTGCTTGGTTTGGGGATCAGAGTGATTTCTACTTGTGGCTTGGAAGGATGCTTATTGGCCTGGTACTGCATTGCTTAAATTGTTAGACATACTTCGTTTTAATGACATTCACTAACAAGTGAATTAGCATTTCTGAGATAATCATAACATATATTACACTACTGGGTTTACTCTTCTAGGTAAAATGTATACTGAGATCTTGAAGGGCCAAATTATTAGTTTTAGGGAATTATTCCATGAGCTTACTGAATGTTTATGAGTTCTGTGCTCCATGTTAATTTGATCACAAGCATGTGCTGTTTGTAAGATGCCATATTTTGTCATTTTTAGTGATTTTTCTAATCTTAAAGATATCTGAGTGTCTGTGATCCTTCTGGAATGATGCCTGGCAAACATAACAGGGAAGAAAGCAGAGACGGCTCATTGCAACCTGTAGCAGCTGAGCCTTAATATCTTTTCTCAGCATATTGCAGTGACTCAACCTTACTGGCACATGGCTGTGTTTGGGGCATCTGCTGTGACATCTCATCCACCCACAACTACCTGTTGCATTTTTTTTGTCCATGTTCTGAATTTCATTACTTAGTTAAAAATAGATACGCCGTGTAAGTACTTGATTACTAACTAGATAGGACAGTTATAAAAGATGAGTGCTGTAAGCTTTGAAGGCGAATCGGAGTTTGGCTGCATTAGTCTCTGCCTGGCAGGCTGAACCTTGTGTCTGGAAGGAAGCTGCTGCCCTGGGAGGCATTGATTTGATATTGAAGATGGGCAGTTTTCAATAATTTACTTGTAGTTTTTCACTTGGCTTTTCCATGTCACTTTTCTTTACTGCTCTGAGATCTCATCCCTTTTTTTCCCTGTACATATCTTCTTACTTTAGGTATTCATTATATATAAATGTATCCTAATGAATGTGTTCTGATATTTTGCATGTTTAAAAATGTTTATACATGTTTATACAAATGATAGTGTACTGAGGTCAGTGCCGTGGCTCAGTGGGTTAACGCCCTGGCCTGAGCACTGGCATTCCATATGGGTGCTGGTTTGTGTTCTGGTTGCCCCTCTTCCAATCCAGCTCTCTGCTATGGCCTGAGAAAGCAGTAAAAGATGGTTCAAGTCCTTGGGCCCCTGAACCCATGTGGGAGACCCGGAAGAAGCTCCTGGCTTCTGGCTTCAGATTGCCATGGTTCCAGCCCTTGTGGCCAGTTGGGAAGTGAACCAGCAGATGGAAGACCTCTCTCTCTCTCTCTCTCTCTCTCTCTGCCTCTCCTCTCTCTGTGTAACTCTGACTTTCAAAGAAATAAATGGATCTTAGAAATAACAGCAACAATGGATCTTAGAAACAACAACAAAAAATAAATGATAGTGTACTATATCTGTTTGTCTGTAACTTGCTTGTTTTGCTTTGTTGTAAGTTAATGAGATTTATCTGTGTTAATCCTTATGGCTCTAGTTCTTTTCATTTACACTGCGATATTGTATTACCTTGTTTGCATATGCTCCCTCTCCATTTTAACTCATTTTAAAAAAAATAATGTATTTGAAAGGTAGAGTTATGGAGAGAGAGAGAGAGCGAGTGAGAGAGAGATATCTTTTTTTTTTTTTTTTTCTTGACAGGCAGAGTAGACAGTGAGAGAGAGAGACAGGGAGAAAGGTCTTCCTTTTGCTGTTGGTTCACCCTCCAATGGCCGCTGCAGCCAGCGCACTGCGGCTGGCGCACCACGCTGATCCGAAGGCAGGAGCCAGGTGCTTCTCCTGGTCTCCCATGGGGTGCAGGGCCCAAGCACTTGGGCCATCCTCCGCTGCACTCCCGGGCCATAGCAGAGAGCTGGCCTGGAAGAGGGGCAACCGGGACAGAATCCGGCACCCCGACTGGGACTAGAACCTGGTGTGCCGGTGCCTCAGGCGGAGGATTAGCCTAGTGAGCCGCGGCGCCGGCAGAGATATCTTTCATCCACTGGCTCACTCCCCAAATGGCTGGGGTTTGACCAGGCTGAAGCCAATAACTTGGAACTCCATCCAGGTCTCCTCACATTTGTGTAGTGGTCCAAGGATTTGGGCCATCTTTGACTGCTTTCCCAGGCATGTTAATAGGGAACTGGATTAGAAGTGGAGCAGCTGAGACTTGAACTGGCACCCATTTTGCCAGTTTGTAGGTGGCAGCTTAACCCACTGTGCCATAACACCAGACCCCAAATTTATTCTTTTTTTTTTTTTTGACAGGCAGAGTGGATAGTGAGAGAGAGAGACAGAGAGAAAGGTTTTCCTTTTTGTTGTTGGTTTACCCTCCAATGGCTGCTGCGGCCGGCGCATCTCGCTGATCCAAAGCCAGGAGCCAGGTGCTTCTCCTGGTCTCCCATGCGGGTGCAGGGCCCAAGGACTTGGGCCATCCTCCACTGCACTCCAGGGGCACAGCAGAGAGCTGGCCTGGAAGAGGGGCAACCGGGATAGAATCCGGCGCCCCAACCGGGACTAGAACCCGGTGTGCCGGCACCGCAAGGCGGAGGATTAGCCTGTTAAGCCACGGTGCCGGCCAAATTTATTCTTCTTATGGTAGATTTTTATATTAACAACATTTTTTTGAGAAAGAATGCCACATTTATTCTCACATGTGTGCAAGAAAATATATATGAGACTATTTTCTGGGGTGAAGTTCTTTGAATTGGTTATATTTACCCATTAGTGGTTATAAAATCAAATGAGTGAGTCACTGCAACATTTGAAAAATGAGTAAGAATAGAATGGAAACTCTCAGAATGTGTCATGCGTAGTAAGAATAAGCAGTGTTTTGTGATTTTTTTTTTCAGGTAAATAAGTGTGTATGTACTAGATCACAATTAAAAAACATGTGTGTGATGATTGAAAGAGTTCAAAAGCTACTCTTGAGGGTATATTTCTAAGAAAAGAATCACTGGCTCTTAGGGTGTGTGCATCTTCCATTTTCTAAGACATTGCCAGATTTTATCAGTTTCCTTCTATCAGAAATGAAAGTTCCCATTATTCTGTAGCTTTACCATTTCTTGGTATTGTCAGACTTAAATTTTTGCCAAGCTGATGGATGTGAAATGTTGTCTCATTATGATTTTAATGCACATTTTTCTGGTTACTAGTGTGGTGAAGAATCTTCTCATATACTTACTGGTAATGTAGATTTTTTGTTTGGGGATATCCTGTTTTTATCTTTTAAGTGGGTGGTTGGTATGTTTTTTTAGATTTAAAAAGTAATTTTATATATTTTTTATCTTAATATCTTGAGTTACATGTATTATAAAGATTTGCATGTGGTCTGTGACTTTTATTTTTATTTGATATTACTTAGGACCAGGAGTTTTAGTTTTAGTGAAGTCAGTCTCACCAATATTTTTCTTTCTGGGTCATATATATATACACACACAGACACACACACATACATACACAAAGAGGCAGAATTTTAAGAAATTGTGGCCTACCCAAAAATCATACATCTTCATCTAAAAATGTTAAAGTTTTCCTTTTTGAGGCTTTAAATAGAAATATATTGTTCCTATGAAATAGATGGTGAGATAAGGTTTTTTTCTTTTTCCCAATGTGGATTATTGGTTGACCAATCAGCATTATTTATTGAGAAGGCCATCCTTTGCCCATGGATCTGCAATGCTGTTGTCTCTGTCATCCTGTCAGATTTATATCACATGTTGACCTCTTTCTAGTTTCTCTGTTCCAGTGTAGCAGTCTATGCCAATTGCATAGTCTTAGCTATTACAGCTTTATAGAATGCAATAATAACTAATTGGACAAATTCTCCCCATCTGTCTTGATCCAGTACTTAAATATTGTCTTGCTTAATTATGTAATTAATTAATCTAAAAAATTTATTCATTTGAAAGGCAGAGAGGAGAGAGAGAGACAGAGATGTCTTTTGCAACTGCTGATTCACTCCTCAAATGCCCTCAAACAACTTGGGCTGGGCCAGGCCAAATCCAGAAGTCCAGAACTCAGTCTGGATCTCCCATGTAAATGGCAGGGACCCAACTACTTGAGCTACCACCTGCTATATCTCAGGGTCGGGATTGAAAGCAGAGCTGAGACTCGAACCCAGGCACTGTGATATGGGATGCAGGTGTCCCAAGCGGCATCTTAACTGCTGTGCCAAATGCCCATCCCTAGCCATATATCTTACTTTATTTTTTAAATTTTTAAAAAATATTTATTTACTTGAAAGAGTTACACAGAGAGAGAAGGAGAGGCAGAGAGAGAGAGAGAGAGAGAGAGAGGTATAGACAGAGAGAGAGGTCTTCTATCTGCTGGTTCACTCCCCAATTGGCCACAATGGCTGGAGCTGCGCCAATCCAAAGCCAGGAGCCAGGAGCTTCTTCTGGGTCTCCCATGTGGGTGCAGGGGCCCAAGGACTTGGGCCATCTTCTACTGCTTTCCCAGGCCATAGCAGAGAGCTGGATCGGAAGTGAAGCAGCTGGAACTCGAACTGGCGCCCATACGGGATGCCGGCACTGGGGGTGGTGGCTTTACCTGCCGTGCCACAGTACCAGCCCCAAGCCATATATTTTAAATATATGCATTAAATAACCTCATTTAAATAGTTATAACAGGAAACATACTGTAATTCAGTTAACATCAACAACAAAAAAAGCCCTCTTTTTAATTCATTGGGAAAAGGAAATGAAGGAAACTGGCCTGGTGAGGGTCTAACTGAGCATTTAAGGTCAAGAAAGCTCTCTCTGAGGAAATGGCATTTAAGTGGGACTATGCAGAGATGAGAATAATTCAGTGAGAAGAGTTGGGAGATTTGACGTAAAAAGGCAGGAGAAGGAATTGAATGTGCAGGGATCCGTGAGGCCACTGTGGTTCAGATGTAGTGAGAGAGTATGAGGTGGAACTGAGAGGAGACTGCGGTAGTCAGGGGCTGGGTTATGCAGAACCTGGTGGAGTATATCATATGGGTATTTGGAAGATCACATTTCATTTTGAATTGGATAAAAAGCTATTGCATGATTTAAAGCCACTGGTTGTTATATATAAATGGCCTGTGCAGGGTAAGCTATACTAGTTAACTGGCCGGTGCTATCTACAAGGTAAAATCATGAGGGTGTTGAATTTGGCTTTCGAGAGGGAATTGAGAATGACTTCCTGTTTCTTTTTCTTTTTCTTTTTTTGCCAGGCAGAGTTAGACAGTGAGAGAGAGAGAGAGAGAGACAGAGAGAAAGGTCTCTCTGTGGTCTGCTGTGGCCGGCACGCTGTGCCGATTTGAAGCCGGGAGCCAGGTGCTTCCTCCTGGTTTCCCATGCGGGTGCAGGGCCCAAGCACTTGGGTCATCCTCCACTGCCCTCCCGGGCCTCAGCAGAGAGCTGGACAGGAAGAGGAGCAACCGGACAGAACTGGCGCCCCAACCGGGACTAGAACCCGGGGTGCCAGCGCTGCAGGTGGAGGATTAGCCCAGTGAGCTGCAGCGCCGGCCAACTTCCTGTTTCTTAGCTTGGGTCAGTGGGCAGATGGTTATGCTGTTTGCTGAGATGGGGAAGATTGGTGGAGGAACTGCTTTAATGTGGATCAGTTGCTTTCTGTGTCTCCCATGTGGTCATCATTCTAGGTCTTCCCTTTGCCTGGTTCCTGTGTTGAATCTCATATTTTATTTTTTTGTTTTAATCTCTTGCTTTGTTGGAGCATAAACTCCATCAACATTCTAAGAAAGGAAGACGAGAAAATAACATTTTTGAGGTTCTTGTAAGTCTGACTGTCTTTTTTTAGTTTTAAATGTAATGATAATTTGGGCAGATAGAGAAGCCTAGGTTGAAAATGGTTTTCTGTTGGAATTTTGGAGGCCTTGATCTGTAATCTTGAGGACACCCCAGCACACACATTGTTATCGTTATAGTTTCGTGCATGTATCTTCTGTTATTGCTGTAAGGATATTAACTAAGTTTTAAAAAATGCTTCTATCCCTTGCATTATCTCTGTTTTTATCTCTGTCTTTCATGTTCATGGCTTTCCTGGAACTGAGGATTCTTGGATGTTTATGTTTATTAAATTTTGAGGCTCTGAAATGCAAATTTGAAGCTCTTTGTACATGAGTGAGGTCATCAACTCCTCAGCTTCACTGTGCTGTGGTCAGGCAACAACCTGGCCTTTTCATTATGTGGCTGCAGGCTCATTAGCTGGAGCTCTTTCTTGGTGGCTATAAAATGAAATGTGCCAGTAGAGACACATGTGTTCCTTTGGATTAGCAAAATTCTAAATATTGGGCCAAAGAGTATACACATTTTAAGGCTTTTGATATATTTAACATATTTTAGTATATATAGTATATTATATATATAGTATATATAGTACAGTATATACTATATATTTAGTATATTATACATAAGGATATATAAACATACATCTTACTGTATTTTTCTCAAGAAGTTTCAACTTCCAGTTTCAACTTCCACTAGCAATATATGAAGATATCAGTTCCTCTGTAATCTTGATGATATCAATTTTTTTTTTTTCTTTTAGACAGGCAGAGTGGACAGTGAGAGAGAGAGAGAGAAAGGTCTTCCTTTTGCCGTTGGTTCACCCTCCAATGGCCGCCGCAGCTGCCTCGCTGCGGCCGGCGCACCGTGCTGATCTGATGGCAGGAGCCAGGTACTTATCCTGGTCTCCCATGGGGTGCAGGGCCCAAGGACTTGGGCCATCCTCCTCTGCACTCCCTGGCCACAGCAGAGAACTGGCCTGGAAGAGGTGCAACCGAGACAGAATCCGGAGCCCCGACCGGGACTAGAACCCGGTGTGCCGGCTCCTCAAGGCGGAGGATTAGCCTGTTGAGCCATGGCGCCGGCCTGATGATATCAATTTTTTAAATCTTATAAGATTACTTATAATCTTGATAATATCAATTTTTTTAAATCTTGTAAGATGTAATTTCATAGTTGATAATGGTATTTAATTACTCTTTTATTTTGCTTTATTGGAGTGCATGTGAGTGTGAATTAGCAATTCATGCTATTTGTCCATTTTTCTGGTGGAACATTTATTTTTCTTATTATTTGTAAAACTTGCCCTTTGTTATATTCTTTAAATTAATTGAATTTATTTAACATGCAGAAGCTCTTAAGTATTTTTCAGTTGGGGGCAGTAATAAATATACAGCATATAAAAAGGAAGATACAAATGAGTGGTGGGTAGACAGTAAATCTCATGTTTGCTCCTTTCCCCTAGTTTTCCTTTGTGGAGGCAACTCCAGTGGTAGCATTTGTTTATGTAAATCCTCTTTTTCCTTTTATATATTAAATGGTTGCCATGGTATCTTGTTGTAAAAGTGGCCCCCAATAAATCATGCTGCCTTTATCTATTCTTCTTTGAATTGAACTTCGATGTCCTTTTGTCAGAAAGTTGAGTCTGCACTCTTTTTTTTTCCCTCCCACAACAGCCCTGCTGGGCCAGGCTGAAGCCAGGAACCAGGGGATTCTTCTGGGTCTCCCACAAGAGTAGCAGGGGCCCAAGCACTGGGACCATTGTCTGCTGCTTTTCCTAGGACATCAGCAGGGAGCTGGATCAGAATGGACTCAATATGGATGCCAGTGTTATGGGTGGTGGCTTTACCCACCATGCCACAATGCCAGCACCTGAGTCTACACTCTTAGACCTAGAATCTGTGCTGGCTTTGGGGCTGGTGCTGTGGTGCAGCAGGTTAAAGCCCCAGCCTGCAGCACCGGCATCCCATATGGGTGCTGGTTTGAGTCCTGGCCACTACACTTCCGATCCAGCTCTCTGCTATGGCCTGGGAAGGCAGTAGAAGATGGCTCAACTCCTTGGGCCCCTGCACCTGCGTGGAAGACCTGGAAGAAGCTCCTGTCTTCTGATCGGCTTAGCTCTGGTCATTGCAGTAATTTGGGGAGTGAACTAGTGGATGGAAGACCTCTCTCTCTGCCTCTGCCTCTCTCTGTAACTCTGTCTTTCAAATAAATAAAATAATTCTTTAAAAAAAAAAGAATATATGCTGGCTTTGTGACTTGCTTTTATCAATAGGATATGATGAAAATGATACTGTGTGACTTCTTTTTTAAAAAAGATTAATTTATGTATTTGAAAGGTAAGCTTACAGAAAGAGAGAGGGAGAGATAGAGAGACCTTACATCCACTGGTTCACTCCCTAAAGAGCTAGACTGATCTGAAGCCAGGAGCCAGGAGCTTCTTTGGGGTCTCCCATGTGAGTGCGTGGGCCCAAGGACTTGGGCTGTCTTGTACTGCTTTCCCAGGCACTTCAGTAGGGAGCTGGATCGAAGTGGAGCAGCCAGGACTTGAATGGGACCCATATGGGAAGGTGGCACTTCAGGTGGGGGCTTTATCTGCTACACCACAGTGCCGGCCTGGGTAGTGTGACTTCTGAGTTCAGGCCTTAAGAGGCCTTGTAGTTCCATTTTCACGTCTTGGAATACCACCATCACCATGTCCAGATTCTCCTGGTCTGGTTGGCTTGAGAGAGAATGGCCCATACACCCCAGATGTGCTCAAGTCCCACAGCCAGTTGACCAGCCAGCTGAAAGCAGCTGCATGGGAAAGTCAGAATAAAATAGCGGAAGAGATCAGCTAACCCACAGAGTGATGGGAAATAATGAGTTTTCTTAAGCCACTGAATTGTGGGGTGTTTTGTTAGGCAACAGTAGCTAGTTGATTATAGTGGGATAGATGTATTCAGTTAATTATAGTAGAGTATGATATATTCATATTATATTTTGAAGATTGTTATACATTAGTACATATAGAGCTGTTACCTCTATTTTTATGCTTGTATAATATCATTAGATGAATATATTATATTGGGTCATTATTGTGTCCTATCTTTTGCCATACTATGGGATGGTAAAGACTTTCCTTTTCCATTTGCTTTTTATTTTTTTAAGATTTATTTATTTATTTGAAAGTCAGAATTGCAGAGAGAGATAGAGATCTCCCATCTGCTGTTTCATTCCCCAAATGGCCGCAACACCAGACCGAAGCCAGGAGCTTCACCCAGTTCTCCCGTGTGGGTGCAGGGGCCGAGCACTCAGGGCATCTTTGCTGCCTTGCAGGCACATTAGCAGAGAGCTGGGTTGGAAGTGGAGCAGCTGGGAAATGAACATATGGGATGCTCATCGCAGGTGGTGGCTTATCCCACTACACCACAATGCCAGTTTCTCAATTTACTTTTGATATGCCAAAACTTTTATTTTTTCTGTTGCTGAATCTGTTTCCTTCATGGATTCTTTTAACATTTTGCTGAATTAATGCCTTTCTTAGTTTGAGAGACCACTTAAATTCTATTATTCTTTCATTTTTATCTGAAATTAATTGATCTGGAGTTTTTGCAAATGATATGACACAGAAATGGGATTTTTGCTATTTTTAAAAATAATCTTCTAGTTGTCCCAGCATCATTCATAAAATAAACTTATTCATTAACAATTTTGAAGTGCTGTCCTATATGCTGAATTCTTATATTTATTTTCCCTATGATCTGTCTGTATTTGCCTTGTGCAATTAACACAGCATTTCAATTATTGTGGCTTTATAATATATTTGAATATTTGTGAGCTCACCTTCTTGGGAGTTTGGTTGGCATGGGATAAGACTTTTATATTTGTTTGCAGAAAATGGAATCTTTACTACAGGGGCCAACAAATTGCAGAGTCAGTAAATATTCTAGGTGTGTTAGTCTTATGGTCTATATTGCAGCTATTCAGGTCTGTCATGGTAGCATGAAATATGTGACAGCACATATGGATGACTGTGACTGTCTCCCAACAAAACTTTACTTAAAAATGGGTGATTAGCCTGTGGGTGGTAGTTTCACCATATGGAACAGACTTGTTTTATAATGTCAGGTAGTCTCTTCCAGAGTATGGCCAGTCTCTCCTTTTTATGTCTCCTGTTATGACTGTAAATAAAGGTTTGTATTTCTTCATTTTGCTTCTGCATGTTTATTATTAACTTCATTACTAGTGTTTATTCTTTGGCTGTTGTTGTGTAAAAATTCTCAATTGTTTATTTCCATATCTGAAAGCTAACACAGAAGAAGCTGTATTAAGGTTGAATCAGAAGCTTTTAGAAAATCTAATAATTCCATAGTTCGATAATCTTTTATCAGAACAATTAAAGCTACTTAAGGTGAGTTTGGGGCAAAGAAAAAAAAAATTCAGGACCAGGAGAGCTAAAGCAAGATTTGGGGGAGGGAAGGGGTTGGCGCAAGCCAGAAGTGAGGTTGGACAGGGCCAGGAACACTGGGAGCCATCCTTAGAGGTAATCTGTTTCAGTATAATTTAATGGTGAGCATGGGGGTCTCAGTCAGTGAGGTCTGAGTTTAGTCTCGATTCTACCAGTGAGTAGCATAGTGACCTTTGATAGCCTCTCTGTGCTTCACTTTTCTTCTGAACAGGAATGATAATAATAACCTTATGTAATAACATGGATAGAATTAGAGGTCATTATGTTACTTGAAATTAATCAAGCACAGAAAGGCAAGGACTACATGGTCTCACTCGCATGTGGAATCTAAAAAAGTTGATCTCTTAGAGGTTGAGAGTATAGGGGGCCGGCGCTGTGCCATAGCAGGTACAGCCGCTGCCTGCGTCACCAGCATCCCAAATGGGTGCCGATTCGAGTCCTGTCTGCTTCAATTCTGATCCAGCTCCCTGCTAATGGTCTGGGAAAAACAACAGAAGATGGCCCATGTGCTTGGACTCCTGCAGTCCACGTGGGAGACCCGAAAGAAGCTCCTGGTTCCTGGCTTTGGATCACCCTATCTCTGGTCATTGTGGCCATTTGTGGAGTGAACCAGTGGATGGAAGATCTCTGTGTCTCTGTCTCTCCTTCTGTTTCTCTCTCTCTATAACCCTGATTTTCAAATAAATAAATAAATTAAAAAAAAAAGTTGAGAGTATAATGGTGGTTACCAGAGGCTGAGGAGGGTAGAAGGATAGGGAGGGATGAAGAGAGGTTGACTAATGGGCTCTAGTTAGATAGGAGTAAGAAGTTCCAGTATTTTTTATTGTGCAGTAGGGTAACTATAGCTAATGACAATGTACTGTATAGTTCTTAAAAAAAAAAAAAAAACTAGAAGAAAGGATTTTGAATGTTTTTACCTTAAGGAAATGTTAAATGCTTGAGGAGATAAATATGTTTAAACTGATTGGATATTATACAATGTATATATATATATAAGTACATAATATGGTGTCTCATAAATATGTATAATTTTTGTGTGCCAGTCAAAAATAAAATGGATATTAATTACCTTATTGAGTAGGGAAGAAGTGAGATAACTCATGTTAAGTACTTAGAACAATACCTGGGCCGGCGCCGTGGCTCTCTTGGCTGATTCCCCTTCTGCGGCACCAGCACCCCGGGTTCTAGTCCCGGTTAGGGTGCCAGATTCTGTCCCGGTTGCTCCTCTTCCAGTCCATCTCTCTGCTGTAGCCCGGGAAGGCAGTAGAGGATGGCCCAGGTGCTTGGGCACTGCACCTGCATGGGAGACCAGGAGAAGCACCTGGCTCCTGGCTTCAGATTGGCGCAGCGCGCCGGCTGTGGCAGCCATTTGGGAGGTGAACCAACGGAAAAGGAAGACCTTTCTCTCTGTCTCTCTCACTGTCTAACTCTGCCTGTCCAAAAAAAAAAAAAAAAAAAAAAAAAAAAAAAAAAAAAAAAGAATACCTGGTCATATTCTTCAATAATGGTAGCTGCTATTATTATATTATTATGTATAATATATGCATCCTTATTATTTCCACTTTATTATTGTTGTTGTTAGCAGTTTGCAGAATCTCATTGTTGTTTCAGAGGCAGAGACCATATAACAGTGTGTATGTGTCCATGCAAGCAGTGTAGTAGGAGCTGGCTAATAAGACCCAGATAAGTGGAGCAAAGTAGGAGCTCACATGATGTACAAAAAGAGAAATGAGCAAGCAGAAAAGGACAGGAGATCTGAAGATTTTTGTTTCTTGGGTAACTTTTTATCTTGTCATTTGCTTTTTTGGAGATCCGGGAAAGCAGGAAAAAATATCAGTATGGTTAACTTAGAGTCTGCGGATGGATGTAATTTAGAATATTTGTTTAGGTTGAAGAATGAATGAGAATGGAGCTGCTGAGAGCTGGATTGGAAGAGGAGCAGCCAGGACTAGAACCCCGTCTATATGGGATACCAGCGCCACAGGTGGAGGATTAACCAACTGTGCCACAGCGCCCACCCCACAATGCTTCTTAATAGAAAGTTGCAGAAGTCTGTCAACGCCTCTTAAGAGAGTGTGCAGGGCCCTGGCTGCTCCACTTCCAATCCAGCTCTCTACTATGGCCTGGGAAAGAGAAGAAGATGGCCCAAGTCCTTGGGCCTCTGTACCCGCATGGGAGACCCAGAAGAAACTCCTGGCTCCTGGCTTCAGATTGGCGCAGCTCTGACCGTTGCGGCCATCTGGGGAGTGAACCAGCAGATGGAAGACCTCTCTTTCTGTCTCTCTGCTTCTGCCTCTGCCTCTCTAACTCTGCCTTTCAAATAAATAAATAAATATTTTAAAAAGTGTGCAGACCAGACTGGGGAGTTCTCTCAGAGCATGAGGGGCATCAGTGGTGGGCTGTTGAACTATGCTCCTGTGGGCAGTGGGTGGAGTTATAAGATGTTAATAAGTCAGAATTCTGGCTAGAGCCCAGGGCGCTTCTCTAAGTACCACAGCATCTGGAAACTTGGCGAACAGTGAGTGGTGTTGATAGTGTGATATTATTGAGTTTAGGACATGCTTCAGGAGGTATCTAGTTCCCTCTGCTCCTCCTGTCCCAGTCTATCCTCTTTGATCTTTACCCTAGAGCTACCTGTCTAGCTTTCTTCTGTGTTATACTAGCTGATAGTAGTATAAAATCCCAATATTTATAATTTTAATCTATTTATAGGACTTCATATTTTTAAAAAACGTTTATTTATTTGAAAGGCAGAGTTACAAAAAGGCAGAGGCAGAGAGAGAGAGAAAGAGAGAAAGAGAGAGAGAGAGAGAGAGAGGTCTTCCATCCACTGGTTCATTCCCCAAATGTTTGCAACTGCTGGAACTGGGCCAATCCAAAGCCAGGAGCCAGGAGCTTCTTCTGGGTATCCCACGTGGGTGCAGGGGCCCAAGGACTTGGGCCATCTTCCACTGCTTTCCCAGGTGCATTCGCAGGAAGCTGGATTGGAAGTGGAGAAACTGGGACTCGAACCGGTGCCTGTATTATGTCACAGCGCTGGCCCCAGGACTTTTCATATTTTAAAGTGCCAACACATAAGCTTTTTTCTGGTCTTTTTTATATTGATACTTTATATTTTAAGTGGTAGGGTTGGTTTTAACCCAGGGAACCCTGAAATAACTGAGTTTGAGAACTTCTGCTAGGACTGCAGAGTGAGTCCAGGAGGAATCGGAGTCTGGGATTTTACGTGGTTATGAGTTTTGGGCTTTTCATGCCCCGGAGTGACCTCATCTCAGGACAGCTTCACTAGTTTGAGGTAGAGGAAGAGGTGAAAGCTAGTGGCCAGTGAGATTTCTAAAAGAAAGGGGGCTGAACATCTGTCTATTCCTAGCTCTGTTATACACTATCTAAGGGAATAAAAGAAGATCACTCCTACTTTTGTGTTTTGTGCCATATATTCTGTATAATTTTAAGGCAGCATTTTTTGACTAGTTTTTGTTTCATTGTATGATAAATATGCTGGTTCCTTGATTTAGAAGAGGTACATGTTAATGTAAATTTGTTTTAAGACTCTAGATTATCACTGTGCCATCACTTATATTTGAAAAGACTCTTACTACTAATGTGGACTGAACCCCCTTTTAGCTTCCATATTGCTTGAGTAATTTTGCTCTTTGGTGCCATGTTGCTTTAGAAAGTGTTTTGTTACCTTCTTTCTCAAGGCCACATTTCCTCAGTGATTTAGTTATCTTTCTCATGGCATGTCATGAAAGTTAAGTTTATCCTATTGACCTTGCTTCTCTTGACTTTGAAAAATGTATCCTTTCTTCTGTTTTCTGAGAAGATTTTTATCTCAACCTTTGCTCCTGCCAACTCATGGATAAGAAATTTTGAATCAAGTACTTTTGGAGAATATTTTGATGTTCTACTTTTAAGTAAATCTAATGTCTTCGGAATGACTTTTTTTCTTTTATGAATTGCTGAGACTTTTCATTTAATACACATTATTTTGTAATTTTGGGAATTAGGTTATTGACATGTAGGTTCAGTTTTGGACTTAGCACATACTTTTTTAATATAGGAAAATATACCTAACAAATCACCATTTTAATCATTTTTTGTATTTATTTGAAAGGCAGAGATACAGAGTGAGAAGGAGAGAGAGAGTGAGTGAGTGAGTGAGATCTTCCATCTGCTGGTTTACTCCCCAAATGGCTGCAGTGTTGGAGTTGGGCTAGGCCAAAGTCAGGAGTCAGGAGCTTCTTCCAGGTGTGCCACGTGGGTGTAGGGGCCCCAGGCCATAGCTAGGAGCTGGATCAGAAGTGGAGCACCCAGGACTCGAACTGGCTCTTATATGGGATGCTGGCACTGTAAGTAGAGGTTCAACCTTCTAAGCCACAGTGCAGACCCCCGTTTTAACCATTTTTTTAAAAAAAGATTTATTTACTTATTTGAAGGACAGTTACAGAGGGCTTGAGAGGGCGAGAGTTTGAGTTTGAGTTAGAGAGAGAAAGAGAGAGAGAGAGAGATTTTCCATTCTCTGGCTTACTTCTCAAACGGCAGCAATTGCTGGGACTGGGCCAGGCTGAAGCTAGGAGCCAGGAAATCCATCTAGGTCTCCCATGTGGGTATAGGGGCTCAAGCACTTTGCGCCATCTTCCACTGCCTTCTCAGGTATCAGCAGGGAGCTGGATCAGAAGGAGAGCAGCTGGGACTCTAACCAGTGCTGCAATAGAGATGCCAGTGTTGTATGTGGGGGCTTAACCTGCTGTGAAATGGCACTGGTCCCCATTTTAACCATTTTTAAGTATATGGTTCTGTGACACTAAGCACATTCACAGATGTGGCATGCAGAGATGATGTCCAAGTCTAAAACTTTTTCTTCTTGCAGAACTGTAACTCTGTATCTATTAAACAATACCCCCTATCTGTTGATAGCCACCATTCTCCTTTCTGTTTCTGTGAATTTGACTACTCTAGGTACTTATGTGTGATTGGAATCATGTAGTATTTGTCATTTTGTGATTGGCTTAATTCACTTAGCATGTTTTCAAGGTTCATCCATGTAGCATGTCAGAATATCCTTCCTTTGTAAGGCTGAGTAATATTCCATTGTATATGTGTATCATGTTTTGTTTATACATTCTTCTGTTGATGAACACTTGGGTTGCCATCTACCTTTGACTTTGTGAATATTACACTATTAGTCTGGGTATATAAATATTTGTTTTAGCTCTGCTTTTCAGTTCTTTCAGATTTATACCCAGAAGTGGAATTGCTGGATCATATGGTAATTCTGTTTCCTCTTTTTTTTTTTTTTTTAAAGATTTATTTATTTATTTGAAAGGCAGAGTTACAGAAGGAGACCTTTCATCCACTGGTTTACTCTCCAGATGGCCACAACAGTCAAAGCTGGGCCAGTCTGAAGCCAGGATCTAGGAGCTTCTTCCAGGTCTCCCACTTGGGTGCAGGGGCCCAAGGACTTGGGCCATCCTCCGCTGCTTTCCCAGGTACATTATCAGGGAGCTGGATTGGCAGAACAGCTGGGATATGAACTGGCACCCAGATGGGATGCCGGCGTTGCAGGCAGTGGCTTAACCTGGTATGCCACAAAGTTGGCCCCTCTGTTTACTTTCTGAGGATTAGTCAAACTGTTTTTCTACAGTGTGGTACCTTTTTACATTCTCACCAACAATGCATAAGGGTTCTAATTTCTACATATTCTCACCAACACCAACAGTTATTTTCTGTGTTTTGTTTGCTATTTGTGTGTGTGTGCATGTGTGTGTGTGTATGTGATAATTTCCACCCTAATAGTGATTATCTCATAGTGATTTTGGTTTCCTCTGATGAATAGTGACTTGAATATTTCTTCATTTGCTTTTTGGCGATTTGTTTATCTTTTTTGGAGAAATATCTATTCAAATCCTGTGTCTATTTATAATTTTTGTTTTGGTTTTTGAAGTACAAGATTTCTTTATAGATTCTGAATGTCAATCTCTTAGTTTGATATATGATTTAAAAATATCTTCTCCCACTCCACGGGTTACTTTCTTACTGTGTTGGTGGTGTCCTTTGGTAGACAGAATTTTCTCTTTGAGAAAGTTCAAGGTGTTTTTATACTGTTCATTCAGTCAGCTTGATGTCTGAGAAGCTAAAATCACTCCTCTAGCTTCCCCTCTCTTTGCACTTTCTCCTTGTTACAAACAGGAGAAGGATGCACTGAGATCTAGCATCCCACTCCTAGGAAGAGGAGAGCCATCTACTAAAACACCTGCTTCTCCCAGAGTAAGAGCCTTTTGATGGAGAATTAGTGACCCATGGAATATGAATAATATGTTATGATTATGGTGGTAGTGATGCATACACATTGGTTCACTCACATGGCTGCATTTCAGCAGTGAGGACAATGATAAAATAATAGCTATTGTCATTATCATTAATAATGTTACAATTGTAATCGACATGCTTTGAGAGATGCTGTCACATGTTGTCTTTATACAGTAGTCCCCCTTCATCATAATTTCACTTTCTGTGGTTTCAGTAACTGTGCTTAACTACAGTCTGAAATGTTAATACTTGTCTTTAAGAGGTTGCATTCCTAGGACTTTTATTATAATATATGGTTATAATTGTTTTATTATTATTGTTCATCTTAGAACTGTCTAATTTATAAGCTAACTTTATCACAGATATGTATATAGCTGTGTAGGAAAAAATGCTGTGTAGGGTTCAATACTGTCTGTGGTTTCGGCATCCACTGGGGGTTTTGGAATACTCCTCCTGTGGATAAGGAGGGGTGAGTGTATTTATTTCACACTCTGCCTTCTGGTATTCTTTTAGCTCCCTGAGGGCAAGCAGCATGCCTGGTTTATTCAAAACTGTACACAAATTTGGCATTTAGTAAATATTTGTTGAGACTTTCAGAAACCATGAATGGAGTAATCTCATTGGCCCAGCACTTGGAAGTATTGTCTGGGTTTCCCAAGTGTCATGCTGGAGTCGTATTGACCAGGATTGAATGACAAGTGTGTAGTATGAAGAATAACAGGTATATGATTGTAGTTGTGGGAAAAATGTTCTCTTTGATATATGTATGTGTATCCAGCATCTAAATGAACTGAGATTTGGGTGAATCTTGTAAAAATATTTAATTTATTTGAAAGGCAATCCCTGACCCCTGCCAACACACACATGGCGAATCAGACAGAAAACTCTAATCTGCTGATTCACTCAGATACCCATAGCAGTTGGGACTAGGCCATGCTGAAGCTAGGAGCTCAGAACTCAGTCCAACTCACCCATGTAGGTGGCAGGGACCCAAGTATTTGAGCCATCACCTGCTGTGTTTCCAGGAAACACATTAGTAGGAAGCTGAAATCAAGAGATAGAGCCAGGACCCAAACCCAGGCATCCCAGGCAGGCATCCCAGGTTGCAAATTAATGGCTAAACCAAAGGGCCCCCCAAAAGGATATTTAACAATCTTATACTGTGGTTAACTTGGGTGAGGAAAGGAATATGAATATTAAAGGGATAATTGGTAGTATTTTAATTTTGCTAGTATTAGAATTTTTTACAATGAAAATTTTTCCTGTAGTAAAAAAAAGTATGAATATTGCTTAAAACCAGTTTCTGCTGTAGGTCCCCCACAAATTTGATTTGGCATTAGGAGGAAATATAGACTTAACATTCAAAGATAAAAATGGATCAGAGGAGGAATGAAATTCAAAGGAGGGGCTGGCTCTTCGGCGTAGCGGGTAAAGCTGCTGCCTGCAGTGCCGGCATCCCATATGGGCTCCGGTTCAAGTCCTGGTTGCTCCTCTTCCGATCCAGCTCTCTGCTATGGCCTGAGAAAGCAGTAGAAGATGGCCCAAGTCCTTGGGCCCCTGTACCCATGTGGGAGACCCGGAAGAAGCTCTGGCTCCTGGCTTCAGATTGACACAGCTCTGGCCATGTGGCCAATTAGGGAATGAACCAGTGGATGGAAGACCTCTCTCTGCCTCTCCTTCTCTCTCTGTGAATAAATCTTTAAAAAAAAAAATTCAAAGGAAAGCATCTTTGTTACTTAATGCTCTTCCCAGTGTAGGTATATCATCATGATTTTGTGAGTATATAATTATATAATTTTAAAACTTTTAATAACATTATTGGAAAGAATATAAAATTGATTTCACTGTGAATTGGGTAGTGGATACTGACCAAGGGCAACAGTAGAGTCACAGCTGTAAATAGACTTAGTGTCTATTATTTATATTTTTCTATAAAGAAATAAACCATAAGAGTACTTAGCATTTGTGAATAGTATAAAGCTTTTTTATAGCCATTTTTTTTCCCCTCAGTAGATCTGTAAGGAAAGTTTTTTATAATCCCCCCTTTATTTTATTTTATTTTTTAACACAAGGACAGCTTTCAGAAAAGTTATGCAACTCAATTCAGGGTTACTTAGCTGATAAATAGTGGGGGCCTGGACTGCATCCCAAGTCTTTTTTGCCAAACATCCTATTATTTTAAAGGAAACATTGTCTATGAAAGGGATTACTTATTACTGTAGCACACTGTAGAATGGGTTTCCTAGCCATCTATGTTTAGAAGAGATCTTTGGATATAAACACTTAAAAATTACTAAGTAGAATTCAGATCAGAATTTGTTAGAGGAGACTAAGACTGAAACTTAGAGATAAGAGAACTCAGTATAAGAAGCAAGCCAGATAAAGTAGTTATAGAAATGTTTTCTGAACAATACTTTACTACAAATGGGTTAGATCTCAGAATAACAGATAATTTGACAAGATTATGTAAATGTCTACAAATTAAAGACTATGAGGAAAAATACATTTCTTTTTTTTTGCAACTTTTAAATATTTAGAGGAAAAATACATTTCATTGTTAGAAGTGGGACAGAAATTAAATATATGCGGTTATTTTAAATCTGTCATTGATTTGCTTTTTGACCTAAATTCTAAGACTCATTTGTTCTTTTTTTGATTTTCCTATTATTCAAGTTATTCAAGAGTTGGAGGCTTGAATGACTTTGCAGATCTTAACTAAAAGATGACATAATTATTGGCATTGTGAAATAATTTCTTACAGCACAGCATGTGTATTTAATTTTTCCTTCAAATAGTGTTAATCATACTTTATGTAGTAAAAATATCTTTTGGACTTGTCATTGGAAAGTTTTTATAAATGTATTTATTACATCTATCTTTGTACACGTCTATGTAAGAAACTAGGAGAATGTGTAAGTCGCAAAAGAATTCTGGGAACCAATATAGTTCAAGTGGGGGATTTGGAAGTTTAGGTAGACTGGCAGATTTGAAAAGATGATAGGTCTTTAAGCTAAGTTCAGGATCTAGCAGGTCGTTACTTTGGAGGCCTGGGATTTAAAGTTGAGCTATAGCATCTTTAAAATTTCTTAAAAGTATTAATGACTGCCACGGACTGTGCCAGCAGTCATGTTGTAAGACTGTGTGGCTCCTTCAAACTGGATTGTCTAGTTAGCTAATATCCTCTTACAAGGAATGAATCCAAGAATATGTTGGAGCTATAGCTGGTTGCAAATAAAATAGCATTATGAGTTCTGAGTGGTCAGACAGATGACCTGATGATATATTTGAAGCACTGAACTATATTGATATTGTTGTCAACTTAGTAGGGATATCAAAGGAACAATTGGAAAGAAAGAAATTAGTAGCATTTGTTACTGTTGTGGGAAAACCGAGATGAATAGGGAGATTGAAGGACATCAAAGTAAAGCAGTTTATCTTCATATCCAAGGACTTCAGTTTCTAAAGAATCATTGGAGAAGTATTTCTCACACTGTCTTTGATGAAAGACCAGAATTTTAAACAGTTTACAGTCACCAAAGGATAATTTGTAAAGTATCAATAAAATGAAATGAAAAAGACATGAAATATGTCTTGACTTTCATTATTACATTCTTTAGATTCAGTATTAATTTTACATATTACTATAAAAGGAGTAAAATTCTTACTCCCAATTTCTGTACCTTCCTCATTATGGATTAGAGTTTATGTAAGAACTAGTCCATTGACTCCACTTTCAGGAACATTGTTCTAGAAAGGTCTCTGCACTTTTGCAGTCCAGGAGCTGGACATGTTTTAGAATTCTGTCTCAGAGATGATACAGTAGTACATTTGTGATAAGTAATTCCTACGGTCCTAATTCATATTAGAGAGAGTAAGAGAGAGAGAGAGGTTTCCTATTTGCTGGTTCTTTCCTCAAATGCCTACATATCTGGGCTGAGCCAGGTCGAACCTGGGAGGCAGGAACTCAATCTGGGTCTTCTACATGGGTGTCAGGGACCCAAACACTTGAGAGTCACCTACTGCCTCCCAGAGTATATATTAGTAGGAGCTGGAATCTGGATCAGAGCCAGGGCTCAAATCTAGGCCCATGTGATGTGGGTGTCCTAAGCAGTGTCTTAACCACTATGGGAAATGCCTACCCTCATGAAGATTTTTAACAACTGTGATAGGCACATTAAGTCAATTTTTGTTGCATTGTTTCTTGTTAACAGAAAAATATCATTTGTCTTTCTATTTTCTGTGGTTCGTGGTAGAATACATTTCTTTTTAAAAACTTAATGAGGCCGGTGCCGCAGCTCAATAGGCTAATCCTCCGCCTTGTGGTGCCGGCACACCGGGTTCTAGTCCCGGTCAGGGCACCGATCCTGTCCCGGTTGCCCCTCTTCCAGGCCAGCTCTCTGCTGTGGCCAGGGAGTGCAGTGGAGGATGGCCCAAGTGCTTGGGCCCTGCACCCCATGGGAAACCAGGAGAAGCACCTGGCTCCTGCCATCGGATCAGCGCGGCGCGCTGGCCGCAGCACGCCGGCCATTGGAGGGTGAACCAACGGCAAAAGGAAGACCTTTTTCTCTGTCTCTCTCTCTCACTGTCCACTCTGCCTGTCCAAAAAAACAAAAACAAAAACAAAACAAAAACTTAATGAAATCATTTTAGTAGTCATTTTAGTGCAACATTGACTTTAGAAATTATTTTAAAGTATAATATTGTCTTAATCTACTCTAGAGTTACATAGTTTCAAGATTGGAAGTCATTACACTAATGACCACCGTATGATACATGAATCCCTTGGAATGCTTCCCTGCCAAGTGACTATCCACCCAGGCTGTGCCTGAGTATCCAGTCACGGGGAAGCTCCGTGAGTCCCAGGGCAGCTCACTGGTCAGCCAATGCTGTTAGTGCTTTGCTATGGTATCCTGAAACTTTCTCCTGGCACTTCTACCTCTTCACACAATATAGACGAAACTTAATTGGGGGCCAGTGTTGTGGTGTAGCAGGTAAAGCTGCCATGAGTGATGCTGGCATTCCATATGGGTACTGCTTCAAGTCCATGCTGCTCCACTTCCTATCCAGCTCCCTACTAATGCACCTGGGAAAGCAACAGAAGATGGCCCAAGTGCTGGGGCTCCTGCCACCCATGTTGGAGTTCCAGGTCTCTGCCTTTGGCCTGACATAGCCCTGGCCATTGCAGTCATTTAGGGAATGAAACAGCAGATGGAAGATGTTTCTCTCCCTCCCCCACCCCTGTATGTAAGTCTTTCAAATTAAAAAAAAACAAAACCTTAAAATATTTAAAAAGAAAAAAACATAATTAATCTTTCATGTGAAAACACCTCAGCTAACACATAGCCCTGGCCTATATTCTGTGATTTGTGTCCTTTTGTGAGGAGTCAGATGGGTTAATAAGCAGTCAGGTTGGCCTCAGTGGAAATTTAGGGTGCAAAACGCTTGCTTTCCCCAAAAGTTATCTTTAGCAAGGTCAAAGTTCCTGCCCAACTCCTTGAGAGCTTCCAATCTTATCATGAAAATAGCAAGGGAATGGTGATTCCACCTTTCTGAGCTCCAAGTTTACTGTAAAACAATTTAGGTAGGTGCTGGCGCTGTGGCATAGCAGGTAAAGCTACCGCCTGTAGTGCTGGCATCCCATACAGGTGTCAGTTCGAGTCCTGCCTGCTCCACTTCTGATCCAGCTGTCTGCTATGGCCTGAGAAAGCAGTGGAAGGTGGCCCAATTCCTTGGTTCCCTGCATCTGTATGGGAGACCTGGAAGAAGCTCCTGGCTCCCGGCTTCAGATCGGCACAGCTCCTGCTGCACTGGTGGGACTTGGGCCATCTTCTACTGCTTTCCCAGGCCATAGCAGAGAGCTGGATAGGAAGAGGAGCAGCCGGGACTACCACCGGCACCCATTCGGCATGCTGGTGCTTCAGGCCAGGGCGATAACCCGCTGCACCACAGTGCCGGCCCCCAAGGAATGGTTTTAATCACCATGGAATAGAGTACTGTCACCTTCATTTTCTTGGAAGCTACATTCTCTGAGGTTACACTGGATAGAGCTATGGGTTATAAACCATTGCCAGCTTGTGACCCTTTGTTATGAAATCATTTTAATGAGTGTTGATTCACATTAAAAAATGAAATAGAGGGGCCAGTGGTGTAGCAGGTAAAGCTGCCGCCTGCTGTGCTGGCATCCCATATGGGTGCCAGTTCAAGTCCCAGCTGCTCCTCTTCCAATCCAGCTCTCCAAGAAGACGGCCCAAGTCCTTGGGAAGAAGCTTCTGGCTCCTGGCTTCAGATCTGCCCAGTTCAGGATGTTGCAGCCATTTGGGGAGTGAACCAGAAGATGGGAGACCTCTCTCTCTCTCTCTCTCTCTGTCTGCCTCTGATCTCTGTAACTCTGCCTTTCAAATAAATAAATATTTTAAAAAAATGAAATTGAATTGAATGAAAAATCAGGTGTTTCATATAATAGAGATAAGTGTTTTTTTTTTTTTTTTTTTTTTTTTAAGATTTATTTAGGGGCTGGCGCTGTGGTGTAGCAGGTAAAGCCAATGCCTGCAGTGCTGACATCCCATATTGGCACTGGTTCAAGTCTTAGCTACTCCACTTCTGATCCAGCTCTTTGCTATGACCTGAGAAAGCAGTGGAAGATGGCCCAATTCCTTGGGCCCCTGCACCCCCATGGGAGACCTGGAGGAAGCTTCTGGGTCCTGGCTTCACCTAGAGAGGAGAGAGAGAGGTCTTCCATCCGCTGGCTCACTCACCAAATGGCTTCAGTGGCCAGAGCTGGGCTAATCTGAAGCCAAGAGCCTGGAGCTTCTTCCAGGTCTCCCACTTGGGTGCAGGGGCCCAAGTACTTGCTTGGGTAATCTTCCGCTGCCTTACCAGGTGCGTTAGCAGGGAGCTGGACCTGAAGTAGAGTAGCTGGGACTTGAACTGGCGCCCATATGGGATGCGGGCACTGCAGGTGGAAGCTTAAAATTTTATGCCATTGTCCTGGCCCCTAGTGCTAAGTACTTCATAAAACTTTTGATTTGTATGTGCGTATGTACACACATACACAAATATGAATGTATTACATATTACTCAGTGTGTAATCTGTATTGATGGTGATAGGAAGTATTGATACAGAAGTTTCTTTCTTTTTTTTTTTTTTTTAATGTTTTTGACAGGCAGAGTGGACAGTGAGAGAGACAGAGAGAAAGGTTTTCCTTTGCCGTTGGTTCACCCTCCAATGGCTGCTGCGGCTGGCGCGCTGTGGCTGGTGCACCGCGCTAATCCAATGGCAGGAGCCAGATGCTTCTCCTGGTCTCCCATGGGGTGCAGGGCCCAAACACTTGGGCCATCCTCCACTGCACTCCCTGGCCACAGCAGAGAGCTGGCCTGGAAGAGGGGCAACTGGGACAGAATCCGGCGCCCCGACTGGGACTAGAACCCCGTGTGCCGGCGCTGCAAGGCGGAGGATTAGCCTAGTGAGCCACGGCGCCGGCCGATACAGAAGTTTCTTAATGTGTGTTGAAAAGTTTAAAAGTCTCTGGCCTGGACTGATGCTTCCTCCCTCTTCTTTCTCTTTAGCAGCTCCTTCCAGTCTTGTTCTGCCGAGCACTTAGATATCCCATGTTGATTCTCTTCTCTTTGTTTCCCTGTGCATGTCCTGCTCTGTGACGTGAAGGGCAAGATGGGCTCCATTAGATTTGCTTGAGGATGTTGGAAAATTATTTTAGTGCTCTGATTCAGTCTCTGTATGTTTGGACCTCCTGGGAGAATTTTTGTCTATAGAATGAAAAAGGGAACTAGCACAGTGAGGAAGTCAGTTGAATTATTTTTATTCTGAAAGTTATTGCCCAAGTGAAATTAAGGGTCTAATGAAGATAGTGTTTCAGATCATCTGTCCTCCTCCTTCTCGTTTTTTGTTTTGCCATTATTCTTTTTCAATGCTCATAACATTACATGCTTTCACTGTGTGCCATGCCGTGTTGTAAATATTTTATATGTTTTAAGTTGATGGATCCTCGTAACAAATCTATTATCCCAAGGAAGAGAGAGATTATTTGCACAAGTCTAAAATTCATAGTGTATAAGAGTAGTATATCAGCAGCAATCTCAGACATCTAAGAAAAAGAATCTAAGAAAAAATCTTCCAAAATTAACCAGAAATAAGTGGATCATACTTATCTGGTTACCCTCTGGTTCCAGACATGCTCATGAAGCAGCTGCCTAGTCTTTTCATGATTATTTAAATATAAGAATTCTAAGATTTCGAGTACTTTTTTCTTCCATCGTTAGAAAGCACTTTTCACTAACAGGAAAGGGAATCCTTTGGTGGCGCTTCAGAATCTATTAATTCTTCCTTCTCCTTTCCCCCTTTCTCTCTCTCTCTTTTTTTTTTTAAAATTTATTTATTTGGCAGATAGAGTTATAGACAGTGAGAGAGAGGGACAGAGAGTAAAGTAAATTCTTCCTTCCATTGATTCACCCCCCAAATGGCTGCCATGGCTGGCGCTGCGCCGATCCGAAGCCAGGAGCCAGGTGCTTCCTCCTGGTCTCCCATGCGGGTGCAGGGGCCCAAGCACTTAGGCCATCCTCCACCACACTCCCAGGCGACAGCAGAGAGCTGGACTGGAAGAGGAGCAACTGGGACTAGAACTGGCGCCCATATGGGATGCTGTCACCACAGTCGGAGGATTAACTAAGTGAGCCATGGCACCAGCCCCTCGCCCTTACTCTTCCATTCTGTCTCTTCATTTTTCTATCCACTTTTGTCATTGGTTTCCTATTACAATTCTCACTCCACTTTTCTTGTGTTTTTCTTCTTCCTGTCAGTTTTCCATCTGTTTTTTTTTCCTTACTCTGCCTTTTTACTATCCATTTTCACTCCACTTTTTTTTTTTTTTTTTTTTGAGAAAAAGCCTCTATTGGGCACCTAGTAAATGTGAGACACCATAGAGATGCCAACACAAATAGAGTATATGCCTGAAAGCTAATAAGGGAAGCGATCAAAGCTTGGCTAGTTCATTCCCTTGTGAATCTGAGCTATGGGAACACGTCAAGATAAATACTCTCTAGGCCTTCCCTGTTTGCTCAGGAACTTAGAGGGATTTAAATAGTGTGCAAATGTTAGAATATAAAGCCACCAGAGTTTAGGAAATATGGACTACATCCAGTTAGGACATGTCTTGGCTTAAGGGATGAAATTGGTGCCCTAAAAAGGTTGTAGGAATACTTTTATTGAAAAAAATGTTTAGTATAAAAGTTGCCTTTATCAAGTGACATTTTACATAAGTGTCTAAAAATAGTGTGTATGTCGGCTTCTACATTGTAACACTTATTAGTTTGAGTGAGAACTACTAGTGTCCCTCACAGTTGCAGTGGGAGTGAATCCCGGCATATGTGGGATTTGTTTGACTCTTCGTGATCTGGGAGTGTACTTAGCCTCTGAAGCCACCTTGTCACCTGTTGCTGTCCGTGAGACAGTTGTCACGAGCCTCTGTGTGCCAGCAGATGCACTGCTCCACACTAAGGGACTCCAGGTTTAAAACACTGTATTCCTTTTGTAGAGCTTTCGATCTAACAAGAGTGTCTGTCTGTTAGGTTTTGTCCCTACTTGAGGCAAATGTCAGTAATTATTTCTCTTCCTTCATTTAACCAGATTCAACTCATTCTTAGAGACCGGTCATGTTCCATGAACCTTCCTTGATTGCCCCAGCTAAAAGTGGTTTCTCTGCTTTCTCAACTCCAATTGTGCTTATATTCTTTAACTACTGATTTGGCAATTTATCATGTTAATTGCTTTGTGACTTGTATCTATTGTTTGAATTGCTATTTAAACTGGGTGTTGTTTGTCTCTAAGGATTGGTTTGATTTTTGTCTTCTTATTACATTGCAAGTTCCTTGAGAATAGAGAGCCTTTTCTGTAACTCTTACTGCAAGTCATCTCCAAACTTTTAAAGTTTATTTATTTATTTGAAAGGCAGAGTGACAGCGTGGGGTTGGAGACACACACACATATACACACAGAGAAAGAGAGAGAGAGAGAGAGAGAGAGAGCGAGCGAGAGAGAGAGATTACCCATCTGCTGATTTACTCCCAACAGCAAGGACTGGGCCAGGCCCTTACATGGGTAGCAGGAACCAAGTACTTGGGCCATTATCTGTTGCCTCCCAGGTGCATTACCAGGAAAGTATATTGGAAGCTGAAGAGCTGGGACTCAAACCAGGCATTCCTGTGTGAGACTGAGGGCGTTTGGGACTAACAGCAGTCCAGACTAACGCCATCCCACAGCTCCTTGCCAGCACGTGTGCACTAAACAGATCAGGTTGGAGGCCCTTGTAACAAATACTTGCCAACCATGACAAGATCTAGGTTTCGATAAAAACTCTAGTAGGACTGCCCCTGGCCTTCACAGTTACTTATGCATAGCCACTACCTTTGTTCCCTGGAGCTAATTTGTTAAGGACATACAAATACCTCTAGACACCTATTAGTCCCTCCGTGTTTGTTCAGTCTTTCTTCTGCTTACTTAAGTAAAACTTCACTTCTAGTCTCATTGTTGTATTGTAAATTGTAATTGAAATCAGGACATGAACCTGGACTCATCTTAACAGTTTTCCTACACAAGATGTTGGCAAACTGCTGTGCCACAATGCTGACCTCTCCAAATTTTTCTGATTATTTACCTTGTCTTAGTCCATTTGGGCTGCTCTAAGAAAACACCTTACACAGGGTAGTTAGTAAACAACAGGAATTTATTATGCACTGTTTTGGAGGCTGTGGAGTCTGAATTCAGTGTCTGGTAGAGGCCTGTTTCCTGAAGGTGACACCTTCTGTGTGTCCTCCTGTGGTAGAAGGACAAAGGGGTGAACAAGCTCTGTCAGTCCTCATTGGTTTTTCTTTTTAGAATTTTTTAAAAAGATTTATTTATTTACTTGAAAGTCAGAGTTACACAGAGAGAGAAGGAGAGGCAGAGAGAGAGAGAGAAAGGTCTTCCACCCGCTGGTTCACTCCCCAGTTGGCCACAACGGCTGGAGCTGAGCTGATCCAAAGCCAGGAGCCAGGAGCTTCTTCTGGGTCTCCCACATGGGTGCAGGGGCCCAAGCGCTTGGGCCATCTTCCACTGCTTTTCCAGGCCACTACAGAGAGCTGGATCAGAGGTAGAACAGCCAGAACTCGGACCGGTGCCAATATGGAATGCCAGCACCGTAGACGGTGGCTTTACCTGCTATGACACAGTGCCAGCCTCAATCAGGCCTCATTTATAAGGTCACAGTTGGCATCCTCAAGGGACCTGCCCTCCTGACCTAGTCAGCTCCCAAAGCCCCACCTCTATTTTTTTTAAAAAAATATTTATTTATTTACCCAAAAGTCAGAGTTACACAGAGAGAGAAGGAGAGGCAGAGAGAGAGAGAGAGAGAGAGGTCCTCCATCTGCTCATTCACTCCCCAAATGACTGCAACGGCCAGAGCTGCGCTGATCCGAAGCCAGGAGCCAGGAACTTCCTCTGGGTTTCCCACACAGGTGCAGGTGCCCAAGGACTTGGGCCATCTTCCACTGCTGTCCCAGGCCACAGCAGAGAGCTGGATCGGAAGTGAAGCAGCCGGGACTTGAACCAGTGCCCACATGGGATGCCAACACTTCAGATGGCGCCTTTTCCCATTACACCACAGCGCCAGCCCCAGAGCCCATCTCTCAATGCCAACACTTTGGGAATTGGGTTTTAACACATAAGTGTTGGAGGTACAAATGTTCAGAGTATAGCACACCCAAATTATTTGACTGTGAACCCTCAATGCATGTGTATTTGTTTAATTACAAAAATATATGATTAAACATTTGGAAATATACCTCAAAAAATGATATCTGTAAACAATTTATATCACTTATGGTATTCTTACCTGGCAAATCTGAAAAAAAAAAAAATATGTAGCTACTAATGGGAGAGATAGGAGACTGGATGCCTGCACTGTGCTGTGAGACTATTTCTCAGTCCCACTCATGAGTTTTGTGAAATATTTTGTTGAAAATTTACCTGTGATTGCCTTGTGGATATTTTTTCTAGCCACAGATTCTTGTCAAGAATCATTTTAAGCCAGAGGGTCCATTTCTCAAGGGCTTTAGTGCAGAAAATGGATTCTATCCATGAAGCATATCAGCGTGGCTGAGAGTGTCACTGTCAAGCTGGATTATGGAACTCCTGCCCTGGCCTCGGGACACTTGAATAACCGTGTGTGAACTAATTGAGCTTTTCAAGGTCAATCTGTATGCTACATATGGTGTGGATTAATTTCTTTCATATGCGGGGTGTACTCATACACTCGTAAATGTTAGGAAAAGAGGTGCAGAGTAGAGAGGAGGCAGTGTACGAATTTACAGCCAGACCAAATTTATTCAGAGAAAATAAATTTGTAGAGGTGGGTGACCAACTGCCTGCGTGCACATTGATAGAACACATGGCAGAAGGCTCCGACCTCCTATTTTAGGAGGGCTAGGGCTGGGGTGGGGGTAGAGGGCAGCAAGAAGAGGGGAATTCCTGGATATGGTCTTTCAAGTGTATGTTTATCACCCTATAAGATGATCTTTCTCTGTACTTCAGAGGATTATTTTACATACTGATGGATTACTGATATGTAATACTTTTATATCCATCATAGTAATGCTCAACAAACATGAGAGAACTTCAAAAAGTTTTGGGAAAAAATGGAATTAGAAGTATGAGCTTATTTTGGTGCATATTTTTTTTCCAAAATAAGCAGAAAGTGCATATTATGGAAAAAACCATGTATAGATTAAATTTTTTTTCCACCAATTCCTTTATTTCCACAAAAGTTTTGAAGTACTCTCATATTTGCAAGTTTCAGTTGGAGAAAATGAATGTGTATCCCCAGCCTCAGATTCCTGGAAAACTCTGTAGCTTACCAAGAGTTAAAAATAATTCTATTAGTGTTATTATTTTAAGATTTATTTTATTTATTTGAAAGAGAGAGAGAGAGAGAAGGAGAGAGAAAGAGATAGATAGGTATCTTTCATCTGCTGGTTCACTTCCCAAATGGCTGTAACAGCTGGGGCTGGGCCATGCTAGAGCTTCCAGATCTCCTGTGTCTGTGCAGGGGCCCAAGCACTTGGGTCATTCTCTGCTGCTTTCCCAGGTGCTTTAGCAGGGTGCTGGATTGGAAGTGGAACAGCTGGGACTCAAATTGGCGCCCATATGGGATGCTGACACTGCAGGTGGAGGCTTGACCTTCTGTGCCACAACACTGGCCTAAACAGAATTCTAAGAAAAAGAAATGAAGAGCATCAAAACAAGTTGATTCAAAATGATTTACTATCCCTGGAAAGAAAATGTTAACTTGAATATGTTAATTTGAATATGCAGGTGGCTGTGTTATTACAGTATCATAGAAAATCCAACTCCATACTGTGACTCTTGCTAAATCCAGACAGGGTGCACATTTAAAGCCCTGGTTCTCAAATTCAAGTGTGCATCAAGTCATCTGGAGGGCTTGTTAAAACAGGTATACCATATATATTCTATCCTAGTAAGTGTGAAAACATGAAGGTTTGTGTTAGTACTATTAGGTGAAGAAATAAAATGTTGGCAACACTTCAGGAGCCACCCCCTCTCACCGCCCCATCCTCTGTCCAGGGTACCTCATCCTAGTCACCATCCCTGTTTAGAAATCACTTTGTTTCTCTAAGATTATCACTCGGTACACAAAACACTGTTTTTCTGGTTTTGAACTTTAATTAATGGCATAATGCTGTGTGCTTTCATTCAATAGTGTATTTGTGAGATTCATCCATATTGTTGAGTGTTGTATAGTTTATTTCATTGCTATGCAATATTTAATATTGCTTTACAATGCAATTTATTTCTCTGTTCTAAAGCTGGTAGACATTTGGATATTCAGTTTGAAATTACATTTTAATTATTCAATTTGGGCTTATTTCAGCAATTTCTGCTGCTGTGTATGTTTTTGTATGTATCTTTGGTGAGCCTATATACACATATTACTGAATGTTATTTTAGAATTAAAATTGCTAAGTCATAGATAAGCAAATATTCACCCCTCATAAGTACTGCACAATCTTCTAAAATGATTGTACCAATTTATACTTGAACTAGGCCCCTGAATCCTTGTCAATACTTGATATTATTAGTTCCATTTTAACCATCCTGAGGGATGTATTGTTTACCTCATCATAGATTTAAATTGGATTTCCTTGATGACTAATTAGATCAGGCTTATTCTGGTGTTTATTGGCCATTTGGAGCCCTTCTATAAAGTGCACCTACAGGTATATTAACTTAGTTGTATTTGTCTTACTGATTTGTTAAGAGTTCTTCATTCTTATGGGCGCCGGGTTTTAGTCCCAGTTGCTCCTCTTCCAGTCCAACTCTCTGCTGTGGCCCGGGAGGGCAGTGGAGGATGGCCCAAGTGCTTGGGCCCTGTACCCGCCTGGATGACTAGGAGGAAGCACCTGGCTCCTTGCTTTGGATTGGCGCAGTGCCAGCCGTGGCAGCCATTTGGGGAGTGAACGATTGGAAGGAAGACCTTTCTCTCTGTCTCTGTCTATAACTCTACCTGTCAAATAAAAAAAAATTCTTTATTCTGGATATGAATCCTTTATCAAATGTTTGTGTTGCAAATATCATCTCCTAATCTGTGGCTTTTCTTTTGTTCTTTTAATTTTTTTTTTTTAAGATTTATTTACTTTTTATTTGAGAGAGTTGGAGAGAGAGAGAGAGAGATATCTTCTGTCTGCTGGTTCACTACCTAGATGGCCACAATGGCCAGAACTGGGCCAGGCCGAAGCCAAGAGCCAAGAGCTCCATCTGGGTCTCCCACGTGGGAGGCAGAGGCCCAAACATTTGGGCCATCTTTCACTGCTCTTTCCAATAGCTGGATCAGAAGTTGAGTAGCTGGGACTTGAACTAGGCACTCCAGTATGGGTTGCAGGTAAAACATGTGGCAGCTTAACTCACTGTTCCACAACACTCATTCCACCATTCTACTTTTTGTGTCTATGAATTTGACTAGTCTAGGTACCTCATGTAGGTGGATCATGTAGTATTTGTTCTTTTGTGACTGAATCAATTCATGCAGCGTAACATCCTCAAAGTTTATGCATGTTGTTGTGTGTGCCAAAATATCTTTCTTTTTAGGGCTCTGTAATGTTCCATCGCATGTATATGCCGCATTTTCTTTATGCATTTGTCCATGGAATGGACATTAGTCTTGCTTTCTCTTGTTAGGCTGTTGTGTAATCCTACTGTTTTTCTTTTTTGAGAGAGACTGGTTACTGGCTCTTGGCATTCTATGTCTATTTCAGAATCTTTTTATTTATTTATTTTTAAGATTTATTTCTTTATTTGAAAGAGAGAGAGGGAGACAAAGAAAGATCTTCACTCACTGGCTCACTCCTGATATGGCTGCCACAGCCAGGGCTGGGCCAGGCCAGAGTCAGAAGCTTCCTCCAGGTCTCCTACGTGATAGCCGGGGCCCAGGCACCTGGGCCATCCTCTCCTGCCTCTCCCAGGCCATCAGCAGCGAGCTGGATCTGAAGTGGAGCAGTCAGGACATGTACCTGCTTACTTGCTTTTCAGATTCTGGTCACTTCAGGGAAAACTGACCCTTTTTTCCCATTAAGTCTTTTAATCCATGAATACAATAAATCTGCTCATTTGTTATTTTATTCTTAATACAGTAATAGCTTTCCACAGAGATCTTGCACATCTTTTATGATGCAGTATATGGAAGTATTTCATCATTTGATGTTATTTATCTTTTTTAAAAATATTTAATTATTTACCTGAAAGTCGGAGTTAACACAGAGAGAGAGGAGAGGCAGAGAGAGAGAGGTCCTCCATCTGTTAGTTCACTCCCTAGTCGGCCGCAACGGCTGTAGCTATGCTGATCTGAAGCCAGGAGCCAGGAACTTCCTCCATGTCTCCCATATGGGTGCAGGGGCCCAAGGCGTTGGGCCGCTTTCCACTACTTTCCCAGGCCATAGCAGAGAGCTGGATTGGAAGTGGAGCAGCTGGGACTCGAACCGGTGGCCATATGGAGTGGCGGCACTGCAGGTGGAGGCTTTACCCGCTAAGCCACAGCTTTAGCCCCTGATGTTAGTTATCTTTTTAAAATTGTTTTCTGATTGTTGAGAGTTATAGAAATGCACTTAATTTTTTTTTTTTTTTGACAGGCAGAGTGGACAGTGAGAGAGAGACAGAGAGAAAGGTCTTCCTTTTGCCGTTGGTTCACCCTCCAATGGCCGCCGCGGTAGCGCGCTGTGGCCGGCGCACCGCGCTGATCCGATGGCAGGAGCCAGGTGCTTATCCTGGTCTCCCATGGGGTGCAGGGTCCAAGGACTTGGGCCATCCTCCACTGCACTCCCTGGCCACAGCAGAGAGCTGGCCTGGAAGAGGGGCAACCGGGACAGGATTGGTGCCCCGACTGGGACTAGAACCCGGTGTGCCGGCGCCGCAAGGTGGAGGATTAGCCTAGTGAGCCGCGGCGCCGGCCAATGCACTTAATTTTTTTACATGTTCTTTGTCCATCAACTTTGCTAAACTCACACATTAATCCAAATGATACACATGGCAATTAAAACATTTTCTATATACAGAATCATGTTTTATGCAAAAAAGTATACTTTTAGTTTTTCTTTTTCAGTCTTTATACCCTTTATTTATCCATGTTCTTGTGTCTACTACAGTGTTGAATATAAGTTTTAAGAATTTGGGGCCGGGGGCCTGCACTGTGGCATAGTGGGTAAAGCTGCTGCCTGCAGCTCTGACATTGCATATAGGCGTCGGTTCGAGTCCCGGCTGCTCCGCTTCCAATCCAGCTCTCTGCTATGGCCTGGGAAAGCAGTGGAGGATGGCCCGAGTCCTTAGGCCCCTGTGCCTACATGGGAGACCTAGAGGAGGCTCTTGACTCCTTGCTTCAGATCGGCTCAGCTCTGGCTGTTGGGGCCATCTGGGTAGTGAACCAGCAGATTAAAGATCTCTCTCTCTCTCTCTGCCTCTGCCTTTGCCTCTCTGTAACTCTGCCTTTCAAACAAACAAACAAATAAATCTTTAAAAGCAAAAAGAGAACTGATGTCCTTGGCTGTTCCCTATCTCAAAGGGAGAAATTTAGCATTTTATTATTAAGTATGATGTTGCTATAGGTTCTTTGTAGATAGTGTTTATCAGATTAAGGAAGGTCCTTTTAGCCTAGTTTACAGAGATTTTAAAACATCTTGAATGGATATTTAATTTTGTCACTTATTCTGCATGTTTTAAGAAAATCCTACTCCTTTTATTCTGTTAACATACTAGAAGGAAGAAAGGGTGAAAATTAATGAGCTGAGTGTCTATCTGAAAAACTTAGAGAGCTTTCTCCCTCTTAGTTTGCTGTTAAAAATAGTATTTGAGCCCGTCATTCCTCCAGAAGTCATATTGTAATTTAAACGCCATATTTGTTATAGGAACACCTACCAACATTTAAAAATACTCCCTAAAGTAGAGTTAAAGTTTATCATTTATAAATGGTGATATGGCTTATAAGCTGGGAATAACAGTTGACGCCACATGAACTGGCAAACACATTTTCTTGAATATTTTAATTTTGTAATTTTTAAAACATTCTAGGATGAGTCACTTATTTTGGTAATGACATTTTAGAATCCTATGCTAAGAATTAAATATGTCATTTTCTAGTAGGATCTTGAAATCATTTTTAGGCTTTAGAGATATAGAGGATATACTTGGCATATCAGGAATATCACATGTGATAAGTAGGACAATCCCATTGCGCTGGATAACAATGTTAAGAAAAACAACCTCAATGCAATTTTATTGCCTTCTGTTACCAATTTTAATTCATGTGTTTCCTTGTGGAAGGGCCTAAGACATGACCTTATGGGTTGTGATCTAGGCAACTAGATGGGCTCTAATTCCCTTCTAAGGCTGAATATGTAAGATTCTGTGAATCAGACATTTGAATGCCTTTGTATATAAAATGTCCATTTTTTATATTATGGAGGTAGATGTTAGTATACCACATCAGTCTTTTAGCTTCTTTACTGCTACGTCAGTATAGACACTGTGATAAGTCTGTAACAGATTTACTTTGGAGATACTGATGTTAGGTTTAATTCAGAAAAATAAATTCTGTAAAATTTAAATGTGAATATCAATGAACACTAAATCACTGTGATTAATGACTAATAGTTATATAAAAGGCAATTATTGGTCTCTAAGCCTTTTTAGTTTAACAATCACCTGTTATTTTAGATTGCCAAAGCTGTAAACTTCCTTCTCAGCTGATGTTAAATATTGTTGGTTTAGGCACACACGTCACTGTCGAGAAAACAGGAAGCTATGTAGCAGAACATGCCAAATGGTCAATTAATAGGCAGAGTAAAGGAAACTGACGTAGACTCAGGGAAGGAACCCTGGGTTCATGAATTTTGTTCTTTTTAGATGTCTTGAAGAATAGAAATGGCCCACATCACCGTTTTTTCCAGGCAATCAAGTAACAGGTTTAACATTGAGCCAGAGAGAATATAGTTTCTTCTATTTTTACATTATCTTAAAAATGTTAGTGTTTTAAAAGTTAGATTACCTTCGTATAGGTTTAATGCAGATTAATTCTTGGCTGTCACTAAAATCCAATGAAATGTAGTGAAATTGCCAACTTTTCCTTTTTATAGTGAAATCTTAATTTGTCCAACATCAGAAACCAGAAATAACTAGTAAAGAAAAGTCAAAGCCAATTTACCTTTCACTGTTTATTTAGAGTTTCTTTATTTAAAGAGTTTGCTAAATCAGTCAATTGTGTCAACATTGTAGAGCCCAAGTAATCAATTTATGAGGGCCTGGTTCTTTCTTTTACATCATTGATTTATTGCATCTGTAGTTCTTGTCCTTATTATTGATCAGTAACTTTCTTTTCATTAAAGCACATGTTGTTGAACTTCTTTTTGGCACTGGTTTGTCAGTTTTTAACTTCTTATTGGAGGTACTTAAGTTAATAAAATACCATTTTATGAAAAAATTATAAATTTTTAACTAATTTTGATGGTCTTCCCTCTAATTATTGAGAGATGATTTAGTATAGTGTTTAAGAAAATAGGCCTTGGAGCTGGTGCTGTGAAGTACTAGGCTAAGCCTTTGCCTGTGATGCTGGCATCCCACATCCAGCTCTCTGCTTATGGCCTGGGAAGGCAATGGAGAATGGCCCAAGTGCTTGGGCCCCTGCACCCATGTGGGAGACCCTGAGGGGGTTCCTGGCTTCGGACTGGTTCAGCTCCAGGCCTTGTGGCCATTTGGAGAGTGAACCAATGAATGGAGGACTTTTCTGTCTCTGCCTCTCTCTGTGTGTAACTTTGCCTCTCAAATAAATAAATAAAATCTTAACAACAACAGAAAGAAAGAAAGAAAGGGAGGGAGGGAGGGAGGAAGGGAGGAAAGGAAATAGGCCTTGGAGCCAGGCCTCCCCAGTTTGGATCCCAGCTCTGTCATTTACTAGCAAGTTACATTGCATCTGTCTGCCTGTCTGCCTGTTTTTTCATCTGTAAAATGGAGATACCTGTTTTGTTGAAGGTTGCTATGAGTTTACTAGTTTATCTGACTGAAGAACTTAGAATAACGCCTGCCAGATAGTAAATGCCTGACGAGTACTAGCTGCTGTTGTTATTTGTTGTGAAAATAGGATAATTCTTGGTAGTGACTAAAAATTTAAGTTCCAGTTATATGCACAGCTCTCCAAATGGAGGCTCGTCCACAGCTCCTCACATTCACCTTTCTCAGGTGTGATGATGAGAGCATCAGCCCAATTCCAGTTAATTCAGCAGTTTTTGTCATGAAGATATTTCAGGTTGAGAATCAAGGTTTCTGTATTCATTCTTCAACAAGCCATCATTGCAGTATGTAGTTGTTGGAGTGTCTGCCTCTTGGACCCCAGTGCCAGGTGTGGGAGATTTAAGATGACGTAAAGATATCTGTCTCAGGAGACTGAGAGGAAGCCTGAGCGCCCTGGGCGTGGTTTGCAATCCCAGCACTTCAGCTGAATGCCCGTGACACTCTAGGGGTTTCAGGGTTATCCTCAATAAAATGGCACTTTTTCATTGTAGTTTATAATTATTATCACATGCTAAAATTTCATCAGGGCTGGGTGCTTAGCATTGTGATAGGTATTGTGCCAGAACTATCTTTAAATATTTATTTAATTTGAGAGGCAGAGAGACAAAGAGAGAAATAGAGCTCCCATTCACTAATTTACTCCTCAAATGCCTGACAGCAGTTGGGGGCTGGGCCAGGCTTAAGCCACCAGCCACCAGCCACCATAGGTCCCCATTTTGCAGTCTTGCATATAGGTGACATGAACCCAATTACTTGAGCCATCATTGCTGCTTTAGCAGGAAGTTGGAATTCAGGAGCCAGAGTCTGGTGTGGGATGTCTTAACTGGCATTTTAACTGGTAGGCTAAATGCCTGCTCTCCACCCCAGCATTTTTTTTTTTTCTTTCAGAGTATGAAAGTAGTTTTTGGCACCAAGAACATTATTATCTTATTGGGAAAACAAACCACAATTAGAAAAGTAGATAAATGATAGTACTGGGAGTCATAGGGTTAAATATCAAATAAGAGACTGTAGGGGTGAGGATATGAGAGGGTTATTATGGTTGGCATTTTATTGTATCAGTGGTTAGCTGTAATTTCTGTAATAAAGTGCTAGCGTAAACTACCTCCTGTGATGCTATCAAGAATTCCTACTTGTTAATTCCCACTTGCAAAATCTGCAGATTATTTTAACTCCTTCCCCACACTACATGTTAAACTTTAAAATGGTATTCCCAGTGTATTGAAGTAATTTGAACTTGGTAAAAAAAAATACATAGTTAGCCGGCGCCGCGGCTCACTAGGCTAATCCTCTGCCTTGTGGCGCTGGCACACCGGGTTCTAGTCCCGGTCGGGGCACTGGTCCTGTCCCGGATGCCCCTCTTCCAGGACAGCTCTCTGCTGTGGCCAGGGAGTGCAGTGGAGGATGGCCCAAGTGTTTGGGCCCTGCACCCCATGGGAGACCAGGATAAGCACCTGGCTCCTGCCATCAGATCAGCGCGGTGCGCCGGCCGCAGCGCGCCAACCGCGGCGGCCATTGGAGGGTGAACCAACGGCCAAGGAAGACCTTTCTCTCTGTCTCTCTCTCTCACTGTCCACTCTGCCTGTAAAAAAAAAAAAATACATAGTTAAATACAGTTCTTTATCCAGAAACCTCTTTTACACCCTAATGCCAGGATGTGTTTTCTGTTCTTGTCATTGCTGTGTTCCCAGCACTCAGCACAGTGCCCAACACACAGGAAGCCTTCAGGAAATAGAACTACACACATTGGAAGGTACATTTTAACTGTCAGCAATTTTTAAATCATCTGAAAACAATTTTTTTGGTTAGCAGTTATTCAGTTTGAAATGTTGGCCTTTTAGACCTCGGCTGTCACCATGTGTGAGGACAGCTGCTGTTCTGCAAATACAGTTTTAGTGCAGCCAGTAACTTTCCCAGCCTTGGGAGAGGAGGTAGCTCTCTGGATGAGAGTGTTTCCCTTCTACGTGGGTTACCTGATTTCCTACTGCAACCTTGTAGGAGATCTTTGGCCAGAACTGCCCGGCCAAGCCATCCCCCAAACTCTGACACAGGGAAATTGTGCTGGAGAAGGTTAGAAATGTGAAGTTTTGTACTATCACAGTGTAAAGGCTTTTGTATACTTGCTTGGAAGATTGTGCATCAATAAATCACCCTGCCTTTTTTCCTTCTGAAAAGGAGTGCAGTGCAGTAGTAGAAAAAGATAAATCAGGCCATCATTACCAAGTGTCCCCAGCCAAATGTAAAAGGAATATAGTTAGCCTAAAAGTATTTCTATAATTGTTTTTTTTTATTTTTTTATTTTTTTTTTATTTTATTTTTTTTTTTTTTAATTTTTGACAGGCAGAGTGGACAGTGAGAGAGAGACAGAGAGAAAGGTCTTCCTTTTGCCGTTGGTTCACCCTCCAATGGCCGCCGCGGTAGCGCGCTGCGGCCGGCGCACCGCACTGTTCCTATGGCAGGAGCCAGGTGCTTCTCCTGGTCTCCCATGGGGTGCAGAGCCCAAACACTTGGGCCATCCTCCACTGCACTCCCTGGCCACAGCAGAGAGCTGGCCTGGAAGAGGGGCAACCGGGACAGGATCGGTGCCCCGACCGGGACTAGAACCCGGTGTGCCGGCGCCGCAAGGCGGAGGATTAGCCTGTTGAGCCACGGCGCCGGCCAGTAATTGTAAAATAATTCATGTTCATTATAAAAGTTAAATTAATGCAGAAAGGTAATCAGAAGAAAGTTGTGAAAGTCATCCTAAATCCTGCCGTATTTTGATGATTCTCCTGACATTTGTTTATGTGCATAGATATACACTTTGTCCATAAATGTCTTCAATTTTTTAACCTATTTCAGCCCATCCACAGAAAAATTAAGGGCATCTTCAAATGCAAATTCAGTATTTAAAGTAACATACGTAACCAAAACCAGTTTTAGACACAGGTAATTTATGAAGATGAAATGTTTTGTTTATTCTTAAAGAAACCCTTAAGCATATTACTTTGATTTGTTTCCCATAATCCTATTTATCCTTCATAATATGGAAGATAGAGCAGAACGTCTTTTTAAAAAGGTTTATTTTATTCCTTTGAAAAGCAAAATTACAGACAGAGAGGGAAAGATAGAAAGAAAGAGATATTCCTTCTGCTAATTCACTGCCCAGATGGCCGAAACAACCCCAGCTGGTCCAGGCCAAAGCTAGGAGTCAGGAACTTCATCTGGTTAGGTGAAGGGGTCAGAGGACTCGGGCCATCTTCTGCCATTTTCCTAGGTGAGTTAGCAGGGAGCTGTGGATCAGAAGTGGAGCAGCTAGGACTTGAACTGCTGCCCATATGGGATGACAGGGTTACAGGCAGTGGCTTAACCCATTATGCCATAATGCTGGCTCCAAACATAACATATTTTTTAAAAAAATTGTTTATTTACTTGATAGGCAGAGAGAGTGAGTGCGCGTGCTAGAGGGAGAGAGAGAGAGAGAGAGAGAGAGAGAGAGAGAGAGAGACGGGAGTGGGGGGCCACACATCTGCTGGCTTGCTTCCCAAATGCCTGCAACAGCAAGGACTGGCTTAGCTTGAAGCTGGGAACCAAGGCTTATTGCCTCCCAGTGTCTCAGTGTCTGTATTAGCAGGAAGCTAGAGTCAGAAGCTAGAGCCAGGAATCAAATCCAGGCATTCTATTGTGGGATACAGTTGCTTTAACCACTAGGCTAAATGCCCACCTCTGTAACAGGTATTTTAAATAATTTGTTCAACATGTCATTGGGGGCAAGTCTGATGCTTAGGAGAAAGAGAGAAGCTAATGGAAGGTTTCCTCTGTTGAACAGTTTAGCTGTTGGGCCCAAATTTGTGTAGTCTTCTCAACAAAACATACCCCGCAGCGAGCTGGAAATTATCCATTCTCATTCGTTGTGCATACTCTTGGGAAGTATTACTCTCCTTCTCCCCTGCATTGCTCCCCCTGCCTGCCCACCCCATCCCTACTTTAAATAAGTGATCTGGGTGTTGTGATTAAGCTGCTGCTTGGAACATCCACATCTCGTTTCAGAGTGCCTGATTTGAGTCCTAGCTGCTCTGCTTCCTATCAAGCTTCCTACTAGTGCTCTTAGAAAGCAGCAGATGATAGCTCAAGAACTTGGGTCCCTGCCACCTGTGGGAGAACCTGGTGGAGTTTCTGGCTCCTGGTTTTGACCTGGCCCAGCTGCATTGGTTGCAGGCTTTTGGGGAGTAAACCAGCAGATGGAATAACTTTCTGTCTCTGTGCCCTTCCTCTCAAACAAACAAACAAACAAACACATCTTTAGAAAAAGTAAGTGATCTTTCCAAGATAATACAGCATTCCCTGTAAGATGAGTTTTGGTAAATTTTTCTTTTACCTTTTCTGTTAGCTTTTAGTGGTCCTTATTGGTTGACTAGCCCACTCAATAACCCAGCTTTGTTTCCATAGGAGATTTGGCCGTCATCTCATATTTCTTTTTTTTTTTTTTTTTAAGATTTATTTATTTATTTGAAAGTCAGAGTTACAGAAAGAGAAGAGAGGGGGAGAGAGAGTCTTCCATACACTGGTTCACTCCTCAATTGGCTGCAATGGCTGGAGCTGTGCCAACCCAAAGCCAGGAGCTAGGAGCTTCTTTCGGTTCCTGCATGTGGGTGCAGGGGGCCCAAGGACTTGGGCCATCCTCCCCTGCTTTCCCAGGACATAACAGAGGGGTGATTCGGAAGTGGAGCAGCTGGGACTTGAACTGACGCCCATATAGGGTGCCGGCGCTACAGATGGCGGCTTTACCCACTACACTGCAGCACTGGCCCCAATTTCATATTTCATACTCTTGATTTCCCTTCTGTCTAAATTTGCTCCTCTCCTGTTAGTTCCTAGTTAGTAGATCCCTTTGTCTTGCTCCCCAGTGTTGATATCCTAGTCCCAGTATCCATCATCATTCTTGCCTACAATGCTCTCCTCTGGTCTAGTTGCTTCCACATTTCCTTACAGTCTCTTTCTCTTGACAGTAGATCAAGTGATCTTTCAAAAACATACACTCGGATATTACTCTTCTGCTTCAAACCCTCCTTTGAGCTGGGCACAGAAGCTGAATTAATTGCCACCGCCTACAAGGCCCTTGCATGATGTATCCCGTGCTTACCCCTTGTCCAATCCCTTCCTATGCTCTCCCCCCTTCTCTCTTCCCCAGCTGCATTGCCCAGATAAATCAAGAGTTCTTCCCCAGAGATATCAAGCTTGTTTCTGCTTTCACGCCTTTGCACCAGCTGTTTCCTCGGCCTGGAATGCTCTTTTCAGAACTTTGCCTGGTTGGCCCCTTCTTGTGATTCAAGTTTGGGATTTCACTTCCTCCACAGGTCTTCCCTGATTTTCCACTATAAAGTGGCTCCGCTTTTATGGCAGCACCTTGTTTTTGTTGCTTCATGGAATTCAGCAATCTTAAACCATCTGTATATATTTGCTTAAAGTTTCTTTTCTAGAGTTTAAGTACCATGAGACTGTAGATCTTGTCTCTTTTGACCACCTATCACCTTGAATAGTACTCAATAAATCTTATTTAAATTAAAAAAAAAATACAGTACTCAGTCACTCAGATGGAGAAGTGTACTTTTAACATCTTTGAGGTTCTAGAACTGGCCATTGCTGTGATAAGAGAGGAAGGTATGCAAAAACATTTTCCCAGACCTGGTGAAAGTATAAGGTACACAACACAAAGGATGACCAATGGTGAATGTAACCTTTCCAAAACAAAATAATTCCACATTGAAGAAAGAGGGAGTTATTCACACAAACTAGAATCAGATTAAATCCTGAGGATTTCCTGTGCTAACTTCAGTCTTGAAACTCAAAACAGACCTTGGGTGAATGGTGTTTCTCATCATTTTAAGGCATCACAATTTGAATATCCTTATTGTTGAGTATAGGGTCATTGCTGTCACTGGATTCTACTTTATATTTTATCATGCTGTCATTTCTGTATTTTCCATGAGTCTTTTCATATAACTACTGTGCTTGAATATCCCTAAATTGAAAATCCAAAATCTGAAATTCTCCAAAATATGAAACTTTTTGAGTGTTGACATTATGCCACAGGTCGAAAATTCCACACCCACCTCACACAGTCAAAATGCACAAAATTACAAAGGTATTTTAATTGACTTTTATTACTACTGCTAAAACATTATATATAATTATCTTCAGGCTCTGAAACATAAATTAATTTTGTGTTTAGATGGGCTCCATCCCAGGATATTTTATGTATATGTTAGTGTTCCAAAATCTGAAATACTTCTGGTCCTGGAGTTTCAAATAAGAGATATTCTACCTGTATATGGGCCATATTTAAATATCTTTTATAAAATATACCCCCAGAAGTTTTTTATGTTGAAAGGAAAAGGAGGCCGGTGCCATGGCTCAACAGGCTAATCCTCCGCCTTGCGGCGCCAGCACACCGGGTTCTAGTCCCGGTTGGGGCGCTGGATTCTATCCCAGTTGCCCCTCTTCCAGGCCAGCTCTCTGCTATGGTCTGGGAAGGCAGTGGAAGATGGCCCAAGTCCTTGGGCCCTGCACCTGTATGGGAGACCAGGAAAAGCACCTGGCTCCTGGCTTCGGATCAGCACGATGCACCGGCCGCAGCGGCCATTGCAGGGTGAACCAATGGCAAAAAGGAAGACCTTTCTCTCTGTCTCTCTCTCTCACTATCCACTCTGCCTGTCAAAAAAAAAAAAAAAAAAAAGGAAAAGGAGAATGTATTCTTAAAATTTATGAAAAGTAAAAAGTTTACTATTCAATTGGTAGCACAAGTTTATTGTTTCGCTTATAAACTAGTGTCTTTATTGGCCTCTGAAGATAAATAACCATCTAGTGATTTATGCTAAATAAATCTGAGTTAAAGTTTCTGCTTGATTTTTTTCTCTGTCATGTTAGCATAGTTTTGGGAAACAGTAATAGTCAATCTAATGTGAAGTCTGAGCTAGTATATTTTAAGCCAGCATTTCTCGAATTTATTTCCAAATGATTCTTGCCCTTCAAATGATTCTTGCCCTTCTTGGCCATCTGGGAAGTTGTGCATTTATTGCAGTTATGCTTCCATCCACCAAACTACTTTGGCAGGTGGTTCTGCAGAATTGCTTCAGAGCAGTTTTGGGATTATGAAAGAAAACCGCTTCCTTGCTGTACTTTATATATTACAAACCTCATTTAAAAAACGATAAAAACATGGAACTTCCTCAGTTGATTTCATATTAGCATTTTACTAACTTCTAAGGCCAATACTGCTGTTATGCAGTTGAAGTTCTAATTACTAAGTTCTTAAAATATGTTGTAAATATGTGTAAAAAGTAAAGAACAGGGGCCGGCACTGTGGTGTAGCAAGTAAAGCCACGGCCTGCAGTGCCGGCATCCCATATGAGCGCTGGTTTGAGTCCTGGCTGCTCTGCTTCTGGTCCAACTCTCTTTTATGGCCTGGGAAAACAGTAGAATATGGCCCAAGTCCTTGGGACCCTGCACCCGTGTGAAAGACTGGAAGAAGCACCTGGCTCCTGGCTTTGGATTGGCGCAGCTCTGGCTGTTGTGGCTATTTGGGGGGTGAACCAGCAGATGGAAGACCTCTCTTTCTCTCTCTCTGCCTCTTGTAACTCTGCCTTTCAGATAAATAAATCTTTCTACAAAAAAGTAAGGAACATTGTATAACATTGTATAACTTTGTGAAGTAGTGGATGTTGAGACCTGGGTGACTAACTCTTCTCCTTTTAAATTTGCATCTTATCTGGAATTGAGCACAGCGCATGTGCTCTCCTGCCGCTGAAAGTTACGGGTTGCCAATTCTAGAGGAGGCACCGTACCTTTGTGGAAAGAAAGAAAACCATCTGGTACCAGAAAAAGGCCAAAAGTGGGCTCTTTTTTGTACTAACAGTGAAAGAAAATCTATGCTTAAAATATGGCCATGAAATTACTCTTCTTTTACAATTCTTGGCATTAAATACTAGAGGCCTCTTTCAGATGATATACCTGGCTTTCAAAGTTGAGGTACACTTAAACAAGTTGAAAGTAGAATAGTAGTAACCAGAGGCTGGGGAGGGTAGGCAGGAGGGACAGGATAGGGAAAGACTCGTCCACAGCTACTGCTAACCCTACAGGTAGGGTTACTAAATAGGAGAAATAAGTTCTGGTGTTCTGTTGCATGGTAGGCTGACTGGATAATTGTAATACACTGTGCAAAAATACATATTTCCAAATAGCTGGAATACAGGGTTTTGAATGTTTTCACCATAAAGAAATGTTAAATATTTGAGGAGATAGATAATTGGGATACTTCAAAATGTTTGTGGAAAAATGAAATTAAATGGCAAGTTATATATGATGTAAAATATGTTTAAAATTCATGCATAGCTTTTTTCATAGTGTATATTTCCCATCACCTGTTTGAAGAGTCTTCATATGCTTTCCATGATTGGAGCATTGCACATTGAAACATTGAAACATTGAAACATCACATGGTACCCCATAAATATGTACAATTTTTATGTGTCAATTAAAAGAATATGAAAAAAGTCAAAATACATGTAAATTTTTTTAAACATTTATTTATCTAAGAGAGACAGAGAGGGAGAGAGAAAGAACGTGTTCTTATCCACTGATTCACTCCCCAAATGCCTACAACAGATAGTACTGAAGCTGGGAGGTAGGAACTTGATCCAGGTCACACATGGGTGTCAAGAACCCAACACCTTGAGACACCATCACTGCCCTTCAGGGTCTGCATTAGCTGGAAAAGCTGGGGGTCGGGGGTTCATTGTGAAGCCAGCGCACTCCAGTGTGGGATACAGGCATCAAAACTGGCATTTTTTTTTTTTTAAGATTTTATTTATTTAAGAGGTAGAGTTACAGACAGAGAGGGAGAGACAGAAAGAGAAAGAACCATTTGCTGGTTCAATCCTCAAATGGCTGTAATGGCCGGAGCTGGGCCAATCTGAAGCCAGGAGCCAGGAGCTTCTTCTGGGTATCCCATGCAGGTTCAGGGGCCCAAGCACTTGGGCCATCTTCCACTGCTTTCCCAGGCCATAGCAGAGAGCTGGATTGGAAGAGGAGCAACCAGGACACAAACCAGCACCCATATGGGATGCTGGCACTGCAGGCCAAGGATTAGCCCACTTTGCCACAGCGCCAGCCCCCCAAACTGTTATCTTAACTGCCAGGCCAGACACCCACTCTGAAGTACATGTTCTTGAGAGAAGTAGTTGAGGGACTGTTGATATGTGTGTTAAGAGGCATTTAAGCTGGTGTTGGCCCTTTGGCGTATAGGGTAAGCCACCACCTGTAGTGCTGGCATCCCAGTGGGCACCGGTTCAAAACCCAGCTGCTCCACTTCTGATCCAGCTCTCTGCTATGTCTTGGGAAAGCGGTAGAAGATGGCCCAAGCCCTTGGGCCCCTGCACCCTCGTGGGAAGACCTGGAGGAAGCTCCTGGCTCTTGGCTTCTGATTGGCGCAGCTCCGGCTGTTGCAGCCAATTGAGGAGTGAACCAGAAATGGAAGACCTCTCTCTTTCTGCCTCTCCTCTCTGTGTAACTCTGACTTTCAAGTAAATAAATAAATCTTAAAAAAAAAAAAAGGCATTTAAGCTTTAATGTGAGATTAATGAATGATTGTTTTAGGGTAAGTCTTATTGTCTTGGTGTCCATAAGCACTAAAGGCTTATATTTTGCTTTGTAAGCCAATGTTTTAATGCTTATCCATAAAGATCACTTTATATTAGGGTTTTAAAAGTTTGTTTTTTCAAAAATTCTTTTTTTCTTTCTCTTTTTTTAAAGCTGCACATCATTGACACCTGGTCCCAACTGTGACCGGTTTAAACTGCACATACCTTATGCTGGAGAGACATTAAAATGTAAGTAAACGATGACTATTTTACTCAAATTATAGATCACCATGTTAATTACTGGGCTTTAAGCTTTAGGTTTTATGTTGGACAGTTAGGTGTTATCTCCTAAGATACTGATTACTAGCGGTTACCACTTTTCTTATCTGTCCTTTGCTGCTAGTTTTATTAAAAGTAAGGCAGTTGGCAGGGAATAAGTTGCAGTGAAGTAGAAATGCATAGAAATACTTAATTTTTAGGCATGCATGATAATTCTTGTATTTATTTTCTCCATAGGCAGCTCTTGTGCAATACACTCTCTGGAAAAAAAAAAAAAAATCCAGTGCTTTGAAATACCTGACTATTTTTAGAAAGTTTTTAGGTAGGGATAAGTGCTGTCCCCACTATTGCTGTCTCCCTCTGGAACCACTACTGCTAGGGACCATTGCCACTGAGGTCTTCCTAGTTGCCTACCTTAGAGACTCATGGCATGTGTTAACGGGGGCCAGTTTGTTGTCTCTTGAATACCAAGGGTGAGACTTGCAAATGGCCTACAGACTGGGGGGACAGTCTGGTAACATAATAAAGTGGGACAGACTGGTAACATAAATGAGGGAAGCAGGCTAGATAAAGCAAATGAGGACATCCTGCCTTTACTGATTTATTGAGAGAGTGAAGTCTGACTTTTATATAAATTATGTCGTTTTTTGATATTGACTTTGTTTTCAAAATTAAATAAATGGTGCAGGCCAGCATTATGCAAGCTTCACCCAGGGCTGGCTGGAGCACCTGGGACTGTGGTTGTGTCACCTCATGGGGATGGTATGCATGCTCTCCCCCTGGGTTAGCCACCGTCTCCAGCATCTATGTGGGCTGCATCTGCTCTTCAGAGTAGCTTTGGCTGGGTGTAATCTCACTGGGAATTTTCTCTCATGAATCTGTACTTGTGGTAAACAGGGTGTCAAAGTCTCTGTGTCTTCAAAAAAGGGGAACAAAGTACATGAATTTGAAAGAGGGCGCTTTTTGGACAATAGACCATGTTACTATTGCATATCAGGAGAGACTGCATCCTCAGTATTTTATAGAATCATTTTATATTCATTTTTTTAAAAGATTTATTTGAAAGTTTCAGAGAGAGGTAGAGACAGAAAGAGAGGTCTTCCATCTACTCGTTCACTCCCCAGATGGCCACAATGGCTGGAGTTGCGCTGATCTGAAGCCAGGAGCCAAGAGATTCTTCTGGGTCTCCCACTTGGGTGCAGGGGCCCAAGAACTTGGGTCATCTTCTACTGATTTCCTAGGCCACAGCAGAGAGCTGGATTGGAGGAGGAGCAGCCAGGAATAGAACCAGTGCCCAAATGGGATACCAGTGCTTCAGGCCAGGGTTTTAACCCACTGCGCCACAGCGCTGGCTTCTATATGCATTTTTTAAATGCAGGATTAAATGACAAATTTAGGACATGATGATTTACTAATCTCACATTATTAGACCATTCTTCGGAAACCATTAAAATGCAAAAAAAAAAAAAAAATCACCTTTCTGAGGTAGTAAGACATATTAGTTAACCACTTTTTTTCTCAAAAAAATTAAACTGAAGAGAAATGATCAAGGTAAATCATGCACTCTGTTGAAATGGAAATAGTATTGAAATTTTTTAGCTGAAAGCAGGAGTCTTTGTTTCATTTCTTCTCTGTCCCAGGCCAGTTTTTGGAAGAAGCCACTTACAATTTTTAAAAACCATTTCATTTATTTCTTTTGAGGATGATCTGTATCTTTGAATAATATGCTGTTGCTCGTGTTTCTTGACTTGCCAGTTTTAGATGTTATCTTTGACTTCCTACTCTGATACTGAAGCATCAGCCAGTTTTCACTGTACCCGTTATCTCTCTCTCGTCTTCCTCTTTAATATAATTAGATCACTGTTATTGGTTCCTGTGTTGCTTAGTCCGTAGTTTAAATTTTTTTTTACCTTTTCAAAGGATTCTTTGGGTGCTTTCTACAGTTAAATGAATAACCCCTCACACCGGGTTCTAGTCCCGGTCGGGGCGCCAGATTCTGTCCCGGTTGCCCCTCTTCCAGGCCAGCTCTCTGCTATGGCCCGGGAAGGCAGTGGAGGACGGCCCAAGTGCTTGGGCCCTGCACCCCATGGAGACCAGGAGAAGCACCTGGCTCCTGCCTTCGGATCAGCGTGGTACGCCGGCTGCGGCGGCCATTGGAGGGTGAACCAATGGCAAAGGAAGACCTTTCTCTCTGTCTCTCTCTCTCACTGTCTACTCTGCCTGTTAAAAACAAAACAAAACAAAACAACAAAGAAACAAACAAACCTAACAATTGTGAGTAAGTACCTGGCACACAGCACTGTTATTACTTAAGGATAGTCTCTAAATAATAATGATAAGCACTTAGTACACGTTTATTTAGTTTCCCATTAGCCAAAGATAGTGTTTTTTTGCTCTTCACTTTTTTTTTTTTTAAAGGCTTATTTTATTTATTTGAAAGACAGAGTTACAGAGAGAGGTAGAAACAAAGAAAGAGTTTTTCCATCTGCTGGTTCGCTAACCAGATGGCTGCAACGGCGGAGCTGCGCTGATCCGGAACCAGGAGCCAGGAGCTTCTTCCGGGTCTCCCACGCAGATGCAGGGACCCAAGGACTTGAACCATCTTCTACTGCTTTCCAAGGCCATAGGAGAGAGCTGGATTGGAAGAGGAGCAGCCAGGACCAGAACCGGCGCCCATATGGGATGCCAGTGCTTCAGGCCAGGGCATTAACCCTCTGCGCCACAGGGCCGGCCCCAGCTCTTCACTTTCTAATATGGAGATACTAACCCATGCCCTTCCTAACTTTCATCTTCTGTTGTTTTTCTTTTGCATTTCTAAGATTAATCACTATTCTAAATCTATCATTGTCTTTTGTGCTTTGTCTATAAATTGTTGTAAGACTGGTGTGTAATCTTGCTCCTGTGTAATTATCACAGTGGTCTTTGTCTTTATTACTGTCTTGGATTTGAACTTATTTTGTAGAATCTATATATTAAAGAGTCTATATGTTATAGAGTAATTTCTTGGTAAATAGGTTGCCTAGTTTCTGAAGCACAGCCTCAGATAACTTGTTTAGATTCCATTGCTCGGACAGGCATTTGGTATAATTTTTTTTGAAGATTTATCCATTCATTTGAAAGAGCCACACAGAGAGAGGAGAGGCAGAGAGAGAGGTCTTCCATCTGATGGCCCACTCCCCAGTTGGCCACAATGGCCAGAGCTGCGCCGATCTGAAGCCAAGAGCTCCCTCCAGGTCTTCCCGTGTGGGTGTAGGGGCCCAAGGACCTGGGCCATCCTCCACTACTATCCCAGGGAGTTGTATCCGAAATGGAGCAGCCTTTAGGATCGAACTGATGCCCATAGGGGATGCCACTGTTGCAGGGAGGAACTTTATCTGCTACACCACAGCTTTGGTCTACTCCTTTTCTTTCTTTAAACTCATTCTTTTATCTTACTTAGAAAAAATCTTTCAAGGGTAAAGACTTATTTGTGTTCTGATTCCATCAATTTATTATTATTATTTTAAAAGATTTACTTTATTTATTTGAAAGAGTTATGGAGAGAGGTAGAGGCAGCGAGAGAGAGATCTTCCATCTGATGGTTCATTCCCTAAGTGGCCGCAACTGCTGGAGCTTAGCTGATCCGAAGCCAGGAGCCAGGATCTTCTTCTGGGTCTCCCACGTGGTTACAGGGGCCCAAGGACTTGGGCCATTCATTCCCCGCTTTGCCAGGCTCATTAACAGGGAGCTGGATTGGAAGTGGAGCAGCTGGGACTTGAACTGGTGCCCTGATGGGACGCTGGCTCTGTAGTCCAGGACTTTAACCCACTGTGTCACAGTGCCAGCCTCTACCCCATCAATTTTTATAGCCTTAAATCTGTATGTCCAAAATCAATAAAGTCTGAGTGGTTAGTGATCATAAAATTTGTGATTGAATTCCGGGGTTAATTACCACAAGATCTGTAATTCAATTCAAACTTCTACAGCCAATAAAATATTTATCTTTAAATATAAACAAACACGTTTCTCAAAAACATTTTAATATGTAGTGTTCTAAAATATACATAACTGCAAGTATATATAGTTTTATAGTTCTTAGAAGGTAACTATCACAGCAAACAGAAAATCTTGTTGCCTTGTTAAAGAACAGACCTAGAATGAAACCATATGAGAAAAATGAATAAATGTAGACATAAATTATATTCCATGGTAAATAGTGAATAAATGTTTTATTTCTTATTTTTCTTCCCAAGCAGAAGGTAATGGTTAAATCAGTGCTTTTGTGTTCTTAAAACTTATGTAAATGACTTCTTTATTTAAAATTTGTCATTCAATCGCATTCAAAACTTCTGATGTATTTTTTAAAAAAGATTTATTTATTTATTTATTTGAAAGTCAGAGTTACACAGAGAGAGGAGAGGCAGAGAGAGAGAGAGAGAGAGAGAGAGAGAGAGAGAGTTCTTCCATCTGCTGGTTCACTCCTCAATTGGCTGCAATGGCTGGAGCTACACCGATCCGAAGCTAGGAGCCAGGAGCTTCTACCGGGTCCCCACACGGGTGCAGGGTCCCAAGAGCTTGGGCCATCTTCTACTGCTCTCCCAGGCCATAACAGAGAGCTGGATCAGAAGTGGAGCCGGGACTCGAACTGGCATCCATATGGGTTGCCGGCACTTCAGGCCAGGGCATTAACCCGCTGTGCCACAGAGCCAGCCCCTTATGTATGTTTTCAACTATAATTTTTAACCAGGGCTGAATTAAAAGTATTCAAAATATTTGGAATTTGTAGTAATTTTGGTTCATAACTTTAAGCTCAGTGAAGTTAGAGATGAAGGCTGTTTTGTCTATTAAATTATATCTTCAGTTCATTGCGCAAGAAGAGATAGTCAACTAGATATTTGTTGAAAGAATGGAATGAATATATATGTACATGAATTAATGAATCAGTGTTGAGATTTTTGGTGGTTGAGTTATAGTGTTATAAAGAATGTGACATTCTGTTATTTGCATCAGCCTTTTGCCAACAGAATTCACCGTTTAGAAGCTATTTATTGTACAAGGAATTTGTAATTGGAACATTGCTCTCAACAGTTCAGAAAACAGGAAGGACATACAGTACTTTCCCGATTTGGAGTCTGAATCAATTTTGTCTTTATATATTTTACTCTGCCCCCTGAAAGAAGATGAATGAGAATAGCTTGTAACTAAAATTTATATTTCAGAATGTTTTATGTATTTGAAAATAGTTACTTCTAAAAATCTGTTTCATCTGTGACTAAAAGAAACTTTGTGCAGCTAGTGACCATGAGAATAAAACGCAAGAGAGAGGGCATATTTCTGCCCATGGTTTCTAGAATTTATTCCTAAAGAACTATTCACATTCAACGTTGAATAATTGAAATAGAGATGACCAGAAGATTGCAGTACATAGGAATGATGTTACTGTTTCCTCAGCTCTTTTAAAGGGAAGGGACAACTGTTCTGTGAAACAGTTCCCAGTGTGTGTCCGATTCTACTGAGAAATGTCAAAGGATATCTTAAAATAAAGAGAAGTCTTTGGGCCTCACAACTGTAGAAGACATGTCTCATACGTACTCCAACAGGATTGGAAATGTGACTGACTGAATAAAGGACATGTGTGCGTCTGATATGGTGCCACTGAAGTGGTGAAACTGCACAAGCGATAGCAGAATTCACAGAGGGAGAGCCATGAGCTTCATACAAATGCATATTTGCAAAATTAGTCACTCTTGTCATATTTTGTAGAATTTAATTCTAAAAGAAATTGTTATGTTTGTTTTTTTGCATGTACTCTTCAAGTGGGGCAAGGAGTGAGACTGTTTTCCTCATATTTTATTTTCGGTCTGTAGCTTAGTGCTTGACATTTAGAGATGCTTAATCAGTATTTGTGGAATGAATGAACCGTGTTCATTCTTTGGATCTGGCAATGATGTGGTTTGATGAGGAAGTGACACAACTTAATTCTGCCAGTTCTTTGAATAACATTATTTATGCAATTATGAAGCAAGATTATTGAAATATTGTAAGTTATATTGAGCAAGTCTGTGGCCAGTAAATCAGTTTGCTAACATTGATTTCAAATTTGAAATTATCTTGTGTTTAAAATTTCTGTATTTTATCCCAACAATTTATTTTAATCAGGGACTGTTTGGTTTTGGAAAACCATTGGAATTAACATAAATTAAAGAGTTTGTTTACCTGTTTTGTAAGGAATCAAATGAATTTCATGCTACCCAAGGGCAGGAAGGATAGCCAGGCTTCGCAAGACTGGAACCAGAGACACTGTAGTAGCCGTCAGCTTTTGTCCCTGGTAGTCTTTCTCCTGTAGCACATTCTTCACTTCATTCTTTATGTATCTCCAGATTTCTCTATTTCTGTTCACATAGAGGGAAAATGATTGCCTGAGCCCCCTACCTGGTGATTGAATTTAGGGTCACCAGAGAGGAAGTTACTAAGCATGAATTTCTGGGAGAGTCTGATTGGTGGTTTGGGCTGAGTGTCCATTTGTGGTCCAGTCATATGGCCAGGAGTTCTAGGTTATGTATGATCAGCCCGGGTACTGGAGGCCAGTGTTATTGGAGGCCAGCGTTAACATATGGCAAGCATGGGCTGAGCAGGTACCCAAGAGGGATGTGTCTTATCCTCTTTTAGGAATGCTTTCTAAAGGGTTTCCAAATGAAACAATAGACATTTTCCCTTTGTCTTTAACAATAGAGCAATACTGTTGTTTATCATTTGAGAGGAATGATGAATATTTCAAAGCCATTTGTGACATAGTATATAAGTCATGCCAAAAAAATTATCTCTAAATGTTTTGAAGTTGAAATACTTTCCCTTTAGAGGAAGATGTGAGAAAAGTAGATTATGATTTAGAAAATAGATCTCTCCCATGTCCTCAGAGGAACAATGTCAAATTACTGTTCATTTCTGAGGATTTATTATCACATTACTAAATTTTCATATATGTATATACCTTACAAATGATAACTACAAAAATGTAACCCATCTCAAAACTGCTATCAAATAGAATGTATTATATAATTAAACAGTGGACAAGCATATGCAAAGAGTTTGACACACAGGATGCAAATAATGTTGCTTTACTGAATCTACTCAAAATTCAACTTCATTTTGATCCATACCTCCTTGAGTGGTTTGACCGCTGCTTTTGTGTGTGTGCTTATGCATTTGTGTCCCAATACAATACTTCTTGTGTCTCAGATCTATTAGATATTAATTAGTTCTAGTCTGACAGCACAGTAAGCTTAGCATGCTCTTCCTTCACCCTGCCCATTGTCCTCTAAAAACTTGCTCATGCAGTGTAGAAACTCACAGGGGCTGGCGCTGCGGCTCACTTGGCTAATCCTCCGCCTGTGGCGCCGCCACCCCGGGTTCTAGTCCCAGTTGGGGCACCGGCTTCTGTCCCGCTTGCTCCTCTTCCAGTCCAGCTCTCTGCTGTGGCCCGGGAGTGCAGTGGAGGATGGCCCAAGTGCTTGGGCCCTGCACCCGCATGGGAGACCCGGAGAAGCACCTGGCTCCTGGCTTCGGATCAGTGCAGCACGCCGCCTGTAGTGGCCATTTGGGGGGTGAACCAATGAAAGGAAGACCTTTCTCCCTGTCTCTCTTACTGTCTAACTCTGCCTGTCAAAAAAAAAAAAAAAATTAAAAAGAAAAAAAGAAAGAAACTCACAGGGACTTGGTACTGGTAGTTGTCAAACAGAAATTGATGGCACCTTAAGTACCCAGTAGTGTTGTGAGGAAGTTGGTTGCTTCAACTGAGATACTAATCTTCACTGAGTTATTCTCACCCATAAGAATTCTGTACTTTGTTTGCTTTGTTATACCTTAGATTGAAAAAAAAAATCTGTGTAATAATTTGGACCTGGCAACAGGTAGGGAAGCCCAAAACTCCCAGCTGAGTTCTCAGGGGCAGACCGTGCAGGCCAGGAGAAGCTAGTAAGGGCTCCGTGGGGTGGAGAATGACAGGGGTGTCCTCAAAAGCCAGTGAGTTTCCTCCCTCTGAGTGTGAGAGTATCGTGGTACCATGTTAGATGAAGTGTTTCTCAAAATTAGTTCCAGTCTTACATCTTTGGGCATCAAGGTCAAAATTCACTGCTGTGGAGCAGTTGATGTAGGCAGTGGGTTAGGCCCCTGCTTAGAATGCCAGCATCCCATATCGGAATGCCTGTTACTCTGCTTCCAGTACACCTTCCTCCTGAGGTGCATCCTGAGTGGCAGCAGGTGATGGCTCAAGTACTAGGGCCCTTGGCATCCACATAAGATATGGGGCAGAAGTTCTGGGCTCCTGGCTTCAACCTAGCCCAGTCCTGGCTTTTGCAGACATTTGGGGAGTTAACCAGTGGGTGGAAGGTGTCTCTCTCTCTCTCTCTGTGTGTGTGTGTGTGTGTGTGTGTGACTCTACCTAGTTAATGACACTTTGTCCTTTGCAATTGTTGCAGTTATAAACCAGCGTGGCCTGAGGATTTCATCCCCACCCTGCCATGTCTAACACCTGGCCTGACGTGGGGTTCACTTCTCCCTCTCTTTGCATCTGTGTTTGTGTTCTGCCATCAGATTCAATCGTGTTGGAGTCATGTGCTGGAGAGGAAAAACTTTTCCTCTGTCCTTTTAGTTTTCTTCTTGGGGGCTTGCAGATTGAAAATGTGGAGATTCCTGGTTCTAGATTGGGTGACCTCATTAGCCTGGCTTCTGGTGGAGGCTTGACGGGGTGGTAGAGGAGAGGTGTGGAGGAGCCAGAAGGCAGAGAGGGTAACCTTACATTTTGAACTTGGACCACCAGGTGCAAAAGTTGGCTGCTGTGGGTGTGGCTGTTGGCATTTTCGCTGGGTTGACAATATTGTTTTATGAAAAGTTTCTTGTACTGTTTAAAGTAAATAATTGGTTTGGAAAATGTTCAATGAATAATCTTTCTGCTTTGACATGTTCTGTATTTTCATGGACTGGAATCCCTTAGGCTGGTGTTCAAGGCCAGTTGCTCTCTGACATTCTCGCTTCCCAGTTTGCTCCAGCTGGAACCCAGCTAACAGCAGTCCAGTCAAAAGTTGACCCAGCTGATTTGCTCATTGTACTTCCCAAACGCCCTGCTTTTCCTGGTTCTGCTTTTGTCCTTAGTGTTTTTGCATGAGTGGGACAAGCCGTAGAAATAATAAAATTGCCTGATGAGTGACATATATTCAGTTTTTCATTTGCATTCACTAATCTGCCACCCGAATGGATGTGCTCTCTATGCAGGAGGCTTAGGCCAGCTCTTCTAGTCTCAGGTATCACTTTCAAGGAGAGTGGGAGTTCACCATTTCTGCTATGACTTGCAGTAGCTGAGCTGAGTAAAAAGCAGGACGCTGGGTCCAGGGACTTAGTGTTTTGCATCACGCTGAGAGGCATTATAGTCTTCCTTGGTAGCACAGTCCATTTTACTTTATTTTTATCTTCTAAAAAGATTCATTAACTTAAAGATTATTATTATCTAGCATTCAAGGTATTTTTAGAGGCTAATTAGGGAGGCAGGTCACCTTTGATTTAGTGAATGTTCTGAGAAATGCTCATTGGAAGGCAAGTAAGAAGTGCTAATTTTGTGGATTACACATTATCTCTCCTTTGGATTTTCAGGATTCCTTTGTCTTGGTGTTTCAGAGTATTGCATTTTCTTGGAATTCATGGACTATTAGAAGTATCTTAGGAAGGGCCATTAATATTATTAATGTGAATTCATAAAGTCAGTTGAGCTAATATCTGGCTTTGATGCTGATATAGTTTGAAAAACAACTGAGACATAATTGTTAAACTAACAGTGTTTATTTCAGAGATAGGCTTATTTATATACATTATTTTATATAATATGATATTTATAAGGTATTAATTTATATTCCATTCTTTCTTTACAATGATTTATTTTTATTTATTTGAGAGGCAGAGAGGAAAAGAGAGAGAAAAAGAGAGCACACATCCACTGGTAAATTCCCTACGTGCCCACAACAGCCAGGTTTGGGCCAAGCCAAAGCTGGGAGCCAGGAACTTAATCCTGGTCTCCCTCTTGGATGATAGAGACGTGTTATCACTTGCTGACTCCTAGGATACAATTAGTAGGAAGCTAATGAAACTACGACTTGAATCCAGGCACCATGATACGGAATGCAGGCCCAGGTGGTGTCTCAACTGCTAGGCCAAATATTTGCCCCTCTTTTTTATAGCAATTTTATTGAGATATAGTATATGAATGTTCCATATGTACTAAAACAATGACTGTTCAGTTCTTTGTTGGAGTGGTCTATAAATAACAATAATGTTAAGTTGGTTGATGCAGTTGATCAATGTATTGTCTCATATGCTGTTGTTGGTTTTCTATCTAGTTATTATAGCAGCTATTGAGAGAAGAATTTGTAACTTGCAGACCATAATTGTGAATTTGTCTATGGGTATTTATTCTTTGTGTTCTATCAGTTTTTGCTTCAAATATTTTGAAGGTCTATTATTGAATATATAACCATTTAGCAATGTTACTGTCCTCTTAAACTGATACTCTTAGCCCTTGGAAATATGGCTTGCTCAGGATTAACTTCAGTGGTTGTTAATATAACACTTCTGTTCTTTTAATTTTAACCAATTTTTAAAAAGATTTATTCTCTCTGAAAGGTAGAGAAAGAGAGAGAGAGAGAGAAAGAGAGAGAGAGAGGTCCTCCATCCTCTGATTCACTCTCCAAATGGCTGCAATAGCTGGGGCTGGGCCAAGCTGAAGCCAGGAGCCAGTAGCTTCTTTGGGTCTCCCACAGGGTTGCAGAGGCCCAAGCATTTGGGACATCTTCTGCTGCTTTCCCAGGTACATTAGTAGGGAGATAATTTTACCCAATTTGTATCTTTATACTTAAAATAGGTTTCTTGTAAGCAGCATATAATTGATTTTAAAATCTGTCATTCTTTGCTTTGTGACTGGATTGTTTAGACCAATTACAGTTAATGTGATTCTTGTTGGGTTGATCAGTGAATCAGTTAAGTATAGCATCTTTTGAGGGTGTATAGTTAGTATCAACAAATGCCTACATTTCTGTTACTTTGTATTTCAGAGTGATTCCTTGCTTTGCAAGGTCAAAAAAGAGAACACTCATATTTTTATAAGATTAGTTAAAGCAGAGATTTTTAATTTCTAATCTGATCTCAGAATGAAGGTGTTCAGGAAACTAGGTCCTTACTGGATGTCTTGGAGGGCTACACTGTGCTTCTGCTTATTTAGAACTAGTCCTTTTTCTTTATTCTAGTTCTTTTTTTTTTAAGATTTTTAAAATTTATTTATTTGAAAGGTAGAGTTACAGACAGTGAGAGGGAAAGACAGAGAGAAAAGTCTTCCTTCTGTTGGTTCACTCCCCAGATGGCCACAATGGCTGGAGCTGCACCGATCTAAAGCCAGGAGCCAGATGCTTCTTCTGGGTCTCCCATGCGGGTGCAGGGCCCAAGGAACTGGACCATCCTCCACTGCCTTCCTGGGCCACAGTAGAGAGCTGGACTGGAAGAGGAGCAGCCGGGACTTGAACTGCGTCCATATGGGATGCTGGTGTGCAGGTGGAGGATTAACCTACTGCACCATGGTGCCGGCCCTTGTTATTGAACTGTCATGTTTTTAGGATATTTTAGCCAGAAGAAGGCACATTGGGACATTTTCTGGCCACCCCAAATGGTTCAGTCACTCTAGATCAGTTCAGGTTGCATGGCAGGCTTTACGTTATTTATTCCCAATATCGCTTTATTTACACTGAGTCATTAGTCTGCCTTAAGGGAACTAATTCATATTTTGCATTTAGAAAAAAAATTAAATTTATTTGAAAGGCCAAGATAGGGGGAAAAAGAGATTGAGATATGTCATCTGTGTGTTCACTCCCTAATGCCTACAATAGCTGGAGTTGGACCAAGCTGAAGCCAGGGAAACAGAACTTGATCCATATCTCCCAGGTCAGAGACAGGGACCCAGATACTTGAGCCATCAGTTGCTACCTCCCAGCATATGCATTTGCTGGAAATTGGAATTGGAAGTGGAGCTGGGACTTTTACCTAGGCATCCAGGCTAGGATGTGGACATGACAAATGCAGGTTTATTCTGCTGACAAATGCCTTTTTCCCAGATTTCATATTTTATTTTCCCAATGAATATGAACCATGCCTTAATTTCTAGTATTTGATATCACTCATATTAATATATATAGATGTTTAATAAATATCATTCTGTATTTGTTTACATGCAGATACTTATTCATATGTCAGATATAGTGAAATTAAGAAGTGAGACTTCCGGCCAGGGCCGCGGCTCACTAGGCTAATCCTCCGCCTTGCGGCGCCGGCCCACCGGGTTCTAGTCCCGGTCAGGGCACCGATCCTGTCCCGGTTGCTCCTCTTCCAGGCCAGCTCTCTGCTGTGGCCAGGGAGTGCAGTGGAGGATGGCCCAAAGTGGTTGGGCCCTGCACCCCATGGGAGACCAGGAGAAGCACCTGGCTCCTGCCATCGGATCAGCGCGGTGCGCCGGTCGCAGCGCGCTACCGCGGCGGCCATTGGAGGGTGAACCAACGGCAAAGGAAGACCTTTCTCTCTGTCTCTCTCTCTCTCACTGTCCACTCTGCCTGTCAAAAATTAAAAAAAAAAAAAAAAAAGAAGTGAGACTTCTGTTTTTATAAACAGCCTAATTCTTTGTAGAACAGTTCTTATTATACTATCATGTGGGACCAGCATCGTGGCACAGTGGGTAAAGCTGCCGCCTGCAGCAAAGTTTGAATCCTGGCTCCTCTACTCCTGCTAATGTGCCAAGGAAGGCAATGGAGGATGGCTTGAGTACTTGGACCCCTGCCACCTATGTCATAGATTGGATGAAGCTCTTGGCTCCTGTCTTCAGCATGACCTGGCCCAGCTGTTGTGGCTATTTGATAAGTGTACTAGGGGATGAAAGATCTCTCTCTCTCTCTTTCTGTAAGTCTGCCTTTCAAATCACTCAATAAATCTTTAAAAAATTATACTGTCCTATGCTGCTTTAAAACCTTTAATTGAAATCTACCTTCACCTTTCCAAGTCAGACAATATAATCATATTTTGATTGTTCTGCCACTTCTATATCAGCTCATGAAAAAGAAACCCATTTGTGGCTTTTTTCCTCATATTTCTCTTTCAGTGCCACTCTCATTTAATAGTAGTAATTACCCCACCAAACATTTTCTTGTTTTTCTTATGCCTTTGGCTATAGGGCTAGCTTGTAGAAGGAATGGGAAAAAAAATGGTAGGCTCCTGCCTTTAGTTAGGAAGAACTTTAGTTAGGGAAAGCCATTAAAAAACAAACAAACAAAAACCCACCAAAAATATGGCTAGCTAGGAAGATGGATGCTATAGGCATTAGGAAGTTCCAAGGAGTTTTATAGATACAGGATTTCAGATGAAGATCAAATATATCTGATTTGTGAGGAGAATAAAGTAATGGGGATGGAGAAAGAGATGGATGGGAACAGAGCTAGCTAGAGGAGAAAGAAAGGGATTTTTAAAAAACATTGTTTTGGGGGCCGGCGCTATGATGCAGTTGGTTAATTTTCCGCCTGCGGCGCTAGCATCCCATATGGGCACTGGTTCTAGTCCTGGCTGCTTCTCTTCCAATCCAGCTCTCTGGTGTGTCGTGGGATAGCAGTAGAAGATTGCCCAAGTCCTTGGGCCCCTGCACCCGAATGGGAGACTGGGAAGAAGCACCTGGCTCCTGGCTCAGATGGGTGCAGCTCCGGCCATTCCAACCATTTGGGGAGTGAACCAGCAGATGGAAGACCTTTCTGTCTGTCTCTGCCTCTCACTGTCTGTAGCTCTACCTCTCAAATAAGTAAAATAAATCTTTTTTTTTTTTTAAAAAAAACACCTTGTTTTGTAGTCTGAATAAAACTTGTATTTTTCCCCTCCTTGTCTTTAGAGGTTAGACTCTAGATTCTTCATATTATTGTCTTGCTGAATGGTAAACCCTGCCTGAAACTGGTGCGACAACTTAGGTACACAAGTCCATGTTTGTGTGGTTGCACTTAATGTATAGAAAAGTTGCAGCTCATTTCTAGTTAGTTTTTCCTTTGTGCTTATGCCTAAACCTCTCCATCTGGAGAAATGCCAGTTTGCCACTAAATTTAAATAAATAAGAACATTTCTCATCAATAGGGGCGGCAAATTTAGCCCCTCTTTAGAGCACTGAGCAATTTATGACCATATGTTAAATACCATAAAACAGCTTTAAAGATTTGGTCCCTGGCCATTGCCAGATTGCACCGTAGGAGTGTAGCAGCATTGCGAGGGACTGGGAATGTTTCCTCCGGCCCTTGGAGGCCTCAGCAACTCACTGATGTCACAGCCAAAGAAGCCTGTTTTCAAACATTCCCTTTAGAAAGGTGAAATACTAAAAGATTCCATTTTGGCATTTGAGTGCAAAGAAGGCAAGACTTCTTTTTGCTTCTTAAGGGTCAGAATTAGTATGGAAAGTGTTGTGTGGGAGAATGAGTAACTTGGCAGCAGTGAGTGCAGAAGGCAAGTCTAGGAATAGGTAATAGATATCCTACTCATTCTTTTTCTTGGAGCATGAACTGGACTTCTATATGGCATATGCCAACCAAATATCACATTTCTCAATCATTTTCTTTTTGCCAACTTCCATGGAATTAATATTAATGTTAAAAACTGTGTAAAAAAAAGCAGTGTAAAAAAATTCATACCAAAGGGTTGCCAATTGTAAGGATTTTTTTTTCTTCCAGAAGTATGACTCATTATTTGGTGAACTCCAAATATTAATTTCTTCTCATCATCATAGCTTGTGAATCATTTATGGCGTTAAGTGAGTTTATGGCTGAGAGAATGGGGGTATGGGCCAACAAACATGTGATTTTGGTCAAGTAGTGGTCCAGGACCTTCCATAGTTTTTTAATATGTGAGGAAACCCTTGATTCAGGCAGGGGTGGGGTTGTTAAACAGAAATGGATACCACGAATTTTGTACAAGATTTTTCTGACTGCTCCCCCAGAAGGAAGAGTCTTCCTGCAAGGGAAGATGATGAAATTTGGTAGTCAGAGGTCCAGGATTCCCTAGCCTTATTGAATGTGTAAGTGCCAGCCCGAGGGCTGATTTCCTGTCATCCTGTGTGGTTTGGTGGCTGCATCCCCTCGGAGACAAATCAGTATTGTAGGTCAGCCATCAGCACCGCTGTGCTGTGGAGTCCTGGCGATCTGGTCTGTTTGCAGGAGGCCTCTGGCGCGCTTCTCTAGGAAGTGCAGCTGCAAACTGCTGTCGCAGGCTTGCCCAGGTCAGGAAGCACACCATTGTTACTTGTTGCTTGCTTCCTTTTAAGAACAAAAAACCTCCAGCTCTGGCAGATTCTAAGGTGCTGGTAGCAATTTGAAATTACCCTGCCTAGGGCAGAACTTGAGTGGCCCTTCGCATCAGTTGTAAGTCTTGTCAGATCTGTGCATTAGTGCAAGTTTCCCTTCCATCACAAACGAAGTGCTGAAGCCTTCTGAGTCACCAGATTGCTGTGTGTTCGAGGCTTTGATTGTCGAGGGAAATCAAAGTACTTAGGACATGTTGTTGCAGGCATTTATTTTTTGTGTTTGTGGGATTTTTTCTGTTCCTTTTTCAAACATTCATTAAGACTGTTCTATGCATTATATTTCTTTTTTTTGTTTGTTTTTTAAAGATTTATTTCTTTATTTGAATGTCAGAGTTAGAGAGAGAGGGAGAGACAGAGAGAAGGATCTTCCATCTGCTGGTTTGTTCCTCAGATGGCCGCAACAGCCTGCCCTGGGTCAGGTGGAAGCCAAGAGCCAGGAGCCAGGAGCCAGGTGTTTCTAACAGGTCTTCCACATGGGTAGGAGCTGCCTAAGCACTTGGGCCATCTTTCACTGCTTTTCCCAGGCTGCTGGCAGGGAGCTGGATGTGAAGTGGAGCAGCAGGGACACAAACCAGCACCCATATGGGATGCTGGTGTTTCAGGTGGTGGCTTTACCTGTTATGTCACAATGTCAACCCTCTCTGCATTATATTTCTTTTCTCTCTCTCTCTTTTTAAAGATTTATTTATTTATTTGAAAGAGTTACACAGAGAGAGGATAGGCAGAGAGAGAGACAGAGAGAGAGGTCTTCCATCCGATGGTTCACTCCCCAAATAGCCGCAACGGCCGGATTTGTGCCGATCTGAAGCCAGGAGCCAGGAGTTTCTTCTGGGTCTCCCAGGTGGGTGCAGGGGCCATCTTCTACTGCTTTCCCAGGCCATAGCAGAGAGCTGGATAGGAAGTGGAGCAGCTGGGTCTTGAACTGGCGCCCATATGGGATGCTGGTGCTTCAGGCCAAGGCGTTAACCTGCTGCGCCACAGTGCCAGCCCCTCTGCATTATATTTCAAATTCTGTGGAACACAGTGATGTTTAAAACATTTTTTTGCTATTTAATATTAAAATAAAAAGTATTTCCATGCTATAGTGGTTGGTGAATATTGTGCAGTTTAGAGATATGAGTGATATCCTTCCCTTTTTGACTTAGAGGTTGCATTTTGGCAACTTGAATTTCTTTGTGTAGGATGGTAATTATCTTTAGCCTAGTTCATGTAAGAGGAGAACCTATTTATAAAAGAATACAAGCTCACATATGAATTGAGAGGTATCCTTAGCAATCTATTATGGCACAGATCTGTTCTCCTAATTCTTTTCATCTTTATGAAAACCCCATCTTCTATAGGATTCAAAAGCATCATTGGTATAGCTTTTGGGTTCTTTCATGTTCTGGTTTCCAATATAAGTGAAGGGATAGGGAAAATAAGTTGTGCTTTTTTACAGAGAAAAAAAAATATACTTTCTGAAGGTAGATTTTTGTGTCAGATTTATGGATAAATAGTCCAAAACCTGATAATATACTAAGGATGGCAACAAGGAAGAAATTTAAATTTGAGACATGGGAGAATTTGATATAAAGATTATATCAAACCAAATTTGTAGTCCCCAAAATAAGATATTGTTCAACTCTAAGGCAAGACATCCTTCTCCCAGCCCTCCAGTGAGCTCTAAGGTCTGTTGCAGTATCTGACCTACATGGTAGACAATCAAAAATGTTTGTTGACTGAGTGAAACAAGGGCATTAAAAGATTTTGTCTTATGTGAAAATCTTAATTGGAAAGGTGCTAATTTTGCAGACCTATCAGTGGGACAAGGGGATACTTAAAGATTTGAAAAGGAGAAGCGTAGTTACTGTATTGAAGAAAGGGAAAGAAAATTATGAAGACTATTAGATGTACCAGATTGACATGCATATTTACAAAGAACTCGCAAGAAGAATCACAAAAGAAGTTTGCCAATATTTACTAGAATAGGGCTATCCAATTTTACTTTTTGGAGAACAATTCTTAATAAATTGATCTGTTACTACAGAATGACGAGTACAGTTCTTTGGGAAGAAAAGGATAAATTGAGTGTATCCCAAGTGTAGCAGAACTTTTAATTCTGTCTTTGGGGTGATCTGATAAGCAGATCTTAAAATGTTTGGTTAGACTTAAAATGTGTTGCTTGACAGTATGCCTAAGATCTGTTATGACTAGAGAATGAATGCTACTTAATGTTGAAATCAGACAGTTTGGTCCTTTTCATGTTCAGCAAATTGCAAAGAACTGAGTAGACTGAGCATGATTTTAGATGGAGAAAGTAGTCATGAAGTAGGAGATCATCACAGATTGTGTTTCCCAAGGACAGCTACAACAGTATTTCCTGTCCATGTGCTTTTCTCCATCTTTACTTTGCCCTCCTTCTTTAGTGCTTAGAGTATAATTTCACTCCCCTTAAATCTGACTGGGCTTGTGACTGCTTTGACCAGTATAGGATGATGCAGCTGATGCTGTATGACTTCTGAGGTTGGTTATAAAAGGCAGTGTGCAGCTTTTGTCTTCCTGGCAGGACACTTGTGTTTGGAGTCCTGTGCCACTGCATAAAGAGTCTGACTATTTTGAAGTTGCTATGCTGTCAGGTAGCCAAACCACATAAAGAGGCCACATGTAGGTGCCACAGTTTTTGGTAATTGTCTTGGAGTTACCGCAACCCAGGCACCAGACGTGAGAGAAATTGTGTTGAACCCTTCAAACTAGCTAGATTTTACCAGGTGAGTACCACTGAGTGATCTCAATACTGTGCAAACCAAAACAATCACCCAGCTGAATTCTGCTTTTATTTCTAGCCCCTAGCATCTGTGAATATAATCAAATGATTGCTTTAACATAGAAAATGATGAATAGAAGTGGAAAAAGGACCTGCAGGAAGGTAGAAGATATGGGAACAGGAGCAGAAATACAAAGGTTAAATATCCCAAGGGAGGAGGAAAAGGTTAAAATATTATTAAAGAAATGGGTGCATTTTGAGGAAAAAGGTGAAGAATTCATGTCTGATGACCTGTTACTATTAATTATATATATATATATAGACATATATTTGGATGAAGTTGGAGTTAGATGGAAGGCATACAAGGGAGCCCTCTGAGTGGTGGAGACTGTACCAATTACTGGCCTGGTTTTAACAAACATGCTTAAGAGGAAAGACATAGAGGCATGGTGTTTTATCATCATGTGAGATGTGTCCTGTCGTCCTCAGGATGCTGTCAGTGTGAAGCACTGGAGCCTTCTCAGGAAGCAGAGATGGTTCTTGCCAGAGTAGTGCCTTGATCCACAGAGGCTCTGTTTATGAGTTTTGAACTTCAGGGTGACTTGAGGATTTTGAATAATCCAGCTACTTGTGATTTTATGAAAAAAAAAAAAAGTCCCTACCTTTAGAGTGGGGACTTTGATTTTAAATAGCAGCTTTCTTGAGAGGAGAGAGAAACAAATCTACAGCTGTGGTTAGGAGGCTTCAGAGTGCTTTTGTTCAAATTGAAGACTCAGCAAGTGTTGTTAATTGAATGGCAGAAATGCTTCTTTAAAAGTAAGAATTGTTTTGTGTAGCATCCAGTGATTTGGACACCAGCCATATTCAAGTCACTTATTGTTTCTATGAAGCAGTTCCATGCTCCATATTTAAATGTAGTCCAAAGAGCCTGGGGATCTTGGAAGTTGTAGTGGAATGAGATATCTAATTTGTTTTTGAAATATTTTAATTAATGTTTTATGAAAAGACAGAGACACACAATGGGGCCTCATTATAATACTGTTAACAGATAAAGGAGCAGTTTTCACTAGAGGATAAGCATAATATATCAGATTTTTCCTTCAAGAAACACACCTTACCAGTAAAGATACAGAAAGACTGAAAGTGAAAGGACAGAAAAATGTATTCCTCACTAACAGAAAGCAAAAGCTGGCAGGCATAGCGGTCCTAATAACAGCAAAATAGACTTTAACACAAAACTGTTAAAGGAGACAAAGTGGGCATTAAGATTGACTATAATAAATGTTTATGCACCCAATGCCAGGGCACCTGGTTATTTAAACCAAATGTTAATGGATCTAAAGGGAGACATAGACACCAATATGATAGTCGATGGGGGACTTCAACACCCTGCTTTCACCAGTGGACAGATCAACTATACAGAAAATCAATAAATAAACAGCAGAGCTAATCTACACTAAGGACCAAATGGACCTAACTGATATCTCCAGAACATTTCATCCCACAACTGGAGAATACACATTCTTGTCATCAATATATGTAACTTTTTCTAGGATAGACAACAAACTGGGCCATAAAGCAAGTCTAAACAAATTAAAAAAAAATTGAAATCGTACTGTGTATCTTCACAATGGAATGAAGCTAGAAATTAACAACTTAAGAATCTCTTGAAAGTATGCAAACATATGGAGACTGAACAATACACTCCTGAATGAACATTGGGTCATAGAAGAAATCAAAGGGAAAATAAAAAGAGATTCCTGGAAACAAATAAAGATGACAGTACAACATATCAAAACTTATGGGATATAGCAAAAGCAATATTAAAAGATAAATTTATAGCAGTTAACGCCTACATCAAGAAATTGGAAAGACATGAAATAAATGAGCTATCATTGCATCTCAAGGACCTAGAAAAACAACAAACCAAACCAAAAATTAGCTTGAGGAAATAAATAAATAAAATTAGAGAAGAAATAAACGAAATTGAGGAGCCAGCACTATGATGTAAGGGGTAAAACCACCACCTACATTGCTGGCATCCCATATAGGGACCAGTTCAAGTCCTGGCTGCTCCACTTCTGATCTAGCTCTCTGTTATGGCCTGGGAAAGCAGTGGAGGATGGCCCAAGTCCTTGGGCCCCTGTACCCATGTGGGAGACCCGGAGGAAGCTCCTGGCTTCGGATCGGCTCAGCTCTGGTCATTGCGGTCATCTGGGGAGTGAACGAGTGGATGGAAGACCTCTCTCTCTCTTATCTGCCTCTCCTCTCTCTGTGTCACTCTGACTTTCAAATAAATAAATAAAGCTTTAAAAAAAAAAGAAAAAAGAAATAAACAAAATTGAAAGAAAAAACACAAAAGATTAGTAAAATGAAGAGCTGTTTTTTTTTGAAAAAAATAAAATTGATATATCATTGGCTTAACTTAAAAAAGGCAGAAAACCCAAATCAATAAAATTAGAGATGAAAAAGGAGCAGCTGTAACAATGAATACCACAAAGATAAAAGTAATCATTAGGAATTGCTACAGCTATATGCCAACAAACTGGAAAATCTAGAAGAAATGGATAGATTCCTGAACACATACAAGCCACCAAAATTTAATCATGAACAAATAGAAAACCTAAATAGACCAATAGCCAAGACACCGATTCAATCAGAAATAAAGACCCTCCCAACAAAGAAAAGCCCAGGACCAGATGGTTTCACTGCTGAATTCTACCAGATTTTTTTTTTTAAAGATTTTTTTTTTTTTTTGAGAGGCAGAGTGGATAGTGAGAGAGAGAGACAGAGAGAAAGGTCTTCCTTTTTGCCGCTGGTTCACCCTCCATTGGCCACTGCGGCTGGCACATCGCGCTGATCCAAAGCCAGGAGCCAGGTGCTTCTCCTGGTCTCCCATGTGGGTGCAGGGCCCAAGGGCTTGGGCCATCCTCCACTGCCTTCCCGGGCTATAGCAGAGAGCTGGCCTGGAAGAGGGGCAACTGGGATAGAATCCAGCGCCCCAACCGGGACTAGAACCTGGTGTGCCGGCGCCACAAGGCGGAGGATTAGCCTGTTAAGCCATGGCGCCGGCCTAACGATTTCTTTTTTAAAAAGAAGACCTATTTATTTGAAAGAGTTACATGGAAAGAGGAGAGGCAGAGAGAGAGAGAGGACTTCCATCTGATGGTTCATTCCCCAATTGGCCACAAAGGCTTGAGCTGTACCGATACAAAGCCAGGAGCCGAGTTTCCCACGTGGGTGCAGGGGCCCAAGGACTTGGGCCATCTTCTACTGCTTTCCCAAGCCACAGCAGAGAGCTGGATCGGAAGTGGAGCAGCCAGGTCTTGAACTGGCACCCATATGGGATGCCGCCGCTTCAGGTCAGGGTGTTAACCCGCTGTGCTATAGAGTCGGCCCCTGTTTTATTTATTTGAAAGACAGAGTTACAGAGAGAGAGAGAGAGAGAGCGAGAGAGAGAGAGAGAGAGGTCTTCCATCTGATGGTACGCTCCCCAGATAGCTGCAACAGCCGGAGCTGTACTGGTTCAGAGCCAGGAGCTTCTTCCGGGTCTCCCACATGGGTGCAGGGCCCAAGGACTTGGGCCATCTTCTACTGCTATCCCAGGCCATAGCAGAGGGCTAGATCAAAAGAGGAGCAGCCGGGACTAGAACTGGCACCCATATAGGAAGCTGGCCCCTCTGGCCAGGGCTTTAACCTGCTCTGCCACAGCGCTGGTCCCTCTACCAGATTTTTTATTTATTTTATTTATTTTTTTTATTTTTGACAGGCAGAGTGGACAGTGAGAGAGAGACAGAGAGAAAGGTCTTCCTTTGCCATTGGTTCACCCTCCAATGGTCGCCGCGGTAGGCGCGCTGCGGCTGGCGCACCGCGCTGATCCGATGGCAGGAGCCAGGTGCTTCTCCTGGTCTCCCATGGGGTGCAGGGCCCAAGGACTTGGGCCATCCTCCACTGCACTCCCTGGCCACAGCAGAGAGCTGACCTGGAAGAGGGGCAACCGGGGACAGGATCGGTGCCCCGACCAGGACTAGAACCCGGTGTGCCGGTGCCGCAAGGCAGAGGATTAGCCTAGTGAGCCGTGGCACCGGCCCCTCTACCAGATTTTTAAAGAAAAAATAATTCCAATTCTTCTCAAACAATTCGAAACAATTGAAAGGGAGGGAATCTTCATAAGTTTCTTCTACGAGACCTGCATCTCCCTAATTCCTAAACAAGAAAAAGAAACAACAGAGAAAAACTACAGACCAATATCACCGAAGAACAGAGATGTAAAAATCCTCAACCAAAGGTTGTATCCAGCAACACATCATTCACCCTGACCAAGTGAGATTTGTTTCTGATGTGCAGGGATAGTTCAACATACATAAATTAATAAATGTGATATATCACATTAACAAACTGAAGAATAAAACCATACAGTTATCGCAATAGATACAGAGAAAACATTTTATAAAATACAGCATCCTTTCATGATAAAAACCTTACGCAAGGCCGGCGCCGCGTCTCACTAGGCTAATCCTCTGTCTTGTGGCGCCGGCACACCGGGTTCTAGTCCCGGTCGGGGCACCGATCCTGTCCTGGTTGCCCCTCTTCCAGGCCAGCTCTCTGCTGTGGCCAGGGAGTGCAGTGGAGGATGGCCCAAGTCCTTGGGCCCTGCACCCCATGGGAGACCAGGAGAAGCACCTGGCTCCTGCCATCGGATCAGCGCGGTGCGCCAGCCGCAGCGTGCCTACCGCGGCGACCATTGGAGGGTGAACCAACGGTAAAGGAAGACCTTTGTCTCTGTCTCTCTCTCTCACTGTCCACTCTGCCTGTCAAAAAGAATAAAATAAAAAAAAATAAATAAAAAATAAAAAAATAAAAAACCTTAAGCAAATTGTGTATAGAAGCAACATTCCTCAACATAGTCTAGGCAATATATGGCAAACCCACAACCAACATCATATTGAATGGGGAAAAGTTGGAAGCATTATCACTAAAATATGGATCCAGACAAGGATGCTCACGTTCACCACTGCTATTCAGTATAGTTCTGGAAGTTTAGCCAGAGCCATTAAGCAAGAAAAATAAATCAAAGGGATATAAATTGGAAAAGAGGAAGTCAGATTATCCCTATTTGCAAATGACATGATTATATATATAGGGGTACAAAAAACTTCAGTAGGGGATTATTGGAACTCATTAGAGATATAGTAAATTTACAAGATATAAAATCAACACACAAAAATGAATAGCTTTTGTATACACAGATAATTCCTTGGCTGAGAAAGAGCTTGTAAGATAAGTCCCCATTCACAATATCTATAAGTAAATTTTAAATACTTTGGAGTAAATTTAATCAGGTAGGTGGAAAGCAATGAATATTACATTAAAGAAAGAAATAAAAGAAGAAACACACAATATGGAAGAATTTTCCATGCTTGTGAATTGGAAGCACAGGCAATAAAAGCAAAAATAGACAAATAGGATTACATCAAGCCAAGAAGCCTCTGCACTACCATGAGATTACTCAACAAAGTGAAGAGGCAACTGACAGAACAGGAGACAATATTTTCAAACCATGCAAACTATGCAAACAATGGCCCAGTTCTGGCTGTTGCAGGCCATTTGGGGAGTGAACCTGTGGATGGAAGACTTTTCTCTCTCTTTGCCTCTGCCTCCCTGTAACTCTGCCTTTCAAATAAATAAATCTTAAAAAAAAAATAAAAGAAATGGGCAAAGGACTTGAACAGGCATTTTTCAAAAGATGAAATTCAAGTGGCCAACAGACATGAAAAGATACTCAGGATCACTAGCCATCAGGGAAATGCAGATCAAAACCACAATGAGTTTTCTCCTCACCCCAGTTAGAACTGCTCTCATTCAGAAATCAAAACATAATAAATGCTGGCAAGGATGTAGGGAAAAAGGTACCCTAATCCACTGTTATGAGAATGTAAACATATACAGCCATTGTGGAAGACAGTATGGAGATTCCTCAGAAATTTGAAAACCGATCTACTATGTGACCCAGCCATCCCATTCCTGGGAATTTACCTAAACAAAATGAAATAAGCATATTAAAGAGTAATCTATACCTCCATGTTTATTGCAGCTCAGTTCACAATAGCTAAGGTATAGGATCAACCCAGATGTCCATCAACCAATGACTGGATAAAGAAAATGCAGTATCTTATGGAATATTACTCTGCCATAAAAAATGAAATCCTGTCTTTTCCAACAAAATGAGTACAACTAGAAACCATTATATTTAGTGAGATAAACTTGTCCCAAAAAGATAATTATCATGTTTCCCCCCGATCTCTGCTAACTTAATAGTGTACAAAAAATGTAATGTATATGAGTGAAATTGACATTTTGAGATTTGATTGTTGTTTACAGCCATTGTCTCTAGTGTTGAGGAACAGTGCTGTTTCTTTCTTACAGGTTGTGGAATACCTAATGGAGGGTTAAGCTTATGATTATAAAATAAACTGAAAATATGTCATTGTAAAAATTAAAAGAAAGAATAAGAAAGGAAGGAGGAATGAGGGTAGGAACATGAGCGAGATGGAGGGAACAGTGGGAAGTATCACTGTGCTCCTAAATCTGTAAGTCTGTTTGTATTAAATACATGATATTCATTCATCTTATAAAAGTAAAAAAAAAATTGATGCCCAACTCCCTCCCCACACCTTTCTATCATATGTTGTAGTCAGAAGACAATTTGCCTCTGTGTTATAAAAGGGTTTAATGTATGTTAGTTTTGATCTCTTTCAGATGTTTCTGTTTCATATTTGTTAATTTTTTCTACTGCGTTGGAGTAACCTTGGCACTTGAGATATTGTGACCTGTGTTTTGTTTCTTTCTCCAGCTCTTCCCTGAAAATTGAGGTACATGGAGATAGCTTGCTCTTGCAGACCCTGCCCTGATTTCTTCCTTCCTTGCGTAATTTTCCCAGCAGAAGCATGACTGTGTTTGTCTTTTGTTATCATCAACTGAAACTTAAGTTAGCAAAAAAATTACCATTGTTATGCCATTGCTCTTTATAAGTTACTCTTTTTTTTTTTTTTTTTTTTTTTTTTGCTTTTTTTCCCCTCATACTTTTAGTGAAACTTGGCTACAGATTGTGTGCCCTTAACTGTTTCTGTTCTGGTTGTAGTTTTGTTTTTACTTCTTGATTCAATGCTTCTGAAAAGCATTTTATTATGTCTACTTTTGAAGAGTTTTTTTTTTATTCATCCTTATTTTTTAGCCGCCTAATTTTTTATCTATCACAGTAGATTTTCCCAACTTCAGTTTCTGTTGATTGCCACATTTACTTTTGTTCATTGTTAGAGTTTAGATCAGTTGTGTGTGATTCAAAGGGACCCTCATACCATTTTGGGTTTCTCCTTTCTTTCTCTCTTTCTTTCTTTCCTTTACATCTTTTTTTTTCTATCTTGATCCAGTTACTGGGCATTTCAGAGTTATTTGGCAGTAGAGAGTATGATTCAGTTTTTCATGAATTCCACAGGCTAGTGCTCGGTTTTTACAAAGCTTTTGAATGTGCACACTCTTAGAAGCACTGTTTTGTGGGGCTAAAGTGCAAGGCCTCATGCAGGATTATCCTTTGTGTGCAAGTCTGACTCTGGTGCTAGTACTCTGGTTTGTGCATGTGTTTGTAGTCAGCAAAAGACTCATTGTTAAACAATGAACTCAGACTTGAGAGAAAGATTGGTGTGGTTCTCCCTCCCGCCCCTTCTCGCATTCTGTGGTTATTTCTCCTGATTTTTTGGCAAGTGTTGGTAGTCTTTGTTAAGCTGTGCCACATCGTCGTGATTTTTCTGCTTTACTTAATTCAGCCAGGCATCAGGAGGAAGTATTTACAGATAATATCACATTCCATATTTTCCAAAGTAGTTTTACTCAGATGATCTCATAATCTAACAGCTTTCTGATGACTGGCTGTTTTACATACAAGACAGGAATCAAAGAACCTAACTAGGCTGAGGTCATATAACTAGGAAGTTAATTACCTAGAACTGAAATCCAGGACTTTGAGTCTAAGTCCACTGCTTTTTCCATGTTAAGAAATAATTATCTTCTGTAGTAATACAATAATAATTAATTTCTCAATAGAAGTACATAAGAGCAAATCACCATGAATAATCAACTGCTCATGGTGAGAACATTATGCAGCAAATAAGAATTAGTGGCACTACTGAGTAGGAAATAAATACATCATCAAATGCTAGTGCCTTCTGTCATATGTCAACTGGGAAAGGTGGTTGGCTAGAGTCTGACTAGGAGTTAGCCAAAAACCTTTGGTTATTGTGTGGATATCACTTAGACACTTGAGGAGTAACTATGTGTGGGAGGTTGTTTTTGTTTCTGAGGACAGAAATCACAAGCAGAAGTTGATAAAAATAGGTTGAAAATTTCATCAGATTTCTGAAAGATAAAGGCTCAGTTTCAGCCTTAAGATGTAGAGAATACTCTTAAATGCTGTATTTTGCTATGTCTGTTGAGATTAGTTAGCATGTGATCTTATATCCTAGGCCTGAAGATATAACCCAGTGACGTGGATTTGTGATTCAGATTTATTATCTGGCCTGATGCATTTCTAATTATCTTAATTATGTCCTTTTAATACATAAATTAAAACGTAGTTATGAACTACTTTCTAAAACCATTTTGATTTTTTTAATGTTGGAAAAATGAGGGAAGAAAAGAATCAAGGTAATAAGATGGACCAGATATTTATAGATGTACTCTAAACATTTATGAATGAAAAAATTGTTTTAATTAAAAATACTTAAAATTTATTTAGAACTGAAATTATGGAAAAAAATTAACTATCATATGCTTTAAGTATCCAGTTTTTTAAAACAGGAAGGGGTCTGAAAGAACTTAGATATGATCAAAAGCAAATTTAGTTGAAATAAAATTTCTCCCCTCAACCTACTAGTCTTGCTACAATACCACTTAAGAGACATGGATTTTTGTCAGAACTTACGTCATCCTAATAATTAACTCAATTGAAAGAGCTATATTTTTTGAGCTAAAGTCCTTTTGATGTCATCTAATTTACTACCTATTGTAGCAATTTCTTTAGTAGCGTCCTTGGTAAGTAGATATATAGCTACTATCAGTACTAGGTATCTTATTATCCACGAGACAACATTACAATACTCATTCAAAAAACAGTTTTGTCCTTGGGACAGAACAGCTTTATTTCCTTACCTGCATGACAGTTTCAGGGTACTCAAAGGAGCTGTCAGCAGACTTTGTATTTGAATTAATTAACCATGCCAGATTTCCTTTTATAGCAGTGATCTTTTTGACAAATGGAATTATTAGAATTACCACCATAATCATCTGATGAAAAATTGTGAATAATGACAACCGACTATAGATGAAACAAATTATGGTCCTAATATTTAAAAAGAAAAGGAAAGAGGGATATAGTCTTCACATTACTGTTTAACTTTCCTATTGAAATGGGTAAGATTTCATATTTGATTATTAAACAAATTGTTTAAAAGTATTTAAACATGTTAGATCTGTAGTAGCAGACATGATTTTACTTAGAATCAAGTTTTACCAAACCAATCTCATTCTTTTTTCATAGTAGATTAGCTGGCATAGCAAGTCATGGCAACAGAAAATTTAACAATTTGTCTGTGATTTCTTTGTGGACATATAGAATAATATACCAAAAACTTGTTAAATAGATGTTCAGTAAATTGAACAATTATTGAGAAGTCTCTAATGAAATACAATAGGTTGTATTTCTGAATATGTTCAAAACTTTTTGTGATTGATATGGATATACTTGTTCAATTTATAGAGGACTCATAAGAGACAGCTACTATCATGTATGACAAAATTTAAATTTACTTCAGTAGGTTATTATGCTGAATCAGAAACAGTAGGATGTCATAAGTATAAATTCCATTATTTAGGTTTCAACAATTAGTTACAAAGATAGAAGAAAGCAGTTAGATAAAATAAGATCTGGGATACATGAATCAGTGAACTAATAATTTGATATGCCTACTGATAAAGCTAACATAGACTTGTTCTGGATTCCTAGAAACATTGGGTTGCCAGCATGGTATGAGGTGGTTGTGCAATGCTGATGACATGTTAGACTGTGCATTAAGTATTCTGTTGACAATTGGTCCCCATAGTGTGTTAATAATATTGTAGGAGCAACATTATTAAACTAGTATGTGCTCGACAGAAGTCATAAACTTTAGACAATGCTGGAGGAAAAAAGAGGAGTCTAGTTTTTTAAAATGGAAAGGGTTGGAAACAGGCTCAGAGAGGTTAGGTAAATTGTACAAGATGATTTCCTTAGTTAATGTTATAACCAGTTCTCTACTCTTAATTAGGTCTTTCTCCTCATCACATTCTGGTTTTTTCAGAAAGTAAAACCAGTACTACCAGGTAGAAATGAGCAGATTTTGACTCTGCATACGAGGTTTTAATAATTGCTGATGTCCTCTAATATAACAAACTGTCATGAAAAATGAGATTTTTGTTACTACAGGAATTGAAATAGGTATCATGTAACTTCTTTACTGATGATACTGTATATTTAAATGGATAATTCAGAGTTATGTCAGACAGTTAACTGATATATTTGTGGGCAATTGACCATATCCCTCTTTACATTTGTTATCCACTCTGGGTGTTCCATTTTGGATGATAAATTACATATAGTTGGTTATCTTCTTTATAAGGTCTTTTTTCTTTCTTTCTTTCTTTTTTCTTTTCTTTCTTTTTTTTTTTAAAAAAAGATTTATTTTATTTATTTGAAACTCAGAGTTACACAGAGAGAGAAGGAGAGGCAGAGGGAGAGATAGAGGTCTTCCATCCGCTGTTTCACTCTCCAGTTGGCCACAGTAGCCAGAGCTGCGCTGATCTGAAACAGGAACCAGGAGCTTCTTCCGGATCTCCCATGCAAGTACAGGGGCCCAAGGAATTGGGCCATCTTCTACAGTTTTCCCAGGCCATAGCAGAGAGCTGAATCGGAAGTGAAGCAGCCAGGACTCAAACCGGTGTCCATATGGGATGCCAGCACTGCAGGCAGTGGCTTTACTTGCTATGCCACAGCGTTGCCCCTCGCCCCCATTTTTAAGATTTATTTATTTGAAAGTCAGAATTATACACAGAGAGAAGGAGAGGTAGAGAGAGAGAGAGAGAGAGAGAGAGAAATCTTTTTTTTTTTTTTTGACAGGCAAAGTGGACAGTGAGAGAGAGAGACAGAGAGAAAGGTCTTCCTTTACCTTTGGTTCACCCTCCAATGGGCACTGCGGCCGGCGTGCTGTGGCTGGCGCACCGCGCCAATCCGAAGCCAGGAGCCAGGTGCTTCTCCCGGTCTCCCATGCGGGTGCAGGGCCCAAGCACTTGGGCCATCCTCCACTGCACTTCTGGGCCACAGCAGAGAGCTGGCCTGGAAGAGGGGCAACCGGGACAGAATCTGGCACCCCTACCGGGACTAGAACCCGGTGTGCTGACGCCGCAAGGCGGAGGATTAGCCTATTAAGCCGCGGCGCTGGCTGAGAAAGTCTTTTCTAAATCTGTAAGTCTACCGAATGAAAATTATTTCAGTGCAAATCATACCAGTTTAATGTATGAGATCAAATATTAATAACAATATAGAGAGCCTTTAGAAAATGAATCACTTAAATTCTTTTTTCAATTGAGAATTTCAGACACTTAAAAAAGTAAATAGAATGATATAATGAACTCTTACATACCTCTCTTTCAGCTTCATAATTATCAACTCAAGATTAATTGTGTTTCATGTATACCTCATCAACTTCATCTCAGATAATTTTGGAGCAAATTCATAGTGTCATCTTATGTAAGAATACTCAGTATGGGGCCAGTGCTGTGGCATAGCAGGTAAAGCCACTGCCTGCCGTGCTGGCATACCATGTGGGTGCCGGTTCATCTTCCGGCTGCTCCACTTCTGATCCAGCTCTCTGCTGTGGCCTGGGAAAGCAGAAGTTGACCCCAGTGCTTGGGCCACTGCACCCTTGTGGGAGGCCTGGAGGAGCTCCTGCCTCCTGGCTTAGGATTGTCTAGCTCCGGCCATTGTGGCTGTTTGAGGAGTGAACCAGCAGATGGAAGACCTCTCTCTCTCTTTTTCTGTATCTCTCTAACTGCCTTTCAAATAAATCAATCTTTAAAAAAATGCTCAGTATGTATCTTAATAAGGACTCTTGTTTTAAATATAACTGTAATATCATTATTACATTAAAAAAATCAATGTTGGGGCTGCTATTGTGGCACAGTGGGTTAAGCCTCTGTCTGTGTGATACTGGCATCCCATTTGAGCACTGATTTGAGTCTTGGCTGCTCCACTTCCAATCCAACTCCTTGCTAATGTACCTGAGAAAATGATAGAGGATAGCAGGTGTATTTGGGCCCCTGCCACCCAGATGGGAAACTCAGATGGAGTTCCAGGCTCCTGGCTTTAGCATGGATCAGTCCAAGCTGTTGTTGCCATTGGGGAAATAAATCAGTGGATGTCTCTCTCTCTGTCACTCTGCTTTTCAAATAAATAAATAAATAAATTTTTAAAAATACATATGTAGAAATAAAAAACTATTAATTCTGAAATTTCTCATTACTAATTCATATTCAGATTTTCTTAGTTGACACATGTATACATATACATACATACATATGTAAGAAAACATTGTGTGTGTCAATCAGCTTTTGTTACTATAGAGAAATACCTGAGGCAACTAATTTTATTTATTTTTTTTAAAGATTTATTCATTTATTTGAAAGTCAGAGTTACACAGAGAGAGGAGAGGCGGGAGTGGGGGGGTCCTTCCATCCACTGGTTCACTCCCCAGTTGGCCGCAACGGCCAGAGCTGGGCCGATCCAAAGCCAGGAGCTTCTTCTGGGCCTCCCATGCTGGTGCAGGGGCCCAAGTCCTTGGGCCATCCTCCACTGCTTTTCCAGGCCATAGCAGAGAGATGGATTAGAAGTGGAGTAGCCGGGACTCGAACCAGTGCCCATATGAGTTGCTGGCACTGCAGGCAGCGGCTTTACCCACTACGCCACAGCGCCGGCCCTGAGGCAACTAACTTTGTAAAGAGAAAAGGTTATTTATTTAGAGGTTCAGGTCTAAGACCTGCTGGCTCCATCGGTTTTGCGTCCTGTGAACACAGTGGATAGCTATGGTGGAGCATTTGTAGAATACAGATAATCTGTTGAGCAAGCAAGCAGAGAATGGCTGGGCCTGACTCAGACGCCTAAACCAGCTCTCTGGAGAATTGTCTCTTTAGGTCATGCTCTCAGTGACCTTTGGACATCCCACTAGGCCTACCTCCTAAACAACATAATTGGATTAAATTTCTACCCTGATAATGCCAGTAATTTATGATTTTGAAGTTTAAATGTTTGCATGAATTCAGGAGCCAAATCAAACGCAAATCATAGCAGTATGTAAAATGTGTGAGAATTTTAGTTTGATTACTGATACTGTATAACATTGCTGTACGTTGGTATGCCATTTAGGTCTCTTATTTACAATCATTTTGTCTCTCTTTCCCCCTTTTTTCCTTTTTCTTTTCTTTGCCTCTTGATATTCTTTCTCCTGTTCTCATTTTTTCTGTCCTTTCCTATTTTTTCTTTTTTGTTTTCAATGTATTTCTGAAGAAAGTAGACCAGAGTTTCCCATGGTTATAATCTGATGATTTTACTCTTGTGATATCATTTAGCATGATTCTTTGCTTCTATGTGTGATTTGATTTAGAGACTTACTGAGGGTTAGGTTTATTTTTTGGTCAAGCATATTTCAGAGTGATGCATTTTTCTGTTAGCAGGCCTGTACTATCTGTTGTCTTATGATGGAACAACCATTAATGGCCTTTGCCTAATTTGTTAAGAGTTGTAAAATGGCAGCACTGTCAGAGAAGTGAGTTTTGAAAATCACACATGACTATAGTTCAATATTAGACATTTTGTTTCTTCAGGAGGAACACATTTTTCTTAATTGAACATCCATCTCTTTTTCATTTATTAACTGGAATACTTCTATGAAGAATATCAGCTGATCAACTATTTAGTGATCCTGAGTATAGTTCTTTTAGGAAGGATGTGATAAATTCCCAATTCTTTTCCTTTATTTTCTGGTTTTCAAAATAATGAGTAGATTATTTGTATCTTTCAGAGATAACCGTTGATTTTTTGAAAAGTGTCATTAACTCATGGGCTTAAAGTCATTTGGTATGTTTCAAACCTTCACACTTACTCATGGTGTTGATACTTAAGTTGACCAATCTGTGGCCAGTGTGAGTCTCTTCAAGACTGTTCCTGAGGTCTTGTTGATATGACCATAGCATTCTTGACTTCTGCCATGACCACATTATTCAGTTTCATGTTTTACTTGTAGTTTTTTTTTTTTTTTTTTTAACTCTGAGCCTCAGGCTAACCTTTTCACTCTTTTTTTGCCATGTTCCACACAGGCTATAACTCTTGTAAGAAATTGCTGTTCTTTGCAAAAAGGTCTATCTGTAGTGAGTTTCTGAACTGGACTCTCCCAGGACATAGCCTTTGGTTTGATGAAGTTGCCATAGCAGGTGCCTTCAGTAGCTTGAACCATTCTCTTATTTTAAGCTGCTCTTTTGGTTCAGTTTTTTGTTCCTTTTGTTGCCTGTTGGGTATGCACATGCTGCCTTCCGTTAGTAGCTGTAGTGTGGAGGGAGGAGTACTGGAGTCCTGTCTCATGGCACTGATCTTCAGTGGCCCAGACTGAGTACTGCCTTCTTGTGGACTTGTCATTGAGTGACCAGAACTGTCAGAGATGTGAATGTGGTTGATCACATGTAACCACTGGTAGACAGTAGACATTTCATTTCTCCAGGAGGAACACACATTTCTTCTCTGAGCAGTGAAACTTCTGCCTTAGTTTGGATTCCTGAAAACAGCAGATCCTGAGATGAGGATTTGATTATTGTACATTTGGGAGGTGCTTCCTGGAAGCAAGTAAATGAATGGGGAAGAGTTACGAGGAAGAGAAATTAAAATAGGGGCTTACTGTTTGGTGCAGCAGTTAAGCTGCCACTTGGGAAACTTGTAGTCCATATCAAAATGCCTGAGTTTGAGTCCTTGCTTTGCTCCCCAATTCTAGCTTCTTGCTAATGTGTACCATGGGAGGCAGCAGGTGATGACTCAAGTGATTGGGTCCCTGCCACCTATGTGGGAGACCTGGTTGAATTCTGGGCTCTTGGCTTTAGCCTGGCCTAGTCCTGGCTGTTGTGAGCATTTGGTGAGTGAACCAGCGGATGGAAGATCTTTGTATATCTGTCTGTCTCTCTTCATTTAAAAAAAAATAAATAAAAAATGAATGGGCCGGCGCCGTGGCTCAACAGGCTAATCCTCCACCTAGTGGCGCCGGCACACCGGGTTCTAGTCCCGGTCGGGGCGCCGGATTCTGTCCCGGTTGCCCCTCTTCCAGGCCAGCTCTCTGCTGTGGCTAGGGAGTACAGTGGAGGATGGCCCAAGTGGTTGGGTCTTGCACCCCATGGGAGACCAGGATAAGCAACTGGCTCCTGCCTTCGGATCAGCGCGGTGCGCTGGCCGCAGTGTGCCAGCCGTGGCGGCCATTGGAGGGTGAACCAATGGCAAAAGGAAGACCTTTCTCTCTGTCTCTCTCTCTCACTGTCCACTCTGCCTGTCAAAAAGTAAAAAAACAAACAAACAAAAAAAAACAAAAAAAGAATGAATAAGTAAAAATAAAAAATCAAAATAAGGTACATTAATGAGCAGGTTGTTGCTGTGTGCAGTTGGGGTTAAATACCATTAGCAGTCTTCCAGCTGTGTAGAACTCAATTCAATATTATCGAAAGAAGTGGCAAAGTTTTTCTATATGTACTTTCATCCTCTTTACTTGGTCTAATTCACTTCCATGAAATACAGCCTTCTGTACTGGCCAAACGCTCTCCAGACCACTGAATGCGCTTGGACCGATGCAGTTACTTGAGCCAGGTGACTGTTGGTTTATAGCAGTGATTCCTTCTCAGATAGCCGCTTTGAGAGGGGAGGAGGTTATTTTGCTCCCCATAGACCATTTGACAATGGCTAGAGATAGTTTTGGTTGTCCACAGCTGGAAGAGGGCAAGACTACTGCTGGCTAGCACTTAGTAAGTGGGAACCAGGAATGCTGCTAAACCTACTACAATTCATAGACAACCCCTACAATAAAGAATTATCCATCCAAAATTGTCAGTACTGTGGAGATTAAGAAATTCATAATGGGGGCAGGCGCCATGGTGTAGCAAGTAAAGCTACCACCTGCAGGGCTGGCATCCCATCCAGAGAGGTGCTGGTTTGAATTCTGTCTGCTCCAGTTTTGATCCAGCTCCTTGTAAATGTGCCTGGGACAGCAGTGGAAGGTGGCCCAAGTTCTTGAGCCCCCACTCCCATATGGGAGACTTAGAAGAAGCTCCTGATTCCTGGCTTCAGCCTGGCCCAGCCCTGACTGTTGTGGCCATTTGGGGAGCAAACCGGGAGATGGAGGATCTGTCTTTCTCTGTGCCTCTGCCTCTCCTTCTCTGTAACTCTTTCAAACGAACAAGTAAATCTTTATAAAAAAATTCAGAGTGGCAGGTGACCTCTGGAGTGAGAAAACCTAGAGGATGTGGTGGGACACCTGTGGCATCTGCCATACTTCCTAAGATAGGCACTAGGTCCCCTTGTGCTTTGCTCTATCTCGTGTTGTTACCTTCATCTTCTTATTTCTAAATCCTTTTTATTCTTCAACTTTTTACTGTATTCTCTGCATTGTTTCACCTTTTACAAAGGAGGACTATCTTAATGCATTTTGTAACTTTTTTCCTTGTAGAGTCATTTTTGCTGTCTTACACCCTCAAGTGCCACTTCATCATTGAAGCATATGTTACATTTATTTCATTTTCAGAATTTCCTTAGCATACTGTTTGTCAGTTCTTATGACACGAATGAATTTTTACCATGTACCATTTTCCCCTCTCAAATTGTTATTTTAGAAAATAACATCTACCGGGGCCGGTGCCATGGCTCACTTGGTTAATATTCCACCTGTGGTGCCAGCATCCCATATGGGCACTGGGTTCTAGTCCTGGTTGCTCCTCTTCCAGTCCAGCTCTCTGCTGTGGCCCGGGAGGGCAGTGGAGGGTGGCCTGAGTGCTTGGGCCCCTGCACCCGCATGGGAGACCAGGGAGAAGCACCTGGCTTCTGGCTTCAGATTGGCGCAGCGCTGGCCGTAGTGGCCATTTGGGGAGTGACCCAACGGAAGGAAGACCTTTCTCTCTGTCTCTCTCTCTGTCTCTCTCTCTCTCACTGTCTATAACTCTACCTATTAAAAAAAAAAAAAAAGAAAATAACATCTACCTGTAAATTTTTAAAAAAGATTTATTTATTTATTTATTTAAAAGGCAGAGTTACAGAGAGGCAGAGGCAGAGGCAGAGAGAGATTTTCCATCCGCTGCTTCATTCCCCAGATGGCCACAATGGCTGGAGCTGTGATAATCCAAACCCAAAAGCCAGGAGCTTCTTCTGGGTCTCCCACCTGGGTGCAGGAGCTCAAGGACTTGGGCCATCTTCTACTGCTTTCCCAGGCCATAGCAGAGAGCTGGTTGGAAGTGGAGCATGCTGAGACATGGATGCCGGCATTGCAGGCGGCAGCGTTACCCGCTCCACCACAGATTTGGTCCCTACCTATAAATTTTTAAAAGAACATCTGGAAATAACTTTATCTAATTTATCAGTTGTTAACATTTTGCTATTAAAAAAATCTCTCTATGAAATCTCTTCACGTGTGCATGAGTATGCACATATGAAGTCATAGTTATTCTATTTAAATCTTTTTGCTGAACCATTTAGAAGTAATAAGTTGCACATATTTTCATACTCCAGCCATAATATTTTCATGTCTACGCATGTCTTCTGAGAAAAGGACACTTTCCTTGTACAGAATCTCAATTCCATTATCACACTCAAGAAATTTGACAGTGACGGAAGTTTCTAGTGCATGATCCATGTTCGTGTTTTCCCAGTTGTTCACTACTGTCCCTTTAGCTCTCCTTGCCCAAGTCTGTGACCCAGTGAAAGCTCACGCACTGTGTTTACTACTCATATCTCTAACTTTTTTTTTTTAAGACTTATTTATTTATTTGAAAGAATTACACAGAGAGAGGAGAGGCAGAGAGAGAGAGAGAGAAAGAGAGGTCTTCCATCTGCTGGTTCACTCCCCAGTTGGCCACAATGGCCGGAACTGTGCCAATCCGAAGCCAGGAGCCAGGAACTTCTTCTGGGTCTCCCATGCTGGTGCAGGGGCCCAAGGCCTTGGATCATCTTCTGCTGCTTTCCCAGGCTATAGCAGAGAGCTGGATCAGAAGTGGAGAAGCCGAGTCTCGAACCAGTGCCCATATGGGATGCCAGCACTGCAGGCAACGGCGGCTTTACCCACTATGCCACATTGCCAGCCCCTTTTATTTCCTTTTAAAGATTTATTTATTTATTTGAAGGACCGAGTTACAGAGAGGCAGAGGCAGAGAGAGAGAGAAAGAGGTCTTCCATTGCTGGTTCACTCCCCAAATGGCTGCAATGGCCAGAGCTGGGCCTATCTGAAGCTAGGAGCCTGGAGTTTCTTCTGGATCTCCCATCTGGGTGCAGGGACCCAAGCACTTGGGCCATCTGCCTCTGCTTTCCCAGGCCATAGCAAGGAGCTGGATTGGAAGTAGAGCAGCCAGGACTTGAATCAGCGCCCATATGGGTTGCCGGCACAGTAGGCAATAGCTTACCTGCTATGCCACAGCACAAGCCCCATTTAACTTCCTTTGAAGCATTTCTCTTGCCTTTCTTTTTTGTTCAAAGATTTATTTGTTTATTCGAAAGAGTAACAGAAAGAGGGGAGACAGACAGAATGAGATATCTTCCATTTGCTGATTCACACCCCAAATTCCAGCAACTGCTGGGGCCAGGTCAGACTGCAGCTAGGAGCTCGGAACTCCATCTGAATCTCCCACATGGGTGGCAGAAACCGAAGTAATTGGACTGTCATTTGTAGCCTCCCAGGTGTTATTAGCAGGAAGCTGGATGGGAAGTGTGGAATAGCTGGAACTCAAAGCAGGCACTCTGACATGGGATATGGGCATGCTAAGCGGTGGCTTCATCTGCTGCACCACCTGCCTCCCCCCACCCTCCTTTTCATTCATGTCATTCATGGTTTTAAGAGTCAGGCTTATTGTTTGTTTATTTTTATTCTTTAATTCACCATCTTTAATTGACCCTTTTTCTCAAGCTTCCCAGCTTCCAATGATTTCAGCCAGGCTTATTGTTTTGTAGAATGTCCAACAATTTGGTTTATGTTACTATTTTCTTCATGATTATATTCAGGTTAAACATTTTTGTCAAGTTTTCTAAGTAGATGATGTTGGATCTTTCTAATGGCAGTTATCACAAGGTCTGTGATATTGATTTGTTCTATTGTTGACCCTGCTACATTCAAACACTTGATTAGGTTAAGGTGGCACCTGCCATGTTGTCCCATTACAAAGATACTTTACTCCATTATGATCAATTAGTAACCAATGGAGTGGAACTTTGAGACTGTATCAGGCCCCTTAACAGCATTTTGTGTAACAGTTTTTTGGTGATTCTCTCCTGAAGTGATTATTTCTTAATGTTTGTAGTTGTTTTTATAGATGTCTTATCTCTAAGGTCATCTCTTAGATTGCAAATTTTATTGGAACAGAATCTCTTAACTCTTTTTCTGTCATTGATACTTATTACCATGGTATTTATGCTTAATATTTTTTGAGAGATTGAATGAGTTAATATTTGAAGATCATAGAAAATGAGAAAAAGCCCTCTTCATTTATCTTGTCTACTTACTCTGAATCTTCACAGAAGTCATATCTTTCTTCCCCTTAAGTACAGTATAATTATGCTTTTTTCCTATTGCTTCACTTCTCAGAATTTTTTCATAGTGTCCTCCAAATGACAGTGTAACTTTTTCTTCCCTATAAAGGCAAAAGTCTCTACTTTGTGCATTTAAGTGAACCTTTTTGTGTATCTTACCATGATACAGTTGTAGCATACAGAAAATGAGATGTAAATAATCTGTATTCTTGTGGTTATACCTACATCAAGAATGTATGAATATGTGTGTATATAAAAATTAAGCATATTTGCTAAATCTTCATTTATTTTTATTTTCCCAAGTTTTTACTGTTTCGTGATAGTGGTCTTTATTGAGCTTTTTTTTTTTTTTAAAGATTTATTTATTTTACTTGAAAGTCACAGTTACACACACAGAGAGAAGGAGAGCCAGAGAGAGAGAGATAGGTCTTCCATCTGTTGGTTCACTCCTCCAGATGGCCACAATGGCCGGAGCTGTGCTGATCTGAAGCCAGGAGCCAGGGGCTTCTTCAAGGTCTCCCACATAGCTAAGGGGCCCAAGACCTTGGGCCATCTTCTACTGCTTTCCCAGGCCATAGCAGAGAGCTGGATCGGAAGTGGAGCAGCTGGGTCTTGAACCGGCGCCCATATGGGACGCCAGCACTGCAGGTGGCAACTTTACCCACTACGCCACAGCACCAGCCCCATGAGCTGTTTTAAAATTATATCTAGGGGTAGGTATTTGGTGCAGTGGTTAAGATGTCTCTTGGTCATGTCCTGGCTGCTCCTCTTCCAATCCAGCTCTCTGCCATAGCCTGGGAAAGCAGTAGAAGATCGCCCAAGTTCTTGGGGCCCTGCACCCACATGGGAGACCCTGAAGAAGCTCCTGGCGCCTGGCTTCAGATCAGCACAGCTCCGGCCGTTGTGGCCAGTTGGGGAGTGAACCAGCAGATGGAAGACCTCTCTCTCTTTGCCTCTGCCTCTCTGTAACTCTGACTTTCAAGTAAACAAATAAAATCTTAAAAAAAAAAAAAAAAAAGGTGTCTCTTGGGATGCACACGTCTATATCTGAATGCCTGAGTTTGAGTCCTGCTTCCGCTTCAGAATCCAGCTGTCTGCTAATGTGTACTCTGGTAGGCAGCAGATGATGGCTCAAACACTTTGGTTCCTGCCACCCATGTGGGAGAGCTGGATTGAGTTCTGGACTCCTGGCTTCTGTTTGGTCCAGCTCCAGCTGTTGCAACCATTTACGGAGTGGACTAGCAGATGGAAGCTGTCTCTCTTTCTGTCTCTGTCTCTGTCTTTCAAATAAAAAATAAATCAATCAACATTACATTTAGTTCTTAACTACCTTTTGTTTTTAAATTATATTTTTAAAAATTTATGTATTTTATTTGAAAGGCAGAGTCAGAGAGAGAGAGAAAGAGAGAGAGAGAGAGAGAGAGAGAGAGATATCTTCCATCCATCTGCTGGTTCTCCAAATGGCTGCAATGGCTGGGACTTTGGCAGTCTGACACCAGGAGCCAGGAGCTTCTTTGGGGTTTTCCACATGGGTGCAGAGGTCCAGGTGTTTGGGCCATAGCTTCTGCTTTTCCAGGTGCATTATTAGCAGGGAGCTGGCTCAGAAGCAGAGCAGCTGGGAATCAAACCAATGCCCATATGGGATGCCAGTGCCATAGGCAGCAACTTTACCTGCTACACCACTGCACTGGCCCTCCTAACTACATTTTTTTTTAAAAAGATTTATTTACTTATTTGAAATTTGGAGTTACACACAAAGAGAAGGAGAGGCAGAGAAAGAAAGAGAGAGAAAGAGAGAGAGGTCTTCCATCTGCTGGTTCACTCCCCAGTTGGCCGCAATGGCTGGAGCTGCACTGATCCCAAGCCAGGAGCCAGGAGCTTCTTCCAGGTCTCTGATGTGGGTGCAGGGGCCCAAGCACTTGGGCCATCTTCCATTGTTTTCCAGGCCACAGCAGGGAGCTGGATCGGAAATGGAGCAGCAGATTCTCGAACTGGCTTCCCCTGCTATTCCACAGCGCCGGCCCCCTCCCCTAACTGCTTTTTAAAACTATGACAATCAGAGAAAGGTTGAGAAAACTTTCTTTTTATGATATCGGATGCATTGTAGTCATTAAATAAGAATTGCTAATAAATTGCACTAATGAAACAGATTGTGAATACGCATTAAGAGATTACCAAGACTAAATTTTTTCTGTAGTAGAATATTTATTGCTTAATAAAGTAATGCAAATTTATAGCTTTTGGCTTAAAATATTGTTATTTTATGCACTGACATAAATCTGTAAAACTACAAGGTCCAAAGTTCATTTAAAACTCATTATAACTTCTGAAGATGGGAAATTTTACCCCTTTCCTTATTATCCGAAGTTTCTGCAGGATCAGTAATATAACACATTCCTTTGTACATATATATATATATATAAACAAAATATATAGTGTATATGTATATATATATACATATATATATATAAGAATCATATAGCTTTCTTTTTTGAAAATTGTTTTACTATAAACTGCCAAAAGAATGGAGCAAGTTTAACCTGCACAATAGTAGAAGAAGACGTAGTAGTTATCTGTTGATCATTTAGGGACTACCATGTAGAGTAATGCTTAGAGTTTTCCCAATGGATAAAGATTTCATAATCGATGAGAGAAGGAACATTTTCCAGCAACTGATAACTACCTAGCAATATGATGTGCTACCTAATACAGTAGTGAGAGCATTTTGTCTGCAGGTGGCCATGGAAAATTGGATGACTTCTTCATTCCCTTCTCTTCATTCTCTTTTTTCCTAATCAGTTTTGCTAGATTGTGCAGTATAGTTGCTACTGGTCACATGTGGCCATGGAGTCTTTCCGTTGTGGCTTGTCTGAATGGAGATGTGCTGTAAGTGTGACATAACACATCTGATTCTGAAGTGTTATATTAAAAAGAATGTAGACTATCTCACTGATAGCTTTTATATTGATTACATATTTGTTTTCTTACTGGAAGAGGCGAGAGAGAGAGAGAGAGAGAACGAGAGAGGCCGGCGCCGCGGTTCACCTATGCTAATCCTCCGCCTGCGGCGCCGGCACACCGGGTTCTAGTCCCAGTCGGGGCGCCGGATTCTGTTCTGGTTGCACCTCTTCCAGGCCAGCTCTCTGCTATGGCCCGGGAAGGCAGTGGAGGATGGCCCAAGTGCTTGGGCCCTGCACCCCATGGGAGACCAGGAGAAGCACCTGACTCCTGCCTTCGGATCAGCGCGATGCGCCGGCCGCAGCGCACCAGCCGCGGTGGCCATTGGAGGGTGAACCAACGGAAAAAGAAGACCTTTCTCTCCATCTCTCTCTCTCTCACTATCCACTCTGCCTGTCAAAAAAAAAAAAAAAAAAAAAAAAGAGAGAGAGAGAGAACACGAATGAACAAGAGACAGAGAACAAGAGATTTTGTTTGCTAGTTCACTCATCAAAGACCCACAATAGCCCCCTGGCCTGAGCTGAAGCAGGGAGCTAGGAACTCAGTCCAGGTCTTCTTCTACATGGGTGGCAGTAATCCAATTACTTGGGTCCATTAGTGCTGTCTCCTAGAATCTGTATTAGCAGGAACCAGGAGCGAGTTGGGAATTAAACCCAGGTACTTTAAGGTGAGATATGGGTAGCATATTCACTGCTAAGCCAAACACCTGCCCCATATTATTAGCTAAATAAAATAATATTATTGGGGTTATTTAATTTTAATTTCTTAACTTTATTATTAAGTTTAGCTATCAGTGGGAAAGAAAGATTGAATACGCTTCTATTCTCTCTCTCTTTTCAAGATTTTACTTATTTCTTTAGGAGGTAGAGTTACAGACAGAGTGAGGGAGAGACAGAAAGAAGGAACTTCATCTGCTGGTTCATTTGCCAAATGGCTGCAGTGGCTGGAGCTAGGAAGATCCGAAGCCAGGTGCCTGGCTCTTCTTCCGGGTCTCCCACACTGGTGCAGGGGCCCAAGCTCTTGGGCCATCTTCCACCGCTTTCCCAGGCTGTAAGCAGAGAGTTGGATCAGAAGAGGAGCAGCTGGGACTTGAATCAGCACCCTATGCGATGTTCTGCTGGAGGTGGAGGCTTAGCCTACTAGTCCACAGCACCGGCCCCTATCCTCTCTTTTATGGTTATAATTAAAAACCCTAGAATACCTAAAGAATATATACAGTTGTGTGAGGACTCTGTAAAGGAACAGTCTGTTGATATTTGCAGTAGTTTGGCAGAGTCTCAAATGCCTTAAGCTGAGGAAAGATAGCCATAAAAAAGAATGAAATCCTGTCTTTTACAACAAAATGGGTGCAACTGGAAACCATTATGTTTAGTGAAATAAGCCATCCCCAAAAAGACAAATATCTTATATTTTTTCTGATATGTGGCAGTTAATATGGAATATAAAAAATGTATAGGAATGAAGTAGATGGACACCTTGTGATTTGTTGTTTTTAGTTCTTGTTTATACTCTGGTGTAACTGTGGCCTTTCTACTTGTTGAATTTTATGAGTAGTGCTGCATTAAGCCTGTGATTATAGAATGGATTGAAATTATGTTTTTGCAAAAAAATAAAAGAAAGCAAGGAAGGAAGGGGGATTGAGGGAGGGCGAGAAGGAGGAAGGGAAGTATGGTTATCTTCTTAGAATTCTACTTATGAAATACATGAAATTTGTTCCCTTTATATTAGTAAAAATTACTAAAAGAAGCCAGTCTCAAAAGGTTGCATATATGATTCTAGATGTATGACATTTTGGAAATACGAGCCAGTGAGACAAAAGATCAGAGGTTGGCAGGGATAAAGAATGGGGGGAGTTCAAATACAAAGCAATAGTAGGAGAATATTTTAGAGAGTGATAGAATTATTCTGTATCATAATTGTGTTGACACTGTATGTAAACAAATCTCTGTATGTGATTCAACTCAGTGTCTCAAAAAGGTGAGTTTTACTACATATAAAAATTTTAAAATAGTTAACAATTTCATTTTTTTTAGTCATTGAAGATGGCTACTAAATTAAACTATGTATGTGGCTTGCATTATCATTTCTAGTACACACCACACTTTCAGATATTAGAAATGCAGCAGAAGGATTAGGTGAGGTCTGTAATCTAGAGTTATGGATCAAGGAGAAGGAAGTCTTACAAAGAAGAGACAAATGGCCTAACTTTAGCTGCCCCTAATTCCATCCTTTCTAATACAGGTGTGTTTTGAGAGCCTAATTTGTAGTTTAGATTATGTCAAGTCTCAGATATGATCATTCCCTATAGTCTTTCCCTTTGATATTGGAATTGAAATCCAACCTCAAGTTTAAGACAAAAAGCATGCAGTGCAATTGAATCATTAATGATTTGAATTTATAGGCAAAACAGAGTAAGGATATCATTGAGGCATTTGACAGATTTCTCCACAAACTTGTGATGATGTCCTGTGATGAATGTTCAGGTTTATGGTATTATTTGGTAGAATGTATTGTTTAAATATTTATGCCCAAGAGATACAGATTAATTGAATTGTGGCTTCCAAAAAGGGAGGTTGCCAGGAACATGCTTAGCCAATCTCTTTATGACTTGAAATTCAGAGTGCCAACTCAAATGGGAGTAGAATTTAAGAATATTATGGTGGGCTGTAAATAGGTAACTCATACAGGGTTGCAATATTATGGGGATAAAGTTAAAATTCTGAAATGGATTTTGAAATCAGCTTCCCTGATCAAGAATAAGGGATATATAGCTTAGCAATAGTACATATATAAAAATCGTGGGACTTTTCAGTTGATAGAAGCATACCATGAATCATTGCTGATGTGGCTGCCAAAAGCTATTTCAACTTACAGTGGTATTTATCAATGGAAGCTTAGTATCTAAAATGAAGGCAAGGATTTTATTTGTTTCTGTGTGCTCTTTAGAGCACACTTGGAATCCTATGTTTAGTACTGGATATTATCCTGTAAGAGCGCTGGGGACAAACTGCTGGTACACATTTAAAGTGTAAAGAGCAGGATAATAAAGGAAACGAAGGCCAAGCTAGATGAGGAATAGTGAAAGAAACTGGGATATTTAGCTTGGCCAAGAGATGACTCATGACGGGATTGGGAGTTTATGAGAACTGCCTCCAAATAATTGAAGGACTATGATATTAAAGAGAAATTAAATGTGGTTCATAAAGCCTAAAGAACCAGTGAGCAGAACTTTCAAAGAGAGAGAGAGAGAGAGAGAACTTAAATTCTTAATATTAAAGAGTTAGAGTTAACTCTTAGAAATGAGTTGCCTCGGCCGGCACCGTGGCTCACTTGGCCAATCCTCTACCTGCGGCGCCAGCATCCCAGGTTCTAATCCTGGGCGGGGCGCTGGATTCTGTCCCGGTTGCTCCCCTTCCAGTCCAGCTCTCTGCTGTGGCCCAGGAAGGCAGTGGAGGATGGCCCAAGTGCTTGGGCCCTGCACCCGCATAGGAGACCAGGAGGAAGCACCTGACTCCTGGCTTTGGATCGGTCAGCGCGCCAGCCATAGTGGCCGTTTGGGGGGTGAACCAATGGAAGGAAGACCTTTCTCTCTGTCTCTCTCTCACTGTCTAACTCTGCCTGTTTAAAAAAAAAAAAAAAAAAAAAAGAACTGAGTTGCCTCTAGAGAGCCTTCTGTAAAACTGTTGCTTAAACTTGCCTTTCTACTTGAGAATCTCCTTCAGCCTGATATTTCTGCAAGATTCTAGTCGGACCCCCCTCCTCATTCTTAGAGTTTCCCTAAGCAATTGTTACATGAAGCAACTGATAAGAGTAATTCTTCTATCTTTGGCAAAATTCTCATTATTTACTGTTTGAATGGTATGTTTGAATTGTTGTTTGAAAGTATGTTTACCTGACAGTTATTTATTCTTTTTTTTTAAAAAAGATTTAATTATTTACTTGATCGGGAGAGTTATAGAGAGGTGGGGTGGGGTAGGGGGTTTCTTCCATCTGCTGGTTCATTCCCCAGATGGCCACAGCAGCCCAAGCTGCACTGATTTGAAGCCAGGAGCCAGGAGCTTCTTGTGGGTCTTCCCATACAGGTGCAGGGGCCCAAGGACTTGGACCATCTTCTACTGCTTTCCCAGGCCACAGCAGAGAGCTGGATCAGAAGTGAAGCAGCTGGGACTTGAACCAGCACCCATGTGGGGTCCTGGCACTGCAGGCGATGGCTTTACCCACTACACCAGAATGCCAGCCCCAAGAAAGAAATCTTTCATCCACTGGTTCACTTCCCAAATGGCCGCAATGGCTAGAGCCAATGCCAGGATCTGGGAACTCTATTTGGGTCTGCCACATGGGTGTTAGGGGCCCAGGCACATGGCCATCTTCTTCTGCGCCAGGATTGAAAGTGGAGCAACTAGGATTAGAACTGGTGTTTGCATATGGGATGCCGGTGTTGCAGGCCTTGGCCCAACCTGCTATGCCTCAGTGCCAGCCCCTGTAACGGTTACTTCATGGTGAAGAATAAGGAACGTAGCCTATGACAGGCTGTGTTTCTTCTGGAATTGTCAAGAAGGACATAGGGCCCACTCTACAGATCTGGTGACTAGGCCTTTCTGACACCCTCACACACATGCAAATGAAAACTATTTCATAGCTGGGAAGCACTGTAGGTGGGCATTTGGGGGAAAAAAAAAAAAAAAAAGGAATTTCTTTTCCAGTGGTTCCACAATGATAGCCTTGCAGTTTCAGGGACTAATGAAAAATAAGACTTGAACCTAGCATTTTGTTGTTAGGTGGTTGTACACTTCTAGAAATTCCAGGTGCTTTGTTTCTTTCTTCTTTTTTTAAACCTTACCTTATTTCACCTTGAATCCTATTTTTATTTCTTTGTTCTCCTGCCTACTCTTCCTTCCTATGAAAAGTTGAAGTAAGCAGTATCCAAGTAATCTGTACTCTGTGTTCATATCATCTTCTCTAGGGTGAGATAAAGGAAATGCAATGTTATTGCTCTTCTGTATGATTTGTGTTGATCTTTTCACCACCATCTTGGCCTTGAGGTCAGGTACTATGTTTTCTACTTCCTATATCACTCCCCAGGTGTCCAGTGTGTGCCTCTGTGCAAGGTGGGTTTTTAATAAATGCTCTTGACTGATTTACTGACTGTTATCCATAGCAAGAAAACAATGCCACAGTTTATTCCAAAGAGGCCATAGGGTATTGAGGCAAATGTTTCAGGAGTTCTTTGAGGTTGAAGAGTTTGAGAAATTTTGGAAAGATTAGAGTGTGGGATTCTGAAAGATAAATTCACATCTTTGTTTCCAGAAATACTCAAATAATGCATTTACTAAATTTAAAATATAGTAATCCACCACCCCCAAAGTTCCTTTTAGTTAAGGGTGTGATAATTGATAAAAGATGTTTCCTTTTTTTTTTCTGTTTAAGCTTCTTTATGTATTCAAATACTTTTTGCTGCTTGCAGATTTTTTTTTAAATCAACTAAAATTTTAAAATATGCGTTTACTATTCTCTAATAATGTCCTTTAAAAGGATACATCTGGTGGGGTGGGTGTTTAACCTGGTGGTTCAGATGTTAGTAAAGATGCCATTTGATACCCCCTTGTCTTTTTTAAATTTTTTAAAAATTATTTATTTATTTACAGGGAGAGAGAGAGACAGAGAGAAAGATCTTCCTTCTGTTGGTTCACCCCCCAAATGGCCACTACCAGGTGCTTCCTCCTGGTCTCCCATGCCGGTGCAGGGCCCAAGGACCTGGACCATCCTCCACTGCCTTCCCAGGCCACAGCAGAGAGCTGGACTGGAAGAGGAGCAACCGGGACAGAATCCGGTGCCCCAACTAGGACTAGAACCCGAGGTGCTGGCACCGCAGGCAGAGGATTAGCCTAGTGAGCTGTGGTGCCGGCTGACACCCCCTTGTCTTACAGTGGAGTGCCTGAATTGGCTGGCTCTGCTCTTGACTCCTGCTGCCTGCTAGTGCAGACCCCGGGGAGGTACTGGTGATAGCTCCAGTGATTGGGTTCTTGCCACCCACATGGGAGACTTGAATTGAACTCTCAGCTTCAGCCTAGTGTAGTCCTCTGCTGTTGCAGGAATTTGGGGAAATGAACCAGCAGATGAGATCTGTCTCTCTCTGAATCTCTCAAATAAATAAGTAAATAAATAAATTTAGAAAGAACCTATTTGAGAAACTGTGAAAAATAAAAATCTTTGTAAAATTTTTCTACTTTTTTTTTTTTCCCTTTTGAGAAACTGAGAGAGAGAGAGAAAGTAAGCGAGACCATGAGTGTCAGAAGTGCTGTTCACTTTTCAAATGCCGTCTCAGGTTGGGGGAGGGAAGGGGAGTGGCTAAGCAAGCCTGAAGCTGGGAGGTATCTGGATAGCAGAAACTCATTGCTTGAGCCACCACCACTGCCTTCCAGCATCAGCATTAGCAACTGGACCTGGGACTTGAATGCAGGTACTCTGATCCAGGAGGTAGACCTATAACTGCTAGTCCAAATACTCACCTCTTGCTCTTTCCAAAAGCTTGTTGCAGAGTTCCTTTAAATGTAGAACTCCTCAAATTGCATTTTCAAGATGATTTTATTTATAAAAAATAAATTTATCCATAGCCATTCAGTAAACACTTTTTAATTTATTTGTGTTTAAGATCAAATTTCTTTAGAGAGGGACAAATTTTTGCATCAGATTAAAAACAATAACAGCTTTATTGGATATAATTCACATACCAGGCAATTTTCCCTTAAAGTATATAATTCAGTGGTTTTTAGTACAGTCACAAGGTTATGCAACTATCAACACTAATTCCAGAACATTTTCATCATCACAAAAAGAAACCTAATACCCGTTAGCATTCAGTCCCTGGTCCTCCACCCCCAGCTCCTGGCAATCATTAATCTTTCTGTCTTTATGAATTTACATATTCTAGACATTTCATATAAATGGAATCCTGCAATAATAATAGAATAAATGGCCTTTTGTATCTGAGTTTTTTCACTTAGTATTTTTTTAAGATTTATTTATTTATTTGAAAGGCAGAGTTACAGAGAGGCAGAGGTAGACAGAGAGATCTTTGATCTGCTGGTTCTCTTCCCAGATGGCTGCAATGACCAGAGCTGAGCTGATCTGAAGCCAGGAGCCAGGAGTTGGGTCTCCTATGTGGGTTCAGGGGCCCAAGGACTTGGGCCATCCTCCACTGCTTTCCCAGGCAATAGCAGAGAGCTGGATTGAAAGTGGAGCAGCTGGGACTGGAACTGGTGTCCACATGGAATTCCAGCACTGCAGATGGTGGCTTTACCTCCTACGCCATGGTGCGCGCCCCTTAGCGTGTTTTCAAAATCCATCCATATTGTGCATTCCAGGAGTCAACAAATGATAGCTCAAGTACTTGAGTCCCTGCTACCCATGGGGGAGATCTGGGTTGAGTTCCTGTCTTCCTGACTTCTGCCTGGTCTGTCTCTGGCTGTTGCTGGCATTTGGAGAATGAACCAAGCAGTAGGATGGAAGATCTCTCTCTCTGTCTCCCTCGATCTTTCTTTCTTCTATCTTTCAGATAAAAAGGAAATAAATAAATTAAAATAGAACTTCATCTATGCTGTAGCATTTATCAGTAATCTATTCTTTATAGTTGAATTGCATGTTTATACTACATTTTATTTATCTGTAGATCATCCCCCCTTCCCCCTCCCCGCCCCTGGCTGTTGGGAATAATACTGCTACAAACATGCATATTCAGTTTTCTTGGGTATATACCTAGGAGTGGAATTGCAGAGTCAGATGGTAACTCTCTGTTTAACATTTTGAGGAACTGCCATCCCCGATAGTATATAAGTGTTCCAGGTTCTGTAATTCTCACTAGTACTTGTTCTTATCTGTCTTTTTGATTGTAGCCATCCTAGTGGGTCTGAAGTGATATCTCTGTGATTTTTATTGTATTTCCTTGAAGGTTAATGATGTTGAGCATTTTTTCATGTGCTTATTGGCCATACATGTATCTTTTTTGCAAGAAAAAAAGTTTGTTCAGACATTTACCCATTTTTAAATGGGATTATTTGCATTTTTAAAGTTGAGTTGTACAAATTCCTTATATATTCTGGATACAAGTCCTTTATGTATGATTTGTCAGAACCTCCCCTCCCCCATTTTGTGAGTTATCTTTCAACTTTCTAGGCAGTGATCTTTGAACAACACAAGTTTTTCATTTTTTTAAAGATTTATTTTATTTATTTTAAAAGATAAATTATAGAGAGAGGTAAAGACAGAGAGAGAGAGGTCTTCCATCCTCTGTTTCACTCTCCAAATGGCCACAATGACCAGGGCTGGGCCAGCCTGAAGCCAGGAGCCTGGAGCTTCTTCCAGGTCTCCCACGTGGGTGCAGGGGCCCAAGGACTTGGACCATCTTCTACTGCTTTTCCAGGCCATAGTAGGGAGCTGGATCAGTAGTGGAGCAGTCAGGACTAGAACCAGCGCCCATATGGGATGCTAGCATTGCAGGCTGGGGCTTTAACCTGCTGCACCACAGCTCTAGCCCCAAGTTTTTAATTTTGATGAAGTCTAATTTATCTTCCTTTTTTGCTGAGTTTTAGTTTGATAAAGAAGACACATGGCACACAACACACACACAGGAGAGTGCTTCAGAAATTTTGTGGAAAATGGAATAAAAGATAAGTTTATTTTGGTAGAAAAAATTTTGAGATCCATATATAGGGATATTCATGGGAAATACATATGAAAAAGTCACTGAATTTCAAAAGATTTTCTCCACAAAATAAACTTATCTTTTAATTTTATTTCCATGAATTTTCTAAATTAGCCTGGAGCTCCATCTGGGTCTCCCACTTGGGTGGTAGGGACCCTGGTACCTGAGCCATCATCTGCTGTCTCCCAGGGTGTGCATTAGCAGGAAGCTGGCTAGGGATAGGAAGCATAGGCTGGAAGGCAGGTGCTCTGATATGAGATGCATGTATCCCAAGTGGCAATTTCACCACTGTGCCACAAAACCTGCCCCTACATTATCTTTTAATTACATTTTTCTGTGAACTTTATGAACTCTTGTATGTACTTACCTTGTGGTTCTGTGTATATATCTTCCTCACTAAATGTAAGCTGTGGAGGACAAAAATCTTTAAATTGATATAATGTCTTATGGTTCCTCACTGCTATGTTGTGCTTACTGTGAAAGTTTTAAATTAATAGAGCGATAAAACAATAGAAGACTGTATATAATTAAATACTCAAGTGAATGTCATAGCTAATTAGTACTGTTGAATTTCAGATAACAGTGATCATTGTTTTCCAGATTTATTATGCCTTCATTGCAAGAGAGTAATATGAATGGGCTTATATAGGATGGTGAGAGCTGATCAAGGGGAAAGAACATTTTAGCTGGGCAGATCACATTGACTGGAACAAAAGATTGACTTTGGTTTGTAGATAGGGGAGAAGGGTAGATAAATAGGTAGGAACATTATATTTTAGAGGCCTTAAATAAAAGTTGGAAAAGTTTACCCTTATTCCATTTGGCTTAAGGAATCATTGAAGTTTTCTGAGTTCCAAAGTTTTGGGGAAAATAGTGCTTTAAAATTTTTTAGTTGTGGGGCTGGCACCGTGGCACACTAGGTTAATCCTCCACCAGCGGCGCCGGCATCCCATGTGGGCGCCGGTTCTAGTCTCAGTTGCTCCTCTTCTAGTCCAGCTCTCTGCTGTGGCCTGGGATAGCAGTAGAGAATGGCCCAGATGCTTGGGCCCCTGCACACTCATGGGGGACCGGGAGGGAACACGTGGCTCTTGGCTTCGGATCGGTGCAGCTCCAGCCATTGTGGCCATTTGGAGAGTGAACCAATGGAGGGAAGACCTTTCTCTCTCTCTCTCTCCCTCTCTCTCTGTAACTCTACCTGTCAAATAAATACGTAAAAAATCTTTAAAAAATTTACATTATGGACTGGAGGCAACTGGTTCTGTTACTGCAACACGACTGAAAAGGACATTGTAACGACTGAGTTCTTTCAATCTTTTGACTTATTAATTTTTTATTTATTTGAGAAGTGGAGAGAGATAGAGATAGAGATAGAGATAGAGATAGAGATAGAGAGAGAGAGAGAGAGAGAGAAGCTCCCATCTGCTGGGTCACTCCTGAGTGCTCACAATGGGCAAGAGTGGTCCAGGGCTGGAGATGGCAGCTGACCGCACAATTCAGGTTTCCCACGTTAGCTGCAGGAACTCAGTTATTTGAGCCATCACCGCTGCATTCTAGGTTCTGCACTGACAGGAAGCTGGACTGAGGAGCTGGGGTTTGTAGTCAAACCCAGGTATTCTGATGAGGCATGTGAATGTAAACCACTAGGCTAAATGCCTGCTCCCTGTCAGTTCTTTGTTTGATCATGAATACCTAACATGGTGCCTAGAACAAAGTTCAACTATTATTCAGTGTCTGTGAATGTTTGAACGTGGTGGTCCATGTCTGTATAGAGATGTTGGCAGTAGGAAAGGTCCATATTAGAGACATTTTAGAGGAAAAATCGAGATAATTTGTTTTCTAAGAGTATGAAGGGTGTCTAAGGTTGAAGGTGACATTAAAGTTTTAGCATGAGTTTCAGTGTTAGCCAAGAAACAGGAAGTCATCTAGGGGAAAGGGGAGAGTCATCATTGTGTTTTTAGATTTGCTGAGTTTGGCATTGAAATGCCTAGTACATAGGGATTTAAGGGCTCAAATTAGAACTGAAGTCTGAATGTTTAATTTTGGATATCATTATGTAGATTATTGTTTCCACAGTAAAAATATTGGACTGATAAATCTGTATTGTGTGCATGTGTGCAGAGGTGTGTTCATGTACACAAATACACACCCCTTCCTGTACTACAAACCCACTTTGAGATTATTGATAAATGAATCTGCTTGTTACAATTAGCAGAATAGTGAAGACATTCTGGGGGGAGCAAAGGAAAAAAAGGGAACTAAGGAGGAGCTAGAAAAAAAAATAGAGGTAGGAGAACTTATAACACAGATTTATCTATGTGACTTTGAAATTTATCTTATGTTTCAAAAGCTTCCTCCTCCTGATGACAGGAGTGCTCTGTTGAGTGCTTATGGGGGACAGGCACAGTGCTTGGTGTGTGTTTCCTTTTCTTCCTTCAATAAATCTATGATACAAAAGTCCTGTAGTACTCCCTTTCACTTAGGAAGAAACAAATCTAAAGATGTCAGAACTTGATAATTAGCAGGCAGTTCTTAGACAATAATGTTTTCTAAAAAATCATCAGCATGTGCTTTGGATGTGGCTGCTTGTTTCTGTTTGGGTATTTGTATTCATAGTGCATTAGCAGATAGAACTTTTCTTGGGTTACTTGTATATGTTTATTTAAAAGAGAATGCCAGTTCTTTTATTTAAGTATTAATCTTTCAGTAAATGTTTTTCACCTTTTTTTCTTAAACTAATATAAATTTATTTAGGAAATTTTTCTGATGCATTCTTCAGCCCATTCATGCATTAGCAAGAAAAGATAAGGAGGGCCTGTGGTTTTCTTTTCTTTCAGGGGACATCATCTTCAATGCCCAGTACCCAGAGCTGCCCCCTGACTTTATCTTTGGAGAGGATGCTGAGTTCCTGCCAGACCCCTGTGCGCTGCGCGTGAGTAGCACAGGCTTGTTTGGATGCTCTTCAGTTGTTGAAAAGAAAACAAAATTTGCTTTTGACAACTGCTTAATGGATAAATTTGTCAAACATGTGATGTTTTTCTGCCCTTATTTTCTTTGTACTGCAAGTAAGCACAACTTCTGATGTACTAAGAATTGAACAAGAAATTTTTTATTAGACTTTTACTTTCAGACTCTTTTGAATTAACGAAAGTCTCTAACATATTGGTTGAAATGATTATGATTATACTCCAGTTTACAGAGACATGTTGAAAACATTTTCTTTGTTTCAACTTCATATTTCTTGCCTGCAGTCAGTTTTCTAATGTTTACCAACACTTCATCATCAAGCTTGTTAGGAGAGTATTTCCTGGCTCTTCAAGAGCTGTTTTACATAGAAGTGAAAGTGGCAAATTTGGCCTTGTCCCCGCATTATCTCAGTATGATTATCAGATGAGTGAGCACTAGATTAAGTGTTCCTTATGAAACAAGACCACAATCTTTGTAGATGAAATAAAATGTTCCTGGAAGTAAAGCAGGAATACTTACCACTAGGGACGTGAGCGCTGGTACTTGTCCGAACACATGCGGTTTATTTAAAAGTTGTATGGTTTGCATGGCTGCTGGAGAAAAACATGTGCCATTTTGTTTAAATGGTTCTAATCAGACAAAAAGACTTGTTTCTCTTCTTTCTCATATTAGAGTTTACTGTGATATATGTGGTAAGAGATTTAATTATTGTTTAACACTCTATTTTTTTAAAAGATTTATTTATTTATTCGAAAGTCAGAGTTACAGAGAGAGGAGAGGCAGAGAAAGAGAGAGAGAGAGAGAGAGAGAGAGAGAGAGAGAGAGAGAGGGAGATCTTCCATTTGCTGGTTCACTCCTCAATTGGCTGCAATAGCTGGAGCTGTGCTGATCCAAAGCCAGGAGCCAGGAGCTTCTTCCAGGTCTCCCATGTGGGTGCAGGGGCCCAACGACCTGGGCCATCTTCTACTGTTTTCCCAGGCCATAGCAGAGAGCTGGATTGGAATTGGAGCAGCCAGGTCTCGAACCAGCGCCCATATGGGATGCTGGCACTTCAGGCCAGGGTGTTAACCCACTGTGCCACAACTGCTGGCCCCCTAACACTCTGTTCTTAGTTTTGTTTTTTGGAAATTTTTTGTCTTGTTACAGTTTGTAATTAAAATTTTGATGGCTTAAGAATACTTTGAAGTTGACCCTGAACCTCTCCCTTTTTAAAGGGGAGTATTTACCCAGTTAAAGAACTAGCTTAAATTTTGGACCATATCTGTTAAAAATACTGTTGGCAAGAGTAGAATAGGTTTGTTGTGAAGTTTGCAGTAATTGTACACAAGCTGTTGTTTTATTTAATTCTTAAATATTGTAAGTTAAACATGACTCCTTCAGATGCCATGGGTTATCTCTTTACCCCTTCTTAAATCTGAGGTGCTTGCCTGGAGAAAATGAGGCAGAAGTGTCACTATAGGCCTTTCTTGTATTGAATTAGGCAGTGAAGGGTTGTGTACATTAGACATTGAAGATGTGTTATAGGCTAAGTGCCCCAGGAATTCACAGAAAGCTACCAGAAAAAAAATTTTACAGTAGAAGTGAGATTTGTGCTCACTCTTGAAGAATGGCACAAAAGTGGGAAGGAAGTATGGCAGCGTTCCTTGTTGTATAACGCTAGCTCAAAGCCCCTTCTCTCAGCCATCCTCATTTCTGGTCTTCAGTCTCTCCTTAGTCTATTGCACTGAACATATTGTCACTCCTTTCATCATTTCCATAGTGGCTCCTAGTCCTGCCTTAAATGTACTACCCAATCTTGTCCCAATTCACTTTTCTAACCTTTTCTAGCCCTTTCTTATATTAACTTACATTTCAGAAATCTGTCAATACTCTCTTCTGCAATATACCCATACACACCAGAGCTTCTTCAAATTTGCTTACATCATTCCCTCACACAAGATATTTAGCTTTTGAGTAAAGTTACCACAAATGTTTTTGAGAAATTAGCTGAAAAAGTACAGCCAGGAAATCAAAGCACTCAACCTAAGAGAAAATTGCAAATCTAGGGGAACTCCTCTTCAGTGATAGTTAATCTAAGGTCTCAGGTGGCTCAACCAGGGCTTCTTCATGGACCAGTAAGCTGGGCAAGCCCAGATAAACAACCAGAGTGCACCCTCCATTAGCTGGGTGATGGCCATTAGTCCTAAAAGTTGTTGCTCAAGCGGCTGGTGCTGTGATATTGTGGGCTGTGCCTCTGCCTGTGGCACCTGAGTCCCATATGAGTGTTGGTTTGTGTCCTGGCTGCTCCTCTTCTGATCTCGCTGTAGTTTATGGCCTGGGAAGGCAGTGGAAGATGGACCGAGTGCTTGGGCCCCTGTACTGGCATGAGAGACCTGGAAGAAGCTCCTGATTCCTGGTTTTGGATCAACTCAGGTTTGGTCATTGTGGCCATCTAGAGAGTGAACCAGTGGATGGAAGACCTTTCTCTCTGTAACTCTACCTCTCAAATAAATAAATAAAATCTTAAAAAAAAGAGAAAGTTGTGCTTGATTTTTACCTGGTTAAAACATTAGAATGGGGATAAATGAGAAGGCTTGACCCTTGTCAGACATTTCCCTCAGCTTATCTTGTCTGTGAAGGACTTTTTATTCAGCTGTTAGCAGGTTATGGTTTAGTTTTTGGTTTTAGTTCAAACCCCTGCCCTGCCCCTTATTTGAAATCCTCAGAGCACAGTCACTAATCACGTGACTACCCTACATATGGCTCTGAATGAAGGGGGGTTATACAGTTCATCACCCATGGAGTGGAAGATGGAATACCTGCAATTGGATGAAGTACTACTCATTGCACCATTGGTGTGTAGTCCAAAGTAGTCTGTGTGGCAAATAAAGAGTTCCTTTGAAGTTTTTGATCTATCTTAAAATTTACATTTGATTCTATAATATACCTGTATTTTTAAACATAAAGAAATATTAAATATTTAAGAAAAATGGACTTTTCAATGTGACCCAGTTTGAGAAATACAATTTTAGAGAATATATATGTGTGTGTGTGTGTGTATATATATATATATAAAACCTTATTTGTTTACACTACTCCTTTTGAAAAAAAAAAAAAGATTTGAGGTGGCTGAAGTATAGGTGGCTGAAATATAGGCTAATAGAAGTATGTGAGGTGTTCTAATCTATCAGATGAAACTGCCCTTTCTAGGCCAGATTATTCATTCAGGGAGTTGAGTTCTGTTAAGGAACTTGATAGTTTCAGGTGAATGTCAAATGCTAGATAGATACCAGATCTAGAAGTGGCTAGCTCAGCGATACCAGAGAATCTTAAAAATCATTGAGAAAGCTACTTCAGTGGCCCAGTGGCTACCAAGTGTGACTATACATTAGGATAATTTTGGAAGCCTTTAAAAATGCGTATGTCGGGGCCTCCACTAAACTTAATGAATTAGATGCTTTGGGGACCTCAAAGACTGGTACATTTTCTGGTATTAGTTTATTTTTATGTATTAGGCTATCAATCGCTATCAGGAACCACTGATTGAATCATCTTTTACAGTACAGTCTCCTCCAACTGAAGGCTATAATATTATTTTCAGTGAGCTATCATTTTCCATTTTGAAGAGAGCTTTAATTTTTTAAAATAATGGCTTCATTGAGATATAATTTATTTGCCATATAATTCACCTATGTAAAGTGTATAATTCCATGATTTTTTGTGTGTTTGCAGAATTGTATAACTATCATCACAAAGTTAGAACAGTCTTCACCCTAAAAAGGAACCCTAGCCCCTGACCATGCATTCTTTCTGGCTTTGCCTACTCTGGATATTTCATATAAATGAAATCATATATTATATGGATCTTCTGACACTTAGCATGATGTTTTCATATCATATACATTGCTTTCATTTTTAATGCCAAGTAATATTTCATCGTCCATGCCTCATTTTATTTATCCATTTGTTACTTGATGGGCATTTGGGTTGTTTCCATTTTTTGGCTCTATAACTACTACTGTTGTATGGACATATTTTTTTTTCTTGGATATATCCTTAAGAAATTGAATTGCAGGTCCAAATGGTGACTCAACATTTCACTTTTTGAGAAACTACCAGACTGTTTTCAAAAGTGACTAAACCATTTGCATCCCCACCAGCAATGCATAAGGATTCCGCTCTCTCTACATCCTTACCAACATTTATTATCTGTCTTTTGATAGTAGCCTTTCTAGTCGGTGTGAAGTGGTATGTTGTTGTGGTTTTGATTTGTGTTTCCCTGGTAACTAATGATGTTGAACATCTTTTTGTGTGTTTATTAGCCATTTATATATGTTCATTGGAGAAATGTCTATATAGACCTTTTGCCCATTTTTGATTGGGTTATTGGATTCTTTGTTTTTGAGTTCTAAGAGTTCTTTATGTATTCTGGATATGAGTCCTTTATCAGATGTATGATTTGCCAAATTTTCTCTTATTCTGTGGGTTGTTTTTTTACTTTCTAGGTAAAGACATTTGAAAGACAAAAGTTTTTGGTGAAGTCTGGTTTATCCATTTTTATTGTGTTGTTGCTTGTGCTTTAGTTTTTTTTTTTTGACAGGCAGAGTGGATAGTGAGAGAGACAGAGAGAAAGGTCTTCCTTTTTGCCGTTGGTTCACCCTCCAATGGCCGCTGCGGCTGGCGCATCGCGCTGATCCGAAACCAGGAGCCAGGTGCTTCTCCTGGTCTCCCATGCAGGTGCAGGGCCCAAGCACTTGGGCCATCCTCCACTGCCTTCCTGGGCCATAGCATAGAGCTGGCCTGGAAAAGGGGCAACCGGGATAGAATCCGGCGCCCCAACCGGGACTAGAACCCGGTGTGCCGGCGCCGCAAGGCGGAGGATTAGCCTGTTGAGCCACGGTGCTGGCCTGCTTTAGTTTTATATCTAAGAAACTATTACCTAATACAGTGTTGGAAAGATTTACTCTTATGTTTTCCTTGAAGAGTTTGATAGTTTATTTATGGTGTGAGTTTGGTGTCCCGCTTCATTGTTTTCCAAGTTGATAACCAGATATCTTTATTAGAAAGACTGTTTTTCCTTTATTGAATTATCTTGGCATTCTTGTTAAGACTCAACTGAATATAAATGTGAGAGTTTATTTTCAGACTCTCAATTCTATTTCCCTGACCTGTATTTCTGTTATTCCAGTTCTATAATGTCTTGATTACCATGGTTTATTATAAGTTTTAAAATCAGAAAATGTAAGTTTTTCCCAATTGAATCTTATTTTTTTTCAAGATTTCTTCGCTTATTATGAGTCCCTTGCTTTTCTATATGAATCTTAGGATCAGCTTGTGAATTTCTGTGTAGAAGTCATCTAGGATTTTGTTAGGGCTTATATTGAATCTATAAATTTACTTAGAGATTATTGCTGTTTTAACAATATTTATTCTTCTGAAAAAATATGTCCTTATTTAAGGCCTTCTTTGACCCCTTTGAATAATTATTTAAGGCCTTCCTTAATTTCTTTGAATAATATTTTTTAAAGATTTTTTAAAATTTATTTTATTTGAGAGTTAGAGTTACAGACAGTGAGAGGGAGAGACAGGGAGAAAGGTCTTCCTTCCGTTGGTTCACTCCCCAAATGGCCACAACGGCCGGAGCTGCGCCGATGCAAAGCCAGGAGCCAGGCGATTTCTTCCTGGTCTCCCACATGGGTGCAGAGGCCCAAGGACTTGGGCCATCTTCTACTTTCCCAGGTTATAGCAGAGAGCTGGACTTGAAGTGGAGTAGCCAGGACTAGAACCGGTACCCATATGGGATGCCAACCCCGCCAGCGGAGGATCAACCTACTGCACCACAGTGCTGGCCCCATGAATAATATTTTTGTAGTTTTTTAAGTCTAAGTTTTGTACTGTTGCCCATTTATTCCTAAGAATGTTATTTTTTGATGCTATTGTAAATGCAATTCTTTTTCTCTTTCTAAAAATATTGATTTATTTGAAAGGCAGTGATGGGGGGTTTGAGAGGCAGAAAGAGAAAGGAGTGAAAGAGAGAGAGAAGAGAGTGGAAAAGAGAGAGAGATGTTTGATCTGCTAGTTTACTCCCAAATGGTTGCAGTGGCTGGGACTGGGCCAGGACAAAGCCAAGAGCCTAGAACTCCGCCCTTGTCTCTCATGTGGGTGGCAGGGTCCCAAGATCTTGGGCTATCTTCTACTGATTTCCCAGGTTCATTATCAAGGAGTTGGACTGGAAGTGGAGCAGGCAGAACTTGAATTGGTACTCACATGGGATACTAGTGTCACAGGCAGCAACTTAAGCCACTGTGCCACTATGTCAGCCCCAGAATTATTTCTTAATATCATTTTTAGTTTTACATTATTACTATAAAGAATCACAGTTTATTTGTGTACATTGATCTTGTATCCAAAATCTTCTAACGTTAACTTTTCCTATAAAACTTTTCTTCTTAATGGGGGAAAAAATCTCTTTATAGTTATTTATCTCTTTTTTTTTTTTGAGGTAAATCAATTTATTGAGATGTCTTTATGAAATAGTGACATTGCTTTTTTTTTTTTTTTCTTGAGCTCATAAACTGAGTTTAGAATAGTTCCTAAGATAGAAATGGAAGCAGCATTGCAGTAAGCTTGTATTATTTCGCAGATCTACTTTTAAGGTAAATCATCATAAATTCTAGCAGATTTGTTGAGAATTTGCTCTATTGCTTCCTGTTATATATTCTAATACTTCAACCATCAGACCATTTAACTTTACATTAATTAATATTATGACTTAGGTCCTGGGCAGTGGACCTCTATGCTTTAGATGTATTCCTGGCTAGTCAGGCAGATAGATACACGGTTTTTTATTTGATAGCATGAAAAGATGAGCCATTTACAACATAGATTATGTAGCCGAGAAGTGGTTAATTTGGTTTTGGGAAAATCATCTTGATAATCGGAATTCAGAAGTATTTTTGGGGGACACTTAGAGTTGATTCTTGATTTGAGAGGTGGTTATTTCTAGAGCTTTTTGTTGTTAGCACTTTTTCTCAGAGCCTCAAATCCTAAGCATTTGCTGATTAAAGAACCATTCTTGCAGTGCAGTTTATCAGTAGCTATTCTTTTACTGTGTTCTGTTCTATCTGTTCATCATACTGTTTCATGTGCCATTTCATGTGTGTTAACTTACTGGCGCCCTGTTTTGCTAATGAAAAAGCAAAAGAGTCAATAAAGCCAAATTGAGGAAAATCTTACCCATTGGTATTTATTGGTTTCACACCATGTATTCAACAGTGTGTAATATGGAACTGTATCTCAAGGAGGTTGAATTTCAGGAAGGAAAGACAGATACATGAAAACAAATAGATGTAGGTAGTACAGAATTAAATGTTGCAATACCTAATGTAAAGGAGTGCTTTGGGATAGTTAAGTAATGTTTTTACATTGTATAATGTGAGATGAAAAGATGATCAATAAAGAAGACAGAGGCTCTATTATAAATGAGAAAGGAATATTATTGTAGGTTGGAATTGTGGGATTAAAGTCATAAAGGAGTTGGAACTTGTGCTGGGTACCCTCACTGATGAATCGATGTCACCTGATTGCTTCTCTAACCTTCTGTTCTATTCCTTGCTCACTCTCCAGCAAAACAGGCCTTTCCATCTGCTATTCTCCATTTTCACTCACTCTGCCTGTAACTCTTCCCCTGGTTTCTTTCTTTCTTTTCTTTTCTTTTTTTTTTTTTTTTTTAAGATTTAGTTATTTATTTGAAAGGCAGAGCCAGAGAGAGGCAGAGAGAGGGAGAAGGAGAAGGAGGGAAAGAGAGAGGGGGAGGGGGAGGGGGAGAGGGAGGTCTTCCATCCACTGGTTCATTCCCAAAATGGCTGCAGTGGCTGGAACTGGGCTGATTCGAAGTGAGGAACCAGGAGCTTCTTCCAGGTCTCCCTCACAGGTGCAGGGGCCCAAGTCCTTGGGCCCTTCTCTGCTGATTTCCCAGAGAGCTGACTAGGAAGTGGAGCAGCTGGTACCCATATGGGATGCCTGCACTGCAGGTGGCAGCTTTATCCACTAGGCCACAGCGCTGGCTCCTCCCACTTCCCCCCAGTTTCTGAGTGGCTTGCTCCCCTCCTCGGATGACATTCTGTGAGAGATTTCCCTAAAAACAAATAGCAACAGCTTCCCTTGTACTCTCTACTCTTTACCTTGCTGTCTTTTCTTCATTGCACGTGTCACCATTTGATAATTTCCCGTTGATTTTTTGTTTGGTGTCTGTCTATGCTAGGATGACCAGCCACCCTGATTTACCTGAGACTGAGGGTTTTGTGGTACGTGGGATGTTTATTACAAAGGCAGCAACGACAACCGAACAAAAATCCGTGCCATCTCAGCAGACTGGGATAGTGGGTTATCATTGTCCTTTGCTGCAGTGGAAACTTCAGTGGAATTTGGAATCAGTTTACTGAGTACTAGTGCCTAGAAGAGTATTTGGTATGTAGAACATGCTTATCGGAAGAGCAGGTTTCCTTTAAAGTATGGTAGTACTTAAGGGACTTGCAGATTTTCAAGACTAGAAAAATTGCTTTAGATTAAAATTTAAAAATAATAGAAAAATTAGTTTTATAGAAACTTAGTAGAGAAAACTGTCAACAGAACCTCTAAAGCTATTTTTCAGCCTGTGTTTTGCAACACCCTGTGGTATGTTCAGCTATCTCAAAGGGTATTGTGAAATTCTTTTCCCCAAAGTACTAATGGTAATTCATTGCAATTTAAAATAAAGTTGGACAAAGGAGGAAGATATATTATAAATTTAAATGAGAAAAGCATGTTTTTTTTTTAAATTTTTTTTATTTTTGACAGGCAGAGTGGACAGTGAGAGAGAGACAGAGAGAAAGGTCTTCCTTTTGCCGTTGGTTCACCCTCCAATGGCTGCCGCGGTAGCGCGCTGCGGCCGGCGCACCGCGCTGATCCGATGGCAGAAGCCAGGTACTTATCCTGGTCTCCCATGGGGTGCAGGGCCCAAGTACTTGGGCCATCCTCCACTGCACTCCCTGACCACAGCAGAGAGCTGGCCTGGAAGAGGGGCAACCGGGACAGGATCGGTGCCCCGACCGGGACTAGAACCCGGTGTGCCGGCGCCGCAAGGCGGAGGATTAGCCTAGTGAGCCGCGGCGCCAGCCGAGAAAAGCATGTTTTATATTTTTGAAACCACTTGCATGAGCATCACTACTGCCTTCCAAGGTCTTCATTGGCAGGAAGCTGGAGTTAGGGGTCATAGCTGGGGATTTGAATCCAGGTCCTGTGATGTAGGATGTGGTATCTAAATGTCTGCTCTAAGATACCTTCTGAGTGTGTTCTGACAAGATATCATCCCCTCCCTGTGTATATAAAATATATGCTAAGAATGTACTGAGCTGAATAGGACTGTGTGTCACACTATACAAAAATGCCATCCAGATGTATGGTGTTCCTATTTCCAAGTGCCTAGACTGCAACATATTTTAAAATAGAATGCTATTTTACTTTTCAAATGTCTATTTAATGTCTCATTTGAGACTCAAGAAAAGACTCGTCTTTAGCCTCAAGTTGGGCATAGTGCTCAAGACAGATAAGTAAGCAGAATTGCAACAAAGGTGATAACTGTAGGATAAGAGGTATATTCACGGGTATTTTCGAGATGTAGAGAGGAACACTTGACCAGATCCATGTATGTGTAGTCAGTGCCAGGGACTTAGAAATATTTTATTTGATTATTTGTAAGTATATATTTTATGTAACTATTTTTTTTTTGACAGGCAGAGTGGACAGTGAGAGAGAGAGAGAGAGAAAGGTCTTCCTTTTGCCGTTGGTTCACCCTCCAATGGCTGCCGCGGCTGGCGCGCTGCAGCCGGCGCACCGCGCTGATCGAAGGCAGGAGCCAGGTGCTCCTCCTGGTCTCCCATGGGGTGCAGGGCCCAAGCACTTGGGCCATCCTCCATTGCACTCCCTGGCCTGGAAGAGGGGCAACCGGGACAGAATCCGACGCCCCGACCGGGACTAGAACCCGGGGTGCCAGCGTTGCTAGGCAGAGGATTAGCCTGTTGAGCCACGGCGCCGGCCCTAATGTAACTATTTTTGATGAGTGACATACATACTCTATCATGTATGAATCTTAAGTGTGTGCTGAATTTCTGGGAAAGTAAACCTATGTTGCTAGCACGCAGATAAAGAAACAATGTTTCTAGCATCCCAAAACCCACTCATGTTCCCTCTGTCACTATGACCACCTTTTGTAGGAGGAGTAAATGCTATGCTGACTTACATCACCACTATTAATTTTGCCTCTTTTTGTTCTTCAGTCAAATCATATCAACCCATATGAACTTGTGTGTGTGTGGGTTCTGTCCCTAAACATTTATCTGTGAACTTCTCCCATGTAATTTTTTGATAGTTGTTATTCCTGCTCATTGCAGATCGTATTCCAGTTTATCCATTCTAATATTGATTGACAGTTGGATTCTTTTCATGTTTTTGCTGTTGTGAATAATGCTATCATCCTTTTTGTATATACCTCATTGAATATTTGTAGGTATTCCTGATGGGTGTATATTGAAGAATTAACTTGCTGGGTCACATGGCATAGGAAGATAGATCAATTTGAGGTCCCTCAACTTTATTAGTTTATCAGTCAGGTCCCAGTGAGGAGACAGAAAACCATACAAATGATTTAAATATGGCAAATACAATATGGAGGATTATTAACTACTTAAAAAAGTAAAAGAACTCTAAAGAATACAAGAGTAGCAGCTGTAAAGACTAGCTGCTTTGGACCAAAGGAAGAGTAACAAAGAAAGAAGGAACTTGGAAGACCGTTCCTACATTTCCCCACCATGCTCCCCTACCCCAAGGGCTGATATGCCTGCCTTCTTCTTGGAGAGAGTATGACTGCAGCCCACTGGAATATGGAGACTCTGGGCATGCTGCAGGCTGGACTGGTGCTGGTGGCCAGTGGATGCTGGTAGACACGGGCTAGACATGGGCTGGGTTCAGTGAATCAGGCTAGAGGTGAGCACTGCTGGATCTTCACAGCATAGGAGTGAGAAGCAAAGTACACCAGAGCCAGGAGACAGGAAGCTCCGCCCTCGGCTATGTCTTGTACTGTCCTCCGTCACTCTATTGACCAGCTGAACATTGCATCAGCTGGCCAAGGAGAAAGGTTTGCTGGGCCCATCCACAGTTTCACAAACAGGATAAAGAAGGGTGGATTTGGGAGATGAAAGGCAATAAACGAATCAGTAGCACAACTAGATAATGCCAAACTTCTCTTCCAGTTTATTATTTTCTGCTGTTAAACCCATTTAATGAGTTGCTTACTTTGCGTAATGATTCTTCACTTCTAGCATCCTGTTTAAGTCTTTTCTATGATTTCAGTTCTCTTGTAAGTTTTGGTAACCTTTTTGTTTATGTTCTACATAGTTTTCTCTGTTTTCTTGCACATATTAATCATATTCATTTTCAAGTCCTTGGAAGTTAATTCTAATATCTGGAATATCCTTGGGTCTGTTTGCTTTGCCTGCTTTTTTCTTGGTTATCAGTCATGTGGCTCTGTATTTGGTGTTTGTCATAGCTTTAAGTGAATGTCAGATAGTCCGGTTAAAAAATAGAAGAGGCTCCAGACGATGCTATGTTCTTCCAGATGGAGGGCTTGTTGTCCCCTCTGATATACAGATAGGAGGGTCACTTTAGGCAGAGACTTTGCTGAATCGGGACTGACCTATTTATAACTTTGGTATGAGTCTCTCTACTTCTGGGTAACCCCTGTTCCTGAAGTAGAGTTCTTCAGGGTTAAATCTGTGAGCCTGGAGCTGTCAATGTTCCACCCAATTATAAGTGTCTTGGCTCATAACATATTTTAAAATAGAATTCTATGTCATTTGTCAAATATTTAAACACATAAACAGTGTGGATCTTTTCCCTCATGGAATCCAAATGATAGACTTTGTCCTGCAAGACTGCTGATAACTCTGCTTTTCAGAGGCCTTTTCTTAGTTTTTCACTCCTTGCCCTGGGCTAGGCCAGAATACATCTGTCTGGGGGAACTAGTGGCTTATTTGAGGTTTCTGCCAGAAATTCCCGTGGTTCTTCTGAGCCTCAGGAGTAGCTCTGTGCCTATGCACAGACTAGAGTCTCAGCTTTCCTCCTGTGCTGGGGTTTGCAAATGTCCTTGTGGCTAAAACCCCTGCAGGAGTCAGCTCCTTAGTTTGAGGGTCTCTCTTTTCTGGACGTGCTGCCTCTCCAGTTCTCATTTGCTACAGGTAGCAAATGCCTTCAAATAAATATCTCTATTTTATCTGGCTTTCTGGTTGTTCCCGCTGGGAATACTTGGTCTGTGCAAAGCTACCACATCCCACCTGGAAGCATAAATCAGTTGCATTGTGATTTGAGAACATATAGTTTTACTCTTTACAAGCATATGAAATATTATTGTACTACAAAATACCAAGTATCTTGTTGGTAAAAATACAGACTAGGGGCTGGCATTGTGGCATAGCAGGTAAAGCCATTGCCTGTGATGCTGGCATCCCCTGTGAGTGCCAGTTTAAGTCCTGGCTGTTCCACTTCTGATCCAGCTTCCTGCTAACGCACCTGGGAAAGGCAGCAGAGGATGGCCCAGGAGTCTGGGTGCTTGCACCCCTGTGGGAAACCTGGAGGAAGCTCCTGACTCCTGGCTTTGGACTGGCCCAACTCTGACTGTTGCAGCCATTTGAGGAGTGAACCAGCGGATGGAAGATTCTCTCTCCCTCTCTCTCTCTGTAATTCTGCCTTTCGAATGTATAAATAAGTCTTTAAAATATACTTAATCAAGCTCAATAATTATTAAATGTTTGATGTTAACAGAAAATCTCATTAACAGTAATTAATAAAAGTTAATAAAGTGTTCCACATAGTACATTTCTCCCTTTATTATGAAAACAGAGATTCCAAGTCCCCGGAAGTCTTCCTGCTATAGAATAAGAACACTATTTAGTGATGGATTATTTGTCATCTCTGGTTCTTTGAAGTAGAAAACAGCTTGTAATCAAAAGCTGTATCATAAATGACTCAAATGAATGTGAGAGAGATACTAGAAATTTTGATGGCAAGATGGCTTAGAAGCTGAGGAATTAAAAACTTGTATTTCTATCATCATCAATATTAACTTATCAGTCATGGAAGCATTTCATTTAGATGTGAAGAAAGTCGATATTGACATTTTTAAAAAATGAACTTCCTAAAGGGAGATAGTAGAAGGCTCCTGGTTTGAAAATCATGCTTTGTGATTTTGTTTATTTTTTCAAAGATGTTGCTACTATAGCCAGTGGAGGACTAAGGAGTACGACTATATACACATAGATGCATCCATATAGTTTTGAAGCATGTGTTATAAATCAGGCTTTAGAAGCATAGTTTTAGAAAACAGAACATCTTGAAATTACAAATAAGGTACATTTAAAATGTTCACTCTCATAAAGCAAATGAAAAAAAAAAAGGCAAACCAAGTTGTTTTTTGAAATCCAATGGCAAATATAACACTTAGCAGATGTTGCTAGTTTTGACGTACTCCACTGAATTTGTAAAAATGTTTTTGGGGAAATGAGGTATTGAATTGGGTGGAAACCATTGCAGTTTCGGAATATGTTCATTGTATCTCAGGCATGGAAAGCCAAGACACTATGGCAAAAATGACCTAAATGAAAGATCTCTGTGAGTGAAATCTCGGTGGAAAGAAGGGGCCATCAAACAAGGAGGTACCTTTCTCTGAAGGGAGGAGAGAACTTCCACTTTGATTATGGCCCTGTCTAAATACTGATAGAGTTTGTGAACCCAAGAGGCTTCCATAACCTTGGCAGCTCATTTTAGAGTATTTCTTTTTTTAAGTTATATAAATTTTATGTATTTCATATGTACAGATTTAGGAATATAGTGACACTTGCCCCTGACCCGTCTTCCAGCTCATGCTGCAACCCTTCCTCTTCCTCCCTCTCACATTCCCACTCTTAATTTTTTTAAAAGATTTATTTATTTTGTTTGAAAGGCAGAGTTACAGAGAGGCAGAGGCAGAAAGAGAGACAAGTCTTCCACCCAGTGGTTCACTCCCCAAACGGCTGCAATGGCTGGAGCAGAGCTGATGCAAAGCCAGGAGCCAGGAGCTTCTTTTAGGTCTTCCATGTGGGTGTAGGGGCCCAAGGACTTGGGCCATCTTCAACTGCTTTCCCAGGCCATAGCAGAGAGCTGGATTGGAAGTGGAGCAGCTGGGACTTGAACTGGCACAGATGTGGGATGCTGGCATGGCAGGTGGTGGCTTTATCCACTACACCACAGCACCAGCCCCTCTTAATTTTCACAAAGATCTATTTTCATTTTACTTCATGATTGTATAATTAACCCTGCACTAAGTATAATAGTTCAACAAATAGTATGAAGAAAGAAAATGAACAAACAGAAACACTATTCCTCAGTGGAAGAGAAAAGGGTTGTATGCAATCATCAAATCTCAACTTGTCTATTTCACTCTAATACATTACATTTCAGGTACTCTATTAGTTACCTCGGATCAGGGAAAACATATGATATCTGTCTTTTTGGGACTGGTGTATTTCACTAAGTATAATGGTTTCCAATTGCATCCATCTTGTTGCAAAAAACAGGATTTCATTTTTGTTTTTTATAGCTGAGTAGTACTGTATAGTGTATATATACCACAATTTCTTTATCCAGTCAACAGTTGATGGACATATGGGTTGATTCCACATCTTAACTATTGTGAATTGTGCTTCAATGAACACGGGGGTACTGATAATTCTTTCAGATGCTGATTTCTTTTGGTTTGGGTGAATTTCCAGGAGTGGGATGGCTGGATCATATGGTAGATCTATACTCAGATTTCTGAGGTATCTCTATACTGTCTTCCACAGTGGCTGCACCAGTTTACATTCCCACCAACAGTGGACCAGCGTACCTTTTCCCCCTCATCCTTGCCAGCATTTGTTGTTTGTTGATGTCTGTACTAGAGACATTCTAACTGGAGTGAGGTGAAGCCTTATTGTGATTTTGATTTGCATTTCCCCGATGACTAGTGATCCCTGAGCATTTTCTGAAGTGTCTGTTGGCCATTTGAATTTCCTGTCTTGAAAAATGTCTGTTCAAGCCCTTTGCCCATTTCTTTTTTTAAAAATATTTATTTGAAAGGCAGAGTTACAGAGAGGCAGAGGCAGAGAGAGAAAGAGAGAGGTGTTCCATTCACTGGTTCACTCCCCAAATGGCCGGCAACAGCCGGAGCTGGGCTAATCCAAAGCCAGGAATGAGGAGCTTCTTCTAGGTCTCCCACATGGGTGCAGGGGCCCAAGGACATGGGCCATCTTCCACTGCTTTCCCAGGTCACAACAGAGAGATGGATCTAAAGTAGAACAGTTGGAATTCAAACCAGTGCCCATATGTGATGCTGGCACTGCAGGTGTTGGCTCTCTACCTGCTACACCACAGCGCCAGTCCCCCCTTTGCCCATTTCTTAACTGGATTGTTTATTTTGTTATTGGGTTTCTGAGTTCTTTATAGATTCTGGATGTTAACCACTGAGGTGGCCATGCCAAGATGGCCACTGGCAAGCAAGCGTCAGTTACTCAGGAATGGCTTTGAAACCCATCTGGCAACGGAGCCTGCCTAGCAACAGGCTGTGATTGGATGGCTTTGGAAACTGCCTGGCAACAGGCTGTGATTGGTTGAGGCATAGACCGCCCCTTGACCAGATTGGCTGGTCTTGGCTATATAAGCTGTTGTACTAACTGAAATAAACGAGTCTGCGGGCTGCTTGCCTCAAGCCCACTTTCACCCGACTCCCAGGGTCTGTGTGGTGACTCCGCGCCTCTTGTCCCCACCATGCTCCTCCTCTCAGAAATGAATCCACTGTAACATTGTTGAGAAATCAACTGCAACAGTTCTCTTTATCTGTTGTATCTTGTTCTGGCTTAGGAATATAAGGTGATGCAGGCTTCATCGAGGGAGTTTAGGAAGAGTCCTGCCCTTTTAATTTTTTTGAATAGCTTGAGAAGAATTGGAATTACTTCTTTAAATACCTGGTAGAGTTCAGCAGAGAAGCCACCCAGTCCCGGGATTTTCTTTGTTGGGAGGGTCTTTATCATTGATTCAGTTTCCATCTTGGTTATTGGTCTCTTTAGATTTTCTTTGTCTTCATGCTCAATTCTGGTAGATTGTATGTGTCCAGGAATCTATCCATTTCTTCTAATTTTTCCAATTTGTTGCCATACAGCCCTTTGTAGTAATTCCTGATGATTCTTTTTATTTCTGTGGAATCTGTTGTTACATTTCCTTTTTCATCTCTGTTTCTATTGATTTGGTCTTCCCCCACCTTTTTTTGTTAGTTGGGCCAATGGTGTATCTATTTTGTTTAGCTTATCAAAAACAGCTTTCCACTTCACTGATTTTTGTATTGTGTTTTTGTTTCAATTTTTTCTTCTCTAATTTTAATTATTTCTTTCCTCCTGCTATTTGGGGTTTGGTTTACTGTTGTTTTTCTAGGTCTTTGAGTGCATTGATAGCTCATTTATTTGGCACCTTGCCAATTTCTTCATGTAGGCACCAATTGCGATAAGCTTTCCTGTTAGTACTGCTTTTGCTGTAGCCCATAAGTTTTGATATGATGTATTGTTGTTTTCGTTCATTTCCAGGAAGTTTTTATTTCTATTTTGTTTTCTTCTGTTACCCAGTGTTCGTTCAGGAGCATGTTGTTCAGTCTCCATGTGTTTGTGTATGTCCTAGAGATTCTTGAGCTGTTTATTTCCAGCTTCATTCCATTATGGTCAGAGAACATGCATGTTATGATTTCAGTTTTTTGGGTTTTGCTGAGACTTGCTATATATCCTAGCATACAGACTATCCTAGAAAAAGTTCCATGCACTGATGAGAAGAATGTGTATTCTGGCACTGTGAGTTGAAAAGTTCTGTAATTATCAGCTCCATCCATTTGGTCCATAGTCTCAATTAGCTCTGTTGCTTCTTTGTTGATTTTCTGTCTAGTTGTGTTCATTGATGAAAATGGGGTGTTGAAATCCCCCAGGACTATTGTATTGGAGTCTGTGTCTCCCTGTAGATCCATTAACATTTCTGTTAAATAGCCAGGTGCCCTGTAATTGGGTGCATCTACATTTATTATAGTCACATATTTCTGTTGAATTGATCCCTTAATCATTACATAGCATTCTTCTTTGTCTCTTTTAAAAGTTTTTATGTTAAAGTCTGTCTTATATTAGGATGGCAGTACCTGCCTTTTTTGCTTTCCACTAGCATGGAATATCTTTTTCCCTCCTATCTGTGTGTATTTTTGTTGGTGAGATGTATTTCTTGTAGGCAGCAAATACATGGGTCTTATTTTTTAATTCATTCAGCCAGTCTGCATCTTTTAATTGGAGAGGTGAGGCTATTTACATTCAAGGTGACTATTGATAAGTAAAAACTTGGCCCCATTGTTCCATAAATATTTCTGTTGTTTGCTTTGGATTTCTTTTGTAGATTTACATTTGTTCATAATGATGGCTATCTTTCTGTGTTTCTGTGTGTAGCACATTCTTGAGCATCTTTTCTAAGGCTGGATGAGTGGTGACACATTCTTCAATTTATGCTACTTATGGAAGGTATTTATTTCACCTTCATTCATAAATGAGAGCTTTGCAGGGTATAGTATTCTGGGTTGACAGTTTTTTTCTCTTAAGATTTGGAATATATCTCACTATTCTCACCCAGCCTGTAGGGTTTCTGATGAGAAGTCAGCTGTTAAGCCTATTTGGAGATCCTCTGTAAGTAATTTGGTGTTTCTTTCACGTACATTTTAGATTCTGTCCTTTATGTTTTACTGTGGAGAGTGTAACTACAATGTGACATGGTGAAGATCTTTTTTGGTCATGTCTGTTAGGAATTCTGTGTGATTCCTCTACTTGAATGTCTCTTTCTTTCTCCAAATTGGGGAAGTTTTCTGTAATTATTAACTAAATTGGCCTTCTACTCCATTTTCTTTTCCACACCTTCAGGAACTCCTAAGACCTGTATGTTTGGTCATTTGATATTATCCCGTAATTCTCCAATACTGTTTTTAAGTTTTCTAATTTCTTCTTCTTCTTCTTCTTCTTTTTTTTTTTTTGATCTAAGATTTCTAAAGATTTGTCTGCTAGTTTGGATAATCTTTCTTCTGCCTCACCAAATCTGCCGTTAATTCTTTCCACCACATTTTTATTTGATCTATTGAATTCTTCATTTCTTTTTTTTTAAAGATTTATTTATTTATTTGAAAGTCAGAGTTACACAGAGAGAGGAGAGGCAGAGAGAGAGAGAGAGAGAGAGAAAGAGAGAGGTCTTCAATCCAATGGTTCTTGCCCCAATTGGCTGCAACGGCCAGAGCTACACCAATCCGAAGCTAGGAGCCAGGAGCTTCTTCTGGGTCTTCCATGCAGGTGCAGGGGCCCAAGGACATGAGCCATCTTCTACTGTTTTCTCAGGCCACAGCAGAGAGCTGGATTGGAAGTGGAGCAGCTGGGACTTGAACCGGCACCCATATGGGATGCCAGCGCTTCAGGCCAGGACGTTAACCCATTGTGCCACAGTGCCAGTCCCTGAATTCTTCATTTCTAATGTTTCAGTTTGATTTATCTTCAGAATCTCAATTTCATGGGAAAAGTTTTCATTCATGTCATGTATGGTTTTCTTTAGTTTGTGGATTTGCTTCTGATTGTTTTTGAATTATGGTTAATTTTTTGAATTCCATTTCCGGCATTTCCTCCAACTCTTCATCTTTGCATTCTGATATTGAGATGTTGTTGTGTTCCTTTGGGATCATCATGTTGTTTTCCTTATTCTTGTTTCTTGATTTTCTGCATTTGTTTTTAGGCATTTGTGAAGTTGATTTTTGTTTTTTTTCCTATGATGGCTTGTACCTTTGAACTGTGCCTCTGTGGCTAAGTGGAATGTCTGCACTTTCAGTGAATACCAAGAGGTCTGTGGTGGGTGTGGCCAGGGAGCTCTGGTCAGTGCTCCAGGGTTGGGTGAGTATCAAGGGTCACACCCAAGTTGGGTGTGGTAGATCTCAGTGCCTGGGTGTTAGCCCCCAGTGTATTCTACACCGTGTGAATTGCACAAATGATCCGTGCTGTGCTCGCTATGAGCATAGCTCCTCCTGCAATGACCTGCTCTAGGCAGCCAAGGAGCTCTGAGTGTGTGGAGTTGCACTGAATGATTTCCCTGAGACCCAGCTACACCCTGCACCTTCTCATGTAACCACCAAGTCTCAGCACATAAGGCTCCCACAGTTGCAGGGTGCAGAGGTTTCTCTCTGCCCTGCCAGCCTGTCTAGTCAACAGAGAGGCAGGTGTTCCCCAAGACAGCTCCACCTAGGCTTCTGGATCTTGGGAGGCTACGGGCACCTCACCATCCTATGTGGTTGCCCAGCCACCTGCCAGCCAGGCTCAAAGTCAATGGGGACTATAGAATGTTCCCTCCTCTAGAATCTGGATCACATGTGTACACAAGAGCCACTGACTGAATGTTGCTCTCTCTATGCCTCTGCTGCTGGTATTGCCAAGAAAATAGCTTCCTGTCTGAGTCGGTTGCTGTGCGCATGCACACACAAAGTCTTACACAGCTCATGCCAAACCCAAAATGGTGCCCGCCCTCTCTCAGTCCAGCAGCAGGCGCTGTTGTGGGGAAGTTTGGGTGAGATAAACATGTCTGCTCTAGTTCCACTGGGTCTGCAGGCACTGCTAGCTGCCATTAGCCCCCAGGGCTCCAGTCTGGACTCACGCCATGCTCTCCCTCCGGTTATATCACCTTGGGTTGCTGCAGTCTGGTCTCACCTCTGTGTGCAAGCTGCCACCCACTTTGGGTCTCAGCGGCTGCAGTTGTGTGCCATGTTCCTGTTCGTGCTATATGTCTGTTCCATCCGCACAGGTCCATGGCATTCTTCCTCTTGTAGGATTTCCAGTGTGGTTTTTCTCTCCAATTCCCCCTGGGAGTGTACTTCCTACACTTTTTTTTTTTTTTTTGACTGTTTATCTCTAGCCTAGTGCAGTATGTTGTTCCCTAATCCACCATCTTAGGATCTCTCTAGTGTATTTCTTAAAAAACAATTTATTTATGTGAGGGGATTGAGGGGGAGAGAGAAGGAAGGAGGGAGGGAGAGAGAAGGAAAGAGAGAGAAAGAGGGAGGGAGAGATAGAGAAGGAGAGAAGAGAGGGCAGGAGAGAGAAGGGAGAGAGTTAGAGGGAGAGAGAAGGAAAGAAAGGGAGAAAGAAAGAGAAAGGAGGAGGGAAGGAGAGAGAAAGAAAGAGTTAGAGGGAGGGAGGGAGGAGAAAGGAAAAAGGGAGAAAGAGAAGGAAAGATGAAAAGGGGAGAGGGAGAGGGAAAGGAAGGGGGGGAGGGAGAGAGAGAGAGAGAGAATGAGAATAGGAGAGAATATGTGCTTTCATGTTCTGGTTCACTCTCAAAAGTCCACAATGGTTGGAGGTAGGCTAGGCTGAAGCCAGGAGCTAGAAACTCAGTGTGGGTCTCTGGTGTAGTGGGTGGCGGGAATCTAACTGCTTGAGGTATCAGCTGTTACCCCAGGGTATGTAGTTTCAGGAATCTGGAACTGGGGACTGGTGGTAGGACTGGAACCAAGGCACTGTGATATGGGATGCAGGTGGGCATTCTAACTGGTGGCTTAACTACTAGGCCAATCCATCCTCCTTTTATTAATTTTTTAAAAGATTTTATTTATTTATTTGAGAGGTAGAGTTACAGACAGTGAGAGGGAGAGACAGAGAAAGGACTTCCATCTGCTGGTTCACTCCCAGATGGCTACAATGGCTGGAGCTGAGCCAATCTGAAGCCAGGAGCCAGGAGCTTCTTCCAGGTATCGCATGTGGGTACAGGGGCCCAAGGACTTGGGCCATCTTCTACTGCTTTCCCAGGCCATAGCAGAGAGCTGGATCGGAAGAAGAGCAGTCACGATATGGGATGCCGTGTGCCAGTGGCGGAGGATTAACCTGTGCCACAGCGCCAGCCCCTTCTTAATTCTTAAGTTGGTCACTCATAGAAAACAGTGAACCCCACTTAACACTGTTGACTAAGTGAAATGATGATTACTTGTGAATTCTTTAACCCTATTTTCCTTAACATGAAAAACTAAAAGTTGGTTATAGTCAATAAGTTACTTTAAAAAAATCTGCTGATTCAGCGCTTAAAGTCTATTATCTATTAACAGAAATTCTACCTGTGTTTTGGTTGTGGTCCAAAGCTTCAAAGCACTGTTTGGCATCTCCTTTCTTCTATGGAGCTCTCACCATTCAAATGTGACAGATCTGGTAAAATACTAGTTAGGTTGAATCTTGCTCTCCTCCACTCTGTCATCTTTGAATGAATCGAATTTTCGTCCCCCCCCCCCACCTTTTTTTAAAACGGTTTTTTAGCTGATGTTCGTGGAGAGCAGTGAGTACCTAGAACTGTGCCACTAATGAAAGGAAATCTCATCAAAGAAGGTACATTTCTTTACAGAGATGTGTCATACCATCCTTTGGGCCCTCTGCTGGGAAAGTAGAATCAAGTCTCAAATAATGCCTTTTAATTGTATCCTCTAGTATTTAGATGTAGGACAGTACTGTATCATCTCTATGAATGTAAAATATCTTGTACCTGCTTCATGATACGTAGTAATGACTGTGCTTTATCAGAGCTGTTTTTAATGATGTTATCTAGAATGTTTTCTTTCCAGATGATTGAGAAGCTAATTAAAAAAAAATGGTGCCAGGTACCACAACAGTAACAAAACTTTGCTGTTTTCGGGGTTTTGTTTTTTTTACCTTTTTTCTTTTTTTAATGGAGTGTGCTAGATGTCTCTATAATTTTGTTCAAATGATGCAGAACCTGGAAAAGCTGTTGCTGCTATTGATACATAACATACTGCTATTACTGGTCTTTATATATATATATATATATATATATATATATATATATACACATATATATATAATTGAATTTTTGGAAACTTTAGCTGTGCTGTCAACTTTGAGAAAAGTATCCCAGTTTACCGTGTAGAGTTGGCATTGTACAGAAATTAACAGCCATATTGGTCTAGAAACGTTAAACTTAATTTTTTTTTCCATTTGTACAGGGGTAATGCACTGTATTAAATATGTAAGATCTTATCTATGTGGGTTTGATTACAGAACTAATAAAGTATTCTCTAATAAAAAAAAGAAGAAGATGAGGGAGAAATGAAGGTCTTAATAAACAGCAACAATTTTTTTTTTTTTTTTGCCTGGCATGTGTACAGCACTAGATAGGAGATGGAAGAACCTTTAAGAAGGGCTTTGGTTTTACTGGAGAGACAGGACTTACACATTAAAAGAGAAATAGCATAGCAAGTTACAGTACATAGTCATAGCACATTATACACACTCACCTCTGTAACATTTCTGTTCTGTCCAGTAATCCTTTGCTTACTTTTTTGTCTTCTCTACAATTTCAAGAGCACCTTGGTGGCAGAGACTATTCTTATTATCTTATTCATCTCTAGTTCCTCTCAGGTCTGTTTGTATTAACTAGTAAATACACATTGAGATTTCATTTTGTTTTTTAATGAATGAATATGCTTAGTATCACATGAATGGTACAGGATTGGGGCTGGTGCTGTTGTGTTGCAGGTAAAACCTCCGTCTGTAATGCTGGCATCTCATATGGGCGCTGGTTCAAGTCCTGGCTGGTCTGCTTTCGATCCAGCTCTCAGCTATGGCCTGGGAAAGCAGTAGAAGATAGCCCAAGTCCTTGGGCCCCTGCACCTGCATGGGAGACCCAGAAGTAGCTCCTGGCTCCTGGCTTCGGATCAGCCCAGCTCTGGTTTGCAGCCATTTGGGGAGTGAACCAGTGGATGGAAGATTCTCTCTCTCTCTCTCTCTCTCTCTCTCTCTGCCTCTGCCTCTCTCTAACTCCTCTTTTCAAATAAATAAATATTTTTTAAAAAAATGGTACAGGATTTTTAAAAAATATAGCTCTTATTTTCTTATCTGTTTCTTTTTTTTTAATTTTAAAAATTTATTTATTTATTTGAAATTCAGAGTTACATAAAGAGAGAAGGAGAGGCAGAGAGAGAGAGAGGTCCTCCATCTGATGGTTCACTTCCCAATTGGCCACAATGGCCAGAGCTGCACCGATCCAAAGCTAGGAGTCTGGAGCTTCTTCTGGGTCTCCCACCTGGGTGCGGGGGCCCAAGGACTTGGGCCATCCTCCACTGCCCTCCCAGGCCACAACAGAGAGCTGAATTGGAAGTGGAGCAGCCGGGTCTCAAACCATCGCCCATATGGGACGTCGGCACTTCAGGCCAGGGCTTTAACCCACTGCGCCACAGCGCTGGCCCCAGGATTTTTTAAAATTTAATTTTCACTCCTACATGTAAGGGATAATATATGGTATTTGTTTTTCTGTGACTGGCTTATTTCACTCAATGTTATGTACTCCAGTTCCAGCCATTTTGCTGCAAATGGTAGAATTTCATTCTTTTAAATAGCTGAATAATATTCTGTTGTATATAAATACATAACATTTTCTTTATCCATTCATCTGGTGATAAATACCTTGGTTGATTCCAAGTTTTGGCTATTGTGAACAGTGCTGCAATAACATGGTGGAGCAGATATCTCTTTGATAAAATGAGTTCATATGTTTTGGGTATAGACCCTTTAGGAGGATTATGGGATCCTATGGTAAGCTCTTAAAGAAATCTTTGTGGCTGGCGCCACGGCTCAATAGGCTAATCCTCTGCCTGCGGTGCCGGCACCCTGGGTTCTAGTCCCGGTTGGGGCACCGGTTCTGTCCCGGTTGCTCCTCTTCCAGGCCAGCTCTCTGCTGTGCCCCTGGAGTGCAGTGGAGGATGGCCCAAGTCCTTGGGCCCTGCACCCACATGGGAGACCAGGAGAAGCACCTGGCTCCTGGCTTCGGATCAGCGCAGTGCGCCAGCCGCAGCAGCCATTGGGGGGTGAACCAGCGGAAAAGGGAGGACCTTTCTCTCTGTCTCTCTCTCTCTCTCACTGTCCGCTCTGCCTGTCAAAAATAAATAAATAAATAAATAAATAAATTTAAAACGAAAAAAAAAAATCTTTGTACTGTTTTCCCACAGTGGCTGCCCTAATTTGCATTCCCAACAACGGTACATAAGATTTCTGCTTTGTCATTCTTTGTCTTTTGGATAATAGCCATTCTGATAGGAATGAAGTGATATCTCATTGTGGTTTTCATTTACGTTTCCCTGATGGCTAAGGATATTGAGCATTTTTTCCATATTTTTGTTGGTCATTTGAGTTTTTTCTTTTGAGAACTGTCTATTCAGGCCCTTTGGCCATTTCTTAACTGGATTGGTTGTTTTGGTTGAGATTTCAGTTTCTTATATGTTATATTCTAGATATTGATCCTTTGTTGAATAAGTAGCTTGCAGATATTTTCTCACATTCTGTCAGATGTCTGTTCATTCTATTGATTGTTTCCTTTGTTGTGCAGAAGCTTCGAGTCTTAATTGTCTAGTTTTCTTTTTGTTGCCTTTGCTTTGGGGTCTTATCCAAGAAGTCATCAACTCTACCAATGTCTTAAGCGAATTTTGATTAAGTAGTGATTATTGAATCTGAGACTGTGGAAAAGGATAGGTCTTAGCTGGGTCTTCAGGCGGGAATGCATTTAGAAGAAGATTTAGAATATGATGATGTTATGGTACTATTAGCAGAGGGACAAAGCTACAGAGAAGCATCATATACCAAGGATGGCACATTGGAAGCATGGAGCAAACTAGTTTGCTTCCAATAGAGCTCATGTAGACAAATGGTAGAGAATACAGAGAAGTTAAGACAAAACTGAATGATTTAGAAAACAAGTCTAAAGATTATTCATGCTAATTTATACCCTGATTTTAAGAAACTACCACAAGGGTTAGGTTTTCTTTTTTGTTACTGATATGATTTATCAACACACTGAAGCTTTTGCGAGATGGTCAGATCTGCGTACATGATTTTTTTCCTTTGTGGCATTGAGGATTCCAGAAATGTTGATACTTTTACTTTTGTAGCCATCTGGTGTTAAGTATACTTCTAGAAATAGTCATGAAGTTCATGTGTACACATTCATTTTTCATGGGAATCAATATTTTATTCTACATTTTTAAAAATGTGCAGTTGATTTTTGATTGTGTTCTCTTAGAATCTCTGTACTGCTTCACACTTGTTTCAAAGGCTGGTCTTCCAACCAGCTTACTGTGATAGGCAGGGTATTATGAGGGAAGACCCAGCTAAAATCTATCCTCGTCTGTAAATCGTCAGATCTCAGATCATCCTATCTTTAAATAAACTTTTAAAAAAAGATTTATTGATTTGAAAGTTAGGGTTTTATATATATAGAGGGAGAGGGAGAGAGGTCTTCCATCCTCTGATTCACTCCTCAGATGGCTGCAATGGCTAGAGCTGGTCCAGTCTGAAGCCAGGAGCCAGGAGCTTCTTCCAGGTCTCCCACAAGGGTGCAGGGGCCCAAGCACTTGGGCCATCTTTGACTGCTTTCCCAGGCCATTAGCAGGGAGCTGGATTGGAAGTGGAGGTGGACCTGCTAGACTCAAACCAGATGCCATCTGGGATGCTGGTGTTGCAGGCGGCAGCTTAACCGGCTATGCCACGATGCCAGCCCTATAAATAAACTTTCGATTTTAGAACTTTTAGATCTAAAGAGTTCTGTGTACCCCACACATTTTCCTCTGTTGCCAGTATCTTACGTTCCTGTGGTACATTTGTGGCAATTAATGAGCCAATATTGATATATTATTATTACCAAAAGTCCATATTTTATTCCTGTTTCCTTAGTTTTTCCATGATGTTCTTTTTCTCTTGCAGAATCCCATCCAGGATAGCACATTACATTTAGACCCCATGTCTGTAGGCTTCTCTTGATTGTGATAGTTTCTCAGACTTTCCTTGTTTCTGATGACTTTAATGGTTTTAGAGAGTAACTGGTCAGATATTTTATAGACCATCCTTCAGTTGGAATTTGTCTAATGTTTTTCTTATGGACTGTGGTTGTAGGCTTTTGGTAGGAAGACCTCAGAGGTGCAATGCTGTTTTATTGTGTTTGGAGTACATACTATTAAATGATTTTTTCTTTTTTGTTAGTAACTGAACCGTTTGATTTGAAGAAGTAAAGTTACTTCCTCCCGTCCTCCCCTTTCCTTCTAAACTCTCAGGAAGGGAGTCAACGTGCAACTCACACTTAATAAGTAGGACATTATGCTGTCCCTTTTAGAGGGTAGGCCATCTTTGTAAATTGTTATGACTTCTTGTGAATGGGAGTTTTTTTCATTTCCTCCCATTTAGCTGTTCATGTGATCATCTATTTATTATATCAGTATGGACTTATTTTATATTTTGGGTTCCAATCAAATACCCCCTTATCTACTTATTTATTTTTATAAATTTTTATTTTAGTTTATTTGAAAGGCAGAGTTACAGAGAGGCAGAGGCAGAGAGAGAGAGAGGTCTTCCATCTGCTAGTTCACTCCCCAAATGGCTGCAGTGGCTGGAGTTGTGCCAATCTGAAGCCAGGAGCCAGGAGCTTCTTCCACATCTCCCACACAGGTACAGGGCCCAAGCACTTGGGCCATCTTCTACTGCTTTCCCAGGCCATATCAGAGAGCTGGATGAGAAGTGGAGCAGCCAAGACTCAAACCTGAGCCCATATGGGATGCTGGCACTGCAGGTGATGGCTTTACCAGCTACACCACAGTGCCAGCCCCAATTTATTTATTTATTTATTTATTTATTTATTTATTTATTTTTTTTATTTTTGACAGGCAGAGTGGACAGTGAGAGAGAGACAGAGAGAAAGGTCTTCCTTTGCCGTTGGTTCACCCTCTAATGGCCGCCGCGGTAGGCGCGCTGCGGCCGGCACAGCGCGCCGATCCGATGGCAGGAGCCAGGTGCTTCTCCTGGTCTCCCATGGGGTGCAGGGCCCAAGCACTTGGGCCATCCTCCACTGCACTCCCTGGCCACAGCAGAGAGCTGGCCTGGAAGAGGGGCAACCGGGACAGGATCGGTGCCCCGACCGGGACTAGAACCTGGTGTGCCGGCGCCGCAAGGCGGAGGATTAGCCTAGTGAGCCGTGGCGCCGGCCTATTTATTTATTTTTTAACTTAAATGGTTCAGCTTTGGCCATTGAAAGTTCTTTCAGTTGGCATCTCTATTCTTTTGGCACCTCTGTTCCTTTGACAAGTCCCCATTATTGTAACCGTTTGTGTTTATTTATTTGATTTTGGAGTGCTTCCTAACTTTTTGGCTATGCTATGCTCTCGACTCATATATTTCCTGTTCCATTTGTAGAGTCAGTCATTTGTCCAAGGAGTCGTGGTTCTTTTTTATTGGAGAAAGTTATGAGAAACTACGATCTGAGCCTGGGTGTGTTTGTTGCTACTAGAGTGTCCTTACTTGCGGTCCTCTCAGCTAACACAGCAAAGACATACATCTAGTTATAAATTATATTTATATATCTAATAATAGCCATCTATATTAAGCAAATTGTGATTTTGTATTGATTTCTCTAATTCTAATGTACTATGACATGGATCATTCTAGCCTCCAAGAAGGATTATTACTTTTTTTAAAGATTTATTTATTTGAAAGGCAGAGTTACAGAGAGGCAAAGGCAGAGGCAGAGAGAGAGAGAGAGAGAGAGAGAGAGAGAGAGAGAGAGATATCGTCCATGCACTGTTTCACTCCTCAGATGGCCGCAACAACTGGAGCTGCGCCAATCCAAAGTCAGGAGCTTCTTCCAGGTCGCCCACACGGGTGCAGAGGCCCAAGGACTTGGGCCATCTTCTACTGCTTTCCAAGGCCATAGCAGAGAACTGCTTGGGAAGTGGAGCAGCCAGGACTAAAACCAGTGCCCATATGGTTGCAGGCACTGTAGGCCATGGCTTTACCTGCTACACCACAGCGCCAGTCCTGAGAAGGATTATTTTAAGATCCCATTTGTGAGGCCAGCGCCACGGCTCACTTGGCTAATCCTCTGCCTGCGGCGCCGGCACCCGGGTTCTAGTCCCGGTTGGGGCGCCGGATTCTGTCCCGGTTGCCCCTCTTCCAGGCCAGCTCTCTGCTGTGGCCCGGGAAGGCAGTGGAGGGTGGCCCAAGTGCTTGGGCCCTGCACCCGCATGGGAGACCAGGAGAAGCACCTGGCTCCTGGCTTTGGATCAGCGAAGTGCGCTCGCCGCTACGCACCAGCTGTAGTGGCCATTTCGGGGGTAAACCAACAGAAAAAGGAAGATCTTTCTCTCTGTCTCTGTCTCTTTCTCTCACTGTCTAACTCTGCCTGTCAAAAAAAAAATATATATATATCAACTTAAAAATTAGCCTGCTGCAGACTTACTGAATTTCAATTCCTGCCTGCAGTTGCCTTGGCAAGGCCAGACTGAGTGATTTTGCAGGCTATACTTATATGGCCCATGGGCTGGACATTCCCCACCCCTGATCTAGCGGATATTTTCATTATAAATGGTGGGTATCAGGATTCACATTCCAAATACGCCTCATGTAGACATGTATTAAAGGTAAATGACTTTTTCTTGGTGTCTATCAATTTGGAATTTGGGAACTGAGTGACCGTAGGTCTAGGGTGAAAAAAGAAAACTACGGTACAACTTGGCTTTGTAAGTAGATAACTCAACATTGGCCCAGTCCGCCATGTTCTTTTCTACTCTTGTGTTGCTGTGTCAAGTGCTGTGATTCTTTCAGAAGGACTTCTGTAGTGTATCAGTGACTGGGTCCTTCCTGTCTCCCAAGATACAAATTTAGTTACTACTGCAGTGTAGAGCCTGGGCATCAGTGTTTCTAGAAAGCCAATTCTACTGTACAACCAGAGCTGAGGACTATGGGAAATGAAATCAAATATGGGTGAGGCAGATTTTCTTTTAAAAGAGGCTGAAATTTTCCTTTTTTAAAAAAGATTTATTTATTTGAGAGAGAGAGTACAAACAGAGAGGGAGAGACAGAAAGAGCTGCCATACACTGTTTCACTCCCCAAAGGGCTGCAATGGCCAGAGCTGGGCCAATCTGAAGTCAGGAGCCAGGAGCTTCCTCTGGGTCTCCCTCATGGGTGCAGGGCTCCAAGCAGTTGGGCCATCATCTGCTGCTTTCCCAGGCCATAGGAGAGAGCTGGATTGGAAGAGGAGCAGCTGGGATACGTACCACTGCCCACATGGGATGCCGACACTGCAGGTGAGGCTTAGCCTGCTACACCACAGCGCTGGCCCTAAGGCAAATCTTCATTTTAGTCTCAGTTCTATTAATTGTAGGTGAATTATGCTGGTTAAGATACGTAGCATCAGTGTATATGCTTATTGATAAAATGGATAATATTAGAGTCTATTTCACAAAGCTGTTGTGCAGAATAAAGAAAGTAATGCTTGAGTGTAAAAACAGAAATAAGACCAGAGCTGTGGAAGCCAAAATGACCAAGGGCAACATATAATCATATCCAGAGAGAGCTCAGCAAATGGCTATATTTTCAGAGAAGTCTTCTAGCTTCCCCTTGTAATTGAAACAGTTTATTTTGATTTTTTGAGCTTATATTTAAACTCATATAGAAGTCTGAATGTCTTTATGTTTGGAATTATTTTGCTATACTTGTGTCAGCTATAGGGATAGGCACATGAAATTGGAAAAGATCTTAGCAATTTTGAACCTGGTTCTAATATATGCTTTCACCAACATTTAAAAAAAAAAAGAAGAATAAGGAAACGAAATAAAAAGAAACCTTAGCCATTAAAAAACATTTTCCAGAAAAATTATCTGCATCCGGCTGAGAATTTTATGCCAAACTGCAGCCCCCACACAAGCTTTGGCAAGCCAAGATATTTAAACCTGTGAAATAAAGTGCCAGCTCAACCCTAACACTGGTCTGATGCAATCCTTTAACCACAGAATGGTTTGTAGCTTTGAGTTGACAGTGACTCAGTAGACCTTGTATACGTTTGAAAAATGTTTTTAAGTTGTTGGGATTATGAAAATGCCATAGAAGTACAATATTATTATAAGCAAAACATTCAACACATTTAATGCAATTTGTTGAATATGTTTCAAGAACATTTATGAAGAAGCCAGATTGAAAAGGAAAAAGTCTGGATTATTTCAGAATTTTTAAAGGAAGGGCATCTAATTTATTATGTCATCTATAACAGTCTACCAGAGATCATCAGGTACTTTTCAAAATCAAAGCATCCTTTGGGAGATTAAAAATAATGATTTATCAAAATAGTGATTGATATAAGTTAGTCTTTATGGGAATTATTTCAGAAAAGCAAAATTTATCCCACTGAGGTTTGATTTTAACTTAAAACTGATATACTATACTGAAAGTGCAAGTTAGCCATTTATTTTACTTATAGCCTCTATCTAGGTACTAAATCTCTAAGCCCTAATTATTAAATTCACTCAGATTAAATTAAAAGCATTTTATAGTCAGGAAAAGGTGCAGTAGCCATTTTTAAGAATTTGAATTTGTTTATACTGACATATTAGTAGAACTGAATAGAAATAATTTTGAGATTAGCTACAGATTTATGTTACATATGTATCTTTTCTAGTTCATAGTGAATTAGTTACAAGCAACCTTTATAATATTTTACTGAATAAGAAAATCTGTAAGAGTAATTTTCAGACTTTCAAGACTAAAGTAAATAATTGAAAATATGAGTACTCTGTGCTCAGTGACTTAGTCTTCATGATGAGAGCTTAGGAAACATTTCTTATTTTTTGGTAGTGTTTATTTTGGACTTTTTATTTATAGCTATTGATAATGAGTTCTAAACTTTTATGCTGTTTCACAGCATGTCCTGTGAAAATTTCTGTTTTCTAAAAAAATAATTAAGGCATTTATAACAATTAGAATAAAGAATTAATGAAGGTTTTGAAAATGGAGAAATTGGTTGTTTAACCAGATTAACAAATGCAGATCAGTTTAGTAATGTAGCTTCTTTAATTTTTTAGCATCATGTCATAACTGTAAATTTGTAACTAACCATTTTTAAAAATCAGTGCATAATTCTTTGATATACTTTTTAAAAATAAAATTTTTAGAAATCAAAGCAAACAAAGTAACAAATACGGAAATTCCTCTTTTGAGGAAAATGTTCTATTTAGAGATTTCAAATATATATAGAAATACGAAGTACTGTGTGATGAATCTCCATGGTTCTGTCATGAGGCTTCAGTAATTGTTAGCTCAGAATTTTGTTTCATCTGGTTTTATCCACTTACTGCCTAGCATATTATTTTGAAGAAAATCCCATATATTATACCATTTTTTATATAAATACATCAGTATGTTACGCAGAAAGATAAGGGATATTTTTTAAAGTATCATCAAAATATTATTATCTCCCCTAGAAAAATTATCAGTAATTCCTTAGCATCATCAAATACTCAGTCTTTGTTCAAATATCTAATTGTTCAAGTTAACATCTGCATGTTGTGATATTTGTTCTGTCTTTGAAGTTTCTTTTCAGTTAGGGATTTTCTGTGTTTTTAAATTTAAATTTAAATTAATTAATTAATTTCTGCCTTTGTATTTCATGGTTAAAGAAGCAGGACCATTTATCCTGTAGAATAATCCCTATAGGCTAGATTTTACTGATTGCTTCTCCGTGGCATTGTTTAACCTGTTTGTTCCTCGGCGTTTAGTGAGGAGGGGTAGGTAGATGTATGTCCAAGATTCTTACGCTTTCAGTTACTTGACACATAGTCACAAACCAAAAATACCCTTTACTCCCTAAAAAGGAGATTCCAAATTATAGCTGAAATAACTGTTTTAAGGATTCTGAAATAGGTGTCATAAAGAGTGTATCCTTTATACATAAGATACAGAGGCATCTTTAGTCTTTATTTAGATAATTGTGTGTAATACATGAGTGAAGATTAGACTTTACAATGACATTAGTTAAAGTAAATTAGTGTAGTAATTAGTATAGTACATTATTGTACATATATATGTATATATGATGCAGAAAATAATTACCGAAAATAAAGGTATACTGGAGTCATTTATTGGAAAGAAGCTAGTTTTATTCTCTTAACCCTCCCCCACCCCCAAAGATATTGCTGTTTTTAAAAAGTGGCAATACAATATGTTCTCTTTACAATGCCCTTGATTTATCAGGAAAGGTAAATCATGGTAAATATAGTTTATTTTAGACAATAATAACAGCAATTAGGAATTCAACAGTTTGGTGCTTAGAAGATTGGCACATTACATATTTTGGTTGAAAAATATGATGCTCTGGTTAATCTGTAGTCCCTGTTAATATTTGTAATGTGTAAATATTAAAGAAGGGGTCATGTAAAATTTTTCTAACTTTATAAAAATAACTGGGAAATAAGATATACTGATTAATTAAGTCATCAGACTCATAAAAATTTATTTAAGAAGCTATTTGTTATTTTAAAATAATTAAATTTTGATAAAAATATCATTTACACAAAATGTAGAACATAATTTGATCTTTCTTCGATGGCTTGTAGCATCAGAATCATTGTCATTAATCTTGATTATCATTGTATTGTAGCTTCATAGCAGAGTTCATTATATCAGAGTTCCAATGTTCTATTAGTCACTGGCAAATTCAGATTGAGAAAGCCTGACTGGTAGTCACAGAAAGTCACATAAAGAGACTTATAGAAACGAGTTTGGACGCATATGTATGTATGATTACCTGCATAGACTTATGCTTACCTATGTGCATAGGTATGCATATTACTGTTAACTTCCTAATACATATTGTTAAACATGTACACATTTGTATCAGCTTGTGACATGTGCAACCATTACCAGTACTAAGGAAGCTGCAAATGGGAGGAATTTGATCAAAATTTACTAAGAGGAAATTGGCTCTAAGACTTAGCGATTTTGGCTGGAGAAGATAGTGATCCTGGCACAGAATACTCTCTATTTCCTTGTGAGAGCTCCAAGATTAAAAGAATTAGCTACATAGAGGCAGATGCTTGGTAGTTTTCTGGAAGCACAATTATAAGGTTTATGAAAAACAGGAAGATCAACATCTCATGTAGGTTTTTTGAACTGGGAACTGATTTAAATGTGCCATTTTGTACCCCCATAGACCTTGTCTATTTCCATGATAATTTCATTTTGTTTTTAAATTGGATTTTTTCCACATTCTTTAATTCAAATTTGCTAGCCTTCAGAAAGAAACTGTATCTTAGAATGCTGGTAAGATATTATCTTTTAGACAGTTCAAACTTCTGATGATTAATCATATTGCAATATTGTATTTTCAGAATTGTTGTCCAGTTTTCTTTTGTCTACTACTCGTAACCACAGATTAATTTGGCTCCCAGTAGCCAGTATCATTATTGACCCTGGAAAATATTTAGATCCTTTAATATAACTAATTTAATTCACGAGAAAAATAATTTGAGTTTCCATGTTGAGTAGCCCCTAACATTGAGCCAGATACTTGAACAAAGGTGAATAAGTTTCCTGCTGTTTGCTTACATGAGACCAATAAACACCTAATGCATGTGTCATACGTGAAGGAACCATGGAAGAAACTAAACAGTCTCTTTAGGAAATGCCCTAAAGTCTTTGTTTTTTATTTTATTTTTATTTTATTTTATTTTTATTTTTTTTGACAGGCAGAGTGGACAGTGAGATCTCTCGAGACAGAGAAGGGAGAAAGTTCTCCTTTTCCGTTGGTTTACCCTCCAATGGCCACTGCAGCCAGCACCCTGCGACCGGCGCACTGCGCTGATCCGAAGCCAGGAGCCAGGTGCTTCTCCTGGTCTCCCAAGCGGGTGCAGGGCCCAAGGACCTGGACCATCCTCCACTGCACTCCCAGGCCACAGCAGAGAGCTGGCCTGGAAGAGGAGCAACCGGGACAGAATCTGGCGCCCTGACCAGGACTAGAACCTGGGGTGCCGGCACCGCAGGCGGAGGATTAGCCTATTGAGCTGTGGCGCTGGCCTATTTTATTTTATTATTTTTTTTAAGATTTATTTATTTATTTGAAAGAGTTACACAGAGAGAAGGAGAGGCAGAGAGAGAGGTCTTCTATCCGCTGGTTCACTCCCCAATTGGCCACAATGGCTGGAGCTATGCTGATCTGCAGCCAGGAGCCAGGAGCCTTCTCCAGGTCTCCCACACTTGTGCAGGGGCCCAAGTCCTTGGGCCATCTTCTACTGCTTTCCCAGGCCATTGCAGAGAGCTGAATTGGAAGTGGAGCAGCCGGGACTCGAACTGGTGCCTATATGGGATGCCGGCACTACAGGCAGCAGCTTTACCCACTACGCCACAGTGCCAGCCCCCCTAAAGTCTTAATTCAGAGGTTGCAAGCTTGTATGTCTGAAGGAGCCAGGCAAGTAACACAAGTGAGTGTAAAAGCTAAATGTTAAACAGTTGGAGTTGGTAAGGATTGTGACCTACTAAAGTGTGTATACTTTGTCTAAAGATTTTGAAATAAAAATTTTGTGTGGGTCAAAAAAAGCATGTCTGCAGCCTGACGCTGCCAATTTACAGATGCTTCAAAACTCCTTAATATTAATGGAGCCGTCACAAAAACTTTTGAGGTAAAAATGATGATTTAAAATTCAATGCAAATAAATGTTCAATTTAAAAATGATCACACCATTTAGTAAGCTATTTGGTGCTTTTTTTTTTCTGGGGCATGGATGACATTAAACCAGGAATGATGGGATCCCAAGAAGAACCTGAGGATATTACAGATCCAGGCAGCTGAGGTGGTCAAGTTTAGTAAAAATTTGCTACTGTAGGACAAGCAGAAATTAGCAAGAATGATGTTGGCTCTCCATTTTTGGTGATTTCCAAATCCCACATTCACCCACCCCCTTTCCCCCCAGCCAATTTAATGACAGCTCTGAATTCAAGGTATTTATTATTGTTAGAATGGGTCAGAGGGGGCCGGCGACGTGGCACAGTAGGTTAATCCTCCGCCTGTGGCACCAGCATCCCATATGGGTGCCGGTTCTAGTCCCGGCTGCTTCTCTTCCAGTCCAGCTCTCTGCTGTGGCCTGGGACAGCAGTGGAGGATGACCCAAGTGCTTGGGCCCCTGCACCCATGTGGGAGACCAGGAAGAAGCACCTGGCTCCTGGCTTCGGATTGGCACGGCTCCGGCACAGCTCTGACTGTTGCAGCCATTTGGGGAGTGAACCAACGAAAGGAAGACTTTTCTCTCTGTCTCTCCCTCCCACTGCCTGTAACTCTTAATCTCAAATAAATAAATAAAAAATCTTAAAAAAGAATGGGTCAGAGATCCTGGAAGTAGATCTCTCACCTCTTGGGAAATGAGTGGGGCAGCTCGTGGAAATGTCTAGGAGGTAGCGTTTGCAGGCCTCCTGAGCAGTCAGTGGATCATCCTGTGAAGGTCTGATGAGTTTTGTGCAATTTTTTGAGCTATTAATCAACACGAGAAAAATCATCAGGAAGATAATTAAATTTCCGGCTTCTGCTTTGCTATCTGAATATATAAATCACTAAGCAGATTCTCTAGGGTTAAAGAGTATGTTGCACCCCAGGCTTACTGAATCAGAAGGTGAAATCTGAGAATCTGTCTCTTTATGATGCTTCCACACGTATTCTGATAATGCCAGTGTGATATCTAGGGCTGTAGGTAGAAAAGATTCATACCCTTGTGGCGAGAGATCGAGCTTCCTAGGACTTCTGTTAAGGGTTTTTTTTAAAAGTGATATTTATTGATACAAAGACCCCATTTTATTTGATGATAGTGAGTTGATGGTAATAGAAATAGGTAGCTTAGGGTGTTAGGGCTTTGTTAAGGTTTATGAAACATTGCATTGGAAAGAGTACTTGCACCCAAGGAAGGTTGCTTGGGTGCTATCATTTGGATCAGATGCTTTCCTTTAGTTGATCGTGAGAAGCAGCACAGTTTTTAAAGAATTGGTGAGGAATGAGTTTGGGGGCTGGAGAGGGATGGCTGATTTAAGGAAGTGAAACTTGATGGAACAGTCACTGCCACGTGTTGCTCAGTTGATAATGGCCTGAATCAGTCACTGGGGCTGCTTTGAGGGGGGCCCTTATGTCACTCTGGAGAAAGAATGTGTGCAAGAGATGTGAAGGTTTATTGGTGCGAGGCACACATCCAAGCCTGGCACGGAACCAGCATCCATCTGATGCCCTGGGATGGTTAATATGTGTTGAATATGTTCCGATCAAGTGGAGGAAAGGTGAAGACATCTGCTTGGTAAGGGACTGTGAAGCCACAGAAGACCTACTCTCCAAACTGAGTGCTGTGAAGGGGCTTGGGGGCTGTTTGTTGTTATGGCCCCAAGACATGTGTCAGGAATCTGGTCTTGAGTCCTTCATTGAGTCTATGGCTACTTCTGAAGTCTCACGTTATTATCCACTGAATCGAAAAACCTTGGTGTTTGAAAAGCTCTGGGATGCAAAACTTCTCAGATTCCTTTTTCAGATTTGTTTTAATTTAAATTCATTGAGTGAACTGTATTATACTATAGTCTTCTACTTTTCCTTTGTTATTTTTTTTCCTTAAGAAAAATGATTATAGTTACTGTTGAATTAGTGGAAATGGGTTAACTCTTCATGTAGATTTTCCTGCCAGTAAATTTAAGACGCTACTCAACTTCTGTCTCTGGTAGGACAGAAGTACCTAAACCAAGTTTAAGTTTTCAATTAAAGGACACTTGAATAATGTGACCTACTAGGAGTTTACAGATCTCTCTTCTTTCCCCTCAAGAAGGTAAAATGGTGATACATTATAAATATCAGCACTTTTATTTTCTCTTATAAATAATAGAAGTCTTATTCAAACTGACTTAAACAGTAAAGAAAATTTATTGGGTTTACAACTTAAAAGTTGGGCTTCAGATAAGGCTTGGTACAGTGGCCAAAATGCCATTTAAAGACCTGGTTTCTTTCCATTTCCTATCTTCTCTCCTCCGCCTTCCATTTTGTTGGCTTAATCTGCATAGCCACACAGTTGCTCAAGTCCCTTCTCTTATGAAGACAAAATTTTACTCAGGTCCACACTCTATATTGTCTTACCACAACAAGAAAGAAAGCCTTCATTTCTCAATAGTAGTCCCAACTGATGTCTTCATTTATCTCATTTGGGTTGATTTGGTATGTGCCTATGCCTGAATCAGTTATTGATACTAGGTGTGTGAAAAATGTTGATGGGGTTAGATGGGGTTAAGCAGTCAGAATTTATGGAACTTTATTTGGAGGGTTTTTTTTCTTTGAAGATTTTATTTTTTATTTATTTGAAAGGCAGAGTTACAGAGAGAGGAGGAGAAGGAGAAGCAGGAGGAGGAGGAGGAGGAGGGAGAGGGGAAGAGAAAGAGAGAGGAAGAGGGAGAGGGAGAGGGAGGTCTTCCATCCACTGGTTCACTCCTCAAATGGCCACAACAGCCAGGGCTGGGCCAGACCAAAGCCAGGAGCACAGAGGTTCTTCCGGATCTTCCATATGGATGCAAGGACCCAAGGACTTGGACCATCTTCCGCTGCTTTCCCAGGTGCATTAGTGGGGAGTTGGATCCAAAGTGGAGCAGCCAGGTCTTGAGCTGGTACCCTTATGGAATGCCAGTATCACAGGCCAAGGCTTAACCTACTATACCACAGCACTGGCCCTGATTTGGAGGTTCTTACTCAAAACCTGTATCTGAGAATGAAGAGGGGTGCTTTCACAGGGAAATTTGGGTTGCTGTAAACAGAAGGAGGGAAACTGGATGTTGGACATCGGACACTGGATGTGTATTCAATGGGGCTTTTAGGCCAAGAATGAAATATGACCAGGGGTCAAGAGATGGAGTTTTTATTGGGAAAGGTAAGCATGCTGGGAGCTTTTACTATCCCACATGTTGTACTTTGTGTCTATCTTTTCCCTTAGTTGACTACTTTACATTGCTTTTTTTTTTTTTTTTTTCCTTTCTTGTTCTTGGAGCTGCTTGTGGCTGTGGTAACAGTAAGAGCTTGAGGTAGCCTCCTTTTCAGTTTGAATATTCCTTATCCATTTATATACAGATTATGTTACTGGAACATTGATGGCTTTAAAGCCACTGGCCAGAAAGGCCCAGAACTGAGATTTTTCACTAAGAGGAAAAGGATCTGGCAAATTCTGCAGTTCTAGAATGAAGTCAAGGGAGCTCCTAGCTGAGGAGAGGAGAAACAATTCTATAATGTGAATCATTGTAGCCCAGGGACCTTTTAGCTAGGGACTTCCTCTAGGGCAGTGGTCAGAAACCAGGAGTCAGCGTGCAGATGTTTCTGTAGTTACAAGTAACAACTTGGTTGAAACTGTTCTTCTTCTTTTAACAATTTTTTTTAAGATTTTTATTTATTTATTTGACAAGTAGAGTTACAGACAGTGAGACAGACAAAGAGAAAGGTCTTCCTTCCGTTGGTTCACTCCCCAAATGGCCGCAATGGCTGGCACTGTGCTGATCTGAAGCCAGGAGCCAAGACTTCCTCCAGGTCTCCCATCGGGGTGCAGGGGTCCAAGCACTTGGGCCATCCTCCACTGCCCTCCCAGGCCACAGTGGAGAGCAGGACTGGAAGAGGAGCAACCGGGACTAGAACTGGCACCCATATGGGATGCAAGTGCCGCAGGCATAGGATTAACCTAGTGTGCCACAGCGCCGGCCTTTTTGTTCTGTCTTTTTCAACACTGCCCATACCTAGGGGGTTTTCTTGTGATTATTGTAGTTAGAAGGAAATAAGACTCTTCATGAGATCTGGTCCAGAGACAAGAAAACAGTCACTCTTTTGCTATAGCAGATAGGAGTCCTGTGATGTTCTGATCCACCTTTGGCTGTAAGAACACTCAGTGCCAGGAAAGGACCACTCAGCTTGAATGGTCTTTCAATGTGATGTACATAATTTGCTCCAAGTTTGAAATCTATGGGCAGAATTGGGATTCTTGACTTTCTAAGGCTGAAAGTCCCCTAAAGACATTTTCTAATGAAAAGTGAACTACTAACAAAGTGTTTGCTTTAACTAAATGATTGCAGTTAATTTCTTGTAAAGAAACACAGAAGCACACATTAACTTAAAATAAGCTCACACTGTTGTTTCTTGTAGTACAGCCAGGAAAAACAGTAACAAGCTGTCTCCTTCAAAAATCACATCCCTGGATGATATTCGAGCAACCTGGAAAATTTAAATACATCCACAGGAAAAACAATTTGAATTAAGATAGAAATCATATTTGCTAATTTCCTTTCTGCCATTGCAATGTTGCCACCCATGGTAAGTTACTCACCCATGGTGAGTAACACTGATGGAGAAGGTGTGTGGCATCAGTGGCTCAGGTAACAGGAACATTTGTGTAGGGGCCACAGTCAGTCTGGGGCCACAAAGGACTTTTACTATTTAGGGATCTTTAGTCAAATTTCAGTCTACACTGGCATTTTGTTCTACATTGAACTTAATAGTTGCTCATATGTTTTTGGAGAAAATGGGTACAGAACTTGAGCATTTTTCACTCCAAACACATTTGGTTTTGTGTTTAAAAGTTATCACCTGAAAATTATATGGATACAGATAATACTTACAGAAAAAAAATAGAGAAATTAAGTCATTTTTAAGTCTGATACTCCTCAAGGTGATTATAGCCAATAATTTCAGTGTTCCTAGCCTTAGTCTCTTATTTATGTTGTGGAAAAGGTGCTGTTTTTATTCTCTAAGTGTCTGTAATGTTGAGAAGAAGAAAGGTAATGAAGATTCTTTTCCTTTCGAGACTACTCTTTCTTTTCATTGCCATCTGATTTGCGAGCATTTCCAAGACAGAAAGAAATCTCCTTCTGTTTTTCCTCCTTAATACACAAGTAAATCTCGGTCAGGACATGTGGTTGAAGATTTTACTCCATCTTCTCTCCCACCCTTGTTTCCTCCCATTTATCTATCTCCAATTCTAAAGAAAGAAACACAACCTGGAAATGAGCTGAGTGATCCTACAAACTTATTTGAAATGTGATTTCAACATGGAGGGAGTCTGGGTGCTGGTCACCTTCTCCAAGCACAGCTGAAAGGTAGTCTATAGAGCATCTTCTGATGGGCAAACAGCAGGATTATAGGTTTTCACATCTTTCAAATGGAGCTGCAGGCCTAATTTTGTTATACTTTTACACATTGTAGGTTTAAAGCATGCTTGCCTATGGAAGGAACTAAACAAATAATGTATGCCAATTCTAGGATTCTGACACCCTAGCACAAAATTAGGATGATAGCAAAAATTCTGGTGGGATGCACCAGTAGGTCATCTCTTGGCAGATATGTGAAGATACCTCCAGAGCCCCTCTGTTGGAAGTTTTGCTTACCTAGCAACTGTGTGAGGCTGCCCACCAAATAGCATTTTGAAAAGTTCAGACTTAGAAAAATGCTTTGTTTTGTTTTTTCTCTGAGTCTTGTCAGTACTATTACAAAAACTTGTGGACAAGTGATTTTTTTTAGAGCTGCTAAAGTATTTGTATATTTTGTTCAAGATATTAGTTTTTTGTTGAGAATATGTCACTGTTATGTTCTGTATTGATATGACAGTCAGGATCATATTACTACTAGTAGCCAGAGGAGTTACTGATTTTTAAAAAAATATTTATTTATTTGAAAGGCGGAATTACAGAGAGAGAAGAGACAGAGAGAAGCACAGAGAGAGATACACACACACAGAGAATCTTCCATCTGCTGATTTACTCCCCAGATGACTGCAATGGCCAGGGCTGGGGCTGCCTGAAGCTAGGAGCGTGGAACTTCATCCTGGTCTCCCATGTAGGTGCAGAGTCCCAAGCACTTGGACCAGCTTCTGCTGCTTTCCCAGGTGCATTAGCAGGGAGCTGGATCGGAAGTGGAGCAGCCAGGACTCAAACTGGTGCCATACGAGATGCCAGCATCTCTGGCAGCAGCTTAACCCACTGTGCCACAATGCTGACCCTGCGTTAATGATTTTAAGCAAGGGGATAGATTGCTGGATTTTATCCTACATATCAATTGGTTTTTTAAAAATAGGCCCTTTCAGAAGGTGCCTAGGACAAAGACTGGCCCCCCCAACTCCCAACCCTTAACCCCGCAACACAACCACACAACCAAGGAAGTTGGCTATTGGTCGAAAGGCTGATCAGAACCTTGGAGAGCTCTAGATAATGCACGAGCAGAACCACAGCTAGAAGCTTCTGTGGCTGGTGCCAGGCTAAAGTTTTTGAGCAGATGCCCACTCCACTTTGCTTATTGTCAAGTTGTTTGTGATTTAAGGGGACAAATCCCTTTTATTTTATTCAAGATCTCTGTATTTATCAACTAATTCGGTGTTTTGCAGCTAAAAATCTTAAAAACTAGAGAAAATGCATGCCTTGAAGATCCTGCGCCTCATTTTGTGATTCTGAATTCCTCCCAGCAGGGTTTGTGGTACTGAGAAGAAGAGTGTCATAACCAGGAAGGGGAGCGAGATCACAGGGTTTCATGGAAGCATTCCCATATATTAGATTGTCAGTTTTTCCATTTTTTTTCCTCAAACAACATCTTAGGTAAAACTTCAACCAAGCCAAACCAAACCAAACCAAAAAGTACTAGCACGGCAGAGATGGTCTGGCTGAAGCAGAGTTCAGGTCTTGCAGGGCTTCCACTCTCCCTAATCCTGACTCCAGCAGTAGTCTCTGAACACAGGTCCTAAATCACATTTTCCAAGCATATGTTCAGTTTGCTTGTCAGACACACTTCCTTAGTAGGTGAGAGATCTGAATTATATCTAGGATTACTTCCACCACCCCATATTAATCCCAGAAGTTGTTTTATATTGATGCCTATTTAGCTGTTTGTTTGGATATCAGTGATTTGCATTTCTAATTAGCTTTTGTGCTTCCCAGAATCCACTGGGTTTTTAAAGACTATAATCTACAACAACTTCAAATATCATTGCAACAAACTCAAATCTCAGACTCAATACACTCTGCTTACAAAAGTAAAAAGAATTATTAGAATATTTAAAAATAAAGTCATTGAGGATTGCAAAACTCTTCTTTCATTTTTTTGCATTGCCATTATTTATTTTTGTGAGTGTTCTTTAGGAGTACATGATGTCCTGTCTCCTTTGTGTCTACTGCACTTTGTTAATGGGTGAATCTTCTCAAGAATAAAATCTCAAAATATTAACTGCAAGGTAAAACTCTCACTGTAAGGGTTGGGAGTGCTGTGCTGTTGTTTATGTTAGCCAGATGACTATAAATATTTGGATGGTAGTTACATGGGGAGGGAGTAGATTTGCAATTTGTAGTCCTAAAGTTAGCCAGCTTCCCTTTCTCCCACCCCTAAATTCATGTTATAATTCAATTTTAGAAAACTAGGAAGTTGCTGTATTTGAAGAAATTATGAAAAACATGTTTAAAATAATCCCATTTAAGTTATGTATTTAGATGATATATTATAGGACTTAAACATATAACCTGTTCTTTGCTGATAATACTTAGTCCTCTTACCAATAGAGAAATAGCAAATTTATTTTTGTTATCTTTTGTATTCTCTGGATGAAGTGATATTTTAAAAATCCATATGTGTTCAGTTACAGTTGTGTTAGAAATGTAAAATGTCACTGGTCATTTTCAAAGATTTCTCATTCACATGAGCATAACACAAAAGCATTTTAGTTGAGAGAAGCATAATAAATTACTACAGCTGTTACCACTATGTTCTAACATATTGCATTAGCTTGTGGGAAACGTTCTATGAGGGTTAGAATTTAAGAAATAGTAAGGTCAAGGCTATTTGAAGCATATGTATTTAGAGTTAAATGATGCAAGATTTGTTCTCCAGAAGGTTATAGAACTGGCTAACTTTTTTATAGTTTGTTAGAAGATACAATTGAAGTCTGACCTTATAAAATGAAGGAAGGGCAAGTATAATTTTTAAGCTTTGAGATTGAAACATAGTGTGAAATGAAATATATGAAGTGTACTACTCTATTTTAAAGTTTTATTATTTGTCTATCAGAAAGGTATGCACATGTGTTTTATATATACATATACATATGAATATACATACATGTGTAATATACACTCAGAAAACTTGGAAATTTGGAAAAACAAGGGAAAAATTCTTTTAAATAGTTTCTGAGTATGGGCATCAGTTATTAATATTTCTTCCAGTAATTTTTCTAGGCATAGATTTTTTTTCCATGGAGGATTTGGAGGGAATGAGGATAACATGTAATAATAATGTAAATATATTTATATCTGTCTTCATTGATTATTATTTTAATGAAATTTTCTAAAATACTGGTTGTGCATTATTCTTTTGAATGACTTTCACAGTCTTTAAGATACTTCTTATCTGGCATTTAGATTATTTGCAGTTTCATGATATTATAAATGACTCAGTGTACATTTTTGTTTATAAAGCTTTCCCTTCCTTATTTTTAGTTTTTTTCTTAGCAAGAGTCTCAGGAATGGGATTTCTAGGGGTCTTGAGAAAGACCATTTTTAAGATTCTTTATATGTATATGTATTTAAACTGTACCAATTTATACTCTCATAAATTGTACAAATGTACAAGTGCTGTTAAACCACATTCTCACCAACATTAGCTTTTTGCTGAAACAAAGGACCACTAATTTTGGGTCAGCATTGTGGCATAATGAGTTAAGCCAACACCTGCAACATTGGCATTCCATATGGGCACCGGTTCAAGTCCCAGCTGCTCCACTTCCAGTCCAACTCCCTGCTAATGTTCCTGGGAAAGCAGCAGAAGATGGCCCAAGTGTTAGGGAATCTGTACCCACATGGGAGACCCAGAAGAAGCTCCTGGCTCCTGTCTTCAGCCTGGCCCAGCCCCGGCTTTTGCGGCTGTTTGGGGAATGAACCAGCAGGTGGAAGATGTGTGTGTGTGTGTGTGTGTGTAACTCTGCCTTTCAAATAAATAAAGTAAATCTTTAAAGAAAAAAAGAACCACTAAGATACAAACTTTGTTTTTCATCATATTGCCTGTGAAGAGTGCTAGGTTAGGACAGGTCAGATCAGTGAGTCCCATTGGAACAAGAAGCACTTTGTGGAACTGAAACTCTGTCTTGGAATAGAAGTCAGGCTAATGAGCTCAAAGTGCGACACTGATCCAGGGGGCACTAGGTGAACCCCAGGGGCAGGGTGTGGAGCTTCAAAGAGTGGGGGAGGAAGCACATTGGGCAAATCCAGTGATCTGTAGGAATATCCAAGAAGGGCATACCCTGGTGTTGTGTGCCACCCTGAGTGAGTAGGAATAGTTTTCCATGGGGAGGGGCCTGCTAATGTAGGTTGGGAAGGAGACCTGCTAGTATTGTTTGTGTGCTCTTTCCAGCTACTTGAAAAAGTTTCTTTTACCATGTGCATATATTTTTCAATGAAAAATTAGTTTGTTAAAAGGAGAATGAAGAAAATGACATTTCTTTGATTACTAATGAAGTTACATATTTTAATATTGTTAATCAGTTTTGATTTTATTTTATTGATGTGCTAGGCAGTTGGGCAGAATTTTATGGGAAGAGAGTTCATCTAATTTTTGTGTTAAATTTTAAATTTATTCCTGTACTTTATTCTTTTATTGATTGAAAATTTTTATTGTAAGATTGATAGACAAAAAAGTTTTTCACTTAGAAGATTCTCCCCATCCCCATCAATATTAGGCATTGGTGGTCCCAGGTCTTAGTTGCTTGCTTTCTTCATTAATCTCTCCAAAAACATGAACCCATTTCATTGTTTCTCTATTTTGTCCATTTATTGATTCTTTATATATGTTTAAATTTGCTTCACTTTGACTGAAAAACTGTGATTTTGAATAAGTGAAACTTGAATTAAGGAAAATGTTATCTCCCACTTTAAAAAATATTTATTTGATAGGAGGGGGGTGGGAGGAGAGAGAGAGAGAGAAAGAGAGAAATTTCATATTAACTGATTCACTCATCAAACACTGGCAACCAATGGTGCTAGACCTAGGCTGAAACAGGAAGCCAATAACTCAATATAGGTTTCCCACATTAATGGCAGCAGCCAATTACTTGACATGTGGCTGCTGTCTCCCAGGGCCTGTATTAGCAGGAGGTTGGAGTCCGGAGCTACAGGTGATTGTTGAACCCAGGCATTCAGACATAGGATGCAAGTGTCTTAACTGCTGTGCCAAATGCTTGTTTCTATCCCTCTCTTTCTGATATGAGAAAACTGAGGAACTAAGGATCAGTTGGACTTGTTCAAGTCCATGAGCCCATTGATTTGGGAATATAAAGTGCATGATGAATGTATTTGTGAGAAGTATTGTGGGGAGATGGAGGGTCACATGAATTTGAAGTATCTGTCAGATCAGGCACCCTGGGATAGGGTAAGCCAAAATAGAGAATCCTAAATTACCCATTGCACATGGGGTTGATTATGCCTACAGAGAGGCAGGTGCCAATTCTGTGGTTTAAACTGATATTTCATTGAACTAAAGTGGGAGAGGTTTGCCAGATTTACATTCTACAGTGTTTCAGTTATAATAATCTATACTTGATTATCAACAGTTAGTCAACCTCTTTAGGTAACCAGTCCTTAAAAACAATTAGTGTAATACCTTCCCTAAATTCTTTTCAGTGTTTTAGTGAGAATGAATGAAGTTGGTGTTTTTTTTTTTTTACTGTAAATCAGTAAATTCTTTTGCATTTTCATGTTTTTATTATTTTATCAAATAATCCTAATGTATTTTTTTATTCCTCATGTTTAAAATCCCATTTTTTAAAGTTTCTAACTTTTTATTTAATGAGAGAAATGCATAGGGGAGTGAGGGCTTTAGGAGAGAAGGAAAAGTCCAGAAATTAAGTTGGGGTCCATACCGAGCAGAGAGCAGGCTGAGAGCCACATGGAAGAGCGTGCAGGCCGGAAAGCATGGAGCTGGTGGCCTGAAGACCATGTGCCCCAAAGGCGCAGGGCAGCAAGGACATCCAGGGCAGCGAGGACAATAGGGCTGGGCTCACCGTGTGCCAGGTCTTTTATGCACTTCCAAAGGGAAGTGCTTGGTAGGTGGGCATACAGGTGGGATCAGGTAGGGGGATGAGATCACACAGGGGCGTGGTGAGGGCATGGTCTTCCAGCTCACCCATCTACCTGCTTCCATCATTCCTCCCTCAAAGACTTTCGAGTCCTGAATCCTAAGGGCTGTTGAAGGGCGTAGAATCATCATATCTTCTCTAGCTGCTTCCCGCTTATGAGGGGCATAGTGCAGGCCCTGCCTTTCCTGGGTCTGGAAGTCTCCACCTATCTCACTGAACAGATTCACTTTATGAATTGGAGCAGTCTCAGTCAGCGCCAATGGCTGTGTCCCCTGTATAGTCAGTTATTCCCAGAAGTCATTGAGTTCTGAAACATGTTTGTTAATTAGCATAAGCAAAATTGGAGCAAAACCAATAGTGAATGGTGTGCTCCTTAAGGTGGAAAGGTTACCCTTATGTAGATTATAAAATCCATTTAGCTTGAACATAGAAAATTGTAATAGAAGAGCCCATTAGGAGTTTTATTATCAGTAGCAGTTTCCAGAGAGAAACTTCTTCAAAAGAAGAGGCAGGTACAGCATGTCTGCCTTAAGGTGTAGCAGATTTGAAGTAATGAAAGTAAAGGTTTTACTTATCTTTTTGCTTAAGATCTCTGATTGGCTTACAGAAAAATCATACGTATCTTTTGAGTTTACCTGTGAAGACTTAAGAGGTAGAAGTTTAATCCTAATTTCACTGATGTAGTCGTGTTCCAGTAGCACCTGGTAAAGTCCCTTCCATTTAAGCTAATTTATGATTTGAAGAGGATCTTCTACGAATGGCTTGCTCAGGAATTTCTACTGTTGGAGCTTCTGTTAAATACTCTTTAATTTCTTGGAACACCTTTTGTGGCTCCCCTGTCCATCACAGTGTGTCTATATCAGAGCCTCTTAAAGCACATACAAAGGCTTAGAATCCAAGTCCTGGAATCCACGTTCCATAGAATCCTGCCATCAGCCATTCCCAATGTTGGAGCTTCTGTGAAAAGCTCCTTAATTCTTTGAAACACCTTTTGTGGCTACCTTTTCCAGCCCAATGTCTGTAACAGGGCCTTTTAAAGTTCCATATGAAAGCTTGGAATCCAAATCTTGGAATCCAAATTCCACAGAATATTGCTGTTCCCAGAAATATCCTTAGCTGTCTTTTAAGTATAGAATAGCTTCCTTTCTCTTGACTGAGAGAACACACGTTTTGGAGTTAGAACATATCCCAGGTAATCTACCTCTGGTGTAAAAGCCTGAGCTTTGTTTGGGAAGTTTTTATCTTCACTATTCCCAGATTTTGAGTGTAGTGGGATGCAGAAGAAAGTGTCCCTTAGGCAAAGGTTTAGCACACAATAAGATGCATTGAAACAACTGTCTCAGTAATCTTGAGGCCTTTACCCATTCTGTACTCTGTATTTGACCTTATGTTAAAGCATATGAGGTAGGAATATCAGAGACATGTATCCAAGAGTTCATGTTTGAGACACTTAATAAACTTTAAAGAAACACCTGAGAATACAGGCAGTGGAGAGTTGGACACTTAGACATAACTAGAACTTACGATGTGTAAGAATATAACAAACCAGAACAAGGGAAATCTTTGCTAACAAGTTTTATCATTAATGCTAATACTGTAGCTCTTTGAGGACAGAGGTCCTGCATAGGAAGTTAGCACACAGTGACTCCTGTTGTTAATTTAACAATTAACACTCTTAGATATGATCTTAGATATGATATGTGATCACCCGAGGCTCTTGACATGACCCTCCTAGGCTATAGAAGCCTTTTGAGTACACAAACTCCATCATCATTCAGACAAGGCCATAAGCAAAGTGGAAATTCTTTCCTCCCTTCCGAGAAAAAAATACATCCTTCTTTGATGACTACTTCTTTTCCACTGGAGTCTCACCATGGAGGTCCTGCCTGTAGGGACACTTTTTGCATGAGTATCCTGGCTTTCCAGGTGTGAAATGCTCTCTTGGGCTTTTCAGCCAGACCAGAATGCCTTTAGGGCTGCCTCTGAGGTCACTGAGCTTTACTTACAGCAGTTGCCATTCTATTGAGTCTGCTGGATGGACTGCTTCTCACATTGGAGCATTCACTCCTCTTCATAGAATCCCATTTCTATTCTCTGTGGTAATATGTTATAGGCCCTATGCCTACTTTTTGTTTATCCTCATTTCAGATTTCTTTCTTCATGTAGTACCGAAGTTAAGAAGGATAAGAACTTTGTGAGTAGAGAGAGAGAGAGACTTAGTTTTCCCTTCTTTATAAAGAGGCTCACTAATTTATGCCTTCTGCCCCATCGTCTTTCTCTGAAGGAGCTTTGGACATTTTCATGTATCTCCTATTCAAGATGGTGGAAAGTTCAAACATCCTGTATTATTAAATTGGTTTTTAAAGCAATGCCCTTGTCTTAGGGAGTAACCTGTTTTAAGCCTTGTGTATTTTCTGTACCCCTCCCTTCTAGACAAAGTGGTTTAAATCACAAATTACCTAATGAGTTGAAACGTTCATGTAGCAGTACTAGAGGAATTTTTGTCTCGTGTAGCATTTCTAAGCCTCCCTTGATGCGGGTATTTTCCAGTTAAGTGTGCCTTGAATGGCCAAGAAGGTCAAATGCATTGCACTGTTTTGAGAGATTTTAATCTAATGGAAAAGGGCTGGGTGGCACATCTTTACTATGCATTTAACAATTAGGCTGAATGACTTGAAATGAATTCATATTGGTAAAAGATGTTTGCCAGCTTACATAGTTTCAGAATTTATTTTTTTAATGTGTGGTTATAGGCTTATAGCTTGCCAAGCAGCTAAAGAGAAACGGTAAAATTAAAAATTGAGGCATCTTGAAAGCTTTTTCTTTTTGTTCAAGTACTGGCAAAAGGACTAGAAATCAAGAAATGGAATATTGTATTTTTTTTCTATTTATAATTGTTTATTGATGATCTCTAAAGGAAATGCATTACAAGTTATGTAATGAATTTTTAAAGTTCTGTCTATGTTGTTATACCCTCTTGATACTTTGAATATGTTCAAAAGGAATTTCAGGCTTTTGAGGTGGAGAGATTTGCCAGGGAGGACTTGGTACTCTTTCTATCAGATCATTTTCATATCAGGGAACTTATTTCATTCATTGTATGTTGTTGAAGTGCTTACCTTTTTTCCCTTATCTTTATTTGAACATCCCATAAGAAGTATCTTCCTATCAATGTTTTCTTCATTGTCATTTAATCTGAGTAAACACTCTCAGAGGAGGATCAGCCAGCTGTGAGTGATCCTGGTCCATGGAGTCATAATGGTATCAGTGGTTTGATGTCAGGAACAGACAATGTTGGTGGTTGGAGATCCTCAAGGTTAAGGGTTTTTTTTTTTTTTTTTTTTTTTGCTGAAACTTTTTGGAAGAACATTGCAATTGGAGGTTGTGGTCTCTTTCTTTTTAACCCATTGAAGTGTTGCTGCAGAGGTTGGAATCCTTTAGTGATCGTTCAGGTGACTTGAATGCTGCATTCAATTGACGATTATATTCTATAATTTTGTTCTTAAATTTCTGTGTAATTTGAAACACTGGCAAATTTTAGTGATACCACTTTATAGATTCTACTTCAGTTTCTTTTTCTTCCTCTTACTCTGTGGATGGCTCAACAAGTTCGTCTAGTTCCTTATTGCTAACTTTTCTCAATGGTTGACTTTGAGGCAACCAAAACCTCAAAATGTAAAGCTGCAGATGGGGGGTGCTACTATATTTTTCTTAGCAGCATTTATCTCATCTGATATATTTAATTTTTTTTATTTTGATCCATTAAAATCTAAGCTCTTGAAAGCAAAGCCTTTCTCCCCCCCCTTTTTTTTTCCACTGCCTAGAGCATTGGCTGGGGTACAGTCGGCATGGGTAATGGGTAAATATTTGTTGAATGAATGAATGTGAGCCTACTGACTCTTATTCCTTAGTCCTAAAAGCTTTCCTGCTCGTAAGACTTCATGGTTACTTCCTTCCTCTTTTTATCTGAACCTTGCATTTCCTAACTGTATTTTCCCTCATCTCTACTCCATTCTTGTTTTTTTTTTTTTTTTTCAGGCCTAATTGTCATCACTGTGCCTGTAGTTCTGTGAGGCTTCAGTGTTGTGGAGCATCTATTTATATCTGGTATTACAGATGCAGATGGTTTGGGAAACTTAGTTGAATTGCTTTCACAGATAATGCTGAATTTATATACAGACTGAAAAAAATCAAAATTGTAAAAGAATAAGAAACAAATTAAGTCTTCCAGGGCTAAAATTATGGTCTTCTAGAATATTTAGGTTTCTTATTTTGTTACTACCTTGCTTTACACTTTACTGTTTCTGCTTATTCATGATAGAATTTCTCCTTGAATTTTCTGCAAGGAATTTTAGAAGGCAGGAGAAATCACCAAGATCAAAAGACTCTTCTAACTTCATCTCTGGGTTCATGGCTAGTTAGGTATAGTCTGTTCACTTTAGATTTGTATCATTCCTCTCTATATGTATGGGTGAATGTGCCACTGGATTTGTATGAAGATTCCTTATAAATTGATCTTTCATTTATGACTTTTGCAGAACCTTGCCTCCTGGAATCCTTCAAATCCTGAATGTCTCTTACTGGTGGTGAAAGAACTTGTACAACAGTATCACCAGTTTCAATGCAGCCGCCTCCGAGAGAGCTCTCGCCTCATGTTTGAATACCAGACATTACTGGAAGAACCACAATATGGAGAGAACATGGAAATTTATGCTGGGAAAAAAAACAACTGGGTAAGGTTTTTAGATACTGGGAATAAAAGTATCTCTATCTAGTATTAAGTTACATAATCAATTTTGATGTCCATATGTAGTAAACCTAGTCATTTCTTTAAATGAGCATAGTGGGGCTGGCATGGTAGTATAGTGGGTAAAGCCACCACCTGCAATGCCAGCATCCTGGTTCGTGTCCTGGCTACTACCAATTTTGGTATCCCATATGAGGACTATTTCAAGTCCCAGCTGTTCCACTTCTAATCCAGCTCTCTGCTAATGGGTCTGGGAAAGTAGCGGAAGATGATATATTCATATATATTTTAGGATTTACTTATTTATTTGATAGAGTTACAGAGAGAGAGAGAGATCTTCCATCCACTGGTTCACTCCCCAGATGGCTATAATAGCCAGGGCTGAGCTAGGCTGAAGCCAGGAGCTTTGTTTGGGTCTCCCACTTGGGCAGCAGGGGCCCAAATACTTGGTCCATTGTCCACTGCTTTTCCCAGGCCATGAGCCATCTGCGGCGCCAACATCCCATATGGGTGCTGGTTTGAGTCTCAGGTGATCCACTTCTAGTACAGCTCCCTGCTAATGGTTTGGGAAAGCAAAGAGGATGGGTCAAGTGCTTGGGCCCCTGCACCCACTTGGGAGACCCAAAAGAAGCTCCTGGCTCCTGGAAGACTCTCTCTCTGTCTGTAACTCTGCCTTTCATATAAATAAAACAAATCTTTTTTTTTTTTTTAAAGAAACATTTATATGCAAGTCTTTTAATCCCCTCTTTTAAAATTGTCACTCAACCTACTCTCTCTCCCCTGACTTTTACCCTGCTCTACATTTTTTTTAATCATCTCCCTGCCCCATTTTTAAAAGATTTATTTATTTATTTGCAAGGCAGAGTGTCAGAGAGATAGCAAGAAAGAGAGGAGAGAAATATCTGCCGTCCACTGGTTCAATTCCGAAATGGCTGTAATAACTGAGGCTGGGCTAGCCCGAAACCAGGAGCCAGGAAATCTGTCCAGGTATCCTATGTGGGTGACAGAGGCCAAGCACTTGGGCCATCCTCTGCTGCCTTCCCTGGTACATTTGCAGGGAGCTGGATGGGAAGCAGGGCAGCTGGGACTCCAGCTGGTGCTCTGCCAATCTGGTGCTACAACATGGGATGCAGTGTCACAAGCCACAGCTTAACCCTCTGTGCCACAACGCTGGCCCACTGGCATCCCTTTTCAGCATACCATATAATAACCTAAATGATGTTGCTGTGTGAAATAATCATTCCAGAACTCAGTGGCTTAAAAGAAGAATTTTTATTGTCATAGTTTATGTCTGCTTCGGGGTCTTTCCCAGGCTGCACTCACGGTGTTGGCCAGGGCTACCGTCATCTCAAGGCTTGACTGGAAACGGATTCAGAAGTCTGTTCATGTGGTTGTTGGCAACATCCAGGTCCTTTGTGAGCTGTTGAACTGAGGGCCTGTCTTTCAGTGCTGGCTGCTGTCTGGAGGTTGCCTCGGTTCCTTGCCTCTCTGCAGGGCCTGTCCACAGGACAGCCCATAACTTGACAGCTGGCTTCACCAGAGTGAGCAAGGCAGAAGTCACCACCTTCTATAGGGGCATGCCATCCATCACTTCTGCTGTATTCTGTTTGTTAGGTCTAACACACAGGGGAGGTTTTACAGCTTACGAATACCAGCGACCATTGGAAGCCACTTAGCGGAAGCCCACCACACTTACTTACTTATTCTGTTTATTGCTCATTTACCTGTTCCCGTCAGAGTGTAATGTTTCAAAGGCAGGGATCTTTGTTTTGTTCACTGATAAATCCACACATCTGGGCCTGCCACATACCTCATCAGTGTTTTTAGAAGCATTTGGATGAATGAATGAATTCTAGGTAAGCAAAGAATAAGTTCATTCTCTGTGTTAGGGCCAGTGCCTCTGAATCAGCATGACTAAAATTTATTCTTGCTGCAAATCAGCATGTTTAGTTCAATATTTTTTCTTTTGTTAATTTATTTATAGTCTGCAAAAAGGCACATAACATTAAATTACCACCTTTACCATTTTTAAGTGCACAACTCACTAGGGTTAACTTTATTCACATGAGTTGTGCAATGGAACTTTTGGAGCTTGTTCATCTAGGAAAACTCATTAAACACTGATTCCTGTTTCCCCTAATCTTTGACACCTTTCTGCTTTCTGTTTCTATGCTTTTGACTCTTCTAGATACTTAATGTGAGTGGAATCATACAGTATTTGTCCTGTTGTGACTGGTTTATTTAACTTACTATCATCTCTCTTTTTTTTCTTTTAAATACTGTTTGAAAGGCAGAGGGTCATAGATTGCGAGAGGGAGAGAGAAAGGAAGAGAGGTTGAGAGGGTGGGACAGGCCAAAGCCAGGAGCTAGGAACTCCATCCTGGTCTCCCACATGGGTGGTAGGGGCCCAAGTACTTTGGTTATCTGCTGCCCAGTCACATTAGCAGGAAGCTGGATAGGAAGTGAAGCAGTCTGGACTCAAATCAACACTCTGATATGTCCTGTCAGCATTGCAAGTGGTGGCTTAACCCACTGTGCCACAATACCAGCTCAGCATCGTATATTTTTGATGCTCATCTATGTTGTAGCATGTGATGGATTTTCTCCCTTTTTAAGGTTGCATAATATTCCATCTCTCTTTCTCTCACACTCACTCTCACTCTCTCTCTCTCTCTCTCTCTCTCTCTCACACTCACACACACACACACACACATACATAAACACCACATCTTGTTTATCTACTCCTTCAGCATTTTGGACTCTTTGCCTTGTAAATAATGCTTCAGTGAACATAAGTGTGTAAATATGTCTTTGTAATCCTATTTTGAATTATATATGTATATATACATACACATACATAAAAGTGAGATTGATAGTTCTTATGGTAATTCTATTTTTAATTTCTAAGGACTTTTCATGCTGTTTTCCATAATAGCTATACCATTTTTACATACCTACCAATAGTTCAAGTTCAAGGTTATAAATTATTATTTTGAAACTTTAATTTGTTCAATTTTGTTGAACTTAGTTTATCCTCTGTTCCCAGCATTCTCTCTATTAAATAATCAGCTAAATTGTCCTCTCAGAAATGGATGTGAGATTCATTTGGAATGATTCTCCTTGTTGAGCTTTGTTATCAATAGTGTTTGTAGGCTCATTTGAAAATAGGAATCATTTTCCAAGTTATTTGTCTTTAGTTTTTTAGGATTTGCCCTCCCACCTCATTTCCCTTTTTAATGTCAACACTGACTTTTTAATATAATCCAATTTTGTGGTACCTTTGGGCTCTAAGAATTTTTGAAATTATATTTAGAAGTTTAGCTAATAATTCATTTAAATATGGAAGTTGAAATTCACTTAAAACAGTTTATATTTTTAAAACTTTGTGTTTAATGTTGTTGATCTTCCTTTGTTGATTTACAAAGCCTATTACTACCATAATTATCCCAGTTTATATTGATTTGATATGGAGTAATTTGTAAACATTAGGGTGATGGTTATGGATTCAGAAGAAATAAAGAAACTGAGAATCTCATAAAATGGCATGGTAGACAGACTGTAAACAACAATCCAGGCCTAAGGAGGGTTTAGGAGATATGGGAGCACATGAGGTAGAATCAGGGAGTAGGTGAGGAAATAGGATATAAAGACGAGTCTTTGGGAATGAACAAATTAGAGCTTCTGGGAGGGGGTGGTGCATTGCCAGCATCCCATATGAGTGCCAGTTCTAGTCCCAGCTGCTCCTCTTCTGATCCAGCTCCCTGCTCACACACCTGAGAAAACAGTGGAAGATGTCTCAAGTGCTTGAGCCCCTGCCACCCAAGTGGGGAACCTGGAGTTCTGGGCTTCTGGCTTTGTCCTGGGCCATCCTGGGCAGTGGCAGCCATTTGGGAATAGAATCATTGGATGGAAGATCTCTCTCTCTCTCTCTCTCTCTCTCTCTTTCAACCCTGTCTTTATAATAAATAAATAATTCTTTAAAAAACTTTAGAACTTGGCATCACAGTTCCAGAAAACATTAAAGGACTGCCTGTGAATGTAATCCAAAACAGACCAAGAATCTGGATCATGAACACAGGACCCTGGCAGAAAGAGAGAAACTTGATTTGGGGCCTAGATTTTTTTTTTTTTAAATGGTGGACTGTATTAGTTTCCTATTGCTGCTCTAAAAATTTACCACATACTTGATTTAAGACAAGATTTGTTATGTTATAGTTCTGGAGGTCAGAAGTCCAGAATAGGTCTCTCTGTGCTAAGATCAAGGAGTTGGCATGGCTGTGTGCCTTCTGGATGCTCTAGAAGATACTGTTTCAGGGAGCTGGAGAAACTGAGAGATGTGCTGTCAGAGGCATTATTTTTTGAGAAGTCTGTGAGAAGCAGCTTGATCCTGGAAGTCTGTAGTAAGTAGAAACATTCTGGAGATTGAAAAATAAATTATACTCAGATCTTTAAGCATTACGAACATTTAAATAAGAAGGCAGTAGTCAGTTGAAACAACAGTTGGGTAACCAAGAAACGGTCATGATGAATTTATTTTACTCTTTGAAGGAAGGTGAATTTCATAGATTTAGATATATGCTGGTACAGCGTTTGCTCTTTCTCTCTTAGTATTCCACTGACTGTGTTCCTTTCTTACTTATTTGACTCAGTGAGGAGCTACACCTAACTGATAGGGTGTAACTTGTCAGCTTTCAGAGGTCTTATATAACATCCCAGGGCTTTTCTTTTGACCTTGCCCTATTTACTGTTTTATTAGGGACTTGATTGAAGTTATACAGTTCATGTGCTTCAGTTTGTCTGATAGCACCGAGCTTGAAAAGACAGCTATTATGAAAGATTACAAAATCAATACTAAAAATTGTTTGTATGTACTAGAATGCTGCACCAAACCAGCAAAATACAATCCAGTGAGGCTAACACATGGTAAGACTAATGTTCATTTATGGGAAGTTTACTGTACTGGATTTTGAGTAAATAAATAAGTATTTCAGATATAGCTCTTTTTCCCGAGAGTGTTAAAATTCAGTTGAGAAGACTCAGTCCATTTTCATAAAAAATTAAATAGCGGTATTGACTTGATTCTATCTCAGCTGGAACATATATTCTTTCTAAGCATTCAGTGGAAGAACCAAACAGTGAGAAATGGAGCAACAAAGGACAGCCTTTTTGATGAACTAGAAGGAAAGTAGACATAGTACTGACATAGAGGGAATCGGTGGGTTACATGGTTGGGGAAATTCGAGGGCAAGGAGATTGGGGAACAGGAATTGTAAGCACATCTATAAACAGTTTGTTGTCAGTTAATCACATCTATTATGTCTTAGTGGCAACTGAAACATTGAAGACTTTTTATATGAAATAAATTGATGTTTATTAATTAAAACAAGATTTATATACTGTCCAAACACTAAAAAAATCAGTATGTTCTTTTGGCCTAAATGTAAATCCATGTGTATTTTGTTTTTTCTGGTCTGAGAAATGAACACAAGACTGTGTGTAATTATTTAATATCTTTGCATTGCATGTATTTATATCTATTACAGAGGATGGCCTCCACTGTTGCCATCAATGGATTTTTTTGCCACATGTTTATATTCTGCTCCAAAATTATGAGGCTTTTAAAAGCCTGAGATACCTCTTTTACTATCAGCTGACAGAGGAAAATTTCAAATACACAAAGAAGAAAAGGACTCTGATCTGTTGTCAGCTCTCTGACAAGCCTGCTGATTGGCAGCATACCCACCCTCTGCACAGGCACTCTTCTCTTTCCCAAAAACTTCCATTGAGACTTTTAGCAAGTGCACATTTGAAAGTAAATATTAGACACACAAAAGGCCCTACTCTGTGTTAATTCTTTGCCTTTGTCTTTTTATTTATGAAGTCATTTCTCCATATTTCTTTGCCCATCTCCTTTAATGAGTTCTTAACATTGTCTTCCTTGTCTATATTGGTTTTATAGTTTTTAGTAGACATTTTTAAAACACATACAGGAGATACATTGGAATGGAAACTGATATGTTCAGATTGAAGAATAGTTACTGTGTGCCGCATAGCCAGAGTTGTTTTTTAATGCACTTAATTTTTATTTTGTAAAACCTTTTGAGACAAGTTGTAAAATAGAAGAGAGATGCTATGCATTCTTTATCCATTGTTCCCCAGTGGTTACATTTTATATAATTATAGTAAAATATGGAAGCAAGGAAAAGGACACTGATACAAATATCACATTGGTAATTTCCTCTAAACACTTTTGTCATCAAAATCTCCACACAGAACTCCTTCCTACTACTGAGCAGAGTGATTTTTAAGGTCAGAATCTTAAAAATTGCTGTGGTTTGGGTATATTTTGAATGCCCCCCAAAGCGTCACATGTTGAAATTTAATCCCCATGGGATGATATTCACATGGTAGAAACTTAATCTGACTATGGTATTTGAGGTAGGGCTTTTGGGAAGTGGATAGGATTGGTTAAGGTCATTAGGATGAAGCCTCTCTAATTGAATTCTGGTGGTTTTATCAGAAGAGGGAGAGAGATCTATGAGTGTACGCCTTTTCTCTTGTCACGTGATGCCCTATGATGCCCTGGGCCACCTTGGGACTTTCAAGAATGTCATTACCAGGTACAACTGCTTGACCTTCCACCTCTGGAATTATGAATTTCTTTTTTCATAAAGTAGCCTGGTTCAAGGTATTTCATTATAGTAACCAGAAACTAATATAAAAGTGATGAATTGCAATATTGTAAATGTAAGCAGCCACTATTAAAATCTCCTACCCTGTTTTGATATACTATATCAAAACAAAAATATATTGTACATTTTAGCAACAGACAAAGCCTAAGGTGTTATTTTATATTGTATACATCAGCTGCCTTGTTAGCATTTCCTGCCAGGCTTTGTTGTATCTGAAGAACCAAAGTTTGTTAACTGTAACAAAGTACAACACGGAAATTTGTGTATTTTTATTTTGTTTTCGTGTTGTTTTGATCACATTCTGGTATGAAAGTTAAGTTTTTGAGATATTCTAAAATCATGTATTTTGCATACTATACATCACCAGTAGTGATCTGTGAGGTAACACAAAGCTTTTTAAGCAATGTATTCTTTTTCTTTTATGGATATTTCCTTACTTGTGATTTACGCTTATATAATGGAATGTGAAGCACTTACCTTTTTTGTTGTATTTGGCTCAAATTGTAGTAAGATTTTAAGAATCAATGGCTCATGTGTTGGACTCTAGCAACATCTACTAGTATTGTGCAGAGAGGAAAGGACCCGTGTCGTGGGAGCTGCTGAGCAGTAATGTCTGATGCCGTTGCCCTCTTCTTGCTGTGCCTGTGTTTAAAGGGAGGTAGCTGAGCCTGGGGAGTGTGAGCTCCTGTCGGAGGTCATTCACACATGTGTTGGAGACAGAGTGACCTGAGACGAGATCCCTTTGGATTCTAATTCTGTTATTAGTTTTTTTGTGACTGCAGATTTTCCTTGCATCACTTTCATGGGTATAACTACGTCATTACCCCAACCTTGACACAGTGATTAAAATAGTTCTTGGGTGTGGGAAGCATAGAGTTAAACAAACAATGAGTTAAGTAATTGCAGGTACTGGTATTATTAGCTCTTTTTGTTTTTGGTATATCCTTGAAGTAAAGTATCTCTTATCTAAAAATGCTTGTACCAGAGTGTTTTGGATTTTGCGGGGGGTGGGGGCGGGTTGGACTACTTGCATATACATAATAAGCTATCTTGGGGATAGCACCCCAGTATAAACACAGAATTCATTTACATTTCATATATGTCTTATACACATAATCTGAAGGTAATTTTTATGTGACATTTGTAATGTACCTGCATTTTTGACTGTGACCTATTTCATGAAGTCAGATGTGGAATTTCCCAGTTTAGGACTTGGAGAGTTCTGGATTTTGTATTTTAAGGTTAGAGATGCCCAGCCTGTAGTGGGTACTCAGATAAATGCCAACTCAATGATTGTTCCAGTATTTTCTCTCAAAAGCTGTTAATCATAGAGTCACCACATGTGGACCAGTAGATGTTATCTGAAAGGTGTGGGAAAAGTATGGAATAGAAAGTGAAAGTAGACGCTTTATTTTTAAGGAAGAAAATGTTCAGAGCAGTTACAGTAGTTGGAGAAGAAGAGACAGTGGGGTCCCATGATCTATCTTACTAACCTGGTAACATTTATCAGTCTGCCTCTGGGGAATGTTTCTTGTTCATGGTATTTGGTAGCTTAAGTAGGTCAGTTTGTATTTGTGGCAGGGAGTGTCTAATGTGGAGACTGTTAGTGGAAAAATATCTAAAACTCTGCTGTCTACTGTAGAAGCCACTATCCATACATGTGACCATTGAGCACTTGAAATGTGGCTAGGGCCGGCACCACGGCTCAATAGGCTAATCCTCCGCCTGCGGCACCGGCACACCGGGTTCTAGTCCCAGTCGGGGGGGGGCTGGGTTCTGTTCCAGTTGTTCCTCTTCCTGTCCAGCTCTCTGCTGTGGCCCGGGAGTGCAGTGGAGGATGGCCCAAGTCCTTGGGCCCTGCACCCATGTGGGAGACCAGGAGAAGCACCTGATTCCTGGATTCGGATCAGGGTGGTGCGCCGGCCACAGCGCACCAGCCACAGCGGCCATTGAGGGGTGAACCAATGGAAAAGGAAGACCTTTCTCTCTGTCTCTCTCACTGTCCACTCTGCCTGTAAAAAAAAAAAAAAAGAAATGTGGCTAGTCCAAACTGAGATGTATGCACATGTCAGATACACAATGGAATTTGAAGAGTGAATATGAAAAAAGTGTCAATAATTTAGTTTTGATTATAGGTAGAAATGCTAATATTTTAGATATATTGGGATATTTTATTGACAGTTAATTTCACCTGCTTTTATCTTTTAAGAGTGACTACTAGAAAATGTTAAAAACAAACTTAAGTTATATATTTAAGTTCCCGTTTTATGCCTTGCATTGTTGATGGACAATGCTGATCTAGAATGATCAGAGAGGATGATGAGAGTGCTAAGAGAAAGATCAGAATATCTGGAGAGTCTGGAAATGCAAGCCTTCTCTCTGCTGCCCATGAGGAAGTGGTGGGTGCTGTGGTGGATGCCAGGTGGCCACGTGTAACTGGGCATGCAAAGGCCTTCTCGCATTCCCTTAGTTTATGCTGCTTGGAGTTAGGCCCTGATGGCAACCGACCTGGGAGTAAACATGTGGTTGCTCTTCTGAAAGGGTGTAGTGTGGTCCTAGGAATGGACCACACTTGTTTGTTTTTACCCACATGGAACTATTAGTAGTTAACATTATTTAAAATAAGCGAACCTGTGGCAGAAGCTCCTGTTTTTGTTATTTTTGTACTGGAATTTGTTACACTCAATTTTGACCTGTATGTCAGAGGAAGTACTTTGGCTCTTAGAAGTTTGTATCTGAGAGTTTCACCTTGTTCATAAAAATCAGTGTGTGTACTTACATTAATTAATACCTTAGGACATGAAAAATAAAGTTGGTAAGTTTTTCAATCTTGCTGACATTTAAAAGGAACATTATTATTGTTTGTTAAATAGTAGCGGTATCAGTAGAGAATTTGTTTCTTTCAGCAGCCGGATGCATCAGGTGGAAAAGACCTTGTTTTACGGAAGTGTATGAAACCCAGAGGAAATCCTTTCAATTTCCTTTTCCTTACACATAGAGAAGAGCATAAGAGGATGGACTAGAATTGTGCCACCCACTTGTGTTTCTCAGGCCACTTTTTGTCCTCAGATCTTTTGTCCCATTGCCCCCATGGCTGTCTAGATATAAGGTGCACTTCTTCCACAATGTTCCTGACATGAAGGGCAAGTGTTGTTGAAGACCTGGCCGTGTCAGGGTTTTAAAGCTTCTCTTCATGCAGTAAAAGGCAAAAGACAAAAAAGCCTATATTCAAAGCGTTCTGTAAAAACAAACAAACAAAAAAACCCCTTTAGTTCTTTTTGCTTGTGTAAATGGGCAAAATGACTTCACCTCGAAAACTTTTCCTAGTTTTTCAATTCATGTCAATGAATCTGTATGCATCACTAACTTATCTACTGCAGAGGATTGTGGAGATAGCATTGTTTAGATCAGGGAGGCACAGAAGCCAAGCAGTATTCTTGCCTGAGAGTTCGGAGTTAATGTTGTGAGAGTGAGATTGGTATGTATGAGGAATGGGTCTGTAACATGTAAGTCCTTTTCTCATAAAGCTTAGTAAAAGAATCAGCAACTGGCAAATAGAAATTGAAATGAAGCACAGAGACAGCAGAGGTAAGAGACAAGGAGAAAACTCTGAACTTGGAACTGAAGCTGGGCTGTATTTTTACCCTGAGTTTCAATAAGATACTTCATATCCTTTTAGAGATTATCTTTTATTTTGTCAAGTTAGTTTGAATTGGAATTCTGTCACCTGAAACCAAGAGTCTTATAAATTCTTTCTAAAGCCTCCTGTGAACATCTGCCTGCACTATAGTGTTTGTTTAAGCATCTGTCTTATCCAATAGACTTGAAGCTCCCTAAGGACACAGACTGTATCTTACAATCTCCTTTACCTAGTCTAGTAGTTGACACAGTGTAAGGGGTCGTCAGAAAAGTTCATAGAAATTGCATTTTGTGAAAAGAAACTATGCTTGGATTTTAAAACTTATTTTTTTTAATAGAAAGCATTTTTTTATTTATTAATTTATTTGAAAGTCAGAGTTACACAGAGAGAGGAAAGGAGAGGTGAGGCAGAGAGAGAGAGAGAGCTCTTCCATCCAATGGTTCACTTCCTAATTGGCTGCAATGGCCAGAGCTGTGCTGATCCGAAACCATGAGCCAGGAGCTTCTTCTGGGTCTCCCACGTGAGTGCAGGAGCCCAAGGACTTGGACTTGGACCATCTTCTACTGCTTTCCCAGGCTACAGTAGAGAGCTGGATTGGAAGTGGAGCAGCTGGGTCTCGAACCAGTGCCCATATGGGATGTTGGCACTTCAGGCCAGGGCATTAACCCACTGCGCCACAGTGTTGGCCTCTTAATAGAAAACTTTTATTTAATAAATATAAATCTCGAAAGTACAACTTTTGGATTATAGCGGTTCTTCCCCCCCCATAACCACCCTCCCACCCACTAACCATCCCATCTCCTACTCCCTCTCCCATCCCATTCTTTATTAAGATTCATTTTTAATTATCTTTATATACAGAAGATCAGCTTAGTATATACCAAGTAAAGATATCAACAGATTACACTGACAAAGACACAGAAAGTATAAAGTACTGTTTGAAGACTAGTTTTACCATTAATTTGCATAGTATAACACATTAGGGACAGAGATCCTACATGGGGAGTAAGTGCACAGTGACTCCTGTTGTTGATTTAACAATTGACACTCCTATTTATGATGTCAGTAATCACCTGAGACTCTTGTCATGAGCTGCCAAGGCTATGGAAGCCTCTTGGGTCCAGAAACTCTGACCTTATTTAGACAAGGCCATAATCAAAGTGCAAGTTCTCTCCTCTCTTCAGAGAAAGGTACCTCCTTATTTGATGGCCCCTTCTTTACACTGGGATCTCACTCACAGAGATCTTTCATTCAGGTCATTTTTGCCACAGTGTCTTGGCTTTGCATGCCTAAAATATTCTCATGGGCTCTTCAGCCAGATTCGAATGCCTTAAGGGCTAATTCTGAGGCTAGAGTGCTATTTAGGGCATTTGTCATTCTATGAGTCTGCTGTGTATTCTGCTTCCCATGTTGGATCATTCTCTCCTTTTTGAATTCTATCAATTATTAGCAGACACTGGTCTTATGTATGTGATCCCTTTGATACTTAATCCTATCTTTTTGATAAGTTATGAACTTAAACGGATCATTTTAACTAGTAAGATGGCAGTGGTACCCACCTACTTAATGGGATTTGGAGTTTCATGGCAAGTTAAAACTTATTTTGTACCAAAATAAACATCTTTAAAAAAATTTATTTGAAAGGCAGAGAGAAAGAGGAAGAGAGAGAGAGAGAGAAATCAAGATCTTCTATCTACTGGCTTACTCCTCAAATTCCCAGGATAGCTGGGACTGGACCATGCTGAAGCCAGGAACCCAGAGTTCTTTTTGGGTCTCCCACATGGGTGACAGGGACCCAAGTATTCGAGCCATCACCTCTGCCTCCCAGGGTGCACATTGGCAGGAAGCTGAAATCAGGAGCAAAGGCAGCACTTGAGCCCAGGCACTCTTCTGGTGTGTGATATAGGTATCCCAAGCTGTGTCTAACCACTGTTAAAAACACCCACCCCAACTTATCATTTAATTCCATTTTCTGTGAACTTTTTGAAGTACCGTCATGTGCTCAGTAAATGTTTGTTAAGTGAATAAATGAGTGAATGAATGAATTGTGAGCTCTTCACTATACACACTTAGAGCTTTTAAATACCTTATACACTTTAAAAAATTTATATATTATTTATTTGACAGATAGAGTTAGAGAGAGAGAGAGAAAGGTCTTCCTTTTTCCGTTGGTTCACCCCCAAAATGGTCGCCACGGCCGGCGCTGTGCCGATCTGAAGCCAGGAGCCAGGTGCTTTTTCTTGGTCTCCCAAGCACTTGAGCCATCTTCCACTGCCCTCCTGGGCCACAGCAGAGAGCTGGACTGGAAGAGGAGCAACTGGGACTAGAACCCGGTGCCCATATGGGATGCCGGCGCTGCAGGCAGAGGATTAACCAAATGAGCCACGGCGCTGGCCCCATACACTTTTGATGACTAATATGTTGTTCAAAAATCAAACTTTATGAAAAGTTTTATGGTAAAAAGTCTTCCTCCCATTGTTCTATGGCCACCACTTTCCTGTCTCTCTCCTACCCCAGGTGGACACGAACACAGCTTTTTTCCTAGTAGAGTTCTTCAGAGTTTCTTTATGAATATATATATATATATCCATATATATATACAAATATATACAAATATATATTCCTCCTTTTTATCCAAATGTTAATATAAATTATACATTGTTTTGTACCTTGCTTTTGGCTTATAGCTCAGATTTTCTACCCATGTAAGTGCACATCGAATGCTCTCATTCTTTCTTTACAGTTGTATATAACATTGTATAAACATAATTTATTAAATATGAACTCTGGTGTTAGACATAAAGTTTATTTCTAATCTTCTCCTATTACAACTAATACTGTATCTTGTAAATGTGTCATTTGCAAGTATTTAATTATGTCTGTGAGATAAATAATTAGAAGTAGAATTGCTGGCTCAAAGAGTTTGTATGTTTATAATTTTATCATCAAAATGCCATCCGTAAAATTTGTATCAGTTTATTAATCCAGCAGCATTATAGGAAAGTGTTTGTTTCTCCATAGTGTTGTCAACAGTGTATTAATGTATTTGTAAATTTCTGTCAAACTTTACTTCTTGTAATGGCCAAGGAGCTCCTGTTGACATAACCCTTCCACCAGTAGCTAAGAGTTCTGAATAAAATGTAAAGCCATCTGTCCAAAAGCCCCAGAAGATGATCAAAGCAGACAGATCCTGGATGGGGTTGATGCTTGGAAAAAGAGAAAGTAGAGTCTTGATACTGCAGGATAATATCCTAACTTTTTTTTAAAATATTTATTTTATTTTATTTTATTTATTTATTTATTTATTTGACAGGCAGAGTGGATAGTGAGAGAGAGAGACAGAGAGGAAGGTCTTCCTTTTTGCCGTTGGTTCACCCTCCAATGGCTGCTGCGGCCAGCGCATCTCTCTGATCCGAAGCCAGGAGCCAGGTGCTTCTCCTGGTCTCCCATGCGGGTGCAGGGCCCAAGCACTTGGGCCGTCCTCCACTGCCTTCCCGGGCCATAGCAGAGAGCTGGCCTGGAAGAGGGGCAACCGGGACAGAATCCGGCGCCCCAACCGGGACTAGAACCCGGTGTGCCGGCACCACAAGGCGGAGGATTAGCTAAAGATTTATTTGAAAGACAGAGTTACAGAGAGAGGTAGAGACAGAGAGAGAGGTCTTCCATCCACTGCTTCACTCCCCAGATTGCTGCAACAGCTGGAGCTGCATACCCTTGGCCTGTTTTTTCTTAGGTTTTTTCAGCTCTCCCATTAAGGACATCAACTCTTCGTGATGGACTTGTTACATTTTCCTCAGTTGGTCAGTTGTCTTTTGCCATTGGTGATGGTTTTCTTTGCCATTCAAACACTATTTATATTCAGGTAGTTTGATAGTCTGTTCCTTTGTGGATTCTGAATTTGAAATCATATCAAAAAGGCATTCTCTGCTGCAAGGTTAGAAAGACATTTCTCAGTGTGTTCTTTATGATTTCTGTTTTATATTGAAATCAAAATCTTTAATCCATTTGACTTTCTTCTGATTTCTGATGTGAAATATGGATCTAAGTTTTACGTTGTTTTTTCCCTAGGTGACTACCTAATTGTCTCAACACCATCAGTCATACATTAAATGTATTTGGACTTATTTCTGGACTTAACTATTTTTTCTCCCTCTAGTCTGTTGATTTAACACCTCGCCTACCTTGCTATAATTGTTGTATTTTACAATATCTTTTACTATCTGGTATAGATTGTTCCCTCTCACTGTTCTTCTTTGTCAGGCTTGTCCCATCTGGTATTAATTCTTTTTTTTTTTTTTTCTCTCACATAGTCTTTTTTTTTTTTTTTTTGGAAGATTTATTTATTTATTCGAAAGTCAGAGTTACACAGAGAAAGGAGAGGCAGAGAGAGAGAGAGAGAGAGAGAGAGGTCTTTCATCTAATGGTTCACTCCCCAGAAGGCCGTAATGGCTGGAGCTGTGCTGATCCGAAGCCAGGAGCCAGGAGCTTCTTCTGGGTCTCCCACACAGGTGCAGGAGTCCAAGCACTTGGGCCATCTTCTACTGCTTTCCCAGGCCACAGCAGAGAGCTGGATCTGAAGTGCAGCAGTTGGGACTAGAATTGGCGCCCATATGAGATGCCAGCGCTTCAGGCCAAGGTGTTAACTCGCTGCGACACAGCGCCAGCCCTCACATTGTCTTTTGACTTAGCCCTTTTTTTTCCTTCAAAGATTTATTTATTTATTTGAAAGTCAGAGTTATAGAGGGAAAGTCAGAGAGAGATCAATCTTCCATCTCCAAGTGGCTGCAACAGCCAGGGCTGAGCCAGGCCAAAACCCAGGAGCCAGGAATTTCATCTGAGTCTCCCATGTGAGTGACAGGGGCCAAGAACTTGAGCCATCTGCTGCTGCTTTCCCAAGATCAGATATGGAGCAGCCAGGGCACAAGCCAGTGCCCATGTAGGATGCTGGCATTTCATGCTGTGGCTTTCCCCACTAAGCCACAATGCCGACCTCCTGACCTAGCTCTTTAAAGTTTCGATAGTGGTGAGCATTTGGTGCAGTGGTTAAGATGCCTCTTGGGACATTAGCATCCATATCAAAGGTGTCTGAGTTAGAGTCCTTGCCTGGCTCCTGATTCCAGCTTCCTGCTAATGTGAATATGGGGAGACAGCATATGGGGCTCAGTGCTTGGGTCCCTGCCAATGTGTTTGAGACCTGCATTGAGTTCTGGGATCCTGACATCAGCTCCAACTGATGAAGGCATTTGAGAATTGAGCCAGCAGATAGAAGATCTCTTCTTCTTTTTTTTCTTTCTCTTTTTCTTTCTTTCTTTCTTTTTTTCTTTTCTTTTTTTTTTTTTTTTTTGACAGGCAGATTTAGAGTGAGAGAGAGAGAGAGACAGAGAGAAAGGTCTTCCTATCTGTTGGTTCACCCTCCCAAATGGCTGCTACGGCTTACGCGCTGCGGCTGACACGCTGCACCGATCCGAAGCCAGGAGCCTGGTGCTTCTTCCTCATCTCCCATGTGGGTGCAGGGCTCAGGCCATCCTCCACTGCCTTCCCGGGCCACAGCATAGAGCTGGACTGGAAGAGGAGCAACCGGGACAGAATCTGGCGCCCCAACCGGGACTAGAACCTGGGGTGCCGGCACCGCAGGTGGAGGATTAGCCAAGTGAGCCGCGGCGCCGGCCAAATCTCTTCTATCTCTGTCTCTCTGTATTGAAATAAATAAATGTTTTTCCAGACAGGTCATGGAATGCTTTGCCTTTTGATAGCATTTATCACAGATTGTTATTTATAGGAGTGATAACTTTGATTAATGTTTGATCTACCTAGTAGACCATAAGCTCCTTAAGGGCAGCAGTCCTATGTCTTTTACTTGTTGTATTTGCAGTGCCTAATATAATACCTGACACATTTGAGGCTGTTAATACATAGTCATGGATGGGTGGATGCATTTTGAATCTTAGAGTTTTGCTTTATGAGTTTTTATTACTCTCAATGACTGTAGGCAAGATTCTTAACTGTTCTAAGTCTCAATGTTCTCATTTCTAAAATAGATGTGAATGGGGCCGGTGCTGTGGTGCAATGCATTAAAGCCCCGACCTGCAGCACCGGCATCCCATATGGATGCCGGTTTGATTCCTGGCTGCTCCACTTTTGATCCCACTCCCTGCAAATGCCTGGGAAAGCAGTGGAGGATGGCCTATGTACTAGGGTCCCTGTACCCACATGGGAGACCTGGAGGAAGCTCCTGGCTCCTGGCTTCAGATCGGCCCAGCTCTGGCCATTGCAGCTGTTTGGGTGTGAACCAGTAGATGGAAGACCTCTTTGTCTCTACCTCTCTCTGTAACTGTGACTTTCAAATAAATAAAATAAATCTTAAAAAAAAAAAGTATGAATGAGTTATAACTACTGGACAGTGTTTTTGGGACAATTGAATAATAGAAAACATTTTGTAAAGCATAAAATTTTAACTTGATTATTTTTACTTTTCCTTCCACAAGTGGCACATGTGTTTGCTAAGGAATAATCTCCAAATTTAGGCTTATTGGTTGTTAGGGTCCATTTGAACAACCACCTTTACCAGAGTGTCACCCAGCTAAAGTTACTGTCACTCTTGAGAGGTTTTTTTTCTTTGTTTGTTTGTTTTAAGCTTTTAGCCATCTAAGTGGTAAGAACAGTTTCAGACAAGAGCTTGTTTGTTGACCAGCAATGTGTCTCTCAGATAGGAAGTACAATTTCCCCTTTCAGAATAGCCTGAGTTTGTACAAGATGTCTACCTATAACTTTCAAAAGGAGAAGCAAACTGACAGCCGCTGTTACCCGAAGAAGAGCTTAGACCAAATAAATTGCCAACACCCAGAGTCTTGTTAGTTTGTGTTACTGCCAGTGTTCTATAACTTGAACAGCGGAAGGATTCACACGTTTATTGCTAATGCTGGAGAAATTGCCATGAAGGCAGTTGGCAGGAAGGCTGACATTTTAACAGTCATAGGTCAGATAAGTTCTACATCTGTCCAAGAGAAGATCTGACCAAAGACTGATAAAAAAAAAATCACATAATTCTGTTCACTTGGCTGCATTTAATGTCTCATTTTCAGCTTACAGGAAAGAGTGCTGTGGAAGCACTCTTTGATGTTACAACAGAGTGACTGTAAATTGCCTGGATAACTGTTGGAACTTAAGATATAAAAGCCCATAAAAGTCATTATCTGAGGATGAACAAGGATTTTTCTCTGGTGTTTTGCTCTTCATATAATGTTTCTAACTTGAATTTTACATTACGATATGTTTTAAATTAGCAATTTCACGAGGGAAGCCTGGCTTATGGGTCCTATGGAAAGTCAGCAACAGAACTGACAACTGAACTCTGGAGTCTGAGTTTCCAACATTTCCAGTGCCATTAGGAACTAGTGCTGAGTTTTCTTTATTCTTTCAACGGCAAAATAAAGAATATATGGTAGGCTGGAAAGCTGGAAATCAAGTGCTGCTTCTGGATTCCAGTAGAAGAAATTCCCTTCATACTCTTAAGTTTCTTTTATGATGACTTTAGTTGTGTCAATCAGCCTGTTGCTGATAAACACACATTATTATTAGTCCTGGGACCAACATTTCTTTTATTATGACGTTAGTTGTATAAATCAGCCTGTTGCCAATAAACACACATTTATGTTAGTTTTAGGATCAACATTTTGAGAAGGGATAAAGTAGGGATCATTGGAGAGTTTTAAAAGAATGTTGGTCCAAAATAGCTGGTAGAATAAAAATATATTGTGCAAACTAAAATAGGGCAAAAGAGCTAAAATGCAGTGCGTGGGCTAAAATAAGTAGCAGTTCAAATGAGTCCAAGTGCAAAATATGTAATTATCTGTCCTGTTACCTTATTTGCACAAGACTTCTTTTAATTTTTAAAATTCTACATTTCTCCCATTTTGTTGTTTCCAGTCTATACGAGTATATACAAGACCTATTGAGTATAATAAGCTGAAAGTTTTGAAATTACAAATTTAACCTTCATCTTGACATTGCACATTATTATGTAGCAATGGCTGTTTCTCTGTTGGTAAATGGTTTCCCTCCGTAAGTTGAAAATAAAGAAGAAATGAATTGAGTTCGATTTATCATTATCTCTTTAATTCCTTTCCCCAACCTCTTTAAATCCCATGGAACTTTTTAAAGTCCTCCCTCAACATCCCCCAAGAATGATTTAACAAACATTCTGAATTCTTGTAGTAGTCACTATTATGTTACCTAATTTGATGAATGCTTGTTGTATGCCCTAGAGCGGTTCAGAAATGTGGAGAAGAGAGTTTCTAGGGTGACCTTGGATCAGTTATTGGTGCTTATTTGCTCCAGTAACACTGACCTGCTTGCTGTTTCCTGAACATGTAGGACTCCTCCTGCAGACACTTTTTACACTTGCTTTTCCTTTGCCTGCACTATTTTGCTTTTTCACCTCTCTATCATCTTTGCTCAATTGTTACCTTGTCAGATGACTGTTTAAGTGAGAAAAATCCCCACCATGTGAGAGTTTACTTTTTGTGGTGAGAATAAACTGCAGGTGAACAAGGGCTGAAGCATTGAGTGGCAATTACAGTTCCTTGGCTTCAAAATAGTGGTGGCTCAGACCAGATGGTGCTGGAGCTGGTGAGAAGTGTTTGGGCTCAGGGTATGGTATTTATTTATTTATTTTTATAGATTTATTTATTTGAAAGAGTGGGGAGGAGTGAGAGTATCTTCCCTCTGCTGATTCATTCCTCAGATGACTACAATGGCCAGGGCCAAGCCAGGCCAAGGCAGGAGCCAGGAACTCTTTTTGGATTTTGCAAGTGGATGGCAAGGGCTCAGGTACTTGGGCCATCTTTTGCTGCCTTCCCAAGTGTATTAACAGGGATATGGATTGGAAACTGAGAAGCTGGGACCAGAACCTGCACTCTGCCTGCACCGCAATGCCGACCCCTCGGGGATTTGGCATTGTTCATGGTAGTTGCATGAGTGAAATTTAAATTAGGACAAGGGAAATTTGGCCATGAGCCAGGATGAGATTACTCAGGAGTGTAGATAAAGAGGTCTGGGAGGTGAGCCTAGGGGCACTGTAGAGGTTGAGAAGGCTAGAAAGAGGGCCAGTGGAGTAAAACCCTGGATACCCAGTAAAGAATGTTCCAGAAAAGGAGTGACCAGCTGTGTCAAATGCTGCAGAGAGAACGCTAAGATGAAGACTAAGGACCATCAGATTTTTCAGTGAACAGGTCATTGGTGATCTTGATGAGCTGTTCTGGAGCAGTAGAGAAGAAAGCCTTGCTAAAGAGAGTGTAAGAGAGTAAAAGAGGAAGTGTAGACATCAAATCAGAGTAGTTTTTTAAGGAGATAGTTTTGTAAGGTAGAACAGGGAAATGAGATGGGAGCCGATGTTTGCATGCTAACAAGAATGAGTAAACAATTGATTCTATAGGTGGAAAAGAATGGAAACAGTTGTTGGGAACATGGATTCTTTGGTGAGTGTTCCTTCTTTGTAGTACTGTTCAACACACCAAAGACTTCTCTGTTTTCTTTTCTATACCCTCAAACTCCCATGGGGCTGGTGTCCCCTTACGAGCTCCATTTCACTCCATACATACTGCTATATGTTTCTATACTTACCCCTTTCAGAGTATGGCTCCTGGTACTGAAAAACAGTCTTTTAGGTCTAGTTTTTTTTTTTTTTAAAGATTTATTTATGTATTTGAAAGTCAGAGTTACACAGAGAGGAGAGGCAGAGAAAGAGAGATCTTCCATCTGGTGGTTCACTCCCCAGTTGGCTGCAGTGGCTGGAGCTGCACCAATCCAAAGCCAGGAGCCAGGAGCTTCTTCTGGGTCTTCCACGTGGGTGCAGGGGCCCAAGGACTTTGGCCAATTTTTACTGCTTTCCCAGGCCATAGCAGAGAGCTGAATCGGAAGTGGAGCAGCCGGGACTCGAACCTGTGCCCATATGGGATGCGGGCACTTCAGACCAGGGCGTTAACCTGCTGTGCCACAGCGCCGGCCTCTATGGTCTAGTTTTGATCCAAAGAAACACATATAATCCAGTATGTTAGTCTTCGAGTCCTCAAGGAGGCTAACATACAACCACAATTTCTGGTAATCTTAGACTATAACCAGAAGGCAAGAATTGTATTAGAATCGTTTAAACCTTCTGCCACCCACCATGATGTACTATTTGTAATTCTTTAGGCAGCTCTGAAGTGTTTTCCCAAGTGCTATGTTGTGAATAGTCTCAACATAGAGACCTCCAATACTGGGAATAGCTGCTCAGCCCTTCAGAGTGCTGGCATTGCTGTAACTGTGTCACTCACATCAGCTCTGATTCTGAAAATGCAGTTCTCATTTTTGCCTTTTCAGTCACAGGGTTAGGCTTGTGGTGATGAAGAAGTGCTCTTTCTTTAGCCAAGGGCTGATGTCAGTTAAAATATGCAAGTTGTAAAACCAACCAAAAAATCGCTAGGCAGATGTCAGTTATTATTATCTTCTGAGCTCGAGGTTACTGCTTCTGTCTGCAAGTCCAGGATTTTAGGCCTGAGTTCTAAAATTTGGGCCCAGTCCTTTGTAGCCAGTTCCAGGGCATTTGTAGTAAGGCATGGTAAGGGCTGTGAAGATAAGCTGTTGTGAGATACATGTGTATGTGTATGTGTGTGCTCGATGAAAATGCTTGTCCGGTGCTTGCTGTATTGAAAGTTGTGTTTTGGGGGGAGTTTGTGCTACTCATTTATAAGGGGGAAGGTAATGAAGATATTGGGTGCTCTTCAGTGGTCACACTATACAAACAATAATGATGCACAAGGGTACTTCACAGAGTTTGTAGAAATGGGATTGTAAGTTTATTGCAGAGCCCCAAATTTTGAAATCATATTCTGAAAGATCATGGAAAATACATGTAATGGGGGAGAAATATACAGGGATTTCAAAATTTTTCGCACCCAAATAAACTTTGTTTTAAATCCTGTTTTCCCACAAATTTTTTGAAGTGCCTCGGGCTCTGGTTTAGCTCATCACCATGTCTGAATCCACAGTTACAGTGAGAAAGAGGGACAACCCAGGACCCACCAGCTCAGCATGCAACTTTGTTCCCTTTGCACAGGTTCCCAGGATCCCCCACATCTCTGCAGAGCCACATTGGAAAACCCTTCCTCTAGACGTAACAAACTTTTTTTTCCTTTTTTAATGTGACTCCCTAGCCTGTCTGTCATAAAAATTAAGAGAAAGGAGAGGCACTAAGATGGCAGAATCGGGAGGGAGCTTACTGCTCTAGTCTAGGGAAAAATACTTTAAAAAATGAGGAAAGAGTGAAATCTTGGGAGTTAGGGAAAAAGCAGCAGAGGAAACTCCATGCAAATTAGAGGGACACTGTGGATCTACATGGAGGGTGTGGAGGTGCACAGCTCCAGTCCCCAGCAGCCAAGAGCCTAGAGTGAGGAGAGACCAGATTGCAGCAGCCCAAGCCGCTGGTGATAAAGCTGTGGGAAGATCCTGGTGTGAGTCTGGCTTGGAGCCCTGTGGGGGACACTGTACCTGCCAATGTGGGGGGGAAAAAGAGGGCACATTTCTCTCTCCCTGACTACCTGGCACTGGTCTCCTGTAACTAACCAAGACTGGGCAGGCGCCATTTTGGACATATGTAACAGCTGTGCCAGCTTGTATCTGTGCACCCAGCAACTAGTTGAGACGAGACACCTGGCTGGGAGGTTTGACAAGGGGCTGGGTGCTCATAACTGTTTGAGCCTTGTGTGCTGGGACTGTCAAAACACTGTGGCTGCATGTGAGGGCACAGGGTGTGGCTGGGACTTTGGGCAGTCACTGTGGGTGGCTCCACATGCCCAGGGCTCCCTGATTCCCCGGTGAGGGTCATTGCTATGAGATCCATGCTCATACCAAGGACTGCCGGATCCATTGTGTGGTTCTTATGGCAGTGTGGATGAATATTGTACCCACTGGGGCTAGCGCCCAGGCATTGATCTCCTTGGAGGAATGGAGGTGAGCATGAGACTATGCCAACAGAACAGAACAAACCTCAGGCTCAATTTGGGAGTTACCTTGGATACCCGTCACCCTGGGGCACTCAACAGAGCTCCCTGGCCACACCCAGCATGTGCCTCAGAGTATTCACTGAAAGAGCAGACACTCCACTAATCCACAGAGGCATAGTTCAAAGATAAAAGCCATTGCAGGGGGAAAAAATAAATAAACCAACAAGTATCCCACAAAGCCTAAAAATTGACACAGCAGTTCAAGAAATAAGAATAAGGAAGATAACATGATGCCCCCAAAGGAACACAACACTTCAGTACTAGAATGTGAAAATGAAGAGATTGAAGAAATGCCAAAAGTGGAATTCAAGAATTGATTGTAGGTTTACTTAGAAGTAATCAGAAGCAAATCCACAAACTAAAGAATCCATACATTACATGAAAGAAAATTATTCTCATGAAATTGATATTTTAAAGAGAAATCAAAATGAAATATTGGAATTGAAGAATTCAATAGAATAAAAATGTGATGGAATGCCTTAACAACAGTGTATCTGAGTTAGAAGGCAAATCTCTGGAAATTTTACAGTCAGAACAAAGAAAAGAAGAAATTAAGAAACTAAAAAACCATGTTGGAGAAACATGGGATACTATCAAACAACCCAACATACATGTCTTAAGAGTTCCTGAAGGTGTGGAAAGAGAAATGGATTAGAAGGCCTTTTTAGTGAAATAATTACAGAAAGCTTCACCAGTTGGAGAAAGAAAGGGATGTCCAAGTATAGGAAGCATGTAGAACTCCTAACAGACATAACCAGAAAAGTTCTTCACCAAAATACATCATAGTCAAACTCTCCACAATAAAACATAAAGAACAGATTCTAAAATGTGCATGAGATAAACACCAGATTACTTTCAGAGGATCTCCAATTAGACTCACAGCTGACTTCTTATCAGAAGCTCTACAGGCTAGGAGAGAATAGTGAGATATATTCTGAATCTTAAGAGAAAAAAACCTGTCAACCCAGAATACTGTACCCTGCAAAGCTCTCATTTATGAATGAAGGTGAAATAAAGACATTCCATTACTAACAGAAATTGAAGAATGTGTCACTACTCATCCAGCCTTAGAAAAGATGCTTAATGCTACAAGGAGAAACATAGAAACATGATCATCCTGTGAAACAGAGTGAAGGCAGAAAATCTCCCAATAAAAATACAAAGGAAATCTAAAGTAAACAATAGGAAATTTATGGAAAAATGTCAAGGCCAAGTTGTTATTTATCCAATAGTCACCTTGACTGTAAATGGCCTCAACTCTCCAGTTAAAAGATACAAGACTGGCTAAATGGATTAAAAAACAAGACCCATCTATTTGCTGTCTATAAGAAACACATCTCACCAAAAAGATGTACACAGACTGAAAGTGAAAGGATGGAAAAAAATATTCTATGCTAATAGAAACCAATAAAGAGCTGGTGTAGTCATCCTAATATCAGACAAAATAGACTTTAACACAAAAACTGTTAAAAGAGACAAGGGGGCCGGCGCCGTGGCTCACTTGGTTAATCCTCCGCCTGTGGCATCGGCATCCCATTTGAGCACCGGGTTCTAGTCCCGGTTGCTCTTCTTCCAGTCCAGCTCTCTGCTGTGGCCTGGGAGGGAAGTGGAGGATGGCCCAAGTGCTTGAGCCCCTGCACCCGCATGGGAGACCGGGAGGAGGCACCTGGCTCCTGGCTTTGGATCTGTGCAGTGCCAGCCGTAGCTGCCATTTGGGGAGTGAACCAACGGAAAGAAGACCTTTCTCTCTGCCTCTCTCTCTCACTGTCAAAATACCTGTCAAATAAATATATTTAAAACAAGATACAAAGAAGGGCACATGTAGTGATTAAGGGATCAGTTCAACAGAAGATATGAGTATAATAAATATATATAAACCTAATTATAGGGCACCTGGTTATTTAAAAGAAATGTTAATGGATCTAAAGGGAGATATGGACTCCCATACAGTAGTAATGGGGGACTTTAGTACCCCACTTTCAGCAATGGACAGATCAGCTAGAAATAAAATCAGCAAGGGAGCAACAGTCAATTGACACGATAGACCAAATGGATCTAACAGATATCTATAGAGCTTACCATCCTACAGTTACAGCATACTCATTCTTCTCACCAGTGCATGGGACTTTCTCTAGGATAGACCACATGCAAGGTCATAAAGCAAGTCTCAGCAAATTCAAAAAAATAAAAATCATACCATGCATCTTCTCTGACCACAATGGAATGAAGCTAGAAACCAACAGCTCAGGAATCTCTAGAACATGTGCAAACACATGGAGACTGAACAGCATGCTTGTGAATGAACAGTGGGTCGTAGAAGCAATCAAAAGAGAAATAAAAAAACTGTCGAGAAATGGGTTTTTTCCCCCCATATTATTTGTTGAACTCTTTTGTTAGTATAGAGTTAATCTGTGTGTGAAGTTAATTGAAAATAGATCTTAGTAAAAAATAAGAATGGGATTAGGGGAAGGGGGAGGAAAAAAGGGTGGGAGTGAGGATGGGAGGGTGGCTACCCATGGGAAGCATGACTATCACTGTGTTCCTAAAGTTGCATTTATGAAATACATGAATTTTATATACCTCAAATAAAAGGTTTCAGGGGAAAAAGAAAAAAGTATACATGAAAAATTAAGAGAAAAACTTGTTTTCTTTTTTAAAAATTATAAGCTGGGGTCAGCACTGTGGCACAGTGGGTTAAAGCCTTGGCCTTCAGTGCTGGCATCCCATATGGGCATCGTTTCAAGTCCTGGCTGTCTCACTTTCAGTCCAGCTTCCTGCTTATGTGTTTGGGAAAGCAGTGGAATATGGCCCAAGTGCTTGGGCCCCTGCACCCACATGGGAGACCCAGAAGAAGCTCCTGGCTCCTGGCTTTGGATTGGCCCAGCTTCAGCCATTACGGCCATTTGGGGAGTGAACCAGCAGATGGAAGATCCCCTCCCCCCCAACCATCTCTACCTCTCTCTGTAACTCTGACTTTCAGGTAAATAAAATTAATCTTTAAAACAAATTAAGAGGGCCAGCACAGTGGCTCACTTGGTAAATCCTCTGTCTGCGGCGCTGGCATCCCACATGGGCACCATATTCTAGTCCCGGTTGTTCCTCTTCCAGTCCAGTTCTCTGCTGTGGCCTGGGAGGGCAGTGGAAGATGGCCCAAGTGCTTGGGCCCCTGCACCCGCATGGGAGACCAGGAAGAGGCTCCTGGCTCCTGGCACCTGGCTTCGGATTGGCGCAGCACCGGCCATGGCAGCCATTTAGGGAGTGAACCAACGGAAGGAAGACCTTTCTCACTGTCTGTAACTCTACCTGTCAAATAAAAAAAAAAAAAAATAAGAGCTATTATAACCTAGTTAAATGCTTTAAATTGCCAAGCTTCTATATAGCAACTTCCCTGTAGAATTTAGTTCATGGAGGGAATTACTGGAAAATATGGTTTGAAGATAATGATGTTATGGATTGTCAGGAAATTGGAATCCTGTTTGGAGTATCCAGTTATGTACTGCTTCATATGGGTAAAATTTGACCTTTGTGTGTACTTCCAAACAAACATAAGGGATGGTGTTACATGTCTTCAGCTTTGTGAGTTGTAAATATTACTGTGGTAGTTTGAATGCTTTAGTAAAAACAAATGAATAGAAAGGGTAGGTCTGTCCCTATTGTTTGGGTTTTTGAAAAATAATAATCATACATTCATATGTTCTTTTCATACTTTTAGGAAGTCAAAAAGGTAATACTACTGAGTTATAATTTTATTGTACATTTAAAATGCAGATTTTACAAAATTTAAATTATGCTTTTAGTAACTAATAATTTAATAATTCTTTTTATCCTCCCCTACTTTTCTAACCTTCTTTTCTTGCCTCATAGTAAGAAACTCAAATTGAAGATGCTTGCATTTTGAACAGGTTGAACTTGTGGCCTTGGCTATAATTGTCACTTCTCAAATCTATTTTTGATTTTAATCTTATTATTATACCTTTCTTCCCACAGACTGGTGAATTTTCGGCTCGTTTCCTTTTGAAGTTGCCAGTGGATTTCAGCAATATTCCCACATACCTTCTCAAGGTAGAAATATATGATTATTAGTATGCGAATGCAAATGAACTTTCCAAGCATTTATTTTGCTTAATATTTGTATGACTGGTTTGTCAGCATTTTGTTGAGACGATGAATTCAATTAAATTAGTCATTGAATGGAGATCTATAGAGTAATTTACCTAAAAGCTAAAATAGTAGCATTTATTTATTTTTTAACTTTGATTTAATGAATACAAATTTCCAAAGTACAGCTTATGGATTACAATGGCTTTCCCCCCCATAACTTCCCTCCCACCCGCAACCCTCCCCTTTCCTGCTCCCTCTCCCCTTCCATTCATATCAAGATTCATTTTCAATTCTCTTTATATACAGAAGATCAGTTTAGTATATATTAAGCAAAGATTTCAACAGTTTGCCCCCACATAGCAACACAAAGTGAAAAAATACTGTTGGAGTACTAGTTACAGCATTAAATAACAGTGTACAGCACATTAAAGACAGAGATCCTACATGATATTTTTAAAAAATTAATTAATTTTCGATGCAATTTCCAATTTAACACCAGGTTTTTTTTTTTTTTCATTTTCAATTATCTTTATATACAGAAGATCGATTCAGTATATACTAAGTAAAGATTTCATCAGTTTGCACCCATACAGAAACACAAAGTGTAAAAATACTGTTTTAGTACTAGTTATAGCATCACTTCACATTAGACAACACATTAAGGACAGATCCCACCTGAGATGTAAGTACACAGTGACTCCTGTTGTTGACTTAACAATTTGACACTCTTGTTTATGGCGTCAGTAAAGTCATGTAGAAGTGAGTTTTTCATATAAGATAAAATTAGTTTAAGAAAATTAAACTTTGGGGGGAAATCCCTTAATATTATCAGGATGAAAGACTCTCATAGAAGTTTTTTTTTTTTTTAAGATTTATTTATTTATTTGAAAGGCAGAATTACAGAGAGACAGAGGGAGGGAGGGAGGGGGAGAGAGAGAGAAGGAGAGGGAGAGAGAGAGAGAGAGAGAGAGATCTTCTGTCCATTGGTTTACTCCCCACAATGGCCAGAGCTGGGCTGATCCAGAATCAGGAGCCTGGAGCTTCTTCCAAGTCTCCCATGCGAGTGCAGAGGCCCAAGGATTTGGGCCATCTTCTACTGCTTCCCCAGGCCATAGCAGAGAGCTGGATCGGAAGTAGAGCAGCCAGGACTTGAACCAGTGCCCATGTGGGATGCTAGCTCGGCAGGCAGATGTTTGACTTACTACAACACAGTGCCAGCCCCTTGTATGAGTCCTTTTAATAGGATTGTGTGTTAGCCATGCTGTGCTAAAGTTGGCACTCAGGCAACATCAGAGCTGAACTTTTCTGGAGAGACCCAGAATCCATTTGATCAGAATGTTATAGCATTCTTTAAAATGTGATCCAGGCAAAGTATCTCCTACTGAGCAGCTCTTCTGAGGAGACTCTGTAAATGCTTTGCAGCTGAGAAGTGGACTCCTAGTGACTAGGTTATGGTTACTGGGAGAGAAACGATGTGGACCAGGGAACAGAGTCTGAAGAGGAAGCCTAAGACAGAGGCCCAAGTGCATCATAGATAAGGATTTTGATTATGACTTAAGATGTGTCCTACCTCAGCTTCTGTTTCAACCTGTGGTCATTTAACTTCATTGTAATGTAAGAAGAATTTCTGCCTTCTTCATTTGATGTTTTTCATAGAGCTTGTAGTATGTATAACTAGCTAGAGAGCAGACAGAATCCTGGTGCAAGTTTCCCTGCATAGTGGAGTAGCCAGTAACTGATATTAGATGATAATCTTGGTAATGGTTCGAAGTATGGTTTGGTAGAGTATAAGCTATACCCGTGGGGTAGATTTTTTTAAAATTTCATCTAAGAGAGAAAATTACTCTCTTTTTCCTTAAGTAAAGCATGGAATTTTTGTGCGTCACTAAACTTTGATTTTTGGTTTCCAGTTGACTAGTTTTCCACTCTGCTCCCAGCAGTTGTGAAGTCCCAGTAAGAATGGAGGTCAGCAATTTCCATCAGTTTTTTCTCATCTCTGCTGTGGGAAATATACATATTAGATCTGTGATTATCAACCCTAATTAATTTGGTTTCAGTAACTGCTGTATTCTATTAGAATAGTTAGTAGTCTCCTTAGGAATCCTTGTAACGCATGTCCAGTGATCTCCTCCATATATTCCAGTTAAAACCATCAGTTCATTTAAAATGGAATTCAATAGTAAATGAGAATGCATTATTCATATAATCATCTTAATCCACAGTTTACAGTTAGAGTATCTTTGTTTTGACTTGTTGAGCCTTATCGGTTTGAGTGGTCTTCCTGTTTATTTGAAATTGATGTTGCCTCTGTTCATGTTCTTGAGGATCAAAGGGGAGAACATGCTTGTTGGCTCACGTTACCTAATTTGTTTCTCTTCTATTCCTTTCTATCTTAAGAACTTCGCTTTATCTTATGTCCTTAGTTTCTTCACGAGTGGATGAAAGGTGAAACCTATTTGCTGACATGATAAAGTCCTGCCTCCCCCCACTGCCTGCGTAGCACCACCGCTTGCACTACTGTAAGATGACTTATCGCCTGTAGATGGAATGCCTCAGTTACAACATTAATAAATTTCTAGACCTTTAGTTCATTCAGACAGTAAAACAAGAAGCACAAAAAAGTACAAATGATCTTTATAACACAAAACAAGTTAAAAAATAATAAAAAACCAACCAGCATACCAGCAACAATCTAAAAGGTTTTCCACAGTTGATAAAGTTGTTATATTACAAGCTTGGAACTATTTGGCCATGCTCTTCAGAAAGAGTTTGCATTAGAAACTACTTTACAAATTATTTGCATGTTAATGATCCTAGGCCTGCAGTTGATAGTCTAAGTCTAAAAATAAAATAAACTCCTCCAATTCCTAGGTATGGGGTGCTCTTCCCCATCATCAAGGTAGTGTTATTTCACCAGCTGAACAGGTAAAAGGAAAGTAGAATTTAAAAATATTAAGATAGTGGGGCTGGCGCTTTGGTGTAGTGAGTAAAGCTGGCACCTGCAGTGCCAGCATCCCGTATCTGGAAGAAGCTCCTGGCTCCTGGCTTCGGATTGGCACAGCTACGGCTGTTGTGGCCATTTGGGGAGTGAACCAGCCAATGGAAGACCTCTTTCTCTCTAGCTCTCTCTGCCTTTCTGTAACTTTGCCTTTCATTAATAAAATAAATCTTTTAAAAATGAGATAGCATAAAGTTTATTTTATGTGCAGTTTTATTCTGAGATTTTCTGTTTTTTTTTTTTTTAATAGAAAGCTTTTATTTAATAAATATAAATTTCTTAAGTACAACTTTTGGATTATAGCGGTTCTTTCCCCCCATACCTGTCCTCCCACCTCCAAACCATCCCACTTCCTACTCCCTCTCCCATCCAATTCTTCGTTAAGATTCATTTTTTTTAAAGACTTATTTATTTACTTTGAAAGTAAGAGTTACACAAAGAGAGAAGGAGAGGCAGAGAGAGAGAGAGAGTGAGAGAGCGAGAGGGGTCTTCCATCCGATGGTTCACTCCCCAATTAGCCACAACAGCTGGAGCTGCCTGATCAGAAGCCAGGAGCTTCCTCCAGGTCTCCCACGTGGTTGCAGGGACCCAAGGACTTGGGCCATTTTCTGCTGCTTTCTCAGGCCACAGCAGAGAGCTGGATTGGAAGTGGAGCAGCCGGGTCTCGAACTGGCGTCTAGATGGGATGCCAGCACTGCAGGTGGTGGCTTTACCCACTATTCCACGGCGCCAACCCCAAGATTTATTTTTAATTATCTTTATATACAGAAGATCTGCTTTATACTAACATAAAGATTTCAACAGTTTGCACCCACACAGACAGGCACACAGTATAAAGTACTGTTTGAAGACTAGTTTCACTGTTAATTCTCATAGTTCAACACATTAAGGACAGAGGTCCAAGATGGGGAGCAAGTGCACAGTGATTCCTGTTGTTGATTTAACAATTGACATTCTTATTTATGATGTTGGTAATCACACGAGGCTCTTGCCGTGAGCTGCCAAGGATATGGAAGCCTCTTGAGTTCACAAACTCTGTCAGTATTTAGACAGGGCCATAATCAAAGTGGAAGTTCTCTCCTCCCTTCAGAGAAAGGTACCTCCTTCTTTGATGGCCCCTTCTTTCCACCAGGAACTCACTCACAGAGATCTTTCATGTAGATCATTTTTTGCCACAGTGTCTTGACTTTCCATGCCTGAAAGAGATTGCGTAAAGTTTGACTACATAGCCCATTCATTTTTTACAGTGATGTTTTATTATGTGAGGATGAAGCCATCATTCACTCATAAGTTTCTGGTTTTTTTTTTTTCTTTAAAATATTTATTTCTTTATTTGAAAGGCAGAGTTACAGAGAGGCAGAGAAAGAGGAAGAGAGAGGTCTTCCATCTGCTGGTTCACTCCCCAAATGGCTGCAGTGGCCAGAGCTGATCCTATCCGAAAGCAGGAACCAGGAGCTTCCTCCAGGTCTCCCACGCAGGTGCAGGAACCCAAGGAATTGGGCCATCTTCTACTGCTTTCCCAGGCCATAGCAGAGAGCTGGATTGGAAGTTGAGCAGCAGGGATTTGAACCGGCGCCTATATGGGATGCCTGCATTGAAAGTGGCGATTTTACCTGTTATGCCTGCCACAGTGCCAGCCCCCATAAGTCTCTGTTAGCAAGTATAGCTATTTTCCCCATGCATAGACTTCTTTGATGTTAGGATGAAAAGGCCATTAAGTATTAAATGATATGTTTTTGCTTACTTTTCTTTAAGAATGCATGATTCTTTTTTTTTTTAAAGACTTACTTATTTGAAAGGCAGAGTTATAGAGAGGCTGAGGCAGAGAAAGAAAGAGAGAAATCTTCCATCTGCTGGTTCACTCCTCAAATGGCTGCAATGGCTGGAGCTAGGCCAATCCAAAGCCAGGAGCCAAGCCAGCAGCTTTTTCATGACTCTCATGTGGGTATAGGCGCCCAAGCACTTGGGCCATCTTCTACTGCCTTCCCAGGCCATAGCAGAGAGCTGGATCGGAAGTGGAACAGTTGGATCTTGATCCGGTACCCTGTGAGATGCCATCATTGCAGGTGGCAGTTTTGCCCACTATGCTACAGCCCCGGCCCCAAGAATATATAGGAGAGTGACTTTATTCTGAAAATGAAGCCTGACTTTAGTATTTGGATTTTATATCTTGTTGAGCCAACTCAAAGGATTAGATAAATGATTTATGTAAAAGCTTAAGTCAGTAGAAAAATATTTCAGTATTCATTAGAATTTGTGGGTGGTAGGAATTCCACATGTACTTCTTTAAACAAATGGGGAAATGTACAAATCCTCTTCAGTGGTCCAGGCAGCTGGAAGGTGGCCTAAGGTTGCTAGCCTGCAGGTCAGGCTTAGACCAGCCTTCCCATGCCTGTTCTGCTTGGAATCAGTTGCACACCTTGAACTTCTTGACTGCTGTTTTTGGGGAGAAATTGTGTCCTGCAGTAAAGGAGAGATTACTGAAGTAAATATTTGCTACAATGCTAAACCAAAGAAAAGTTTTAGAATTGTATACAGTCAGCCCTCTGTATTCCTAGGTTCCATATCCATGAATTCAACCCATTGCCACTTAAAGTTATTTGGGGGAAAAAAATTGCCCTGAACTGAAAATATACAGACTTTTTTCCTTGTAATTATTTCATAAACAACACAGTGTAGCAACTATTTATATAGCATTTATGTTACAGTAGGTATTGTAAGTAATCTAGAGATGATTTAAAGTATATAGGGGGACGTGTTTAGGTTATATGCAAATACTGTGCCAGATAAGGGACTAAGCATCCATCAACTTTGGCATCCATGGGGATGGAGGCTTCTGGAACCAATCCCCATGGACATTGGGGGATGACTGTACTTTTTTGTATGCCAGAGCTGGTAATTAGAAAATACTGTTCTTAATTTTCTTGGGATATGGTGAAAACTGACATATGTATATTCCCATCTTTGCTTTTGTCTAGGGAATTATTGAACCTAGCAATATGATGCTGACAAAGCATTTTTTCTATTTCTTTTTTTTTGGGGGGGGGGCAGGGGACTTTGGAAGAAACTTATCCACGATTAGGTTACTAAAAAAGGTTGTAATTTTATGCTAAACATTTTAAACATCTGAACATGAAGTACTCAAAAAGTAATAATGCAGTATTTTGTTAAAAGGGAAAATTTGAAAACAGTGATATGTGCTTGAATTTATGTCTTAATAAGTCAGGTTTTATTTTTAAAGATTTATTTATTTGAAAGACAGAGTTACAGAGAGGGAGAGACAGAGGAAGAGGAATCTTCCATTCTCTGGTTCACTCACCAAATGGCCACAACAGCCTGTTCTGGGCCAGATCAAAGCCAGGAGCCAGGAGATTTTTCTGAGTCTCCCACATGGGTGCAGGGGCCCAGGGAATTGGGCCATCTTCTACTGCTTTCCCAGGCGCATTAGCAGGGAGCTGGATCAGAAGTGGAGCAGGGGCTGGTGCTGTGGTGAAGCAGGTAAAGCCATCGGCTGCAGTGCCGGCATCCCACATGGGCGCCGACTTCGAGTCCCAGCTGTTCTACTTCCAATCCAGCTCTCTGCTGTGGCCTGGGAAAGCAGTAAGATGGCCCAAATCCTTGTGCCCCTGTACCCACATGGGAGACCGGGAAGGATCTCCTGGTTCCTGGCTTCGAATCAGCCCAGCTCTGGCCATTGCGGCCATCTGTGGAGTGAACCAGCGGATGGAAGACCTCTCTCTCTCTCTCTCTCTCTCTCTCTCCCTGTCTGTCTGTCTGTCTGTCTCCGCCTCTGCTTCTGCCTCTCTGTAATTCTGCCTTTCAAATAAATAAATCTTTAAAGAAGAAAAAAAGAAGTAGAACAGCTGGAACTTGAACCAATGCCCATATGGGATGCTGACATTGCAGGCATTGGCTTTACCCACTATGCCATGGCACTGGCCCCAGTAAGTCAGTTTTATATAGAATATAGCAAATTTAAAATCCTATAGAGTTAGGAGCCTATTAGTATCACACAGAAATATTTAGGGAAATTTCTGGAACCATTGGGTTAGAAAGTTAAATGCAAGTTTTTCCTGCTAATAATAAATATTATTAGTAATATATAAATAACTATGTAAAATAATCAATATTAATATATGGGATATTAATATTATCTTTGCAATAAATTAGTGGTAACTTTTTTTTGTTCCATAAGAAAAACCATGTTATTTATGTAGTCTACTAGTTCCTCGAGTGTCTCTAAACTAGGCGTGATTGAGCTCCAGTCCAGGCCAGAAGCAGAGCTGTAACCAATTCATTACAGTGGAAGTATTTGTACTTATAGTTTCTATAGTAATCTTACTGGCATCATTTAATATCACAAAGTGAGACCATTCATCCTGGTGAATTGCTTCATGAATTACAATTCCACTACAGAATCTGAATCATGACCCTGTATGGAAATGAGAGTGAAAAAGCTAACATCGGTCATCTGTCTTAAGAGATGAGAGTGTCATCTGTCTTAGGCGACTGTGACTCTACTGATCCATCAAGGCAGACTCAGAACACGGGTCAGTTTGCCAGGCAGAGGCAGAAAGCAGGAATTAAAGTCATGTTGTCAAGAGATGTTCAGGAGCCTGGACAGTCAGAATTGTAGTGGGTATCTGGTCTGTAAACAGTTATGGTCCAGATGGGTTGTTTACATGAGGAGAGCATCTGAGGTCCCTATGTGCTGAGATTATCTGCTTGGTATAGCGGCTGCCTCCTCAGCATGACACAACCTAGCAGGTTATCTGCTTTATACTCAGTCTACTTTCAATCAAAGCTAGGTTAGCAGATGTAGGTGCTCATGGGGCCAGGCAGATACTAGGAAAAGTGAAACTGCCTTGATGTAACCTAGTAGGGTGTGATGAGAGCTATAGTGAGCTAGCCAGCGTGTGCTTCATACAAAGGCAGAGCTGCTGTCCAGCTACACAGTTGTTGCCCATTTGTAGCCTGTGGGCCTCTTGTTGCCAGACATACAGCTGTTATTAAATGGAGGCCAGAATCTCAGGTTTTTGTTTTTTTAATATGAAATGGCCTGCATTATGAGTGATGGTAGATAAATACTGTTTAAAAACATTGTACAGACTGAATAGAATGCCTCTGCCATGGCCAAGGGGTTCATCGCACGCTTGCTCTAGTGCCCAATAGTCTCATAACCATGTGGGGCATAGAAGGCTCTTCTTATGAACACCCATTTCAAGTGATGCTGTCATTTTTTCACATAGCTAGGAAAAACTGGTAATGGCATAAGCATTACAAAAGTGTGTGTGTGTGTGTGTGTATGAGACAGTCACAGTTGGTTACTTATTATCAAGAATTGAGTCTCAGTAAATTGGCAGAGTTGAAATTTCTCATTCTTCTCATATTCCCTTAGAATAGGGGACCAAGGAGAGAGGAGGGTTTTGCATTCTTTGCACCCAGAATAGAATTAGACTGATTAAAGTCTATGGAAGATTTTACGGACATGGCGGGATGGATGGGTGGAATGAAATCTTGCATTGTCCTGTATTATTTGGAATTGTTTGAAAGCCCCTTTGGTTTTACCTGTTTCCTAGGAAGGAGATTGTTAATCTCCCCCAACTACTCTATTTATTTAATTTCCAGCAAGCTTCTTAGGGTGATATGTGTTGACTATAGTTATTTCTTAGCAGCCCTGACAGCAAACACTAAAAAGCCCTCTTACTCTATTAAATGAGTATATATTCAGAAGTTGCCCTTACAAAGATTTTTCTCTAAAGCAAAAATTAAATGATGCCTCAGAATTTGAGAACTTTTAGTTCAGATTTTTTTTTTTTTTTTTAAATCCAGTAAAGTGACTCTAAGCAGCTTTTGGGAGAATGCTTTAACTCATTCTTGTGCAATCTGGCTTTAAAGCAAAACAGTTGTCTGGTACTTGAAAGAGCATAAAGAATTCACAGGGAACCCTCATTTTCTTATCTTCAAGGAAATAGTTTCTGTCTAATCAAATAGGAGTGGGCATGCTTTTATAAAAGTAAGAATGTGTATGTACCTGGAAGAAAGTGCCATAAAAGTAGGTGCTGTTTATTCCTGTATAAGTCTGATTTATTGCTGCTAAGTTTGAGCCATAATTTACATTTGAGATGTAATCACAAAGAAAGTGGTAAGATGGTCTGGATACTTAACTCTGTGGGGAAGTGACCTCTGTTCAATTAGTGGGGGACCCATTCCTGCTTTTAGTTAATTGTCCTTGTCCCACTTCCCTTCTGTTGGGAGAGAAGCAGGACTTCGAGAGCAGTACTCTTTAGATCAGGGGCCAGCAAGCTTCTCTAAAGAGCAAGATAGTAAAATCCTAGGCTTGTGTGCCATATGGTCTCTGTCACAACTTCTCAGCTCCGCTGTCATAGCACGAAAGCAGCTACAGAAAATATGTAAATGAATGAGTGTGGCTCAGTTCCAATAAAACTTTATTTTCAAAAACAAGCATTGGGCTCAATTTGGCCTACAAGCAGTATTTTGGTGATCCCTTTAGATTACAGAAGGGAGTCTCTTCACAAAGGTCCTGGAGCTTCATAGATGGACAAGGATTTGGTTCCATGAGTGTGAGTGGTTTTTATACCATCTTCTCTTTGTTTATATTTTATAGCACCTTCAACTCTCTCAAAGTTCTCTCCCTCCCCTCCTTCCTCACTTCCTCCCTTCCATACCCTCTCTAAGTTCTTTTTTTTTTTTTTTTTTTTTGATAGGCGGGGCTGCAGACACAGAGGCACAGAGAGAGAGAGAGAGAGAGAGAGAGAGAGAGAGAGTTCTTCCCTCTGCTGGTTCACTGCAGGTATATGGGAGACTGGATGGAGTTTCTCACCCCTGGCTTAGGCTTAGCCAAGCCCTGGCTGTTGTGTACTGTGGATAGTGAATGAGTAGATGGAAGATCACTCTCTTTCTCTCTCTCTCTGCTTCTCTACTATCTACTCTACCTTTCAAATAAATAAATAATTCCTTTTTTTTAAAAAAAAAACAATAAAGTTAGCTGTTTCTGTGATCTGAATGTTTGTGTCCCCCCAAAATTCACATTGAGTCCTGGCTCCCAAGATGATGGTAACAGGTGGTGGAACCTTTGGTAAGTGATTAGGTCATGAAGGCAGAACCCTCATGAATTGGCTTAGTGCCCTTATAAAAGAGGTCCCAGAGACTAGCCAGCCCCTCCTACTGTGAGAGGGACCATCCATTAACCAGGTGAAGCTGCACCAGACTGAACCTGCCACTGCCTTGTTCATGGTCTTCCCAACCTCCAGAATTGCAAGAAATCATCGTCTGTTGTATATAAAACACTCAGATTGTAATATTTGTTATACCAACCAGAACTGACCAATACAGCTGCGCATGCTACCCGGGAATTTTTGGGACTATCAATGAGTTAACAAATATAATATTTAAAACATACTTCTGAGCTTGCTGTGGGTACAAAGTAGAAATGATTTTGATAGTATTAATTTAATTTGTATTTCAAAGTATAGATTTTATTGTGGACTAGGAAGAATGAATTTCATTGAAGTGAACATAGATTTATATTGGCTGTCTCACTTTCCTCTCTCCTAATTTCCTCCGTCTAAAATGCAAAGCTCAGACTTTTCCTTGCCCCGGGTATCCAGATATAACTCATGATAATTCTGACAACACTGTTTTCCTGTGTGAGGCGGAGAGCAGTCAGCCATACCTGTATCTCCTGTGAATGTTTGGTCTTCTGGTTTTATTGTATTGTTTTACAGTTTATTTTTCTTTTATCTCTATGGTGTATTTTTATTTTTGTTTTTAAGATTACAGTTTCGAAATGTAGCTGTTTCTCAAATGATTGTCAGTTTACCTGCTCTGCTACCCTGTCCCCAGATGGAGGGGTAGTCCCTCAAGTACAGTCTATTTGGCTGTAGAACGTGCTATAGTGACATGAGTTAGTTCATACATGAATGGTAAATAATACGGGATGTTGTTATAATATACAAGTTGCCCTGGTTTACAGTTGATTTTTTAAGATTTATTTTATTTATTTGAAAGGCAGAGTGATAGAACAACAGAGAGAGACAGAGATCTTCCATCTGCAGGTTCACTCCCCAGATGAGCACAGCAGCCAGGGCTGGGCCACGTGGTGACAAGGGCCCGAGTATTAGGGCTATCATTTGCTGCTTTTAGAATACGTTAGCAAGGGGCTGGATCAGAAGCAGAACAGCTGGGACTTGAACCATCACTCCCATAAGGGATGGCAGCATTGCAAGTGGCAGCTTCATCTGCAGCACCACAACACCTTCCCTTACAGTTAATTTTCCTGGACCCTCTTCATGATCCTCACTGATACATAACAGCAGCTAAACACAAAGGGAAATGATACGGATGCATAGAGCAGACTGTGGACGTGCACTGTACTGCACACAATGTCCACACTCTACACACAACTGGCATTATTCTGTTAATCTGTATCTCCACTGTAACTTCTCTCTCTCTCTCTCTGTAAATGCATTTTACTTATTTTTCTGGGCCACAGAGTTTTTGTTTGTTTGTTTTTGTTGTTGTTATTTTTTATTTTTGTTCAAATGAATACTGAGTAGTTCCTGTTGTATAAGCAAGAGACACCAGGGAGCAGTGCTTGGTGTCAGCCTGCTTCTCAGGTTGATCAGCAGCATCAGGGTGTAGGAAGTCATCATCCGAAATTACAGGGGATGTTGAGGGACAAAAGAAAATATGATTAGACACCATTTATTTTCTTTTTGTCTCGGTGTCCACTGTGATTTCCAATGATGGTATCCTATGTTTCACTGTAACTTACAATTTCAATTTTTCTCTGTAGTTCCTCTAATTACATTTATGCTGAAAACTAAAGAATATTGCTGAAATAAAGCAATGACTTAAAGCAAGTAAATATGCCATGCTCATATGTTAGAAGACTTAATATTATAACATATCATTTCTTTCTAAATTGATACAGAGATCCAACACAATCCTAGCAAGTCAAAATCTCAGCAGGCTTTTTTATTTTTATTTTTTTATAGAAATCAGCAGTCTGATTCTAAAATGCATTTTGAAATACCAAGGACCTAGAATAGCCAGAACAACTTTGAAAAAGAACAAAATTAGAGGACTCGCATTCCCCAATTTCAAAGCTTATTGTACAACTACAGTAATCAAGACTGTGTGGTAATGATTTACAGAGAAAAGTAAATCAATATAGATCAGAATACAGCATCCAAAAATAGACCTATACATACACGGGCAAGCAATTTTTGACAAAGGTGCAAAGACCATTCAGAGAAGAATGAATAATCTTTTCAACAAATGGTACTGGAACAATTGGATATCAATGCAGAAAAAAAAAATTCACTCCACACCTTGAACCATGTAAAATTTATCTGAAAATGGATCATAGACCTAAATATAAAACCTAAAACTACAAAGCTTCCTGAAGAAAACATATGATGAAACCTCATAAAAACTGTTTTTTTTTAAAATTATTATTGTGTCTTAATTTGGAGTGCACTAAATATCAACAGAGATAGCACACCTAAATAAGAGCTCTTTGGGGTTTTCAGTGCTTCTGAAAAGGAGTCCTGAGTGATTCGAGAATGACTACTGTAGATTTTATAGCCTTTACTATTTCCTAGTGGAATTCAAAACAAACAAACAAAAAAAATAAGCATTTCCACAATTGTTACATGCTTAATAAAACTTCTGCATGATCAACAGTGATAAAAAGTATCAAAAGATTTTTGTCTTTTTCAGTTTGTATGAATGTAGAGTAAAGCTGAGATCTTCATGAACTATTTCTTTAGAATCAATCCTACTTACAGGCTGCCAGCATCTAGGGTTTAGCAAAAACATCATTGGTTTAGGCACATCTCTGCCCAAGGGTAGAAATGTGAAAGGCTTAACCCTTGGGTTTCTAATGTCTGCCACTCTGTGCTATGAGTCACAGTCACTGAAATATTTAAAGTGGTTTTATGTCATCACTAGTATTTAGAGAGGGTCGTGGATCAGAATCTTGCCATTGTTAGAGTGGGCAATGCTGCATATATATATATTTTTAACCCTCCCAGGCACCCTATAAATTGACACAGTGGATGTCAGCTGTTTTTGTCTGCCTGGATTTCTCTGCCCCTTCTTTTTATAGTGTCTCATGCCCCTGTTATTCAACCCTATCCCATCCATGTGATTCTGGTCATGTTATTCATCATGGTTACCATTCTACCTGGTGTGGGTTAGTTTAGGACCTAGACTACATGATCCAAGCATGCACCAGTCTGAGTTCTTCCTAGACATTTAAAAATTGAAGAGGGTGTGGCATTTGGTATAGCCATTAAGACTTATTAGGATACTTGTGTCCTGTAGCTGAGTATCTGGATTTGATCCCCAGTTCTGGCTCTTGATTCTGGCTTCCTGCTAATGTGGATTCTGGGAGGCAGCAATGACGGCTCAAGTAGTTAGGTTCTTGCCTCCCATGTGAAAAACCCTCTGCTTCTTGCCTCTGAAATACAAATAAAAGGGAGAGAGGGGCTGGTGTTGTTGCTACCTGCAATGCTGGCATCCTTCATGGCACGGGTTCGAGAACCAGCTATTTCACTTTTGATGCAGCTCCCTGCTATGTACCTGGGAAAGCAGTGGAAGGTGGCCCACATGCTTGGGCTTCTACACCATCGTGAGAGACCTGGTGAAGCTCCCAGCTCCTGGCCATTGCAGCCATTTGGGGAGTGAAGCAGTAGATGGCAGATCTCTCTGTCTCCTCCCCTCTCTCTGTAACTCTACCATTCAAATAAATAAAATAAATCTGTAAAAAACAAAAAAGGTGAGAAAACAAAACAAAAAACTGAAGTAGGAAGGGAAACTTGTTTTTTTCTATAATGTGTATAATAAGCTAGATAAATTGAATCGAGCCGTACAGTGGCTGTGTTTCTCATCATAGGAGAAAACCTCTAGACAGCACTGTCCAGTACACTATAATACTTGTACAAGTCACATATGTAATTTAACATTTTCTAGTAGCCACATGAAAATACCTAAAAGGAAAGAAGTGAAATTAGTTTTGATTATGTGCATTATTTAACCTGTTACACTCAAAATATGTCAACATGTAATCAGAATAAAATTATTATTATTTTTTTATTTGACAGGTAGAGTTATAGACAGTGAGAGAGAGAGAGACAGAGAGAAAGGTCTTCCTTCCCGTTGGGTCACTCCCCAAATGGCCGCCACGGCCAGCACTGCACCCATCTGAAGCCAGGAGCCAGGTGCTTCTTCCTGGTCTCCCATGCGGGTACAGAGGCCCAAGCACTTAGGCCATCCTCCACTGCCCTCCCGGGCCACAGTGGAGAGCTGGACTGGAAGAGGAGCAACCGGGACTAGAACTCAGCGCCCATATGGGATGCTGGCACCACAGGCAGAGGATTAACCAAGTGAGCCATGGTGCCGGTCCCCAGAATAAAATTATTAATAAGTATATATGTGAGGCTACTTCGAAAGTTTCATGGAAAATGCATATTATGATACTCATAATACACACAGGGTATTATGTAAGCCTTTTTCTTTATGCTCCCAGTCAACTTACCTTTTAATTCTGATTTTTCATGAACTTTTTGAAGCACCCTCGTGCCTATGTTTTCTGCTGAGTCTGAAATCTGGTGTGTATTTTACCACCGCTCAATTCAGAATAGTCACATTTCAATTGCTCAATGGCCACCTTGGCTTAGGAGCTGCCATATTAGACAGCACAGCTTTATACAGTGGACATGAAAGAAGCTAACATGGAAAAAGAGGCAAAGATGAGAGAGTGCTGAGGTTTTAGGGGTCAGTCCTTGAAGTTTGAGTAACTTTTTTGGCTCTAGCTCTTGTAACCAGCTCTTTCTTAGGGTCTTTGAGCTCGCCCCATAGTTTTCCAGTAAATAACTTCTTTTGCTTGAGTATGATTTGGGTTCTGTTGATTGTAATCAAAAGAATCTTGACATACAGTCAGGCATCCTTTTTTATTTTAAGATTTATTTATTTATGTGAAAAGCAGATTGACACAGAAAGAAGTGCGAGAGAGAAAGAGGGAGGTCTTTCATCTGCTGATTCATTTCCCAAATGGCTGCAACAAGTGGGACTGGGTCAAGATGAATCCAGGAGCCTGGAACTCCATCTGGGTCTCCCATTTGCAGGGACTCAAGTACTTGGGCCAACTTCTGCTGCCTTCACAGGTGTATTAGCAGGGAGCTGGATTGGAAGTGGAGCAGCTGGAACTCTAACCAGGTACTGATATGGGAAGTCAGTGTCTTGCCAGAATATGGCCCCTATTCTTTGTTAAGGAAACTTAAGCTGAGAGAAATCATATGGGTTATTCAGGGTTAATGCATGGATTTCATTCAACCCTGGTTGGTCTCCTTTGGTCCATGCTCTTTCTACCACAGGAGATTGCCACGGCAGGCTCTTGTAGAGCAGGTCCTGTCTCTGAATGAAGAGTTGGAATGTCCGTGCCCCACATGAGTCTTTCCAGCCTTTAATACAATGCAGTTATGAAAACACTGGGGTTTTGTTTTGTTTTTGACAACAGGTTTTTTGGTGGAGATCTGGTAGCCCTGTCAACTTATTTCATCTTCTCTTTATCAAACAATGACATGAGCCAGTCACTTGGCAGTGAATGGAACCTCGCTCGGCACTGCATATCTTGTGGTTCCGTGCTTGTCTGCTGTTCTGCACACTGGTGACGTAATCTGGTCTTGTCTCATGAGAGCCTGTCCAGGAAACTTTATTAGCACCTCTAAACAATTATGCCACTAAAGAGCGAGACTTACGAGCCTTGTTAAGGCAGTGTAAGATCTGTTTTCCAACCTGAATAAAGTTAAGCAATTTCTCATAATAATTTTAAAATGATTCAGTCTTTTCTAGATGTCATAACTGGTGTTGCAAAAAAACAGATATCGGCATGAACCTATTTTTTATATTTTTTTGTCTTTCAGTCATTCTTTCAAATGATTCCACACTACTAAAGTTCATTAGAAAGCCAATCCATTCTAGAAAATTGCAAAAGACCCATAAGCTTGAGAGTTAGCACGAATAAGGCTGACTTTATGCTAGGGAGATAATTATAGTAAAAAAACACTGTACTTGGATGGAACATAGCTAAACATTTAGCTTAATGTATTTATCCCATTAACACACTACCAGCAGTTTCATTGTTAGACAATAACATAAAAAATTAAGGCAGTTTAAAACTTTAGTAGGCAGTGTGACATAAAACGTGCCCAAATTAAAATCTACATAGCAAGAGTGCTGACTGGTTTCTAAGTGTGAGCTCTGAACTTGTTATCACCATCACATTTTCTCACTTGAAAATTCCATCCCTGCCTCCTTTACGCCACGTATTAAAAATCTGAAAAAAAAAATGCTGGATTTGCATTGAGCTTCTCCCTGTTCATAATCTTGTCAGACTGTTCATGCTTTTCATCTACAGGCTCTGCAGCTGGCAGCCAAATCTCAGTGCCCTAGCAACTCTGTGCATCAGATCCCAGCCATGACAGGAGCCCCTCCCTTGGTCTGGTTCTTCTGTAATTGCCTCTCTGTATTTTTAAGCTTAAATAGTCTGGTCCTTTCTTTGCCTAAGTGAAGGAAGGGAAACTGCATGTGCATGTGCACACACACTCGCACAGCGTGGAGTGACTTCTGGAGGAGCCGACAAAGAATTTCTTGACTGTGTGGTTCTTTTCAAGGATGTTTTCTTTGACTCATTCACTAGGCTATTGATGTGTTATGTGTATTTTCTGTATTTGCATTTTATTTTGCGCTAAAAAGGTAAGATACTTTTTTAAAAAGCAAGACATTGAATAAGAGAGTTTTGAGGAATTACATTTTCTCTTCATTTGCCCTGCCTATTACCTTTTATTTAGAAACCCAGGGCCGTGAAATTTATACTATTGTAAGAAAATCTCCTTCAGAGTCACCCTTGGAAAGGGATCCCTACTTCCATTCAAAAAATATATATTGAATTATTATTGTTGTATGAGTCTGGCCTTGTCTTTGATGCTGAAGATATAGATGGTAGTAAATATGATAAACATAGTCCGAGTCTTCACCATGCTTTATTAGTCATATCAATAATACAATTTCAAAGTCTGTTTATTCTTTGGTATACTGTTTGGGACTATTATCTTAATGATTTATATCTGAAGCCATTGACATTCTTCTTGGTAGACATTTATTAATAGGTAGCATATAAAGGGTGGATGTTGTGACACAATGGGTTAACCCACTACCTGGGACTCCTGTGTCACATATTGGGGTGCTTAGTTCTAATGTGGGCTACTTGGCTTCCAGTACAGCTTTTTTTTTTTTTTTTTTTGGACAGGCAGAGTGGACAGTGAGAGAGAGAGACAGAGAGAAAGGTCTTCCTTTTGCCGTTGGTTCACCCCTCAATGGCCGCTGTAGCCGGTGTACTGCAGCCAGTGTGCTGCAGCTGTCGCATCGCGCTGATCCGAAACCATGAGCCAGGTGCTTCTCCTGGTTTCCCATGCCAGCGCAGGGCCCAAGGATTTGGGCCCTCCTCCACTGCCTTCCCGGGCCATAGCAGAGAGCTAGACTGGAAGAGGAGCAACCAGGACAGAATCTGACGCCCTAACCGGGACTAGAACCTGGTGTGCCGGCGCTGCAGGCAGAGGATTAGCCTAGAGAGCCATGGTGCTGACCCCCAGTACAGCTTCTTGCTACTGTGTATCCTGGGAGGGGGAGGAGGGTAGCTCAAGTACCTGAGTCCCTGCTACCCGTTTGAGAGTCCTGGACAGAACTCTATAGACTCCTGGCTTCAGCTTAGCCCAGCTCTGGCTGTTGTGGGCATTTGGGTGATGAACCAGTAGGTGGAAGATCTCTGTTTCTTTCTCTTTTTCTGTCATTCTGCCTTTCAGATAAATAAACATTAAAACAAATAGGTAATATATCAGTTATGTATTACTGTGGAATAAACTATTCCAAAACATAGTGGCTTAAAACAGCAAATCTTCATTATCTCCCTGTTTTTCTGGGTAAAAATTGGGCGATGGCTTAGCTGGGATGTTCTGGCTCAGTGGCCCTCAGGTGGCAGTGGTCAGTATGCTGACAGTGGCTGTAGTCATCTGAAGGGTTAACTGGGCCTGGAGGACTCATTTCTAAGGTGGCTCACTCATGTGGCTGCTGGCAGGAAGGCCCAGTTCCTCAACATGTGGGCCTCTCTATAGGCCGCTTGAGTGTCCTCACGACGTGGCACCTGGCTTCTTCCAGAGCAAGCGGTCCAACAGCTTGGACCTTGTGACCTCATGTCTGAATCTGTCACCGGCGCTTCTTTCTGTTCACTTCATGGGAAGTTAGTTAAATGCAGACCATATTTAAGGGAAATGGAATGAATCTCTGCATCTTCAAGATAAGAATATCAAAGGGTCCATAGATGTATTTTTAGAACCACCACATGAGGTATTAGGTAGGTAGATAGTTGGAGAGACAGAAATGGACTAGATTTTTTAAAAAAGATTTATTTATTTATTTGAAAGAGAGAGGGAGAGAGAGAGATACATAGAGAGAGATCTTCCATCCGCTGGTTCACTTCCCAGATGGCCGCAACAGACAAGGCTGGGCCAGGCTGAAGACAGGAGCCAGGAGTGTTTAAAGAATAATGGTAAGAAAAAAATTATGTGTATGTTCAGCACAGGTATAATTAAATTTTGATCTGCTGTTGGTTGGATTGGTGGAATCCATGAATGCAGAATTTAGAGAAATGGAAAGCTGATTGTATATACCCAGTAAGAATGCCTTTTAAAAAATAAGTATGTATATATTTACATACATATGTAATATGTGAAATGATTTAATGATAATGTAGATGAGTTCTCATATTATTTGAGTAGACTCTACTTTTTCTACTGTTTCTTTTTTAAAAAAATATCATGATCCACATAATAATAATTAGAATTTAAATCTTAGGGAAACGTTAAAGGAGATATAATTCTGGAACTCATTCTATTTTTGTTCAGAATATATATTTTACTTGGTATGATGAGACCAGCCTAATAAAGAATAGAAACAGACTTGTGATTATGTAATAGCCTGCAATTATTTTTATGGCTATTTCATTCCGATCTTCTTATGCAATATTTACAGTGTACATGTGTAGCAAGGGCATAAAAATACAAGTTTGAACAATCTTAACTGTAAATCAGAACCAAGTCACGCAATGTAACATTTGTGAAATCCTTTGGCTAATGCAGACAACCTTTGTTCAGAATATATAAAATATCAAGTTACAGCTTTGTGGTAGATTTGGGATTTTATGTGTAAGTTCTAAAACCTGATTACCTCCACCCCATCATTAAAGATTCTGCCAAGACAATTTGACATTGATTTAATTGTGAATATGGTAAAAAAAAAAAAAAAACAACCACACACACAAAAAAAACTAATCACATTTTGAAAAAAAAAAACAATGTTTTATATATTATATGAGTGTGATGAGAATTTTTCAGCAGATATGGCTACAAAAGATTATGATTCAGCCTGAAAACATAACCTATGGAAAGTCATCAACTGTACAGAATGAGCTCTTCAGATGACAGATCTTACTAAGAAAATCTGCCAGTGAAAGATAGAGAGTGCTAGAAGAAAAAGAATCTCATTGACTTTCAACATATGGCCCCAACACTGACATATCTTATAGTTTTTAGTGAATAGCAACTTAAAATAACTGGATTGATGAAAACTAAAAAAGCAAGTGCATGAATTTTAAAACTTCTGCTTTGATTTTTTTTTCATTTTTATTTCACAGGGTGTTGTAATGGAGAATAACAAATATGTCTAAGAGAATGGTGAAGGGGTATTTCTTAATTACATTTTTACCTTTCAGAATAATCGATTCTTAGCACACTGAAAATAAAGACATCTATCTGTGTAAATTAATACAGATATGAGGAAAATCCCCCATCACCTATTATCTTCATTATTGAATCAGCTGGCTGTATACTTACTCCCTGCATTTATTCTTTTCTCCCCTTTTTTTTTTTTTTTTTTTTTTGACAGGCAGAGTGGACAGTGAGAGAGACAGAGAGAAAGGTCTTCCTTTTGCCGTTGGTTCACCCTCCAATGGCCGCTGTGGCTGGCACGCTGCGGCCGGCACACTGCGCTGATCCGATGGCAGGAGCCAAGTGCTTCTCCTGGTCTCCCATGTAGGTACAGGACCCAAGCACTTGGGCCATCCTCTACTGCACTCCCTGGCCACAGCAGAGAGGTGGCCTGGAAGAGGGGCAACCGGGACAGAATCCGGCGCCCCGACAGGGACTAAACCCGGTGTGCTGGCGCCGCAAGGCGGAGGGTTAGCCTAGTGAGCCGCGGCGCCGGCCTCTTTTCTTCTTTTCTATTCTCTGCAATTCCTTCTCTTTTTTAAGTGTTGCAGTGAGTATTTAAAAAAAGAAAGGGGTGATTATAGATCATCTGATTTATTTTCTTGGTATTAGGCAGATTATACAATATATCTGAAAGTCTGTGATTATTATCCTATATACCTATTTTTTCTTTCATTCAGTATTTATTGAGTACCTACTATGTGGCAAGCACTACACTAGAGAAATCTATAACTTACAGGGCAAATCATGTCTGATGTATTTTCAGATATCTTTGGAATATAATAGGTTACAGAGTTATAGCCAGTTATGCTCACAGTCAAATCTACTTGCAACCTTTCCTTCCTTGAAATGGAACCGATTCAGAGTGGCATTCCTTCTGGTGAGCTTCTTTCTTCCTAAATTCCCAACAGCATGGAAATTATGGTGATAAATTAGAGCAGCATCAGCCCAACAGGAACATTGGCTGTTAAGTAACTGGGAACCATGGATAAATGCAAGCACACTGAAATGCCAGCATTCCAGCTGTGCTGCTTACTAACGGTGGCCTTGGTTTCCTCATCTAAAAGAAAAAAAATGAGGATGCAACTACCTACTTCGAAGAGTGGCTTGAAGACTAAATGAGTTAAAACCAGTTAGTTCAGTGAGTACCATAGAGCCCTCCATAGCTGTTCTCTATTATTATTCCAGTTACTTTGATTGTTACAAAAACTCTTAAAATGACAGAACAAATATTTACTAAGTGCTATTTCAGGTTACTAAGATATACACAACAAATCCAACTTTAGCTGTCACAGGGAATAAAGTTAAGAGTTAGACCTATTCTTAAGCACTATACCAAATAGCTTCATTAACCCAACTATAATCAAATTACTTTTTCACTCTAGTTTTCCTTATTGCTCCAGGAAATTTTTTTTAAATTTCACACAACAGCTTTCTGGTGTCTGTTTCTGCCTGCTCTGGGGTGCTATGAAAGCTGTCCCCTTTGGTAGCTAATCTGACAAGTTTCTATCCATGAGCGCCTGCTCTAATGCTCCGTGCATGTTTCTTTTTCTCTGTCCCATTTCCAGTACCTTGGCTCTCCTCAAAAAACCCCAGGGAAGTGTTTCTTTTATTCTGTTTTTAAAAAAAAATCATTTCTGACTGTCCTAGCCAGGAAAGCTTACTTGTAACTACAGTCTTTGAAGTACTTTCTTTCCATATCAATCTTAAATTGTCAACAACGTGGCTTTGTGCTAAAAGATATTTTCTTTAAAAGGTTGGGTATATATTTCTTTCTATATATGGGCATTTAAACCCATCAGAACAAAGCAGTGTTTCATATGTAAAGTTCATTGAACTTTGTTCTCAAGTAAAATTACATTCAAGATTTGTGGATCTGTCTCTTTGCCTCTAAAATAAAAAGAAATAAATATTTTTAAAAATAACGGCAAGTCTTTGGCCTCGCAGTTGGGGTGCCTGTGTCCCTGTAGTAAGAATACTTGGGGTTCAGGTTCCAACTCTGCTCCCAGTTCTAGCTTCCTGTTAACGTGTGCCTGGGGAGACAACAGTGATGGAACAGGTGGGAGACCTTGACTGAGTTCCTGACTCTGCACTTTGGCCTAACCCGGCCCCAGTTTGTTGGCTGGCATTTGGGAAGGGAACAATCAGGTGGGAGCTCTGGCTGACTGTCACTCCATCTCTGTCTTTCTGCCTCTCAAAGGAAGAAAATACATTTTTAAAATGTGTTGTGCATTTTTGTTTTTGTAAGATACACAAAAAAGTGCTAAGTCATAGTTAAGCCCTGGGTAATAGCTCAAGCTTGCAGTCAGACTGCCCATGTTACTTTATAATCTTAACAAGTTACTCCAATCCCCTAAGCCCCAGTTTCCTGAATGATAAAATGTAAAATAGAGATGTAAAAACCCATAAAATACCACCCCTCAAAGTGAGAATTATTAATATTAATAATATTATAATATTGCCGGCGCCGCGGCTCAGCAGGCTAATCCTCCGCCTTGCAGCGCCAGCACACTGGGTTCTAGTCCCGGTTGGGGCACCGGATTTTGTCCCGGTTGCCCCTCTTCCAGGCCAGCTCTCTGCTATGGCCCGGGAGTGCAGTGGAGGATGGCCCAAGCACCTGGCTCTTGCCTTCGGATCAGTGTGGTGCACCGGCCGCAGCGCGCCAGCTGCAGCGGTCATTGGAGGGTGAACCAACGGCAAAGGAAGACCTTTCTCTCCCTCTCTCTCACTGTCCACTCTGCCTGTCAAAAAAAATATTATAATATTAATAATATGTTATTTGTCAATTCTGACTTTTCTGCTAGTTTTTTTCATTGGTGTATTGTGGACCTACCTCATTCTTTACAAAAAGAAGAGGTTGTATAGGATGCAGGGTTTCTTTTTTTTTTTCTGACAGGCAGAGTGGACAGTGAGAGAGACAGAGAGAAAGGTCTTCCTTGGCCATTGGTTCACCCTCCAATGGCCGCCGTGGCTGGTGCGCTGCGGCTGGCGCACTGCGCTGATCCGAAGCCAGGAGCCAGGTGCTTCCTCCTGGTCTCCCAGATGCAGGGTTTCATTAAATGAATGTGTCACAATTTAACTAATGAGCCCTTAGTACCTGATACTAAGATTGTTTTCATTGTTTTGTGGGGAGTGCTGCAGTAAATATCCATGAGCAATATGATATGGATCTAATTGTTAATTTAGGCTAAAGTCTTAGAAATGGTATTGCTGAGTTGAGGAATATCCCAGAATTTTTTTTTTTTTTTTTTTTTTTTTTTTTTTTTTTTTTTTTTTTTGGCAGGCAGAGTTAGATAGTGAGAGAGAGAGACAGAGAGACAGAGATAAAGGTCGTCCTTCTTCCGTTGGTTCACCCCCCAATGGCCGCTGCGGCCGGCGCATTGCGCTGATCTGAAGCCAGGAGCCAGGTGCTTCTTCCTGGTCTCCAATGCGGGTGCAGGGCCCAAGCACTTGGGCCATCCTCCACTGCCTTCCTGGGCCACAGCAGAGAGCTGGACTGGAAGAGAAGCAACCGAGACAGAATCCGGTGCCCCAACTGGGACTAGAACCCGATGTGCCGGCGCCGCAGGCGGAGGATTAGCCTAGTGAGCCGCAGCATCGGCCAATATCCCAGAATTTATACACAAATATAAATACATTGATACACACAGACACACGCACACCTTACCCAAGGTATTCCAGTCTCAGCATTATTAACATTTTTGGCCACATAATCCTTTTTATATTGTTGGGTCTGTCCCTTGCATTGCAGGATGGTTAGCAGCGTTCCTGGCCTCCACCCACTAGATGGTAGAACGCTTCTTTTGCCCTTTGTTGTGACAGCAAAAAATATCTCAGACGTTGCTAAATGCCACCTGGAGGACAAGGTTGCTCCTAGTTGAAAGCCATTGCAGATAGAGTACCTGAATTCTGAGAGAATGGGTCTCAGATTAGGATTTAAGAAGAAAAATATAAATGTATCCTTTTGTAGATTTGTGTGTGTTTTTAAAAAACAGGATTCTCCCCTGGCCCCTACCTGGGAAATTGTGCCATATTTAGTAGTGGTAAATCTTCAGGGGACCAATTTCCCTTTCTCTGGGCTTTTCTTCATTCTTTTTTTCTTACTGACCTCCATGGCATTAGTAGGGGTGAGAGAAGATGAACAGTGTGAAGTACCTAAGGGAGGGCGTGGTCCCTCCTACAGACAAGAGCCAGAGGAAGGGGCCTGTTCAGCACCTCGGGAGGGCTTTTTAGGGAGAATGTGGGTTTTCTAGCTCTTGTTTGAGGTATTAATTTTTCTTGAGAATAGTAATTCTTATCTATACTTGTAGTGAAATAGTCCATGCAGTTTTGGGGGATAGGAAGTTTGACACAGACTAGAAAGAATGAGGGCAATATTTGAGTGCGCTTCCTTACGAATCTTCCTTACACAGATTTTTTCAGTTCAAGGACCCTTGGAAACATTGAACCCTAAAGATGTCCCATACTACAAAGTCTTACAAGGCCAACTGTTGCTCATGCCTGCTCCCATTTTTAACACAAAGCGCACAAAATATAGCTTATGGGAGTTCTAACATGCCGTGCTTTCCCCTTGATCACAATCTGAACTATTTGGATCTGACAGAGTGTACAGGACACAGAATTATCTTGATTAGACTGCACTTCTCTTTAAAAGCTGAGCAGGCTAATGTTTTGTTTTGCTATTGTTGCTTTTTAAAAATGTAGACTGACTAGGCCTTCAGGCTCCCAACAAGATAGCCTTGGAACTGTACGACCTTGGGGCCCCACCCCTATAGTAAACAGAGACTCCCTGGTACATAATGGCTTCCCTTCTAGGCAAGGAAAATTTCTACTTAGGTCAAAAAGGATGAAAGGTTAAATTTTAAATTATGGGTTTTATATCCTTTATCCAAAATGCCTGGGGCTAGATGTGCTACGGATTTGGATTTTTTCAGATTTTTAAATCTTTACATTTCCATAATGATATTTCTTGGGGATAGGACAAAAGTTTAGACACAAAATTTACTCATGTTTCATATATGCCTTGTATACCTTGCCCAAAAGTAATTTTTTAGTATAGTTGTGATTTTACTGTGACCTGTCACGTGAGATCAGGTGTAGAATTTTCCACTTGTAGCATCATGACAATATTGGAAAAGATTCAGAGTTTGGATTTTGAATTTTATTAATTAATTGGTTGATTTTATTTAAAAAACAGAGAGCTAGAAAGAGATCTCTCAGATGCGCTGGTTCACTCCCCAAATGCCCACAACAGCTGGGGCTGGCCTGGGTTGGGCTAGAGCTAGGAGCCAAAAACCAACCCAGGTCTCCTGTCTCCCATAGGAATGATTGGGACCCAACTACTGGAGCCATCATCTGCTGTCTTGCAAGGGTATGCACTGTCAGGAAGCTAGGACTCAAACCCAGATACTTCAGTGTGAGATACACATGTCCCGGGCGGCATCCTAGCTACTGCAGCAAACACCGACTTGTGCAATGTAGAGTTCAGCTGTGATGCTCAACCTGTATAGCCACTATAAAACAAGACCCTGGGTGTGTGTTTGTGTGCACCTATGTGCAGTGTGTCTTAGGGAACATAGATTGGTTTTGCTTTCTGAACAAGTTTTGTACTTTTGTATTTTACTTTTCATAGATATGGAAACCTTTTTCAAACGAATTTTCAAATACAGTATGTAGTAGTTGCCACTTATATTTCAGAAGTCATTGCAAATATGCAGCTAATTCAAATGGAGGGTTTTTTTGGAATTTATGATTCCTGAAGCTAATAGAATTGGTTATATCATTTGAATATGACTTTGTACTTCTACATTATCTCATGTATTTTTCCTTTTGTTTATATACTTCATATTATAGATTATTAGATTTAATTAGAAGATTTTAAAGTAGTACCTTTTTTTACACTTATTGGTTATAAGCTTTTTTTTGAGAATAACTCCTATTTCAGTAATTTAACATAGTTTACTTAAATAATTTAAATTCTATGTAATTACTCAATATCTCAGTTTTTCTGTTGAAGGTGTTTCCATACCATGAACTATTCCAAGGACAGATCCCATGCTTTATTCATTGATGTATCTGTGTATCATCAATACATAATTTTATGTGATCAGCAAGGTTTTATCAGCTTGACATATTCTTTCATTAATTGGCAGTTGGTAGTGGGAGTAAGTGATTTAGAAAATCTGTAAATATTCTCTCAGATCCTGTTGTCTTTCATACTAAAAGTCCTTGCAACTTTCTTAGCATTTGGGTCTTAGAGACAAATACTAAAATTATCCAGAGCCTTGCCTACTTACTGACAATAGAATGCAATATAATTAGTAATTACTGGGGATGAAGAGACTAGTTGGTTATAAAGACATAAATGTTTATAATAACAAAGCATAACCTCCTATATTTGAATATCTTCTTACAGAATTTTTAAGTAAGGTTTCTCCTCTTTAAGGACTAAAGTTTTAAGAGATGACTGCTGCTCTTTGTTCCTATATGTTTTATGAATTTAAAATATTTTTATAGCATGTATAAGATGCTATTAAAATTGTATTAACTTTTTGGCTTTTATTCCATAGTATAATTATCCTTGATTATAGACTTCAGAAGGTATTATACCGTGGAGCTGTTTATTTCACGAAAGAATTTCACATAAGATTCTAGAACTTACATTCTAAGAGATAAGGCTATCCTTTTTAAAGTAATTTAAAGCTAAATAAATGTTATTTCAGGGAAAGACAGAAGTAAATTTTTTGTTGTTACTGTTGAGGACAATTATCTCTCATTTTGTATAACAGATACTCTTGATCTTGGGTTGTTGTGAACACCCAGAATGTCCAGCAATACCTTCTTTGGTCATATCTCTTCAGTTTCTTTCCTATCTTCCCTCCCATTTCTTCAGCCCTACCCCAGAGAAAATGCTCAAGAAACAGAACGAAAGTATTATATCATGTTATTAGATTTCCTGTCTTCAGTTCTCTAGAGTGCCAGGGTCTTGGGAAGGAAGGACAATGTTAAGTGTGGTTTCTATGAAATCCATTATATGCCAAGAAAATTAAATACACATGAAAAGGAATCAGGGATGACCTCTGGGTTTCTGGTTTGAGTAACTGGGAATGGTGGTGCCATTTACCTAGATGAAAGGGTAGAGATTGGGGTGGGATACAAGTGTGTGTGTGTGTGTGTGTTGGGGGGTGGATGGGAGGATAAGCAGGTTGAGGGTTTGATCAAGAATTCTGGTTTGAATGTGTTAATTTGGAACTGCCTTTTAGACAGCTAGATAGAGATGCCCAACATGTAGGACATGCAAGTCTGGAGTTCAGAAGAGAGGCTGAGGTAGACATATAAACTTGGAAATGTTCAGCATGAAGGCATTACTTATTCCATTGGAATGTCTGTGGTCACCCGGGAAGAAGATAAATAGAATGAAGAGCCCTAAGTCCTGAGGGATATTTTGGACTTAAGTAGAGGAGAAGAAGTCAACAAAGGAGACTGATAAGGGTAGTTGATGGGATAGTAGAACAACTAGGGAGAGTCACATTGCAGAAGCAGAGAAAAGATGGTTCTGAAGAAGGCATGGTCCGTGGAATCTAATGCTGCCAAGCATGGAGAGGAAAAGAAAGGATATGGTGGCCACCTTTTCTTCTATAGTCATTAATTCATTTAAAAATTATCTATTCATGTATTTTCATTTTATTTGAAAGGCAGAGAGATGTAGACAGAGATCATCTGTCCTCTGGTTCACTCTCTAAATGGCAACAACAGCTGGGGTTATATGAGGCCAAAGCCAGCAGCCCAGAACTGAATCCAGATGACCCGTGTGGGTTACAGGGACCAAGTACTTGTGCTGTCATCTGCCTCTCAAGGTACATGTTAGCAGGAGCTGGAATTGCAAGTGGGGTCAGGGCTTGAACCCCAATATGGTGATATGGAATGTGGACATACTAAGTGGCATCTTAACTGATAGGCCAAACACATGCCCCTCATTTGTTCATTTGTCAGTTCATCATTAAGCAAGTGATTCTGAATTAGGTTCATTTTACAGTTATTCATATTTGACACATGAACCAATTTTTCATCCTTTATATTCATGTCAGTTGAACACACAAATTAACATATGTTCCCAAATAAGTTGGGGAACATTGATCTCAACTTCTCCAGCAACTTTCATTTAATATAGAGAAATTTGCAGATTAAAAGAACAGCAATAAAAATCAGTTCTCAAAAAGCCATCAAGTATGCCAGAGTTTCCTCAAAACAAATTTCAGAATGTGAATACTTGGGGAGGATGATAGAGAAGAGGATGTGAAGGGGTAGGGGCTCCACAGGCACTTGCTTTGTATTTAATGTTGTGTTTCTTTTATTATATCACTGTCTGGACTATTTCATTTAAGGAAAAAAATGGTCAAACTCTTGCACATATTTTTAAAGAGAGTATTTAGCATTTGACAATCCAATGACAATGTTTATTCATGTTCTTCTTGTTGAAAGATAAGTAATCAGGAATTTTAAAAAGGTAAAATGAAAGCTTTTTGCACCCTTTATTAGGAAGTATGGCTTACTAAAGAAAATTTTTATGACTTATTATTGAATTATGTTATTTTGTGTATGTAAATCTTTTTGTATACAGTAAGTAAACATATTGTTTGACTACTGATAAAGTATATTTTTAAAAATAAAATTTTGAAATCTATGGCTTTCGTCATGTATCCTACCTTTATAATTCTTTTCATGGGAAGTTCAGGGCCTAATTACACTGTTTGAATTTACAGTGCTTATTAAGGATTGTAATTCTCTGTAAATGTAAGCACTACCTTTAATTGAAGTAAGGGTGGGTGGATTTCATTTTATTGATTAAAACCATGTCATAGACAGTAGAAGGTTCATGTTTATATTTTCACATGGATCTATTTTTAAAAACTCAGAATTATTATATTGTATGCCTGTAATGTTTTATTGGTAGCAGTATTACCAGTATAAGTTTATTTTATACCATTTTTCAACATGTTAGCTAAAAAAAGTCATAAATCTACGCTCATAGTTAACTTTATACTATATATTTTTTCTACAGATATAGTGTGCATTATTTTGAGTAAGGAATTATTCATCTTTTTTTATTTGAGAGGCAAAGAAAGAATGTACATACACTCCTACACAATGGTTCGGTTCCCAAAAATCCACAATGGCTGGAGCTGGGCTGGAGCTGGGCTGGAGCTGGGCTGGAGCTGAGCTGGAGCTGGAACTGAATCGAGGCCTCCCACACAGGTGGCAAGACTCAGTTACATGAGCCATGAATGCTGCTTCCCAGAGAATGCAGTGGCAGAAAGCTGCAATCAGGAGCCAGAGCCAGGAATTGGCCCGAAGCATGCCAGTGAGGGCTAGACTAAATGCCCACTCCTGTGTAGTGAATTCTCTCTCTTTTTTTGACAGGCAGAGTTAGACAGAGAGAGAGAGAGACAGAGAGAAAGGTCTTCCTTCCATTGGTTCACTCCCCAAATGGCCGCCACGGCCAGCGCACTGCGCCGATCCAAAGCCAGGAGCCAGGTACTTCTTCCTCCTGGTCTCCCATGCGGGTGCGGGGCCAAGGACTTGGGCCATCCTCCACTGCGTTCCCGGGCCACAGCAGAGAGCTGGAATGGAAGAAAAGCAACTGGGACAGAATCCGGCGCCCTGACCGGGACAAGATCCCAGGTGCTGGCACCGCAGGTGGAGGATTAGCCTAGTGAGCTGCTGTGCCGGCCATGTAGTGAATTCTTAAAACCACAGGAGTTCATTATTTAAGAAACCCTATGGCCAATTACCTTACAGAATGATTAATGTTTTGTAAATTCAAATTGTTAGATTAACTTTTTAAAATAGTTAAATTAGATACTCTTTATCATGTTTGTTCTTAATGGTCTGACTCTGGGGAGGTTAAAAAAACATTTCTGAGCTTCAAACCTTCTTATCGCTGATTTCAGAATTGGATTACATAGTCTCTGAGGTTTAGGCTTAAAATTTTGTGATGTTCATTTTAAAAATAACTGTTCCATCAAGCATTTTAGAAAAAGCATTAAGTACTTGTATATCCTTAAATGAGAACAGCAATCTGAACATTGAAAATGAGAGAGAGGAAGAGCGTTTGAACTCAGCACCTGGATTTGTTTGTTGGACTGGCTACTTGGATAGGACAGAAGAATCTGTAGACCTCCTGCCTCAACTTATGGGAAAACACTCTCCAGAAATGTTGGGAGAGATGTAGCTCTGCTCTGGACAAGATACAGACAATGACTTTTTGTGGTAGTGGTTATTGAATAGCAGTAGGTCAAACAGGTAATCATGTTACAAGAGGCCAGTCTGTGTCCTTGGTTGTCAGTGCCCTATAGTCCACATTGATAAGAAAATGGCTCAAATATTAGGAACTTAAAAAAGTTTATGGGAAAATGGAATCAAAAGCTTATTTTGGTGTACCAGCTTGAAAATATATATAAGTATTTGAAAGAGAAAAGAAAATTGTTTTTAAACCACTTAAAGTTACCTTGTGATCCTCATTTTAAGTAGCAAGTATTTTAGTGTTTTTATTTCACTGAATTCCCTATTTGATTAATCGGTGATCTGATTTAGTAAACATTTGTCAGATTATGTCTTCCCTGAAGATATATTAAGCCTGGGCTCCATAAGTCATTTTCCCCCGTCTTCAAACAGTTTTAAGTTAGGAAAAGTGTTGTGGTACTATTGTGAGCACAATTGTCTGGGAACATTAAGAACCTTCATCTGGATCTTTTGTAACCATAAAAGGCAACGTGTCATGCTTTCCTGTTTTGCATGGAGGAGAAGGGAGTAAAAAACACCAAAAGAATTTTTATTGCATAGAAATATTTCCTTCCTAGCAGTTGGTGAAGCAATAATGAGCCTACAAAACAATCTTCCTATAGGAGGGAGAGGAGGACAGGGAAAGGCAGTGAGACCACAGGCATCAGGCTGGGCAGAGCTTCTGCTTCCGGTCAGGGCCTGTGAACAAACCTGTGCAGCTCTACCTGGGGCAGAGCACCTGTGTGTGTTTCTTCTACAGCCCTGAAAGGCAGGGCCCTACTGAGATGTCACAGCACCCCAAAAAGGATGTTTAATTTTTATGTGTCAGTTAAAAAAATAATAAAAGGAAAAGAAAAAGAAAACAACCAGGCAGGGCAAATGGAAACTTCCTCTCTTCTAAGAGAGGAACTTGTCAGTCTGTAGTGCAGATAATTGGTGCAAGTGGGCTAGAGCACCTCTCTCTCTCTCTCTCTCGAGATTTATTTATTTATTTTTAGAAGAGTTACAGAGGGAGAGAGGGAGAGACAGAGAGATAGTCCATCTGCTGATTCACTTCCCAGATGGCTGCAAGAGCCAGTGCTTGGCCAGGCCAAAGCCAGGAGCCAAGAGATTCATCTGAGTCTCCCACATAGGTGGCAGGGGCTCAGGCACTTCTGCCATCTTTTGCTGCTTTTCCTAGGCCATTATCAAGGAGTTGGGTAGGAAGTGGGGCAGCTGGGACTTGAACCAGTGCCAATATAGGATGCTGGCATTATAGGTGGCAAATTTACCTACTCTGCCACAACACCAGACCTGAGCCACACTGTCTTATACCTCCTCTGTGGCTAAGGCCAGACAAGGATCTGTGTTGAGAAGGCAGCTGTCTGTGAGGCTAAGTATTCAGCAATGAAAATACTGGTCTTAGTGTATCCATTGGCAACTTCAACATTGTAGCCCCCCCCCCCCCTCTCTATTCTCTCCCCAAAAGATTATCTTGTTTGAAAACGCACACTTTTGTATACAGCTAAATGCCCTTAACCATTGTGGTAGGGAAGATTGCACTGATTGCTCACACTGGTCACACTGGTCATTTCTCCCTTTCTACCACATGTTCACCTCTGAAATGGTAGGAAGGATGAGAAGGTGATCTTATAACCATGTCCATCAGGTAAGATTTGAGAACAGCTGGCAGTGGTTAGCACACTGTAGCATGTCTTAAGAGCCCACCTTTCCGCCAGCCTAATTCCTGTGGCCCCTTGTCACCTTTCTTAGTGCTATGGCACTCCCCACTTCCTTTCCTATTGTTTACCTCATGTCAATCCTAAAAGAATTTAGGTTGATGATGAGAAAAAAGTGACCATACATCCCTTTGTAACCCAAACTAGAAGAGCCCTCCAGTGTCTTTAGTTTTTTTCCAGACCCAATTGTCTTCCTGAAGACCATGCTTGCCTCATTCTCCAGATTTGGACTTGATTCAGTCACCTGGAAGGCACAGGAGTGTTTCAGCAAATGTTTTAAGATGTTTTTACATGCAGCTGATGTTTTGAAAACAATTAAGTAGCATATATAAGAATGAAGGTAATAATGCATAACACATTTTGTGCTTTTTAGTAATAAAAATTATAACAAAATAGAGGCCAACTAGAAATGTGTATTTTTTTTTGGAGGTGAGGAAACATATTAAGGCTAAATAATAACTTCCTAAGATTTTTTGATGTGACTGGATATTGCTGTAGGGGAAAATAAAAACAAACAAAAATAAACTATTCATCTGCATATTAGTGATTTGAAAGTAAAGAGCAGGTTTTTTTTTTTTTTTTTAAGAATAATGCATTTACCAGTTTTCATTTAAATGTGTTTCATTCCCAAGAAGACATCACAGCATATTCTCAGTATAATGTGAATACTTGTGGATAGGGGGTGGTGGTTCTCTGATGTGGTTGAAAGTTGGTATTACATAGCTTTAAAAGAAATGTTGTGAAGAATAAAGAATGAAGAGCAGGAGTATTGGACGAGAGAACACTTCGTGTCGTGTGAATTCTCCTAGTGGCTAAGAATAGCAAGGGCTATCAAGTTACTTTTGAGTTCCAGTCCTAGCCTTGTCACTGACAGTGACCTTGGACAGGTTACCTAACTTATTTATACCTTTGTATCCTCTTCTCTAAAATGAGTATAATACTTATCTCATAGTCCAGTTTTAATCTCATATTCTAGGTAAAAGGACGAAATTATATAATGCACGTAAAACACTTGCTGTAGTGCTTAGGATGTAAGTTCTCAGACAGTGATGAGACTTGAGGTATTTGATGATTTATTTTTGCTTTTATTTCTTGGTGACACCTTAGTTTAAAGACTTTATGAGTATTTTATTAGTAGACAATATGCTTGATTAATTTAGACAGCATAACAGAAACTAGGAAAAGTGTTCTATTTTCTGGGGACATGTTCCCTAATTTGTGTCATTTTTCTGCCCCTCTTGTCCTGAGTGAAACTTGATTCTTCCGGCTGCCATGGAGACCTCTCCTGATTCATTGGGAAATATTTAATGATAACAGCTTTGTTAAACCTAGAACTCATTCGCACTTTGCCGTCACTGCTTTTGGCACCAGGAGATGATCCCCTCACTGTTCCTCAGCCAGCTAGTGTCTTTCCACCTATGTCTGTTGTCCCCACCTTCCCATTTTTATTGGACCCAAGGACTTGGGCCATCTTCTACTGCTTTTCCAGGCCATAGCGGAGAGCTGCAATCGGAAGTGGAGCATCCAGGACTCGAACCAGCACCCATACGGGATGCCGGCACTGCAGGTGGCAGCGGCTTTACCTGCTTTGCCACAGCGCCGGCCCCCCAGATATGTGCCTTTGGCCACTCCTTCCCTCCCAGACACAACCGATTCCCTGCTCAGCCTTGTCTTGAAAGACCTGCTACTTCACTACCAACACTGCTGTCCTCCTGTCCACACCCTTTGTCCAACATGATACTTGTCCCCCCCCCCCCTTTTTTTTTTTTTTTTACAATTTGATAGTAGAGAGTTTTGGAAGAAATCCTCAGACCCATACTGGTTTGGCCCATTATGAATTTGTGATTCTGATTTAATTTTAATCCCTTATTATGCTTCTTAATAATTTATCAGTCTTTAGCATTCTATATTCAGTATTTCCCATTCCTTCTGTACCTCCCGTCCTAACTGACTTTCCTTTTCTCTTGAAAGATGATCTTCCTTCTCTCCTGGGCCTATTGATCTTTGCTGCTATGTTTGTACTTGCATGGTTGTTGGGAGACTGGTGGATTAACACAATGTTATGCAGCAGCTTGGTGTCCCTGAAGTCTGATACAGCTTTTAAGTAAATTGTATCGGGGCCGATGCTGTGACATAGTGGGTAAAGCAGATGCCTGCAGTGCCAGCATCCCATATGGGTGCTGGTTTGAGTCCCAGCTGCTCCACTTCTGATCCAGCTCTCTGCTATGGCCTGGGAAAGCAGTAGAAGATAGCCCAGGTCTTTGGGCCTCTGCACCCACGTAGGAGACCCGGAAGAAACTCCTGGCTCCTGGCTTTGGATTGGTGTAGCTCAGGCCATTGCAGCCAATTGGGGAGTGAATCAGCAGATGGAAGACCTCTCTTTCTCTCTGTGTAACTCTGACTTTCAAATAAAATAAATAAATCCCTTTAAAAAAAAAAAGTGTATCTAACTCTTTGTCCCAGAAAGTGGCCATCTTTGAAATAATATTTAAATGTATAATAATGTATATACTTAAATGTTATTGTTTACTTAATTTAAAAATTGATACGAATGTATTACTAATGTATATACTTAAATGATATTTAAATGTATTTAATATGTATTTAAATGATATTTAAATGTATAATAATGTATATAATAATATATAATATTTAAATGAATATAATGATGTATATACTTAGAGTCATTTAGTGGTCTACCTTTATTGAGAACAGTGTCCTAGGTTAGGTATGTAGTAAGAACAGCTAGAGAGAAAGTAATGAAACATACAACCCATGCTTCTTTTCTGTGAAGTGATAATGAGAGAGATAACCCTACCTAACTGAAGTAAAACTCCATTCTGATACTCTGGGTTCTAACCATGATGGGGTGTCTTCGGTATCTCCTGCCCTTTCTTATGGTGCAAGTGGAGTAGGATACAACTTAATGGGTGGCCTGGCTGCCTTTCCCTTCTTGCTTCAAGGCTGTGATGGTCACTGTTGCACACATGCAGCACACATACTATGCTGAAGACTTAGAGATGATCTAAAGGTGGAAAAGCAGTAAGAGCTACCAAACTGGTTAGAATACTGGGCCTGAAAGGCCTCTGAAGAGTGTGTTAAGAGGGAACTCATAGCCAGGCTTGGGTGGGAAAGGTGTCATTTGGGGTGTTCAAGGAGGGTGTTCAGCTTGTCAGAGAGGTGAGTGGCAGTTTCAGCCAGAAGAGCCTAGGAGCAGCTCTGACTCTGATGGGAGATGAGGGCACACAGGGATTTCTCTCCGGAGAATGTAAAGGGCAACCACTGTGGAGACGTGGAGGGCGAATTTGTTCATCGCTTCTTTTGTGTTGAATTGTATTTGAAAGTAGAAATTGGGTGGTACCTCTAGTTCAATTCCTTTGCTTCTAAGAATTATAGGCATTGAGGGAGCCAAGGGGTATGTAGAAGAAAAAATGTTTATCAAGCCCTTGGGAGTCTTCTTTTTGTGTGGTTTCCTGAAGGGATGGTGTCAGTGCCTTATACACAGGCTGTTGGCAGTGCCGTCTGCTGCTGGAGAGAGGAATCCTGCAGAGTTGATCCATTGAAGGAATCCAGGAAACTGGGATGGGGTGGGCCCCTGACAGGTCTGTCAGGTCTGTTGTCCATGGAAACTTGACCTGAGGAGCCCTTCTTTCTCATTCTGTTAGGAAACCATGAAATGGAGAAAAGCTTAACTTTCAGTGTCCCCGTTTTTTGTTACTTTCTCAGTCCTGTGTAATTTATTTAAAAAGACAGGATGCATATTCACTTACTCCCTGTATCATTTACTTAGTGTAGTATTGGAGGCAAATAAAACTCACTTCTCTTTTATTTGGACTTAAAAAAAAGTAGTTCTTATAGGATGAAGGGAAACAGTTGTAGAAACAGTCAAAGGAAAGCCTTACCAATCCAGCTTTATAATTTTACACTTTCTCCATTTCTCTATTTTGTGCATTTCTTAACTTGAATACTGCTTTATAATGCCATTTATAGTCAGTAATAATGTAGATAATGTTTTAAATACCAAATTTCAGTTTAAGATGAATAGAACATCACTGGTATTATGTTAACAACTACATAAATGTAAATTGTTTTAAGGTCCATATCAAGCTTATTGGGCAAAGAGATAAATATTTTGTCTCTGTTAATGTTTAACTCAAGTAACAGTAAATCTTTTAAGTCCACCAAACATGAGGCCATTGCACAATGGATGGTACATTATAAATGTATTCTTCAGAAGGGATTTATGCATCTGACTTTTATGGCACTGAATTTCAAAACCTCATAAAAAAGTCATTTTAGAGAAATGTCATGCTGACCTGTGTTGAAGAAGAGGTAAAATTTGCGTCTCAATTACAGATGTATTTGAATGCCTACGTATTGCAGATACTCAATCAAGTCTTGTGAAATGAATGAGTATATTGATAACCTCTTTAAGATTTAAGATTTAGCCACACACGACTCTGTTTATTTCTGGAGTCATGTGACTGAGCCCTCCTGTTGTGCCATCCATAAAAACATTACTGTTTGTAGGGTATTACCTCAGGATTGTCAGAAACTACTTATATTTATTTTAAAAATTCATATCAAAGCATTTTTAATACATGGCAGTTTTAATATTTTGGCATCTCCTACACATTGACTTATCAGAGAGGATTTTGTCTGTATTTTACTTTAAATGAAGTACTGTTTTCAGAGATGATTTCCTTAAATCCATCTGCACTGAAAAAATGTAATTAATCTGACATTTTGTAAAGGTTTCATTGAATTATATTCTTGTCTTTTGCTGTACAGGGATAAGAACGTATACATTTTCAGCTAAGATTAGCTTTAGGATGTGTTAAAGGAAAAATATAACAGTACATATTTTATGATCATTATATTTTAATTAGTCAATTTTCAAATGAACTTGTCCATCTGTAAATTATAGACAAGATATGCCCAAGTACAGGGAAATATGATTTAGAGCTTAGCCAAACAGAAAAAAGAATTTGAATAGATCCGTAAGAAGCTCAGAGCCAAGAAAATGCTGATTTGCCCATGACCCAGTGTACTAACACATTTGCATACTCCCCAAGTATTGGGGAAACTAGGTTTGGGCTTTAAAAAACAAATAATACCCTTTTATTCATAGATAGAACAAGTTTTTGCTTCTGAATTAAATTTATTTTATTTGTTTATTGACCCCAGTGAGTTAATTTAAACTCCAAAGTAAACATGCCTCCATTTCGAGGTAATTTCAGTTTTCACTTTATGGATGGACAGGGTTATGTATAAATACTCATGAAGTCCCTGTGAACACCTATTTAGTGGTCAAAAAAATTTTTTTAAAGTCTGACATTCCATATAGTTAATTTTATAGCCTGTTTGAAAATATTCTTTTGCTTGAAGGAAGGAGATACTGCAGTATGTTTTCAAGGGTCCTATCTATTTTAGTAGTGCTAGGATTCTTCTATTGAACTTCATTGAGATAGAAATAACAATATAAGAACTTAAGGCATACCTTGCTTTCCCTTCAGGTTAATAGTTTCAGAAATTCTTAAGAAAAGCATGAAAATGCACCTAAAATTTACCAATACATCTTCCTGATTCCAATGTAGTTTGTTGAATTGTTTTGCTTTGTTTCATAGTATCTTCAAACTGTTTGTATGGTCAACTCTTTTTTTTTTTTTTAAGATTTTATTTATTTATTTGAGAGCTAGAGTTACAGGCAGTGAGAGGGAATAGACAAAGAAAAAAGTCTTCCATTTGCTGGTTTACTCCCCAAATGGCCACTATGGCTGGAGTTGAGCCAATTGAAAGCCAGGAGCCAGGGAGCTTCTTCCGAGTCTCCTATGCAGGTGCTGGAGCCCAACACTTGGACTATCCTTCATTGCTTTCCCAGACTATAAAAAGAGAGAGAGCTGGATCAGAAGAGGAGCAGCAGGACTTGAACCAGTGCCCCAATGGATTGCCGGTACTACAGGTGGAGACTTAGCCTACTATGCCATAGTGCCTGCCCCTCTGTAGTCAACTCTTGAATCACCCATTTTCTAACTTCAGGAAAAAAGAAACTTTTGTCTTATCTTGATTTTCCTCTAATCTTTCACCATACATTAGTTATCTATTTATTAAATTCAAAATTTATTTTAATACTAGTTTAAGTAAATTTTAGTTAACAAAAAATAGCCTGTAACTGTGGGGAGACTAGGCAGTGAGCTGTCTTCTTCCTTGGGAGTCCTTTGGAGCACCTCAAATGCCAGGATGGGTAGGTCTTTTCTAGAAGAGTTTTCAGTGTCTCCAGAAAATTAACATTTGCTCTCCTGCTGGTGATGGAGGTGGGATAATCATATAGGCCTGACCATTTCCATCCTGAGAATGCATTTCTCCTTGAGCTCCTTGAAGTAAAGTGTTTGCACAGCATAAATCCCATTCTTACCACAAGAAAAAAACTAAGCAGATAGATTTTCATGAACTCAAGAGAGAGAGAGAGTGGTAAAAACAGTAAAAGCACAGGGCAAACAGCTGTTCCAAAAGCTTGGTAGAAGCAGGAGCTGGTTTTTGTTTTTAATTTTTATTGAAATCTTCCTACAATGAATATTCTTCATTTTACATTTCCTTTGGAAGTATTTAGTTTACATGGGTACTTACTACAATAACCTTTAACAAAGAAATTATTTATTTGAAAGGCAGAGTTAGAGAGTGGAAGAGACAGAGAAAGATCTTCCATCTACTGGTTCACTCCCCAAATAGCTGCAATAGCTAGGCCTGGACCAAGCTGAATCCAGGAGCCTGGAACACCATCCAGGGCTCCCACGTGGGTGGCAGGGGCCATCTTCCTTGAGACAAGACCTTTTAATGAGACTTTGGACATAAGCATTTGTTCACCTGAGGTGAAAGCTGTGGATGGTTTTTAGAAGATTTAACTAGAAGATTTTTCTATTTTTTTCCCCAGGGAAATCTTTATTTTATATATATATATATATATATATATATATATATATATATATATATATATTAAGGAATACAAATTTTTAAGTACAACTTTAGGAATATAGTTATTATTCCCACCTAACCTGCCCTCCCACCCACACTTTTACCCACACTCCCACCCCTCCTCTTCATCCTCCCTCTCCCCTTGCCAGCCCCATTCTCCATTGAAATTCATTTTCAGTTAACTTAGTACACAGATGACCAACTCTCTACTATGTAAAGATTTCAAAAATCGTGCGTGCACACACACACACACAAACTATTTGAGAACTGGTTTTACAGTTAACTCTCAATACAACTCATTGAGGACAGAGGTCCTGCATGGGGAGTTAGTGCGCAGTGACTCTTGTTGTTAACAATTAACACTCATATATGACTTCAGTGACCACCTGAGGCTCTTGAACTGAGCTGCCTAGGCTATGGAAGCTTTCTGAGTCCACACACTCCATCAGTTTTTAGACAAGGCCACAAGCAAAGTGGAATTCTTCCGTCCCTTTTGGGAAAAATACATCCTTTGATGGCCACTTCTTTCCACTGGGATCTCACTCACATAGATCCTTCATGTAGAACATTTTTTGCCGTAGTGTCTTGGCTTTCTGTGCCTGAAATACTCTCATGGGCCTTTCAGCCAGCCCAGGAATCCTTAAAAGCTGATTCTGAGGTCAGAGTGTTACTTAAAGCGATTGTTATTCTACAAGTCTACTGTGTGGACTACTTCCTATATTAGACATTCTCTCCTTTTTAATTCTATCTATTATTATTACCAGGCACTTGATCTGATTTATATGATCATTTTAACAATTAAGATGGCATTTTTATCACCAATTTTAATGGGATTTGGAATCCCATGACAAGTTTTTAAACTGTACCCTTAGAAGTAAGTCTGTAGGATTGTATGCAGAACTATACAGTTTTTACAATTACAAACTTTCTCCTCTCTCTCTCTTATTCCCACTCTTATTTTTTGCTGAGACATATTTTCAATTGACTTTATACTCATATGATTAACTCTATGTTAATGGTTCAACAAATAGTATGAAGAAAAAAAGAAGACAAAAAAATTTATTTATTTATTTGAAAAGCAGAGCAACAAGGAGAAAGAAGGAGCGACAGAAAGAGAACTGTTCCATCCATTGTTTCACTCCCTATGTGGCTCAGGGGCCAGTGCTGGGCCAAGCTGAAGCCAGTATCCAGGAACTCTATCCAGGACTCGCATGTGGGTGGCAGGGGCCCAAGCACTTGGGCCATCCTCTGCTGCCTTCCCAGGCACATTAGCAGGGAACTGGGTCAGAAGCACAGCAGCCAGGTCTCAAACTAACACTGAACAGAGGATGTCAGCATTTCAGGTAGTGGCTTAACCTGTTGTGCCACAATGCTGGCCCCTTAGCTAGGCATTTTGAGGAACTGCTGGGGGCTGAGGCCAATGGGAACATGTAGTTTCTGGGGCCTGTGCTCACATGAGGAGTTCCTACCCTTTTCAGACTTAGACTTTGAGTAAGAACTTAATACCTCTGTCTTACCTTTTAGGACCTTCTGCTAGTTTTTTGTTTCTCAATAATGCTTTCTGTAGTTCGGTCTGTCATCTTAACCAGAAGTGTCCACCACAACATCTTGTTAAATGAAAATAGCCAATTAAAAACAGTATGCAATGTAAATCTATTGTGTTTAAGTATCTACACATAGGAAAGAAATGCATGAACTACATACCTGTAAGTTATAGATTGTGCACAGTGTTTTTCTTATACTTGCATTGACTAGTCTTTTTTACAGTGCTGTCACTAGAGCAGTGTTTAGGAGAATTCTCAGAGAAAACAGAAATATGTGCCTGTAATCATTAGTGTTGGGGCAGGTGTTTGGTTTATCAGTTAAGACACCACTTGGGATACACACATCATTTATTGAAGTGTCTGGGTAAAGTCCTGGCTCTGGTTCCCATTCCAGCTTCCTGTTAATATACACTCGAGGAGGCAGCAGGCTCAAGTTGTTTCCCTACCACCCACGTGGGTACCTCAGCTGAGTTCCAGTCTCCTGGTTTGCTTTGATCTGGGAAGTGACCCAGCAGATGGAAGCTCACTCTCTGTTTCTCTGCCTCTCAAATTATTTAAATAAAGTAAAAACAACAATAACAACAAAACTCTGTTAGGATTACCTGTCTAACATCTACACCTAATTTTGCACTCCTCTGGAGCTATGGATGTGGAAACTCTACCAGTCCAGGTATCTGTAATTCAGGAAGGAAAGACCTCTCTTTCATTCCTGTGATATACATGAATTGAGTACCTCCTGATTGCAGAAGGCTATGATGGCTGATATAAAATAAATGTCATCAGGAGAGCCAAACCAATAGATAAATAACAAATATCCTTGTAGGAAAAGGGCAAATCTCTGTGAACCAGATTCATTTTTCCATTGAACAGTATTGGCTTGGTTACATCTATCTACTGTCTACTGTGCTTAGGTCCTGAGGCCAGTTTAACAAGTTCTCTGATGTTGCTAGGTGACCTTAAAATACAGCTTTAGGGCCTGATTTTCATTCCTTTCTTCACAATCAGATTTTGGACCAACCCTCTGCACCACAATGTCCTGTCCCAAATAACACTTTTAATTAACTCTATATAAATTCATCAGGTTCATAAACCACTAGTAGCCCAATTGGAACTTCACTTCTGGTCCTGTGATTTCAAATCTTATGGGTAAGAAAGCTTAATATGCCACGCATTATGTAATGGCAGAGTGACTCTGAAAAGCCAGAATTAGTACATTAAAGGTAACACTCTAAAAATTTAAAAATTCAGTGCTATTCATGTTTGTTTTAAAATTAACCTAGTAGTTATTGTTAAATTCTGTGGTCTCTCTCTTTCTTTCTCTTTCTCCTCTCTCTTTGTGTTTAATGTTAGCATTATTTTACAGAATGATTTTGGGATTCAAAATGATATTCTGATAGAAATTTTGTGTTCTCAGATGAGTTGACAGAGCCACAGATAGAGTAGGTAGGATTTTTCAGTATCCAGTGTTCAGAGAACCATATAGTAATTTTTACCTGTCTTTGTTAACAGGAATTATACTTACAACTTTCTTGGCATGAGTAAAAGATAGTAATCAAGAGATGGCCAAATGACAGTGCTTATATCTGGCACAAAGACCTGAAGGCTTTGAGAAAAGTAAATTACCTCTTAGAGTTTCTATTCTAGCTGTTGTTTTCCTGTCCTTACTGTCTTTCCTGTAGATATCAACTATCAGAATACTTAATTTTGGACTTTAAATAGAAGTTACAGTTCTAGCTCAGCATCACTCCTAAGGATTACATTTCTTTCTTTTAAAAATTATTATTTATTTGTTTGTTTTTATTTGAAAGAGAGACAGAGAGATTGAGAAGGAGAGATACAGAGATACAGAGCGATGGAGAGGGAGAGAAAGAGAGATACAGAGAAAGGGAGAGGAAGAGTGAGAGTCAAGAGCCAGAAGCTCAATTCAGGTCTCCCGTGTGGATGGCAAGAACCCAGTCGTCTGGGCATCACAGCTGCCTCTCAGGGTCTGTGTTAGCAGGAACTGGAGTCAAGAGCCGCAGTTGGGAACTGAATCCAGATTCTCTGATGTGCTACTGGAAAAAGATCAGCTGATCACCTCCATAGAAACAGGAAACACATTTGGAAAAATTCAATATCCACTAGGCTAAATGCCTGCTCCAAAATCTCTGTGTTTTAAGGTAGACTTACCTTCTGGTTTAATTCTGGACATATTTATATGTAAATTACTTTTATATGTAACCAAAGGGTCCCTGACTGAGTAGACTGATTTGTGTTTCTGGAATTAGAGGGCAATTCAGTTCCCAAGACTTGCCATTTCCTGTTAGTATAAACTTGAATGAGTTACTTAACTTTCTGAACCTGTTTTCTCAGCATGAAAATTAAGATAATATTATTTATCTTTCTATTTTTCTGAGTTTTAGAAGATTCAGATGAGATATTTGAAAAACATTTTCTCCACTGCCAAATGTTATATAAATATTGTAAATCATTGTTTTTCCTTCTATCATGATGTTACTTTCCTAACTGCTGAGCTTTTATATTTTCCAGTTATACTACAATTATAAATTGAATTTTTAAATTTCAGATTTTACATAAGAGTCAATTTATTTTCATATTAACTTTAAACCTCTTGTTTAAACCTTGTTTAGAACCTCTTGTTTTCTAGCCCTAAAATAGTTAAAATGGGGCCTTATGCCAATCAGGACCCTGCTTTAATTTAAAATATGAAAACTTACTAGCTCTTTTAATAATCTTTTAACCAAATCTAGAGTTGATGTTGAGACGTTACTGGCTTATTGTTTCAAAGGGTGTTTTATTTCTTGGCATTGGAAATTCAAGAAAGGATAGCATTGGGATAGCTGGGGGTGGGGAGAGTAGTGTTTGGATTATAGAGTTGAGGAGTAGTGATCTCAATTTCATCACTGCCTGTGGAGCCCAAAGACTGGATGATATTAGAGAACTCATTTCTCTAATTTCTGGGCCTGTTTAATCCTTTTTTTATTTTAAGCTTTATTTTATTTATTTGAAAGAGTTACAGAAGAGAGAGGTACAGAAGGAAGAGGTCTTCCATCTACTAGTTCACTCCCCAAATGGCCACAATGGCCAGGGCTGGGTGAGGCCAAAGCCAGGAGTCAGAAGCTTGCTCCCAGTCTCCCACATTGGTGCAGGGACCTAAGCACTTGGACTATCCTTGCTGCTTTCCCAGGGAAATTAGCAGGGAGCTGGATCAGAAGTGGAGCAGCCAGGTCTCGAACTGGAGCCCATATGGAATGCCAGCACTACTGTTGGCAGCTTAACCTGCTACACCAAGTGCCAAACTTGTTGAATGGGCTCACAGTTTGAGAGAATTGTAATTGAACTGAGCGAAATAATAAGCTTAGAATAGTTTTCTTTCTCAGACACAGAGAAATATAAAAGTATAAAATGTTTATATGTTAATGAACTTTTTTTCCTTGTCTCTGATAAGTGATTAGAACCATGGGCATTATACAAACTTGTAGAAATAATATTTTGTCAATAAATACTTTCATATAATATGCATTTAGAATAACAGTTTTGTCTTACATATAAAATTGAGCAAGCATTCTCTGGGTTTTGCATGTTGCTAAAATCAGCTTTTAGTTTCAACCCATAAGTAGTTGTTATGAGGTCAGGGTAACTTTTCATACCAAAATCTTTCTAGGACATTATAATAATAGAACATTAAAAACTATTATATGTCAGAATTTAACATAGATACAGAAATATTTCACAAAATATTAAAAAATAAATTGAATGTTATCTTTTAAAGATAATGAGGAGCCAGCTTTGTGGCTCCGTGGGTTAAAGCCCTGGCCTGCAGCGCCGGCATCCCATATGGGCACTGGTTTGAGTCCTGGCTGCTCCACTTCTGATCCAGCTCTCTGCTATGTCCTGGGAAAGCAGTAGAAGATGGCCCAAATCTTTGGGCCACTGCACCTGCATGGGAGACCTGGAAGAAGCTCCTGGCTCTTGACTTTGGATCAGCTCAGCTCTAGCTGTTGCAGCCATTTGGGGAGCGAACCAGCAGATAGAATTTCTCTCTCCCTCTTTCTCTCTCTCGCTCTACTTCTCTCTGTAACTCTTTCAGATAAATAAAATAAATCTTAAAAAAAAAAAAGATAATGATACATCATGACCAAGTAGAATTTTTCCTCGAATACAAAAGTTGTGTTGACATTAAAAAAATCATTGTTATTAACTACATTAATGAAATGAAGGAGAAAAAGATCAGCTGATCACCTCCATAGAAACAGGAAACACATTTGGAAAAATTCAGTATCCATCTGTAATAAAATAAATTCTTGCAGCAAACTGTGAGTAGAAGGAACATCCTCAATCTGATTAAATACATCTATAGTAAGGAATTTGTATCATACTTAATGAAGAAACGTTGAACAGCTTCCTAAAATCAGGCAAAAGGCAAGGAATTAAAAGTTAATGTGCATTTCTCATGAGCTTTTTTAATTTTTTTATTTTTTTATATGTATTTCCAAGGCTAAGACTTTTTCCCCCTCAAGAAAAAGTAGGATTTAAGGTGTCTAATCAGCTAGCAAAATTTACTTTCAACATTTCACTTATTTCAAAATCGATTTTATTGCAGCCAAAACAGTAGAATTAACTGTACATAATAATCTATTTTATATATATACATATTTTAAGTTATAGGGAATAAAGTTTATTTTGGCAGATAGTGTTAAACAAAATTAAAGTTGCATACATTAGTAACGTAACTCAACATCCTTAATTTGGTATAAGAGCGACACATTTTCTTGGTTTCCTGTGTTCTGCTAAGTCACCATACCTAAACTGTTTTATAAAACTGATACGCTGTCTCATGAGCTTTTTGAAGTCCCTTCTGTGCTCTTGGCACTTTCACATATCATTGTTCTGGATGCGCTAACCAGTGCAGTATGGTAAGAAAAATAAGTAAAATTCATATTGGAAAGAAAGAAATAAAACTGCCCTTGTTGGGGTGGGCATGCAGTACAGTGGTTAATTCACGGCGGGAGCTGCCTATTTCACATACTGGAGTGGCTTCTTTGATTCCTAGGTCCTACACTTCCAATCCAGCTTCCTGCTAATGTGCATCTGGGAGGCAGCGGGTGATAGCTCAAGTGCTCAGATCCCTGCTACTCAAGTGCAAAACCTGAATGAAGTTCCGGACTCCTGACTTTTGCCTGAGCCACCCTGGCTGTTGCAGGCCTTTGGGAAGTGAGCCCTAGGATGCTAGATCTTGGTCTCAATCTCTCTCTCTCTCTCTCTTTCTCTCTCTCTCTCTCTTCCCCTCTCTCTCTTTTTCTGCCTTTCTAATAAAAGGAAAATAAATTAAAAAAAACTAAGACTGTCTTTGTTTGTAGAAAATAAATATATTTATATATTTTGGAAATCTAATGAAATCTACAAAATGACTATTAGAACAAATTGTGAACTTAGGAAAAGTGAGTACAAGATATAAGGTTAATATTAAAAACAATTTCTTGAGGGCTGGTGTTGTGGCTCAGTGAGTTAAAGACTGTTCTGCAGTGCTGATATCACATATGGGCGCCGATTTGAGTCCCAGCTGCTTCACTTCCGATCCAGCTCTCTGCTATGGCCTGGGAAAGCAGTAGAAGGTGGTCCAAGTCTTGGACTCCTGCACTGGCATGGGAGACCTGGAAGAAGCTCCTGGCTCCTGGCTTCGGATCAGCTCAGCTCTGGCCATTGCAGTCATTTGGGGAGTGAACCAGGCCTGATGGAAGGCCTCTCTATTTTTTTAAAAACCAATTTATTGGAACAGACATTTGACTGTGTGGTTAAAATATTACTTGGGACACCTATATGCCATGGCAGAGTGCCTAGGTTTAAGTCCTAACTCTACCACGATTCCAGCTTTCTCGTGATGTTCACACTGGGAGATAACGGGTGATGGCTCAACTATTTGGATCCCTGCCACCCACATGGGAGACCTGGATTGAGTTCTGGCTTTTTTTTGTGGCCTGGTTCAGCCCTGGCAGTTGTGGGCATTTGGAGAATGAACCAGCAGATGGAAGATCTCTCTCCATGTGACTCTCCCTCTCTCTATATAACTCTGCCTTTCAAATAAATAAATAAATAAATAAATAAATAAGTCTATTTTTAAAAAAGTTGTTTAAGAGCCAGTGCTGTGGTGTAGTAGGTAGGCTAAGCATCTGCTTGTGGCTCCTGCATCCTGTAAAGGCACAGGTTCGAGTCCCGGTTGCTACTTCCAATCCAATTTGCTGCTGATGACCTGAGAAAGCAGTAGGAGATGGCCCAAGTGCTTGGGCCCCTGCACCCACGTGGGAGACCTGGAAGAAGCTCCTGGCTCCTGGCTTCAAATTGGCCCAGCTCTGGCTGTTGAGGCCATTTAGAGACTGAACCAGCAGATGAAGAGCTCTCACTCTCTCTCTCTCTGTACCTCTTCCTTTCAGTGAATAAATAAATGTGTTTTTTTAATTCTGTAGAAAATGTGAATAAGTGCATAAAAAAATATTTTTTAAAGAGAGTTGTTTGAAACAGAGAACTTTTTTTTGTCTTATTTATGGCTGTGCCAGGCCCAGGGTAGTGCTCAATACAACTTTACTGAATTTTGGTGTATTTAGAGGGATTTTATAAAATTAAGTATAGAGAAATGGCAAGGGTTGTTAGTGATAGAAGAGCTTTACAGATTGTGTAGTTGAATCTTAAAATTAACAAATTGATAATACATACACAAGACTTAAAAATATTAAAGAGGTAATCGTTGAAAAAAATCTCACTCCCTATCCTGTCTCCATCTACTACATCTCTCTTCCAGTCCTCTGTGTATAGTCTCTTTCATTAGATTCTTATATATCATTATAGGATTTCCTTATGCAAGCACAAGTGTGTGTTTTTATTTATTCTCTTCCTTACATAGAACGTGGTATACTTATATCCTACTCTACATCTTTGTTTTGTTTTCTTTTCTGAACAATGTATCCTGACAATCTTTTCACACCACTCTATAATTCCCTCTTTCTTTTTCATTGTATCACAGATGCCTAGCAGTCTGTTATATGACTGTATCATAGTTTCTTTAGTCAACCATTTGGGTGGTTTTCAATCTCATTATTTTAAGTAATGCTGCAGGTGAACAACCTTGTATGTGCAATTATTTCCTATGTATGCTGGTATAGTTGAGGGACAGATTCCAAGTAATAATGTTGCCAGATCAAAGGGTAAATCCATTTGCAATTTTGATGACAAGTTTCTTCCTTAGCAGTGCAGTCCCTTCAGTTTACACATGGGGTAACTGAGACATTGGGAATTAAGCCAGCCATTAGGACTGGCTAAGTGAGGACATGCTTCCTGGAGCCCTCGTCAGACCAAGTATGGATTAGTGCCTTTCCTCCATGTCCACATACTAGTCCACTCTCCCTGACAGAGCTTTTATCACATGTTTTATGCTTTTGGTTTACTTGGCTACCTTCCTGCTGGACTGTGAATTCTCCAAGTAAGGATGGAGACCACGTCTGCATGCTCATCGTTATCACTTGATACCTAGCTTAGGGCTTAGAACGGAGTTAGTGCTTATTCAGTATTTGTTAAATGAGTGAGCTGAGACAAATTAGGTCCTTTGATTCACAGTGCCTGTGACATTCCATTTCATATCTTCACACTCAGTGTAAAAAGTCACATCAGCCATACAAATAAATGCAGACCTGCACTTAGAACTGTTCATGTGGTCATTTTCCTGGTTCACTTCACTGTCTTCTGTCTCTTCAAGTTTCTGTGCTGGAACTGCAAAACGTTTTCAGGAAATGCCAGAACTGGGCACCCGGCCCCTACTTCAAAGCCACAGCTATTATGCCAGATGGTCAGTTCAAAAATACCAGCCTATCTGACTACAAAGGAAAATACATTGTGTTCTTCTTTTATACTCTTGACTTTACTTTCGTGTGCTCCACAGAGATCATTGCTTTCAGTGGTAGGGCAGAAGAATTTAAGAAACTCAGCTGCCAAGTGGTTGGTGCTTCTGTGGACTCTCATTTCTGTCACCTGCCTGGTTCAACACACCCAAAGACAAGGAGGACTGGGACACGTGAACGTTCCCTTGGTAGCAGGCCCCAAGTGCTGTGCTGCTTGGGATTATGGGAGGTCTTAAAGACTGAAGAGGGCATCTCATTCATGGGCCTGAATGGATGATAAGGGTATCCTTTGACAGATCACTGTAAACAACCTCCCTGTTGGCTGCTGTGTGGCTGAGACTCAGACCAGTTCAGGCCTTCCAGCTTAGTGACAAACTTGGGGAAGTGTGCCCAGCTGGCTGAAAGGCTTGCAGTGGTACCATCAAGCCTGATGTCCAAAAACAGCAAAGACTATTTCTCTAAGCAAAAGTGAGCAAGTGAGCATTGGGCCATTTAAGTGATGGGCTGCACTGTGCCATCAGAAGAAAAAAATCCTTCTTTTCTACTTACTTTTCATGCTTAAAATATAAGACTTTGGATTCAGCCTAAAAGTGGTGTGCTATAGGAAAAGTCTTCCCTTCTGGGGTTGGAGAGTCCAGCCTTTTTCCCTTTGTTAGGGGTGACCTGAGCTGTGTTGGGGGGCAGGCCATCTGATGATCTATATGATGTACCAGTAGTGAGGCATGAGCCCATTGACCTTTGTAATTTTTGTTAAACTTGAACTGAGACCTTGATGATTCTTCATTTTAGAAAGTTGTTAGCCTTTGGTTTTATGAGGAATTTATGCTTTGCTTTCCTTCTTGAGGACAAAATGAAGAGTTAGAGGTGCCTTAGAATCAAATAATAGCATTAAGGTGAAATACAGGGATTGGAATTGAACCAAGGTGTTACATTTTGTTAGACTACATCTGGAGAAGAGCAAGTCCTGTTGTAGTGTTGGCTAGGATACCACAATTTATGCAATAGGTAAGGTCTCGATGAGATTACCTAGACAGCTACATTTCCGTTAACTACGTATGGGGAGGGCTGCATAGGAACCAGAAGCTTGGTCTCTTCTAATGAATACCTGCTCTGCTGAAATATAGATGGATAGGCAGGTAGATAGAAAGGAAGAAGGAAAGGAACGAAGAAAGCTGTTCTTGTGGGAAAAAAACATTCAAGGTATTTAGTTTCCTCTGTCTAAAATATCATATCATACAGTGCTTCTTTAGTGGAAGTGGTGTTTCCAGAAAAAAGGAGTGATAATTATGACACTTGTCCCTGAAACTTTCGGGTATATAATCCCGTGTGCTGCATCCCAAGGGCCATGTCGGTTAAAAAAGGACTCACAATGGAGAATGATCAGCTTAATGAGCCATGTGAATTTCTACCAAGTTCCTTTCAAGAACCAAGGCTGTTTATGTGGGAAAAGAGGCGACTCTTTCTTTCTTTCTTTTTTCTTTCTTTCTTTCTTTCTTTCTTTCTTTCTTTCTTTCTTTCTTTCTTTCTTTCTTTCTTTCTTTCTTTCTTTCTTTTCCTTCCTTCCTTCCTTCCTTCCTTCCTTCCTTCCTTCCTTTCTTTCCTTCCTTCCTTCCTTCCTTCCTTTTTTTAAGATTTTATTTATTTATTTGAGGAGGTAGAGTTACAGACAGAGAGAGGGAGAGACAGAGAGAAAGGTTGTCCATCCACTGATTCACTCCCCAAATGGCTGCAACTGCTGGAGCTGGAGTGATTGGAAGCCAGGAGTCAGGAGCTTCTTCTGGGTCTCCCATGTGGGTGCAGGGGCCTAAGCACTTGGGCCATCTTCTGCCGCTATCCTAGGCCATAAGCAGAGAGATGGTTCAAAAGAGAAGCAGCCAGGACTAGAACCAGTGCCCACATGGGATGCCAGTGCCGCAGGAGGAGGTTTAGCCTGCTATGCCGACCCTGAAAAGAGGCAACTTAAATTCTGATTTTAGAACCATAAAGGACCTCATACAGAACAGAGGAGTATTCTCTGTCATTCCAGAGGGGGAGAAATGGAATTATTACACTTAAAGATAATGCAGATTTTATTTCAGTGTAATTGAGTCCAAAAGTAAATGCACTGCCCGTGCGATGTCATAAGTGATTTGGCTTTTTGGGTTCCCTTCATGAGAATTGAAGGATGAGAATCAACCAAGCTAATTGAAGGTCTGTTACCCTTCTGAAAGACAGAACTCCTTTCCAAGAAATACCACTAGAATAATGATGGTACTAATTTCCATGGATCTCATTCCAGGGAGTTGGAATGTCAAGAAAACATTTGTGAGGAAATGCAAAAGATGTTGGAAATATAGTTGAATGCTGTGAGTGAGTAATTCAGCACCCTAGCAAGTGACCTGAGGTTCAGACCCGAACTTGAGCTTCAGGAAGGAGCTAGCGTGAGAACTATCCACACACTTGGCCACATATGCTACAGGCCTACGGGCTGCATAGAACAAGAATAGTCTCATGCTTGTGCAGATAGTTGAAAGGCTAAATGTAGAGTGAATACTGGATGCTAATAGGAACAATGATGATTAAAATATAATCTGACATATTGAGCATTTCCTATGTGGTAGGTACTTAATGCTTCCAGTAGTCCAAAGAAATAGATATTAGTATCCTCATTTTAGAAATGAGAAATCTGAGGCTCAGTGGACTTAAACCACTTCTTAGAGTTGCACATTAAGCTATGAAGTTTGCATTCAGACCCAGACTGGATTCAAACCAGTCTGTCCTCTTAATTTCTGCACCCATCGTCTTTCCCTACACTGGTCACAGATGCCAGGCCAGGCTTCTGTTGGCTCATGGGCCAGATGTCACATCTGAATGAGCAAGGAGAGCTGGGGTCTAACAGGAAAGTAGTCAGGCAAGGTAGGGATTGACCCTCAGAAATGCTTTTGTTTTAAAAATTGAACTGTGGGGGCTGGTTCTGTGGCATAGTGGGTAAAGCCGCCGCCTGCAGTGTCGGCATCCCATGTGGGCGCTGGTTTGAATCTCGGCTGCTCCACTTCTGATCCAGCTCTCTGCTATGGCCTGGGAAAGCAGTAGAAGATGGCCCAAGTCCTTGGGCCCCTGCACCTGTGTGGGAGACCCGGAAGAAGCTTCTGGCTCCTGGCTCCCGGCTTTGGATCAGTGTAGCTCTGGCCATTGCGGCCAATTGGGGAGTGAACCAGTGGATGGAAGACCTCTCTCTGCCTTTTTTTTTCTCTGTGTAACTCTGACGTTCAAATAAATAAGTAAATCTTTAAAAAAAAAAAAAATGAACTGTGAATGAGTTGTGCAAAGCTTGGAATTCTATCAATTTATATATAGATACTCATTCAGAAACGAAATATAACAAGAATTTACTGTTGATTTGAAAAAAATTAAACTATAGCAGAAATAGTAAAGGATATCTTTCTTTCCCTGATAGGGTGGGATTGGGGGAAGATACAGAAAACATGTTCACTATTCTAGGCCTTGGGGTATAGAGGTTGAAGCAATAATACTGAATCCATTTTCTTCTAATATCACTAAACTACCTCCCCAGTTTTCTTCCTAACCATCTCCATATATCTGTGGTTTATGTAGTTGACATTTTAAATATAGTTATAGGACATCCCATTATGTTAATATCTTGTAGTTTTATCATCCGTTCCCACACCATCAGATATTTACATTCTCCTTCCTTTTCTCTCAATTTTCCCCTCCTTCCCTTCAACCCCTCCTTTTCTTCCCTCCCTCTCTCCCTCCCTTCCTTCCATCCTTCCTCACTTCTCTTATTTCTAGTACTGCTGCAGTGAACGTCTTGAACTGATTTCTATTATTTTTCTTCAGATTATTTCCTTGTTGTAATCCTCCATAGTAGAATTATTGGGTTAAAGGATAAGGACATGGGCTGGTGCTGTGGGACAGCAGGTTAACGCCCTGGCCTGAAGTGCCGGCATCCCATATGGATCCCATATGGGTGCTGGTTCGAGGCCCGGCTGCTCCATTTCCGATCCAGCTCTCTACTATGGCCTGGAAAAGCAGTAGAAGATGGCCCAAGTCCTGGGGCCCCTGCACCCGCATGGGAGACCCAGAGGAGGCTCCTGGCTCCTGGCTTTGGATTGGCGTAGCTTCAGCCATTGTGGCCAATTGGGGAGTGAACCATCGGATGGAAGACCTCTCTCTATCTCTCTGTCTCTCCTCTCTCTGTGTAGCTCTGACTTTCACGTAAATAAGTCTGTAAAAAAAAAAAAAAAAAAAAAAAGGATAAGGACAGCTTGTTACATATTTCCAGGTTGCATTCAAGAAAAATTTGACCAATTTATAATATTCCCAACAATGTGAGAATGCATATCTGTGCTTAATCACAGCTCTGTTTTCTGTGGGATGGCTCAGGCCAAACACCCTGCCTTGGAAAATTATCAGTCCACTGGGTAGGCTGGTCAACCCAGAAAGGCAGCAGAACCAGAAGGAGGTTCAAGCTAGCAGAAAGAGAACCTGGCTACAGTAATTTGGCAGAGGGCATAGATAAGAGCCATGTGGAGCAAAAGTTGTAGAGGAACTGCAATGCATGGCAGCAAAAAGCATGGCTACAGGAAAATAAGCCTGAGATTCATTTATTTGAATTAAAGCTGCCACCTGTGACACTGGCCTCCCATATGAGTGCTGGTTCAAGCCCTAACTGCTCCATTTATGATCCAGCTCCCTCATAATGGCTTGGGAGAAGCAAGAGAGGATGGCCAAAGTGCCTGGGGCCCTGCCACCAACATGAGAGACCAAGAGGAAGCTCCTGGCCCCTGGATTCAGCCTGGCTCAGTCCTGGCCATTGTGGCCACTTGAGGATTGACCCAGTGGATGGAAGATTCTCTTTGTCTCTCCCCCCTTTCTGTAACTCTGACTTTCATATAAATAAATAATTCTTAAAAAAAAAAAGTGAGTTCTTGACCATGAGTTGCAGACAAGACCAAGGAAATATAGCCAATACCAAAATCTGGGGCTACCTGGAAGATAGGGATGTGGAGCTACAGAGTAAAGCTTTGTGTACTCCAGCCCTGGACTCATTGAGTTTCTGTCATTCTTCTTTATTTTTTGCTGAGTTGATAGTTCTAGATGATACCTTAAAATTATCTTTCATTGTCTTGTCAAATTACACGTTATTCCAGGTACATCTCCTTGGACCTTTTTTTCATTAAATCTGGTTATTGACTCCTTTTAATTGAATGCATGGATAATAACCATATACCCTTTATATTAATCATGTTTAGCTCTTCTGCATGCTTTGTACTTTTGATATTTTATATTATATTTTATATATTAGGGGTATAGAAATTTTCTTTTTTTATAGGACTTGAAATGGTTTGACCATATTCTGATTTTTGTGGCAGTTAAAAAATTCTCTCTTCCAGAGGTAAATATGCTATTCTGTTTTCTTCTACATATGCTTTTTAAAATATTTTTATTTTTATTTTTTATTTATTTATTTATTTTATTTTTTGGCAGGCAGAGTGGACAGTGAGAGAGAGAGAGACAGAGAGAAAGGTCTTCCTTTTTGCCGTTGGTTCACCCTCCAATGGCCGCCGCGGCTGGCACGCTACGGCCGGCGCACTGCGCTGATCTGAAGCCAGGAGCCAGGTGCTTCTCCTGGTCTCCCATGGGGTGCAGGGCCCAAGCAGTTGGGCCATCCTCCATTGCACTCCCTGGCCACAGCAGAGAGCTGGTCTGGAAGAGGGGCACCCGGGACAGAACCGGCGCCCCAACTGGGACTAGAACCTGGTATGCCGGCGCCGCAAGGTGGAGGATTAGCCTAGTGAGCCGCGGCGCTGGCCCTACATATGCTTTTGTTCTTCAGGCTGCATGTCTGGGATGCCTGAAGGTCTAACTTAGTTCTATGCCTTACTGTTCACTCACCAGTTGCTCATTAGCACTTTTTTCCTCTGTAATAGGATTGCTTCTGGCTTGTCATGTTTTACCCTTTATAGTTATTTCAGAATTCTATTTTCAGTTTTCTCTATTTCAACTAACACGATATAGTTTTTAAAAATAATTTTTCTTCTGTAACATTTTAAAACTTGATTGAAAACATCGTAACTTCAATGTTTTTCTTTTGGTATTTTTGCCTACTTCCCCAGAACATATTTTAGTATCAATATCAAGTTCTGTAAAATCAGTATTTTATTAAATCTACATAATAATTTAGGGAATGTTGTCATCTTTACTATATTTAGTTTTCCCAGCATGGAGCAAATTATATTTCTCCATTTATCCATCCTTCTTTAATTCTGCTGTCAGACTTTATGTCATCTTTGAATAAGCCTCTAATTTTCTGATTTAAATTAATACCCACTTATTGAATTTTTTGTCAGCATTAAGCCTCTGCCACTACATTTGCTCGCTCTGGCCCATACTAGATAGGCGTGTGGTAATTTAAATTGGATTTTTATCCTGCAACTTTGCTGAAGTCATGTTAAAGTTATGTATTTTTAAGTTATCTTATTGAATTCTGTATATACTATAACTTGATAGTATAGAACTATGTCATATATAAAATTATTTTTCTTACACTTTTTAGTAATTTTCCTCTCTAATTCCTAATTGCCTGATCAGTTGCCCAACTATGCTTCCCTAAGAACTAAGAAATAAAGGAATCAGATTACCCTGTGAAAGTTGTAGCAAGCACATAAGTGAATTAAATTATAAACGTAACACTTGCCTTGGGAGATGAAATTGTTCCTAGGTGACCAATATTGGACCTGTTTGAATGTGTTTATGTATCTGAAGAAAGAATCTATCAAACCAAAACTAGGGAAAGGCTAGGAATAGAGAATGTTGGGGCATCAAAAATTGGTAGTAAGAATTCTAGCATTGTCCAAAATAAAGGATAGCTTTGCCAGTGAGCTTTGAATAATCTGAAAAGGGAGATTGATGAAGACTTTAAGGTTGTTGGTATGCATATCGAGCCCACTGACTTGCTTTTCCCTGAGATGGGCGTTTCAGGCTCCGTTAAAATGCAGTCTCTGTCACTTCCCTTGTTCTGTTTCTTGCTCAGTCAACCTCACATTAAGTCTTTCATTGTGACTGTGGTTTATCCTTACAAAGTAATAGACTGACATTTGGGGAATGAAGGCAATAACCATGTGAACTTAGAGTATTTCAGTCCCTGCTTAATTTTCTATAGTAAACTTATGGGTCTGCATCCTGCCAGCCTTGAGCCAGGCTCTGCAGTTGGTGTGAATTGAGTTTCTGGACCCAGAAGGTTTGGGCCACTCTAAATCCACAAAGAATATAAGCTGCACTACCCCGAGGCCTTTTAGGGAGAGCCTGACAACCTGCTGGCAATGCATTTTCATTGCCAAAGGACTTGAACTAAGTATGCTAGTTTTCTATGAGCACTTACTGCATTAATGATGTGGTTCCTATACTTTCCCTCTTCATGTGAAGAATTATTACTCATATTCTCTTCTTTGTGTCCAGGCATGCAGTCTGAGAATATAAACTCTGCTTCTTTGTAGTGGCAAATTATTTTACCACAATCTTCTATCCTATTTATTAAGGATTTTTATTTAGTTGTTATAAAATATTTGTAAAACACATTGTATCTTGTCTGTTTTTGGAAAATAAAACCATATTTGCATTATGAGGTAGATTGAAAAGCATGACATTCTTACCTGTATTTGAAACATTTAGAAACATTCTCCAAAAAATTAATTGAATATAGACATTTTAAAGCACAGTACAGTAATTCCTAATATTATTTCTTTCTGTTGCAAATCATCCATTCAGGCTTACTGTTTCTGATCTCTCTTTTATCCTCTTGTAATTTTGAATCTTAATCCATTTCATAATAATTACTCAATTTCCAACATACAACCCAGATTTTTATAATACCATGATTTTTGAGAAAAAACTTGTTTTCTAATTTATAGTCTTGATTTAATTTGAATTTTCTGTCTTGCATTGATATATGCATGTACTTTTTTATCTTTTTCTGCTCTTTTCTTTTTTTACCTTTTAAATTTGTAACTTGGTATTAATTCATTGTTCTTTTTCTTGATTTTGTTGGATGGATTCTTACTTTTTTTTTTTTTTTTTAGTAAAAAGGCAGTTGGAAACTTTTATCTTTAAGCGTTCTGCTTTTCCTTAAGATAGTTACCCAATTTTTAAAAGTTGCTTGGTTGATGTTAAGAATGGTCTGAAAATGAATCTTGATGTGATTGGAAGGGGAGAGGGAGCGGGAAAGGGGAGGATTGCGGGTGGGAGGGAAGTTATGGGAGGGGGGAAGCCATTGTAACCCATAAGCCGTACTTTGGAAATTTATATTCATTAAATAAAAGTTTAATAGAAAAAAAAAGGAAAAAAAATAAAAATGAGAATCAAAAAAAAAAAGAATAAATATGTAATACAAAAAAAAAAAGAATGGTCTTCAAAACGTTTATGGGAATATCAACATTATGAAAAAATTATGCATTAATTTCAAATTTTTATACCAAAATAAAAACTTACCTCTTTTTTTAAATTTTTTTTAATTTTTTTTTATTTTTTGACAGGCAGAGTGGACAGTGAGAGAGAGAGACAGAGAGAAAGGTCTTCCTTTTTGCCGTTGGTTCACCCTCCAATGGCCGCCGCGGTAGGCGCGCTGCGGCCAGCGCACCGCGCTGATCTCCCATGGGGTGCAGGGCCCAAGCACATGGGCCATCCTCCACTGCACTCCCTGGCCACAGCAGAGAGCTGGCCTGGAAGAGGGGCAACCGGGACAGAATCCGGCGCCCCGACTGGGACTAGAACCTGGTGTGCTGGCGCCGCAAGGCGGAGGATTAGCCTAGTGAGCCACGGCGCCGGCCAAAACTTACCTCTTAATTCCATTTTCTACAAACTTGTTGAAGTATCCTCTTACTCTCCGGATGGCTGTGGGTGTCTGTTTCTACAGTGTGAGTGGATCCTTTTGAGTATTGCCTTCTACAGTTGAATAAGTGATTTTACAACATGTCAGTATTTGACTAATAGCAGGAGACATAAACAAGAGACAGTGGTGAGCAAGCCATGTCTAGAAGAGAGAAGCTTTTGTAGCTGCAGAGGGATGAGTGGTGGGAAGTTAGGTGCTAAGTGAACGGGCAGGTGAGGGCTGTTCCGTAAGGTGTGACACTGAATTCAGTCAAGAGGATGGGAGCCACAGTGTGACGTAGCCAGGAAAACTGCTGCCTGTGGTGCCAGCATCTCACATGGGTGCCAGTTCGTGTCCTGGCTGCTCCACTTCCAATCCAGCTCCCTTCTAATGGCCTGGGGAAGCAGCAGAGGATGGCCCAAGTGCTTGGGCCCCTGCACCCACGTGAGAAACTCAGAAGAAGCTCCTGGCTCCTGGCTTCATCCCGGCCCATCTGTTTTAGCCATCTGGGGAGTGAATCAGTGGATGGAAGATCTCTCCCTCTCTCCCTCTCTCTCTGTAACTGTGCCTTTCAAGAGGATGCGTGTAGGCCTGGCCAGGAGGGTGCGGGTTCTAAGGAGACAGCACTTGTGGCGCTACTTATTCATCATGCTCTTAAAGGGCAAAACAAGAACCTGATTCTGCACAGACAGGCCAGGATTTACCAACAGAACTTACGCATATAGGAGGTAACAGACAGGGATGATTTCCAGGGAAATGGGTCAGGCTCAGTGTCTGCAGGTAGCAGGAAACAGGTGGGTCAGACAGTCCAAGATGATAGTGGCCATAGTGCTGGCTACTCTTACTGATGCAACAGCTGTGTAACACTTCCCATTTTACAGTTGAGGAAACGGGCTTATCTCGGTTTTAAATAACTTATGCAGCCAAGCTGACATAGGAAGTAAGCAGCGGAGCCCTGTTCGTCACTACTCTGTCTGCCAAAGTCTACAGTCTTTCTGCTGTAATACCTTGCCTGGAATCTCACATGCACGTACACACTCATGTATGATTGAGACAAGTGGCACCCTAGGGTTATGGCTGCTGAGCCTGGGACACAGGTTGACTTTTGTTTAGATCTGGGTTTTTCCACGCTTAGTGTGTGTTAACAAGAACAGGCAGGTGAGTGAGGCAGAGTCTCCCAAATTCCTGTCACTGAGATGAGTATAATTCTAATGTTCCTCTGCCTATTTCTTTGTCCCTGTGGTAGGAGTTATATGTGTAAATGTGTGGAGCAGAGTGAGGGCTGAGATTCTTTGTTTCCAGGCTGTGAGAATAAGGGCCTGACCTGAGGTTGCCCTACTCTGAGGTCCAAGGGAGGAGCTTGTCATGCCCCAACCAGTAAGCTGCAGCTGGTGTAGGCAGGCTACCCGGTTGTGGGGGACAATATTTATTTATATTTATTTTTGTCTCACTGTCTTAAGAGTTTCTACTGTTTGTGTATGTTTTATGATGTTTACAATGTACTTATATGGCAGTTCATGTACACAGCATATAAATCAATACATGTAAAATATTTATGTGAAGCTCAAACATGTTTACTGATGAACATGATTTCAATTGTGTGGAAGTCAGTACTCTAGGGCAGTGGACCCCAAACCTGGCTGGGCAGTTCAATCCCTTGGTGAGTTCTGTTTTTTAAGGGTGAGATTTCCTTGGCCTACCCACACTTACTGAATCAGGAGCTCCAGGGTTGTGGAATGCGTCTTTTTTAATAAGCACTGGAATTTGAACCACTGTGTTAGGTACGATATAGTCTCTAAAATCTATCCTAATACTTTGTAGTTAGAAAAAAATTTGAGTGCCAATTGTTGCAAATAGATAATTGGAAACACGACACCAGCTTCTGCGGTATTTTGATGGCTGTTTGTGAATCATGACATTGTTCATTGTCTCCTGTTGAAAGGTAAGCAAACTCCACCAGCGGGTCATTCTCTAGTTTGCTCACCACGTGCTCCTGAAATAGTAAGTAGCTGACACTTAAAAGTGCTCAATAAATATTTGTTGAGTGAATGAATGAGTAATGAAACCCCTTTCCCACTGTGCCTCGGTAATATGTGTCTCTTCTTTCTTGAAATACCAAAGAAAGAATTATTTTCATCTGTGCTGCAGCAAATTTGAATGATCTGATAACGTCTTTGGGTATTCCTCTAAACTGACTGCAGTTTTTAATGTGCAAAAATTCCGTTAGTTCTCACATTTTATTGTACTTTTAATACCATTCAAGAATGAGTTGGAAGTTGGAAGATGATGTTGAGATCCACTTGTGTTTCGTGTCTCTGTGTCTTTAAGGAAAAGGCTAAGTACAACTTGGTAATTCTCCAGATCCAAGAGGAAATGGATTGTAGCAGTTGTGCCTTTGTGGAGCAGATGTTTTGGTTGGAAAGGCTATCAGCCATCTGACTCATAATAAATCCTCAATTCCAGTAAATTCCCAGTTTTCAGTTACAGTAGGTAGGATGCAGGAAAACAGTGTCTTCCACTTTGGGATCTTTGAACTTGTTTCACATTTTACCACTGTTCCAGTGCATTACAGTGTGCGACAGGATGAACTGCTAGGGGAGGTTAGAGCAGTTCCAGGAATAGACGCAGTCAGTTGGGGTTTTTGAGAGAGACCATTGGAGGCAAACCAAAGCCACTGCCCTCCCTGACATAGAACTAACAACAAGAAACCTAACGGCATTGCATTTTCCTGAATCTCTGTGTTGAAATCATTCCTAAATGATGTCAATTTGAATAATCTATAAACAAGTTATAGCTTTTGTTTTGTTTTGCTTTATGAGATGGATTTCCTTTTCCTTTTACCCTAGAATTTTGAAAGTAATTTTATGGTCCTTCTGTGATATCTTCCATTTTAGAATATTTATCTTATGGGGACATTTACTTTATATATAATATAATTATATAATGTATTTATTATATATAAATATATAAAATGTTATATATACAATATTATATATTGTATATAAACTTTTAAGAATTCTGTCAGGGCCTTATAGTTACAGAATGACAGAAGTGGCATCAAGCGTGGTCTATTTTCTGTTGTGAGGTTGATTGAGACAATTCATCATTGACTTAGCAAAACGGCATCTTATTCCCCTGTTTCTGCTTTTATCTGACAGGGATTCAAAGTCCTCTTGTTTTTTCAGAGAGCAGTGGTCCCCTTTCTTCTAGGCAGGGGCCTGGTTCCACTTTATGAGAGCTTTGATGATCTCTTCTCCAAGTGTAGCAGAAGTCTTTGGTGAACTGCTGACTCCCAGTTAGAACTCCTAATATTTCCTGGGTTGGTCTTTGGCTTTTCTTATGTAACATCAGATGATATGCAAGTAGTACTATTTATCTTTACACTCTTCCTGTATCATTTGTTTTTTCTACTTTAAACTGATTCAGTGATCATCATAAATTTAAAAAAAACTCACTTAACACAGTGTATTAAGAATGCACGTTTATATACTGAATCGATCTTCTGTATATAAAGATAATTGGAAATGAAAAAAAAACAAAACCTGGTGTTAAATTGGAAATGGCATAGAAAATTAATTTTTTTAAAAAAATATTATGTAGGATCTCTGTCTTTAATGTGCTGTACACTCTTATTTAATGCTATAACTAGTACTCCAACAGTATTTTTTTTTTCACTTTGTGTTGCTATATGGGGGCAAACTGTTGAAATCTTTACCTAATATATACTAAACTGATCTTCTGTATATAAAGAGAATTGAAAATGAATCTTTTTTTTTTAACTTTTATTTAATGAATATAAATTTCCAGTGTACAGCTTATGGATTACAATGGCTTTCCCCTCCCATAGCTTCCCTCCCACCCGCAACCCTCCCCTCTCCCGCGCCCTCTCCCCTTCCATTTGCATCAAGATTCATTTTCAATTCTCTTTATATACAGAAGATCAATTTAGTATAAAGATTTCAACAGTTTGCACCCACATAGAAACACAAAGTGAAACATACTGTTTGAGTACTAGTTATAGCATTAAATCAAAATGTACAGCACATTAAGGACAGAGATCCCACATGAGGAGCAACTGCACAGTGGCTCCTGTTGTTGACCCAACAAATTGACACTCTAGTTTATGGCGCCAGTAACCATCCTAGGCTGTCGTCATGAGTTGCCAAGGCTATGGAAGCCTTCCACGTTTGCCGACTCTGATCATATTTAGACAAGGTCATAAAAGACAGAGTGAGGATAGTAACCAATGATCCTAAGAGTGGCATTTACCAGGTTTGAACAATTATACAGGTACAGTTATACAGGAAAATTATACATCAGTACACACAGGTTGGGAGTAGAGCCATTGGTGGTAGAGTAGAGGTTATGATTATAAAGGAATGAGGCCCAAGTGTGCTAGACAGGGTCTAGAACAAAGGACAGAGTCATTATTAGATGTGCTAAGAAAGGTGCTGTCTAAGCTACAATTAAGTTTTCTGATTGAGATGCAAATGGAACCTGATAGAAGGGGCTTGATAATAATCTGTTGGGCTTTAGGCTTTGTAAATTCAGAGGCCCAGACCTACCTATCTCTTCACATGGGGTATATCCTAAGGGAGGTGTGAACCTCCTAGGGGAAGGCACTCTGTTGACTTTCATTACTTGGCTGGCCTGGGAGGAGAGCTGGCCAGGTAAAGGCAGGTGGCATCTCTAACAAGAAATTTACAGTTCTGCCTGCAATGTTGCTGACCCTACTTGACCATCCCCTCAGCTGCAGTGGTCACTTTGGAAGTTGGGCTGAGTGAAGGGCTTTTCAGCTTAGAGCCAATAAGATCTGTGGCTCTGACCTGGGCATCCTTCGACTCCAGGGCAGGTCCATTTCCAGAGATTCAACTCTTGGCAGAGCTGCCAGGGCTCTTCACAAGCTGACTTCTGCTGAAGCCCATGCTTACCACATTGAAAGCCACTGCAGTGGACTGGCCTGTTGGGTCTCCTTGAGGGCAGATCACTGTACAGATCAGCCATTAATAGGCCTGCCACCCATTGCTTCTGATGCCTAGCTTTCTTTTCCTCCTGGTTTGTGTTAAAGCAGACCAGAGGATGCAAGTCAAGGGAGTGCCCAAGTCCCATCTCTAATCTTTGGTGGCCTGAACTACAAGTCTATAGTCACAGGCATGTTCTGTAGTAGTTTTTCTAAGGTAGACAATGCCCATGAGGAAAATTATGTTCTCACTTTAAAACTTTCTTTCCCTTTGGTCTGAAAGGGAGGTTTTTTCTACTTACTGTATACTTTGCTGATGGTGAAGTGAATCTAGCTATGAGATTATTATTTAAGTTCTTATTTTGGCTATGCTATTACAGAAAAATGTTAGCCATCTCTTTTATAAGGTCTAAAGATTAAATTGTGCGTCCTACAGATTCCTTCATAATAGAATTAGTTTCCTACCTTGAAGAGAATAGAGAAATGAAAGAATAAGTTGGGCTTAGAATAGAGAAATGAGGGAGCAAGTCCTAGATCGCTTGCTGACAATAGCAATATTACATGAATACTTAGCAAACCGTTTCAACCATTAGATAACAACTTAAGAAAACATTTACCAGAAGGTCCAATGCCTTCTAGAAATTTTAAGAATCATGTATTTGAAAACACCTCTTAAATATCTAACATGGTGTAGTTTGTTTAACCAGTAAACTTAAGCACAACCATCTAAAATGTTTTTAGTTTCTTTCTACCAACAAGTTTAAAACATATGATACACTGATTCAGGTCACACAAATTGAAATGTATCTTTGATTGATTTTAGCAGCTTAAATTTATGGACAATCTTATCTATAAGCCATTTAAAATAAAACTCTTAATAAAATTTCCTATGTGGACATACAATATGTACACACATATAACATAGCATGATAGACCAATATAGCAATTTTAATAATAGCTTTTAAAATCTTTAACTCTTTTGTAGATTGCCAATTGATTTGCATTGCTTTTTGTTTTTAGATTACTTTAACACATTGCTTTAACAGAGCATCAGAGTTTAATTCTATGTCAAAGAGAAATTGAGCTTCCTGTGATCTTTTGCTGTGAGGTTTCCTTCCTTTACCTTCTTTCATATTGGTGACGTTTCTGTGTTTCTGTGTGTAACACATCTTTAAGCATCTTTTGCAGGGTAGGATGAGTGGCAACAAATTCTTTCAGTTTCTGTTTGCTATGAAAAGTCTTAATTTCACCTTCATTCACAAATGAGAGCTTTGCAGGATATAATATTCTGGGCTGGCAGTTTTTCTCTCTTAGTACCTGGGCTATGTCTCGCCATTCCCTTCTAGCTTGTAGGGTTTCTGATGAGAAGTCTGCTGTGAGTCTAATTGGAGATCCTCTGAGAGTAATCTGACGTTTCTCTCTTGCACCTTTTAGAATCTTTTCTTTATGTTTCACTGTGGTGAGTTTAATTACGATGTGTCGTGGTAAGGATCTCTTTTGGTCATGTTTATTAGGGGTTCTATAAGCTTCCTTGTACTAAGATGCCTCTGTCCTTCTCCAAACCTGGGAAATTTTCTGCTAGTATCTCACTGAAAATGCCTTCTAATCCTTTCTTCCTCTCCATGTCTTCAGGAACTCCTAGAATCCGAATATTAGGTTTTTTAATAGTATCCTGTAGATTCCCGACAATATTTTTTAGATTTCTAATTTCTTCTTCTTTTCTTTGGTTTGCCTGTTTCCTTTCCTGTTCTCTGTCTTCTAAGTCTGATATTCTCTCTTCTGCTTCGCCCATTCTGTTTTTAAGGCTCTCTAATGTGTTTGTCATTTGATCTATTGAGTTCTTCATTTCATTGTGGTTTTTTGTCACTATCACAGTTTCATGTTCTACTAGTTGTTTCATTTCATTTTGATTCCTCCTTAATATCTCATTTTCATGAGAGAGATTTTCTATCTTGTCCAGTAAGGATTTCTGTAGTTCAAGAATTTGTTTTTGAGAACTTCTTAATGTTCTTACCAATTTTTTGAGATCCGCTTCTTGCATTTCTTCTATCTCATCATCTTCATAATCTTGAATTGGGGTGTCTTTTTCATTTGGGGACGTCATAGTGTCTTCCTTGCTCTTGTTACCTCGGTTTTTGCGTTTGTTGTATGGCATGTTGGAGATATTTGGTTTCTTCACTGTGGTGTTTTTTCTTGTTACACTATGGCTCTATATTAAGTGGACTGTCTGCTTTCGGTGGAGCCTTACAGGCTTGAGATAAGTGTGGACTGAGAGCTGTGTTTGGTTCCTCAGGGTTGAGGGTGTGTCAAAGATGACACTCCCAGGTTAGGCGTGGTAAATCTCTCTTTCTTTTTTTTCTTTTTTTTTTTTTTTTATTCAAAAGGGAAGTAATTCCGCACAGCTGAACGTAATTGGAGGTAGTTAGCAGGCAAATGATATACCCACAGGAGCCAGAGATCGGAAGCTCTTTCCCAAGGACCACACAGGGAATCTCTGCTGCCCTCGGTGTGGGCTCCAATTCTCCTGCATTCTCCCACTGGGTTGCCAAGTTAGATCCTAATCTCCTGTTATTTCACCCCTCCCCACAGAGTCAGGTTTTTCTGCTAGGCTCAGGGCCGGTGCAGACCTGAGGTCGCCCTGCTTATGACGTATGTCAAAATGGCGCCTGCTCTTTGTCTTGCTCGCCTTTGAGGGGTGAGCAGAGAGAGCGAAACTCGTGTCCGTATCGGTCACTTTTTTTTTTTTTTCCCTCTCTCTCTTCTAGTTAGCCTGGTGAACTTTTCCCCACAGAGTTTCAAGCCTCGTTCCCTCTAGCCTCCTCTTTCCGCTTGCCCGCTGGTGTCTCAGGCTATTGAGGTTCGGCTCACCTCGCGTTCCAGCGCTGGTGCGTTGAGTCTGCCGCTGGTTTCCCAAACTTGGGCTTCCACGCTCTCCACGCAGGTCCACTGTGAATCACTAGTTCCGGAAGAGTTTCCTCTGCTGTTTCTTCCCCTACTCTTCCTTGACCCTGCAGTATCTCCACTTTTATTAACCTGTGTGTCTTGCTGAACTATCAATGTGCTCCCTTCCTATTCCGCCATCTTGCCGCTCCTCGAAAATGAATCTTGATGTGATTGGAAGGGGAGAGGGAGCGGGAAAGGGGAGGGTTGTGGGTGGGAGGGAAGTTTTGGGAGGGGGGAAGCCATTGTAACCCATAAGCTGTACTTTGGAAATTTATATTCATTAAATAAAAGTTTAATTAAAAAAAAAAGAATGCATGTTTAAACCTTTGTATTTGGAGGCCCTGGCATGTGGTTGTGTCATAACGAGTGCAAAGAGGCCCAAGTCTGATTGTGGCAAAAAGAGGTGAAGGACAAAACAGAACCCTGAAAACATGTCTCCCACAGTGGCTAGAATGGTGCCTTGTACTGGGGAGGTGGTACACTACAATGAGAAACACACGAGCTATGTGTTAGAAGCCTGAGTTTGTTTCCTGATGTTCTGTTTTCGTAGTTAAAGAGTGTGGACATTTTGCTTAATCTCTGAGATATTTTTAAATCTGCAAAATAGGGAAAAATAACAGTATCTACCTTAAGCGGTTGTTGGTGGTATAAGTTGTGATGTGATGTGTAATACCCTACTAGAAATAAGCAGTTTCTATAGGAAACACTGCTAGCCATCTTTGACTAGTTTGTGCATCAGATCTTGAACTCCAGATTCAGGAAAAGTCCAAACCACTCCAGGTATATTAGAAAAAAAAAATTATTACTTATTGATTTATCTGAAAGGCAGAGCACCTATGGTGGGAACTGAGAGACGAGAGACTGAGATATCTTTCCATCTGCTGGTTCACTCTCCAAACAGTAGCAAGAGCCAGGCATTCCATCCTGGTCTCCACTGTGGGTAGCAGGGGCCCAAGTACTTGGGCAGACTTTCACGGCTTTCTAAGGAACATTAGCATGGAGTTGGGTCTGAAGCAGGGCAGCTGGGACTCAAACCGGCACTTCCATATGGGATGCCAGCGTCACAAGCAATGGCTTAACCCCTGTCCAGGAAGACTGCTGTGACCAAATCTGATGAGATTCTTTAATTTGGAGAAATCAGTAATATTTGGGGCAATTACGAAACCCATGTTACGATCTGAGAAAGTGTGTGTGTGTGTGTGTGTATAATTCCATTGCATAGGAATTCTACCATGAAACTTTAAAGCATGTGTAATGGTTTCTTATTTAAAGCTGTGTCTTCTCTCTTTCCTTTTAGTCCTTTTTTAAATTTTGAAATAAACTCAAATTTACAATAGCAATGTAAGAGCAGTAAAAGTACTTTTTAAAACCATTTGAGAGAAAGTTGCTGAGTAATATTTTTAGTTCCAAATACTTTAACATGTATTTGTTATAAATAAAGTCATTCTCCTAATCAGAAATTAACATGAATGTATTACTACTGTCTAATTCTAAGACCTCATTGAAATTTCACTATTGTAATAGTGAGAAGACTTTAGTTTAGAATCATGTATTGGGGCTGGTCCTGTGGAGTAGTATGTTAAGCCTCCACCTGTGGTGCCAGCATCCCATATGGGCACCAGTTAGTGTCTCAGCTGCTCCTCTTCCAATCCAGCCCCTCTGCTGATGACCTGGGAAAGCAGTGGAGGATGGCCCAAGTGCTTGGGCCCCTGCACCCACATGGGGGACTCAGAGGAAGCTCCTGGCTCCTGGTTTCTGGTTGGCCCATCTCCAGCCATTGCGGCCACATGGGGAGTGAACCAATGGATGGAACACTTCTGTCTCTCTCTCTGTCCCTCTCTCTATCTGTAACTCTGCCTCTCAAATAAATAAATAAATCTTTTAAAATTGAATCATGTGTTAAATTTGGTTATGTCTCTTAAAAATATACTTCCTTAGTTTGTCCTTGATATCTCCAGTATTTTTTAAGATTATGGGCCAGTTATTTTGTAAAGTCTCCCTCAGTTTGAGTTTGTCTGATGTTCTGTTGTATTTGGATTCCCACTTCCACATCTGTGGCAGGAATATCACAGAAATGCTGTGTATTTACCACCTGCTTTCTCAAATGCACACCAGATCTGCCTGACTCATTATTGATGCTGTGTTTACCTTGACTTGTCCTAGGGGGTGTCTGTCAGGATTCTTAACTCTAAACTTACTTGTTTTTTCTGCTTTTCAGTGGGAAGTAGTTTGTGGAAAGGTCCTTTGAAACATCAAAAGTTTCTCACTTTTCATAAAGCTTTCAATTCATTAGACTCAATATTTCCTATTTACTAATGGACTGTAGTCAGTGACTATCATTATTTTTGTGTTGATGCTCAATGTTACTTCTGTACCTATCTGTACATGTTGAGCAACCTTGTGCAGACTGATGCTTCCAATTCCAGGTCAAAATCCTGGGTGCATGCTGTTTTTCCCTTTATGTGTATTCATAACTTCTTCTGTGAAAATGATAAATCAGAGTACTATTATAATGTATAGGTTACATATAATATATATGTCATATCCCTGCCCAATATGTAACAGTTTCCCATAGTTGCTGCTGCCTCCTCTCTCGTTGTGGGCCCCCTCCTCCCCCTGCTTGTCTCTGACGTTCTTCACCAAACGACCCTTCTGTGCAGACATCCTTTCCATTGTGGCCAGGACCACTGTAGAGCTCCTTCTCTCTGCATATGCAGCCTGGCCCTTCTTCAGTCCAGCTGTGGAAAGCTTTTAGAGTACTGTCCAATGATCTGATTGTGTCACTACCCGTTTTGTAATCCCTTTTCATGTTGCCCTTTTAATAAAAATACCTAACCAGTATGCATCAAGGTTGTTTATGGTCTGACCCTTAAATTTGTCCAACTTCATCTTCTATTGCTCCTCACTGGTACCCAGAATGCTGTGTGCCTCTATACTTCAGCATCTTTCCATGGGCTGGTCTCTCCTCCTTCCATTGCCTTATACTTTTTATCCCATTAGATCACTTGAATTCCTTCCAACTGAGAACATTACCTTCCTGTGACTCTTATTTTGCCTCTCTTTAGCATTCCTTTTTTGTCCTGCCACAGGTGCACAAGTATCTCATAGAACACCTTTATTACAACAGCTTTGCCAAATCGTTAGTTTACTTTTTGTATTAGTCCATCTTTGGGGGGTACAATAATGACATACATGAAGCAGCCTAATTTATAAAGAAAAATGTATTTATCTCAGTTTTGGGGCTGGAAGTCCAAATTGGGTGGCCCCATCAATTTGACCTCTGGAAGATGGCATCATGGCAGGAGTGTGTGCAAGAGAGAGAGAGAGAATCTCACTGAAAACAGGAAGCCAGAGAGGGACATGGATTGGGTTTACTCTTAACCTCTTGTTCCTATGGAAGCTCAAAAATCCCATGAAAGCTATTTTAATCTCCTCTGAGGACAGCTGCCACTGTGTCCTAAGGATTTCCCTCTAAACTCCACCTCTAGAAGGTTCCATACCATCTCTTACCATTTCCACCTTGTGGATCACGCTTCCCAATGCCTGCCACCTCCAAACCATAGCACTTGTTCATGTTTCCTGGGCAACTGTACAGGTTTTGAGGGTCTAGACCCTTTATTCCTGCTTGGTGTTACACAGCACATAGTAGTGCATTAATCCATGCTGGTGTAATGGATACGTGAATGAACAGATCCCATATTAATATATCCTGAAGGTGTACTTAGTATAGTAGGAGAATGGAAATAATTGAAGACAAAAAAAGGAGAAAAAAATCTGCAACTTATGTCGCTTAGGTTGCATGGGTGATGGTGGGTTCAGCATGGCTTATCTTGGGAGGGGGAAATCTGAATTGTTCTATTAAGACTTTGGGAAGGATTTGTTTTCTTTTTTGCCTTGTTTGCTCTTTTGTTGCTTTCTGGCATAGTTTTGTCTAAAAACATAGTTTTTGAAGGCTTCTTTGAATTACTCTTCAGGTTTTCTTGTACATTTACTGACATCTGTTTCAGTAACAGACCTAAGAAACCCAGCTTAAGGGCCTAATCTAGTCTGTTATCTTAATTGCATTCTTTCATTCCTATTTGGTATAAACTTTTTTCACTAAGTTGAATCCACATTCCAATGTGAATTAAAAATGTTAAGCTGTTAATAGCTTCCTTGGAGAATTGCTACTTGCTAGGATGCTTCCATACTTTCATCATCATTTATGCATCGTGAAATGTCACAATTTCTTTTCATAAACACAGAACTGCAAATGTTCGTCAATCGATCTCTCTAAAATCTGCTATTAGTTTAGAAATAGAAAAAAATATATTCTTAACTAACCTAAACCAGTGATAACATCTAACTCAATTTGAGTTCTTCTAAATCTAACTGTAGCACTTCTATATTTAGTAAAGTTCTAACAAAGCCACCTACTCAATAGTTATGCTAAGTCCAACATTTATAGTTTTTTTAATGTATGGAGCTATTAATACAATGTGTTTTTCCTCATATGACTATTTCTACTCTTTGTAACTTGCTGTAAAGACACTTTTGATCTTTTCTTCCTCTTTGGGATCTTGTGTTTCCTTTTTGATCCACAACAGACCTCATTTAGTAAGTGACAAAGAGTTTTCAATGCATATTTGGATATAGCAGAATGCTGTAGTGAACAAAAAGCATTGCTGCAGAATAAGCTGTCCTAGGTTTTGGTTTCAGCCCTGTGAGTGACTAAATTAGCTCTAGACATTGAATAAATCTAGACATTGAATAAACTTCCATTATCTCAGTTTCTCTATCTAAAAATCTTTGCATGTCAAAATCAGTGGTTACAATATATTTTTAATAATCTGGAAACCTTTGCACAAGGGAAGTCTTTCTCCCAGCACCTATTCTGTAAAAGAGAATAACAGCCACTCCAGCCAAAGTAAGGACCAACGACCTGGAGGTCTGCCCCTGGAGTTCTCCTGAGCTTCTCTTTCTCTTAAAAAATAATAATAAAAATGATTATTTCTTTTTGTTAATTTTTATTTATTTGAAAGGCAGAGACAGAGAGAAGAAGAGATCTTCCGTCTACTGGTTCATTTTCCAAGTACCCATAGCAGCTCAAACTTCACCAGATTGAAGCCAGAAGCCAGGAACCTAGTTCAAATATCCCACGTGGGTGGCAGGGATCTAACTATTTGAGCCATCCCCCACTGCCTCTCTGGAGTGTGCCTTAGGAGGAAACTGGAATTGGAAGCAATGCCAGGGCTTCTGCCCAAGCACTATGATAAAGGATGCAGGCATTCTAAGTGGTATTTTAGCCTCTGTGCCCAGTGACCATGTGCCACCCTTCAAAAAAGTACTCTTAAGGTGCATATGCTTGCTAGCACTCAGAACATGGGTTATTGTCCACTAGACTAGCTCACCAACGTCCTTTTTATCTTTAACATTTTCTAGTATTCTTTATCATTCTTCTTTGTAAGAACCAGTGACATAGCTTCACTAATAACACCAAGTTAAAGCGGATAGTCTTGTTAATACAGCTTTCTCCAGCTGGCCCCTATCTCTGCAGAGTGTGTGGATGTGACCAGTAAGAAGAATATTTATGAAATATCATTCTTCTGTGTTTCTTCCTCTATTTCATTTATACTATCATGAAACCATCGCAACCACCACCCATTCCAATAATTCTTTTCATTTTGTGAAACTGAAACTCTGTCTTTATTAAACAGCCAACCTCCCCCGCTTCTCCTGGCAACCACCATTCTGCTTTCTGACTGTAGTGTTGACTGCTCTACGCACCTCATATGAGTAGAATCATACAGCATTTCTCTTACTTGATTGGCTTGTTTCATTTACCACAATGTCCTTAAGGCTCATCAGTTACAGTGAGAGAAAGAATTTTCTTTCCTTATATGGCTGAATAAAATTTCATTGTCTGTCTCTATTCCATGTTTTGCTTATCCGTTTATCTGTTGATCTACACTTGTGTTGTTTCTGCATGTTAACTATGATGAGTAACGCTTCTATGAATATGAATGTGTGGATATCTCTTTGAGACCCTGCTTTGAGGTCTTTTGGGTATACACTCAGAAGTGATACCGCCAGATCATGTGTCATTTCTTTGTTCAATTTTTAGAATAACCAGCATACTATTTTCCATAGCATTTGTACTATTTTGTTGTCTCACCAACAGTATGTTTCAGTTTCTATATTCTCATTAAGACTTGCTTTTTTGTTTTTTTTTTCAATAGTTGTCATCCTAATGGATATGAGATGGCATTATATTATACTTTTGTTTAATGTTGAGCATCATTTCAAGTAGGTATTGGTCATTTGTATATCTTCTCTGGAGAAATATCTTTTCAAGTCATTTGACCATTTTTGAATCAAGTTACTTATTTTCGTTTTAGGAGTTATTGATATATTTTGGATATCTATCCCTTATCAGATATATGATTTACAAATAGTTTCTCCCATTCTATGGTTTCTCTTCCTACTCTGTTAATCAGTATTTTTTGATGCACATTTTTTTTTCATTTTCCTGGATTCTGATATTTCTGTTTTTTCTTTAGTTGCTGGTATTCTTATTCCTAGTTCCTGATATGTGTCTCATATTCCACCCACTCTGCCAGCCCTCTGGAGCATCTCGGTGTGTTCTTTTCTTGGCTAACCATAGGATGGTATCTCAGTCCATTGCTTTTCACTCTCTCTTCATCTTTGGACCCATTTTCTTTTCCTTAACTGCTGGTCCCCTAAGTCAGTGCTTCTCAAGTTTTACTGTGCATCCATATCACCTAGGAACTTGTGAAGACATCTCCCATGTACAGCTAATGCTGTTGATCTGAGTACCAAGACTCTATCCTATTCATTCATACATGCTTAGCTACCTGCTCTACATATAGGCTAGTTGGTTAGGTCATACCTTCATGTTGAAACTGGTACTGTTCTTCTGTATGAACTAGACAACTTGAAATATGAAAGAGGCAGAATGATTTTCATTGGAAAATATCCAAAGCTTATTATTTAACATCGTGCAGGTTGGGAAAACCAGAGCCCTTTCATTACCTTTTTAAACCATTTTAGAAGTTTTGCATTCTTTCCTTGAGATACTCGTTACTCTTCTGCTTTGATTGTGTTATTTTTTGTAAAAGCCTAATGCTAAAAAGCCTAATGAATCCGTCCTCAATACATAGAAGCAACTGATAAGTTTTTCAACCTTTCCATATAGGACTTTTGCCAGTTAGCTCTGTTGTTCTATAGAATCTCTTATTTAAAAAAGAAGAAGAAAAAAGACTGTTCTTACGTTCATATGTTTATATCTATTTTGTTATGGGGAAAACTGATTACAGCAATTATTTTTTTTCTTCTTTCTTATGCTTATCACAGTGTCTTGCATGTGGTTGGTAAATCATAAATCGGTATCATTTAGGAGTTTAGTTTTAAGAGACCAGATTATGGGTAGAAATGCCTGTGCAATATTGCTGCAAATATATTTTTAATCAAACTTTATATCTTTGTCAAACTAATGGTTGAATTTGTACTATAAAATTTCTTTCCCTCTCAGAAAGGAAGGGAAGGGAAGGGAAGGGAAAGGAAGGGAAAGGGAGGGGAGGGGAGGGGAGGGGAGGGGAGGGGAGGAGACGAGTCAAAAAGATGCCCTTGGCTTTCTGTACTTCTGGGTTTGACCATTCAGTTAAGTGTATGAACCTCAGTTTTCCTCATATTCTAGGGTATGATCTGAATCTGGGAGGGGGAATAGTTTATTCTGCCCAAACCTACTGGTTTATATTGGAAAGTTAATAATTTACGAAGGTCTTTGCTGTTTCTGGGAGAAAGGCCTGCTTGTGAAACCTATTTTTGGATCAGTAGTTTGCTGGCATGCCTATGGAGTCATTGATACATACGTTCTTAGATTTGTTCATCCAATTCGATGGGTACCTATTTTTGTTGTAGGTATCATAGTAAGTACTGGGAATACAGAACTGAATGAAACATAATCACTGCTCTTAAGAATTCCAATCAGATAAATAAGAGAATATATGTAAATTAGAAAAGTATGAAAACTTTATCCTGTAAAGTTATAGCTAAAGACCTGTAGTATTTCAGAGGAAAACCCATTACATCAGATGGTAAGACTAAGGAAGTCTCATGAGAGGATTTGGCATCTGAATTGGACTTTCAAGACATTTGGGATTGGAGGATGGGGGAGAAGGCATTTGGGATTGAGTGGCAGTCCTGATGGACGGACAGGAAGGAGTGTGAGAACCTGCTGCAGTTCGGGAATGTTAACCAGGGTAGTGAAACAAGAAGATTGGACGGAGCTTTAATGCCAGGCCTCTGTAGATTAGTATACTAGCCAGCTTTGCTTTGCTCTCATGAAATGGTTAAGGCAGGCTAACTGTGGTAAAAAGAGATTTGTCTGGGCTCCTGGTTCTGGAGGTACAAGAATGAAGGACCTCATGTGGTAACCTCCTTGCTGGCAGCTCGAGGTGGCCCAGAGCATCATTTGGCAGGAGTCAGAAAATGTTCATGTCTGTCTGTATGTCTGTCAGTCCAGTGTCTGTCTCTCATTCTCTTACTTCCCTGTCTCTTTGTAAAGCCACCAGGAGTCAATAATGGGGCTCCACCCTAATGACCTAATCTAACCTTAATTACACCATAAAGGCTGCACCCCTAACCACCAGCAATGGATTAAGTTTCCACCCTTGTGGTACCATTAATGTATGACATTAGAATTTAAACTCTTATGAATTCAGGACCAAATCATAGTCCAGTCATAGCAACAACAGAAGGCTTTTGAGGCTGGAAAAACATTCAGTGTTTACCTGCTTCTCACAGTTCATTTTCTACACAGGACCTTTTTCTGTAGCTAGTTCCAAAGGATATGGCTCCAAGCCTCTCTTTTTTTCAGAACAATAAGCACCCTTTAGGTTCTATAAGTAAGATCAGTATGCAAAATCAAAAGATCACTGATGGCCTAGAGGGAAGAGTCTAGTCGTTTCCATTCCCTGTTTTAACACACATGGCTTGTGAAGGTATTCAGTTGATGAGGGTGTGGTGCCAGGTGGCTGGAATAACTGGGAAAGAATCAATTGCCTAGTTGCCATGGGAACCAGGTAGTCTGAGCCACCTGACTTGCTGGATGGGTGGGCTGGTGCAAAGGTGTTATTAGTTTCTGGGTGCTTTTTCTTTCTGTCCACACCCACAGAATCACTTGTGAAGATTCCCTAAACCCCAGAACCCCAAGCAACCTGGAGAGGAGAGGAAAGGCAGGGCATATCTTTAGTAACAGGAAAAACAGTGTGGTAATAGAAAGGCTGTCAGGCCAAGAGTCTGGAAGGAGTAAGAGAAGTGGAATTCAATTTTATTGGACACCTTTTCATGACATTTCCACACATATTTACACAAGTTCAGCAAGCCTGGTGCTTTCCATTGTTGTCTGATGGCCATGTCTAGGCTCTTGTCTCCCTTGCAGAAAGGAATTCAAGGATGAGACCCAAGTAAGGTCCTTTGGAGGAATGATTTGTAAAGTGAAAATACACACTCAAGAGGGAGCATGGGCATGCTCAAGAGTGAGTTGTGCCTGATGAGGTTTGAGGCTGTCCTTTTTAAATCATTCTGTAGGAAGAGGAAAATGGAATATTCTTTAGGGGTTGCACTTTGGGTGGAGTTTTCCAGTGAAGGGTGGAGGTTTCCAGGAATTTCATGAGTCTGGCCTTTTAAGGAAGTCTTGGCAGTGCCGTGGCATCAGATACATGATGGGAGTGGGAATGTCGGTCATAGTAATTGTATTATAATATTATACAATGAGCCAGCGCCGCGGCTCACTAGGTTAATCCTCCGCCTTGCTGCGCCGGCACACCGGGTTCTAGTCTCGGTCGGGGCGCTGGATTCTGTTCCGGTTGCCCCTCTTCCAGGCCAGCTCTCTGCTGTGGCCAGGGAGTGCAGTGGAGGATGGCCCAAGTGCTTGGGCCCTGCACCCCATGGGAGACCAGGAGAAGCACCTGGCTTCTGCCATCGGATCAGCGCGGTGCGCTGGCCGCAGTGCGCCGGCCGCGGCGGCCATTGGAGGGTGAACCAACGGCAAAAGGAAGACCTTTCTGTCTCTCTCTCTCACTGTCCACTCTGCCTGTCAAAAACAAAAAAAAATTATACAATGAACTATAGATCATAGCAGGGCCATTGTTGGCAACCATATTGTCCTTTTCTGGTCGGTGCTGGTTCTTTGTGGTAGTTTTATGGCAGTATCAGTTTTGGGTTGCCCAGCAACTGAGAGAAGCTTTGGAGGCAATCCCAGGAGGGGGAGTACTGATATTTTTTTCAACTTTTTATCTGATTCCTGACTGCTGTCTTACCTATGTCACCATGGTGTCCATATTTGTCAAATCATATGGATAAAACAGAAGCTTGTAATCTCCTTGAAAATATTTTTTTCTATAGCAAAAAGATCACCATATTTGGACAGTTCTTAAGTTCCATGACAAACTTGCAAAACCTTTTATGTATTTAAATTATGTGCTGCTATGGGTTTTCTGCCTTTAGCATTGGCGCTTCATATCTTTTGCTCAGTGGGTGGGGAGAAGCCAATTGTGCAATGTGTTCACATCCACCACAATGAGAAACTGCAAGTCTGGAAAAATAGCCCAAGTGCAGCCAGAGCGGGGTGCTGCAGGCAGATTGCTCTACCAGAGCTTTCTTCTGGCATGTATGGAGGCCTGCAGCTCAGCCTTGTGTGTGTCATAAAATGGAAACGTATTCAAATAACCCAGGGATGAAAGTCCATTCCAGCCCGTAATTCTGTAGATTTTGATTTGCCATGGTATCATGTATGTTAGGCAGTTTAATAATTTACTAGAGAAAATGTTGGTTGTAAGAAAAGGAAAACCACTTCAAACCAACTTAGGCATATGGGGCAGTTTATGAGTTTTCTAAAGCCAGGTGCACACTGAGCAGCCAAACCACAGTGAGAGCAGGGCCACAGCTGGATGGAGCTAAGGGGAACTGAGGGACTAGAGGCTGGCAGGACTCTCGCCTCTTTCCCCCACTGCTCTCTGTGGTTGGCCTCATTCACTTCTGCAGCCTGGCCTCCTCCATGTTTAGGAAATATGGCTGCTGCTGATTTCTCCTGCCTGTGCAGAGGAACTGGCCTACAAGAAGTCACAAATCTTGAAGAAAGGGCCAGCTTTCCTTCAGATCCGTCAGCTGTTCCCAAGGATGAGGAACAAGCAGCTCTTTCAGGCTGTGTGAGGATGGGGCTGGGGGTGGGGTCTACGAAAAAGATGAGCTTCCCTAGAGAACAGAGGGAGTCTGGCAAGCAGCCTCACACGTGTGCACTGTATCAGCTGCCCCTTCAGATCTGTGTCTTTCTGTCCCTCCAGAGTATAAATGACTCGGTAAAAACTTTAGATAGCATTTATATATAGGTAACTCGTTATGGAGACGTGTTAAAGATGAGGTAAATGGCATTCATGGCTGTTTCATATGTACAGAAGTTAAAACTCCCTGTTGCTTTAACTTGTTTCATTGGGCTCTTGGATAAAAGGCTGGCACAGGGTTTGTATCAGTAAATGTGTTTGAACTCTGCGCTGTAATTCAATATGATTTTTAAAATAATTGCCAAAATGTATGCTTTAAATACACCCAGAAGAGGCTTCTTATCAGACTCACTAAGAACACAATTGCTGAGGCAGTAGGAGAAGCCCCATGCTCAAATTCTTTCTCTGATAACTTTGGCAAGAATACCCCTTTTAATTCTATTTTCCACAACAATTTGGAGGTGCCCTCACCTGTGGTAAGTGACTGTGAGTGTGTTCTGGACAATCCGTATATTCAATATTCATACAGATTTTTAACAAAACCACTTTGGTGAGTAAAGTTGGTAGAAGCCAGGAAACCTCACTTGCTGGAAGTGAGGGCCCTGGCTGTAGTGCAGAGCCTGCTCCTCACCCAGCCTTCCCAGCTTCCCAGAGAGGAGGCTCCATTTCACACACCTTGTAGAGTAGTGCTGTGATTATGCAGAGAAATTTGGCATTCTCAGGGCTGTGTCTGTTAGGTACAATAACTGGTGGGATAATATTTGACCAACAAAGTCTTGATCATCAGTATTTTAAAAGAGCCAAAATTTTTTCTCCCAAAGTTTGTTTGTACAGCATGTGTTTCAATTTAGTTTTATAAACAGCAGCTATAACCAACATATTAAGGCTAAGTACAGCTTCACAAGCAGATTCCCGAATAAATGAAAGCTGTGAAATGGTCTTTATTTGTGAAAATAAGCAAGAAACAAACTTTTTAAAAACCTGACCCTATGCTGTATCTTGACATCTGGTGGTAATGAACTCAGGATGTCACTTTTGGAAGATGGGCAGGTGGCAACAGTTCTGTCCTGGTGTCCTGGCCTCACCCTGTAAAGGGGTGGCTATTTCAAGAACACTGCTGTTATCCTTTCCTGACCTGACAATCAGCGCTTCTTCTTGTCACTGAGTGTAGTAAGTTAACCATAGAATGTGCCTAAGCATACATTATTGCAGGAAGGCTGATATTATGGCCTAGAACTCTGCAGTCCTCATCAGTGTCCTTATAGAGGCCATCGTCCTTCCTCAAAGTGTGTCTGTGTAAAGATACCAGATGATTTGCCATAGTGACCTCTATAGCCTTTTAGTCAAAACTCACCCTCACCATTTAATCTCTGTGAACATCAGTTTCTTTATAAGTTCTTTATCTGCAAATGAGAATGATAATAGTTCAGAAAGTATGAGATTATAAGGATTATGTGAGATAATTCATATAAAGCCTAGAGCAAAAGGACTATTGAGTAAACACTGAATAAATGCTAACTTATTACTAAGCATAATAAGGAGATAGATCTCTATGTAGCCCTCAAAAACTAGCAGTCTCTGTGTATAATGTCAAATATGTACTATTCATATAGCGTGGAGACTGGTGAAGCAGCATAGTAAAAGCTACTGAAGGAGGACATAGATCAAATTGCAGTTGAGGACGACTCTTACTAGGTAAATGAATTTACAGTGAACCAAAGTGAATGAAACCACACCAATTAAGGAAGGAAAGAACTTCTTGATAAGGAGAAGGACCAAATGGAAAGATGTTAGCTAACGTCTGTAAAATATAGGGGGAGTGGCCCTATTTGTCTGGGCTAGGCATGGAGAAAGTTTTTTCTCCCATTTCCATTTGGAGAAATCCAATCAGAAGTAAGCCTTGTAAATGCTGCCTTCCTAAGGGATATCCAGATAACAAAAGACCTCGCGGTGCTGGAGTAAGGCTGTCGACCTGACTGAGTTACAGTGCGGCAGCACCCTGCAGTGCTAGAATAAAGGCTGGGGTCACACCTACAGCAGAAGAGCCAGCCACAAGAGACCCTTTATTGCTCTTCCTCATCTGCTTGGCTCAACTTTACTCCTTTATTTTTGTATTGTTTTTGCTGACCATACTACTTTCCCTGGCACACATTTCCTAGCAGTTTTATGAAGAGGAAATGATCTAATTTCGGAAAGAATCAGTGTCGTTATGTTACAGACACCTTAGCAGTGAGAACAAAGTCTTATAGACGGAATTGTCCTTGTGCTTAAATATTTCTTCTGCTTAGATTTAATTCCACTCCTGTTATATGCATTATCTTGTCTTAATGCCAACTGAATTCAAATTCAAATTTTGATTTTGGCTGCTTATATTGATAGCCAACTGAGTGAGTGAAGAGGTCTTTTTATCCTACATCTCCTCTGTCTTGAGTAATGGAAGCCACAGCTGATTCTCCATGAGCCTGTCTTTGACCATTTTTTTGGTAAAGATTTATTTTTATTTATTTGAAAGGCAGAGTTAAAGAGACAGATCTTTCATACACTGATTCACTCCCCAAATGGCTGCAATAGCCAGGACTGGGCCAGACTGAAGCCAGGAGCCAGGAGCTTCTTCGCAGTCTCTACTTGGGTGCAGGGGCCCAAGCACTTGGGCAGTCTTCTGCTGCTTTCAGTGGCACATTAGCAGTGGAGCAGCTAGGACTCAAACCGGTGCCCATATGGGGTGCCAGCGCAGTAGGAGGTGGCTTAAGCCGCTGTACAACAACACTGGTTCCTTGATTACTTTTTTTTAAAACTTTCACTCTCTTCTTTCTCTTCCCCTCTTCCTGCTTTAGGTTCTCTCTCTCTCTTAAGATTTATTTGTTTATTTGAAAGGCAGGGCTACAAGGGGGGCGGGGGGGAGGTCTTCTATCCGCTGGTTCACTCCCCAAATGGCTGCAATGGCCAGAGCTGAGCAGATTAGGATCCAGGAGCTTCTTCTGGGTCTCCCATGTGGGTGCAGGGGCCCTAGAAGTTGGGCCATCCTCTACTGCTTTCCCAGGCCACAGCAGAGAGCTGGATTGGAAGTGGAGCAGCCGAATCTCAAACAGGTGCCCATATGGGACTGCAGGCTGCAGCCCCACCCGCTATACCACAGTGCCATCCCCAGGTTTTCTCTTAATGTTTATAACATATGTTTTACTTTTTAATTTTAATTTGTAATTACTTTTTAACAGATTCGATGTAGTTTGTAGATACAGTTCTAAAAACATATTGATATGTTCTTTCCTTCTTCTTTCCCTCTCTCACCTCCCCTTTTTTGATTCTTGAGATAATGTATTTTAAAATTACTTCTTATTTGGTAAAGTATTAAGCCTTTTTACTTACTTTATTAAATGCATGAATGAATGGTAGCACCAGAAGAGAGTTCAATTCTCTTCCAGTTGATAAAAACTTAATTTGAAAAATCTAAGGACCAGCGCTATAGCGTAGCGGGTAAAGCCACCACCTGCAGTGCTGGAATCCCATATGGGCACTGGTTCATGTCCCGGCTGCTCCACTTCTGATCTAGCTCACTGCTATGATCTAGGAAAGCAATAGAAGATGGCCCAAGTCCTTGGGCCCCTGCACCTATGTGGGAGACCTGAGGAAGCTCCTGGCTCCTGGCTTCAGATCCGTGCAGCTCCAGCTGTTGCAGCCATCTCAGGAGTGAACCAGAGGGTGGAAGACCTCTGTCTGTCTCTTCCTTTGCCTCTCTGTAACTCTGCCTTTCAAATAAATAAATAAATCTTTAGAACAAAAGAAAATTCTAAATTTATTGATTGTGATGAATCTGTATTATCAGAGTACTGATGCCCCTAGGGAATAAACCTTACTTAGTATATTTTAAAATAAGATTCTGACTTGGAAATTTTAGATTTGTGTACAACTTTTCAAAGACTCATAGCTTTCATAAAAATTAGGTTCTTATTCAGGCCTAGTTTTGTATCACCCTAGGAATCATGTTGACTCCAAGTCAAGCTTAATATCACTTTATTTTTTATTTTTATTTATTTACTTGAAAGGCAGAGAGACAGACACAGATATTCCAGCTGTTGGTTTCTTCCCAACAGCAATAGTCAGGGCTGGGCCAGGCCAAAGTCTGGAGCCTGGAACTACATCCAGATCTCCCACATGAATGTTGGAGGCTCAAGCACCTGGACCATCTTCTGCTGCCTTTCTAAGCACATTAGCAGGGGGCTTGATCTGAAGCTAGGCAACTGGGTTCAAACTGGTGCTTTGATGTGGGATGCTGATGTTGCAAGCAGCTGCTTAACCCATCGTACCACAATGCTGGCCCCCCAATACTATTTTAAATGTACCTTGAAATGGTACTTGGTTTTTGATATCCTATATAATTTTTTTTTTTTTGACAGGCAGAGTTAGACAGTGAGAGATAGAGAGAAAGGTCTTCCTTCCTTTGGTTTACCCCCCAAAATGGCCGCTATGGTCTATGGTCAGCGCGCTGCGCCGATCCAAAGCCAGGAGCCAAGTGCTTCCTCCTGGTCTGCCAAGCACTTGGGCCATCCTCTACTGCCTTCCTAGGCCACAGCAGAGAGCTAGACTGGAAGAGGAGCAACTGGGACAGAATCTGGTGCCCCGACTGGGACAAGAACCTGGGGTGCTGGCGCTGCAGGTGGAGGATTAGCCAAGTGAGCCGCAGCGCTGGCCTATATAATGGTTTCTTTATACTCATTTATGTCATCAGTTTATTTTTGCTAGTAATGCTTATAACTTTGTTGTAAGTTTTTTTGAATTGAGAAATGCAACGGTTAATTTTTTACACTCTTCCCATAAGACCTGTACTTTGTTATGTTTATGGTCCAGCTATTGCCTATCAATAATTAGTTAATTAGCAGTTTGTGCCTGTATCAATACTAATGTTGTCAATATATAATGGCTTGTTTAATGGCTATTATCTTTACTTTGAATAATTAGCATACTTAAAGAGTACAGTGGAATGATAAATTGCACTTTCATTTACTTTCATTTTGAAGGCTAATTATTTATTTTTTTGCTGTACCCTGTTGATATTTGCAAAGAGCCCTAATTGAGAATAGCTATAAGTGAGTCATTATGGTCTAGCCAGAAATGTTGATTCCTAATTAGTAGATATTTCCTTCTTTGGCTGACACATGGATCTGTTTTTATTATTGTTTTTAAAGATTTATTTATTTGAAAGGCATTTACACACAGAAAGAGAGAGAGAGAGAGAATATCTTCCATCCACTGGTTTGTTCCCCAGATGGCTACAAAGGCCGAATCTAGCCAAGTTGAAGCCAGGAACCAGGAACTCCAACTGGGTCTCCCATGTGGGTGGCAGGGAGCCAACCAATTGGGCCATCTTCCACTGCTTTCTCAGGCTCATTAGCAGAGAGCTAGATTGGAAGTGGAGCAGCCAGGACTCCAATCGATATGGAGATGCCAGCATCTCAGGTGGTGGCTTAGCCTGTTGCACCACAACGCCAGCCCTGCGGATCAGATTTGAGTTTTTCTTAATAAAATCCCATGTAATAGACATAAGGGACTAAAGAGATAAATTTCAAAAATTTTTCTAAATGAAAACATTTTCCACTTAATTCTATCAGCTATGAATCCTGAAGCCCAATTAGTTTTGTTTAGAAAAGCAAGTTCAATGGTTTATCTTCCTCATTTAATCATTCTTCTCATCATTCCTGCGTTAATTCAGTGTATTTCTTTTTTCTTTGTCAGTATGCGATGGATGGACCATATTCCAGACACTGGAGATGCAAAAATAGGCAGGACAATCTCCCAAGCTGCCAAAAACTCACCTATAGTGAATTTGGGGAACCCCTTGCTGCTCTCATCAAGTGCTGAGTCAGATCCACTGTTAACTCTCAGCAATATCTGGCCATCATTGCCTCACCATTTGTATGTTAGTGCCTGACCCACTTTTATAAGGGGAAGAGGCAATATTCTTCTTGAGTTTTAGCAGATTCGGCATCTTTTCCTCTATTTTATCCTGCTGCAGTTTCAAATAGAGCAGATAGAAAGCCCTGAAAATGTATACTTGTACAGTTTAAAATGTCCCCTACTATGCTATAACCACCCCCTGTTTTCCAAATGCTGCCATTAGTGGTTACACTAATCATCTGTAATGTTAGCTTCTAAGAACCATGGTACAAGAGCTTCTTTTCTAATTTCCCAGATGGGAGGGAACACATGTACAAGCCTGTTAGAGTTACAGAAACTGGAAAGAGCCCTGTGTGGACTCGTATTTTTGGAACTTTTTGGGCTTATTTAAGCACTCAAAATCAAACTTAGGTATCCATTAGGAATCAAATAACAATTCAGGGAAAACGCATGTGCTACTCCAAGAGGAATAAAAGATTAAAGTCGTTCATAAAACAAACTCATGGAAATAGCTAGGTGCATATTCAGACTAATGTTTTGTGTACTTTTTGCAGGATGTCAGATGATAAATGTAGATTATATAAACCAGGGTCATTCCATTTGTTTAGAGGATTGTTCTTGAGCATTTCTGTTCTTTACTGGAAGAGTGGAAATTTATGCTTAGATATAAAGAATGAAGTTGCTAATTAAAAAGCATGTCAGTGGTCAGCAGTTTCTTGCAGTGTGTTTTTCAAGTGTTTGTGACTTGTGTTTATAGTCTCCAGCCTTGGCCTTGCACAAGGAAACTCAGTGGTTGGGGCAGGTATCTGAAAGACAATGTTATTTTGTCTTTTTCTTAAGGTGATGAACATAGCTGTCAAGACAACTGCTTCTACACTTAGGTAATAAAATGAATTTTTCTCTATGAATATGATTTCTTCAAGGTCAGCACCAACTTCAGTTTTAGATATTTTATGGGTTTTAAAGTATATATAATTAGATAGATAGTTTTTGCTTCTTGAGGACCGTAGTGTTCTTAAAAATTTCCATCCTCATTTTATGGCAGTAAAAATTCAAGGTTCAATATCATGTGGAAAAAACAAGTGATAGGAAAGTCAGACTCCAAATTTGGGTGCTCCTTCTAAAATAGCTAGCTCTAAAGAACTTGCTCTGTTATTGGATGTGTGAGCAAGGAGTTAGCACTCAATTTTCTAGACATCACTGGTTACCAAAACCTTTGTAAAGTAGATTCCTGAAAAATCACTAGATTTAGAGAGTAAAGATTCAGAATTAAAATTCATTTGAAGAAAAAAAAAATCTCTCCAGACTCCCCCTTCCCCTGCTGCCAACACACACACACACACACACACAAAACACTCATTTGTTCACTGATTTATTTAGACAGCAAACACTGAGTAGCTTCAGTTGTGCCAAGTCCTCTTAATCCACCGTCCACATACTACCACCACTGCCCTCCAGTTTAGGAAAACAAAAACAAAGCAACACGTCTTATATCATGTCTCCCAGAAATATATTCTAGAAGTATTACAAATCTCCCTGTAAAATAAATTTATAGTAGTGTTAGATGAAAAACCAGAGAAGCAGTTATGTAGACTCAGAATTATTGGTCAGATTTAACTGCAGAAATCTGAGTTTTCTGTGGTGGTAGAAGTAAAAAGTCAAAAGCTAGACTGTAAGAAGAAATTTATAACACAGGTGATAGCGAAGTGTTAACAAATCTAATAAAAAAACAGCAAAATGACCAAGAACCTTAAAGCAAAGTGGGTAATAGATTTGATTAGGAACTTTACTTGACCAATAATCAAGTGAAAAGTTGTTTAGCCACTTAAGATCACATTTTTTAACCTTTATTTAATAAATATAAATTTTGAAAGTACAATTTTTGGATTTTAGCGGCTTCCCCGCCCCCATAACCACCCTCCCACCCGCAACCATCCCATCTCCCACTCCCTCTCCCATCCCATTCTTCATTAAGATTCATTTTTAATTAGCTTTATATACAGAAGATCAACTTAGTATATACTAAGTAAAGATTTCAACAGTTTTCACCCACACAGACACACAAAGTATAAAGTACTGTTTGAAGACTAGTTTTACTGTTAATTCACATAGTACAACACATTAAGGACAGAGATCCTACATGGGGAGTAAGTGCACAGTGGCTCCTGTTGTTGATTTAACAATTGACACTCTTATTTATGGTGTCAGTAATCACCCAAGGCTCTTGTCATGAGCTGCCAAGGCTATGGAAGCCTCTTGGGTCCACAAACTCTGACCTTATTTAGACAAGGCCATAATCAAAGTGGAAGTTCTCTCCTCCCTTCAGAGAAAGGTACCTCCTTCTTTGATGGCCCATTCTTTCCACTGGGGTCTCACTCACAGAGATATTTCATTTAGGTCATTTTTATTGCCACAGTCTCTTGGCTTTCCATTTTTAGCCGGATCCAAATGCCTTAAGGGCTGATTCTGAGGCCAGACTGCTGTTTAGGACATCTGCCATTCTATGAGTCTGCTGTGTATCCCGCTTTCCATGTTGGATCATTCTCTCCTTTTTAATTCTATCAGTTAGTATTAGCAGACACCAGTCTGCTTTCACACTTAATTCTATCATGATCAATTATGAATATAAACTGATCACTTTGACTAGTAAGATGTCATTGGTACATGCCAGCTTAATGAGATTTGGAATTCCATGGCACATTTCTAGCTCTACCATTAGGGGTAAGTCCAAGTGAGTGTATGCCAAACTGTATATCTCCTCCCTTTGTTGTTCCCACTCTTATTTTAACAGGAATCAATTTTCAGTTAAATTTAAACACCTAATGTGTTAATTAAAGAGTTCAACCAATGGTATTAAGTAGAACAAGAAAATACTAGAAAGAATAAAATAGTAAGCTGTTCCTCGACAGTCAGGACAAGGGCTGATCAAATCATTGTTTCTCATAGTGTCAGTTTCACTTCTACAGGTTTCCTTTTAGGTGCTCAATTAGTTGTCACTGATCAGGGAGAACAAATATGATATTTGTCCCTTTGGGACTGGCTTAATTCACTCAGCATGATGTTTTCCAAATTCCTCCATTTTGTTGCAAATGACTAGATTTCATTTTCTTTTAACCACTGTATAGTATTCTATAGAGTACATTTCCCATAATTTCTTTATCCAGTATACTGTTGATGGGCATTTAGGTTGATTCCATGTCTTAGCTATTGTGAATTGAGATGCAATAAACATTGAGGTGCAAATAGCTCTTTTGTTTGCCAATTTAATTTCCTTTGGGTAAATTCCAAGGAGTGGGATGGCTGGGTCATGTGATAGGGCTATATTCAGGTTTCTGAGGACTCTCCAAACTGTCTTCCATAGTGGCTTTACCAGTTTGCATTCCCACCAACAGTGGATTAGTGTGCCTTTTTCCCCACATCCTCGCCAGTATATGTTGTTAGTTGATTTCTTTATGTAAGCCATTCTATCCATGGGTGAGGTGAAACCTCATTGTGGTTTTGATTTGCATTTCCCTGATGGCTAGTGATCCTGAGCATTTTTTCATGTGTCTGTTGGCCGTTTGGATTTCTTCTTTTGAAAAATTTCTATTTAGGTCCTGGCCCATCTCTTAAGTGGGTTGATTTGTTGTTGTGGAGTGTCCTGATCTCTCTGTAGATTCTGGTTATTAATCCTTTATCAGTTGCATAATTTGCAAATATTTTTTCTCATTCTGGGTTGCCTCTTCACTTTCCTGACTGTTTCTTTTGCAGTTCAGAAACTCCTCAATTTGATATAATCCCAGTTGTTAATTCTGGCTTTGACTCTTGTGCTTCTGGGGTCTTTTCCAGGAAATCTTTGCCTGTGCCTGTATCTTGCAGGGTTTCTCTGATGTTCTCTAATAATTTGATGGTGTGAGGTCGTAGATTTAGATCTTTAATCCATGTTGAGTCGATTTTTGAGTAATGTGTAAGATAGGAGTCTTGCTTCATACTGCATGGAGATCACATTTTCTAACTGTCAGATTGGCAGCATTATATCAAAAAGAGTGATAACAGCCAGTGTTACCCATTACTCAGGATGAGGGGAAGCTAGCTCTCTCCTGCTGATGCAAATTCGTGGGCCCAAATGTAAATAGCTGTACAAGTTTCAGGAAAATAATCTTAAATTCTATTGAAATGTAAAATGCTCATAACCCTTAACCCAGCAATCTCAATTTTAGTTGTTTATTAAGAAATAGAAGTCCCAGGGCTGGCATTGTGGCATAGTGGATAAATCTGCCTCTTGGAACACCAGTGTCCAAGATGGGTGCCATTTCATGTTTGGGGTGCTCCACTTCCAATCCAGCTCCCTGCTAATGGCCTGGGAAAGCAAGGGAAGATGGCCTAAGTACTTGGGCCCCTGCCACCCATGTGGGAGACCCAGATGGAACTCCTGGCTCAGCTTTGGCCTGACCCAGCACTGGCCATTGAGGTCATCTGTGGAGTGCACCAGTGGATGGAAGATTCTCTCTCTCTTTCTCTCTCACTCTCTCTCTCTCTTCCTCTCTTCTCTCTTTCTCTCCCTCTCCCTCCCTCCCACCCTCCCTTTTCCCCCACCCCATAACTCTTTCAAAATAAATAAATGAAATAGAAGTCTCACTACTGAAAGACATATATACACACACACACAAGAATATTTGTTGCAGCGCTATCAAATGGCTAAGAATTGCAAACAACCTGAAAGTCTGTTGCTAGGGAAATGGTTTAATAAAAAATAAATCCATGCCATGGAATATTATGTGGCTATTTAAGAAGCATTTGGTGGAGTTATATATATAATATGATCCCATTAGGGGAAACAACAGAAGGTTAAAGAGCTGTTTATATGCAAGGGTGTTTGCCCATGTGTTTGTGTGTTTATGAGCATAGAGAAAGCTGTTTAAAGTTATACACACAGCTAATATTTGTTACCTTAAAAGTGGAAGTGGAAGATTTTTATCTTTATAAACTTATATATAGTTTGACTTGTTAGAGCAAGCCCAATATTGTAATGTAAAGCAAAAAATTTAAAAATAAAGAATGAAAGTGGAAGAGGAACTGGCCAAAGAAACAGAAGACCAGGAGAATGGGATTTCTTAGAAGCAAGGAAAGAGAATTTTTGGAGGCAAATGATCATCTTTGTCAGATTTAGACAGCACGTAAGAAAAGGAAAAAGAAGTGTTTGCTGGCTGCTCTCAGTTGGAGCAGTCTTGGTGAAGTAGCACAGCAGGAGGCTACTCAGGGATGTGTGGGAGGGAAGGGTTAGAGAGGGAGTGTAGACCATTCTTTGGGTTTGTTTGTGAAGTAGAGGAAAGAGATGAGAGAGAAGCCAGGAGATAGTTAGAGTCCAGCGAGACTCTTTCCTTTGGTTTTAACATTCCAATTTTTTTAGCATGAGAGACTAGTGTTCCTTGTGGCTGCGAATGTATGTCATCCTTCCACATCTTCCAGGCCCAGGAGGCAGCTCAAGGAGACTGAAGGCATTAGAGCTGAGCGGGGTGAGCATCATGACCAGCTTCCTGGGTTGCAGGAAAAGAAGGGATGGGGCTACTTTGAGACAGATGAAGGATAAGATTCTTATCGGAGATTCTCAGTGCTCAAGGGATGGTGAATCTTTAAGTCCAAGTTGGGAGTCCCCTGAGCCCGCCTGAGGACGTAGGAACTGATCCAGAAATAGAGGTCAAGTCTTTCTAGTCCCTGTAAATGAAAGATCAGCAAATCTGTTAAGTGTTTTAAAATTGTGTATTTTTTTAACTTTTATTTAATAAATATAAATTTCCAAAATACAACTTTTGGATTATAGCGGCTTTTTCCCCCCATAACCTCCCTCCCACCCGCAACCATCCCATCTCCCACTCTTTCTCCCATCCCATTCACATCGATTCATTTTCAGTTATCTTTATATACATAAGATCAATTTAGTTTATACTAAGTAAAGATTTCAACAGTTTGCACCCATACAGACACACAAAGTATAAAGTACTGTTTGAGTACTAGTTATAGCATTAATTCACATTGTACAACACATTAAGGACAGAGATCCTACATGGGGAGTAAGTGCACAGTGGCTCCTGTTGTTGATTTAACAATTGACACTCTTATTTATGATGTCAGTAATCACCCCAGGCTCTTGTCATGAGTTGCCAAGGCTATGGAAGCCTCTTGAGTTTGCCAGCTCTGATCTTATTTAGGCAAGGTCATAGTCAAAATGGAAATTCTCTCCTCCTTTCAGAGAAAGGTATCTCCTTCTTTGATGACCTGTTCTTTCCATTGGGATCTCACTCACAGAGATCTTTGATTTAGGTTTTTTATTTGTTTGTTTTGTTTGTTTGTTTTTTGCCAGAGTCTCTTGACTTTCCATGCCTGAAATACTCTCATGGGCTTTTTAGCCAGATCTGAATGCCTTAAGGGCTGATTCTGAGGCCAGAGTGCTGTTTAGGACATCTGCCATTCTATAAGTCTGCTGTGTATCCCACTTACTATGTTGGATCATTCTTTCCTTGTTTATTCTATCAGTTAGTATTAGCAGACACTAGTCTTGTTTATATGATCCCTTTGACTCTTAATACTATTATTATGATCAATTATGAACGTAAACTGATCACTTTGACTAGTGAGATGGCATTGGAACATGCCACCTTGATGGGATTGAATTGGAATCCCCTGGCACATTTCTAGCTCTACCATTAGGGGTAAGTCCAATTGAGCATGTGCCGAATTGTACATCTCCTGCCTTTGTTATTCCCACTCTTATTTTTAACAGGGATCACTTTTCAGTTAAATTTAAACACTTAAGAATAATTGTGTGTAATTAAAGAGTTCAACCAATAGTATTACGTAGAACAAAAAATACTAAAAGGAATAAAATAGTAAGTTGTTCCTTGACAGTCAGGACAAGGGCTGATCAAATCATTGTTTCTCATAGTGTCAGTTTCACTTCTACAGGTTTCCTTTTAGGTGCTTGGTTAGTTGTCATCGATCAGGGAGAACATATAATATTTGTCCTTTTGGGACTGGCTTAATTCACTCAACATGATGTTTTCCAGATTCCTCCATTTTGTTGCAAATGACTGGGTTTCATTTTTTTTTTTTACTGCTGTAGGGAGGGAGGGAGATTGGAGGTGACCAAGGTAGTGAGGGAAGTATGGTTGTCTTCTTGGAAATGTACCTGTGGAATACATAAAATCTGTTCTGTTTATATTAATAAAGAAATTTTAAAATAAAAAAAAATTTTGTATTTTACTTGAAGCTACCACCAACCAAAAATAAGTTATTAAAGCTTACTAAAATTGGATACTTACAAATTAAGATCAATATGCTACTAGATTTATCTCAATTCAGTGTTTTTTTCAGAAGTCTGGCAGGCACTTGATGCTTGGCAATAATTATAAAGTACATGCTTGTAGTTGTAAGTTCCACAATCTTGATTTTAGATACTTCATCAGTGTGTCATCAGTGCTGGCTGGAGTTTGTTATGACATTTAATTGCTGCTGTTCTTAAGCTTAAAAAAATCTATTTGTTTGTTTGTTTATGTTTGTGTGTGAGAGAGAGGAACAGTGAGAGTGTATAACGTTCCCATCTACCTGTTCACTCCCCAAATACCTGCAATGGCTGGAGCCAGAAATCCAATCAAGGTCTTTCACATGGGTGACATGAACCCAATTACTTGAGCCATCACCATTGCCTCCTCCCAGGGTCAGCATTAGTAAGAAGCTGGAGCTAGGAGCTAGAACCAGTTATCAAAGATAAGTACTTCAGTATGGGACACAGGCATTGTAACCAGCGTCTTGACCATGAGGCTAAATACCCTCCTCATTCTTGATTCTTAATTATAAATCACAGAAAGGTCAACTTTACTGTTAATAGGTTTAGTTTATTGTGGGTTGTTTGGTTAACCTCATAGTGTTTATTGGTATACACTTGGATCAACAGTGTTTTTGTCTTACAATGTTCTTATAATTGGACTTCTAAGATATGTCCGGATGTGTCTTGTGGTTCTCATGTGAATCACCCATAATCATTTCGTAAAGCAGATGTGTACCTAACTCATCTGCCATTTGCTTGCGTGGTGACATGCTTCATGGTGATTTGTTTCCTAGGAATTTTTGTTATTTAAATAACAACATAATGTCAAGGTAGGTATAATAGAATTACTGGGTACTATACCATTTTGTTGTTTTTTTAGTATATAAATCATGTTCAAAGCAATGTTGACTGCAATTTGTCAGCTGTATTTTTTGTCTAATTCTTTGTTATCACAGATTCACTCCCCCTACCCCTGAATGGGGGCACAAGTGAGATATGTGATGGTCTTTTGCCCGAGTATGGTAACTTTTGGTCAGAAAGTTTGGCAGCCATTCTTTCTGAGTGGAGTGATAATGTTGGTGGCAGAGGACATGCTGAGCTGTTCAGCTGGCAAGGGGAACCCTCAAGTATCAGTGCAGCGGTGGACTGCGAGCTCCTCACTCACAGCAGCAGGTGCTGATCGTTTTCTTTTCACTTCCTGTCTAAGGATGTAAATGAAGATCCTGGAGAAGATGTGGCCCTCCTTTCTGTCAGCTTTGAGGATACTGAAGCCACCCAAGTGTACCCCAAGCTGTACTTGTCACCCCGAATTGAACAGTAAGTGTCAGCATCACTAATGTTACATAGCCTGGTGCTTAGACTCGCTCATGTGTCTCACTCTTTCTTTTGCCATTATGAACTCCTAAAATTATTTCCTTTTATGCATGTTTGTTTCCTTAAAAATTCCATGTATGAGAGGTTTAGACTACAGAGTAAATGCGGTTTGGATTTGCCCCTGCATTCTTTTCCTAAGTCTATTGTGCAGCTTGGGTTATGACTGCCCCTGCATAAAGAGAGGTGAGTAGACAGAGTGGGTCCGAAATTGTGATGTCCTTCAGGGGTGTCCTGGGGTTCAAGTGGTAGTAGCCCGAAGAAGACTGCTGAGCAATGTGTGGCTCCATGTCTTATGTATTTGTAACTCTTGGAGTTGCTTGCGAAAGCAGAAGCATTCTCTCTCTCTCTCTCTCTCTCTCTTTTTTTTTTTTTTTTTTTTGACAGGCAGAGTGGATAGTGAGAGAGAGAGACAGAGAGAAAGGTCTTCCTTTTTGCTGTTGGTTCACCCTCCAATGGCCGCTGTGGCCGGGGCACTGCGCTGATCCGAAGCCAGGAGCCAGGTGCTTCTCCTGGTCTCCCAGGCGGGTGCAGGGCCCAAGGACTTGGGCCATCCTCCACTGCCTTCCTGGGCCATAGCAGAGAGCTGGCCTGGAAGAGGGGCAACCGGGATAGAATCCGGCACCCCAACTGGGACTAGAATCCGGTGTGCTGGCACCACAAGGCGGAGGATTAGCCTGTTGAGCCATGGTGCCACAGAAGCATTCTCTTTAACATACTCAGCAGACGTTTATTCAGAAGTGACTGCAGGTGATATAAAAAGTAGATAGCTTTAAACATGGTGTTGGAGTTAGTTTTCTGTGTCTAAATAAATATATATGATTTTACACAACATCCAGCTATATGGTGGAAGGAGTTTGATAGCACACTTGTGTTCTAACCAAATAACTTTTCTCATCAGTAATGAATAAGGACTGGCTTCACAATGTGCTTCTTGTTGGCTAAATGCTTTAGTAGCTTGTTCTACTTCAGAGGAAGCTGAGGTTCATTGAAAATGGATTGTAAGCAGATTTGGTTGGGAACTTAGGACAGGACAGATTTTTCATCGGCATTTAAGAGTTTTCACAGAGACTGATTGAAATGTGTTATTAAAATTCTCTGTTTAATCAGGGCTGGCTGATTTCTGTCTGTGAGAAGATGTGGTCACCATCCATTTTCACCCCCTCCGGCTTTGGTTGTTCTAATTTATGAATCATGGACACATCATCTTGCAAACTGATATAATACAGCTAGTTATACTCCAGTGTGGGAGATTCTGGGCACCAGTGTTCTATAGGCATTCTCTCACGTATTGACTTTATGTCCAACAGCACCTAGAACAGGATTTTACATTGGAGTAGCAATGTTTTAGTATTTCAATGTTTTTAGTATTTCTCGGTGCATGTTTTAGTATTTCAAACTGAAAATCCTGACCCATGTTAGTAAGGAATCAAAAGTTGCTAGAGACAGTAAGTGCAATGCTGAGAGGCAAGGCTGTAGAACCAAGCTGACTAGATCTGAACCTGGGTTCGGCTGCCTGCCAGTGGGCACAGCATTTGACATCTCTGAACTTGTTTGCTCAGTTATAAAATAGGGGTTGGAATACTAATTTCACAGTGCTGTTTTGAGTAATATATTAAATACCGTTGATAACAAACGGATTGTAGGGTCTGGCACTTAGCAAAAACTCAGCAAGTATTACCTAGTAGTGTTGTGATTACTGATATGGGTGAGCCAGTGGTTAGCAGGGACAAGTTGGGCAGAAAGTATAAATAAGTGAGCGAGTAAGTAGTTCAAGAGTAGCTACTCAGTACGTGCTTAGTGAGTTAAATTAAGAAGATGTTTTGCTGATGAGAAAAGAGACCTCAGTAAATAATCCCAAGATGGGAGTAATAGGAATATATTAGTTAAGCTGCAGGCAAACCATTGCTAGCTTAGGAAAACATTTTTTGAAGTTATTATACCAAGTTTGCAAATAAACTGGCTAGTAAAAATAATCTCTAAGAACATGTACAAATAAAAAATGAAAGATATGATATGAAAATTTATTTGGAAAGACTATAATTTAAAAGACATCTTTCTTATTCCCAAATTCTGGCTTTCCATATTTCCTCCCTCTCTTTATGTTAAAAACTGGTCACAGCCATTCTTTCCAGATCTGTTTGCTATTACTTGACTTCACATAGCCTGTCCTTTAGCCAGACCTGACCAGTTTTCTCAGTTCACATCTGTTCTATTGTCTTTGTGCCTTTGCTAAAGTTGTTCCTTCCATGCACAATACCCTTCTCCAGCCCCTCTTCCTGTTGAAATATTGTACATTTTCTAAGGTTTTATTCAAATGCTATCTCTACCAACCATTTGCCTTTGCGTATTAATCTGTCCTTTCATGGAGTTCTTTTCAACACTGAACTATTGTATTAATTTTATGAACTATACACCATAGCTTTGGTTGGTAATGCATTGTTTTATTTAAATCTTTGTAAGCTAGTAGTGGGTAAGGAACAAGTCTTTTCATTCCTTTATTGCATTGCACAAATGCAGTGTGCAGTAAATAGTTGTGTAAGGGCAGTCTTACTAGGTTGATAAGCAAATCTCACAAAAATATTTGAAAATGCTCTACTGGAAGGTCTTGCATTTTTCTTGGTTGATATAAATTCATTTGGTGGAACTATATATGTAAAGCTAAAATATACTACCAAAAGTTGTTATATCCTAAGTAAAGGTTTTCAAAAATCAGGCTTTAGAGAAAGCTTAAAATGGAAAATAGTACACTTGGGGTATGACTTTTTAAGGTATGACTTTTTAAGGACTTATATATTTGCTAAACTTATTACAATAGTCCCCCCTTATCCACGGTTTTGCAGGGTTTTATTCATGTGTGGTCAACTGTAGTCTGAAAATATTAAATGGAAAATTCCAGAAATAACCAGTTTATAAGTTTTAAATTATATCCTTCTAAGTAGCATGATGAACTCTCTTGCCACCCGGATCCATCCCAGCTGGAATGAGATGTATCCACACTGTAAATGCTGCCTTCCTGTCAGTCATTTAGTAGTCATCTCACATATGAGGTCAGTTGTCACGGTATCATGGTGCCTGTGTCAAAGTAACTTGTATTTTTCCTGATAATGCCTCCAAAGTGGAAGAGTAGTGATGTTGGCAATTCAGATATGCCACAGAGAAGCTGAAAAGTGCTACATTTAAGTTAAAAAGGAGAAAATTCTCAAAATAACAAAAGAAATCAAATACTGAGGTTGGTAAGATCTATAGTAAGAATGAATCTTCTATCCATGAAATTATGAAAAACAAAAAAAAAATTTCTGCTGGTTTTGTTGTTATACTTCAAACTGTACATGTCATGATGGTTCTACTTCATTATTAGTTATTGTTAATTTCTTATTGTGCCTAACTTATAAATTCAACTTTATCATAGGTATGCATATGTAGGAGAAACATAGGCTATTTAGAGTTTGGCACTAGCCAGAGTTTTAGACATCCATTGAGGATCTTAGATTGTATCTCTCACACAAAAAGGAAGTTTACTATAATATCTTTGGTTAATTCTTGCAGAGTTCAATGCAAAGAACAGTGGTAATGCTATTCCAGGAACCTGCTGTGGTCATAGGGCAGGTTTTAAGAAGTGAGTGAATAGGGGTTGGTACTATTTTTAATTGTGGTGAGCTGTCATTTGTTACCTGTGTTTTGCACTATTCTGTCAACTCTTCGCTATCCCAGCATTGATTATAGACTCAGAGCTGGAGAGTTCTTTCAGGAGTCATGGGAAAAGCATGTGGTGTGACCCGCCCAAAGCTGATGCCAGACTCTTGCCCTAGCTGAGGCTTGTTCTTCTTTTGGCTTCTGCTATGGCTCTTTCTAGGAAGTCCCAAACCCCATGCAGTCCCTTTCACAGGTAGAGCCTCGAGAAACCAAAAGCTTGGGTCACATTCAGTACAAATCATGAAGAGAACCTTGCATTCCCACCGTCCCAGTTTATGGGTAGAGTCTGGAGCCCAGGAGAAACCTCTTTCCAGTCCAGCTATTATCTTTCTGTCCCAGCATGTCCATCAAGTGGGCAAGGATATTGTGATCACGTGAACTAGACCTAGAAATCGGAAAAGCAAAAGGCTTTTTTGGGTCTTGTCATCACATGTAGGAGAAGAGATCAATTTGTTAGATCCTAAATGTTTCCAAAAACATGGATACCAAATGTCCCCAGAATAGACAATCCCAACAAAAGGGAACATCTGTCAGATACATTGGTACAAAACTCCCAAGTGTGTTATAATTTGATGAAGCTCTGAAATGTGATCCCACTTCTGAAGTCTGTGTGTTAACCCAGGGTCCAGGAATGGTTGTCTAGTGTCTCTGGCAGCCCTGGCACACACAGCCGCATGCCCTTATGGGACTTAGATGCAGATCGTTCCCTGGTCTCTCACTGCACATGAATATGGCTTGGAAAGTAAATGCTTCCAAGAAGAATTTTGTTGTGCTCTTCTTGCACAAGGGACATGTATGAAATAAACACATTTCAGGCCCTACATATTTGGTTCTCCAGGAACTAAAATCAATGAGTTGAATTAGATACTAAGTTCTGTTCATTTTTTAAGAAGTAGTGAGTTAAGAAAAAATAAAAAAGTTAGTAGTCAGTGATGCAAAATAGATTTTGGTTGAATATTAGAGAAGGAAAAAAATAGTTTCTAAGCCATTGCCTTTTTTTTTTTTCCTGGCAGAAAAGCTGTGAATTTTAGGGTTACATCATCAGAGCTGGCACTCGACATGCCCTACCTTTCCTTCGTTCCCAGACTGTTGGCAGTTCCAGCAGTAAAACCAAAGGTTAAATGGGTACCAGAGACTGCACAGTCCTCTTCCCCAAAAGGTGTGGGCCCTTTTCTTGGCTCCAGCTAGTTTGTGGGAGTGGTTTCAAGAAAACCAGCTTCGTCACTCCCTGTGCTGTTCCCACTTGGTGCACAAAAAGAGGGCTTCAGCCCCTGAGGCAGACCAGGTGGCATGTTTCACAAGTACAGAATTTGTTTTTAGAACTTTTGTTGTTAAGCCACAGGCCGCCTCAGAAATCAGTTCTCAAAGCTTACCAGCCCATAAATGCTCGCTCTTAGAGAGGCTTGGTGCCTGCAAACATGCATGTATTCATCCTCTAAGGCAACAAAACCCTGGTGAGAATTGGCCAAGTGTAAAAGCCTGTGCTACTTGCTTCAGAGGCCAGCAAGAGAAATGAAATAGGGCCATGCCCGTAATTTGCCTGTGATACAGGAAGGAGGATGAGAGTAAGTATGGCAAGTTGCAACTTGTGGTTCAGTGCAGCAGAAGCTCCCTGCTCCTTCCCTCATTGGCTGGTAATCTTGGCCCAGTTACTTCTCCTTTTTTGATTGCATCTTCTGTGAAGAGGGACAAGTCTACGTGTCAGTGCATCTACTTCAAGCAGGGTGGACATGAAAGGACCTACTTCAGCCCTTGGCCCATCCTTGATGTTCAGTTAGTGCTTCTTGAGTTGCAAAAACACCACAGAAAAGCCTTCCTCAGCACTGTAAGAGTTCAAGGGAGGAAGAGATGGCATTTCCACTTGACCTGGTGGAAAGGGGGCTTTGAAAGATTAGGGGAAGCCTGGCTTTTCCAGTGGATTGAGGCTTATTCAGAGAATAAATATGTAACACAGCAGCCATTATAAAAATGCATTTGTTTAGTAGTTTAAAATGTTCAGAAACTGCTTTTCACTTTACTGTCCCATCTGATCCTCATGGTCATATTCCCAGCAGATGGTGCAGCTTTTTTCTCCCCTGGAAGCTCAAGTTCTTAGGCCCTCCCTGGTTACCGTTACTGCCTCTACTCCCTTTTCCCCACTCATTAAATTCTGCTAAGTTAGGTTTCCTGGGATTGCATGCCTAGAACATTTTCATGGCTTTCTCTCTTTGTGGATGACCCCCCCCCCCCCCATTGCCATTTCTAACCTCATCTTCCCTGATGCCCACAGGTCTGCTTTTCTATCTGTGTGTGTTTTCAGTGACAACTCAAAATTCCAAAACCAAACTCGTCATTCCCCCAGTAAGCTAATGGTTCTTCACAAAGCCATTTCCCCTTGTGACACCATTGTCTTCAGTGCCTGGGTGCTACAACTCAAGGGCATATGCCACACCCTCTGCCCATTGGCTAGCTGCTTGTTTTGTACTAGAAAGCCGTGCCGCCACAGTGTGTGTCATTGTCGTCATTCCAGCTGTCATTACCTGATTCCATCCCTCAGTTACCACATCGTCTCTGGGCCTTGTAACTTCAGCTTCTTCCTATCTAATTCCCAGTTAACTCCCCAGTTTTAGTTTTTAATTTTTCCCCCTCTCTCTTTTTTTTAAAACTTTTATTTAGTAAATATAAATTTCCAAAGTACAGTTTATGGATTACAATGGCTTCCCCCTCCCCCCCATAACTTCCCTCCCACCCACAACCCTCCCAACTCCCACTCCCTCTCCCATTCCATTCACATCAAGATTAATTTCAATTATCTTTATACATAGAAGATCAATTTAGTATATATTAAGTAAAGATTTCAACAGTTTGCACCCACACAGAACATAAAGTGTAAAATACTGTTTGAGTACTAGTTATAGCATTAATTCACATTGAACAACACATTAGGGACAGAGATCCTACATGAGGAGTAAGTGCACAGTGACTCCTGTTGTTGACTTGACAAATTGACACTCTTATTTATGGCGTCAGTAATCTCCCTAGTCTCTTGTCATGAGTTGCCAAGGCTACCGTCTTCCTGAAGTAAGTTCCAGTCATGGATGCCCAAAACCATCAGCACTTCTCTGTCGCCAGCTGAACTCGGTGCACAGCTCTCCATTTGGCATTCTGAGGATTCTGTTGCCGTGGTGCCGGCTCCCCTTTCTAGCATGGATTCTCTATGTCTGGATCCTCTTGATCAACCACACTGGAGTTTTTTGATCCTCTGAACATACCTTGCGTTTCTCTGTCTTCTGCGCCTTTGCGGAGGCTGCTTCCTGTACCAGAACGTTGAATTTCTTTTTCCTCCCCCACGGAGGCCACGGAAGTTCTGTCTCTCCTCGTCAGTCTTCTCAGTTACCACCTCCCTGACATGGGCGTGGCTTAGCAGTTAATATGCTGCTTGAGACACTCGTGTCCCAAATCAGAGTCCCAGCTCCAAATCCCACTTTCTTGCTGATGTACACCCTGCGAGGCGGGCTCAAAGTAGTTGGGTCCTTGCCGTCCATATGGGAGACCTGAATTGAGTTCCTAGCTCCTGGCTTTGGCCTGATGCAGTCCCAGCCATTGTGATATATAGGAAGTGAACCAGTGAATGGGGGCACTCTTGTCTGTTTCTTTCCCTCTTACATTTAATAAAGTAATCACCATCTCTTCTGTGGAACTTTTCTTGGCCACTGCTGTCTGCCTACGCAACAGGACTACAAGTATCTTTCTGTGTCCGTGCCTTTATTGGCCCATTTCCTGCCTGAAGTAAAAACTCCTCCAGGTCTGGGCCTCTGTCCCCATCAGTCGAGGACCGGTGAACTACAGCCTGTCTCCTGCCAAGCTAGCCTTCCCAGAATCCTTCCTGAGCTCAGCCCACAGCCCCCACTGATGGGACTTGCTGGAAGGCTAGAAAGCTGTGACACTTGAACTTGAGCCTGGAAGGGCAAGTGTGCTCCATGGAAATTTCTTGTTGCTGTGCCTGTGGTGAGCCAGTAGGCTAGTTTCCTTTGTGATCCCCTGGTCCTTGTGTGAGAGATAGAGCTGTGCTTTGTAAGAATGACTTATACACTGACTCCTGGAGCTGGGGAATAAGATTTTGGTCTCCTGCAACCTTTCATCTATTCTTCCTTTGGCCTCTTCAGCCTCCTTCTCCCAGGCTTTGCCCCTCAGTGTGCCTGGCAACATACATGGTCTCTTGATATAGCTGCATGACAGCTCGTGGTCCAGGAAGGGATAAACTGAAACTTGACCCCCAGGTCCAGGCAAAGGGTAAGGAAAGCTGAAAATTTAAGCGATACTACTTACAATTATGGGTAAAGATATTAGAATTACATAAGTCAGATAAAATAATTCTTTTGTTAACAATAAGCAAATTCACTATATTGTGATTTAACTTCACTTTAATGCTGAATTTAACATCTTAGCAGAATGGAACATTTTCATTTTAGATGTTCAAAAGATGTTTAGAATAATTGGCAAAATTATATAACTAAGCATAGATAAATGAGGAAAAGATAATTCTTACTTTTAAAAATATCCATTATCAGTTGTCTCCAAAAAGAGACCCCCAAATCTCTTGGGGTGATTTTGTGTCAGGGTTTAAGTTACAGAACATCATAGTAAACATGGTTTAATTTTGTCTTATTCATGTTTACTTGAGTCACTCTGATAATCCTATAATAAATATTGTTCTCCTGAAGTTATTTTTTTCCTTTGATGAATACACAGTTCAGAGTATGCTAAGACAACCAGCTGTCAGGAGAAAATGTGTACTTGGTTTTAGTGGAAAGAGCTTTCTTAGCCTCTAGGGACTGGAGATGTTCGTTTTACTAGTCTGGGAGCAGGGCCAAAAGGGTTCTTCGTGACTTAGAATGGAATTCTGAAAAGTAAGTTCAGCAAGTTTTCATTAGTGAGCTTGGCCTTTTGTCTTCCCTGTGCCTCCCGAAAGATCAAGAGCTCAGCCTTTGCTTTGAAACAGTACAAAAAAAGAACCAGAACAGAACTCAGTTGGGGGAGAAAATCAATCAGCCCCCAAATCTCATATTTTTGGAAACATTCTGTGTGGAACTCCCACCTCCCCAGCCGCTGCAGTTACTGATATCTCTGTGTTTTTATTTAGGTTTCTTTGCAGGCAGAAAATATACATTTAGGAAGAAGATGTATATAAATCTGTGATGACTCAAATCTCAGAGTCTATGTTTCTTAGACTTGTTTGCCCCTTAAGGTCCATCTTAGATTTATTTGTGTCTTGGGGCAGTTCTATGCTTTCTTTTTCTCAAATGCGTCTCTCTTCTCAACAGCATAATGTTATTCATCTGAAACTATAAGATGCACTGTATCTTCATTTAAATCCTCATGCCTTTCACCTTTTTCCTAAGCATCTGAAGCATTCTGTGCAGTTTTTTTCTGCAGTGGGATGGGGCGTTTATGATGTTCAGTTTAACACTATTTCTCAACAGCAAAGTTCTGTCCCTCCCTATTCCACCATCTTGAAAACTCTCTCCAAAGTTCTGAACACTGATCTCTACTGTTTTATTGCAGTCTCTGTTCATTTTATTTATTTGCAAGAAGGAAAACCTTCCTCAGTCAAAAGTCTGAGATGCAAAGTGGCAGTTAATAGTACGCCATGTTATAGATAGGAGCAGAGAAGTTAGAACGTGGAAGAGAAAATGCCCTTGAATGTGCTAGGACTCATGGAAGATATCAAACCTCTGTTGGAGGAATAGAATGAATCTCAAACAGGATAAGCAAGAACTTGATACTTCGACACATCATACGGAAATTGCAGAATGCCAAACATTGAAAGGATACAGAATTGGGGCTGGCATTGCAGCCTAGTGGGTAAAGCCTCCACCTGTGATGCTGATGTCCATGTGGGTATCCACCTCTGTTCGTCAAAGCCCTTGCAGCTGCTCATCACAGAGAGGGAGTTTTGCTGTGGATAAAAAAATACATAGGAAAAGCATTGTGTACATCTCTAGGCATAGACATAATTACTTTTAGCATTTCATGATAATACATGATGAATTCACGATGCCTTTTAAATACACTTGTATTTAAGTAACCATAATAGTATGTGCATATATTTGAAACTTGGGTACACATTTATGCCTTACGTGTGTGCTATATGTATGTGGATATAAACACACGTCCTATACATGGTACAAGTAACTACATATATGTATGCATATACACACACTGATACACATGTATTGTCTTATATTACATTAGTCAGCTTGGCCTGCCATGACAAAATACCATAGACTGGGTCACTTAAAGAACAGAAATTTATTTCTCATAGTTGCTGTGGCTAAAATCTCGAAGATGAAGATGACAGTGCCAGCAGATTTGGATCTGAACCCTCTTCTCAATTGGCAAATGGCTGCCTTCTTGCTGTCCCTTCATGTGATAGAGAAAGGAAGCTCTGGCTTTCCCTCCTCTTCTTATGAGGCTGTTGATCTTATCATGGGGTCTCAACCGCCATGTCCTTATCTGAACCTACCTCCCCAAAGCCCCACCACTTAATACCATCACATTGGGATTAGGGATTCAACATAGAAAATGTGGGGTAATACAACCATTCAGCCCATAATGCATCTATGTGTCTGTCTGTCTCTGTCTCTTTTACCAGTGCTTAATGTGCGCTAGATTAGTAAGCCCATTCTATCAACCAACCCCAAGGCCCCAGGTGTCATGAAGCAAACAGATTAGGAACATTTATTTAAAAAAAAAAATTATTCATTCATTCATTCATTCGTTCATTCATTCATTTGAAAGGCCAGAGATAAGAGAAAGAAGGAGATGGATGGATGGATGGATAGATAGATAGATAGATAAATAGATATATCTTCCATCCTCTGGTCCATTCTCCAAATGACCACAATGGCCGGGGCTGGGTCAGGCCGAAGCCAGGAGCCAGGAGCTTCTTTTGGGTCTCCTGTGTGGTTGCAGGAGCCCAAGCACTTGGACCATCTTCCACTGCCTTCCCAGACCCATTAGCAAGGGAGCTAGATTGGGAGTGGAACAGCCAGGACTCAAACCAGTGCCTATATAGGATGCTGGCACTGCAGGCTGAGGATTAACCTTCTATGTCACAGCACCAGCCTCAGAAACATTTATTATAAGGAATGTATAATGAATGGCCATTTCTCCACAAATTCTGTTCATATTTATTGGAGTTTGCCTAAATAAGAGCCTATTTAACTTCCTTTTTTTTTTTTAAAGAATAGCTAACATAATTATTATATTAGGAAACATTTTTTAACTGTTTTGTCTCAGAGTGAAATGACAGATTCTTTTTTTTTTAAGATTTTTTTATTTAGTTGAAAGTCAGATTTACACAGAGAGAGGAGAGGCAAAGAGAGAGAGAGAGACAGACAGACAGACAAGATGTCTTCCATCTGCTGGTTCATACCCCAATTGGCCACAACATCCGGAGCTGCACCGATCTAAAGCCAGGAACCAGGAGCTTCTTCCAAGTCTCCCACGTGGGTGCAGGGGCCCAAGGACTTGGGACATCTTTTACTGATTTCCCAAGCCATAGTAGAGAGCTGGATTGGAAGTGGAGCAGCCGGGACTTGAACCAGTGCCCATATGGGAGGCCTGCACTGTAGGCGGTGGCTTTACCCACGCCAGCCTAAATGACAGATTCTTGAAGAGCCCTGCCACTCTCATGCCTCCTTGCCCAACACAAATACTTAAGTGTCTTTTGTTAATTCGTAGTGGAGATAGAAGAACCTCAAGGGACAAGGCTACAGGTACTGAAGTCAGCCTTTGGAATGTTCCTCTTGTTTGGGCCTTGACCTCCGTGAAGCACATGTGATTCATGTCACTTTTCCTTATGGCTCCTTGCTCACAGTTGTTCCATCATCTTGTCGTATCAGTGTATTTCTATCTACAGATTTCTAAATACAGCGTATTTCTACCTACTGCTCTGTGAATCAGTCTATTATGCTAAAAAGTATCATTTACTTAGTTTTCAGAGCATGATGTGGGTGTGGATGGGTGGATATATCAGTTGGGTTTCAAATATAAAGTTGTTTTAATTCATCTTCTCCCTGAAAAAAAGTATATGGTTATATTATGACCACAGCATGGTTTCAAAGTGTAATTATTTAGTACCTAAAGTAATGGTATGGTTCCTGTTTACAAGTGTTTGGTATAGGTAGGTAATGACTAAGGCTCTTAACTGTAAAATTCATATATAAAGTGGAACTCCTTAAACTTTTGTTGATGCAGGAAAGGGCTAACACTAATGTTGCCAGATTTTACTGTGTGAAGTTTTATTAAAGAGTATGTAATTTGATCCTGGTATGTCTGATTTTGATTCCCATAATAGAAGGCTAATAATGATTATATTAGAGTTTTTCTGTACCTGTTAAAATTCAGACACGCTGTCTTTCACTAGCAATGCTAATGACTTAATGAATGGAGAAGCCTTTGGCTTAAATCAAAACAAATGATGAGTTAACATAACATCGTCAACAGGACCATAACAAGGAATGGGCATCTTGTCTGCAAACATGGTCTTTATAGGCAACTTCAACAAAGTAGAGGGCACTCTTGAAACAGACTAAAACCTGCTACCTTGCCAAATTGCAGCTGAACCAAGCCATTAATTTGAAGAAGTTATATATACATCAGTGGAAAATTTATTTTACCAACGTTTTTTTTTTCTTACATGCAAAGATTTTCCCCTCTTGCTTTTTAATCCCTCCTCTCCCTACTCCACCCCAATCTTTAAAAAGTATGATGTAAGGTTGGGTTGCTTTGTGCCAAGTTTTCATCCTGGAACAGATTTTTATAGGCATGTTTCTCTGAGAAAAGAAGTTTATGACCAAATGGTGATAACACTCCATGTTTTCATTTCTTCCTCTGACCTAGTGTGTTTTTCCTAACTAACTTTGTCAGAGTTTAACATGACCATTTTACTGTGTTTTAAAGCTTAAGAAAATGATTTTGAAAGCCTTTAATGATTTGTTAACTATAATATCATAAATGGTTCCTTGCAAAAAAAAATTATAGAACATATTATTTTAAGTTCTTGATTTTTCTGTTAATAGAGTAAAAACTCAGAATATTTGTGTTTAGATGTTAGCTACTTCGGTGATTTGTCTATATTGTTCCCACTCTGTTAGGGTTATTCATCAGTCTGTTCAGTTACTTTTTTCTAACTCTTAAAAGTACAGGTAAACTTGGCCTTGTAACTCCAGGTTAAGAGTGCAGATGGAGAAACAACTGAAATGGTTGGACCTGCTTCAGGGGGAAACACCCTAACTGCCCATCAGTGGGTGAAGAGATAGGGACATTGTGCTGTGTATAACACCATGGAAGATTATTCAGCCTTACAAAAAGGAGAACCTAGGGGACATAATGCTAGATGAAATAAACCAGACACAGAAAGAAAAATGATCTCACTTATATGCAGAATTTTTAGAAACTCAAGTACACAGAAACAGAGAGTGGAATGGTGGTTACCAGGCGAGGGAGAAGGAGGAAATGGGGAGAAGTAGGTCATAGAATACAGATTTGCAGTTTTATAGGATAAGTGAATCTGGAGATCCAATGTATGTCTTGAAGACTGTAGTTAATATTGTATCATATATTTAAATGTACTAAGGCAGTAAATTTTAGGTACTCTTATAAACACACACAAACAGCTACGGAAGGGGTTGGATATATTAATTTATTTGACTACAGTAAACATTTCACTATGTATATCAAAAGCATGTTGAACACCTTAAATGTATACTATAATAAACATAAAAGTAAAAACTGAAATTAAAACCATGGTGTCTATTTCTATAGGTAAATATGTATGTGTATGGGTATATATGTGTATCCTGGATATTAATAACATTGGTCTCACATCTTTTAAGTGCTCCATACTTACTATCTCATTCAGTCCTTAAAACAATCCTGTGATATTGATAACTACTATTTTCCCCATTTTGTAAATGAAGAAACTAAGATTCAGAGACGGTCAGAAACTTACCCAAGACACATACATAGCAAGTGGTGTAGCACCATTTGGACTTAGACAATCTGATGCTAGCAGGATTGGCAGTAGAGATCAAAGGGACTTTAATCTTATTGATCATGTTTTAATTTTTTTCCAGGGTGAATATAGGTGAATCTTCAAATCAGACTGGAAGAAATTTACTAGATATTTACAAAGTCATTGCTGAGTTAGGCACTTTTGTTGGGCCCTGTGTTCCACATGTGATGAATATGTTCTTTCTGGGGGCTGCTGACATTTGATAATTGTCTAAAGTGCTGGTATAATACCTTCATTTACTACATCGTCTCTCAACCTTGGCACCATTGACATTTTGGGCTGGATAATTCTTTCTTTGTGGGCTCTCTTGCTTATTAAAAGATGTTTAGGGCCAGTGCTGTGGCACATTAGGTTAATCCTCCACCTACAGCGCTGACATCCCATATGGGTGCTGGTCTGAGTCTCAGCTGCTCCGCTTCTAATCCAGCTCTCTATTGACCTGGGAAAGCAGTAGAAGATGGCCCAAGAGCTTGGGCCCTGCACCTGCATGGGAGACCTGGAAGAAGCTCCTGGCTTGTGGCTTTGGGTGGGCTCAGCACCGGCCATTGCAGCCATTTGGAGAATGAACCAGTGGATAGAAGACCTTTCTCTCTGTCTCTCCCTCTCTCTCTCTGTAACTTAACCCCTCAAATAAAAAAAGAAATCAAAGGAAGGAAGGAAGGATGGAGGAAGGAGGGAGGGAGGGAGGAAGGGAGGAAGGAAGGAAGGAAATGTTTAGCAGCATTCTTGACCTCTGAGCTTTAGATTTCAGTAGCCCCCAGTAACCCTCCAGTCGTTACAATCAGCAGTGTTTGTAGTATCTACTGGGCAGTGGGTGTGGGTAGGAGGGTGGAGGGGCATGGCAAAGTCATCTCCAGTTGAGAGCCAGCAATCTGTCATTCTTCAGAAACATAGAAGAACCTGTTTTTACCTGTGCTAAGCTTTAGAAAGCCTTTTACAACATTGAACAATTTTTCTTTACAGATTATCTTGCCTAGGTCATGCACAGCAATTAGAAATTTTTGAAAAAGATGTACTTATTTATTTATTTGAAAGAGTTACAGGGAGAGAGGGAAAGAGAGAGAGAGATTTTCTATCTGCTGATTGACTCCCCAAATGGCTGTAATGCCCAAGGCTAGGCCTTGCTGTACCCAGGAGTCTGGAACTCCATCTGGGTCTCCCACGTGGGTGCAGGGGCCCAAGCACATGGACCATCTTCCACTACTTTCCCAGGCACTTTAGCAGGGAGCTGGATTGGAAGTGGAACAACTGGGACTTGAACCAGTGCCCATATGGGATACTGGCATTTCAGGCAGTGTGTGCCACAGTGCAAGCCACCCCAGCATTTAGAAGTCAGAAATAAAATTAGAAATTAGATATTGAAATAAAACCTTGGGCCCTTCAGTACTCTACAGTTATCCCTGTCTTCCTTCTAAATGCAAAGCCTTCAGTGTGTACATCTGCCATATGTGCTGTGCAGCGAACTTGGTTTTAGAGTCTCCTCTCTTGTCTTTGCTTAATCCCAGGAAGGAACTTGTAGCTCTCTACCTGGTGACATATTTAAAGAGTTTCTCTATTGGTGTCTTTTATCCCTTGCTACTTGCCATTCCACAATGATTATTTACTAGTCAGCTCAAAGTTTCCTTATAGACTTTGTTGATTAGAGCAGTTTTGTGCATTGTCATTTTTGGGCTGCTTTATTATAGCCTTGTTTGAAGGGACTTCCCACTCCCCCAGCATGCATTCTAGGCCTAAAGACTAAATATCTTGGAGAACAACAGGGCACAATTCTGTCTTTTGCCCAAATTCTTAATCCTCCAAGGACAAACATAGTTAAACCAAAAGTAGAATCTTTCTGTAGCCTCAACAGCCACTTTGCCTCTCTCCTGATCCCCCCATGCCTCCCATCATGACTACATCCTTAGTGAGGTGCAGAGACAAACACTGGTTCAGGACACTGCTTTAGAAGAAGACGGATTTGGGCCAGCGCCGCGGCTCACTAGGCTAATCCTCTGCCTGCGGTGCTGGCACTCCAGGTTCTAGTCCCGGTCGGGGCGCCGGATTCTGTCCTGGTTGCTCCTCTTCCAGTTCAACTCTCTGCTGTGGCACGGGAAGGCAGTGGAGGATGGCCCAAGTGCTTGGGCCCTGCCCCCACGTGGGAGACCAGGAGGAAGCACCTGGCTCCTGGCTTCGGATTGGCGCAGTGCGCTGGCTGTAGTGGCCATTTGGGGGGTGAACCAACGGAAGGAAGACCTTTCTCTCTGTCTGTCTGTCTGTCTGTCTGTCTCTCTCTCACTGGCTAACTCTGTCTGTCAAAAAAAGAAGACGGATTTGGGTTTGAGCCCTGACTGCCACCGTCTAGTTGTGTGTACAGTGACTTTACTCTCTGTAAATCATATAGCTTCTTCAACTTTACCATCACAGAGGTTTTGGTCAGGATTAAATGAGAGGATGTGTATAAAGAGTTCAACACAGTGCTTAGCATGTTGTAAAACTTGATATATGATAAGTTGCTGTTTTTTTTTTTTTCCATCTCATAAAGCAGAGAGAGAGAGAGAGAGATTGAGAGAGACTCTTCCATCTGCTAGTTCAGTCCCCAAATGGCTGATGCCATGGGCCAGGAACTCCATCTGGGTCTCTCCTGTGGGTGGCAGGAACCCAAGTACTTGGGTCTTTATCTGCTGCCTTCCCAGGCTCATTAGCAGGAACTTTGATCAGAAGTAGAACTGGGATTTGGACCAGTCCTCCAGTATAGGGTGCAGGTCTCCCAGGCAGCTGTGTAACTCACTGTGCCACAGTGCCCACTCCTGTTCTTGTTATCATCAGCATCACCGTCTTTTTCCTTCTCTTGAAATGGTCAAGGACCCCAGTTTTTAGAACTCTCTCCAAATACTGTACACTGCACCTGAAGTCATTTAGGGTAAGTTAGTAGGAAAAATTGAAGACAGAAGTGAGAGGCTACAGATTTCTGTAAGGGGCAGTTCTTGACTTTTTTTGGGTCACAACCTCACTCCAAACTTGAGAATCTTATGGTAGCTATTACCACCCATGACCTTCTCTGCCCCAGATAATTTTGTATATTTTTCACACAACTCAGACTTCGAGGTATCAAATACAGACCCTTTGGGGATCCACCGACCTTGAGTTGAGAACCCTTTTTCAAGTTCCTCACTGAGATACCAGTGAGATGTCCATTGGCCACTTCAGTAGAGAAGCTGGCCAGGGACAAGAGTCACAAAGAGCAGTCCAACAGCTGTTCACCAACTGTGGCAGACACTGTGCCGAACCCTTTACAATCATTATAGTATTCATTTTTTTTTAAAGATTTATTTATTTATTTGAAAGTCAGAGTTACAGAGAGAGAGGAGAGGCAGAGAGAAAGAAGTCTTCCATCTGATGGTTCACTCCCCAGAACTGCGCTGGAACTGCGCCGATCTGAAGCCAGGAGCCAGGAGCTTCTTCCGGGTTTCCCACGTGGGTGCATGGGCCCAAGGACTTGGGCCATCCTCTGCTGCTTTCCGAGGCCACAGCAGAGAGCTGGAAAGGAAGAGGAGCAGCGGGACTAGAACCAGCGCCCATATGGGTGATGCCGGTGTTTCAGGCCAGGGCGTTAACCTGCTGAGCCACAGCACTGGCCCCTATAGTATTCATTTTATACCATAAACTTGTGCAGTAGGACTTACCGGCTCTCAGTTACCTGTAGGGATATTGACACACAGGTGTTAAATAACTGTTAGAGGTCGTCAATGAGTATGTGGCAGCAACAGGAGTCGGGCCCAGATCTGGCAGTTTCCAAAGCCTATGGCCATGTATGAGAATATTTCAAAAAGTGCATGGAAAAATAAATTAAAATGTAAGTTTATTTTGATGCAAGAATCTAGAAGCCCATGCATAGGTTTTTCATGATATACTTTTTTTTTTTTTTTTTTTTTTTTTTTTTTGACAGGCAGAGTGGACAGTGAGAGACAGAGAGAAAGGTCTTCCTTTTGCCGTTCGTTCACCCTCCAATGGCTGCCGCGGTAGCGCGCTGCGGCCGGCGCACCGCGCTGATCCGATGGTAGGAGCCAGGTGCTTCTCCTGGTCTCCCATGGGGTGCAGGGCCCAAGGACTTGGGCCATCCTCCACTGCACTCCCTGGCCACAGCAGAGAGCTGGCTTGGAAGAGGGGCAACCGGGACAGGATCGGTGCCCCGACTGGGACTAGAACCCGGTGTGCCGGCACCGCAAGGTGGAGGATTAGCCTAGTGAGCCGCGGCGCCGGCTCATGATATACTTTTAATTTTATTTTCTATGAACTTCTTGAAGCACATTCATATACTACTGCTTGCCTAGAGGGAAGTCTCTAGACCATTTGGGTGGTAGACCATTTGGGTGTGGTCCTTAGAACATCTGCATCAGCCTGAGTTTGGGATTTGGTTGAAATTAGATTCCTGGAGCCATCCACATTCTGAATCTAAAGTTCTGGGGAGTGGGTTGAGGACTCTGTGCTTTTCCCAGGTGATTGTTCTACTCACTAAACACTAGAATCCCAGGTTTTTCTAATGTGACATGAAAGTCAGAATTGCAGAGAGACAAAGAGAGATGTTCCAGCCAGTGGTTGACTCCCTAAATGGCCACAACAGCTGGGACTGGTCCAGGCTGAAGCCAGGAGTCAGGAGCTTCATCCTGGTCTCCCAGGGTACAGGGACCAGAGCACTTGGGCCATTGTTTGCTGCTTTCCCAAGTGCATTAGCAGGGAACTAGATTGGAAGTGGAGCAGCCAGGATATGATCAGGTGCTCATATGGGATGCCAGCACTGTCTACAGTGGCTTAAACTGCTGTGGCACAGTGCTGGCCCCTATTACTGAGTTTTAGATTTCTTTATGTGTCCTGGATACTAGGCCATTATCAGTTATGTGATTCACAAGTATTTTCTCCCAGTCTTTGTACTGTCTTTTTGTTTTCTTGATGTTACCCTTTTAAGTCAGCCTACTACTCTTAAGCTTTCTTCTTGAAGTTCCTTTTAGCTAATATGTAACCATTTTAAAGCTTTCTAATGTGCATATTTAATATTCCCTCCATTAGATCATTTATGTTCTTGATTGAAGATCCAAATTGCCATTTCTTAGTATCATTTAAAAATATAAATTATTAACTTAAACTAATGTGGCATTTATGTTCAGAATAAAGTACTTTTTAAAGTTAAGAAAATGGCAAGGAATCTGGTAGCAAAATAGATCAGAGGGGCCGGCACTGTAGCATAGCGGGTAAAGCTGCCACCTGCAGTACTGGCATCCCTTATGAGCACCAGTTTGAATCCCGGCTACTCCACTTCTGATCCAGCTCTCTGCTATGGCCTGGGAGGGCAGTGGACAATGGCCCAAGTCCTTCGGCCCAGCACCAACATGGGAGACCTGGAAGAAGCTCCCGGCTCCTGGCTTTGGATCAGCACAGCTCCAGCCATTGTGGCCAACTGGGGAGTAAACCAGCAGGTAGAAGACCTCTCTCTTTTTCTGCCTCTCCTTCTCTCTGTGTGCAACTCTGATTTTCAAATAAATAAATTAATTTAAAAAAAGAAAAGAGAAGAGAAATGGATCAGAAGTGGAGCAGCTGGGACACGAACCTGCTCCCATAAGGGATTCCAGCATTGCAAGTGCTGGAACTTCAGCTTTTCCCACTGTGCTACAATGCCAGCCCGTATTTTTTGTTTTTAGAGAAGAAAGGACAAATCAAATAAACACACTAAAATTTAATTATGATTTTAAAAATTTATAATTTTTCTGGGCCGGTGCTGCGGCTGACTAGGCTAATCCTCCGCCTTGCGGCGCCAGCACACCGGGTTCTAGTCCCAGTCGGGGCACCGATCCTGTCCCAGTTGCCCCTCTTCCAGGCCAGCTTTCTGCTGTGGCCCCGGAGTACAGTGGAGGATGGCCCAAGTCCTTGGGCCCTGCACCCCATGGGAGACCAGGAGAAGCACCTGGCTCCTGCCATCGGATCAGCGTGGTGCGCTGGCCGCAGCGTGCCTACCGCAGCGGCCATTGGAGGGTGAACCAATGGCAAAAGGAAGACCTTTCTCTCTGTCTCTCTCTCACTGTCCACTCTGCCTGTCAAAAAAAAATTTATAATTTTTCCCATTAAGAAATTCTTCTGTTAATAAAAAAGATGCATTTTTCAACACGGATATTGTGTTCATTTTGTTTTGTGTCCATCCTGGGCAGTGCAGGGCATTTAGTGTCTTTGGTCCTTGCCTGGGTTTGTAACCTAGCAGGAATTGAGGCCATTGAACCTGTCTTCCTACATTTGCATAAGCCCCCAAGGGGGTGTTATCAGCCCAGTTGAGAAAGAAGTTAGTAACTTCTTTTTGTTTGAATCCCAGATTGTTAACTGAATACCTTGTTAGGTTGTTTGAGGATCTTATTTCTGTTCTTAGAAGAGGTTTCTAGGAATCCCAAAAGTGTTTTTGCTCTAATGCTGTGGTTGTCTGGCCCATGACTTTTCAGATCAAGATCATGTCTCCTGGAATGCGTAAGGCAGAGACACTCACACAGCACAGTCTGGCACATTGTAGGTGTGGCTCTCCTTTTCCCTGGTCCCATTCCTAATACAGAGCCCTTTGAAGGGGCTCCACAGAGGGGTGTGCTTTGGTGCCGCATCAAGGCTACCGGGACTGGTTTTCAAGTTTTTTCATCATGAGAAGCCATTTCCCTCCCCACTTTCCATTTCCCCCTGCTCCCCAATAATAAGTCACATTCCAAATTGTATGTGTAGGTTGGTTATTTGGTTTCTGGAACATGTTTTGCCATGGAAACCGTTTAGTACATAGTTAGGTTTCCAAGGAAACTAGATGTACTGAAGGATCCATCAAGCCATTGTGCCTGGCACATATAACCACATTTTGAAGGACTGAACTCAACCTCTTTTCTTTCTCTTTGGTGGCTGTCAGTTAGGCACTTTACTCTGTTGGGGAGAGGCCAGGCGCAGCACAGTGGACCTGTGCAGTTTGCTCAATACGTGTCCATACACCAGGAGTCCCAAAAGCCCAGTCAGGTCTTTGTGAAGTTGACCTGTCACTCAGCTATGGATTGTTAGGTGGAACAGCACTAAGCATCTCTCCCTGATGAAACCCAGCCCACATCCTGGAGCTAGGAGCGTTTGCATCAGGATGAGTGCAGTACACATGAAGTGCTTTCCGCTCTCCCCTGTATTTCCAGTGTGGACCCAGCGGTCCCCAGAGAAAGCTGACAGCTCCCATTGGATGTGAAGCCTATCCACAAAGCTTCTTGCCCTAGGATCAGGTTCTTGAGTATTTACAACAAGGCATTCCTGTTACATAATACGTCCCTTTTCACAGAAAAGATAGGCATTGAGAGAATACTTAGTCCCATCATACTGTTCTAAAGCCAGTGAGTGGAAATGGTTAACAACATTTTTATTGTGGTCTTTTTTTTTGAAATTAAGCTGAGTAGAACTGAGATGTTTCTTGTACCTGTTGATAACAAGAACCTGCCTATTCCCTGGGTGTAATGGCCTGTCCTTCCGTGCTACTGCCTTGGAACCTTTAGCTCGTGTCTTTCTTGTGATGGCTTGCGTTATCCCATCCTGTCAGCAACCTTTGGGCTTCCTTGTTTTAGTCTTTTGTTTTCTATCTTTGTATGCTGGCCTAGTAACAGTAATTTCTTTTCTTTTTTTTTTTGACAGGCAGAGTGGACAGTGAGAGAGAGACAGAGAGAAAGGTCTTCCTTTTTGCCGTTGGTTCACCCTCCAATGGCCGCTGCGGTAGGCGCGCTACGGCCGGCGCACTGCGCTGATCTGAAGCCAGGAGCCAGGTGCTTCTCCTGGTCTCCCATGGGGTGCAGGGCCCAAGGACTTGGGCCATCCTCCACTGCACTCCCTGGCCACAGCAGAGAGCTGGCCTGGAAGAGGGGCAACCGGGACAGGATCGGTGCCCCGACTGGGACTAGAACCCGGTGTGCCAGCGCCACAAGGCGGAGGATTAGCCTAGTGAGCCGCGGCGCCGGCAGTAACAGTAATTTCACTTTAAGTTACAGAGTGCATTCTCAACTGTTATCTTTGCAAACCAGATGGGTCAGGTATGGCCATCCTGTTTCCCAGAGTTAAATTTATTTTATTTTATTATTTATTTATTCATTTGAAAGAGTTTTACACACACACACACACACATACACACACAGAGAGAGAGAGAGAGAGAGAGAGAGAGAGAGAGAGGTCTTCCATCCGATGGTTCACTCCCCAGATGGCCACAACGGCTGGAGCTGTGCCAATCCAAAGCCAGGAGCCAGGAAATTCTTCCTGGTCTTCCACGTGAGTGCAGGGGCCCAAGGACCTGGGCCATTTTCTACTGCTTTCCCGGGCCATAGCAGAGAGCTGGATCAGAAGTAGAGCAGTCAGATCCTGAATCAGCACCCACATGGGATGCCGGCGCTTCAGGCCAGGGCGTTAACCCACTGTGCCGCTGCGCCGGCCCCCCACAGTTAAATTTGATATTCAGATACCTTCAAGGATTTAAACCAATACTCCCAACCAGTCTTGGCAAACAAAGCTCAGGGCCCTGTGTTCCTGTGCTTCTTCCACCACACCACGTGCCATATTCAGATACAAAGGCACTTCCGAAAGTTTGTGGAAAATGGAATTAAAAGATTAGTTTATTTTGGTGCAAAAAGTGAAATCCCTGCATTATTTCTTCATGATATATATTTTAATGAACTCCTTGAGAATCCTTCATTTCCATGGATTTCAAGTTTTTTGGTACCAAAATTGCTTTTAATTCCATCTTCCCTGAACTTTTTGAAGTACCCCCTACTGTTGCTGCTGCCTTTTAACTCTGCTTGTTCCTGTTTGGGTGACAGCCCTCTTTAGGTTTTTACTTTAGTACTAAACATCTCAAGTAGAGAACACCTTCCTCCTCCGGGTAGCTTTTAGTCCATGTTCTTGGTTCTTTGGCTCTGGCATACCTCTCTCTTCAGCAAATTGGCACCCTAAGCTCCTGCCATAGCATATGACTGAATGGGTGCCTTTGCCTATTTTATGAAGTGAATTAATGCCTTCAGGTATTCATCTTGATGGTTAATAATCATATTTTGTTTTATATAGTGTCTTTTCATCAGAAGCATATATTATCTTCCATTATATAGGGAAGACTAACTACTTGTTTAACTACTTGTTTAAAACCTTAACAATAACAGCAGAAGAGAGGGAAAGGGAGCTAGTTGCTCTGCAGTGTTCATGTGGACCAGACTCTGTACTAGGTGCTTAACATGTATGATTTCACACCATCCTTGCAAGAACCCTATGAAGTATGTGCCCTTTGACATTTTACAAGTGAAGAGACTGTAGTTTGGACAAGCTAAGTAACTTACACTGCAAGTGAAAAGTTGAGGGAATTTAAGATCTAGCTGTCTTTGATTCTGGGGCTCATGTTCTGTCTACTATTCCATGTGGCTTTCTCTTGGCTGTATGGTTAACAAAGAATGCCTTGGACGGGTGGTGAAATGAGGGGAGGGAGAGCTGGCGCACTGCCATTTCTTTCTCCTGACAGCAGCCAGAAAGCAGCAAACTCCTTTTTCTCTTCACTTAAGATCAGGGAACTGTTGACAAGTATTCTGATGTGAGTTTGAACTTGTAATTTAGTTGAAGCAATGTAAACTAGCAGGACAGCCTGTAGGCGTTTTAGTGGCTGTTAAAGAAGGGCATGCTCACAGGTGTCACCTGCTGCCGGGCAGTGAGAACATGCTGGGAGTTGCTGTGCTGTCCTCCTCGAAAGGCAGTGGGACGCTGGGAAGTCAGGACTGCTGCATTTGGATCCCTGTCCTCATCCTGTCTAACTGTGGCCATGGGACCCAAGGTGCCTCACCTCTCTGGGTTCTTGCACCTGTGAGACATGAGAACCCAACTGGATGATCTCCTTGCAATTGTGGTTTCATTCTTTACCTATAAAGAATTTAGTCTTTTTAAAAAGCAATGTCAGAACAATTGAAAAACTTCTCACTATTTAGTGTCCTAGCCAATTAGGTTTTTTTTTTTTTAAGATTTTTATTTATTTATTTATTTGAGAGAGTTATAGACAGTGAGAGGGAGAGACACAGGAAGAAATGTCTTCCATCCGATGGTTCACACCCCAAATGGCAACAACGGCCTGAGCTGGGCCAATCTGAAGCCAGGATCCAGGAGCTTGTTTGGGTCTCCCACGTGGGTACAGGGCCCAGAGACTTGGGCCATCTTCTACTGCTTTCCCAGGCCATAGCAGAGAGCTGGTTTGGAAGAAGAGCAGCCAGGAATAGAATCACTGCCCATATAGTATGCCGGTGTTGCAGACAGAGGATTAACTCACTGTGCTACAGCACTGGCCCCAGTATTTTTTTTTTTTTTAAAGATTTATTTATTTGAGAGGCAGAGTTACAGAGAGTGAGGGAGAGAGCGAGAGAGAGATATCTTCCATCTTCTGGTTCACTCATTTGGGGACCGGCTGGGCCAGTCCAAAGCCAGGAACCAGGAGCTTCTTACGGGTCTCCTACATGGGTGCAGAGGCTCCAAGCACTTGGGCCATCCTCTGATGTTTTCCCAGGCACATTTGCTGGGAGCTGGATCGGAAGTGGAGCAGCCAGGACTTGAACTGGCACCCATATGGTATGCCAGCCCTGCAGGTCATGGCTTTAACCCACTGAGCCACAGCACCAGCCCTGCCAATTAGTTTTTTTTTTTTTTAATTTATTTATTTGAAAAGCAGAGTTACAGAGAGGCAGAGGCAGAGAGAGAGAAAGAGGTCTTCCATCCGCTGGATCACTCCCCAGGTGACCACAACACCCAGAGCTGTGCTGATCTGAAACCAGGAGTCAAGCTTCTTCCAGATGTCCCACGTGGGTTCAGGGGCCTAAGGACTTGGTACTGCTTTCCCAGGCCATAGCAGAGAGCTGAATTGGAAGTGGAGCAGCCAGGACTCAAACCAGCACCCATATGGGATACCAACATTGCAGGCGGCGACTTTACCTACTTCACCATAGCACTGGCCCTGCCAATTAGTTTTTGATATGGAAGAAAACAAGGGTCAACGGCCCCCAGAGAACTGTCTCCTTTAAGAATATTAGGGAGCCACAAGAGACAGTGTTCTAATCAAATTTGTGAACAAGCCAGTTACAGAGAGTAGTTAAAGATTAGGGTAAACAGTGCATGATCTGAAATGACACCTATGGTTTTTTTACATTCCTCTGTAGGTTCTAAAGTAGGTGAGGTTTTGAAATTTCTCTGGGGCACCGTCTGCGGCTCTCTGCTGACTCAGGATGCCTCGTGGTCCCTTGTGTATGCCTCTGTTCTCCAGCCAGCCACGCTGCTCTTGATGCATGGAGTACCTAGGAAGAAAGGATCCTGGCATCCTTTTCCACTACTCAGTCAAGTTCTTCTGTCGTCATTCTTGATTAGTGGGCTAAAACTGATCACTAATTACTAGTGTTTATGTAATAAACATGAGAACAACTATAACTTAAAGCAACATAGAAATACTGTGATGAAACATAGTCCTCTTTTCAATGCATTGAAATTCTACCGCTTGCTACCTAATCTACCTCTGAATTTCCTTAAGTAGAAAATTCAGTTCAGATGTCATCTTGGAGAGAAGAGCTCCCAGGCCTTTCTTGTGCACCAGACCCTTGCTATCTGTCTAGTCTCCACAAATGGATTCTCCCACTTTTTTGAGCCTCTAGAGAGGGGCAGGGGTATATGGTGTGGTGAACACATTTGTTTACACAGTGCCCGAGTAAGAGATAAACTAATCCTGCCCAGGACTGTTTTTACTTAAAAAAAAAAAAAAAAAGCTATCTTAAAAGGAATAATCTCAATGGATCTATGTGAAGAATCTGTAAGAGTAAACTTGCTGAGTAGGTAAGTTATCCTGAGGCCTTTAGGCTGTAACAGTCTGGTACAACCCTTCTCCTCTGTGCTCAGTGATCACACTTTAAGCTCAGCAGTCCACCTGTCCAAGGTTTCCCTCTTCCTTGACACATTTAAGAGTGAAGAGCCATGGTCCCTCAAGGGCTCTGACCCCAGTTTCCCTGCCCTGGACCGTGGAATTGCCAGGGAGCACACAGCAGGGCTTTGGAACTAACTTCCTTATTTCCTTATTTATTTATTTGAAAGTCAGAGCCACAGAGAGGGAGGGAGGGAGAAAGAGAGAGAGAGAGAGAGAATCTTTCATCTGCTGGTTCACTACCCAGATGGCCACAATGCCTGTGGCTAGGCCAGGCCAAAGCCAGGAGCCAAGAGCTTCATCCAGGTCTCCCACGTGGGCTCAGGGCCCCAAGTACTTAGACCATCTTTTGCTGCTTTTCCCATTAGCAGGAAGTTGGATCAGAAGTGGAGCAGCTGGGACTCAAACCAGTGCCCATGAGGGATGCCAGCTTCGCAGGCCCTGGAATGTTCTTGGTGTAGATAAACTGCCTCCCCAGTGGAGCTCTCAGATCCACTGCTGTACACCCCAGGCCAGTGGCCTCCCCACCAGCTTTGATTACCCTCGAGGGTCGCTCAACTTGGAGGGACCTTCCCTTCACACAAGCCTAGCCTCAGCCTTCTTTAGTCTTGACATGGGAATGGAGATTGCAGGACCCATTGGGGAGCGAAAACATGGGGGTCTCAGAGGCCTTGCCATAAAGGTGTCAGGTGAATAGCTGAGGAGACAGGACTGGGTAGTGGGGGAGATGTGTGGAAAGCCAAGGATGAATGAAACTGCTCCCCAACTCTGATCAGCCAGATTTCACGAAACAGAAAATCCAAGTCAAATATTTTCCTGAAGAGCGGAGCTTCCAGACCTTTCTTGGTGCATCAGACCCCTTTACATCAACGGAAATACTGGTATTTTGGTTTGTAAAAATACTGCACCAGAATACCAAACCAGTGTTATAGACACCAGCCAGATTGTCTTGCTGAGTTAAGGAAAGGAAGGCTTCAGGAAAGAGGCGTGATTTCAGCTGATTCTTACAGGATGGTCACCAGCCACTAGGCTTTGAGCCCCAGTCACAGACCTAGTTCATTTAGCCAGTGGTTATTCCAGAATTTTATATTACATTTTACATAAAGGTCATATGCTGTTCCTTGCCAGTATTTCATTCTTTGATTTAGTTGGGGGCTAGGATGGGTGACTGTATTTCTGCAGTTCTGTCCATGTCCTGTGTTCAGCTACATTTTTTAAATCCCTAGTTGTCGTCGTCATAAAATCTTGCAATAATCACTTGAGCAGTTTTGTGTGTTATTCTTAGTGGGTAACACTTTGATACATTAACACCTCGTAACATTTCACTTGGAGTTGTTTTTTCCCCATGACTTTAGCATTTACGAATGTAAAGACATATTCAGATTTTGGATCCTGTTCCTTGGATGCTCCTCCTTACAGAGGCTTATTCACAAATGGCTTTTTTTTTTTTAATCATACATTTTCTTTCATGGGCTTCAAATTGGTGCATTGTTTGTCACACCTGTTTTCTAAGCTGCAAGTTGGTGTATTTGAAAATATAAGATGTGTAACAAGCACTTATGCTATGTAAAAGGCCTTCTTCTGTTCACATACATGTTGATTTCTTGATATTGCATTTTTGAAATGGTATCTCATTTCAATTCGCTTTTGGTCAAGACTTTGGATTTAAGTATACCAAACTTAGCCTCCTGAGTTGCTGTTTAGTTTAAGTTGTGTTAACAAGTAGTTGACATGTTCTACTCAGTGTCACTGACTTCTAGACCTCTGAATCTTTTTGGACATATTGAATTAGAATTTTGCTATTTTATTAGGTGGCTTTCTAGAACCTAAAAGCACTGCTTCTCAAATGGTTGACCTATAGACCACCTGCATTAGTCTTGGGATGTGTTAATAGATTCCAGGAATCTATTATTAACATCTCAGACCAATGAAACCAGAATTTTGTGTGCTCAGAAATCTGTATTTTCAGATTTATAGGTGGTTAATGCACACTGAACTTTGAGAACTTCTGTCTTGAAGTTGGCTCAATACTTACTTATTTTAGAGTTATTACTTAATTTTCTCCAAAATGTACCTGATTGAGTATAGGCCTTTGTATAGTCTATCTTTGATTTGAATTCTGTGAAGAGCACTCCTAGGGAACAGTAGGGTGATTCTTTCCTTGGTAGCCAGCAGAATTTAAGAGAAAGTTGGGCTTCAGTGAGATTACCAATGCCTAAGTCACAGTAGTCCCTTTGGTCTATCCTGTGTAGCTCTTTGGAGGTAGACAAGGACAATGGACCTACACATGGGGCTTGGAAATCACCCTTCTGGGTCATAGATGACTACTTAGTACATTAGACATTAGAATATAGCTAGTTTAAGCTCTGGAGCCTGATAATAATAGTAATTAACATAATGATACTTTGTACTTCTCAAGTGTCTTTAAACTGAAGGCCTTAAAGTGCCGTATTAAAGTATGCAACACCTTGGCAAGAGAGGTCAGTGTTAAGTTCCTCATTTTATAGATTCAAAACCTCAAGCTGAATGTGAAGTTCAGCTAAAACACTTCTTTTAGGATAATGACACTTTCAGCTTGGAGGAACAGGAATATTGCGAAGGAAACAGTTGTGATCTTGGAGGGGGATGAGGGAATGGTGGTGGGGATGGGGGTGGCTGTTTTGGCATCACAGGGTATATCCTGAGTGAAAAAAGCCATATTTAGTTACTTCAATTAATGCCTTTAATAACCAGGTAACAACACCATCATTTTTCTTGTTAGCATTTCTGTGTATTAAATCCCATATTCCTCTGGCTCTTTCATTTGCCTTTCTTTTTCTTGGCCTTCTTTACCTATTTTTTTAGATTTATTATTTATTTATTTATTTGAAAGGCAGAGCTACAGAGAGGGAGAGAAAAAGGTCTTCCATCCTCTGGTTCACTCCCCAGATGCCTGCAAGGGCCAGAGCTGCACCTATCTGAAGCCAGGAGCCAGGAGCTTCTTCTGGGTCTCCCACGTGGGTGCAGGGACCCAAGGACCTGGGCCATCCTTCACTGCTTTCCCAGGCCATGGCACAGAGCTGGATCAGAAGTGGAGCAGCCAGGACTCGAACCAGTGGCCATATGGGATGCCAGCACTGCAGGTGGCAGCTTTACCTGCTACGCCACAGCGCAAGCCCCCTTTTCCTATTTTTAAACCATTTGTAGATTCAGAGGATGTTGATAACAATAATAGACCTCCAGTTAGAAGGAACTTTAAAGATCAACTAGTCAGTTCCCTTTGTTGTATATGACTAGATATTTGAGACTAGTAAAAGACTGAATAGAAGGTTTATTCAAAATGGTCCAGAATGTATGCTATGGGAGGTAATGCCAACAGCAGAATCCTTAACGGAGTTCTTATATTTGTGTGCTTATGTCTTTTCTCAAACAAGTACATGTTAGATGAACACAATTTAGAGCAGAGAATCAATTCAAGTCTTTTGCAGACTTTGGCTTAGTTCTTGCCATTTTTTGGTCCCATTTTTCTTTCTTTCATTCTTTTTTTTTTTAAGATTTATTTGTTTATTTGAAAGGCAGAGTTACAGAGAGGCAGAGAGAGAGAGAGGTCTTCCATCCGCTGGTTCACTCCCAGGTTGGTCTCAACGGTCAGAGCTGCACCGATACAAATCCAGGAGCCAGGAGCTTCCTCTGGGTCTCCCGCTAGGGTGCAGGGGCCCAAGGACTTGGGCCATCTTGTACTGCTTTCCCAGGCCACAGCTGAGAACTAGATCGGAAATGGAGCAGTCGGGAGTTGAACCATTGCCCGCATAAGATGTCAGCACTACAGACGGCAGCCCTACCTGCTACGCAATGGCACCAGCCCCTCTTTCTTTTTTAAAGCCTAGGCTTTTGACCTTATCATATTTCCACTCTATTCTTATCTTTTAATTTTTCCCATTTGCTATGTTTTTATTCTTCCTATCCTCTCCTTTCTGTCTCTTAAAATATTTGTTTATTTATTTTTATTTGAAAGGCAGGGTAACAGAGATAGGGAAACACAGAGAGAAACAGAGATCTTCCATCTACTGGTTTGCTTCCCAGATGCACACGACAGAAAGGGCTGGACCATCCCAAAGCCAGGAGCCAGGAACTCAATTCAGTTCTCTTGCATGGGTGGCAGGAATCCAAACACTTTGGCTATCATCTGCCACCTCCACGATGCATTAATAGGAACCTTGATGGTAAACACAAGAGCCAGGATTCTCTCTAGGCACTCTAATATGCGATGTGACACCCCAAGAGGTGGCTTAAGTTGCTATGTCACAATGCCTGTCCCTCTTTTGCTTTTTCAACTAATATTATTACAACCTAAGTAATTAAATATTCCAGAAAAAGAAAATTGAATATGAATACATTTTTTAAAGTATTAAAGATTAACACTTTAGAAAAAACAGGCTGAATTAAAGGATAAGCAAAAAAGAAAAAGTAGTTGGAGGTTTCTGGGTTATGTGAGGGTTTTTTAGCCACTTTAACATCTATAGAAATAGAGATTTCTTTATTATCACAGTCTTTAGTCTCCATTTGCCCACGTGCAGCAAGCTTGTGGATAACTAGCACTGTTCTTCAGAGTGATTTGTGCTGGCTTTTGCCTTACAAAATGAAGAGCAGTTCCCAAGATAACTGGTTCGGAATTTGAAAAGAAATGTGTAGCAGTTTACTCATTTAATCAGCAAGTGGTCGATTGGTAGGGAGCGATCATCTCCTTATAGAGTGCGCCCTATTTTAATGCAAGCTGATGAGAATCCTGGTGATGTATGCAACATTGTTCCCCATCTTCATACTAAGATACCTGGCTAAGTTACTGAGATAATAAATACAAAAAATTTCCCGGTTGCCCCTCTTCCAGGCCAGCTCTCTGCTGTGGCCAGGGAGTGCAGTGGAGGATGGCCCAAGTGCTTGGGCCCTGCACCCCATGGGAGACCAGGAGAAGCACCTGGCTCCTGCCATCGGATCAGCGCGGTGCGCCGGCCGCAGCGCGCTACCGCGGCGGCCATTGGAGGGTGAACCAACGGCAAAAGGAAGACCTTTCTCTCTGTCTCTCTCTCTCACTGTCCACTCTGCCTGTCAAAAAAAAAAAAATACAAAAAATTTGAGAAAGAAAGGGCCCTATACAAGCTTTATGTTGATGATTTCTTTTTCAGAACACCTCAGTTTTGTAAATGTTTACTGGGAATATAAAAACAAATATCTGTGTACCAAAGGGGGGAAGTAGAGACAGTGAGGAAAACAATGGTATATTCAGGGTAGAAATGCTGTGTTACAGTGTTCTCCATACCAGCCACCAGATGGGGCTATCAACCACAGGCAGTTCAGTTGCTGTTCCACAGGGCTTCCCATGGGATTGCCAGAGGTGAGGGAAGTGTGATATTAGAGGTCGCATATATAGATGGTTCAAAACACAGGGTATCTGCATGTTAGGAAAAATACTTTTTCAAAAAGATTTTATTTATTTGAGAGGTACAGTTACAGAGAGAAGGAGAGACAGAGAGGTCTTCCATCCTCTGGGTTACTCCCCAGATGGCTGCAACAACTGGAGCTGGGCCTATCTAAAGCCAGGAACCAGGAGCTTCTTCCTAGTCTTCCACATGGGTGCAGGGCCCAAGTAGTTGGGCCATCTTATACTGCTTTCCCAGACCATAGCAGAGAGCTGGATCAGAAGAGGAGCAGCTGGGACATGAACCAAAGTCCATTTGGGATGCTGGCACCACAGGCAGAGGCTTAGTCTACTATGCCACAGCACCAGCCCCAGGCAAAATACTTTTATTAGCTATGCCACTTTACTATTTTAGACCTAGCCCCTCATTAGAGTAATTTGATTACCTTTGTTAATGAAATAGTGTTAGTTATTAGTAATACTTTTCTGATGCTTGCAAGCCTATTTTGGGGGTGAGTACAGATATATTTTTCTGCATATGTGTACACAGAATTAAGAGACAGTGTGAGAAAGATTATTTTTTATTTCCTCTGTTTCTAGTCTTCTTCCTTCATTTCTGCTCCTCCTTCAAGACTTATCTTAAATGTCAGCTCCTCTCAGAAGCCTTTCTTCATATTCTCCTAACAGCCGGAGTTAATGATGTCCTTTTTTGTACTCCTACATGGCTATTTATGCTCAATAGTAGCTGTTATTTTATTGAATTAAAGTTATTTTTCTACTTACTATCTCTGCCACTGGTTGGGAGATTCTTATTTCCATGTGTTATTTACGTTTCTATACCAACTGCTGACTGCAAAACCTGGGAGGTATTGGTTATAGCATAAGCAAGTTGTAAATATTTGTGATTTACAGTTTTTTATAAACTATTTAAAGAGTACTAAATTCTTTTTAAAATTAAAATAGAATTTATTAGCTTTCCTTTTAATATAAACAAAAGAAAAATCACGTGAGTTGTAATATTCTTTTCAAAATAAAATTGCAGTCAACACTTGAATCTCTAAGCTCTGAACTCCATAAATGATGTGGGTTTTTTTTGAGGTGGTAGATTGTAATATTTCATCTACCATTATTTATGTCTCTGTCCTTTAAAAATGATGGGACTATAACACTCAATATCATGTAAAGTGTTGCTATGTGTAGAGAAAATATTCCTGGCCTAGAATGCTTTGTTTACGGGTCAGATTCCTGGCATTATACTTGAGAAGATAGGAGAAACAGGTTTCATATAGTTGAAAACACTTATTTTTTTCTCAGTATTTCAAATCTAGGGTGATATTGTTACCAATCCCTTAATATTATCTACTCCCTGTCTTTTGAAGCCTGGAGAATTCCTAAGATTTATGTAAGTTCCCACTTAAATAGCAGGTCTTGAAATGGGGCACTTCCAGCCAGGTGAACATGCGGGATTAAACAACCGATTTGTATCACCTGCAGCAATTTAGGGTCCAGTTCCTTGTTGTTGATCGCATGTGCATTAGCACTGCTCTTCATAATCTTCCTTTACCAGATCTAGAGGAAAGAAAGGTGATCCAAGCAGAGACAGTACAGCTCTGCAAAGAACTGCTTTAAGAAGGGAGGTACTGGGGGCCGGCGCATGGCTCACTTGGTTAATCTCCGCCTGCGGCGCCGGCATCCCATAGGGGCGCCGGGTTCTGGTCCCGGTTGCTCCTCTTCCAGTCCAGCTCTCTGCTGTGGCCCAGGAGTACAGTGGAGGATGGCCCAAAGTGCTTGGGCCCTGCACCCGCATGGGAGACCAGAATAAGCACCTGGCTCCTGGCTACGGATCTGCACAGCGCCGGCCGTGGCAGCCATTTGGGGAGTGAACCAATGGAAGGAAGACCTTTCTCTCTGTCTCTCTCTCACTGTCTAACTCTGCCTGTCCAAAAAAAAAAAAAAAAAAAAAAAAAAAAAAGCTTAACATTCCAAATTTACAAAAAACTAAGTTTAAAAGAAATATAATTAAACTTTCACATGGTGTTCTGTATAAGTTTGTAGCATGCCTACCTCTGATGCAGTGCCCAGCAGACCTACCCACACACAAAAGCTTAAGATTGCACTAGCTTTCTGAACACCTTGTATTTTACTACCTGCTTGTTAGTCCTGGACCACCACATTGGCTGACATTATGAAAGTATCTTTTAATACAGTTATTTGATAAATAAGGAAAATTATCAGAAGGTGAAAATCATCATCATGTTGTAGTTCATGAGAAATATAGCATGGCCCCAGTAGAAGTCGATTATCAGTAACTGTTACTTGCTCTTTATGACCCCAAATGTGCTAAAATGCTGGTATGTAGTGCTTGCAAAGGACAGGAATGACAAGTGTTATCCAGCAGCTTTTTGGTTTAGACTGATTACCAATGATGACGAGCAGTTTCAGTGATGCAGGAGGAAGAACCCTCAGTTCCTACCAATGCTGCAGTCTGCTCCTAAGTGGCTTTGTGCCTTGTTTCAAGGATAACACTGCATTGAGTCTAAAGGCATATGCAGCAATATTGTAAGAGGGTAAGAAAAGTAGGAAAAACATAAAAGTTACAGGGTTAGTGTCTGTAATGCTAAAAATTTTAACTTTTAATTAAAAAAAAAAAAAAGAAAACCTCACATAGTTCACAGCTATTGGCCTACACAGTAAGCAAATATCTGTGAGTGCGTTGGAAGCTCTTGCAACTCTGTTTACGTTAAAAGGTCTGAAGAGTGTGTTGTTGCATTAGCAAGGTCCCATTGTTTCCTGCGGAGTGTAACCCTCCTCATTGTCCACCAGTCTCTTGAATTCCATGTCTTTCTTTTCGGTGAAAATACTAACTTTGCTGGTTTTTGAGTGGGAGAGGTGATAATTCTCCAGTCTTTGTAAGAGGGATTCAGGATGTTAGAACCCCCATCGTTGCTCCCTGTAAGAGAGGATGACATTAGAGCACTGAATGCCAAAAAATTATCAACGCTAAAGAGCACTACATTCTTAGTAGCTCCTGAGTAGTCTTCCCCTGGATTATAAATAAACCCATCAGGAGTCATCCTACAAAATGACTGGTTGTAGAAAATTTTTAGAGGGGCTGGCACTGTGGTGCAGTGGGTTAACGCCCTGGCCTGAAGTGCCCGCATCCCATATGGGCACCGGTTCTGGTCCCGGCTGCTCCCCTTCCAATCTAGCTCTCTGCTATGGTCTGGGAAAGCAGTAAAAGATGGCCCAAGCCCCTGGGCCCTGCACCTGTGTGGGAGACTCAGAGGTAGCTCCTGACTCCTGGCATCAGATTGGTGCAGCTCTGGCCATTGCGGCCAATTGGAGAGTGAACCAGCAGATGGAAGACCTCTCTCTCTTTCTCTCTCTGTGCCTCTCTTCTCTCTGTGTAACTCTGACTTTTACATAAATAAATAAATATTTTAAAAAAGATGGAAAGGGTCATGTATTAATTGCAAGGACCACACAAGGCTTATCTTTTACTCCAGGTCTCTCAAAGCAACAGATATAGAAAATTTAAAGGCATATTTGTTTTTTTAAATTTTTTTGACTTATTTGGAACACAACATTTGTTTGAGTTGGATAAAAAGACTTTTTCCTAAAATGAGTTTAAAGTAGTCTAGGAACATCTTTGAGTACTAGACCAACTTTGATTCTATATTATAAAGTGTTAAATGGAAGTTAATGGAAAAATATGATTCACTCCATTCAGTTCAATTGGAAGAAATCTGTTTCATAGCCAGCTTTTCCTGAAAGTGAATTATGTGGGCCAGTGTTGTGGCATGATGGGTTAGACTGCTGCTCACAGCTCCAGCATCACAGGTTGGAGTGCCAGTTCCAGTCCCAGCTGCTCTGCTTCTGATCCAGCTTCCCGGATATGTACCTGGGGAGGCAGCAGAAGATGACCCAAGTGTTTGGACTCCTGCCACCCATGTGGGCAATCAGGATGGAGTTCCTGGCTCCTGGCACAAGCCTGGCATGACCTAGCTGTTATGGCCATTTGGGGTGTGAAGCAGCAGATGGAAGATTTTCTCTATCTGTATCTCTTTATCTCTCCCTCTCTCTGTTGTTCTTTCAGATAGATAAATCCTTTCCTAAAGTAAATTATCTATTCCTCTTTAAAAAAACAAATGTTTTGGTCTATGCACTTTAGACTTCTGTGAGAATGAAAATAGTATCTCTTTTACTTAAAGAAAAGTACAAGACTTTTATTTTGCTTATAAAAATAATATCCTAATTATTCCTGTGGATGGAAAATTTCTATCTCTCTAATTGTAACTGGAAAAGTTTCCTCTAAGCAATTCAGAAAACTGAAGAAAAGTGTTTTATCTCCTTTAACAAATATTTATCAAGTACAGACTATGGGAAGGTGTGTTATAAACCCCAGGGGGAAATCCCACTGACCCAAAAGTGAGACTTCTGACAAAGAACCTTGATCCCTGGACTCAGAGAAAGGGAGTCTGAATAGCTAAAGACCTTGTTTTAAGAATGCAGTTATCTTGGCCGGCGCCATGGCTTAACAGGCTAATCCTCCGCCTTGCGGCGCCGGCGCACTAGGTTCTAGTCCCTGTCGGGGCGCCGGATTCTGTCCCGGTTGCCTCTCTTCCAGGCCAGCTCTCTGCTATGGCCTGGGAAAGCAGTGGAGGATGGCCCAAGTCCTTGGGCCCTGCACCCCATGGGAGACCAGGATAAGCACCTGGCTCCTGGCTTTGGATCAGCACGATGCGCCGGCTGCAGCGGCCATTGGAAGGTGAACCAACGGCAAAAAGGAAGACCCTTCTCTGTCTCTCTCTCTCACTATCCACTCTGCCTGTCCAAAAAAAAAAAAAAAAAAAAAAAAATGCAGTCATCTATTTTCTTTGAAACTGCTCTGGCTAACTTGGTTAGCTTATTTTTATACCCACGGCATATATGAAACAACAGATCAATGACAAGCCAGCTGTTGTGGGTAAACAGGCTTTGATAGTGGCAGCAAGGATTACTGTGACAAAACCAAAAATAAAATATATAGACTGATATCCCCATGGATAGCCCTATGTCATGAGTAAAGTTGGTACTCAAATTGATTCTTTTCACCAAATTTTTTAAGGATGTGAGCTGTGGGATCAGGTAGGGTTCTAATCCCACATATGCCACCTGCTAGTGGTATAGTCATATGTAATTTATCCAACCATTCAAGCTGAATTTTTCTTCTATATTTCAGAAATAATATGAAAGAAATTAAGAAAAAATTAAATTGGAAAGGTAGTTATCACAAATAGAACAAAAAGTCAATACCATTCTGTATCGATTGATTATGACACTTAAAATCCCAATTTGTAAAAGGACAAATAATGTCATTCAGCTTACAAAGGAAGAAGCACAACAACTAATGAATATGGAACAGTGTTCACCCTCAGCTGATGATCCAAAAATTCAAAATTAAAACAAAATACTTACGTCAGCTTTAAATCAGGAAGATAGTAAAGCTATACAAATAAACTTTAAATGAAGGGGGAAAAGTCAGAGATCCAAAGGAAAAAGACAAAAGTGGCTTTGTACACAGGGAGTTTCCAGAATGTTTATGGAAAAATATGTATTATGAGGAAACTATACATGAATTTTTAAAAAAGATTTATTTATTTATTTATTTATTTAAGAGTCAGAGTTACAGGGGGAGAGACAGAGAAAAGGGTCTTCCATCTGCTGGTTCACTCCCCAAATGGCCACAAAGGCCAAAGCTGGGCCGATCTAAAGCCAGGAACCAGGAGCTTTTTACGGGTCTCCCACGTGGGTACAGGGGCCCAAGGTGTTGGACCATCTTCCACTGCTTTCCCAGGCCATAGCAAAGAGCTGGATCAGAAGAGGAGCAGTTGGGACTCAAACTGGCACCTGTATGGGATGCTGGCACTGCAGACAGGAGCTTTATCTGCTACACCCCAGTGCTGGCCACATACACATGGATTTTAAAATGATTTTGCATCTAAATAAATCTTTTAATTCCATTTTTCTACTAATTTTTTGAAGTCTCTACATATAATGTTCACCACAACAGGAAAGTTGAAAAGTATTTTTATACAAACTGTTCTGTAAGCAAGAAAACTCCCCACTTTCTGCCGCATGCCGTCCCTAAAAGATGCTTTTGGAGATGGACTCTGTGCCGCCATTGTGGATCTCTGTGCTTTGCTCCCAATAAGAGTCCCTAGAAGTGTTTGTCTATCAGCACTAGCAGTATCCACACTTGAACTTAGATTCTCCATTTTTTTGGACCATTCTGCATTCTCTTATGTTATTTGGAAGTCCTGTATGTACTCTCAGCCCTGTAGAAAGGCAGTATAATTTAGCTTGAGACTTCTACCTCACTTATTGATTCCAATTGCCAAATGCAGCTTTTGCTTACATTATCATTATTTATTATTACATGGTTAGATTTTTGGATTTTTACATGGGAATTGTGGGAGGTATTTTAAATTGAAAAACAACTTAAAGTTGGCGCAGTTAGAAATTTTTGTTCGCTCCCATTAATGCCTTTGTCTTTTTTTTTTATATATATATTTTTATTTTTGACAGGCAGAGTGGACAGTGAGAGAGAGACAGAGAGAAAGGTCTTCCTTTTGCCGTTGGTTCACCCTCCAATGGCCGCCGCGGTAGCGCGCTGCAGCTGGCACACCGCACTGATCCGATGGCAGGAGCCAGGTGCTTCTCCTGGTCTCCCATGGGGTGCAGGGCCCAAGGACTTGGGCCATCCTCCACTGCACTCCCTGGCCACAGCAGAGAGCTGGCCTGGAAGAGGGGCAACCGGGACAGGATCGGTGCCCCGACCGGGACTAGAACCCAGTGTGCCGGCACCGCAAGGCGGAGGATTAGCCTAGTGAGCCGCGGAGCTGGCCGCCTTTGTCTTCTCTTTCTCTGAAGTTGTAGCCAGGGCTTCAGTTGTCTGGCAGCCTTGCTCTGGCCTCAGATTTTACGGGAGGCAGAGCAGCTTTTGGATCTTTAACATTATCGACAGGTTTTTCCTTTTACTTAGCGAGCTGGAGGAGAAAATATTTGATCTGAAATTCATACATTCTCAGGAGCTTTATCTGTGTCAAGGCATCTCAGGAGTTTCTGTTTGTTTTTTTCAAGACAAAATTTAAAGTGTTGCTGTTCATTCATTCATCTATTATTTATTGAGTGCCCATCACACTGACACTGTTTGGGTTAGCGGGGGAGGCTGTTGGATAAGGGAGATGTCCAGCCTCAAGAAGAATGTTGTCAGATACAAGCATAGCAGTAACTCACTGGGATAGTATGCTGACTTCTGTGATGAAGATGTCCACACAGACCCATAGGTGCCCGGTGGAGAGAGCTCTGAGCTCTATCTGCTAGGGAGTCCATGAAGACCTCGGAGAAGGGGTGACCTTAAAGGAGGAACGCAGTTTTACCAGGAGGTGACAAAAGAGCGGATGGGCATTTTGGATAAGAGAAACATGTGAACTAGGCATGGAGACATTGTCAGTTCACTGGAGTGGGCCAGAGTAAATGTTTAATCGTGAGTGATCCTAGTTGCAACTCAATTGCTAGAAAAATTAAGCAAAAGGCATTATCTAGAAGAGTTTTATATCCTCAAAAAATTCCAGAAAATCATTGGTTGCTAGTTTATTCTTTGTTTGCTAGGCTTTGTACACAGAACTTAGGGATTTGTGTATGGTATGTCTGGGCAATAGCTGATGCCTCTTTGTCACTGATGCACCTATCCAGCTATGGTAGTGTCTTTTGTCACACATTGTGTGGGAGCCTTTTCTCTTCTTCATTCAGCTACAGTGCTGGACTGTAGCAGCAGTCATTTGAGGGAGCCCACATATGCAGCTGTGCATAAACACCCCCTACCTTCTCATACGCGTGCAATGCACACCTCACCCATATAGACTTGTGTGTGTGTATGTATCTTATTCCTACTAAAATGTTGAGCCCATGGGAAGAACTTTCTGTATATTTGTTGGCTTTTCTAGGGACATAAGCACTAGTATCAAACCATGCAAATATTACATACACATTGATCGAGCCGGCACCGCAGTTCACTAGGCTAATCCTCCGTCTGCGGCGCCGGCACCCCGGGCTCTTGTCCTGCTTGGGGTGCTGGATTCTGTCCCGGCTGCTCCTCTTCCAGTCCAGCTCTCTGCTGTGGCCCGGGAGAGCAGTGGAGGATGGCCCAAGTGCTTGGCCCCTGCACCCGCATGGGAGACCAGGAGGAAGCACCTGGCTCCTGGCTTCGGATAGGCGCAGCGTGCCGGCCGTGGCGGCCATTTGGGGGGTGAACCAACGGAAGGAAGACCTTTCTCTCTGTCTCTCTCTCTCACTGTCTAACTCTGCCTGTCAAAAAATAAAATAGAAAAATAAAAACAATTAAAAAAAAATAAAAAAAATACACATTGACCAGAGGACTGAATGAAATGGACTTTGAAAGGGACACGTAAGCTGGTTTTTTATTTTTCCTTTAAAAAAAAAAAAAGACTTACTTAATTGAGAGGTAGAGTTACAGAGAGAGGGATACAGAGAGAAAGGTCTTTCATCTGCTGGTTCACTTCCCAAATGGATGCACTGTCTGGAGCTGGACCTATTCGAAGCCAGGAGCCAGGAGCTTCTTCTGGGTCTCCCACATGGTGCACGGGCCCAAGCACTTGAGCCATCTTGTACTGCTTTCCCCCAAACAGATAGCTGGGACACGAACCAGCCTCCACATGGGATGCCGGTGCCATAGGCGAAGGCTTAGCTTGCTATACCACAGTGCCAGCCCTATTTTTCCTTTTAAAAGAGGAGGTAATTGATACATGGTCATGAAATAGTGAGTGTGGGCAAAAGAGCAAAAGATGTGTTTTGGGAAATGCTTTAAAGAGGTGGTAGAATGAATGAGAGCATTTGGAAAGTGCAGAAACATGTAGCCTGCATAAGAGTTGTTAGAATCCGATGCAAGAAAAATTTCAACTATTTGTGCTTTAAAAAAAACATTTTGGATCATTTAGCCCCATTTCTGGAGACTACCATAAAGTTAACCTGTGAAGTGAGGTTCTCTGTGAATCTATTAAGGATCAGCTCTGATGATTGCCAAGTTTTCCAATTGTCCAGAGCCAGCTTTCCAACAGACTGCCTTGAGAGGAGAGGCACATAACTGAGAAATTGTTTCAACAGCCAGACATCTTCAGAGAATTCCTGGTAGGCAGTTTTCTTTTCAAGTGGCTTGTGAAGCATCTGAAGAATGCCGTGGTGAAGCAGAGAGCGCATGCCCAGCCAGTGCCCTTTGCAAGGAGGAGCACTGGCTGGCACATTCCTGTTTTTGAGTTACCGGAACCCCAGGCCTGCTTGGTGGCCCCTAGGGTTCCTGGGGTGGCTTCAGGGGTCTAGGTGCTGAGGGCAACCAAGGATCCAATCAGGGCATGAGAGTTTCTAGCCCATATGACTCCAGAGCTTGGGAACAGGGGCAAGAGTTGAGGTGGGAGTAGGTGTAAATCAGGAATTAGATTAGACCCTTAAGGAAACTCAAGTTTATTTCCCCCATTTTCAGAGACTCTGGTTTGGTTCAACCTCCCAAAGTATTGCAGAGACCCCTACTTAGAACCCAAACACTCCTTTCTCTTTTCAATCAAGGGCTACCCAAAGCTCTGGGGCAATCCCAGGCAAGGTCTTTCCCTGAAACCCCTGAGCAGTGCCAAGGCCCTGTATTCATAGCACAAAGGGAGCACACAGGGGTGGGTGTGTCCTTTTGGGCACTTGCCCTGCTCCCTGCAATTGGCTCTTTGCAGCCAGAGTCTTGCTAGCTGATACTGAATGCCAGGCTGGCACAGCTGCAGCTAATTTAACCACTCATCTGTTGAGTGAAATACTATTTCCATTTTGCAATTAGGGTAAACTGAGGGATCAGATCTTGAGTTATCTGATTTTGAGCCAGCAATAGTCTCTGAAGAATCTAAGCATTTGGACCTCCTTTGTTTGCTTTCCATTTCAAACATAAGCCACCAGATTATACTGTTTCCTGTGCCCTCAATTAATATAAATTTAAATTTTAGCCATCTTTTCAAATTAATTCCTAATTCCTGGAATGAATACCAGTTATTTCAAATGATGCTCCTTTTTGAAATATATTTTTTCCTTTTAACTGACACATAGTAATTGTACGTATTTATAGGGTATGGTATGACATCAAATGAAATCTTTTGAATTTGTGGCCAAGTAGGTAGGAATTGTAATTGTTGAAATACAAATTAATTGGGGGCTGGCACTGTGGCACACTAGGTTAATCCTCCGCCTGTGGTGCAGCATCCCATTATGGGCACCGGTTCTAGTCCTAGTGGCTCCTCTTCCAGTCCAGCTCTCTGCTGTGGCCCGGAGGGCAGTGGACGATGGCTCAAGTGCTTGGGCCCCTGCACCTGCATGGGAGACCAGGAAGAAGCTCCTGGCTCCTGGCTTCGGATAGGCATAGCTCCGGCCGTTGTGACTATTTGGAAAGTGAACCAACGGGAGAAAGACCTCTCTCTCTCTCTCTCTCTCTCTCTCTCTCTCTCTCTCACTGTAACTCTACCTGTCAAATAAATAACTAAATAAAATCTTTAAAAAAAAAAAGAAATACAAATTAATTTAGAATCTTTAAGGGTCATCCTTTGGCTGTTAAGATGCTCCCAGTAGTAGATGTTTAGGCCGAAATGAAGAGATTCCCCTGCTCTGAAGTGCTTGACTCACACTTGGGAGATAAGGCAAAAGGGCACCTGAAATAGACTGCACCTTCTGCAGGGAAACTAGAGCCTGGTGGTTAAAGCATGGACTCCAGAGTCAGAAAGACCTGAGTCTCACTCCCTCATCTAATACTTAGTGGCTGGGTGGTCCCGGGCAAGCTCCTTAACTGCTCTCAGCCTCAGTGTTGTCATCTGTAAACCAGGTGTAGGTATAGTACCTACTTCATGTTAGTGAGGATTAAAGCATGTATTAATTGGGAATGCAGCTGGTTTATACCACTCCCCAGAGTGAGCACCAGTGAATGGCAGCTCTTCCTAGCTTGGTCCACTGTGTCCCCAGCTCCTTGCAGCTTCCCTAGTTTCATCCCCGCCCCTCCCCCACCCACGCCCCCACCCTCAACCAGCCAGGTAAGTCTCTTCTTTGCGCAGTGAGAACAGAGGAATTTTTAAGCATCTTGACTGAATATGACACTGCATTGGTGACATTTTGATAGCTGTCATTGCATGGTTTGGTTCCAGCATCTTTCAGCACATTCAGAAGCATCAACCTTTCCATGTTGGGGCTTCTCCAGCAGCAATTATAGCCACAAGTGAAGAAGCACTGTACATGCTCCCCTAAAATACCACCAAGATGTGTGTCATAGGCCTCTGGTGACAGAGACTTGTTTAACTGCTAGATGTCAGCTTACCCCCACCCCCTTCAGATAAAATTAAACTGTGGAGTAACCATTCAATGCCTACATGAAAGAATATATTCTTTTTTTGGTTACAGTTTTGTGGAAAATCAAAATTGGCACCAAATAACCTTTATATCTATTTTGCTTTTTCGGTGTGTGGACAGGTGAGGCGGGGTACCATGCAGAAAAGGTGTTGGCATTGTCTGTCTGGGGCACTGGCTGAAATCTCTGCTCTCCCTGGTCACCTCCCAGCCTGCAACTACTCTGCTTTCTCCATGACCTTCTTCTGAGTGTGCAGCTCTGAGTCCCAGTGCTGCTTCCGCCAGCTCAGCAGGTGGACAGGATACATTTTATAATTAGCTTTCTTAACAGCCCCAACTGGCCACTCAAAATAATTCTGTTAAATGTGGCTCCAGCACTATCACACAAGAGGTATCAGTCTCACTGGCTGTCTCCAGTGGCTTCAGAGACGTGCCTGTGGAGGAAAGAAAAGAACATTGTTCTGGACTTGAGGCAAGTCACGGAAGATAGCTCTCTGCCAGAAACTCACCTATGCCACAGAGACCCAGGGCACCACAGGTATCCACTCACGTTCTCATGTGGCTTGCACTCTGCTAGGCACGAAGGTCGGAGAAGCAGACAGCATTCACCTCTGCCTGGTACTTAACCAAATGTCAGTGTTACACATGACCGCCATGAGACCAGGGAAGATGGCAAACATGGGACCTTAGAGACAAAAGGGAAGGAAGGAAAGTTGGTGATCAAGCCCGAGAAAGTGTGAACACAGCTAGACAGAAAGATAAAGGCTGAGGCAGAGTCTCCCCATCTAAGAGTGAACCTTGTGTAGGATAGGCTGAGCTGGTCAGAGCCTCCGAAGTGGACTCAGGTGGCACACAGCTCGGAGGTGATGTGATCTAGTAACACACAGATGAGGATTGAAGCCACCCACCCCCAAGGGTGTTTCTGTGAGGGCACTCCCCATGGGAAATTGCTAGATCATTTCCATCTAGCCTCATCGCTAGCCCCACAGCTGTGTACCCCTGCTCAGTTGGGAAGATGGAAACCAACAGGTAAAACTCAAAATCGGAAAAGAATTTTTTCATGGGGATCTTTTCTTAACAGAAATGCCTGGACTCCATGATCGCAACGGGGCACCTCTGGCAAAAGAAAACATACTCCTTCAACTTGTACTAAATATCTTGATTCTAAGGATTGTAGGGATAACGCCAAATGTGTGATACCTGCTCATTTCCATGCAAGCAGTAAGACAGTATTGGTGGAACTTAAACAACAAGAGCAAAACAGTTCTGCTTGCCAGTTGGTATTTGCTCTTCTCTGTAGGGTGTGTGTGTGTGTGTGTGTGTGTGTCTTAGGAGAAAACACTCCCATCTACTGTTTCATTCCTCAGATGCCCACAGTGGCTGGCTGGGCTAAAGCCGGCATCTGGGAACTCAATCCAGATCTCCCGCATGGGTGGCAGGGTCGGCATGGTCCAAGTACTTGAGATCACCTGCTGCCTGCTAGGGTCTGCATTCGCAAGAAGCTAGAGTTGGGAGCCGGCGTTGTCTGAATTCAGACACTCCAAATGTCATAACTTGTGTGTCTTAACCACTACACCAAGCGCTCGTTCCCCTGTGGTGTTTTGTTGTGTCAAATACAACTGACTGAGAGTTGCCCCAGCACCCCCAACGGAGTTCGTGCAGTGCATCCTGGCCTGGGATAGTCCTCTTTCTGGGCCACTTTCAGGGCTGTTTGAGCAGTAGAAGCCCAAATATAAACCCCGGGCACATGAGGACACGCACAGGCCACAGAGCCTGTCAAGGGCTCTGTCATGTTCCTAACGAACAGATGTTTATCCCACAACATTTTTTTCTTCTTGGGGTTTGTCCAATGCATTAAAAAAAAAAAAAAAAAAAACTAAACTGTTTACACTAATTATTCCCTTTTGCTGCCTTTGCTTGTTTTGTTTTGCTCGTTTCTTTTCCCATACATTAAGGACTGTTCGTGTGAGGAAATTCTGCCCAGCTGCTTTCTGGAACAGACCCTTCCATAGCTGAAGGCAGGAACCCTTTGTTCTTGGATCCAAGCAGAGTTCAGATCGCCTCGTCACGTGTGTCTCGGCGCGTCTTCCTTGAAGTAAAAAGGCTTTTAAAAATCCATTTCCTTTTTACCCCAAAGATACTGAGCACCCACAACCTTTCTTAAAGTAAATAATAACAGATTCCTCCATTGCTTCAGCTTGTCCCCTACAGTTCAGTCAGTATTTTTTTTTTTTTTAGACAGGCAGAGTTAGACAGTGAGAGAGAGAGAAACAGAGAGAAAGGTCTTCCTTCCGTTGGTTCACCCCCTAAATGGCTGCTACTGCCGGCGCGCTGCGCCGATCCAAAGCCAGGAGCCAGGCGCTTCTTCCTGGTCTCCCATGCAGGTGCAGGGCCCAAGCACTTGGGTCATCCTCCACTGTACTCCTGGGCCACAGCAGAGAGCTGGACTGAAAGAGGAGCAACCAGAACAGAATCCAGCGCCCCAACCGGGACAAGAACCCAGGGTGCCAGCGCCACAGGTGGAGGATTAGCCTAGTGAGCCACGGCGCTGGCCAGTATTTTCTTTGATAGGCATTTATTGAGTTTGGTGAGTTCTATACCCACGTATTGGGTATTGGAAAGCAAATTAAACTCTTTCTTCTTTCAGGGGTTTGTTCATGTTTTCACTTATTTTTTCATTTCCTTCATTCAATAAGCACTTTTTTTTATCTCCTACGATGCACCAAGTACTGCTGTGGAATCAATGATAAGCAAAAACAGACCTGGTCTTTGCCTTCAAGGAATGGCCAGTACAGTGGGGAGAAAGACAGAATCAGGAGCTGTTCCAGGTGATACATGCTGCAATAGTAGGGTACTCGAGGTTCTTGAGGAATGGGAAAGATGTAATTGGCTCTGCCTCAGGCATCAGAAACAGTTTCACAGGGTACAGAGAGAACAGCTTATAGAGAGACAGGAGAGTGTAAAAGAAGGTTTGGAAAGTGGTCATTGGTTCGGTGGGATTGGTATCTGTGATGCAAGAACAGGAGAGGAAGCTGGAAAAGAAGTTGAGTGGCTAGTTTTTGACATCATTTTGCAGGCCAGATTTAAAAGTCTAAAGTGTGTCATTTGGTGAATGGAGGGCCAGGGCAGGTTTTTAGGCAGAGGAGAAATGTATGCTGTTAGAAGCAGAATTGTGTTTTCTCAAGATCCATATGTCAGTTTAACTCCCAGTATAACTGTGTAGGGATGCTTCAAAAAGTTCATGGAAAATGGAGTTAAAAGATACTGTGCATTTTCCACAAACTTTTTGAAGTACCTTTGTCTTTGGAAATAAGGCCTTTAAGAACTAAGTGTGTTAGAATGAGGCTTTAGGGGCCAGCGCTGTGGCTTAGTGAGTAAGGCCATCACCTGTGATGCTGGCATCCCTTATGGGTGCCAGTTCGAGACATGGATGTTCGTTCCACTTCTGATCCAGCTCCCTGCTAACGCACCTGAGAAAGCAGCAGAAGATGGCCAAATGCTTGGGCTTCTAGAAGAAGCTCCTGGCTCCTGGCTTTGGCCTGACCCAGCCCTGGTGATTGCTGCCATTTGGAGAGTAAACCAGTGGAAAGAAGCTCGCTCTCTCTCTCTCTCTCTCTCTCTCTCTGTCTGTCTCCCCTCCTTTCTCTGTAAGTCTGCATTTTGAATAAATATATAAATCATTAAAAAAAAAAGAAGAAGAAGAAGAAGAAGGATGAGGCCTTTAGGGTAGGCCCTAATTTAATCTGACTGATGTCCTAGTAAAAAGGGAAGATTAGGACATAGATGCACAGAGGGAAGGCCATGTAAGGACCCAGGGAGAAGACAGCACTACAAGCCAGGGGAGCCTCCCGAGAAACCTGCCCTGTCAACACCCTGGTCGCAGAGCTGTAGCCTCCAGAACTGTGAGAAAATACACGTGTGTGGCTTAGCCGCCACTCTGTGCTGCTTTGTGATGTGGTAGCTCTAGCAAGTAAGTACCTCTCGGGTTTATGTTTCATAAGGGTGACTGGCTGTGCGAGGTCGCCTTCTTAGAGATGAGGTAGGAAGAGCAGCACGAGGTCCAGGTAGTGATCCAAGAGTAATGGGACCAAGGACCTTGCTTGTGAATTATCCGATTGAACATAATAGTGAATACTGCAGGGAGAGGAGGAGAGTTGTAGGTGCCAAAATAGTAACTACGGTTTTGGACCACTTCACTTTGGTTTGTGCCCTGTTTGGCTGATCTGTATTGACTGCTTAAATATGAGCTTTCTTGCCAGTTGGCTTTGGGTTGTGTTCAGCAATAGGAGGTTAGGAAGAGGGAGAATGAGGAGGACAATTCTCACTTCTCACAACACTCCCTGCTTAGTGCTGGTATAGCCATGGTTGCATTTGTTTACTTGTTGCTGCCACTCAGTTGGGAGGCTGTTTCTTGAACCGGTTTTCTCTGAATCAAGCCCAGATATAAGCAATGTCTTTCTGCTCTTGCTAGCTCTAGGATGCTTCTCTGTCATTTTTTTTAGTTTTCCTTAACCAGTTTACAATTCCATAAAGGATGCCTTCATTAGACTGTCTTTAGTCTCCCCTTTAGCATGCTGTTTCTTGACATGATGATGAGTATATAGTACTTCCTGGACATCCAGGTGTGGATCTCTAAGAGGTGGCTGGAGACTTAGGATCAGAGACTGGTAAGAGTCTGGACATTGAGACTGGACATAGATTTATTATCAACATGTAGATGGGGGTTGAAGCTGTGAGCTGCCAGTAATACAGTGTGAAAAGAGATAAAGCATCTTGAGTGGAATGCTGGAGGGAATAAACTTTTCAGGGATTGGTCTTTTTTTTTTTTTTTTTGCAAAAAATAAAATTTCATTTACACAGATCTTCGTTCTGATTGTATGAAAATTCCAAATGAGTAATTCAGACTGAATATTTTCCCTAATCACTAGTTATAAAGGTACTAAATTTGCCCTTGTATTAAAGTGACTTGATGGCCAATGAGTAATGACACACTTTCAGAGAGTAGCATAACAAGGGAAAAGATTTTTAAGCATCCTTGAAGATTTCAGAAATATATTTATAAGTAATCCATCTATTTAATGACAGGTCATTAGTTTTTTGAAAATTTCTGAGGGGGAGAAGGAGAGGGAGAGGAAGGGAGAGAGGGAGGGAGGGAGGGAGAGGGAGAGGGAGAGGGAGAGGGAGAGGGAGAGAGAGACCTGCAGTAGCCAGGGTTGGGCCAGGCTGAAGCCAGGAGCCAGAACCTCAGTCCAAGTCTTCCATGTGGTTAGCAGGGACCCAAGTAGTTGAGCCATCACCTGCTGCCTTCAGAGTCTGCATTAACAGGAATCTTGGGCAAGTTAGAACTTGAACCCAGGCACTCCTATGCAGGATGCAAGTGTCTCAACTCTCAGTTTAGCTACTAAACACCTGACCCAGTGGATTAGTTTTAAATATTTGTTAAAACAGTTTGTTAAGTCCTTTTGGAAGGCAACGCTATAAAATCGTTTTATTTATTTGAGAGACAGAGAGATAGGCAGACGGAGCTCTTCCATCCATGGTATCACTCTCCAAATGAATGCAATGGCCAGGGCTGGTATGGGCAAAAACAAAACTGGAAGCCAATAACTTGATCTGGGTCTCCCACATGAGAGGCAAGTACCCAGTTACTTGAGCCATCATCTGCTGTCTCCCAGGATGCACCTCAGCAGGAAGTTAGATTCAACAGGGGAGCTGGGGCTAGAACACAGGCCCTGCTCTGTGGTATGTGGGCATCTCAACTGGCAGCATAGCTGGCAGGCCGAGTACCTGCCCTTGGGAGGCAACACATTTATGGCTGAAGTTTAGTTACTTTATATATTACAGAGTAATAAGCATGTATTACAATAAATTTAAGAAAATAATAATATTCAGATGCTAAGTATTTTTTCTGCAGTCCCATTTAGTCTATATTTCTACCCCATGAGATGGCTACTATTAATATCTTCTTCATTACTGGTGATGAAGCAGGTGCTAAGAGAAGTCAGTAATTTTCTGAAGACCAAGCAGCTAGAAAATGTCAAATCCAGAATCTTCTGCTTATCTGAACAACAGTGAATTTTCACTAAGACTTAGTGTGACTTTCTTGGACCTCTAGAGGTCCAAGGACTTTTTGCTACGGAACTCAAAGAACTCAATGCAAAGCACTTCCACCTAACAGGTGTTCTTGTGGTCTAGACTTAGAAGATTACCATTAGTGAAGGTCTAGCACACAGTTGAACCATTTTAGCAGAAAGGGTGGAATTGCCTGTGTAGGGTGCATAAGACATATTCTTCCCATTCTTTGCCAGTATGAAAGTTGTATCCTTAGTACCAAATCGAGTAATCCTCCGGAATCTGATTTTCTTGGAAGGCTTGTGTCATGTAGTCAGAGTACACTTGGTACTTGAGCCTGAAGTCCTGGCCTGCTGCTTCTGTGAGTCTGCCTTCGCCTTGCTGTGGAGTTGCTCAGTCTGCTTACAGGATCACTCTCACCCCTAGAGGCTATGAATTTTTCCATGCATTTATTCCAAATTCTCTTTCCCTTTTGAGGTTTGGAGAGGTAAGGCGCATGAAAAAATAAAATGGTTTATGGCTAGAGGTCTTATCTTTTTGTCTGATGCATTTTTAAAAATTACCAGTATATTTATCATTCTCAGAGGACAAGAAGTTTAATTTTGAGCAAATTCTTTTTGTTGTTGTTGTTAAAGATTTATTTATTTAAAATAAAAATAAATCTTTAAAGGGGGGGGGGGCTGGTGTTGTGGCGCAGCAGGTTAATGCCCTGGCCTGAAGTGCGGGCATCCCATATGGGTGCTGGTTCAGGACCCGGCTACTCCACTTCCGATCCAGCTCTCTGCTATGGCCTGGGAAAGCAGTAGAAAATGGCCCAAGTCCCTGGGCTCCTGCATCTGTGTTGGAGACCCAGAAGAAGCTCCTGGCTCCTGGCTTTGGATCAGCACAGCTCCAGCCATAGCGGCCAGTTGGGGAGTGAGCCATCGGATGGAAGATCTTTCTTTCTCTCTGCCTCTCCTCTCTCTGTGTAACTCTGACTTTCAAATAAAATAAAGGGCCGGCACCGTGGCTCACTTGCTTAATCCTTCGCCTGCAGCGCCAGCATCCCTTATGGGCACTGGGTTCTAGTCCCAGTTGCTCCTCTTCCAGTCCAGCTCTCTGCTGTGGCCTGGGAAGACAGTGGAGGATGGCCCAAGTGCTTGGGCCCTGCACCCACATGGGAGACCAGGAGGAAGCACTTGGCTCCTGGCTTCAGATTGGCGCAGCACCGGCCATGGTGGCCATTTGGGGAGTGAACCAACGGAAGGAAGACCTTTCTCTCTTTCTTTCTTTCTCTCACTGTCTGTAACTCTACCTGTCAAATAAATGTTAAAAAAAAGAAAAAGGAAAAAAGGGGGCAGCACTGTGACGCAGTGGGTTAAAGCCCTGGTCTGAAGTGCTGTCATCCCATATGGGTGCCAGTTCTAGTCCTGGCTGTTCCTCTTCCAATCCAGCTCTCTGTTGTGGCCTGGGAAAGCAGTAGAAGATGGCTCAAGTCCTCGGGCCCCTGCACTGATGTGGAAGACCTGGAAGAAGCTCCTGACTCCTGGCTTCGGATCTGCGTAGTTCCAGCCATTGCAGCCATCTGGGGAGTGAACCAGAGGATGGAAGACCTTTCTCTCTGTCTCTACCTCTCTCTGTAACTCTCTTTCAAATAAATAAAATAAACTTTTAAAAAAAATAAAAAATAAATCTTTTAAAAAAAAGATTTATTTGTTTATTTATTTATTTATTTATTTGAAAAGTGGAATTATAGAGAGAGAGAGAAATCCTCCATCTGCTGGTTCACTCCCCAGATGACCACAATAGATGGTGCTGTTCTCATCCAAAGCCAGGAGCCTGGAGCCTCTTCTGGATCTCCCACATGAGTGCAGGGACCCAAGGACTTGGGCCATCTTCTACTGCTTTCCTAGGTCATAGCAGAGAGCTGGATCAGAAGTGGAGCAGCTGGGATTCGAACCGGTGCCCATATGGGATGCCGGCACTGCAGGCAGTGGCTTTACCCGCTCTGCCACAGCACTGGCCCTTGAGCAACTTCTGAATCTCTGAATCTCTGAAGTTGAATGATTTCAAATCGGCCCTGAAAAAGTCAGAAAGATACTAGTATCCTCACATTTTCTTCCTAGGCCCTTTGCGTACAAATCCATCAACTTCTACCAGGAACAGGGGACTTGATCTCACCTCTGCTCCCTAATCAGTTAATTCAACCATGCTTTCAGAGACAGTAGCACCAGCTGAGGGTTCAGTCTGATTACCCAGTCATTGATTGCTTGCACTCTAATGGCCTGTTTCCTTCTGTGGCAGAACTCTGAGCAACCTGATGAAAGATGTAACTTAGCTTCAGTATGTGGGCTTCTTATTATTTTACCATTCATGTTGAAGACCGGGATAACTATATTTTCATTGTGGGCTTATTTAAAACTTCTTTCAGACTCCAATAAGGATTGTGGGTCAGTTTTTAAAAGAGTTCCTCTGAACCACATAATGGGAATTTATTTCAAGCTGTGGTAACAAAATAAGCCTGAAACATATTACTTGAATTATTGTTGTAGGTGTCTTTGGTTAAGAGGAAAAAAAAATCACTTTTCTTTTTAAAGATCTTTTTATTTTGCTCTAAGCATAGCAGATATTGATGACATTGTTCCTTGTTTAGCCATTTTGGAAAATAATTTGAAAAATAATATGTGTTTAATTTGGAAAATAATATGTGTTTAATAACTGTTAAAAGGTACATACTTATTATTCCAGAATATGTTAATATGATTCTAACCTGGGTAGGGTGTTTTTCACTGACAAGCATTTATTCACCTATCTTTGTGTTCTTTATGACCTCTACAAAGAAATAATTTAAATATCCAGGAGTAAGGGATTAGACAAGTATATTATGAAATAACAGTGTAATAGGATTCTGTCAGCTGTTTAAAAAAAAAAAAAACCACTCTGCCCTGAGAACATATTTATCACACAGGGCATTCTAAAAGTACATTTTTAGTCTTAAAGTTCAGAAGTATAAATGGTTCATACTTTGAAAAAACATTATTGAAAGTTTATTTAAATTTCTTTTTTCCTTAGTATTTTGCATAATTTTAAATTTTCTTTGCTTTGGTTAACATTTGTCAGAAAAATTAAAAAATAAAACTGAAAATTTAGGCTTGAAATTGTGTAAGTAATGTTTATTTTATACTCTTAAATACAAAAATTGAATAGCAGAAGTATAGATGGTCATTTCTGACAGCCGACTTTGAAGACAGTATGTGCAGTTTGGTACTTATTTTGTAAGTGATACACAAATGTATACATTGGAAATAAAACAGGAAGCCTGTACATCAACATTGATAGTGGTTTGTGCTGGGTGGTATAGAACTATTGTTTAATTTTCCTCTTTGTTTCTCTCTATGTTTCAAATGTTGCACAATTAACATGTACTGCTTTTTAGTCAGAAAAATGTTATTTAAATACTTTAAAAAGTAGAGCCAATGTTTTGACTTACCAAAAGTATCACAATTAGTGTGAATAAAAAAGCCAGGAATATTAACTCCATCTACCAGTTGCCATTAAAGTAATTAGTTTAGTAATTAGAACAATCAAAGCCTAAGAAATATTCCTCTCTAAAATAGCTAAAATCTATGCTAGACTATATCACATTTTTAAACATTATTTCTAAATGTTTCTGAATGACAGCAGAATTGTAGAAAGTGAATAGCTGTAGAGGGGGAATTAGAGGTTTTTTTTATGGTTGTTGTTTTGTATCTTTTAACTTTGAGAAATTAAACATGTTCTTTAGTAGAAGATATAGAGGAAAGGAATTTTAGCTTTGCAAGGAATTTTAGCTTTGGAAGAAATCTGTTTCTCCCCCACATTTTAAAATATTTTTAACAGAAAGAAAACTCAAACAGGATGAAAGTGTACACATTTTAAGAAAATAAATACCAAAGTAGAGACAACATTTAAAAAGTTATGCAGTGCAAAGTACATTTTCTCCAGCCCCAGCCTCAGTCTTCCATTCGCCTGCCACAGAGGCAGCTGGTTCTGTGCCTCTCTTTTTTTTTTTAAATTAATTAATTAATTAATTAATTTTTTGACAGGCAGAGTGGATAGTGAGAGAGAGAGAGAGAGAGAGAGAGAGAGAAAGGTCTTCCTTTTTGCCGTTGATTCACCCTCCAATGGCCGCTGCGGCCGGCGCATCGTGCTGATCCGAAGCCAGGAGCTAGGTGCTTCTCCTGGTCTCCCATGCGGTGCGGGGCCCAAGGACTTGGGCCATCTTCCACTGCCTTCCCGGGCCATAGCAGAGATCTGGCCTGGAAGAGGGGCAACCGGGACAGAATCCGGCGCCCCAACCAAGACTAGAACCCGGTGTGCCGGCGCCGCAAGGCGGAGGATTAGCCTGTTAAGCCACGGCGCCGGCCCTGTGCTTCTCTGTTTTCCTACCAACACGTGAGTGTGTATGAACTGTCCTTTCGGTAGCTTGTATAGTCGCATCCTGTAAACACTCGCCTGCAGCTTGCATTTTTTTAAACCTGATATGTTTTGGAGATTATTCTGTATCAATCCTCATAGAACCACTGGACAGCCAAAGCACAATTTATTTAGCCAGATCCTTATTGATGGACATTTGGCTTTCCTTTTTTCCTACAAGTATCAATGAATTATCTTTGTACATATGCTAAAGATTACCATTCTGCCAGTCACATCTATCCAGTACTGAGGCATGGTGATAGATTCTCAAATAGTATTCCAAGACTCTGACAGTTTTCACAGCCCTTCCCCGTGTGTTATCTTGGTTGACTGACTTACGTTGAAGCAGTCTGGCTTCGGAAATGGTTGGTTCTCACTGCTGGTGCTGGTCGGCCGTTGAGTGCGTTTGTGAGGTTGCTAGGAGGGAGGATCGATCCCTGAATGGTTGAGAGAGGGGTCTTGGCCAGGCAGTAGAGGAGCAAGATGGTCCTTTCCTGCTCTCCTGTCTGATAGCTCTTCTCATGGTGAAGGCATTTTTTAAAAAACTGTTGATTTTCTCACTATCTGAAGACAAGGGAAAGGGGGGAAATCTTGTGTTCTAGTTGTTTTTCATATTTAGTGCCTTATGCTGTTTTCAATCAGAATGTTGTAGTTAGGATTTTCATTTACCATTTGCTTGCAGCACCCCCCAATTCCATATTAATTGATAAATTATTTCATTGACATGTGGCCTGACTATTCTTAGTATGTGTAGCACCTAGAACAGTCAACAATTTTTAAGAGACCCGTCAATGAAGATTATACTTTGGGATCTTATTTTCTTCAGATATGAAAATTAATTTCATTTTCTTCAACTAACTTAGAAACAATGGCTACTTGATTTCTTTGTCTGTATAATAAAAGAACAAAGGACTTTCTTAACATATTAAATGCTTTTCAGAATTTAGTTCAAGGATATGATTAAAAGGGCATAGTAGCCAGAGGAACTCAAGAATATAACCCTGCTAAGCATTAGCTACCTCTTTTTTTTTTTTTTTTAAGATTTATTTATTTACTTGAAAGGTAGAATTACAGAGAGGCAGGGGCAGAAAGAGAGAGAGAGGTCTTGGGGCCGGCGGTGTGGCGCAGCGGGTTAACACCCTGGCCTGAAGCTCCGGCATCCCATATGGGTGCTGGTTCGAGGCCTGGCTGCTCCACTTCCAATCCAGCTCTCTGCTATGGCCTGGGAAAGCAGTGGAAGATGGCCCAAGTCCTTGGGCCCCTGCACCCGCATGGGAGACCAGAGGAGGCTCCTGACTCCTGGCTTTGGATAGGTGCAGCTCTGGCCGTTGCGGCCAACTGGGGAGTGAGCCATCAGATGGCAGACCTCTCTCTCTCTCCAACTCTCCTCTCTTTCTGTGTAACTCTTTCAAATAAATAAATACATCTTAAAAAAAAAAAAAAAAAGAGAGAGAGAGAGAGAGGTCGTCCATCTTCTGGTTTACTCCCCAGATGGCCACAACGGCTGGAGCTATGCAGATCTGAAGCTAGGAGTGATGTGCTTCTTACCAGTCTCCCACATGGGTGCAGGGACCCAAGGAGTTGGATCATCATCTACTGCTTTCCCAGGCCATAGCAGAGAGCTGGGACTCAAACTGGTGCCCATATGGGATGCCAGCACTGCAGGTTATGGCTTCATCCACTATACCACAGTGCTGGACCCTAGCTACCTCCTTTGTGTATTTTTTTTTTCAATTGTGAGGAGTGGTGTGTGTGTGTATATATATATATATCAAACTTGCTATCCTGAGTAGAGTGACTGTTCATTTGTTTCTGGATCTGATAGTGTACTTCTTCAGGACTTTGAAGAACAACAATATCTACAATATAATATGTGGTTTTGTCCTCCTTGCTTTTTATTGTTTCATATTCATTGTATTAATTCTTATCAAAGGACAAAAACAAGTCCTTACCAGTTTGAGGATCTCTGTAGATGGATGTGTGTATCATGGCCCTGATCTACCCACATGTAGCCCCTGTTATCTGCTTCCCTAATTCTTCTGTGGCTCCTTCAGACAACAGGAGCACTCTATAACGACTGGGCTAGGTGTTTTAAAGATTTATTTATTTATTTATTTCAAAATCAGAGTTAGAGAGAGAAGGAGAGGCAGAGAGAGAGAGATATATATCTTCCATCTGCTGGTTCACTCCCCATTTGGCCACAACGGCCGGAGCTGCGCCGATCCCCGAAGCCAGGAGACAGGAGCTTCCTCTGTGTCTCCCATGTTTGTGCAGGGGCCCAAGGACTTGGGCCATCTACTCTTTCCCAGGCCATAGCAGAGAGAGCTGGATCATCTCTTCTTACAAGAGCACTTATCCCATCAGACCAGGGCTTCCCTTGTGACCTCATCCAACCCGAATTACTTCCCAAAGGCTCCATCTCCAAATACCATCACACTGAGGGGTGAGACTTCAACATTTGAGTTATAGGGGGACACATGCTCTGGTACAGGTTACCATTTAATTTTTATGAGAAAACTGACGAATAATCTATGAAAAAGTACTACCTTTGGCCTGTATAAGGCACTATGTAGTCTAAGGCTGTAGTTCTTATGAGACTTCAATTCAGGACCAGGTAGGCTGCCAGAACTTCCAAATTCAAAGAGCCTTGGGATGGAGTAAGGAGGGAATTTTTAAAACTGGGTACTTAAGGTGTCCTAGGGTTCAGAGCCCTGAAAGGTGTACTTGTAGTCACTAAAAGCAACTGCAGTGACCCTGCAGTCTGTTCCCAGTACATCAAGTGCAGCAGGGAGCGAGATTGTGGGTCATGCCGATTGTGGCTTTCATGTACACAGGCGGCTAACTTTGTGCTGGGATGACGGCAGCCCTGATGTTTCCTTGCTACTTTGAGACTTCTAATTCATTCTAGGCCTAGATGTTATATTGATGTGAGACTGTTTTTTTCTGTTTTATTTATCAGTGTATCATTTGACAGTGTACTGCCAAGAAATCAATGACAGCACTGTATTGCCAATGAAAATTTGCCAGCTTAAAGCATTCTGTAGTACAAGTTGATACATGACCTTTGAGTTTGCAAGCCTTGGATCTAATCCAGAAGAAAACAACAACACAAATGAAGATAATATTGAGAAATAGGATTTATAAAAGTTGAGAATTAGGGGGATGAAGACAAAGATAAACAATAAATTTACTACTTATATAGGTATCCAAGGGAAACACAAAAACATAATTGATGGATAGAATCCCTTGCTTTAGTCTAGAATGGTGTCTTCCAACTAGTTTGTCTGTGAAGCTCATTTCTTGAAAGCATTTCAATTTTCTCAGTACTCTTCATAATGAAATCAGAAATGAGGTTTTTCTATAGGACTGTATTCTGAGTCTTTGGGGAAGCCATTCATTCATTAGACAAAAGGGAATATTGCAGTGAACAGAACAGACAAAACCTCCTGTCCTTGGGGAGAGTCCATTCTAGTGTGTAGGGGCAGACAATAAAACAAATAAGAGAAAGCAGGGAAGAGGGCTAAGGAATGGGGTGGGGCACAAGATGAAGTTGATGTTATACAGGGTGATGGGAAATGCTTCACTGAGAAAGTGACATTGGGGCATAAGGAAGTACCACAGCAACCATGAGGGTTTCTAGGGGAGGAGTGTTCCAGGGAGGGGAATCAGTGAGCACAAAGGCCTGACCCGGGAGCTTGCTGGAAATGATCTATGACGGGCAAGGGTCCCTGTGTGTTGGAGAGGCTGCAGGGAAAATGAGTGGCAGTAGTGCTCGCCATAGTGGCCCACTGTAGCAAAGTAGTGTAATTTGTCATATAAAAAGAACATTCTGGCCGGCACCGCGGCTCACTAGGCTAATCCTCCGCCTTGCGGCGCCGGCACACCAGGTTCTAGTCCCGGTCGGGGCACCGGATTCTGTCCCGGTTGCCCCTCTTCCAGGCCAGCTCTCTGCTGTGGCCAGGGAGTGCAGCGGAGGATGGCTCAAGTGCTTGGGCCCTGCACCCCATGGGAGACCAGGAGAAGCACCTGGCTCCTGCCTTCGGATCAGTGCGATGCGCCAGCCGCAGCGCGCTAGCCGCGGTGGCCATTGGAGAGTGAACCAACGGCAAAGGAAGACCTTTCTCTGTGTCTGTCTCTCTCACTGTCCACTCTGCCTGTTAAAAAAGAAAAAAAAAAAAAAAGAAGAAGAAGAACATTCTGACTGTTCTCATGAGAACAGGTGAAAAGGTCAAGGGTGGAAGCCAGGAGACCAATTAGGAGGCTCCTGCAAGAATCCAGGCTAGAGGTCATGATAGCTTTGAGCATAGTGATGGTGGCAGATATGATGGTGATCCTGTTGGTTATTGGCAGGTTTCTATCTATATATTGAAATGGTGAAGGATTTGCCCATAGATTGGATACTGAGTAAGTGGGGAATTCTAGGACTTTTTGGTTGCTTTTGTATTCTCTTAGCTAGAATGGTGTTGCCCTTTCCTGAAATAAAAAAGACTGGAAAACCATGATTGGGGAAGATCAGGAGTTAGGTTATGAATATATTAAGTTTGAGATATCTACTGTGATCTCCATATAATTTAGGAGAAATACATATTATGAAAAATTTTAAATTTTTTCTTACATCAAAATTAATTTATCTTTTAAATCCAATTTCCCATGAACTTTTAAGAGTCTCTTAAGGAGACATGATTTCGCTGGCACCACCATAGCTAAATAGGCTAATCCTCCGCCTGCGGCGCCGGCACACCAGCGCAGGCACACCAGGTTCTAGTCCCGGTCAGGGCGCCGGATTCTGTCCCGGTTGCTCCTCTTCCAGGCCAGCTCTCTGCTGTGGCCCGGGAGTGCAGTGGAGGATGGCTCAAGTCCCTGGGCCCTGCACCCGCATAGGAGACCAGGAGAAGCACCTGGTTCCTGGCTTCGGATCAGCGCGGTGTGGCCATAGCGTGCCGGCTGCAGCGGCCATTGGGGGGTGAACCAATGGAAAAGGAAGATCTTTCTCTTTGTCTCTCTCTCTCTCTCTCTCTCTCTGTCCACTCTGCCTGTCAAAAAAAAAAAAAAAAAAAAAAAAAAAAGGAGACATGATTTCAGTACCTCACTTTCAGCAATCAACTAGATAGAAAATTGACAAAGAAACAAGAGTTGATCTACACTGTGGACCAAATGGACCTAACTGATATCTACAGAACTTCTCACTTCAGTGCTGCAGAATACACATTCTCCTCATCAGTGCATGGAATTTTCTCTATGACTGATCATATGTTAAGCCATAAAGCAAGTCTCAGCAAATTCAGGAAAATCAAAATCATACCATGTGTCTTCTCTGACCACAATGGAATAAAGCTGGAAATCAATAACTCAAGAATCTCCAGATCATATACAAACATATGGAGACTGAACAACATGTTCCTGAATGAACAGTGGGTCATAGAAGAAATGAAGAGAAATCAAAGAATTTCTGGAAATGAATGAAGATGACAGTACATCATATCAAAACTTATGGGATACAGCAAACACAGTGTTAAAAGTTTATAGTAATCAGTGCCTACATGAAGAAACTGGAAAGGTACCAAATAAATGAGTTGTCAGTACATCCCAAGGACCTAGTAAAACAACAACAAACCAAACCCCAAATTAGTAGGAAGAAAGAAATAATTAAAATTAGAGAAGAAATAAACAAAATTAAAACAAAAAAATACAAAAGATCAGTGAAGTGAAGAGCTGTTTTTTTGAAAAAATAAACAAAATTGATACACCACTGGCCCAACTAAAAAAAAAAAGAAGAGGGAGAAGATTCAGTAAAGTCAGAGATGAAAAAGGATAACACAAAGGCTAACAACAAATAACACAGAAATAAAAAGAATCATCAGGAATTACTACAAAGAGCTGTATGGCAACAAATTGAGAAAACTAGAAGAAAGGGATAGATTCCCGGACACATACAGTCTACGAAAATTAAGTCATGAAGACACAGAAAATATAAACAGACCAATAACCAAGACAAAAATTGAATCAGTAATAAAGACCATCCCAACAAAGAAAAGCCCAAGACCAGATGGCTTCACTGCTAAATTCTACCAGACAGTTAAAGGACTAATTCCAATTCTTCTAAAGATATTCAAATCAACTGGAAGAGAGGGAATCCTCTCTCAAACTCCTAGTAAAAAGCCAGCATCACCTTAATTCCTAAACTAGAAAAAGATACTATAGAGAACATAAACTATAGACCTATATTCCTGATGAACATAGATGTAGAAATCCTCAATAAAATATTAGCTAATCAAATCCAACAACGTATCAGAAAGATCATTCACCTGGACCAAGCGGGATTTATCCCAGGTATGCAGGGATGGTTCAACATTCAGAAATCAATAAATGTGGTACATCACATTAACAAACTGAAGAACAAAAACTATATGATTATCTCCATAGATGCAGAAAAAGTGTTTGATAAAATGCAACACACTTTCATGATGAAAACTCTAAGCAATTTGGGTATAGAAGGAACATTCCTCAATAGACTCAAGGCAATTTATGACAAACCCATGGCCAGCATCCTATTGAATGAAGAAAAGTTGAAAGCATTTCCACTAAGATCCAGAACCAGACAAGGATGCCCACTCTCACCATTGCTTTTCTATATAGTCCTGGAATTTTTAGCCAGAGCCACTAAGCAAGAAAAAGAAATCAAAGGGACACAAATTGGGTAGGAGGAAGATAGACTATCCCTATGTGCAGATGACATCATTCTCTATATAGGGAATCCAAAAGACTCCACTGAGAGACTGTTGGAACTCATAAAAGAGCTTGGAAAAGTGGCAGAGTATAAAAATCAACACAGAAAAATCAGTAGCCTTTTTATATACAGACAATGCAAGGGGAGAGAAAGAACTTTTAACATCAGTCCCATTCACAATAGTCCAAAAAGAATTAAATACCTTGGAATAAATTTAACCAAAGATGTCAAAGATCTCTACAAAAAATTCAAAACACTAAAGAAAGAAATAGAAGACATTAAAAACTGGGAAAATCTTCCATGTTCATGGATTGGAAGAATCAATATCATCAAAATGTCCATACTACCAAAAGCAGCTTACAGATTCATTCAATGTGATCCTAATCAAAATACCAATGACATTCTTTGCAAATCTAGAGAAAATGATACTAAAATTCATATGAAAACACAAGAGACCACAAATAGCTAAAGCAACCTTATACAACGAAAACAAAGCTGGAGACATCATAATACCTGATTTCAAGACATACCACAGGGCAGTTATAATCTGCCTATAGAACTGGCACAAAAACAGATGTGTAGACCAATGGAACAGAATAAAAAGTCTAGAAATAAATGCACACATCAACAGCAAACTTACCATTGACAAAGGAGCTAAAATCAATCCCTGGTGCAAGGACAGTTTTTTCAACAAATGGTGCTGAGGAAACTGAATCTCTGTGTTCAAAAGTATAAAACTAGACCCATACCTTGCACATTATACAAAAATGCACACAAGATGGATCAGACATAAATCTATGACCTGATGCCATCAACTTTCTAGAGAACATTGGAAAAATTCTGCAAGACATTGGCATCAGCAAAGACTTCTTGGAAAAGGCCTCAGAAGCACAGGCAATCAAAGCCAAAATTGACAAATGGGATTACATCAAGCTGAGAAGCTTTCTGCACTGCAAAAGGAACACTCAGCAAAGTGAAAAGGCAGCCAACAGAATGGGAGTAAATATTTGCAAACTATGCAACTGATAAACAGTTAACATCCAGAATCTATAAAGAGCTCAAGAAACTCAACAACAACAAAACAAACAATTCAGTTAAGAAATGATGAGAGGACTTGAACAGGCATTTTTCAGGAGAGGAAGTTCAGATGGCCAACAGACACTTCAAAAAATGCTCAGGATCACTAGCTATCAGGGAAATGCAGATCAAAACCACAATGAGGTTTCACTTCACTCCTGTTAGAATGGCTCTCATATAGAAAGCAACAAACAATTAATTAAATTGTTGTTGGGAATGTAAACTGACGTAGCCACTATGGAAGACAGTATAGAGATACCTTAGAAATCTGAATATAGACCTACCATATGACCCAGCCATCCCACTCCTGGTAATTTACCCAAACCAAATGAAATCAGCATCTGTTAGAGTTATATACACCCCTGTGTTCATTGCAGCACAATTCCCAACAGCTAAGATATGAAATAAACCCATATATCCATCAACTGTTGACTGGATAAAGAACTCATTGTATATATATATAGTGTAGTACTACTCAGCTGTAAAAAAAAAAATAAAAATAAAAAAATGAAATCCTGTCTTTTGCAACAAGATGGATGCAACTGGAAACTATTATACTTAGTGAAATAAACCAGTCCCAAAAAAGACAAATATCATGTTTTTCCTGATCCGAAGTAATTAATAAAATACCTAAAATATACTGTTTAGGAGTGAAATGGACATCTTGAGATTTGATTATTATTTACAGCCTTTATCTCTTCTGTTGAGGAACAGTGGTTTTTTTTCTTCATAATATTTGTTGAACTCTTTTACTTAGTGTAGGGTTAATTGTATGATCATTAAGTAAATTGAAAATAGATCTTTGTAAAAATTAAGAATGGGAATGTGAGAGGGAGGAGGAAGAAGGGTTAAAGCTTGGGTGAGGGAAAGTAGGGGGAGGCGTGTCACTCTGTTGCTAAATTTGCATATATTAAATACATGAAACTTCTGTAACTTTAATAAAATTTTTAAAAAATGAGAAGAGAGTCCCTTAATACTATACCTCCAAATGAGTATATAAATTTGGAAGTTGGATATGTGAATTGGAGCTCAGGTGAGAGGTCTGGCCTACAGATACCTGCTTGGGAGGTGTTGGTAGATGGATGGCATTGAAAGTCATGAAGTTAAATGAGCACATGTTGCACATGAAGAGTAGACAGGAAAGAAGACAGAATTTGAGCCCTAAAGCTCCAGCATTAACCAGCCCAAGGCCAAGGTGAATATCTAAGTCAGGGATCGGGAAACAACTTTTGTAGAGGGCCAAATAGCAAATAGTTTCTGCTTTTTAATCCAGCTCTCCATCTCTGCCAGTGTAGTGCAGAAGCAACCACGAACCTCTGATAACATGTAATTTAATGACTATGGCTGTGACCACTAAAACTTTATGGAAATATGGAATAGTCCTATACAGGTTTGGCCCACAAGCCATAATCCATCAACTCTTGGTACATTCCAGCACTTGTATTTTTGCCAGGACTTTCCTTCTTCTTTCCTTCTTAGGTTGTGGGACTTTCTTGCATTCTGGGGCCTCGTTTGTTTAGCCAGCCATAGTATATAATAGAACCAGGCTGTACTGTTAGACTTGACTATTAAATTGGTCTGACCTGATTCAGCCAAAAAAAGCCCTAGGTTTTAAAGCTATACTTTAAGTTCTGTGGCTTATTTTTTAAATTCACTGGTCTGAAGAGAATTACATAAAAACTGCTGCACATGTAACAATGTATAATCAACAGAGGTTACCCGAAAATCTCAAGAGAGATTTAGATTACATTTAAGTAACACTTATTTTATGGTAATGATCATTAAATAAGGGATGGGCATTGTGGCTCAGCCGGTTAAGCTGCCACTTGGGATACCCATTCCAGTTTGCATCCCAGCTCCTCTGCTTCCAACCCAGCTTCCTGCTATTGCATCCTGGGAGGCAGTGGATGATGGATCAAGTGCTTGGGCCCCCTGTCACCTACATTGGGAGACCTAGTAGGAGTTCCTGCCTCCTGGCTTTGGCCTAGTCAAACCTTACTGTTGCAGGCATTTGGGAAGTAAACCAGCAGATCAAAGATCAATCTACCTCTTTCTCTCTTTACTTTTCAAGTAGATAAAAATAAATAAAATACACATTTTTTAAAAGGTCATTAAATAATTTATTCAAGGTAGTTCATGGGATAGCTATCCCAAAGGATGTTAATTTTTTGTTTTATTTTTAAAGGTTATTTATACAATTAGAGGGTAATGTGTACGTTTTACAGTCTCAGAACAAAAGCATACGTATGTGCAGAGTATCTTTTGGCTGTGGATTGTAATGATCTGACAATTGGTATTTTTTTAAGTTGGTTTAGCAGGCAGGAGTAGTAGTGCTTCCAAAAACTCATCACTGATATATAGGGGATCCTTGTAACTGTCTAAAGAACTTTTGAATAATGGGTACAGATATTGAATAGTATTTTTTAAGGTTTATATATTTATTTGAAAGAGTGATAGAGAGGGAGAGAGAAGATTAGAGAGAGAAAGAGAGAGAACAAGCAAGAGAGAAATCTTCCATTCATTATTCACTCTCCAGATGCCCACAGCAGCCAGGGCTAGGCCAAGCCAAAGCCAGGAGCCATTAACTATCCTGGTCTCCCATATGGGTGGCAGGAACCCAAGTACTTGAGCCATTATATGCTGCCTCCCAAGGGCATAGCAGGAAACTGGAATAGTAAAAGTTTGCCAGAGGCAAAGAATTAAGATTTCTATTCTTCAAAAAAATAGAGCCTATTTGTGCAGTCTTGTCTTTTCTGATTTTTGAGAAAATCCTTTGAGATGGCTCTAGCATAACTGATTTCTCTAAGTAATACCTATCAGATGATAGTGTCTGGATGTCAGTGCCAATAATAAAGTTCTCAATTACAGTGAATGACACTGAAGACTAACGGAGTTGATCTGTGCTTCTACTTGTGGCCTCATTATTTTAGGACTTTGATTCGGTGATACTTGAAACTTCAGATCCTATTGCGAACTTATGGGGAAAGAATCATTATAATCCTGTTTGGGAGTTACATAGCAATCTCCCTCTTTCCTCTGGTCAACTTTTTCTTTTTCCACATTGCCTACTTTTTTTGTTGTTGTTGTTTGTTTTTGGAAAAAAAAAAAAAAACCTATGCATGGGTATCCCAGGTGTTACCTCAGGTTCAAGGATTGTTCCCCAGGAATCCATCAGTCAATCTCTGTCTCTCTCTCTCAGGGGTTCTCTTTCTGGAAGAGGGCGCTGCAGGGTCTGTGTAGAGATGTTTCCAGGCCACTGAGGAGAGTGGGGTGATTTCACAACATGTTAGTGGGGCTGTTCCTGGGAAGCTCAAGGCTTCTGCCAAAGCCTGTCACACAGAATCCCAGCCTCACAGTCCGTGATGATACATCAGTAGGGCCACAGGTAGAAAACTGTGCAACAGAGACATCTGCCTTGTATTCAGAGTCACAAGGCCAAGTCAGTGAGAGGACTAGAATTATAGAGGGTCAGCACCAGAAAGTTCTGGAGCATCTGTAAGTTGTGCAGGCTCCTGGCCTTTAAACAGAGGACCAAGTGGGATGGTGGATCCACTGTAGAGTTCTTGCAAGAACTGCAGATTCATATGTACACCAACTGTTGTTTGTAGACTAAATAAATAATGTCTAACATCTGTGCACCATTACTCTGAAATTGAATGTTGACTCCACTGTGATTAATAAATTGGAATTTTATTTTCAACTGTCACTGCATCCAAAGTATCTTTTTGTCATTAGAGTTTTTCATTGCATGGATTCTTAAAGTATAACTGCTGCCATGTGATTAGTCAGTCAGAGGATTTGATGTGTTAAAATCTCCCTCATGTTGAAAAAGATTGTAGAGCACAAATCTAGTCCAAGCCCTCTGCTTATTTCATGGACTGGGAGATTAAAATCCAGAGGAGTTACTGCCATAGAATTGGGAAGATTGTTAGTAATAGAGTAAGAACTGGATCTTGGTTCTCTAGGATCCCAAAGTAAGTGGTTCTTTTTTTCTTATGTATATCATGTTAATGATTCCCATTAATTCAAAACATCCCTGTAAATTTGGAAAATTCACAAAATTTCTTCCCTCTCTGTAACTGAAGATTATATATAATGAAGCATAAGTAAGCCAAGTCATAGCTACTCAATGTGACAAGTGATGGCGCCCAGGTTTCCTTTACAAAAGACTAAACATTGTCTCCAGACTAGCAGCCACCTCATCATGGAAGCAACCCTAGCTCAGACAGCATCTGAACAGGCTTGACAGGTGTTCGCTCCGTTATGAATCTGCAGCTACACTGTCAAACCAACTACACAGCAGTTCATGGTACTTTTGGATAGAAGATGCTACTCAAAAGTGAAGTCCATTAATTTGTTTGTGAGATCTGAGGGCAGACACTAGCATCTGTTAACCAAATGGTAGTGGTGTATAGAATGCATCTCCTGTGTGTGTGTGTGTGCGCACTTGCTATTCGTAGTTTGTTTTGTTTTGTTTGAAGGAACTGTTTGTTTCTCTTAAAAAGCCTTAATGTTAGAGGATCACAATGTAGTTACAGAGACACACATATAACTCTTTCCTTCATGCTCACAAAACTCGGTCTGTTGAACAATAAAATTTCCAGCTGGGCATAAGATTCACATGAATGTACACTTTCTCCCTTGGATCAGTAACACATTTAAGTTTTTTGCCTTCTTTTGTAAGTGAAATGAACCTCTGACTTATGGTGTAAACTTTAACCAAAGATCCAGGGCCCTTGTGGCTTCAAGAGCTATAGGACTGCCTTCTGTTGTTTCATTTTCAGGCCTCACTCTCTCGCTCCCTCCCCCAGCCCAGAAGTTTTCACACTCATGAAACAATTACTGTGTAATGCCTTACACATAGGAAATCTTTAATGCTAAATGAGTCATTGGATGAAGTGCACACACTACTTTGTGAGATGGCTTTAATTAAGTCACTTATTTTCTTAAGATTTTATCTTGATAACTTTCTCTCTTGGTTTGTAAAAAAGTAGAGAAGATTGGTATTTCTACTATCTTGAAATTTTTGTGCCACTCTCCTATGTGTATTGAGGCTGAAAAGGCTAAATAAGGCTATTTAAATTGTAGGTGACTGTAATCCATTTGTGTTGAGAAATAGGTCTTTGAAGAGGTTAAAAATAACCCAAAGGCAAGTGTATAAGATGCTTGTCAGCTAAAGACTCACCCAGGATGGAGTTACTTCAATATATTAAAGCTCTGTTTCTTATCAGGACACATTTATCCCAGAACAAAATACTAGAGGTGAACTCATCTGCCTGCAGACAGAGCCATCCACCTGAACCCCAGGTGGGTGTTTGTGTTTGGGTCTGTTTCTAGGTGGGATGATCTCATGTTCTCCCTTACCACAGAATTGTGCAACACTGATACACACCTGCGTTTTGATCTTTAAAATCTGTCGTGGTAACATGTCAAGCAATTCTAAATAGCTCCATGGATGATCCTGAATGCACGTCTGCCAGAAACGTGGCTGGGCGCAGACTGGGAACTGGCGTGGATTCCTATGGCACTACACTTTAATCATATTGAAAAGAGAGCAGGTCTCGGCCCCAGCCTTTCCCCTGAGGCTTTTGTTAGGGTGCACACAGAGGACTGGTAATCCCTGGCAGGGTCACTGTATGAGGTCTTCCCGGTTGTTATGAAAGGAGAGTGGAACAAGCTACTTAGAAAGTAAAGCAAATCCCCTGTTTCACCACACTTTTAAAAATTTCATAAGTATTTGAAGTATTATTTATTTTACTCCTTTAAATATATCTTGTTCATAAAGGTTATTTTTAAAATGTGACAGGTTAAAGTGCCTGCTGAAAGAGTCACTCTTATGTGTAATGTCACTGATTTCTTTCTTTAAAAGCTGGTATGAATACCCAACTTATAAAGTATCAAGGCAGGGTTTAGTTTGGTAAAGGGTCAAGAGGAATAAGAGAGACTTGAAGACATGGTATCTTTATTTTAAAGGAGAGTGGCTCATGAATGCAAATTAATGCATTTCTGTCATGCTTGCAAGTCCATGGCTAATTCTTGCTATAACTTAACACCATATTCTCCGAGCAAAATGTTGATGTAGTAACTTTTTTCTTTTTTTAAATTTCTTTTTTAAAATTTGGATTAACATGAAATACATGTAGTGGTAAGTTTTCTCTGTTTATTTTATTTTAACATTTTATCTGTGGTCAGTGTTATACCTCAGTTACTTCCCAGTCCCAATCACAGAATTGAAGTAAATCAAAAAATGTTGTAAGAATGTTTGTATTTATGGGAACATTTTTGAGGATATTACTGTTGTACACATAAGAACAAAAGGGAGATAAGTACATTCTAAAAAAGGAGAAACAGAAGAGAAGCAAAGCAAATGGAAAACAGTAATGAGGACAGGTGGTACGCTATCCCATTATTCTGTGCTATTTAACACCATGGATTACAAGGAACTCAACATTTTTAATAATGGAGAAATTGGTTTTTGATTGTGCATGTCTGACAGCCTTGATTGCTGACAACTTTCTATTGCATGAACTCACCACTCTCTCATGAGCACCTCTGTACTCAGCCTGAGACTTGCTTGTGCAGGTGACAGGAAGGGTAATTTCAAGCTCTGAGAGGACTTTAGAGAATGGCCATGAGGCTGAGCATCTTGGGTGGCACTGGGATGGCTTGTTCAGCACCTGGCCCATTTTTGTTGAGTGAGTAAATTCTTGCATCTCTAGAATTCTGACTTGAGTAAATGGAGGAGTTGTAAAGCCCTTTCACCTACAGTTCCCCACTGGAATACTTGAAAGACAAAGCAGAGTCACAGGAACAGACCGTGGAACTCTCTGTGCCTGTGTCTTTTAGAGTAAAATCTGTCTAGTTATCTATCTGAAGTCTGAAACACTATCCCAGTAATGACCTCTGGCTTTTACCAAGAGAAGTAGAGCACACTCGCACAAACAGTATGGTCATTACTAATCTTCCATAACAGAACCTTTCAAATTAATTTTTAAAGATATTTCTCTACTCCTTTATAATTTAAAAGGATGTAGCAGTAGAAATGTATGATTTCTTTTTTAAAAAAAGATTTATTTATTTATTTGAAAGTCAGAGTTACACACAGAGAGAAGGAGAGGCAGAGAGAAACAGAGAGGTCTTCCATCTGCTGGTTCACACCCCAGATGGCTGTAATGGCCGGAGCTGTGCCGATCTGAAGCCAGGAGCCAGGAGCTTCTTCCAGGTCTCCAACGTGGGTACAGGGGCCCAAGGACTTGGGCCATCTTCCACTGCTTTCCCAGGCCATAGCAGAGATCGGAAGTGGAGCAGCTGGGACTTGAACTGGCTCCCATTTCGGATGGCGGCACTGTAGGTAGTGGCTTTACCCATTATGCCACAGCACCAGCCCCTGAAATGTATGAATTCTTTGGGGTTGAACCTTAAGTTTTCTTGGTATCAGAAATAAAATACCAATCTACTGTCAATGTTCATATCATTGGGTACATAAATATCAAAATTTATAAGGAGGTATGACTGGTTTCAAATTCTTTTTTAAAAATATTTATTTATTTATTTATTTGAAAAGCAGAGTTAGAGAAAGGAAGTGACAGAAATATTTTCTATCCACTAGTTCACTCCCCAAATGGCCACAACAGCCAGTGCTATGCCAGGCCATAAAAGGCAGGAGCCTGGAACTCCGTCTGGGTCTCCCACATGGGTGGTAAGGACCCAAGTAGTTGGACTGTTGCTTTCTCAGGTGCATTAGCAGGGAGCTGTATTGGAAGTGGAGTGGCCAGGACTCAAACCCACACTCATGTGAGATGCTGGGATTGTAGGAGGTGTCATTACCCACCAAACCACAATGCCAGCCCCTGAATTCATTTTTCTTAACTATGCTATAATGACAGCTGTAACTAAATATTCCTAATTTTCCTCTTTAAATTTCTATCTCTTTATTTTCATCTTATTTGAGAGGCAGAGAGTGAGAGACAGAGACAGAAATAGACCTTCCCTCTGGTGGTTCACCACCCAAATGTCTGCATCAGCTGGAGCTTTGCCATGCCAAAGCCAAGAGGTGGGAATAATTTCTAGGTCCCCTATGTGAATCGCAGAGACCCAACTACTTGAGCCATCACTGCTGCCTCTAAGAGTGTACGTTAGCAGGAAGCTGGAATTGGAAGTTGAGCCAGAACTCAAACCCAGGCACTCTGATATCTCAACTGACATCTTAACCTTTGCACCAAATACTCACCCCACTGTTTTCATTTTTAACACAGCACTGGATAGACTGTCTCTAGCACTGTCTATGGTGAGGTTGAGGTTGAGCTAAGCAGCTGTTGGTCAAATACAGTGTTCATATGACTGCGACAGCTATTAGCTTACAATCTTTGTTGTCTATATCTTGCTCTACTAGGTGCTCATGTTTGAAACTTTGCTCTGTGACTGGATAGACTGAGATACGTGCCACTGCATGACCCACACCACACTAACTGCCTCATATATTTGCAGCAGATGTGTCCCAGGCTGCCATTTCTGGGATATATTACTTTTTCCATTCAACTTAGGTGACATTGGTATCATAACGCTCTAACTGGCTCACCAGCTAAAGAACACTGGTGATATAACTTCTTAAACTGTCTTGTAGTCTTTGTGGTGAACAAATTTGAAATTGATTTACCATGGGAGGGTGTAGAGACTTACAAACAAGTTGATTATATTCTTAAACTCTATTGAAAAGTGTGTAGGGCTCAGATTCAATAATGGACTTCAGTTACCAAAAATAATTCTTGGATATTGAAGGGTAGATTTGGCCTGTGTCTTGTAAACAGGCTCAGTCAGATGCTGACAGCAGTTTGTCAGAATTGTGCATGCCAGAGTCTGAACTGGAAAACGGGCAGAAGCCATCATGGAACTAGGCTTCCCCAACAACAGGCCCTGGGTCCTTTGAGTTCTGCCATCTAGATTCATAGGGGATGCTCCTTCAGTGATCTCTTCCCTAGGAACTCCCTAAGGGAAAGAAAATCCATAGTTCCTCGGAACCCCTTAGTCTCTAGGCTACAATGGAACACAACAAACACGTATTTAATGTTTGGTTTTTTTATCTGCTTAATTGTAAATTAATATTGAACACAGACTAGAGTTTCAGACAAAATTTTGTTTACTTACCAGTCCCCTCATTAAAAAAGAATTGCTCTTCTGTTTGCCTATGACCATTCAAGCATTAGGGATTTAAAAATAAGTATAATTATAATTTTTACTGCCAAGGGGCTTGTAATTTAGTTAGACAGATAAGACCTGAATAAGGAATGATTGAAAAACACAGTGGCACATATAACAAAGTATTGATGGGGCCAGTGCTGTGGGTAAAGCTGCTGCCTGCAGTGCCAGCATCCCATATGGGCACCTGCTGCACTTCCAATCCAGCTCTCTGCTATGGCCTGGGAAATATGGCCCAAGTCCTTGGGCCACTGCACCCATGTGGGAGACCCAGAGGAAGCTTCTGGGTCCTGGCTTTGGATTGGTGCAGTTCTGACCATTGAGGCCAACTGGGGAGTGAACCAGCAGATGGAAGACCCCTCTCTCTCTCTCTCTGCCTCTCCTTCTCTCTCTGTGTAACTCTGACTTTCAAATAAATGAATGAATCTTTTTTAAAAAGCAAAGTAATGAAAAAAAAAAAGCATTGAGCCGTGTGATGCAACTAGGGTACATGATGCTGTGTTAAGTGTTACAGGTGGTAAAGGCACAAAGGAAAACATGAACATGGCCTAGAGTCTTCAGTTGCTGACACATGGAAGCTGCACAAAAAATGTTTGTTGAACAGAAGGAAAGAGATTATGTTGGACCTCTCAGTTGCAGAGATGCCCACTTGCTTGGGAGGACGCCCAAAGATCCAGACTCCAGACCAGTTGATGCAAAAAGCACGAGGTTTTTATTGAACGTTTGCGCAAACGGGCCCCCACCTCAGGTAGTGAGGAGCCCTGAGCGGCAGTTTCACACAGGTTATATAGGCAACGAATTAGCATATTCCTAATGCGCATGCGTAGGATTGGTCAGTTCAGAGGGACCATTAGCATATGGGAGAATGCTGGCGAAGAATGCTGGTGGAGAGTGCTGGTGGAAAATGCAGAGGTGGCACGGGATTGGCTGGTTCGGAGGGACAATTAGCATACCGGAGAATGCTGAGGGAGAGTGCTGAGGTGTTACAGGATTGGCCGGTCGCAGTGACATCATAAGTGCGTGCCTAGAGACTCTCCGAAGGGGAGGGGCAGCTCTGCTCTGGGCGCGCCCAGAGGTTTCCCGGAGGAGAGGGGCAGTTCTGCTCTGGGCGTGCCTAGAGGTTCTCTGAAGGGGATTGACTTTTCCTTCCCAGAGAATGTCCTGCCCGCTAGACTCTGGGGAACATCTAACCTCTTAAGAAGCCCCTGATATTTGCCCAGGCCTAGTTTCTTGTCCCTCTCCCCCATAAGGGTCATTCAATTACAAGCAGGCAGAATAACAAAAGTTTATATTCTTCCTTTGAAAAAGGAGTGTTTTGTTAAACTGAATTAAATACTACTTATAATAATGTCAAACACAGTAGGTTCTCAGGGGTAAATTTGACAAAAATATGAAGTACTAAGGGATCAGTTTGACAAAAGATGTACAAAACCTACCTATTTAAAACTTACGTAAGAGAGAAATTAAAGACCAAAATAAGTGGAGAAATAAATTGTCCATGATCAGAAAGCTCAGTAGATGTCAGTCCTTCCCAAGTTAATCATTAATATTTACATTAAGTAATCAAGAATCTCAGCAAACTTTTTGGTGGTAATTGACAAGCTGATTCTAAAATGTGTATGTAAATGCCAAGGTCTAGGATAGCCAAAACCATTTTTAAAAGCAGTAAAGTTGGAGGAAGGGCTTGTACTGTCTGATTTCAAAACTACTATAAAGCTACAATAATGAAAGCCTTATGGTATTAGCATAAATAGAGAAAAACAGGTAAACAGACTAGTGAGTCCAGAAATAGAACCACATATATATGGATGACTGATTAGTGACAAAAATGCCAAGGTAATTCAATAGGGTAATCATCCCAACAAGTGACTCTGGAACAATTGGACAGTCATCACCAAAAAGTTGAACTTCAGTCTTCCATATGCATACAGTATTAACTCAAAATGGATTTAATAGGCCTAAATGTAAGAGCTAAAATTAGAGAATATTGTCTTAGTTCATTTGGACTGTTATTACAAAATACCATAGACTGCATCTTATAAACAACAGGAATTTATTTCTTAACAGTTCTAGAGATTGGTACATCCAAGATTAAGGCACAGGTAGATTGGGTATCTGAAAAGGGCCCTCTTCCTTCATAGGTGAGCATCTTCCCACTACAACTTCATGCACAGAAGAGGTTAGCTAGTTCTTTGTGGTTTCTTTTAAAAGGACACTAATCCGAAGAAAGCAAAAACCCTCATGATCTAATCACTTCCCAGAGGCCCTGATTACTCATACCATCATTTTGAAGGAAGGATTTCAACATAATGAATTCTGGGGAGACTCCAACCTTCATGACATAACAAACATCTAGAAGAAAACATAGGGAAATAATCTTAATGACTTTAAGTTTAGCATTCTTAAATATGATAAATGAAAGAAAATAAAATAGAAAAGAAAAATTAATCAATTGGACTTCATCAAAATAAAAATATTTGCTCTTCAGTAGCCCTGTTGTGGGACCAGAGTTGTGGCATAGTAGATTAAGCTGCCACCTGCAATGCTAGCATCCCATATGGGTACTGGTTCGAGTCCCAGATGCTTCACTTCTCATCCAGCTCCATGCTAATGTGCCTAGAAAAGCAATGGGAGATGGTCTAAATCCTTGAGACCCTGCACCCATGTTAGAGACCTGGGAGAAGCTCCTGGCTCCTGGTTTCAGACTGGCCCAGCTCTAGCTGTTGCGGCAGTTTGGGGAGTGAACCAGTGGATGGAGGATCTCTCAAATAAATTATGGTATAGCCATACAATGGAATACTATTCACAGGAAAAATGAATGTATCATTGATGCACACAATAAAATGGATGAATCTCAAGATAATGACGCTAAGTGAGAGAAACTAGACCAAGAAGAGTTAGTTCATGCTGCATGATTCCATTTATATAAAATTACAGAAAATATAAGCTAATCTGTATTGACAGAAAGCAGAGCAGTGGTTGCCTGGGGACAGGAGTGGTGTAGTTGTGGGAAAGAGATTACAAAGAGTAAGAGGAGATTTTGGGGGATGCTGGATATGCTCATTATTCTGATTGTGGTTTCTCGGGTGTGTACATATGTCAAAAGTCATTAAAACGGTACATTTTGAAAATGTGCAGTGTTCTAGACATGAGTTATTTCGCAAAGCTGGACAAAAAGAAAAAAAAAAACAGTTGCCTTAAATGGTCATTTTTCTTTTTTTCTTTTTTGCATGGTGACAGAAATCAACATGAGCTCCATGGCCTGTTGGCATTGACAGGAGGTTGTATGTTAAGCCAGACAGGAAAGCTGAAGCAGTCATAATTGTGAGTCTTTGTTAATTTGACAGGGTTTTTGGCTCTTCGTTTTAACTTAGGTTTGTGGGGCCAGCGCTGCAGCTTAACAGGTTAAGCTTCCACATGCAGCATCAGCATTCCATGTGTGCTCCAGTTCAAGTCCCGGCTGCTCCACTTCCAATCTAGCTCTCAGCTGGTGTGCCTGGGAAAGCAGCAGAAAATGGTCCAAGTGTTTGGGCCCCTGCCACCCACGTGGGAGACCCAGAAGAAGCTCCTGGCTTCTGGCTTCAGCTGTTTGAGGAGTGAACCAGCAGATGGAAGGCCTATATCTTCCTCTCTCTCTCCTATTTCTCTGTAACTCTGCCTTTCAACTAAATATAACAAATCTTTTTTTTTTTTTTTGAAGAACTTAGGTTTGCACTTGTTTTAAGCAAATTTCTTGTGAGCAATACTTCTGTTTATGGTGCCAATGGAGAATCAATTAGACACATTATAAAACTGTACTTAAATTAGATTTTAGTTTGCTTGAGATGGAGACTGGTATTTCTGAGTTCTTGAGCCCCTGTTTCTCAGGTGATAGGCAGGGTGCTGAACTTAGGTGCTATGCTAAAGTGAGCCCAATTCAGTCCTCGCTCAAGGGATCTAGGGCTCTGGCTAACACTTAATGAACATGTGACCTTGAAAATTACATGTCACTGAGCTTCAGTTTCCTTGTATGTAATTGAGAGTAATGATGATATCTGTCTTGCCTGCCCCCCAAAATTGAAATCAGAGTCACATAACCACTCTTTAAAAGTCGTCAAGTAGGGACCGTCATTGTGGCGTAGTGGCGTAGCAGGTTAGGCTGCCACCTGCAATGCTGGCATCCCATATGCTTTTCGTGTCATGGCTCCTGGCTTCCGCATTGCCCAGCCCTGGCCATTGCGGCCGTTTGTGGAGTGAGCCAGTGGATAGAAGACCTCTCCCTCTTTTTCCCTCTCTCTTTCTGTCTCTCCTTCTCTCTGTAACTCTACCTTTGAAATAAATCAATAAATCTTTAAGACAATTTTTAAAAAGCTGCCAAGTAGCATAAAAACAGAACAGATTATTATTGTTTCTCTTGTTATCCTGCTTGGGATCTGAGTCTATTTGTTTCTCAAGAAAACCAAAGATGCATAATTTTTATAATTTAAAAGAAGGAAAAATAGGGTTATGATAGAACTTCTGTGTAGAAACAAGGTGATGTCACTGAAGCTTATGACCCTGTTGCCGCAAGCACACCACCCTGCTCCTCCAAAAGTCATCTCCTCATCCCTTTTTTCTTCCCTCCTTTGCTGCTGCTTCTTGCTTCGTTCATTTAGTCCACAGATACTGCTCGGCACCTGCCAGGTGCTGGGCCCTGGGCACCAGGGAGAAAAGAAGGAGGAAGACAGCTGAGAGGTTGGCATTCCAGCGGAGTTGTGGTGCAGTGACACGTGCTGACGGGAGATGGTAGAGCACCTGGGTGGGAGAACCTCCAGCCCAGATCTGGGGAGTCAGGCAGCAAACCCAGGATAAGTAAGGGTCTGCGGGGCAAGGAATAGGAAAGAGTGTTTCGGTGAGAGGAGAAAGCATGTTCAGGAGGCATGGCCGGGAGCTTAGTGCACTGGAGCTTGCGTGTGAAGGCAGGTAGTGAGAGCAGACTACAGAGGTTTTCCACGGACAGCTGTGCCTTTTAAGCCATGGGAAGAGCGGCGGGAAGCCACATGGGGTTTAAGCAGGAAATTGACATGATCCACTTGCCAGTTCACTGTCCATGCAGAAAGGCTTCCTGCTCGCAGCTCCCAAGTCCCTGTGAAACCCTGTTGGTGGTCCTTAGGATTGAGAAGGTTGCCAACCTCTGTCTAGGCGAGATTTTCTTGGATAGAACTTAGTTTATGGTGACCAAGTTGACTTTGTTTATGTTGTTTTCTGCCAAGAAAACAAAAACCTCTGTGAATAAACAGTGACTGTTATTTACACTGATCAGTGAAACAGTAACTTTTGGTGTTTCCCTCACGTTTGTTGTATACTAGTGTAGATATTTCAGTGAGAATCCCATTCTGGAGGGAAAACTGGCCTGTAGCAGAGAAGACCAGAAAGGTTTGAACACAAGGGAAAACTCTGAGGTCAAATGCAATGAGGCTTTTTTCTAAAAAACAGTAGAATGGTTGATTTCTGTTTTCCTTTTCCCAAAGACGACATTGGCATTAAAAATACACAAACCAACCTTGGTGTGGTGTGCTACTTTTTGCAAGCCGCAAGAATATATTAAGAACATGTTTGTCAGGGTGGGTGTTGGCGTAGTATTTAAGACGCCACTTTGGACACCTGCTTCCTGACCCCAGTGCTTGGGGCTGAGTCCCAGCTCCACATCTGACTCCAGCTTGCTGCTCATGCACACCCTAGGAGGCAGCAGGGGATGGCTCAGGTAGTTGGATCCCTGTTACCCTCCCAGACAATCCTAAGAGCAAGATAAGATAAAATAGTTGAAGGAAAGTAATATTACATCATAGGATAGAAATAATATTTAAGAGGAATCCAGGAGTGTTCAGAAGACCCAGACATTTATCTAACATGGATGTCCTTATACTTCTTTTTTTTTGGGGGGGGGGGGGCAGGCAGAGTTAGACAGTGAGCGAGAGAGACAGAGAGAAAGGTCTTCCTTTCGTTGGTTCACCCCCCAAATGGCCGCTACAGCCAGTGCTGCGCCGATCTGAAGCCAGGAGCCAGGTGCTTTCTCCTGGTCTGCCATGCGGGTTCAGGCGCCCAAGCACTTGGGCCATCCTCCACTGCCTTCCCAGGCCATAGCAGAGAGCTGGCCTGGAAGAGGGGCAACTGGGACAGAATCCAGCATCCCAACCGGAACTAGAACCCAGTGTGCCCGCGCCACAGGCGGAGTGAGCCGTGGCGCCAGCCTATACTTAAGTTCTGATAACCTGTTGGGTATAGGGGGCAGGCACCAAATCCAAGGTTTTGCTGGGGGCAGGGAGTCCAGTAACAGTACTCTATATAAAATTGAGACCCCAAACTGCAGTATCTTCCACGTAAGACAAATTAGAAAGGAATCTGTCCAGCATAAAATGTGCTTATCTTGACCTTGGTGTTGAGTAGAAAAGAGAAGAAAATTCTGCTGATATTTCACATCCATAGTGTAGCTTTTAAGCAAATTTACAGCCTGTATTTACATCAGAGAGATCTGAAAACTTTTAACCAAAGAAATTTCTTTAGCGTCGTTTTGGATTATTGGTGCCCTAAGGTGCCTTCCTGCTCCAAATCCAAAGGACTTGCCCCCTTCTTCCCCTCTTTGCGTTTCACTCCAGTGACTGAATACCAGAGAAGCCTGACACTGGGTCTGTATTGACCTCAGTGCTGGAGTTTCTAATGGCTGAAATATATGTTAATATCAGTCTTCTTCAGCCCTTCAGGTAAACAGAGTCTCCCCATGACATCCAAAACCTTTGGTCTCATCCTGCAGGTAACAATTGAGAGGAAAAGAACAGAGAAGGAAAAAGAGGAAGGAAATGAAGGAGGAAGGAAGGAAAAAGAAAAAGAAAGAATAAGGAACGAGATATTTTTAATGCCTTAACTGTATGCAAAATTGATTCTGGAGCCAGCACCATGGCTCACTAGGCTAATCCTCCGCCTGCGGCGCCGGCACCCCGGGTTCTAGTCCCAGTTAGGGCACCGGTTCTGTCCCGGTTGCTTCTCTTCCAGTCCAGCTCTCTGCTGTGGCCCGGGAGGGCAGTGGAGGATGGCCCAAGTGCTTGGGCCCTGCACCCGCATGGAAGACCAGGAGAAGCATCTGGCTCCTGGCTTCGGATTGGCGCAGCACGCCGGCCTCAGCGTGCCAGCCGCAGCAGCCACTTGGTGGATGAACCAACGGAAGGAAGACCTTTCTCTCTGTCTCTCTGTCTCTCACTGTCCACTCTGCCTGTCAAAAAAAAAAAAAAAAAATTGATTCTGTTGGTAACACTACCACGCTAAAGTACAAACATGTAAAGAAAACCCATTGAGTTCTAGGGAGGAAAGCCCTGGGTGTGCATTAAGAATGTGGGTATTTGGTTAGCAGGAGAGATGAGAGCATTTCCACCAAGGCAACACAACCCCGAGGGCAGCCAGAGGAGGAGAAAGTAGGTGACTGGCCTTGAAGTCCCCACAGGGCTACTCCCGCTTACCACTCTGGAAATGCAGGTTTAGGAATGCCTGCTGTTTACAGAAGATTATTAAAATGTAAAATTTTGGGTTTGTTGTGTACCTGTTACCATGGTTCTGTCTCAGTATGTATTTAACTGCCTTGTTTTTGCATTTCTTGGATTTGTTTTTGGAATGTAGTGCTAATCCCTTTGCTAGGTCAGCATCGAAAGCAAACAATCGATTCTAGAAGCATTGTGCTGGTTGGTGTAGTCTCAGAAGCAAGGTGGTATATGCTGTATGCCATGCCGTGTCGACTTCTTGGCTGACACACAGCCCTTTGCTGGTTCATTACATGCTTAAAGCAAGGTGTGTGTTTCTCTTGCATGTTCTTGGCGAGGCTAGTACAAGTCAGTGCCACCCAGCTCTTCCTGTTCCCAGGCTGTATTTGCTGTTCAGCAGCTGTGGGGTTTTCTGGCAAGATCCTAGTCTTTGTTTCTAAATTTTAAAAATTCACAAATGACTTGGTTCATTATCGTACACCTAATTCCTTGAATTGTGCTTGGCAAATAGTAAGCATTCAAGAAATTTCTTGAGCGTATGATAATTTTGTATAGACTGCAATTAGGGCTCAGAAGATATACCAAGACTGTTATCAGTACTTGCCATTAACCTGAGGAGATAAGGTTGGCTGGGCACTAGCATCCTTGGCTGAGTTTGAGGAGTTCAGAAAGCATGTTGTCCCTTTAATTTGCAGTAAAACTGGTGGGGAACGAAACCAACTCATGTGCTGGGCCAGGATCAGCAGATTGGATTCTAAGGCAGCAGTGGACAGCAATTAGACATTTGAAGAGCCTGCAGGCTAGTGAGGCTCTGTACAGAATTTCAGATCCATTGTCAGCAGGTATGGAACAAAATACCTTAGACCATAAGACCTCAGTAAGAGTTCCTTGTCCAAGATTGGTAGTAAAGCAGACTATGAGTGGACGTGGACAGTTGTTGACACTGTTGTTTTGTAAAGTAAATACTAGGAAGCCCCAACTCTGTGTGTGTGTTAATAAAAATACACTGTTAATCACAGTTTACACTTGGATCATCTCTACCAAATGTGTGAATTGTGCCTTTTAGGGAAATACAATGTGCATTTTCATTCTTGTTTGTCATCTTCATAGTTGGCTTAGAATCAACTTTCCAAAACAGCCTTGCCCATCTATTGACAGAGAACAGCACTAAAAGAAGAAGGCAGGACAGGACATTGGATCTTTTTATTCAACTCCTTTCCCTCCTTAGTCATTGCTGGGTCTTCTTGTATTCGTTTTTCACAGATCATCATCACCGTTTACATCTCGCTAAAATCCCAGTGTCTCTCTCCATTGAGTATGTTCGTCTCTTAGTAACCTTTATTATTGAAAGGCTATCAAGGCTAATTTTAGAGAAGTGGATGAGATATAATGCTATCGATAGTTATTAACACTCTCCTTCACTCCGTCTTGATAAACGTAGTCTGTCATTTCAGAGGGAAGATAAGACTAGGAGCTGCCCCTCTGTAACCATACTGTGCGCACATTCAATTAGCCAGAGGCTGCAATGCGCATTGGGAGGAAGCCTGGGCAATTAATCTGCCTCATCATCTATAAATAATAGTTTAAATAACTTCCTCTTCTTGCTCACTTGGCTGAAGTAGCCAATCAAATTCAAACAACAGGTAGCATCATTGACCTTTCCAAAAATAGACTTAACACTATAGGCTTTGTCTTTTGTTATTTCAAATTCTAAGTTGTTTATAAGTCTACTAACTTTTTGTGTATTTTCCCCTTGGAAAAGGAGAGGGAAGTAAATTTCAGTAATAACAAAGGCGTCATGTTCTATGTTCCATTAAAAAAAAAAAACAGTATGCTATTGTTTTGCATTAGAATATCTTTCTTTTTTCATTCTATTTTTTTGGATTTTTGTATAAGGAAAGAAATCCTAGTATATAAGATGATAACAGAAATAAACAAGTTGGCAGATTTGGGAGATGAAAATTAATTTCTTATTTTGGTTCTAATATCACATAATGATTGTTTTTACGCAAAAACACCATATGGCTAATGTGAACCCAATCTCTTCAACATTTGTTTTCTGTCTTATGCACATATTTTCATTTATATTTCTTTTTTTCATATATGGAGCCTAAAGTGGGATGATAAGAGAGATGATATTTTTGAAGAAGTTGGTACCCACTCAGAGAGACTCTGAAGCTGACCCAGGTGTTTCAGCGTATGCTGAAATGCGGCATGCATAATGAGAAGCCTTTTGTTCATGGTTTTAGCTGTCACCAGGGTACCATTGTTAATTGTGCTTAAAAGAGCTTCTGTTATGTTTAGGTGGATTTTTAATATGTAAGGGAAAAAAAAAAAAGTTTGGCCAAACTCTTACTATAAGGCTCTATCAGGAATTTCATCTCCATTTTGTAGCCTCAACTAATCCTCTACAGCTTCTTGCCAGAGATTTCTTAAGTCTTGAAACTTAACAAAGACGCTGGCAAGAAATTGCAGTGCATCAGCAGAACAGGTTGCAAAATGAATTCAGAGCCTCTGGCAAGACACAGGAGGATTAATAGAGGCCAGACCACAAAATGAAGATGAAACCCCAAATAGTGGAAGATCACCGTGGTCACAGTGCAGATGCAGAGGCGAGGTGTTCCTTATTTGGGGAATCATGTAGGTTGAGCCACAGGGCCCAGCTGACCAGAGGACAGTTGGGAACAGCAGGCCAAGGATATCCTTTGCCAGGGAAAGTTAAGTTTTTAGAACTGGGAGTGCTCAGAGGTCCCAGAAGAATCTCAGGACGCTACAGTTCACACCGCCACTCTGATAAGGAGTGTGGAATTAGCTGGACAAGCACCACTGATGGGGAGGATGAAAATAACTCCTAGAGAAGATAGAAGAAAAATTGGGTTAAATACTGATTTATGGAGCAAAATTTGTAACCAGGATAACCTACTATGTTCCTAATATTGAATGATTTTAGACTTGCTCTACTTTCCTTAGCAGGCCTCAACTTTGACCCTTTCCCCTCCACTTCCACCCTCCAGCCCTCTCCCAGCTTCCAAGTGGCCTTTTTCCTCCTTCCACTCCTACCCTGTCCTCTCCTCTCCTTTCTCCTCTTCCCATTAGCAGTGTAACTTTCTCTCAGTTGCTTCCTCAAGGAGTGCTTATAGTCTTAGAGTATTGAGTACAGTGATCCCCAAAGAACAGAAAAATCTACTTTGATGCCAGTATGTAATTGCTTCAGAAACAGCAAGTAGATTGGATTTACCTAAGCCAGGCTTGGTACTGTTGCTCTTGCTTATGTGATGGGAACATTTCAGTGGGGCTCTTGTTAATTGAGTACATACAGATAGAGGAGGAAGTAGCATTATTGGGCTTGCCCATACTGTATATTTAAATAAATACCCTCAAAATACTTCAACCACATGAAAAGACTCCTTGCATTTTTTTTACTGCAGGTGATGATGACAAGGTGCCAGCTTGTATTCTGTCCCTTAATGTCACCTGTGTCTTTCTACACCCCCACAGAGAGAATACCTTCTTGCTGCTGAATCACTGTGGGGCACATCCTGTCTCATGCATAGGGTAATGGTGTGTCAAAATTAGCACATACTAGGGTTAGGAAAGCCAAAAAGAAGCATCAGTGAACCAGGGTGACAGGTTGTACTTTGCCCTTTGTAATGTATTTAGTTCTTTTATGCCTCCGTGACTATGTTCTGCTAGGGCTGCCTTATATTTTCAGATATGGGTTTCCAGTTTCAACACATTTACCAATTGATTCCGTCAGGGGCTCACTTCTGATGGTTACTGAGAGAGTAAAAAAAAAACCTCGATTCACACCATTGCAATTACCATTCACACAGCCTGTTTCATTCCATTGATCTACCTACAACAGTCTGGAATTTTAGGAAGAGCTTTGTGGATGAGAATCAACTAATTACTGTAAATGACTTCCTGCTTTTTTTGTAGGGGTCCAGGTGTCTCAGAGGCCTTGGCTAGGTAGCACATCATCCTTACTGGCAACTTGTGCCAGGCCTTTCCTTTGCTTTCATTTTCTTTCACTTCCGCATGCCCCATCTCCACTCTGCTGCCATTTGCATTAGTGATGTCTTGGTTACTTATGTGCTCTTCAAAATATACTCCTAGTGAATTGTTTGGGGGACTTTGCATAGAGGTGTTCTTATTTGCATAAGTGATATACTAAGGTGCTCATCCCTGGCTTTGTGTTTCTAAAATCTTCCCCTGAGGTTGTCACATGGAGTTCCCCAGCTAGCACCTACCATATTCTTCTTTTTACTCCCATGGTGATAAACAGTAAAGTTGTCCTGGCTTTCTGTGGTGAGCATCCTACCACACTGTCAGTATGTCCTTTGAGAAAGGCTGTACCAGTGTGGACTCTCAGCAGCAGTGCTCAAGGTGCTCATTTTCCTACATTCTTGCCAATATTTTGTTTTATCTGAATTTATAATTTTTACCAATCTTGTTGGTGTTTTGCTTTAATTTATATTTCTCTGATTACTACTAATAGGCTGTTCATTGCTTTCTTTGCCTTTTCTCCTTAAGTCTCCTCTTCTGTGAATTGCCTAATCCCAATTTTTACCCATCTTTGCATTTATTTCTTGTTTATTTTCTGGAGCTTATATATGCTGACACCAATCTCTCATTTAGTCTATCTTCTCCCTGTAAGTTACCTATCCATTTTGTCTGTAATAACATCTTTGAGCAGAAATCCTGACTATTTAACCTACTTAAATTTTGTACCTTTCTGGGGAGAAAAAAACATAGCCGTGAGTTTGCATTGAGCTAGAGGCTGGCAGTAGATGTTATGAAAACAGGATTTTTAGACCAAGGAATTAGAGAATTCCAGAGCCAACCTGATCTCTGAAACTACAGCAGTGTGCAGAATGCACTTCATAGGGCTTCAGGGGAGGATAAGCGTGTGGGCTTCAACAGTTACCTGAAGTGTGCATTCACTGGGACTATTTACCTGTGGGAATTGTGATGGTGCTTTGGAATATCCTTGCTCACCATGCTTAGGAGTGGAGTCATTTCTTTTTCTTCTCTCTCTCTCTCTCTCTCTCTCTCTCTTTAAAGATTTTATTTATTTGAGAGGTAGAGTAACAGACAGTGAAAGGGAGAAGCTGAGAGAGGTCTTCCATCCACTGGTTCACTCCCCAATTAGCCACAATGGTTGGAGCTGAGCCAATCCGAAGCCAGGAGCCAGGAGCTTCTTCCAGGTCTTCCACACATGTGCAGGGGCTCAAGCACTTGGGCTGTCTTCTACTGCTTTCCCAGGCCATAGCAGGGAGCTAGATCAGAAGAGGAACAGCCAGGACTAGAACTGGCATCCATATGGGATGCCTGCAGAAGTGGAAGGTTAACCTACTGTGCCACAGCGTCGGCCCCATGGAGTGGAGTCAATTCAAATACCTAGGTAAGTGCAGAAATGAGTCATGAAATTCTAACTCTGAATTTTTACTCAGTAAGGAATTTTTAAAATATGAATGTCTTGTATTCCAATAATAATAGGAACCATGATGTACAGTTTTAGTAAGCCTTTACTGAGCATATACTTTGTGTCTATATGTACATTTATGTTCTCACTGCATCAACCTGATAAAGTAGGTATGACAGAAGTAGTATTTTGAGTTTACCAAATCCCATTTCATATTTCTCTGCTCTGGGCACACAGAAAACTACATCTGTCAACCCCTGATATTGGCCTGGTCCATGCATATAGCTAATTCTCAACAGTGATACATGAGCAGAGTTGACACTGTCACTTTCAGAGTTGGGTTGGTGAGGAGTCTCTCTTTTTTTCAAACTTATTTTCTACAGTCACTGTTCTTCAGCTAACCTATGGCATTGAATCGTTGACAACAGCTGCCCGGGATGGTCACTGGTGCGTGCAACAGGCATTTTCCACAAGTTTGTTCAGTGATAAGACATTGATGGGGGAAGGGGTGGTTACTGTAGCATTGCCTAACCTAGCCTAACTAATGGAGCAAGTACTAGCATTGCTCATACTTTACAAAAGAAAGCATCAGGAGACAAACTTGTCCAAATTCCTCCCAGTGTGAGTCTGGACCCACCATCTTATCTTCAGTGAAGTTCTTCCTGAGAAATTAATGTGATCTTAAATTTAAGCCAGGTTAGGTCACAAACCATTTGTAGGGAGTGGAGTGAAGATAAGTAACTGCTTCTTTTTATTAAATAAACATTACCAATTGATGGTGTTTATATAAATATATGTCCGACTTACAGTAATAACGGGTGAAAAAAATGTATTTCCCCTAAGGGACACGAGAATAACTTGGCTAGTTCCAGGGAAGTAAATATTTTTACAACATTTCAACTTTCAAATACTAAAAATCCTATTTTTGACTTTCTTTTCAAATCAGACAGTTTGGTTTATTCCATGGAAAAATAAAATAGGGTTCAGGAAAGCTTTCGTGTAGGACAGCATTGAAGGCACAATATAATTTTGAAGGCTGGACATGTTTCCAGGTGAGAGGACCTGCAGTGAGCAAGCCATCATCTTAACAGTATTTGTTATATCCCAGGCACTCTTCTGAGTGCTTGGGATACATATTTGAACAATACAGAAAGCTTTTGGTGCAGAGATTCTAGCAAAGAAAATAGGGCAGTTATTTGCAAAGCTGCCAGGTTGCAATGGAGGAAGTAAAGCCCAAAGGTAGCCCATAGGTAAAGTCATAGGTGGCCTGGGGATCCTTAAATGCCAGCCTAAGGAATCTGTCTTTCATTCAGCAACAAGTAGGGGACTAGGAGACTGCTGAAGAGATGGATGACATGATCATGGCTGTGGACTAGGACTCCATTAGACAAATAGAATTCAGGAATTTTAGGACAGTCAGCAGTGGAGAATATCCAGAAGTGTAGACATCTTGTCTGAACCTTTGATTTCCCTCTGAGTTCTTGATGGTGATGCTACTGACCAAGGAGGTGGGTGAGTGGGGTGAAACCCCACCAGTGCTCCACCTGTCCAGCTGCTCTGGCCAAGCCAGGGGCCCTTTGGCACATTGCTCAGTCCAGAAGAAGGGCTGTCTTTTTATTATTCATCTTCCAGACGTAGCGTCTTTTTATAATTTCCATAGATTCCTCGCGTGCCTGCAGCAGCCCTTGTTAAGTGACAGTTCTAGGATTTGACTCCAGTCCTACCTGGCCATAAATTCTGTGTGATTTTGCCATTATGCACCTTCACAACACTCTTGGCCACCATTTACTACCGTCACAACCACCACCCCCATTCCTACTACAGCTGCCGTGAAGGAAGAGGGAGAGAACAGCGGCTCACATTCCTTGAGTGCTCGCTGTGTGACAGTGATTTACATGCATTATTTCATTTAATCTTCACAGTCTTGCTGTGCGGTAGATACTGTTGCTATCTCACTAAGTGGTAGGGCAGGGATTGGAGCCAGTCTTTCAGACTGCAACTCTGAGGACTTAACCACTATATGAATATCTCCCTGGAATACTTTTTAAAATTTTTATTTGGAAAAGAGAGGTAGAGACAGAAAGAGCTCTGAGTCACTGGTCAACTCCCCAAATGCTGACAACAGCCAGACTTCATCTAGGACTGGGCTGCGACTGAAGCTGGGAGCTGGAAACTCAATCCAGGTCTCCATATGGATGGCAGGAACCCAATCATGTGAGCCATCGCTGTTGCCTCCCAGGGTCTGCGTTGGCAGGAAGCTGAAGTTAGGAGCCAGGAATGGAAACAGGTGCACCCGTGTGGGATGTGGGCATTGTAGCTGCTAGTTAAGACCCTCTGCTCCCTGACTACTTAAGGTTAAAATATCTGAGAGAACAAACTGCTACACGAGTATAAGCCAAATACAACAGTAACAAAGATTGTTTAAAGTCAGTAAATTTGAGCAAGGGATAGTGTTAATCTAGTACCCTGTCTTGATAGGTGTTCGCTGAATGTTTAATTTATTTGTACATAGGAGTATTTTGAATGCTTGAAGGAAAAAAAAGTGAAATCAGAGCTTATTGTTGGAGATTTTTATGAAAATTCTGATTGTTATTTCTGAATACTTCTAAGGCATCTTAAATTCGATAGGATAAGCAAGTTGAATTTCACTCCTCTTTCCTTAAGACAAGTTTGTCTAGTTCACTGCTAAATGACTTGTATGCTTCTCTATGATTTGGGACTCTGATTTCTGCTGGTTTTGTTTTCTTTTTTTTTTTATTTGTTTTGTTTCTTTGCTTCACAAATAGGCAAAGAGAAAATACATTTTTCCTGAGTATATCATCATTTTATCAAGACCTGTGAGTGAGATAGGGAAGGAGAGGTGTGTGCACACCCACGCCTGTGGGAATTGGATTATTGTCCAAGTACACTGAGATAGGAAGATCCTGCAGTGCTGGGGCCAGAACAGCCTGGCGGCCATTAGCACAGACAAGGGCAGGGCAGAGGGATCCCACTCAACGTGTTGTGTCTAGAGCAGGCCATTTTTGTTATGAAACGTTTCCTCACTCAACGCTGCTAGCAAAGAAAAACAGCAACATTACTGAGTTTAATTTCTAAGTACTGTAGGACAATACAGTACAGATAGGAAATTTACGTTTCCTCTTTCAATTAGCAGGAAGTTGCTGGCCCCAGTTTACAGTCAAAACCCAGCCTGCTGGACTACCGCGTGCACAGCCCTCCCCACGTTGAGGGAGGGCCCCATGAGGCACTGCCTTCCAGCGCTGCGTCTGTCTTTCCTACAATTTCCGTCTCTTTTTTCTTTCTTTCTCTTCCATACTTGAGTGCTCCGCTTTTTCTCCTATTTGTTAGACCATTTTGTAAGTTCCTGAATAGTTCTATTCTACTAGTAATTAATTTTATCTTCTAAGTATTTGCATAGCATTTGGAAGACCTACTGGGTGAACAGGGGCCCTGAGATGCCTTTTTTATTTGTTTGTTTGTTTTTAAGGATTTGTCTTTGAATTACAGAGAGAGAAGGAGACACAGAGGCAGAGAGGTATCTTCCATCTGCTGGTTCACTCCCCAAATGACCACAATGACTGGGGCTAGGGCTGGGCCAGGTTGAAGCCAGGAGCTTCTTCTGGGTCTCCCACGCAGGTGCAGGGGCTCAAGCACTTGGGCTATCCTCCACTGCTTTCCCAAGCACATCAGCTGGGAGCTGGATCAGAGTAGAGCAGCCGGGCTGGCACCGTGGCTCACTTGGTTAATCCTCCGCCTGCGGCGCCAGCATCCCATATGGGCGTCGGGTTCTAGTCCCGGTTGCTCCTCTTCCAGTCCAGTTCTCTGCTGTTGCCCGGGAGGGCAGTGGAGGATGGCCCAAGTGCTTGGGCCCTGCACCCCCATGGGAGACCAGGAAGAGGCACCTGGCTCCTGGCTTCGGATCAGTGTAGCGCTGGCCATAGCGGCCATTTGGGGAGTGAACCAACGGAAGGAAGACCTCTCTCTGTCTCTCACTGTCTGTAACTCTACCTGTCAAATTAAAAAAAAAAAAAAAAAAAGTGGAGCAGCCAGTGCACATATGGAATGCTGGCATTGCAGGGTGGCAGCGTAACCTGCTGCACCGCAGTGCTGGCCCTCACGGGATGACAACTAACACTGTGTGTGGTTGTGCCTCTTCTTGCAGAGTTGGTTCTTGTAAGGACAGGAATACAGATTGGTGCCTCCTCACATGGGACACCAAATGTAGGGAAAAGGGGGGCACAGAACAGAGAGGAGACAGGGTATGAACTTGCAGCCAGACCGAATTTATTCAAAGAAAATAAACGCAGAGAGGTCAACCAACTGCCAGCGTGTACATCGAATGAACATGTAGCAGAGGGCCAGACCCCAGCAGGTGGGCTAGGGTTGAAGGTGGGGGGCAGCAGGCGGGGATGAGCTTCTCCATACTTGTTCTTCAAGGCTTCCAAACCTAGGGAAGAATGCGGGGTGGGGGTGGGGGTGGGGAACAATACATGCTGTGAAATTGAACTGATCTCTTGGAAGAAGGCAGGGGTAACAAGAACCTAAAATGGCTGAAGCCCATGTCCTTGTTCCAGCAGTTCTAAATTCCACCCCTCTTTCTTCCTGGCCCTTGGGTCCCGTTTCTCCCAGAAACCAGAGCATGCACAGGTAGTTCTAGTCACAATTCTGCCTTCACAGGCTCTGTTTTCTCGCAAGTCTTTCAGTGTGTCTTGGCCTCAGTTGCCTGAGATGTACAAATTATGTTTGAGGGCTAGCTGTATTTGTGGCTGGCTCAGTTCTCCATTGCTGTCATTCCCCAGAGTGACATCTCAGAGGTCCTTTCCTGGCTAATCGTGGGTGAGCTGGGTGTGTGTGTGGCCATAGCAGGAAGTCAACAATCTTCTGATTCTTCCTTGGAGTGCAGGTGGAGTTGGGGTGATGATTGCTTTGTTTATCTCTGAGGTAATGTTGTTTTCTATAGTAGCTGCATTGGGTGGAGCAGTTTGTGATTACTTATTAGCAATCTTCTAGGATTAGCCTCCCACAAATTGTAGGTGGGGACCTTGTCAATAATAGAGACTTTGGACTATAGCCTGGTCTTCAGACTCCTTGTAGAAGGTGAGAAGGTGTGGCTTGGGGAAAAAGGGTTCCCTTGATAAGGAATACAAGTAAATTTTAAGTTTCTGGACACTGAATTACCAGCATTGTCAACTGGGAGAGAGGAGGATTGGCTGGTCATGTTAGTAGAATATGATGTCCAGGCAGCAGTAATTGTACTGTTGTTGTTGCATTACTCACTGATTCATTCCACACACATTAACTGAGCACTCGTGTGTCAGACACTTGACAGCCACCGAGGCTGCTCTCTTCCTCGAGGCCAGCACTGAGGACTATTTGTTGTTCAGACGTTTGACCCGTAGTTAGGGTTTCCTGCCTGTAGGTAGCAATAATTTTGTTGGCTGGCCTACATAATCTAACCCTAGGGATTGAAATATAGACAGGGTTTTTCCTAGGATGGAGATTCCAATATGGTTTTTCTTTTGGAAATAAAATGACTTAGTTGAGATAACCTTAAACTCTAAAGCTAGATATTTATATTTTAAAGAGGTCAATATAGAGGGAAATCTAAAAGAAAGCAAAGGTCCATGTATAATTAGGTACCTTACATACCCCTGTGACTGTTAACCTGCAGCTCCATTTCCAGTGTCTTAAAGAGAAATTGTCCGTTCTTTTTTTGTACTTCCTTTCATAAATGTGGACTCCCTGAGCTTGTAGATGGCACTGTGGCTTCCCTCAGACTTCATCTCTTGGAAAAGAACAGTGTGCACGAGGAGCTAGGGGAGAGCACACCTCCTCCCCCTTGGTCTCCTCACTGCTTTCCTGCCTTTGTATTAATTTACAAGGTAGCCGTATCTGTTACATCCTGGGGTGGAACTGTGGTCCTGTAGATGCAAAGATAAATGAGAAAGCCGTGTTTTCTGGCGCAGTCTAGGGAGGAAGAACTGCACACAAAATTGTTAAACCAAACCATTGGAAGTGCTAGGTTTAAGTCATGAACACAGTGCACTAGAAGAGTAGAAGAGAGTGCTAGTAGCTTCCTGAAAGGCTAGAGAGGGAGCTTCTACTGCGGTCCGATGGCAGTTGTGGTGGATAAGAAGTCTTGAGAGACTGGTGGCAGAGGTGGTCACAGGAGATAGAATTTTACCTTCACAACTCGAGAAAAGAGAAAGATGCCAAAAACATATGCTCCAGCGACTTTTTTTTCGTATTTCCATTTTTCGTTTCTCCACTTAGGAGAGAGAAAGAGTTATATATTCAAGAAGAAGGGAAAACCAAGGGCAAGCAAGCCTCGCACTTCCTGATGTGGATTAGGTGTCCATGCGACAGACGTCCAGTGAAGAAGCATCGTCGTTCTATACTTTTGGCCATTCCCTAGGAGATGAAGCTCCAAAAGCCCGGGGAAATGTGCTTCCTCAGAGCAGACTTGTGGAAATGATGATATTTTTCCTAAATTAAACATTTAAACAGCACACTCAACAGAAATTTTGGAGCAGTGATATAGAGTGATTTCATTCCCTTGATAATTCTTAATTCCTTTTGCAAATGGAAGACAGTGATAGAGACGATTCAGATATTCTAAATCTGGGTTCAGAATAAAGTGTGTGTGATTTGGTGCTCCAAGTAGACCGTATACTTTTCTTGACTCAACGTTAAAATGAGTTGGTATTCTCCGAGCAGAGTGGCCAAAACTCTCAGAGGGACCCAGAATTTCACTTTAATTTCCTATTGGCCACCAAGAGAGAGAGAGAGTAGTCAGGTAACTTTAGGAAACTCCAAAAACTCAACTGCTTTCTTCATGTGAGTTAGTTGAAAGTTAAAAATAATTTTTTATTAAGAAAATTTTCAAGTATACATAAAACCAGAAGACATCGTGTAATGGATCCCAGAGAGTCACTCTCCATATTTAGCAACATTTGGTCATGCTTACCCATTTGTCCTTTCTTCCTTATTTCCTTTCTCCCTTTCTTCCTAAATAGGGCTCATAGTATATTAAAACCAATCACAGACATGCCGTTTCACTTTAAATATTTCCATGTGTGTCTGTAAAAAGTAAAGAACATTTACATAACAATACGATTATCGCACAAAACAGTTTCCAATAATTCTTTAATGCCATTTAAACTAAGTCCACATTTAGATTGCCACATTCGTGTCAAATGCTTTTTTTAATAATTGGCTTGTTCAAATCAGGGTGCAAGCAGTCTATAGCATTTTGTTGTTTTCTTCCCATAAGTCTCTTAATCTAGAACAGTCCCTTACTCCCCCCACAAATTGATTTGTTGAAGAAAACTGGGCCAGTTGTCCCATAAAATGTCCCGTATCCTGGAGGTGTTCACTTGCTTCCTCATGGTGGCATTTAACTTCTTTCTCTGTCCATGCATTTCATGTAAATTGGAATGGCTTGAGAGTTTTGAAAATGATTTCACCTGGATTTTAGAAAAATGTTAAAATTAGATAAATTTAATTTCAGTCTTATAACTTCCTTTTTTTTAAAGATTTTTTTTTTTAATTTATTTATTTGAAAGGCACCATTAGAGAGGGAGGGAGAGATCTTCCATTAATTGGTTCATTCCCCAAATGGCTGTAAAAACCAGTGCTGCACCAGGTCAAAGCCAGGAGCCAGGAGTTCCATCCGGGTCTCCCACATATGTGGCAGCGGTCCAAGCACTTAGGCCACCTTCCACTGCTTTCCCAGTGCATTAGCAGGGAGCTGGGTTGGAAGCGGAGCTCTGGGACTTGAGCTGGTGCCCAAATGGGATGCTGGCTTTATAGGTGGTAGCTTAGCCCGTTATGCCACAACGCCTGCCCTCCATGTAATTTCTTTTGTATTCATTCATTCAACAAACACTTGAGTGCCTCCCATGTGTCAGCCACTATTCTAGGTACTGGATTTATTGGGTTATCCCTTATTTTCCTAGCACTTACTGTTCTAGAAAAACTGAACTTTTATTTTTTAACTTAACATTGTGTTACATAATACATTATCATAATTCAAAACTTAAAAATTGTAAAACAGGAAGAGGCATTTGGCACAGTGATTATGTTCTGTGTGCCTGGGAGGCCTGCTCTCCCATTTCTGATCCAGCTTCCTGCTAATGAGCACTCTGGGATGCAGCAGATGATGACTCAAGTATTTGGGTCCCTGCCACCCACATGGGAGACCTGAATTGAGTTCCTGGGTCTTGCTTTTGGCCTGGCCCAGCACCAGCTGTTGGACCCCCATTTGTTAGAGTAGTCCTAGCTGCTTTGCTTCAGATCCAGCTGTCTGGGCGTGCACCTGGGATAGCAGAAGATGGTCCAAGTACTTGGGCCCCTGCCACCTATGTGAGTGATCCAGATGGAGTTCCAGGTTCCTGGCTTTGGCTTAGCTCAGCCCCTGCCATTGCAGCCATTTGGGGAGTGAACCAGCTGATGGAAGCTCTCTCCTCTCTCCTTCTCGTTCTGTCTCTTTCTCTCTCTGTAACTCTGCCTTTCAAATAAATAAATCTTTTTTAAAAAGTTATAAAACAGAAACAGTCAAGTCTTTCACTCTTATCACTCACCAGGCCAAATTCCAAATAATTGTGTTTTTAGTTTCTTGTATCTTTTGGAAATTTCTTTCTATATTTATAAGGTAATATGAGTGTGTGTTTTAAAAATATAGTATTTTCAGTTTATCTTTAATATCCACATTAAAAGTAATTTTTCTTTTTGTCCTTGAAACCAACTAAATGTTCCTACCCCACTTGTTATTCACTTCCTTATTCACTGATCCACTTTCTAGGCAGATAATGATAGTTTACTTTTTAATGATTAGATAGTAGTGGTTTCTATCATAGAACACAATTTCCCAGTATCACATGACAACAGTATAATTGGCAACACTGTTAAAATTAGAAGTATTAGTAGAGCAGAGTTCCTAAACACATAAAAACTTACTCAGAATTGTATTTCCTTGTGACTTTTTGTTTGAGCTGCAGCCAGTGAGGTCCCCAGAAGGCACTTGGCGGCCACTAGGCTCTGTGTGGAGTTGTCTGGTAATAACCTGAGGAGAAACTGAATGCTAAAAGAGGCTGCTGAGAGCTCTGTGGTTGCCCCATGGGAGCTCTTCTTGATCCTTGGAGGTCTTTTGTGTGAGAAATAGACATGTTGGGGCTGGCGTCGTGGCTCACTTGGTTAATCCTCCGGCGCCGGCATCCCGTATGGGCTTTGGGTTCTAGTCCCAGTTGCTCCTCTTCCAGTCCAGCTCTCTGCTGTGGCCTGGGAGGGCAGTGGAGGATGGCCCAAGTGCTTGCACCCCTCCCCTGCACCCACATGGGAGACCAGGAAGAGGCACCTGGCTCCTGGCTTCAAATTGGTGCAGCTCCAGCCATTGCAGCCATTTGGGGAGTGAACCAACGGAAGGAAGACCTCTCTCTGTCTCTCTGTCTCTCACTGTCTATAACTCTACCTGTCAAATAAAATAAAAAAAAAAATAGAGATGTTGACCTGCCATTTTTTAAATGGATGTGCAATCCTCAGAAAAAATGACTTTTCAATGACTTGATATGTGTATGAGCAATGCATTTAATGAAACAAGGAAAAAAAGCTGTATATGTTGAAAAATGGGAGAATATATAATATTGATAAAGAATATAACTGATTTTCTTACACATCAGACCTAATTAACTTCTGTTTATTTAAATTTTATTTTACTTTATTGAAGTATATTTATATCTTATATCTTCCCAAAATATATTTAAAATAACTATTGTGAACAACTTAATACTTTATCCCTTTTAGTATTTTTTTTTTTTGTTCTACTCAATACTATTGGTTGAACTCTGTAATTAACACACAATTATTCTTAGGTGTTTAAATTTAACTGAAAAGTGATCTCTGTTAAATATAAGAGTGGGAATAAGAGAGGGAGGAGATGTACAATTTGGCACATGCTCAATCTGACTTGCCCCAAATAGTAGAGTTAGAAATGTGCCAGGGGATTCCAATTCAATCCCATCAAGGTGGCATGTACCAATGCCATCTCACTAGTCCAAGTGATCAATTTCAGTTCACAATTGATCATACTGATAGCTCTAAGAGTCAAAGGGATCACATAAACAAGACTAGTGTCTGCTAATACTAACTGATAGAATAAAAAAGGGAGAGAACGATCCAACATGGGAAGCGGGATACACAGCAGACTCATAGAATGGCAGATGTCCTAAACAGCACTCTGGCCTCAGAATCAGCCCTTAAGGCATTCAGATCTGGCTAAAAAGTCCTTGAGAGTATTTTAGGCATAGAAAGCCAAGACACTCTGGCAAAAAAAAAAAAAAAAAAAAGCTAAATGAAAGATCTCTGCGAGTGAGATCCCAGTGGAAAGAATGGACCATCAAACAAGGAGGTACCTTTCTCTGAAGGGAGGAGAGAACTTCTACTTTGACTATGACCTTGTCTAAAAAAGATTGGAGTCGGCGAACTCAAGAGGCTTCCATAGCCTTGGCAACTCATGACAAGAGCCTCAGGTGATTACTGACACCATAAATAAAAGTATCAGTTGTTAAATCAACAACAGAAGTCACTGTGCACTTACTCCTCATGTAGGATCTCTGTCCTTAATGTGTTGTACATTGTGAATTAATGCTATAACTAGTACTCAAACAGTACTTTACACTTTGTGTTCCTATGTGGGTGCAAACTGTTGAAATCTTTACTTAATATATACTAAATTGATCTTCTGTATATAAAGATAATTGAAAATGAATCTTGATGCAAATGGAAGGAGAGAGGGAGTGGGAGATGGGAGGGTTGCAGGTGGGTGGGAAGTTATGGGGGGGTAACCCATTGTAATCCATAAACTGTACTTTGGAATTTTATATTTATTAAATAAAAGTTAAGAAAAATAACTATTCAAAAATATTTGAGATAACTTAAGTAAGGTATATATTATAGGATTTTAAAAATTAGAAATGGATGGCATCAAAATTAAAATGCTTATTTGTTTTTTATTTGTATTTCTCATGTGAGCACTTTTACAATGTTCTTGTTGTTTATTTCTTATTCTTTCAGAACCCAAGCTTCTTTCTGTCACTGATTGCCCATGTATAAAGCCTCTTTATCTGTATAGGGTAGCAGGCAGAGGAGGTTTACTTAGTTCGCTGTACTTTCCAACAGTATTCTAAAAATAGAGAATATCCATTATGAGAACTTTGATTTGCTTTTTTTTTTTTTTGACAGGCAGTGTGGATAGTGAGAGAGAGAGACAGAGAGAGAAAGGTCTTCCTTTTTGCCGTTGGTTCACCCTCCAATGGCCGCTGCGGCTGGCGCATCTCGCTGATCCGAAGCCAGGAGCCAGGTGCTTCTCCTGGTCTCCCATGGGGTGCAGGGCCCAAGGACTTGGGCCATCCTCCACTGCACTCCCTAGCCACAGCAGAGAGCTGGCCTGGAAGAGGGGCAACCGGGACCGAATCCGGCGCCCTGACTGGGACTAGAACCCGGTGTGCCGGCACCACAAGGTGGAGGATTAGCCTGTCGAGCCACGGCACCGGCCATGATTTGCTTTAAAAAAACAGAAAATACTTTTTATTTTGAAACAAAGACTCATAAAATTAGCAAAAATAATGCAGAGTCCCATGAGTCCTCCTGACCTTCCTCAGTGGTGACATCTTATACTGGGATACATGTAGAACAGTGCCACAATCAGGAAGTTGGCATTGGAACACTATTGGTGACTACACAGACTACAGATCGTATTCAGTACTCTCTGTCTTTTTAACTTGCATTCACTTGTGTGAGTGGGTGTGCCTGTGCGTGTGTGTAGCTCTGTGCAATTTTACCAGATATATGGATTCATGTAACTGCCACTGTAATCATGACACTACCCTTTTATATTTATATTATGTTTAGGGCTGTCTTTTTCTTTTCTTTTTAAAAAAGATTTATTTATTTATTTGAAAGGCAGAGAGAGAGAGAGAGAGAGAGAGAGAGGAATGTTCCATCTGCTGGCTACTCCCCAGATACCCCAAACAGCTAGGAATAGGCCAGGCCAAAGCCAGGAGCCTGGTTCTTCTCATAGATGGCAGAGGCCCAAGTACTTGAGTCGTCATCCACTACCTTCCCAGGCATGTTGCAGGAAGCTGGATCAGAAATGGAACAGCCAGGACTTGAACTGGCACTCTGCTATGGGATGCTAATGCTAATGCCACAGTGCTGTTCTCTGTCTTTTTGTCTTTCTCCTTCCTCCTTCCCTCCCTCCCTCCCTCCCTTCCTCCCTTCCTCTTTAGAGAGCAATTAGAAATAGTGTTGTGTTTTTAATTTTGGCTTCTTCATTACTAGCTTATGGTGATACAGTTAACTTTTGTGCATTGATCTTAGATCCCACAACTTTGCTGAACTCATGTTAGTACTATGGCTTTTTTTATAGATTCCTTGGTATTTTCTGAGTAGACAGTCATATCATATGCACAGTAAAGACAGTTTTATTTTTTTCTTTCTGATTGATATGCCTTCTTTTCCCTTTGTCTTGTTACATTGGCTGAAGCTTTCTGTATTATATTGAATAAGAATGGTGAGAGTAGGCATTCTTGCCTTGTTCCCCATCCTAAGTTGGGAAACAATGTCTGTTGCCATTAAATATAATGTTCACTATAGGATTCTTAAAATTATTTATTTATTTTATAAAGTCAGAATGAGAGAAAGAGAGAGAGAGAGAGATCGATCTTCAATCTGCTGCAACAGCCAGGAGCCAGGAGCTCCATCTGAGTCTCCCACATGGGTAGCAGGGGCTCAAGTGAGCCATCATCTGCTGCTTCCCAAGGAACACTAGCAGGGAGGTGGACTGGAAGTGGAGTAACCAGAACTTGAACCAGCATCACTGTGCCACAAAGCTGGCCCTCTGTAGGATTTTTGTGAATAGCCTTTATCAAGTTGAAGAAGTTCCACTCTGTTCCTAGTTTTCTGGAATTCTCTGTCATGAGTGGTTGCTGGATTTTGTGAAATGCTTGTATGATGGGATAGCAGACAGCTGTGCTGTAGTTGCTGCCTTCCCTGAGTACTCATTGTAGGCCCCGTATTCTAGTGTTCAGGGGTCGTCTGAAAAGTGAAACATCCCAGAGAAAGCATTGTGAGATCTGAACTCACGTTACTGTGAAATGGCAGGAGGATTTGATTAGACACCTGTTGGAAGTCTGGCTTTTGCTGTTCTCTCCTGGCTTAGCATTGTTGTAGTATATGTTGAGGCAAATAGAGAGCAAAAGGGTTAAGAGCATGTGCTTTGGAATGAGACTTTGTTCTCACATGGCTATGGCCTTCATCAATTAATAACTATGTGGGACCTTAAGCCAACTCCTTAACTTTTATCAGTTTCCTCATCTGTAAAATGGAATGAATGACAATTTCATTTTGTGAGATTCAATGAGATAATGCATTGAAAATGCATCTTATGTAACAGGTATTTAATAAGTTTTGTCTGTTGTAGAACTCATATTTAACAAAAAATTGTTAAACTTTCTTCCATTCAAAGCATCGTGGGCATTTGGGATAACACAGTTATATAAAATACAGATTCAGTCTTAGAAGAACATGGCATTTAATTTAGGACATTCCATATGTTTGAATAAATGAATGAGAGCTTTCTTCTCTTTTACCCAACCAAGACGAGTCAGTCTTTGGTCCTTACCCTTCTACTCCTTTCTTTTGTCCCTTTTTCTCCCACCTCACCCCTTTTCCCTCTCTCCTTACATCCCTCTTTTTTGAATAACAATAATTCTTGCCGAATCTTGGGAAATTTCCTCTTTCCCTTTCTTCCTCATTTTCCTTTTTCAATTTTTCTATTTTATATCATTCCCCTTATTGTATGTTAGGCCAACTTTCTCTTTAATCCCTTCCATTTCCTACAGGAACCTCATGACAGCCCCTTCTCAGGTTTTGTTTTCTTGTTTCTGAGCCAAAGTGACCACAGTGGTCGCTAAGCCACGTGAGAGATTCCTGAATCCAAAGTAACAACAGTAATTTCTTAAAAGTAGTGACATTAATCTCTAAGGGCCTTGATGGTACCCAGAATTCCTTGATAGAATCTTCACTCCTCTTAATTTTCTGTTAAACTTTCTTTTCCTCAAATAACAGCCACAAAATAAATTAAAATTAAAAGCTTTAACTTATTTTTTATTTCTTGCATTCTGAAAGAATTCATTTCTATTGTTTTCTCAGTGTAAATTTACAGTAATTCTGCCATGTTATGAAAATTTTTTTTTTTTTGACAGGCAGAGTGGACAGTGAGAGAGAGAGGCAGAGAGAAAGGTCTTCCTTTGCCGTTGGTTCACCCTCCAACGGCCGCCGTGGCCGGCGTTCTGCGGCCGGCGCACTGTGCTGATCCAATGGCAGGAGCCAGGTGCTTCTCCTGGTCTCCCATGGGGTGCAGGGCCCAAGCACTCGGGCCATCCTCCACTGCACTCCCTGGCCACAGCAGAGAGCTGGCCTGGAAGAGGGGCAACCGGGACAGAATCCGGTGCCCCGACTGGGACTAGAACCCGGTGTGCCGGCGCCGCAAGGATGAATTTTTAAAAAGCTTCTCTGGGTTGGCCCAAGAGTCTAATGTCCTTTACAGCATTATTCCTAAAAGAAAATGCATTCCCTAAACTCAGCCAGGCAACTTTGGGGACCCACTTTGTTTGTAAATTAGACACTCCCTGTACTGAATGTTCCACCTTGTAGAAGATCGCAATCCTTGCAGGTATTTCAGAGAACCAAACCAGCCTGCGAGTGCAGTGTTCAGTTCATCCTGTTGGATGGAAAGCTATCCAATTAGAGTTGCCATGACAACTGTTTTCCTGCAGTAAACCAGGCCTGCTGATCTGAAGTTAAGGTTGATGGAGCTCTTGTCTGTTGTCAGTGACAGAAGCCGTCATCGAATATCTTAGACGGTTTGGGATGCATTTCCCTGCCAACTTCTTTTCTAATTTGTATACCTGTCAAGCATTTATTAAGCACTTATTATATAGTCCATGAAATATCCATAATAAGAAGAAACAATATAAAACCCTCTCATGGACATCTTGCCCTCACCTTCATCATCTGGCCCCAGCCTGCACACGTGACCTTTCCTTCCCTCTACCCTCCTCCCTTGTGCCCTCTGCCTCGGCCACATTGGCCTCTTTCCAGGCTTCAAACATTTCAGAATCATTTTCACCTCAGGGCTTTTGTACTTCCTGTTCCTGCTACCAGAGAGAGTCTTCTTCCCAGATGATTATATGTTTGGTTCCCCTTTGTCATTTGGGCCTCAGTTTGAATTCATTTTCTCAAAGACTCATTCCCCGATGGCCCTGAAGTTGCCTCCTACCACCACCTCTCGCATATGTAGTTGTCCTTTTTGACATTGTGATGGTGTATTTTCTTATTTTATGATCATTTTATTTTTTATTGTCTATTAGAATGTAAATTTTATGAGAGCAAGAACTTTATTTGTCTTGTTCACTGCCCTGCCTATTAATACTTGTTGAATGAATGAATCAGGAGTAGAATGATCAAATTTCATAGTTGTCAAGAAAGGCCTCATTCATTGACACCTACAAAAGTGTTTTGGCTACAGCGATGAAGGCATTTTATGTGTGAGGAATGATCCATACAAATAACTGCTATGTAGAGGTCAGCAGTCATTTCTTTGTTCAATAAGAACTTGTTTTAGAACTGTAGGAGAAGGTACCACTGGAGGGTAAGCATGAAGGAGCCTAGATAAGTGGGATTCAGAATGTTAAGGAAATGGTTCAAATTGGCCAGAGAGATGTAGGGAGCTGTTGTTTGAAGGATAATGTGTCTAAAGCAGAAAACTAAAAAGTCTAACATGCTTAAACAATTCTGTAAAAGCTCTAGAGTCTCATGGGAACGGGGATGGTGTTGGGGATGGGAATGGGGATGGTCTGGAGGTCAGGTGACCAATTAGGCTAGTGAGTGAGAAAATGTAAAGACACCCTTTTAACACTACTTTTCTCCAGGGCAAGTTGGTTTTTTAAATTGATTAAAAGTGTGATTTTTCAAGCATTTGATAGTATACACCCACAAAATAAATTTTTCAGAAGTTTTGTTTGAATCTCAGTTCTCTTTTTGATAAAAGAAACATACAAGTACAGAACTGTTTTTAAAAACCCTGATAATGATAATAAATGACATTAAAAACTATATGTGGAGGCCGGCAATGTGGTGCAGCAAGTTAAAGCCCTGGCCTGAGGCACCAGCATCCTGTATGGATGCCGGTTCTAGTCCCGGCTGCTCCTCTTCCAATTCAGTTCTCTGCTATGGCCTGGGAAAGCAGTAGAAGATGGCCCAAGTCCTTGGGCCCCTGCACCCATGTGGGAGACCCAGAAGAAGCTCCTTGCTCCTGGCTTCAGATCGGCTCAGCTCCGGCTGTTGTGGCCATCTGAGGAGTGGGCCAGCAGATGGAGGACCTCTCTTTCTGCCTCTACCTCTCTGTAACTCTGTCTTTCAAACAAACAAACAAACAATGTGTGAGCCACTTGCTAAATTACATGGTTCTTCCGTTTTCATGGTAACATTGTGATCATAATTTTTATTATCATCATTTCATAGATGTGCAAGCTGAAGCTTAGGGAAGTTTAAAACAACTTCCCTGAGGTCAGTGTATTAACTAACAAAATTGAATTTCAAATCCAGGTTTCCAGTCCACTTTCAGATCAAGAGATCTTAATTGTCTCATTTTTTCTAGCTCATTCATACCTTAAGCTAATTTTTAAAGTCTTTATTTCAATCATGTTATCTGCATACTTGGGATGCTGGTATTCCTACTAAAAGTGAATTACTAAATGTTCAGTTTATAGATATTTATTGCCTGTCTGCTGCATACAAGGTATTGTACCATATTAGCAACAATGATTGGAAAATCACCTAGCCAGTTTCATGGATGTACTTCAAAGTGTTTATGGAAAATGGTATTAAAAAATAAGTGTATGTTGGTTATAAAAACATTTTGAAATCTAAGCATATGAAGGGTCTTCAAAGTGATCGTGGAGAAATGCATATTGTGAGAAACTTCTGCATTGCTTTCAAGATTTGTTTGCATCAAAGTAAACTTATTTTTCAATTCCATTTTTCCACAAACATTTTGAAGTACACTTATATGTTGTATCTTACATTTAGAGAAAATTAAACTCCTTGAACTCATATTTTCCCTAAAATTCTCTATTTGTATAACAGTGGATCCAATATAAGCAAAAGAGTTGAAAGGATAATTTACAGGGTTTTGGGAGTGACTTTTGATGTTGAATTTTTGAACTTACAAGTTTCAAGAACAGACTGAATAGGGCTGGCATTGTGGCACAGTGGCTTAAGCCACTGCCTCTGATGCCAACATCCCATATTGGCGTGCTGGTTTGTATTGTGGCTGCTCTCCCTCACTGATGTGCCTGGAAAAGCAGCAGAGGATTGTCTAAGTGCTTAGGCTCCTACAATCTACATGGGAGACCTGGATGGGATTCCTGGCTCCTGGCTTTGGCCTGGCCCACCCCTAGTCAGTATAACCATTTAGAGAGTGAACCAGCAGATGGAAGATCTCTCTCTCTTTCTCTTTCCCTTGTCACTGTGCCTTTCAAGTAAATAAAATAAATCTTAAAAAAAAAAACACACAAAAAACTTCCCTGTACCTTATAATGACTCACCAGTAGTCTACTTTTTGCTCCTTTTGCTTTACCATTTTCTCTATGTATTTATATTCTTATGTTACACTTTTTTTTTTTTTTCTGAGCCCTGTCAGAGTACCTTGAGGACATGGTGCACTTCACTCCTAAAATACTGCGAATGTATTTCCTAAGAACATGGACATTCTCTTACATAATCACAGTGTAGTTATCAAGTCATGAAGTGTATCATTGACACACTACTATTATCTAAATCACAATCCATATTCTAATTCTATCATTTGATCCAATAATATCCCTTTTGCTATTTTTTCATGCCTCACACATTGCCTCTTCTTCCTTCCTTTCTTTTTCAGTCTGCAACAGTTTCTCAGTCTTTATCGTGCTTGACTTTGACATTTTTGAAGAGTACAAACCAGTTATCTTGTTCCTCAATTTGGGTTCATCTGATGATGCTTCTCCGTGATTAGATTCATATTACAGATTTTTGCCAGCGATGCCACAGACACTAAGCTATATCAAAAGACACATGATGTCAATTTGTCCCGCAGTTGGTGATGCTGCCTTTGATCACTCGGTTCAGATGGTGTCGACAAGGTTTTTGTACTCTAATGTTACTCAGTAGAAATGTGTAGGACAATGTGTTCACACTGTAAGTACCCTTCCCAGATTCTCAGCTACTGGTTTTAATGCCCATTGATGATTCTTGAGCTTCATCTTTCACTCTAGATTTATTAGTTTGCTTGATGCTATGAAGAACTTTTCTCATTTATTTATTTATTTATTTATCCATTCATATTGATTCAATGGGACATACACCATTACTATCATTATGTATTTTATTGCATTAAAATTACCTCATCTTGGGCTGGCATTGTGGTGTAGCAGGTTAAGCTGCTGCCTAAGACTCCAGCATCTCATGTGGGCATCAGTTCGTGTCCCGGCTGCTCCACTTCTGATCCAGCTACCTGCTAATGGGCTAGGAAAAGCAGTAGAAGATGACCCAAGTACCTGGGCTCCTGAAATCACATGGGAGACCTGAAAGACTCCTGGCTCCTGGCTCCTGGCTTTGGTCTGATTTAGACCTGGCCATTGTGGCCATCTGGGGAGTGATCCAGCAGATGGAAGATCTTTCTCTCTGTGTCTCTTCCTCTCTCCCTGTAACTCTGACTTTCAACTAGATAAATAGTATTTAACAAAATAAACAGATAACCTCATCTCATCATGTCTCCTTCAAAAAACAGTTGTGTTTAGAATTCTGTGTAGAGTTCTGCTGTAGTAAATTAGCACAGATTTAGCACTTAAAATACCACAGACCTACTATCTTACAGTTCTGTAGGTCAGAGCCTAGTATATAGCTCTCACTGGGCTAAAATCAAGATGTTAATAAGAATGAACTGTGTTCCCCCCAGAGGCTCTGTATTCTTTTTTTTTTTAATATTTATTTATTTGAAAGGTAGAGTTACAGAGAGGCAGAGGCAGAGGCGCGCGGGGCGGGGGGGGGGGGGGGGAGGGGGAGAGGCGGGGGAGGTCTTCCATCCGCTGGTTCACTCTCCAGATGGCCACAATGTCTAGAACTTCAAAGATCCAAAGCCAGGAGCCAGGAGCTTCCTCCAGGTCTCCCATGTGGGCAGGGGCCCAAGGACTTGAGCCATCTTCTACTGCTTTCCCAAGCCATAGAAGAGAGCTGGATTGGAAGTGGAGCAGCCGGGACTCAAACCAGTGCCCATATGGGATGCCAGCACTGCAGGCGGCCACAGCACTGGCCCCAGCTCTGTATTCTTGATGGTTGAGACAAGTCTTTGGTGGAGATCAGTGAGCTTCTGGAGGTTTCCTCCCTTTCTTGCCTCATGGCCTACTTCATCCTTCTTCAAGCCTTTTCGGCTGCTTCTTTCTCTTCCACTTTTAAGGTCTTGTGTGACTAGTTTGAGCCCATCCAGATAAACCAGGATGATTTCCTTATGTCTAGAGCTGTACTTTAATGGCTACAGTGCCCTTTGCCACATAGGGTAACATAGTCACAGCTCCCGGGCTTGGACATCTTAGAAGCCACTGTTCTGCCTACCACAAATGCCTACTGTGTTCACAGCTTGTGCTAGGAGCTTTCCACTTATCTGAGAAAACATCAGGCAGGGGAAAAGCACGGGACCTGGTCAGTGAAAAACTGCTTCATGTTTAGTTAAAAAGCAATAGTCTTGGAGTCAGGAGTGAAGGCTGAGAAGAATACACAGTAGTAACAGAGGGTCCAAAACAGTGATTGAAGGATTGGGCAAGTTGTAAGGAACTGAGCATACACTTAGGGCTTCATGCTTGTGTCCGTCCCCATTATAAAATGAAACCATGGTGCCTGCTGACTACAGGGATGAGAAGAATCACGTTGGTTGAGTTTGTGGCTCTGTATCCTGTTTCCTGAATTTAGTGCCTGAGGTTTCACAGCACTTAGTAAACCTGCCTCTCCCAGTGTGCTTTCGCCACCTAGTCACTGTTTCTGCATTTTGTGCCAAGGAAGTTTGCATGTTGATTAGATCTTTCCATACTAAGGGATTTTTTCTTTCCTTTTTTTTTTTTTTTTTTTTAATTCAGAGGCAAAGAGACAGACACAGACAGAGCTCCGCTCCATTTGCTCCCCAAATGCCCAGGCTGAAGCTGGGAGTTGGGACTTCAGTCTGGGTCTCTTATGTGGGTGGCAAGGACCCAACCACTTGAACCATCACCTGCCACCTCCCAAGGTCTGCCCTGACAGGAAGGGAGTCTAGATACAGAACCTGGAATCAAACCCAGGTATTCTGATAAGGGTTGTGGGCATCTTAAACTTGAGACAAATGCTCACTCCCCTTTTAAGCTTGCATAATAAACCATATACCTAGCTTTCTGAATCCAGATATATACCTGTCCATAGCACTGCGTTAGACCAGGGTACAAAGATAGAATTAGAAGGTATCTGAGAATTAGCCCCACCTTCATTGTGCAGATGAGAAAACTGGACTCCAAACAAGCTAAGTGATTGTTAAAGCCCAGCTGGTAGAATGGTTAACAGTTGGTAACCATGGATGGCCTGGTCCAACCCAGTGTCCATCATTTACTACTGCCTGAGTTCTTCTGGGTCTCTGACTTAACCTGCCAAGCCCTGTTGCTATGTATAAGATATATCAACCATACAGGGGTTTTGTAAGAATTAAATAGGGACAGTAAATGAAAGGTCTCAGTATAAAGCCTACCTTATGGAAAGTGTTCATATGTGCTAGCTATTACTTTTCTTCCAAATAGTAGTAGGTCCCAGGTCAATAGTCCATAGGTCCAAAACAGTATTTTTATACCTTGGTGCCTCTGTCTCTTCCCCGACCCCATGCATGTATTACAAAGGTGATATGTGCCAGGATAAATTTCTAGTACCACCAAAGAACGAAGTACATAAGGTAGCATGTAAGCCCTGGGTCCTCCCATAGTCCCTCTTTACTCTGGAGGTTACTTGGCACAGTGGCCTCCTCAATTCCCAGGTGAGAAGCGGACTAGAAACGCCTCACCATTCTGGTTTCCTGAAGTTAGTCTAGAGCTTTCCAGCTTCTCACCGCCTGTGCCCCCAGTTCCCCAAGGAGGCCTGAGAAACATCTGCGAGACACCCAGGCTATTCCTGTTGCCTGAATTTCTCCCCTTTCTCCCTGTGTTTCCTTTCACCTGGGGACATTGTCATCCAGTGCTAGATTCAGCTCCTTGGCTTGGCCCTCTCTGCCCTGGAGGGCACTGCCCTTCCCCTCTTCTTGGGGATGGTGAGCCTCAAGTCTTGGCCTCAGTGAAAGGGGGAGAGGAAACACAAGTTACGGAGAAATGCAAGGTACATAGATTTAGTGTTTTAGCCCCTTGAGAGTGGCTGGGTGACCCAGAGGTGATGGCCCCTCCTTGTGTGTCTCCTCCAAGACTCTCAGTGCCTGGGAAGCATCCATGCAAGTGCCAAGGCTCCTGCTGCTGAGTTCTTCCCCCAAGGTCCGTTCAGCTTGTTCTGCCCCTTGGACCATTGAGGCCACTGAAGTAACAATGTGAGGGGTAGTAATCGTGGGTCAGCCATATAGCTTTTTAAGATAAATTGCGTTTGCAGTTCCCTTTATGCTGTTGATAGTGCTCTATTAATAAATCTCGAGTGTTTTGGCTTTGAAAGCTTAAGAAAATAATAGTAATGAAAATTTGCAAGCAGCAAGAAAATGGTTTCCAAAAGTTATTAGGCAGGCTCAATGCTATCTGGCCAAGTGCTGGCACTGGCACTGCCTGCATTTACCAGAGCTCGTTCTCTTCCTGACTAACCTTTCTCCTACTGCTGCATCCTGGGCCACTGGTTTAAGGAAAGTCACTGCATCCACCTTCTGGGGTCACCGTGCCCGCCGGGCTGAGCTCTGCTGGGCCTGAGTGCCTGTATCCTGTTCTTCCTGGGCCGCTTGCGGCTCCCTCCAGGCCTGCCCAGCAGCCTTTGTCTGGGACCGTGTAGGCCTTATTGATTGTCGCAGCTGTTTTGAACAATTTGTTTTAGAGAATTGGATAAAAATAGTATTTAAACCAATGGCTATTTTTTAAAAAATAAAGGTTTCAGGTAAATAAATTATAATATTCAGAATCAGAATCCCAGTTTCGCACAGATGGCTATTAGCAGAACTGAGCTCCCACTTCCTCTGTTCATAAGTAAACAATTTATTTAGTAAGATCAGAATTTTTTTAAATGACAGGAATCTACTGAATACATCTTCATTTTGTTAAAATCCTGCCTGCACTGAGAGCCTCCCATCCCTCACTGCCCCGGATTCCCAGGTGTCCTTTCTCATCATCTTTTTCCTTGATTCTTTCTCCCCAGTCGGCTGTAGAAAATGGCCTCTACTTGGAGGGGTGGTGGGTCTGTGGAGGGGACTGGGTCCCCATCCAGGATCTTGCCCTGATTGACCAGCACAAAAACACTGTGAATTCACCTTGTGGACAGTTCCCTGGGATGGTAGCTGGCACCAGGGCCAGGTGCCTGGGCTCAGCACCCCAGCTGCAGTCACAGGAGGTAATTGAGAGAGGGTCCTTCCAAACAAGCTCTTGCTCGCAGTCCCCCTTCCCTGTCTTTGCCCTTCGTTCTGTCATTTTCCACTGCCTTGGCTCTACCAAACTCTGTCCTGTTGGATAGCTATAGTGGGGGGCTAGGTCGGGGCAGTGGGAGAGCGTGAAGAAGGGCCAGGAAGATGGATGGGCAACAAGAACACCATGCGTGACTTGTCTCTTGAAGGTGGAGCCAGGGCCAGGGTGGATGTTGCCAGAATCTGAAGCCCAGTGATTGTGCCGGTTACCTGGGAAGATCTTAACTTCTCTGGGTAGAAGGCTCCTCCTTCTCTGTCGCACAGTGTTCCTCATGCTGGCCAGGGGCAGTTGTAAACTCTGTCCTGTGGGTCCATGTGAGAACCTGTACGCCCATATGGTTTTATTTCATTTTTTCCAAAACAACTCATTTCTCCACGGTGAGGTTCTGAGAGGCTACCCTAGAACAAGGGTGGAAGAAAAAAAATTTCTCCTCCCGACCATTCCCTCTGCCCAGGATCTCAGGAGGGCGCTCGGGTCATCTGGGTGTGCAAGGGCAGGTGCAGGTGGAGAGTCCCTGCCCCGCCCCCTCTGTTCACTGCTGGTAGACTCGACCGGCCATGTTCAAGAACAGGCCCATTTCAGCATCAAGCGAGATGCATGTAAACCAGACGAAAACAACACAAATACTTAGCTTCATGCAGTGAATGGTTGCGTTTACCAAGTTAGTCACAAAAGATAAAAATCACTAAATCAAAGGTGCTCCACCTCTGCCTGCTGTTTTCCCTGGTGATGAATGTTACCAGCTGTTTTTAAACATTAACTATAATGCAGAGATCCTGAGCACGCAGAAAAGTGACTTGTAAACATTTGGGTTTGGAATTGGAGCACCTTATTGTTGTCCCTCAGCAGTTTACATGTTGGCACATGTTTTTAATTAAAAAAAAAAAAAACCAACCACGTTCATTTGACACAAGCCCTTTTGTGATCACCGCAGACATCATGAGTGTCACGGAGCCAGACCTGAGAAGTGCTGCCAGGAAGACGAGTATGTCTACAATTTTTGCAAATGATTTCAGCCTGCAGTCCTCTCTGGCTTCTTAGACTTCAGGCTGCTTTGTGCTTCGTCTTGTGGTACTTGGAGAGATTGTCCCTCTTGCTTCAGAGGCATGCCTAAATGATGCTCAAATCACAGTCTTAGGCCTCTGCTGACAGCCCGGAGCTCGCACAGGACTTTGAAGGTTTGGCTCATGGACCGTCAAGAAGCAAACATTGCCATCCTAAGTACAGGCCTCGCCTAAGGTTAACAGTGAGACCGACATTTCATTGCTTCATTTTCCTATTAAGCTCTGGGTTGCTGATTGAAGCAGAATTCCAAAGTTTTGACGCACCACCACATTGTTAACACGATAGGGAGGATTTGATTATGGGAGAACAAGTCCAAAAACGGTAAATTGACAAAAAAGAAAAAAAATTTCTGGGCCTTGCTTCTCAAGGCAGCTTTTGTGGTTGCATTCCTTTATTTGATGTGGTTCCCTCCTTCTCCTGTGCCAAACGGTGCAATGTGGAAAAATGATGATGTTGCAGAAAAGGAGGGGACTGGGGAGGGAACTGTTTAGTAACAAGAGAAAGAAAACAGAGCTTAGGGATCAAAGACAAAAATACCTGCTTTTCCAAGCAGGAAGAAGAAAGAGACACAGGAGTCCTCCCCCTGCGTATGGGTAAAGGCTGAGCCCCGCTGTCATCGGCGCCTTTCAGGTCAACCCTGATTGAGCTTGGTGGAGAGCGAGCGAGTGAGCGCAGGCTGCCTGTAGGTGAGAAGACAGCCCTTAAGAAAGGCCAGGCTGAATGCCATAGGTTACCAAGAACAGGCGGCTTAGCAAGGGGTGCCGGAAACAGGAATGCAGGGCCGAAGCTGTCTCCCAGCCTCAGATGACACGACTGAACACGCTTTTAACACCAGCTCACCTCAGAGGCAAGTCCTAAAGAAGCACCAGAATCCAAATGAGGAAACAGGTTTCCACGCAGGAGCAGGAATTTATTTATTTACAATTTTTAGGCTGGACAGCTTTTCTGTTGTGTGGTTTGTGACTACCCAAAGTAGCATTTTCTGAGTGTTAAAATTATCTTTTTGCACGGTGAAAAGAGCATACATGATTCATCTTAATATTTCTGAGGCTCAGTCACTAACAGCTAGTATTTCGGGTGGGAGGAAGGCTTTTGTAGGCAGCTTTTTCACCTAACATAGAAGTAAAAAGCACCCGAATATGCCTCAGGCTTCATTCGCAGTCGTATAAATAGCTGCTCTTGCACAGTTACGCTCCAGGATCACTGTGAGAACTCCCACGGCCCACGAGCTGCCTGGAAAAGGCTGCTGCCTCGGGTTTACCTGCTGTCGGGGTAGGGTTTTTAAGAGGTCTGACCAGGCCGGCACCGTGGCTCAACAGGCTAATCCTCCGCCTAGCGGCGCCAGCACACCGGGTTCTAGTCCCGGTCAGGACACCGGATTCGGTCCCGGTTGCCCCTCTTCCAGGCCAGCTCTCTGCTGTGGCCCGGGAAGGCAGTGGAGGATGGCCCAAGTCCTTGGGCCCTGCACCCCATGGGAGACCAGGAGAAGCACCTGGCTCCTGCCTTCGGATCAGCACGATGCGCTGGCCGCAGCGGCCATTGGAGGGTAAACCAACGGCAAAGGAGGACCTTTCTCTCTGTCTCTCTCTCTCTCACTGTCCACTCTGCCTGTCAAAAAAAAAAAAAAAAAAAAAGAGAGAGAGAGAGAGAGAGATCTGACCAAAGGGTCTGCTCTTCATTTTTGCTAATAACCCCGGTCTAGGTCTCTTTCTCTCTTTCTTTTTTTTCTTTTTATTGGCCTATTCAAGGGAGTCACTGTAAAGGTCGTGGAAAATGTGCATTATGAAGAAACTATAGATGAACTTCAACAATTTTTTTCACAAAAATCAACTTTTAATTCCATCTTTCCATGAACTTTTTGTATTTCTTCCTGAATATTTTCCCACCACTTGCGGCATCTGTTGCACTGTCCAGTAGTCTTATAATCCTAGATGGAGGGTCAGCCAACTAACGCCCTCTGACCAAACCCAGCCCGTGAGCCAAGAATCATCTTTACATGTTCTTAAATGGTTAGAAAACATTTAAAGAATAATGTTTTCTGTCTTGTAAAAATTGTATGATATGAAATGTAAATTTGAGTTTCCATAAATAAACTGGTATTGGATCACAGCCGTGCTCGCTCATTCCGGTACGTATTGTCTACAGCTGCTATTGCACTGCAGCCACAGAGGCATATGGCTGTAAAACCAGCAGTGTTTACTACCTACAAAGGAAGAGATTTGCTGACTTGTCTATTTTGGAAATCTGACTCCCATATCTTTCTTGAAGTTTATTCACCATTAATACTACAGATATTTATTGGGTACCTAAATATGAGCTTGGCATATTCTTACTGGGGTCATGGAAGTGAACAAAATGAGCAGTGGTCACCATGGAGGAGCAGCTGCCATTCTAGTGAAAATGATGAGGGAGACAATTAGCAGATGTTAGGGAGGCTGTCTTACAGAGGTGCGTGCCACGGAAATACGGCGCAAGAAGAGGTGGAGGTGGGTTGTTTGAAAGAGGTTGTTCATCAGCCCCACAGATGGCTGGGAAGAGAGCGGCAGGCAGAGGGAACAGCAGGAGACTTGGGCCTGTGCCGGAGGTGGGAGCAGCCCTGGCTCGTGTGTGGAGGCAGTGGTCCAGGTGAGAAGCAATGGTAGCTTGGACCTGGCTGACTGAAACGTGAGGAGTGACAGAGAGGAGGCAAGGATGACTAGGGGTTTTGGTCTGAGACCAAGAGAAAGAATTGGATGAGATGAGTGCTGAAGCAGTAGCTTTTGCAGGCAATTTGCTTGTGAAAAGTTCAAGTTTGAGGTACATTTTCAACATTCAAATGGAGATGCTGAATATGCAGTTGGCTGTAGGTATCCTGAGTGCAGGAAAAGTTCTGAACTAGAGATGTAAATTCAGAAGTTTTCTACATAAAGGAGAAATTCTAAGAAATGAGACTGAGATTCAGTCTCAAAACCCAGATGTTTCCTTATTTCCAGTCATCTCTCACTCTGTGACCAAACAAAACTCTTTTTTGCCCTCATACTTTCTTTCCATGTCACCATATGCGCTGCACTAAGGTTTGCCATTATTCTTCTTGCTTCCTGTCCAGGCAGAGGCCCTCAGCCAGTAGATGTCCTGGACAGAACACTGCTTAGCGGGTCCTGGGCCCAGGGTCTGCTGTCCACCCTGAGTTCCTGGCCCTTGGTCCACAGCCTGCCTCCTTAAATAGTACCTGTGTCCCCCCTATTCCCACCCCTTGATTGGATTTGACTGCTCCCTTGCCTGATTACCTGTGGGTGGTAACCATACTTCATTTTGTCCATGTATACAATTAGGAGAAATCACCTTGATTCTAGTTGTTTCCATAAATGCTTTATCTCCTACACTAGACCGTAAGAGTGTGTTTAGGGGCCAGTGTTGTGGCGCATCCAGGAAAGGCAGCACTTGCAACACCAGCATCCCATGTCGTGGCACTGGTCTGAGTCCTGGCTACTCTGCTTCTGCTGCACCTTCTTACCAATGTGCTTGGGAAGGCAGCAGATAATGGTCCAAGTACTTGGACCCTTGCCACCCATGTGAGAGACCAGGATGGAGCTTCCCAGCTCCTGGCTGCAGCTTGACCCAGCCCTGGCTGTGGTAGCCATTTGGGGAGTAAACCACTGGATAGAAGATTGTATGTGTGTGTATCTGTGTGTGTCTTGTATCACTCTGCCTTTCAAATAAAACAGATCTTTTTGTTAAGAGTGTGTTTGTTTTCTTTCCCTTCCTGTCATGCACAGTACCTTTCAGACAGTCAGAGACCTCCTGCCTCAGGGATGGGAGGCAAATTCGCCGTTGCTACACTCCTCCCTGTTCATAGGCCCAGTTGTACATCATCCAAGTCAGTTGGACAGCAGTACTGAGATGTGATGTGAGGACCACTTGGCATCCACTAGGGAGTGGGTTAAAATGCACATCCCCAGGCCCCGCCTTAGCCTGCTGAAGCAAATTAATTGACCTCTCTGTGGGGCCTGGGTTTGTGACTTTACAGCAGTTCCTCAGATTATTCTTAAGCAAACGTGAAAATTACTGGTGCAGGGAAAGATTCCAGTCCCAGTTCCACTGTTTCTAGCTTGGACAAGTCATCCACCTCAAGCCTCAGGTTCCCCCTTTCTACAATGAGTCTATTAATGCCTGCTTTCTGGTTTGTAAAGCTGTTTGATGAAGAGAGGAAAAAAAAAATCAAGCAACGAGCACTTGGGAAACAACTTGTAAAGTGCTAGTACCTGTAAACTTGTAAAAAAAACAAAAACAAAACTACGGTACCCTGGCTAATGCCATCCTGTGCTGTCTTTTCACGCTTGTTTGCGAGCCAGGATGCAGCTCCCCGCAGTCTACTTATTTGAGCATAGAGCCCAGGAGTGGGTGTGTGAAGTGTTCATGTAACAGCCCGTGGTAACCACTCAGGTGCTACCCTGCCTGCCCTCCTAAGGCAGAAGGGATTCTTTGTTTTTATCCTTCTCTGCATCTGCCTTGACCACCATTAAAATCTGTGTGCCGTGGGAAGGAGGGCATTAGGAATACATTGGTAGATTTACTTTAGGGTAACTATTGTATGCATTGATTTTTTTTTTTTTTTTTTTTTGGAAAGGTGGAGTTAGACAGTGAGAGAGAGAGAGACAGAGAGAAAGGTCTTCCTTCCGTTGGTTCACCCCTCAAATGGCCACTACAGCCGGCGCGCTGCGCCGATCCGAAGCCAGGAGCCAGGTGCTTACTCCTGGTCTCCCATGCAGGTGCAGGGCCCAAGCACTTGGGCCATCCTCCACTGCTTTCCTAGGCCACAGCAGGGAGCTGGATTGGAAGAAGGCAGCCGGGACTAGAACTGGCGCCCATATTGGATGCCGGCACTTCAGACCAGGGCTTTAGCCCACTGTGCCACAGCGCCGGCCCTCAGGGTATTTTTTTTTTTTATAACATGCATTGTTCCATGAACTTTTTGAGGACTCTTCATAATAGCAGAGCAGTGAAAGCCCATCATGGGAACGCGAGAGTTGGAAATTGATAAGTAGTTGACAGTACCTGCACTCATTCCTGACCCCTAGTATCTGAAAGCAGTTTCACTTCTTTAAAAAAAAAAAAAACAAACTGTGATGCAATCAACTGCAGATGATCTAGTCTGGGATTGAGATGTGACAGGAGGGAAAAAGCTTTTCTTCCCTCTTACCCTGTAAGTGTCAGCATGTGCTAAGTCTACAGCTGTTTTAAGGGATTTAGATGAAATGCTTTTTCACGTGCTGACAAACCTCTGGCGGTAGACATCTGTAAAGATTACTGCCCCTTGGGGCCAACACTATGGCGTAGCATGTAAAGTCACTGCCTGCAGTGCCGGCTGCTCCTCTTCTGGTCCAGCTCTCTGCTATGGCCTGGGAAAACAGTAGGAGATGGCCCAAGTCCTTGGGCTCCTGCACCCACGTGGGAGACCTGGAGGAGGCTCCTGGCCCCTGGCTTCAGATCCACGCATCTTCAGCTGTTGCTGCCATTTGGGGAGTGAACCAGTGGATGGAAGATACCTCTCTCTCTCTCTCTCTCTCTCTCTCTCTGCCTCTCTGTAACTCTGCCTTTCAAATAAATAAATAAATCTTAAAAAAAAAAAAAGATTGCTGCCCCTTAAAGGCTCTTGTGAGATGTTAACAACATGAAAAAGGGCCGGCGCCGTGGCTCACTTGGTTAATCTTCTGCCTGTGGTGCCGGCATCCCATATGGGCACCAGGTTCTAGTCCTGGCTGCTCCTCTTCCAGTCCAGCTCTCTGCTGTGGCCTGGGAAGGCAGTGGAGAATGGCCCAAGTGCTTGGGCCCTGCACCTGCATGGGAGACCAGGAGGAAGCACCTGGCTCCTGGCTTCGGATCAGTGCAGCTCTAGCCGTAGCGGCCATTTGAGGGGGGTGAACAAACGGAAGGAAGACTTTTCTCTCTCACTGTCTGACTCTGCCTGTCAAATAAAAAATGAAAAAAACATGACGAAGATTTTCCTGAGCACAGATTTGGTTGGTAATTGTGTTACTAGGCATGCTGTATTGTTTTTGTTTTTTGACAGTGTGCTGTTTGTAATCACCATACTCCCATCTTTTATGTTTCTTTAAATGCACAGTACCCTTGCTGGCATTCCACCTCGTCTCTGCTGAGAAGTGTCCATCAAGTCCCCCTGGCCCTCAGAGCTCTTCTAGGTTTCCCAGAGGTTTTTTTTTTTTTTTTTTTTTTTTTTTTTTTTTTTTTTTTTTTTGGTCCTGGCTTCGGATCAGCCTGGCCCCGGCCGTTGCAGCCATTTGGGGAGTGAACCAGTGGACGCAAGACCTTTCTCTCTGTCTCTCCCTCTCTCTGTCTATAACTCTGCCTCTTAAATAAAGAAATCTTTAAAAAACAAAACAAAAGTTCCATTTGGAATTGTTCCCCATGGCTTCAATTCAGGTACCTGAATAAGTTCGGTAAATGAAGCTGGAAATAGCTCAAGGGCCTGCCTGGTGGGCAATGTTAAGTCTGCAGATGAGGGTTTGGAAGGCCCGGAAGTGATCATGGAAGACCTGGGGATGGGAGAGGTTGCGGACACTGAGACCTCAGTTAGGGGCCTCTTTGCCGTTCGCCCTCCGTGCGACCTTAGAGATGTTATTTAGCTTCTTTAACCTCTGCCGTCTCCTCTGTAACATAACGCCTCGCTCACAGGTCAGGGTGAGGAACAGAAGGGATCAAACAGGCAAAGCCCTTGGTGTACAGGGCCTGCTGCACTCTGAGTGCTTAGTAAATGGAGTTACTGTTACCACTCTGTTCTGTGGAGAATTCGCTTGCCCACCGAGGCCCCCTTACTACCTTCCAAACACTTGTTGTTAATACTGTACCTAAGCAGGGAACAGCCGATGAAAATGATCCATGTAGCATGTCTTCACACTTTAAAGTGATTTAATAATTCTATAACCTTGTAAATAATTGAACTTAATTTAGACTTGCCTCCATAAATAAACATTTTCTCTGAGTGTTCATTCACAGTTGTCAGTGTCTCAGAACATTTCCACTTCATCTTTCCCCGGAGATTGGGAAAGAAGAAATGGGATATAGTACTCCAGAGAAGACCTCACTTATGCTGTGAGGTGTGCTCATGGGAGCACTGGATTGACCTGAGGCCTCAGCGAGCCTCTGGGCCAGTGTGACTGCCCACGTTTTCTTCCACTGTGGACTGTATTCTCCCCCTACCCCCGCCCCCCGGGAACACACTGAGATTCTTTTTCATTTTCAGTTGCACCTGATTGTGTTTAGCTAAAAGATTAAGAGACTCTTGAGATGACTCAGAATTGATCAATAGAATGACATGAGGGCTAACAACAGGTACAGAGAGTGGTTAATCAGGGAAAAAAATCCAGTTAGGAAGCAAAGAGAAACCATTGTATATTTGGTATTGATGTCCTTCTGGATTTTCAGAATCATTTTTTGTTTTTGTTTTTCATTTTGCTGGACAGACTCTATCTTAACTGCTGTGCCAAATGCCTTCCCCTATGAAATTTGTTTTTAGACTTGACCAGATTAACTTGCTATGAAGTGGTAGCTTAAGATAAGAAAAAGTGAGAGGGGCTGGTGTGGCCAGTTAAGCTGCCACCTGAGATGCTGACATCCCATGTGGATGCTGGTTCGAGTTCTGGCTGCTCTACTTCTGACCCAGCTCCCTGCTAACGTGCCTGGGAAAGCAGCAGAAGATGGCCCAAGTTCTTGGGCCTCTGCCACCCACATGGGAGACTTGGATCGAGTTCCGGGTTCCTGGCTTCAGCCTGGTCCAGCCCTGGCCATTGTGGCCATTTGGAGAGTGAACCAACAGATGGAAGATCTCTTTCTCCTTCTCTCTCTCTCCCCCAACTTTCCTCTTCCTCTGTCTTTGGAACTCTGCCTTTCAAATAAATAAAAAATGTCTTAAAAAATGAAATGATCAGGTGATGAATTTTAAGGATAAAAGCTTTGAGGATATAGAGCAAGCATTTATCTTAGCAGTTAAAAACACCCACATCAGATTGGGTTCAATTTCTGGCTCCAACTCCTGACTCTAGTTCCCCACCAATGCAAATCTGATAAGCAGTGGTGCAAGTAGTTGGGTTCCTGCCATGTATTCGGGAGATCTAGCATGCTTTCCTGACTCTTGGCTGTGGCCCTGGCCATTGCTGGCATTTGAGAAGTGAACCAGTGAGTGGGAGAATCTCTCTCTCTCTCTCTCTCTCTCTCTCTTTCTCAAATAAATAATAGTAGTAAATTTGGGGGAGCCAGCACTATGGCAAGGCAGGTTAAAGCCATGGCCTATAACACCAGCATCACATACGGGGTGCCAGCTCAGGTCCCAGCTGCTCCACTTCCAATCCAGCTCCCTGGTAATGTACCCAGGAACACAGAGGAGGATGGCCCAACTTGGACCCTTGCACCCATGTGGGAGACCTGGAGAAGGCTCCTGGCTCCTTGGCTTCAGCCTGGCCCAACCCCGTCTTCGCAGCCATTTAGGGGGTGAACCAGTGTGTGGAAGGTGGATCTCTGTTTCTCCTCTCTCTCTCTGTAACTCTGCGTTTCAGCTACATAAATAAATCTTTAAAAAATCTTTAAGCTTTGAAGACAGTTTCAGTTGCTTATACCCCTATTTGAGTATGTAGGTGAAAATTAGACTTTCAAGATTTCTACCATTTTGTGAAAGAATTCCTAATGAAAAAGGAAATGGGCTTTGGAACCTATAAGGCCTGGTTTCAGACCATCTCTGCAACTTACTGCTACACTGACTTGGAAAAGTTACCTAAACTCTTAGAACCTCACTTTTCTCACCTGTAACTTGGGCTCCTTAGGTCAACTTGAAAGGATGTGTGTGAGGTTCAGAGATCACGGAGTGCCAGTGGAGCATCTGGCCAGGGTGCGCACTCAACAGTGACAGTGCCTTGTTTAGTGTATTGTCCCCCAGCAGGCCACTGGGAAACATCTTCTGTTACTACCGAGTATCAGGTTCTTGAGGGCCTTGGCATTCTTCTGCCTCGGAAGAACTTACCAAAGTTCCAATATGAATATGTCCGAGTCACATATTCAGAATGTGAAATTCAAGACTTTAAACAGTTAAGCATATGGTTGGTGTGTGTTGAACTGGATGGAAGCAGGCATCTTTCGCTTAGGAATTCCTTTGCTTAGGGGCTAGAGGCAGTTTGTCTGTCTGCCATCCTGGAAGTTTCTTGGCTTCAACCTCCAGTGCTCCTCTGAATCACAGTCTGGAGGAGCCAGCCAGGTCAACGTCCTCTCCCTCAGAACCCAATTCACCAGCAAGAACAGGGTACTGAGGCTGCCCAAGTGTCTATGACAGTGCCTTCTCATGACCCTGGTACAAAAACACTCAAAGTCGAAACACTCCAGAATAGTGTCTCCCCTGGAGTGCTTGGTGCCATTTCCCATTGGTGTCCTTCTAATCCTTACCAGAAACCTTCTAATGCTCTGAGAGATGGGTGTTTCCGAGAGCAGCGTCATCGCCACTGTGCTGATAAGGAAGTTGGGTGGAACCAAGGAGGGAAAGTGTGACAGATGCCGCCAGTGAGACTGAATCTCTGGTCCTTCTAGTTGTCTCCATTGCGTCATTATATTTTTTTGTTTGTTTGTTTGATTTTGTTTTTTTTTTTTTTTTTTTGACAGGCAGAGTTATACAATGAGAGAGAGACAGAGAGAAAGGTCTTCCTTCCCTTGGTTCACCCCCCAAATGGCCACTACGGCCGGCGCTGCACCGATCCGAACCCAGGAGCCAGGTGCTTCCTCCTGATCTCCCATGCGGGTGCAGGGCCCAAGCACTTGGGCCATCCTCCACTGCCCTCCCGGGCCACAGCAGAGAGCTGGACTGGAAGAGGAGCAACCAGGGCAGAACTGGCGCCCCAGCCGGGACTAGAACCCTGGGTGCCGGCGCCACAGGCGGAGGATTAGCCTAGTGAGCCACGGCACCGGCCACTTTATTATGTTTTGCTTATTTTACTTGACTAGTCAGGTGAAATCCCACGTTGGACGTGGGTTGCTGTTCCTCAGTGAGCCCACATCAAAACCCCATTGTTCCAAGTCAGACTTGCAGACAGGCTGGCTCTCTGCATTTTTCCACGTCAAAATACTCAGAAAGAACTCCCTGCTGCTGTCAGTCTGCAGCCAAGGGAAGTCTTCACTGTTAGAGACACTCTGAATATTTACAGACAGAGCAGGGCTCCCCAAGGGCTCTGTTAGCGTCGCTTGTGTGGTAAAGGATCACGTTAATGCGTTTCCTATAGACAGTTCTTACATTTCGCTTAAATTTGGAGCCATCAGACAGTCTTGGAAATGCTTTTCTGGTTACCTTTTGGTCTATTTAATGAACTGCACTGCGGGGAAGCTTTTTCAAACTCAAGCTGGCCTCGTTCTTCTAATTTATATCCACAGATTTAGTTTCAGTTTTAAGAACTGTCAACTAACTTCAGTGCATGAAGACATAGATGGCACTTTCTCATCTCCCCCAAGTTCTGTCTGGGGGTGTGACGCTGATTTCCTGTCCTCACCAGTTCACCCCTGCTACCTCACTGCGTCAAGCTGGAGATCAGAAGAAGCGATGCCAAGTGTCCCTTTCATCTCTTCCTCACCCCTGCCTCAGCCCCAGCCCCAGCTCAGCCACTTCCGGGTAGTCAGGCCCTGCCTTCTCTCCAGCCAGCCCTGGATTTCTAGGGACATCTGAGGGGGCCTTGGAATTTCTGCATAGGGTGAGCTTCCTGCTGTATGTACATGCTCAGCTCAATATTTCTTGATTCATCGATATTAAATAATTGGATTACAAGGCCTTACCTCCATCTTCCACCCTTTAAAACTATAATAGCTCTTTTATTTCATGGCACTTGACTTTGTTTGTTCAGCACGATCAGGGCAGCATTCAGGCTTTAGCAAGCCTGTTAAATATTTACTCATGAGGCGGATATCCATGCATGAATCAGCGGCACTTATCAGTTTGTGACACTGTATGTTAGGTTTTGGACTTTTACAGCCCGACAACTACAGAGTTAACCAAAGAGTGAAATAGCATCCTTTTAAAAATAAACTCCGAGTTCGAACTATCCTTCCTAGTACCTGCAGTGCTCCGTGTATTGAGGCTCACTCTGCATAGCTACTGAGTCTTCGAGAATTAGACATGGCAGAGTGGTTGGGTCATGACATCTGAGGTCAAGTGTATCTGATTGGTGGCTGGAGTCTTGCTGTTGTGTGGAAGACTGCACATGTCCGTGGAGTGATGGTTTGAGTGCCTCTAGGAACCATTACCCTATCAGGATCCTGAGCAGCTGACTGGGAGCCAGACCTACTGTGCCGTCCCGCCCCTGTAGTGTTCTCTGGTTCACATCCCCCTCCTCTCAGGAGGTGGCTGGAAAGACAGACCTGTGTTCAGGGTGTGGTCCTGCCATTGTCTAGTTGTGTAAATCAGAGGCAACTTCTCTCTGAGCCTTGATTTCTCCACCTTTAAAATTCTAGTGATAATTCCAGCCTCACAGGATCATGGGGAGAATCAAATTAGATGATGTGGTAAAGAGCCTAACTAAAAGTGTGAGTTCTTGACGATCGCAGAGGTAGGGTGCAGAAACATGGGCCCGACAGCAAAACAGCTGGTCTTTGAGTTTCTTCACACCCCTGCGTTCCATCATTACAGGCGATTTTCATTTAACGACCATATTTCAGAACGACACAATTCAAGCAGTGAAAGAGCAAAAAAATACATAAAAATAAAAATATAAGGAGTTTTGAGTTTAGGGAATTATCCATGCGCTATTTCCCCTCCTTGATGCAGTTTAATGAATGATTAAGAACTTATTCTGTAATTTTTCATACAAGTGAAATCCCATTACAATTAAATCCAAAGAACTGTCCAAATTATTTTCTTTCTTGGAATTTCATTATGCCAAGAGTTGTTCCTGTGAGTAAGCTATGAGTAGCCTGGGCCTTGCATTCCCCATGTTATACAGATATTGAACCAATAACTGCAGGATGTAAATGCTGGAATCTTCTTCCTAATCCGTTTTCCATCGAAGGGAATCATCAGAACCTTCCAGTGAGATGTGTGTCTTCAAGGAGGGGACAGAAATCTCCCCGCAGTTCACAGGAAGTCATAGCAACTCTGCTCGGCTCCTTCAGGGTTCAGGCCAGATCCAACCCAGCACCTGCTCTGAGCAGCAAAGGTTCCTTGCAGTTGCAGAGTACAGCTGATTCAGTTAGTGCCAAACTTAGTCCAATGCTGGCTTAGGATTTTATTGGTTGTCAGAGAGAGAAAGGTCAATATCAGATACTTCCACTCTGGATTGACTTCCTCACATCGCCTGAGCTTTTGTTTATTGAGATTCTTCATTCCCACAAACAAACAAATCCATTTTTATTAAAAAATTAATTTCAGAAATATTTAGTTAAAACAGGATGGGTCTGGAATCCTTTTAGTAGTTATGTGTGTGTTCTGTGTATCATAAACCCTCGTATACTGGGTCAGCCTGCCCTCAACTTTTCAGGAATGATTTTCTGGGCAGTTTTTAAGACATCCTTTTCTTCTCTTTTCAACCTTGTAATTGTGGAGACTTGGGTAATGAATAACACAGGATTAAAGGATTTTAATATTTTTAAAAAATATCTCACCATATTGCAGAGAGGGCTTAAGAGGCTTATAGAAATATATACATTAAATTAAAATAAGGAAAGCAAACTAGAGAAAAGAAAAGTCAAAATAAGGAAAGAAGATGAAATCAAGACCAAGGTGATAAATTAAGTACCTGCCATACAGTTCTTTTTTGTCTTCAAAGATTTATTTATTTTAATTGAAAGGTAGAGTTACAGAGAGGCAGGGGCAGAGGCAGAGAGAGAGAGAGAGAGGTCTTCCATCTCAGTGGCTCACTCCCCAGACGTCTGCAACTGCCAGAGCTACGCCGATCTGAATCCAGGAGCCGGGAACATCCTCCAGGTCTCCCACGCAGGTGCAGGAGCTCAAGGACTTGGGCCATCCTCCACTGCTTTCCCTGGCCACAGCAAGAGAGCTGGATCAGAAGTGGAGCATCTGTGACTCAAACCAGTGCCCATATGGGATGCCAGCATTGCAGGCAGCAACTTTACCCATTACACCACAGTGCCGGCCCCTGCCATACAGTTCTGAACAATTTATTTTGATAACTGTATGCTGATTAATTTAAATTGAAAGAGGAATCCCCATGGAAGTTCTAGAACCTTGTTTCTGAACCAGTATTGTAGCTTAGTGTTTGGATTGATGATTGTTGACTGTCCTTTGTGTTTAGACTATACCTTCTTCTAGTATACCTGTTAGCACACAACGTAAGAGAGCTGGTGAGCCATAGAACTGGTCTCTTGAATGCATTATTACAGTGTTGGGTCAATCCATTTTGGTTCAGTTCAGGTGTTCAGTGAATAACTTATCTTTGCCCCACACTGAATTGAGCATATTGAAGAGTATCAAAGTGTGTTTCAACAACATATCTAACCCACTTAAGTCAGTAAGACATTTGTGTGTGCCAACCAGCGTTTTCTGTGTCGTACCATTGTGTGATAACATCCGTAATTGTTATTAATGAGGAGTAACATGAACATTACTAATTTAAAAGAATGAATTTGGTAATTTAATCATAAAAGGGAAGCCCGTATTCCCTTCGTCATTAATTCAAGGCAGCTGGTGGCCAGACTTTGCCGAGAGAAGCCACATCTGTCTGGGGTATCGCTTGGTGAGTTGCTTGAGCCCTAAGAGAATTGTCCATTGTACTCTTGTCCTTTCAGTGCGCTTGGAGGCTCCTCAGCTCTTCATATCCCAGCTTTTCCAGGAGGAGGCTGCCTCATTGATTATGTTCCTCAAGTATGCCACCTGCTCACCAACAAGGTAAAAAGCAAGTCCCCCCAGCTCTCCACCTTGGGAGACTCCTTCTTCCAGTACCTCAGGTCCCAAGTCACTGTGCATGTGCCATCCTCCTCCCCGTATCCTCTTCCTGTCTCAACCCCCGGCTCACACCTGCCTTTCCTGCTCTGAGTTACAAGGCATCTGGTGACTGCTCTGTTCCTTGTCCTCCTCCTTCCTTCCTGAGGCCTCTGACCGCCTGTTCCAGGCTTACCTTCATCTCTTACATCCAGAGATTGAAGTCACTCCTTTTTTGAGTTTTCTTTATCCCTAAGTTTTTGCTCTGTGCCTTCTTATGGTTTTCAGTTTTGGATCCCCTGCATTTCACCTGCACATAGGGAATACATGCAGCTGTGCGTGTGTTGGCCATTAGTTGATATCAGCAAAGTTCCTTAAAACTGCATTCGTTTCTTTCTGCCTTCCAGTACCCTACTGTTTGAGTTAGTTCTTGGTTTCTTCCTGTCACTTCTGGAAGTAGACTCCTGCTCCCAGGGGCAAGAATTCCAGATCAATTGGTGTTCTGTCCAGGCACCTAGATTATCTGTAGCTTTCTCTTAGCTTCATTAATCAGCCATTACATTGGCAAATAGCTGGATTTACTGTGATAGATGTCAGAGATTTCTGAAAAGTGTTAAGAATCTACATGTTAATGCCCAGCCATAGTAGCTGAAGCACCACTGACTCTCTTTCCTCTCCCACAGGCACTGGGACTCAAGTTGTGTAATTGTCAGAGTGCTATGTTCTTTGCTCCTGCTGACTTTTTCACATTGGCCTGGGGTAGATCTTTTGTTTGTCTCTCTCAGTCAAAATGTGGCTAATCCCCGTATAGAAAATATTCTAGAAGTACAATAATATTTCAAAGGCTTCAGTATTATTTTCCAAATGTCATAGAAACTAAAATCTGGCAACTCTGCAGTCTCAGGACCGGCCCAGAACATTCAACTCTTGTGGAGTGGTTGCTTCTCGTCAAGCCAAATTCCCCCCTCTCTTCCCTCGTGCAAAACTGATCCCAGGACAGAATTCTTATTTACATTCCAGGGCTTTGCACTGCCTTCAAATCTGTGTCCCAGAATTATAGAGAAAAATGAAAATTTGCTCTTTCAGAACTGAGAAGAAAAGTATTTTTAAAGGTCTCCAATTGAGATTAATTTCTAGTCATACATTTTCCCCAAAAAAAGATATAGTACTGTTTTCCCAGAACTATAAGAATCACTCCATTTTTTCTTATTTGGTTCCCTTTCATTAATTTTACTTGTCTTTTAAAATTGATGTTCTACTGTTTGCTACAAATGAGGACAGTGCAGGCTGCATTTAGAAACAATCTCTTCAGATGAATTTCCATAATTACGTTGGAATCTATCTTTATAGCCAGTTTTGTTGTGGGTTTCTGTTAAAATGGTTTTCTGTTTTTAAAATCAAGTATACAGAACTGTTTTCATCCCTGTTTTAAACAAAGCCACTTAAGCAAACTTATCATCTGTTTTTCTTTTCCGCAAATAACATTTCTGATCCTGCATTAAGCCTGCAAAGTAAGCACTGTTTTTATAAATTGACATAGACCCCTATTATATAAATAGAATTGTTTCACTTTTAAAGGGTACAACGTGGCTATCACTACTGATTGTGTCAAAGTTATTCCAAGTGCTTTGTCTTGAGCTTTCCTTAGCCATGGAAACACAGTTGTGGCTACAACCAAAATAAACAATTTGGGGTGGGTGGGGGTTGTCTCTCTTTCCCACTGTTTCTTTCATCCATTATGAGGACATTATAAGGAATGTATTTTCATGTTAGAAACTGATGGGTAGATCACTAACTTTAAGATGCCTAGCTTAATGAGTTCAGAGGTTTTGTGTTTTTTTTAAAATAAAAACTGTCATTTGATAATAACAAGGAAATATAAAAAGGAAAAATAAAATCTCCTATTGTAACCCTCCTTATTCTGAATGTTAAGATTTCAAAAAGAAATAATTAAGCATTATTCTCTTTTCAATAGGAGTTCAAGATAACCAGAAAATTTCACTTGATGAGAGAAAGCTATTCTTTACAGAATATCATCTGATAAGTGCAAAAGGAATGATAGAATTCAAAAATCACCTTTTTGTGTACCCTGACATAATTGGTTCAGATAAGAATCTCCCAATTGATATTGAAACCATTAGGTATTCTATCTTCCCATGCCTTGGAGGAGTACACTCATTGATTACTCACTATGGTAATCACATATATGCATATGTATGCGTAGGTAGGTAGGTAGATAGATATGATTTGTACTGACTGTGGCAAAGGGAACCATCCCTTTATAGTGACTACCATCACCTTAACTAAGTGATCAAGCCCAGTGCTACCTACAAGTTTCCTTGCCGAAAATATTTAACCTGAGTCTAATCATACCTTTGGCTTTAACTTCCAATTTGAAGGAAATGCACAGGGCAGAGGAAAGAGGAAGGAAGCAGAGAACTTGGATATAATACAAGAAAATTATCCCCATCTCTTTGGAAAGTCAGTGTCATGTATGCATGTGCAGCCATATACTCATTTACACACACACACATACACACACTCAAGCATAAAGGCATAAAAAGCAGATAAAATGTCACATCCTTGATTGTATACCTATTTTTAAAAAACTTCCTGGGGACAATGAGAAATGTTGAAAGTGGACGAAATAGTGAATTAATTAAGAGAATGATCATTGAATTTATTGGGTATGATAATGGTATTGTGCTTATGTCAGAGAATGTCTTATTTTTGGGAGATGCACAATGAAGTATTTAGGGCAAACTGTCATGATGTCTCTAATTTCCTTTGAAATGTTTCAGCAAGATTGATAGGTTGATGGGTAGAATGGGTAGGTAGATAGATGGCTGAATGAAGTGACAAGGCAAAATATTCTCAGTTGTTGAATATAGGTGGTGGGAATATTGGTGTTCATCTTACTATTTCCACTTCTGTGAATCTGAAATTTTCCATAATGAAGCCTTTAAAATTGTCCTACACCACTTCTCAGCTTTGGGTTCCTCTTCCAGGTGCAGTATGTGATTCAAGGCTATCACAAAAGAAGAGAGTACATTGCTGCTTTCCTCAGTCACTTTGGCACGTAAGTTCTCTGAACCATTCAGCACCATGCCCTTGCTTGCTGATGACCCTAACATGGACGCTTGATTAAGAAAACAGCATTTTGGTATTACATAGGACACTCTTCAGTGGATCACCTTTGATGTGCTGCTGTCACCAGGGCTCCTGGGGAGACATTTTTGTAGCATTCTTCATCCAAACGTAGAATCTAGTGCTTCCCTGGAGCAGCAGCGTGACCAGCCCCAGACACCCCAGTAACGGTGGGGCACTGCCCACTGCTTGCAGAGCTTTTTGTGGTCCGCGGAGGCCTTTCTCCTACATTGTCTCACAGTAGTCCTGAGGTGAGCCGGGCAGGCATTATTGACACGTATTATTGAAGGCAGCCCTGAAACTGCGAAGTCCAGTTACCTGATGGAAGTCACATGCATAGAAGAGGTGGAGCCAGGTCAGTGACCCCAACTGCTCAGGCCTCAGGTGCCACACAGATTTGGGAAGGAGATGATCCAGGGTCAGTGGCAAGGAAAGGGGAGAGAACTCGTAACTGCAGTCCGAGTGGTGCCTCCTGCTGCTGCTGTCCTGTGAGATGGCCTTCTGGCTGCCAGTGGCTGTGCTGCCCTTCAGCCCTGCCCCCTAAATGCCATCAGAGACCTCATTGGGCTTCTACAGGGCCTTAGTGCAGCAGGTGCACAATGCGTTTTCCTCATGCTCTTTGAAAGGCCGAGCATTCTACTCACTGAGTGGGACAAGGCAGCGGTCTGGTTATAGCTCACCTTATCCTAGAGGAGCTTGATAAATAATGCAAATATGTAGACAGTGACACAAAATAAAAGTTTTAAATAAGTAAATGAAGACCTTAGGACAAAAGGAAATTGGAAGTAGGAAAAAGAAGATAACAAAAAATAAGGCTGACCATGCCATGATACACAATTTTCTTTTCTTTCTTTTTTTTTTCGATTTATTTATTTGAAAGGCAGGGTTACAGAGGGATAGTAAGAGAGATAGAGAGGGGAGAAGGGAGGGAGGGAGGGAAAGAGAGAGAGAGAGAGAGAGATCTTCTGTCCATTGGTTCATTCTCCAAATAGCCACAATGGCTAGGGCTGGGCCAGTTTGAAGCCAGGATCAGGAACTTCATCCTGGTCTCCCAAGTGGCTGCAGGATCCCAGGTTCTTGGGTCATCTTCTGCTGCTTTACCAGGAGCATTAGCAGGGAGCTGGATCAGAAGTGGAGCATCTGAGACACGAACGCCACACTTATAAGGGAATGCCGAAATCACAAGCTGTGCCACAGAACCTCCCCCTCCTCCTGCCCCTGAGATAAAACTTTCAAAATCTGGTACAGTTCAGTTAAAAGAAAAATTTCTGACTCCTCAAAACAATGTCAAGAAATTTTCTCATTATCTGTAGAGAATTCTTTATATTCTAAAGCAGAAGTGTCCAAACTATATGACTGTCTTTCATCTGAATCTTTAATACTTGAGATTTTCTCAACTTTATTTATAAAGGTTTTGAACTAATACTTTTGATATAAACAGTAGTTAATAAGTGATCCCATTGATCTTCTAATGTTCAAATAAGATTTTCTTTAGTTTGTATAATTGAAAATGAAGAAACTAGCATGGGGCCTCCAAAGTGGGCATGCACTCCCCAGGAATTACACAGCCTTCTCCACTGGGATGCAAGAGAATATGAAAATTGCATTTACATTTGTTTTTCAAAATTACTCTTTTTTATGTATATTTTTATGGATGTTTTCTTATGCATATAGTGCAGGCTTCTATAGAATCACTTACTAAATTATAAACATGTATTATTTACCGAATGCATGCTGAAAGGTACTGTGTGCTTGTTTATGTCTATGGGATACAGGATCTAAAATGTACAAATATCCATGTTACAACATTGAGCTAATTATAGATTCATAGGAGGAAGAAACTGATGGAGGGTTATTGACTTAAGTCAGCAGTTCTAAGTGATAATACAAACCACTTTTGAGCAGATCACTCAGCCTTGTTTTATTCCTTTGCCTTCATAAGGGGTGCAACTGTCCCTTCTTGCTTAAGCGGGAGGTCATGAGGTCAGCACTGTGGAGTAGGGAGTAAAGCTGCCTCCTGCAGTGCTGGCATCCCATATGGGTGCTGGTTCAAGTCCTGGCTGCTCCACTTCCCATCCAGCTCTCTCCTATGGCCTGGGAAAGCAGTAGAAGATGACCCAAGTGATGGGCCCCTTCACCCGCGTGGGAGACCCAGAGGAAGCTCCTGGCTCTTGGCTTCGAATCGGCCCAGCTCCAGCCGTTTCTGGCCATCTAGAGAGTGAACCAGTGGATGGAAGATCTCTCTCTCTCTCTCTGCCTCTGCCTCTCTGTAACTCTGCCTTTTAAATAAATAAACAAATATTTTTAAAAAAAAAGTGGGGGAGGGGGTGTCATGAATCAGTGGTCTGGCCTGATCCAGTCAGGAAGAGGGCATTGTCAAGAACATCAAGGTCTCCTTGTAAGGACGAGAGAGCAATCCGCCTGCCCTCAGTGTGTGGTTAACGGCGCACTCAGCTCTTGAGGGACATGGCTGAGGTGAGCCACCCAGAATTCGGCCTGGTCCCGTCAGTGGCCAGGAGCTATTTGCTTTGACACATGACATACGCATCTCCCATCTGTACTCAGCATCCAGCCATCTAACCTTGCTACCTTATCTTCAGTCTGAAGGACTCAAAAACAAATGGATTCCACGTACTTTGGGAGAAAGATAATATATAATCCCAAATTTAGTAATATTGTCATTACTCATTACTGTTTAATGCTCAGTGAAAATAATACATAGCAACCCCTGAAAAGATGATAATATGATGACATTTGACACTATTATGCTGGCCTGATTGCTGAACTTGTCCTTTTCTTCATAGCTAGTAGCTAACAAACATTTGCATTTTATGGTTTCTCTTATTTGTTTCATAACCCTGTAATGAAGGTTGAGAATCTTACTGCACTTGTTTGACAGATGAGGAAACTAGGATCCAAAGGCCATAACAGACCTTAAATGGCAAGGCCGTGACTTAAACCTGGGTGCTGTCAGTGCAGAGCCCACACTTGCCTGTGATAATACCCACTCATCATAACTCCATCTGAGATTCAATAACCCTGACTTCGTGAATATATTCTTTTCTTGGTTGTATACCTTTTATGCCCTATTTTTATTAGGGTTTTCTGTTTGTGTATGTTTTTGTTGCTTAGAGGTGTCGTGGAATATGATGCAGAAGGCTTTACAAAACTCACTCTGCTGCTGATGTGGAAAGATTTTTGTTTTCTTGTACACAGTGAGTATACTTTTTTTCCAGCATACATTTAAAATGTTCTAAACCATATGCATATGTGTATTTATGAAGAAGACATTTCTAGACCAGGTTCTCAACCACGGGGATGGCTTTGCTCCTCAGGCAACACTTGACAACTTCTGGAGACATCTTTTGTTGTCTTGGTGGGGAGGGGGTGCTTGCTACTGGCATCTAGTGGGTAGAGGTCAGCAATGCAGCTAAACCTCCTGCAATGCACAGGGGAGCCCCTCACAACCAAAAATCCTAGAGTCCAAAATACCAGTATTACCAAGCTGGAGAAACCCCATCCGAGACAGATTTCTTTTTCAAAAGTTTTGCTATTGTGAAGTCTCAAAACTTTCAGGAGTATTCAAAACATACTTTCTTTTTTTTTTTATTTTTTTTTTTTTTTTTTATTTTTTTTTTTTATTTTTATTTTTGACAGGCAGAGTGGACAGTGAGAGAGAGAGAGACAGAGAGAAAGGTCTTCCTTTTGCCGTTGGTTCACCCTCCAATGGCCGCCGCGGTAGGCGCGCTGCGGCCGGCGCACCGCGCTGATCCAATGGCAGGAGCCAGGTGCTTCTCCTGGTCTCCCATGGGGTGCAGGGCCCAAGCACTTGGGCCATCCTCCACTGCACTCCCTGGCCACAGCAGAGAGCTGGCCTGGAAGAGGGGCAACCGGGACAGGATCGGTGCCCCGACCGGGACTAGAACCCGGTGTGCCGGCGCCGCAAGGCGGAGGATAAGCCTGTTGAGCCGCGGCGCCGGCCAAAACATACTTTCTTTGATCATTGCGTTATCACCCTATACTAAGTGAAAAGTGTACAACTTTGATAGTCTGTAATTTAAGGACTCTTCAAAAAGTCTATAGGAAATGCACATTATGAGAAAATTTTGCATAGATTTTACATTTTTTGGCATCAAAAGTCTCATCTACTAATTCCATTTTTCCATGGACTTGTTGAAATAGTTCTTGCATAACTTAAAGATGGGGCAATGCTTTAATGTATCCCTAACATCATGCCTCATTATTGTCCACATAGTAGACACACTTCAATGACTGTTGCATTACGATAGGCAATCAATACACTTTTGTCCAGCTTTCTGTTGATTGATCATTTCAAGTCACTTTTGTTCATTTCCTTGTTATATAATCATCAGTGACCCATGGTGTCAGGTTCAAATGGCAAGTCAACCAAGACCTTAATTCTTTTTTTAAGATTTATTTATTTGAAAGACAGTTACAGAGAGAGAGAGAGAGAGAGAGATCTGCCATCCACTGGATCACTTCCCAAATGTCCGTAACAGCCAAGGCTGGTCCAGGCTGAATCCAGGAGCCAGGAGGTTCATTCAGGTCTCCCAAGTGGGTGCAGTGGCCCAAGCACTCGACCACCTTCTGCTGCTTTCCCTGGTGCATTAGCAGGGAGCTGGATAGGAAGTAGAGTAGCCAGGATTCAAACTAATGCTCACATGGGATGCTGGCTTCACAGGTACACTGCACCACGATTCCAGCCCCAAGACCTTCATTCTTGAGTAGTTCAGTGTGCACAATGTCTGCTCCTTCAGGTTTGAGTTAGGTTTTGCTCAGTGTATAAAACTTGCCCTAGACCTTAATAAAGAGAAAAACTTCAGCCATATTTGGCCAAGGCTTCAGCCAGTATAGAGACTTTGGGAGATTATCTTTCTCAGCAGATTTACATTCTGGGTTGTGATTTGCTTAGATTAATAAAATAGTTTTATTACCATTTTCTATGCTGGCATCCCATATCAGAGTGCCAGTTTGAATCCCAGCTGCTCTCTTTCCAATCCAGCTTCCTGCTAATGCACCTACAAGGCCATGAGGATAGCCCAAGTACTTGGGTCCCTGCCACCCCTATAGAAGAGACCATGGTGGAGTTTGTGGCTCCTGGCTTTAGCCTGGCACAGACCCAGCTGTTGTGGTCATTTGGGGAGTGAACCAGTGTTTGGAAGATCTTTCTCTCCCTACTGCCCTCTGTTGCTCTACCTTTCAATTAAATAACATGAATAAAATGGTTTCATTTTTATTTTTAACTGACACATGATTGTACATATTTATGAGGAACAAGTGTGACAAGCACATACACAGGCATAATGTGTAATGATGAGATAAAATAGTTTTTTTTTTAAGTCCATTTTTTTTTATTTTTACTCAATCTCACATCAACACATAGTAAGGGAAGAAACCCAAAAGTGTCCATAGTGATAGAAGGCAGAGAGCCTTCGTAAAACCTTATCCTGGCTCCACAGGGCGATAACTGAGAGTGAGCTGTACCCTTCAGGTGTTGCCTAGACATCTCCACTTTGTTGCACAGCACTGTGTGCTGACTCCTACTTGGTAGCTTGTCACACCTTAGGGCCTGCTTTTCAAATGCATCTGGAAAGTATGAACGTATCAGTTTGTATTAATTACATGCACAAATAAACAAAGTTGGAGAGGTGAAGATTTTAATCTTGTGGGTACCTCTCACTGCACCTTGTTCAAATGACTAAGACAAGCCACCCTCTGCTTTCGTCTCCTTGTATGTGCTCAAGGGACCTGAGTGTCAGGTCTCATGCAAGCAGTGGCATATGGAGCTTGCCCACAACATGGGGCCAGAGGAGGAGGAGGCCTCACGTTAAGGCCTTCTGGCAGTCTCTGCTCTCTGTCTTCTCCAGCCTTACTGTTAGCTGAACACTGGTGCTTCCAACCACCACTTTCTTTCTATTTGACCTTGTGTTTTTTACCTTGATTTTGCATTCTTAGATTTTTTGTGAGACCTCACTTGTTATTTGCCACATTCACTTCACCTCATCAGCTTGGTCTCAGTGATTCTATTTGTTTTGTATTTTTTAGAAAAGGTTTATTTATTTGAAAGAGTGACACACACAGAGAGAGAAAGATCTTCCATTCCATGATTTATTTCCCTGATGTCCATAAAGCCAAGAGGCAAGAACTCCATCCGGGTTGCCCAAGTGGTAGGACCCTGAGCCCTTGGGCCATCATCTGCTGCCTCCCATGTGCGTTAGCATGGAGCTAGATCAGAAGTGGATCTGGAACTTGATCCTAGGCACTCTGATATGGGCTCTCCCAAGCAGTGTCTTAACCCATTGTGCCACGACACCCACCCCCCCAGTGGTTGTATTTCTCACCTGTTGTCCTAACCCCAGATCCTGGCTAAATCCGTGGTTGATTTCAGATGACTTGAAGCAGTTGTGTGGTGTGATCCTCCTAGCTTAGTTCAGCAAGAGGGGCCTGTATTCTGTTTCAAGTGAGAGTGATGACCTTTGGGTGCCTCCAGAGTGGCTATGGACAGCCCCATCACAACTGGCCAGTTGCAAATAGTAAATTAGATCAGTTCTTCAGCTAGTCCCTTCACCCCAGAGTGACATGACATCTCAGATCTCTTTCCTGTAACTGCCTTTGGTCTCCTAGCTGTGGTTCTACTTTCAGTTGATGTTAGATCATGTCAGACATAAGAGGAAAAATATTCGTTCTTGACATTGTTCAACTCTAACCTATGCTTTCCACATGCAACTCCAAAATGACTGTTCTGTAGATTACAAGTGTATTAGTCCATCTTCAGTTGCTATAACAAAATACCCAAGGCTGGGTACTTTATAAAGAAAAGAGATTTAATAGTTCACAGTTTTGGAGCTTGGAAGTTCAAGATCTGGCAACCCCATCTGTGTAGCCTCTGGTAAGGGCCCCATTGGCCACTTAACATGAGAGAGAAACAGAAAGGGAACCAGCCACGTGCAGAAGGGGCAGAGTTTGTGGAGTGGCTTTGCTTTATAACAGCCCGTTCCTGAGAGAACTACATGAATCCCTAACCACCTTCAGTTGAGCCTCGCCTCTTAGAGATTCCACCGCCTCGTAATACTGTGGCGTTGGGACCACGTTCCAGCACATGAACCCTTGGAGGATGTACAACATCGAAACCCTTGCCGCTAGCAAGAAGAATTGTTACACTGATCAGATATAAAAAAACATTCACCTCTCGGACCCTGCCGACTGCCCTATTGGGGCACTCAGTGCTTTTAGCAATTGTTATTGCTTTTGGAGGTCTGTTCTCTGTAGAGTGTTTTTCACCCTGGTCCCATGTGTCCAGTGTTTCTTATAGCTCCTTTTCCATCCTACTACTTAGCTTCTCCAAGTCAGACATGCGAAATTAAGTTCCACTGTCATATTTTAACTTAGCTTTGAGTTACTGTCTCGGGAAACGTAGGACCCCAGACATTCTTTGGAGCCGCTGCAGGAGACCTTGGGATGTGTTGAATGAGCTCTTTCCAAAGCGCTCCCTCAAGCTGTCCTTTCTTTCTTCCCCCGACACCTTGTCTCTTAGTGTCACTGCCCACACTCTTGGCCCTGGTGGCAGATGAGGCTTTGGGTATGAATCAGGGGACTTTGATGCTGTTTCCCACTCCATCACTAACTCACAGCATGCCTTATATACATTATTTGCACCCTCTTTCTTCTTTCTTATCTAAAACATAGGACTTGCTACATCCAAGGGAGGCTTGGTTAGGTAATGTGTTTTCCTCAGTCATGCAGTTAAGCCTCTGACTTACCTTCCCTTGGAAGCATCTGCTTGCTTGGTTACAATGCCCAAGGGACCGTTTGTTCCCTTTTTACCTTCCATGGTGATGAGGAGGTGAATACGGAGTGGCAAAGACATAACAAAGAACATTGCCAGGAATGACTGTAGGATCTCAAGAGGTAAAAAAGAACTTGGAGATAGAACCAGACTTCTGCTGCTTTGAGGCCATCGAAGACTCAACAGGACACAAGACAGCACTCCTGTGCCCTCCCTCTGTTCTCCTCAGGCCCGGGAAGACAGCTGTCCACAGGGCAGGTCTGGCAATCATTCTGAGCCTTTGGGATGCCAAAGGAATGAGGCATATGGCTCTGACTTGTGCAGAAGCCAGGGTGCCTTAGTGGAAACATTGTACAGATGCTGGGACCTCTTGGGAAACCCTACAGTGCCCCAGCATTCCCACAGCACCAGGGCAATTGTGGCCCTGATTATACCTGTGGAGCTTCCTCATCCACCACTCCTTCCTCCCTCCTTCATCCATTATCAGTGTGTCTCAGGTTTCGGCCTTGCAGCAGGAGCAGAAACGTGTTCCCATCCAGAAACTGTCTTCAGGAAGGTTCCCTGGCCATCATCTAAGAATCATTCATCGTGGTTGACTAGAAGGTTTCACATTTTCCAACTGGTTCTTTCCTCTGGAGGTAGATATGGTCTTTAAGCCAGTCTTTTCAGAAGCTGGGTGGGCAGGAGGACTAGACAGCAAGGTGAGATAGCACAGACCAGAAGCAGGCACTGGGGCCTCTGCTGTGTTTCCTGGGCCCTGGTCAGCTGCACTGAAGGGGACACAAGAGGAGGCAGCTGCCTAAGGTAGCAGAGTTGCTGCTTGGAAGGGGAGAATGTTGAGATCGGTGACTTCCACGGCAGTAGAGAGAATGTGTAACTGCATTTCTTTTTTTTTTTTTTTTAACTTTTAAAAAAAGTTTATTTATTTGAACGGCAGAGTTAGAGAGGCAGAGATAGAGAGAGAGGTCTTCCATCCGCTCGTTCGCTCCCTAGATGGACACAATGGCCAGAGCTGGGACAATCTGAAGCCAGGAGCTTCTTCCAGGTCTCCTAGGTGGTGCAGGGCCCAAGCACTTGGGCCATCCTCCACTGTTTTTCCAGGCCGTAGCAAAGAGTTGGATTGGAAGTGGAGCAGCCAGGACTTGAGATGCCGGCACTGCAGGCAGTGGCCTTTCCTGCTATGCCACAGCGCCAGCCCCAGAGAACTTTTCTTATAATGATGTGCCACCTTGGCTAGGTTACAGTCCCTAGTTATTCAGTCTAGTACTACTCTAGGTATTTCATCAACTCTCTAAAGAAGGGAGAGAATGTGGTGGACCTTCAGCTGTTAGAATGCCTCGAAGCCAGACTGCAGTTGCCGGGAAACAGAAATCCCGCTGTGGACAGCAGCTCGCGCCCTTGCTGTGGAGTTCCATCCTGGCTGTGGTCTTCCCTTCCAGACTGCTGCCCCATGGGTTCTGGACTTGCTAACGCAGGCCTCCAAGCATCATATATGACAGCTCCTTATTAAAACAGAAAACCCCAAGTCTTCTAGTTCTTCTCTTATTAAAACCTCAAATACAGCAATTTTAGGAAATTGTTTTTCTTAAAATCTGCAAAAAATATTAATTATTTTTATTACAGATTAGAAACCTTAGAAATTTTGTGTGTAACTCGCTCTAAAGCTCATTTTTGACTAGTGGTATTTAAATCACTCATTTTTTGGTACTATTGGTTTACTTTTTAGCACAGTCTGTATTTAAATAGTATAAATCTTAGAACTCTAAGAACCTGTTGTCGTCATCTTTGGTTATCATTTAGTATGTATTCATATTCAGTGTTTAGAATGTGTTCTTTGTGCTCCTCAACAGAAAAATATACACTTTAAAGCAACCAGTCTTTCCAATCATCTTGCAAACTTTTTTTTTTTAAAGATTTATTTGAAAGGCAAAGTTAGAGAGAGGGACAGATAGAGATGGAAGTTTTCCATCTGCGAGTTCACCCCGCAAATGGCCACAATGGCTGGGGCTGGGCAGGCTGAAGCCAGGAGCTTCATCCAGTTCTCCTACGTAGGGGCAGCAGCCTAAGCACTTAGACCATCCTCCACGGCTTTCCCAGGCACATTAGCAGGGAGCTGGATTGGAAGTGGAACAGCCAGGACTGAAACCAGTGCCCATTTGGGATGCAGGTGCTGCAGGCAGTGGCTTAACCTGCTATGCCATAATGCCAGCCCCCAAATTTATTAATCTCTTAAAGGAATACAATTTTGTATTTACAAAATACATTACTTTTCTTGGTGACTTCAAGTTAAATCTGTGCATACGACTGGACAATATTTGTGGTTAATACAACAAGGCTTTCCAAGTGACATTGAAAAATCTATAAAGTAGTACTTTTCAATGTGAACAATGCTGAAATAACTTTAAGTCAAAAGTAGATTTGTTTATTCAGAAGGTGATTCAATTGTAGAATGAAGCCATTTTCGCACTGTAAAATCCAATGTTTTGAAATCTTTCTCAGCAATTCTTTATTAGAACTTTCATAATCCAGAAGATTCCCTTATGTGAAGCTTTTCACACATTCAGGCATTTGGCGTGATGTCTGATGTGATCAGCAATAAAGGTTGCAATGAAGTAGTAGCCATGATCATAACCCTCTTGTAATCTAAAAACGACAGGGATTTTCTTTTCTGTACAGGCAGCTATGAAGTTCTCAGGGAGTAACTGGTCATAAAACTCATCCGCTTTTCCTTGATCAATTAGTATGTCCAGCTGAGAACCTGTGTAGGATTTCACAAGATGGGTAGCATCATAAGCCTTCCATTTGTTTTGGTCTGGTCCCAAAAATTCACCAAAGGCTTTTTTGCTCCAAACACAGGGCATTGGGTTGCAAATTGGAGCAAATGCTGACACAGATTTGTACTTTCCAGGATTTTTTCAAAGTGCAAATCAGAGCTCCATGGCCTCCCATGGAGTGGCCAAAAATAGATGTCCTTTGGGGGTCCACTGGGAAATTGGCATTTACGAGCTGGGGAAGCTCCTCTGTTACGTAAGAGTACATCCTATAGTTGGTTTTCCAAGGATCTTCAGTGGCATCCACATAAAATCCAGCACCAGTGCCAAAGTCCCAGCTGTCATCTTCTCCTTTAATATTGCAGCCACGAGGGCTGGTATCTGGAGCGATGACAATAAGGCCATGTTCTGAGGCAGCTTGCTGAAAGCCAGATTTTGTTATAAAATTTTGTTCTGTGCAAGTCAAACCAGATAGAAAATACAATACAGGGCACTTTGCAGATTCTGCCTTTGGTGGCAGGTAGACAGCAAATTCCATCTTGCATTTCAATTCAGCACTGTCATGTTCAAAAACTTTCTGGAATCCTCCAAAGCTCTTGCTGCTGGAAACCTGTTTCAACGCCATTCTCCTGATTACTCTTTTTTTTTGTCTGCACCACGGGCTGATGATCCTGTAGGCGGAAGCCCCGGTGCAGAAGCAATGGACGTGTAACTGCATTTCTAAACTGTTGTTAGAAAAACAAAACAGAAAGAGAGGACTCTGCCACAGAGTCAGTGTACTACTTGACCCTTTAGAGATGGCATTTGCCAGCCTATGGTCTAGGTGATGAGAAAGAGATCAGATGCAGGTAGAGTACAATGCTATGCAGATTTAAAAGCAAATGTTTTGTGACTTGCCTACTATGTGCACTATAAGGCACAAAATGATATATGAAGGAAAGACACTCTCATATGTTATATATGAAGAGGGGCAGATAATAAAGAATTCAGCAAACACATACATAATGGTGAAAGTACCCTGTTGGGCCAAAGCCGAGGGCTGGGAGAGACTAAGAGGGGGCTGTTGTTAGGGTGGTTATGGAAGACCGCTCCGAGGAGGTGACATTTCAGCTGAGACCTTAACAACGCCATCGGCGAGCAGGGAAGGATGTTTTAGGGGAAGGAGCTTACGCAAAAGCCCTAAGGCAACAGAAAGCTTGGCCTGAGTGGTTGTGATTAGGGCACAGTGAGCAAGGAGAGGCCTTTGTTGATGTTTTTTCCTTTTTTTTCAAGCCACATTTTTTAAAAAATTTCTTTTGGTGATTTGTTCTAGACATTGCAATGTGCCTCTTTAACGTAACACACTCTACTTTGGGTTAATGGTGACTTCATTCTGGTAAAACATAACAACTTCATAAAATAGAACAATGTGGCTCCTTTTCCACCCCCTTGTTTGTGCTATTGTCAGATATGTGCTGTTGATATAAGTTACAATGTAACCACAACAATGCAGCACTTTCTGAAGGAGGAAAGAGAAAATCCTTGTCTATTTTGTTCTGTCTACTACTCCTAGCACATCTCTACAGGAGTGGGAGTAGGGGGTTTTATGTGGTCTGTGAATGATGAATTCTTATTCTGATACCTTTATTTATTTTAAATGATTCATGTCCATGCAGGTTTCTGAATATTTTTTCTGTATTGATCTTAAGCTTATATTAAGTACATAAAAGTTATTTTTTCAGAGTCAAATTTCTGACAACTTTTTTTTTTTAAGCCAGAGGAATTGATAACTTTAATTCTACTAGTCACTTAAATAATTCTTTCCTTATAGGCCTGAATTAAGGCTACAAAATTAGAACTCAGGACAGCTTGTGAAAATCAAAGGCTGATACACTTGCCCCTCCAAGCTCTGATTGTGTCAGTCTACAGGATTCCTAGTACAGCCCAGAAAAGTATTTGCGTTGGTGTCCCACCATCGTCTCGCCACTGAGAGGTGAAACTATCTGTAGCTGCTTAGTTCCTGAGCAGTGTGGTGTAGACTTGCACCTCCTGGCCACAGAAATAAGCTTTTGTTGTAGAATATTTAGCAAGTAGCAGACAAGATGGCTACTAGGCAGTTCAGTAAAACCAGATCTGTGATGTTTCTCAAAGCTTGTGTACTTTGAGTACAAATCACGTTTTTATATAAATGAATATTTTTGACAAGCAAATCAGAATTGGTAAAGTGGTTAGAATTAGAAAGAATTAGTTTCATCGCTTCTCGGCCTTTTGGCTAAGATCAAGTGTAGGAATAATTAGTTTCAAACCAAATCTATAAAAAGTGTAATATGATTTACAATTAGCATGTTTTGCCTCCTATTAGGCCAACATAAAGGTTCTGTTTAATTTTATTACTTCTAACTTTAATGATTATGAACAAAAAGTGTAACCAATCAATTATGTGTATTATTTAAAATGAGAAACGATGAAAGAATCCTTCTGAATGTCTATTTTGCTTTAATTATGAGAACTGTTGGGTCCTTTTGATACTGGAAACATTTTGGTTAATTTGTATCCTGAGACTTCCCATGGATGACTCCGGCAGCAGTGGTCCCCTAGCAACCACTATCACTGTCTTGACTCAGATTGAAACTCTTGTTTCAACTGTGAGAGTTTACTTTCAAAAAGTCTGTTTTGTAATTTCTGACACTAGTTTAATAATTGGTTTCATAAGCCTTCATTGGGAATAGTCTCTTCATTGTAGTACCTGTGGTTTACATGCCACCTTTTTAATGCTCTTAAAGGACTTCTCATGAGGAAAGAGGTTGTGAATCTGATGCACAGTCAATCACACAATGTTTTCTTCCTGTACCCTCTTATATATGTTGTATGTTTCCTTTAAATTGTGATTATTGGATTAAAGTAATTGCCAAAGTGAGTTTTGTATGAACAAATGGTAACCACTGAAGGATCTTTCTTAAGGAAACAAAGCAACTGTTGACCAAGGGTAACTCTTGTTGTGTTGATCCAGTTCACTATAACCTTCTTTTAAGAAATGATATGGAAGTGTCTTTACATTGATGAATCATGGGTTATTATTTTCCTTTAGAACATGAGCTGTTGAAGATGGTAAAGTTCCCAGGTATTCAATATACACCATGTACCAAACACTGTTCGCAGTACTTGGCATATCATGGTATTAATGCTCACAATATTTTTTCAGAAGATAGTGACAAGTGTCATTCCACTTTACACATCATAAAATTGTGCCACACAGCAAGCAACTGAGTCCAGATCCCATATGCTAAACTGTGTTACTGTACTGCTTCAGATCATTGCATAGCAGCATCCCCAAGTGTGAAATGAATTTAGAGACCCTTCAGAACTTCACAGAGGACCTGTCAGCTCCAAGAACAAGAGCAGAGGGCTGATGTCCCACCATGCACAGATCAGAGAGATTGGAGACGAGCCCCTCTCTCAGGGACCTGAGTGGATGTCTCACCACAGGCATAATTGCTATCTGATGGCAGCAAGGTAGGACGCTGGAGTGGTTCCTCAGTGGTGGTGACAGGTTGTCCAGCTGCAGCTCCCTGCCTAGTAACTCGATGTGTTGGTTCACTCTGTGCCATTGAAAAAGCAAAACTAAATGGCTTAATTGAAAAATGAACCAGCTACTGGTTACCAAAAACCTGATTTAACCTGTTTAAATATAATGAACGCATGTGGTCAATGATAATAGTTTATCATACAAAGCCCATGCAAACCTACAAGGTCAAATAGCTCTGGGAGCCAAAGAGGTGATTTTGACTTGGAAATGGACCAGATGCTAAGCCAAGAGGGAGAGGAAGGAACTATAGCAAACTGCATGCTCCTTTACATGATCTCATTTCTTTTTTCTTACCTAAATACAATTCAGACATTTCTGGGGATTAGATCTGTCCTGAGGGCCTATGAGATGAAAAAAAAAAAATACAAAAGTAAACAGACAAATATATCAACCACATATGTCTGTTACCCACACTGCAGCTTTGTGTGCCTGTTTCTTTGATCCCTCTGTTTTTTAAATTTATTCTGTTTAATTTTCCAGGATATTTTGGAGCAAAGTAAAGTATGTCATTTTACCTATACTTTAGTGTGTATCTCTGATAAAGATTTTTTAGAAATCTATCTCCATAACATAGCTGATTCTTTTATATCATCTAATGTGCTAAATCCTCAGATTTTCTTGTTTATCTCAGACATGTTTTGGGGTTGTTTTTGTTTTTTGCAGTTTGTTCAAATCAGGGTCCAAACAAGTCAGGATCTAAACTTTGAAAGCCTTGTTTTAGGAGAGATGGGGTCCCAAATAATGGATATTGCTTCCCATTTTTCTTCCCCATAGTCTAGTTAAGAAAATACATTTAGGCCGGCGCCGCGGCTCAATAGGCTAATCCTCCGCCTTGCGGCGCCAGCACACTGGGTTCTAGTCCCGGTCAGGGCACCGATCCTGTCCCGGTTGCCCCTCTTCCAGGCCAGCTCTCTGCTGTGGCCAGGGAGTGCAGTGGAGGATGGCCCAAGTACTTGGGCACTGCACCCCATGGGAGACCAGGATAAACACCTGGCTCCTGCCATCGGATCAGTGCGGTGCGCCGGCTGCAGCGCGCCAACCGCGGCGGCCATTGGAGGGTGAACCAACGGCAAAAAGGAAGACCTTTCTCTCTGTCTCTCTCTCTCACTGTCCACTCTGCCTGTCAAAAAAAAAAAAAAAAAAAAAAAAGGAAAAAGAAAATACATTTAGTGGCGGGCACTGTGGTGTAGCAGGTTAAGCTGCCACTTTGGACTCTCATGTCCCATATGGAAGTGCCCTGCTTTGAGTCCCCAGCTACTCCGCTTCCAATCCAGCTTCCAGCAAATGTGCACAGGAGGTAGCAGATGATGGCTCAGGTACTTGAGACCCTGCCTCCCAGCAGGGAGACCTGGTAGAGTTCCTGGCTCCTGGCTTCAGCCCTGCCCCAGCCCCAGCTCTTGTAGACATTTCAGAAGTGAAGCAGAAGATGGAAGAGATTCTGTTCTCTCCAGTGCTCTCTCTTCTCCTCCTCCACCACCTACTCCTCCTTCCTCTCTGCCTTTCAAAGAAATCTTTTCTAAAAAATACGTCTAGTTAATAAACTTAAAAATATCATTTCATTCATGGGCCTACATAAGGCAGCCTCTTATATCTGCATGCCACCTTACAGTTTCAAAGTGCTTTTAATTATTTCATTTAGAATATGAGCTTTGATGTCAGCTTTTAATATGGTTTTTAGCACTAGAATGGATAGAGCTCACCTAGCTATAATGAGTTATAACATTTTTTGTGCCATGGACCCCTTTGGTGAATCATATCTATCCATAATAAATCATGTGACAAAAGAAAACAATTATATGAGAAGTCTGTTATCAAATCTTTAAAGTCATGATATGGATATAAGAACTTCCTTATTAACAAATTAAGTAATAATATGCAGTGTCAAATCCAATAACCACTGTAATTTCAAAATAGTGATGAGTATAAATAATATTTTGCGATATAAACAATGATGTGACATACAAATATCTGTGATTTCTATAGGTAACAAAATCCAAGTACTGCTAATACTACTGCAGATTGTTGTAAATAATCTTAATTGGAGGAAATGCTAAATTTCAGTTAGAAGTTAGTACAAATAAAGATCACCTTCCTCCTGTCCAGATTCCCAGGTATCCTGATCCAGGGACCTCAGATTGCTTAGGGAGAATGGCTGAGTTCCTCCCTGAGTTCATGCATGCTCGTGCTAAGAAAGAATAGGGCTAGAAACTAGGTTTCTTACAGTGCAGTGAAGTAGTTTTCCTGTGTTTGAGTGGCTCAGTTCCAAGATACCAAGAAAGGTAAACAGTTTTACAATAGCACGTGTTCATTATTGCGCTGTGGACATCTCAGCGCTAGCCTGAAGAACTGACATATGTTCAGCCGAAGCAATATACTAGAAAATAGTGCTCAGATTTAATGAATCTTCCATTTGCAAGTATTACACATGCTGTTGCCCAATTTCAGCTTTTGTGAATCCATGGGGCACACACATTTTTTCTCATCTTTTTGAGGTATAATTTACATATAGTAAAATTCACCCATTTTAAGTAAGGATTTTAATGAATTTTGGTAACCACATGTAGTCATAAATCCAGCAGCACAATTATGCCACAGAACACTTCCTTCACCTGGAGAAATTTCCTCACATGCCATGCACCTGGTCCCGACCTGGACTTCCATTCCCACGTAACCACTCACCACTTTCTGTTACTCTAGTATATTCTGTTTCCAGTTCTTTAAAAATGGAATCATACAGTAGGTAGTCTTTCATATCTGACTTCTTTTACTTAGCATGGTGTTTTTTGAGATCTGTTTGTTGTTGTATATGTTGATGTTCGATTCTTGTTTATTGCTGAGTAGTAGTCCCTGTTCCCATTTCATTGTTTATCCATTTGCCAGATGGTGGGTGGGCATATTAGTTGTTTTCAGTTTGCAGCCATTAAGAACAGTGTTCCTTGAACAAGTCTTTGTGTGGACATATATCTTTACTGCTCCTGGGAGAAGCCCTGGAGTGGGAATGCTGGGTGGTCATATGGTGAATGTGTGTGTAACTCAGCGAAACACTGCCATTTGGTTTCTCACAGGCCTGTAAATTAACATTCTCACTACTAATACGTGAGAATTTCAGTTCTCCACATCCTCTCCAATTCCTGGTGGTGTCAGTCTTTTTAAGTAATAGCCATTTTAGGGCATATGAGGGGGTCTTTTAAAAGTTCGTGGGAAATGCATATTATGAAAGAAAATGTGTATGGATTCTGAAAATTTTGCACCACCATAAGCTTAGCTTTTAATTCCATTTTCCCATGAACCTTTTGGAATCCTCTTGTAGAGTAGTATCTCATTTTGGTTTTAATTTACAGTTCCCTAATGTGTAGTAACATTGAACATCTTTTCAAGTGTTTGCCATCCAAGTAAGGTAATTTGTCAAGTGTCTGTTTTGGAGGTATAAGTTCTTTACACGTTGGGACACAAGCCGTTTGTCAGTTATATGTTCTGCAAGTATTTGCAGGGTCTTTTCATTTTTTTCGCTGTGTCTTCCCCAAAGGGAAAAGCCTTAGTTTTTATGCAGTCCATTTTATCAGTTCTCAGTTTTATGGGCCATGCCTTTTGTGTCCTTCTTAAGAAACTCTTACCTTTTAAGTTCACAAATAATTTCTTTTAAAAAAAAAAAAAGATTTTATTTATTTATTTGAGAGGCAGAGTTACAGACAGTGAGAGGGAGAGACAGAGAGAAAGGTTTTCCTTCCTTTGGTTCACTCCCCAGATGGCTGCAATGGCCAGAGCTACGCTGATCTGAAGCCAGGAGCCAGGAACTTCTTCTGAGTCTCCCATGTGGGTGCAGGGGTCCAAGTATTTGGGCCATCTTCTACTGCTTCCCCAGGCCACAGCGGGGAGCTGGATTGGAAGAGGAGCAGCTGGAACTAGAACTGTTGCCCATATGGGATGCTGGTGCCGCAGCTGGAGGATTAACCTACTGCGCCATGGTGCCGGGCCCTCACAAATAATTTCTAAGTTGTTTTTTTAAGAAAGTTTATAGTCTGAGCTCTTTTTTAAAAAAGATTTATTTATGTATTATTTATTTTATTTTTCTTTATAAGAGTTGCACAGAGAGAGAAGGAGGGGCAGAGAAAGGCGGGGTGGGGGGGAGTCTTCCATCCATTGGTTTACTCTCCCACATGGCCACAACAGCATGAGCCAGGAACAGGAGCTTCTTCCAGCTCTCCCACACGGATGCAAGGGCCCAAGGACTCAGGCCATCTTCTGCTGCTTTCTCAGGCCATAGCAGAGAGCTCTTTTGGAAGTGGAGCAGCTGGGACTTGAACCGGCGCCCATATGGAATGCCAGCATTGCAGGCAGAGGCTTTACCTGCTTCCCCACAGTGCCGGGCCCTAGTCTGAGCTCTTAAATGTTGGCCTGAGTTCCATTTCAAGTTCGTTTTTGTATATTACAAGGTAAGGGATGTGATTATTCCCCTCCACCCCTGTACTAATATCCAGCTGACCCAGCACCATTTGCTGAAAAAACTATCCTTTCCTCCTGTGAAATTACCTTGAATCCTTTAGCAGTGATCACTTGGCCATATAAGTGTAGGTCTGTTTCTGTACTCTTTATTTTGTTCCATTGATCTATGTGTCTATTCTTTCACTGTAAAGTCTTAAAATCAGACAGTGTAGCTTTTAAAACTGTATTTCTATTTCCAAAGTTATTTAAGTCTTTAGCATGTCCATTTAAATTTTAGAATCAGCTTGTCAATTTCTTCACAAAAATCATGATTGAGATTTCATTTAATCCATTCCTCAATTAGGGGAGAATTTCCATCTTAGAAATATTGAGTTTTCCAGTTCATGAACATGGTATATGTTTCCATTTATTTTTTATTTTTAATTTCTCATGGAAATGTTTTCAGTATACAGGTCTTATACATTTTTTGTTAAATTAATTCTAACATATATATATGTAAAGATTTATTTATTTGAAAGTCAGAGTTACATAGAGAGAGGAGAGGCAGAGAGAGGGGGAGAGAGAGAGAGAGAAAGAGAGAGAGAGAGAGAGAGAGAGGTCTTCCATCCTATGGTTCACTCCTCAATTGGCTGCCACAGCTGGAGCTGCACTGATCTGAAGCCAGGAGCCAGTAACTTCCTCCAGGTCTCCCACACGGGTTCAGGGGCCCAAGGACTTGGGCCATCTTCTGCTTTCCCAGGCCATAGCAGAGAGCTGGATGGGAAGTGGAGCAGCGGGGTCTCGAACCAGTGCCATATGGGATGCCAGTGCTTCAGGCCAGGGTGTTAACCTGCTGCGCCATAGCACCAGCCCCTCCAACATATATTTTAAAGCTAAGATGAATGGAGGGTGTTTTTTTAAATTTCATTTTCTAATTGCTCATAGTTAATATGTAGAAATATAATTGATTTTTGATTGAATATTATTAGAGTCATTAGGATTTCTGTGTCCATGATCATGTCATCTGCAAATACAGCTTTACTTCTTCCCTGCCTCCTTTCCATCTGCCTTCCTGTGGCCTCTAGCCCGACCTGAGCAATAGTTTATTCATTTGTGTGTTGATTGAGTCCTTCTTTCACCATGTATTGAGCCACCTGCTCTGGCTCAGGCACTGTCATTTCTAAGAGGATGCCAGGACAAACCTGCTCTGAAATGTCTCAGTCTAGTGGGGAAGATAAACATACAAAAATAGTAACAAAACATTATTTAAAGAACAATGCTAAGTGTACACCATATGTTATGGGAACACAGAGAAGGGACACCTAACCTAGCAGGGTGGGAAGGCTGTTAAAAGCATTCCAGGCAGAGGGGCTGCCATAAAGAAAGGCACTGTGGGAAGAGATAGTAGAGTGTATGTGAGAAACTGTTGTACATGGCTAAGAGTTTCTTGAATGCTTAGTGGGTCTCAGGGAGGGGTGAGAGGTTGCGCTAATGTGGTGTTCAGAGGCCAGAGCACGGATAGCGCTTCATATAACAGTCTGACAAGTTGACTTTATGCTAAGGGTAGCAGGGAGTTACTGAAGAATGCTCACTGGAGAAGTTACCTGTTCTTGCTTTTTAACAATAGACTACCCTGGCATTATGTGGAAGATGCTTTAGAGTATGGACCAGGAGACCTAAAAAGACAATCTGGGCTAAGATGATTGGATCCAAAGTAAAATAGTCATAGGAAGAGTAGTGGGGAGGGGGTGGGGGATGATTTGAGAAATATTTTGGAAGTAAAATTAGCAAAACATGTGATCCCAAGTAGAGAGTGAGGGACTAAGACGAATTCAGATGGTTCCCAGGTTTCTTCTTTAGGCGTCTGGGTAGCTCATGATGCCATGAGCTGAAGCAGGGATGCCAGGAGGAGCCAGTTTGGAGATGTTGAGCCCAGTTTAGGGTCTGTTGCGTTTCAGCAGCTTGTGGGCATCTAGGTGAAGGAAGAATGAGTAATGTTCACATGGAACAGATGTGTTGTGAGGCCCTCGCTAGTGTAACCTGGAGCCCATTCCAACCTAGAAATCCCTGGTCCTCCTGCTAATCTGAACTCTTTGGCCTGACCAGACCCTTCTGTGCAGTCATACTATACATGGACAGGATCTGGTTTGGAACTCAAAATGCTGTTGGAACACTTTTCCTCCAGAAAGGTCATCTGAATTCTTGAGATGGCCACACATAGGAAAGAGACTTTCGGGAGTGACTTCTGGGCTAAACTGAAACCCCTGCTTCCTGGTGCGTGAAGCTTGTAGACATCTCACAAAAGGACAGAAGCTGCGTAGCTCCACGTACATGAGGTAACTTACTAGAAAGTAGAACAGCCAAGAATTGAGGGGCGGAGGGATGGGAAGCCATGTTTAATGGGTCTGGAGTTTTGGTTTGGAGTGATGAAAACGTTTTGGAGGTGGATGATGGTGATGGTTGCACAACAGTGGGAATGCACTTAATGCCACCTAATTGTACATTTAAAAATATTTAAAATGATAAAAACTTATTTTACCACAGTTTTAAAATAAAAAAATAAATAAAAACCTACCCCACTGGTAGGCATGCACCCTTTTCTTCAGTCCCCATCAACCTGGTATTTTTTTTTCTCCATCAAATCCATTCCCAGAGGCTGCTGAGGTGGTAAGAAGTGACCTCTAGTTGATAATAATATCATTGTTCTGTATAGAGAATGTCATTTATTGAGTGCTCACGGTAGGCAAAGTACTTCGCTATAAGTACCTTACATTCATAATTGGACATCTCCCAACAGCCTATGAGGCTGGGGTCCTTACTATGTCTATGTCACAGAAGAGGAAACTAAAGCAACTAGAGATGAAGTACTTGGCACCAGCTGTTGAACTCACAGCACACAGCTATGAACAGACCTTCAGGTGCTTAGCCGTTCTCTAAAGCTTGCTGGTGAGTGTGTTCCCACATACAGCTGGCTCAGGGGGCAGCCACAGACAGTCCGGGGGGGAACTGGAGCCCCCAGCCAATGACCTCTGCCGACCGCCCGTTCTCCCGAGCATCCCATACAATAGTGCTACCTTCTGGGTACGTCCCATGATTTGAAAGACATTGATGGCCCAGGAGTGCAGTGGAGGATGGCCCAAGTGCTTGGGCCCTGCACCCCATGGGAGACCAGGAGAAGCACCTGGCTTCTGCCTTTGGATCAGCGCGATGCGCTGGCCGCAGCACGCCAGCCGCAGCGGCCATTGGAGGGTGAACCAATGGCAAAGGAAGACCTTTCTCTCTGTCTCTTTCTCTCTCTCACTGTCCGCTCTGCCTGTCAAAAAATTTTTAAAAAAAGAAAAGAAAAAAGAAAGACATTGGCGGGCACAGCACAGCTGCCCTGCCTCTTCCGTGATAGTGAGAGGACCCTAGACGTGTCTGTGATCGGAAGAGTCCCTGCCTCAGTGTGAGGGTGGGTAGCAGGACCTATTTTCTAGTTCCTTTCTGCAGATGGGGTGCTACCCAGAGTTTCCTCTGATACTGCCAGCTACGAAGCTGTCTCTTTGTACTGTGAGTCTTTTGAACTCTCCCTAGTGTTGAAAAGGTGGATTAAGGATTCACCGTCTCCAGGGAAACCATAATACCTGCCAGTGATCAGCAGATTTTGCATACAGGTGAGCTCGGTGAAGATCATTGCAAAAGGAATCCTATCCGTGTGGTTGAGGCCAGAGAATTATCAGTTACAGTCACAGTTTAAATGCCAATAGCCCAGCACTCTGACCTATCCCATTGCCTCTGCTCAGCCTTATTTCCCAAGAAAGATACAAGTTTCTATGCATTTTTCCAATTAGTCTCAGGTTAGTCATGGAGTCTTTTTGAGATTTGTAGGTCTTAACCCTTGTAGAGATGGGGTGTACTTCTCGTGTGCTCGCGGGCGAGATCTGAGTTTAATTCCATGAACACTGAAGCGTACTGTTTGGGCCAGGTACCAGACTGACCACAAAAGACATAGAGCTGGATGAACAGGACTTTTCTAGATGTACTCACAGTCAGACTCCCTGAGGCTTTTTTTTTTTTTTTAATTCTATGACTAGGCTAATAATTCTCATTTTTTATTTGGCTGTATGCTTGGAAACTTCATATGTATTGTACACTGTCTCGATATCCAAAGGATTAAAAGAATTTGCAAAGCTTATCCCTAAGCTCTTGTTTAACTGAGATCTCAGGAGTGAATTGTGGTCTCAACAGAAGCATCTCCAAATGGTACAGCCTGTGTTTTATGTTGGAAGAGCAGAGTAGGCCAAATCCTTAATCTGAATGTCCCACCACAGCGAGTCAATGAGATGGAGCCCATGTGGCTGGCATGCTGCGTGAGCACTGTGTTCACGAAAGGGTGCAGGCGTTCTCGGTTGGCCTCTAACCAGAGGGACAGAATACTTCAAGAGCCATGTCCTTCTGGCGGTGAGCAGCCCAAGTGTGCAGACTCCGCGCACGCCTCCGAGGGTGAACACGCTGATGCCCGCCGATGGTTTACTCCAGGGCCAGCCGCTGTTCCCATGATTCCAGAGGCTGAGGGCCCACAGTCGAAGAACTGCTTCTTGATCTCAGCTTTTCAAGTCTGGTTCTTCTGACAACCAGAAAGTGCTTTGAAACACTCAGATTTAGCTTAGGTCCCTAAGAAACAGAGGTCATTGTTTGGGCCACACATGAGTCTAACAGCTCTTACAAGCCACCCCCATCTCTGGCTAACACAGTAAAGGTTTGTGTCTCGCACTGTCAGGTCAGGGGTGGGAGGAAGGCCCCTTGCTTCCCATAGGCATTCTGGGACCTGGCTTCTCTGACCCTTAACTCCCCCATTCCCTGTGGCCTTAGCAGTCTCCACTGCACCCTCTGCCTCAGGCCCCCATGCCAGGCGTGGGAGGAGTCATGTCTGGAGGTGGCATTTCTCCCTCCAGAAGGCTGGGAAAATTGCTTGACTATGCCTCAGAAGAAAAGGAAAAAAAGTTGATTAGCAGATGAGTATCTTGGTTGCCATTGTTAGTTGTGGCAGAATCTAGAAGAAACCCAACTGTTTCCTGCCAGGGGAATGGATAAATAAATAGTGCTAAATTCACACCTTTGTACAACTGTGAAAATGAGAAACTATATCTGCACATGATAAAGATGAAATCTTAGAAACCTAATGCTGATTGAAAAAAGCAAGTTACGGGACAAATATAACATGGTAGACTCTTAGACACAAAGCTCAAAAACCAGCAAAGCCAGACAGTTGGCTACTACTTGGGAACAGAGCCAGGTTTTTTGAAAGGGCGTTTTTTTAGGACCCTGGTCCTCCCTGGGGAGAGAGGCTGTGTGAGGAAGGGATCCCCAAGAAGGTCATTGCAGCCTGAAGGTATGTTTCAGAATGTAAGTGAATGTTAAAGTAGCACTTGGTATGTATCAGATAGCAGGTAGTAGTTTCTTAAAGAATGAACTGAAACTCCCTAATGAGTAGTAATAAAAACAAATCCTTGCAGTTGGAACAATGCAACCAGGAAACCAGAAGCAGAGCCATCACTTGAAAAGGTGATTCTGATCCTAACACTGTGGCAGTGGCCACACGGGGGCTGAGGCCGGCCTACAATCACAGATGCTGGCTCCTGTTGTTCTGATCGGCCCCAGTGCCCTGGACCTGATCCTGTCTGGTTCTCCTGTGATTTTCTGATATTTTCCCACGTTTTCATCAGCAGCTCCACTTGGCTGTTGACTTGGTCATCTTCAGGATCTTGGCGTCTACTGTGTCTTGCTGTCTGCTGTGGCAGTTATTTCCCTGCCGAGAAATCATGTGACGCTGTTCTGTGATCCTTTCCAGTGAGAGGCAAGGTTTTTTAATAAATGAAAGAAAAAAAAAATAAGAAAATTACATACAGATTTTTCATTTGAAAAAAAAAGATTGTCCCTTTAGGGTACCTCTTACCTACAAAGAGGAAGCCAAATCCAGCATTCCAGCAACCAAAAGCAGGGGCTTAAAACAAACAGGAGTAATTGCTCTACAGTTCTCACCAGAACTCCATGCCCAATTTCCAGGGTAACCAAATTACTTAATAAACATGTCAGATCCCTTTTATCTTAAAATGAAAGACCTGAAAGACCCACCACTGTAATTGCTGCCTGCCCAGATGCATCCCTTATCTGGCTGCTGGTGGATTGTCTGTAAATAATCAATCCGGAACAGTCCTGGGGCAGCAGCTTTCTCTTCCTCTCTCCTTTGCTTTCCCTACCCTCTGCAGAGGGTTCTGTGTTCTCTGCACCCGGAGGGAGTCAGCATGTGGATGCAAATCCACACTTCCAGGGAAGTGCACTCAGGTTATCAAACAGCCCAATCTGTCGGACTGTAGATAAAAATCAAGGCATTTTATAGCACCCTGCTAGTTAGCTCAGAACTGTGCTCTGGAACACCCAGTCCAGCTTCTCTGGGGAGTGACTTTTGGTCGCCTGGGGAAAATGCTCACTTCTCAGACAGCAAACCCTTTGTGAAAGGGAAACAGACTCCGTCAAAACTGGGTGGTGACGAGATAAAGGCCAGCCACTCCTGTTTGAATGTTTGTCATTTTGGTGGGGATTTTGTTTAACAAGGTTCCTACCTTATCTGTCTTCTTTCAGATTTATAGCTGCAGAGCCCATAAAAGAGAGGCCACAGATGTGAACATGAGTTGTGGAAAGATTAAAAAGAAACCCAGGTTATTCAGTAAAAATAATCAGGAGATATTTGGGAGTTTGTTTTTATTGTCTTTTTTTTTTTTTAAACATTGCAGACCACATATGGGTCTAATAGTGTTTGACAACTAGTACTTTGGGGTCCTTGGCTAAGGGTCCTGGAAAGGATGCTGTCTTACTGATATTTACATCATGTGTGCTATTTTCCATTACTCTGTGTGGTGACACAGGGTAAGTCCACTATTATGATTAAATTAGGAATTGCTTTGTTGAGCGCTTGTCTTGGGCCAGGCACTATATCATATGAGATATAGTTTCTCCCTCATGACACTTAAAATAAGAAAATCATCCTTATATATCACCCTTATATATTGCCATTCTTGGAAATAATATTTATCTCTTAAAGAAGGGTAAGAAACAAGTTCTTCAAATGTTGGGTCTCTGGCACCTACATGCATAACCTGTGGTCTCTGTGCTTTGGAGAGGGTCCTGGCTGCTTCTGCTCTTGGTCATTTATCTGCACCTAAATCACATACCCCTTTTGTCTTTCCTGAGCCAAAAGTCAACCTGCACTTCACCCAGAAGGCAAGGCTGTCACTTCAATCTGTTGGTATTTTCTATGTTTTCTATGGGAGAGTCTTGACCTTCAACTCAGACCATGCCAATGGTTGTCATTTATGAAACACTGCAAGGAAAAAGTCATGAGTGCCCTTCTTCAACTAGAGAGGTAGACAGCAGAGAGATTTAATAGGTTGCCTAAAATCCCACAGGTGCAGAATTGGACTTAAACCAGTTCTAGTTTCAGACTCCACTCTTTCTGTTTGGCCTTGCTTTATCTTATTCACACAATGATGTAATGCTGTTATTTCTTGATCCTTGCGGTGTTATTATCTTACCCTGTTTCCTAAGGATTCAGGCACTCTGAGTTGACATGCACAGGAATGTCCCGGATCCTTAGGAGTTAAGAAGGATATGGAGTGTCTCAGTTGGTTTTGCCTGTTTAGAAGATACCTGTCCATAAACACAAAGCTAGACTACAGTGGAGTGCTTGACTTGTCTGGCAGTTATTTGAGATAAGAGGGGGCAGCTGCTTCACACACGTGAGTTTCTTCAGAAGAACACAGGATTGTCTCCGGCCATCCCCAGGAGAGAGTTTTGTAAATGCAAGTGGTTGAATGTGTTTGATTTGGTTGGGCCTCAAGCTGGACCAGAGCCACCACCTGCTACCAGAGCAACTTCTTCCTGCATCAGGGACATTGTTCCTGCAAGGTCTCCCCACCTAGGCAGCGAGCCAACTCCTCCCAACCTGGGAGATCTCTCGTCGTGACACAGGCCCTCACAGGGTCGGCTCTGCTGCCACAGGCACTGATGTGACTTGGGCACAGTCTTCAAAGAGTTTGCCGTTTTGTTTTTCAGAGAAAGAAATTTTGAGAGATCAACCCTGTTAACACCTTGTGAAGGAAACAAAATTTTTAAATATCCCTGCCCCTTTTGGTATGTATTCCATTGAGACATCAAACTAGAAGCAACCCATGGTTTTGAAAAAGATTGTAGATACAGACAGAAGTCAGGATGCAGCATTAGCTCAGAGGGGAGCGGTCAACCAGATAGGTTAACTGTACCATATGATGTTGCCTGACTCTGCAAATGCCTGGTTTTAAAGGGGAGTCCAGGGTTTGTTGAATAAATGATAGGCGCATGGTAGAATTTAGGGGTGGTTCCTACCATGAAGGACATTGACTTTGAGTTATCCTGTGGATTGAAAGAAAGTACAGACATGATAGTTATAAATACCTTTTAAGAGGGGCAGGGAGGGAGGCTTGTGTTGGCTGGTAGAGAGTTGGAAGAATTGGGAAGTTTCTAAGAGGAAGCGGTTTTAGGATTCCACTTTGCAGGTGGGGTATAATATGATGTACAGGACGTAAGAGCTTCCCTATAGTATTTAGACCACTTTACCAATCCCAAAAGCAGCAGTGTCAGTCTGTGGCCATTCTGTGTTCAGAACTGTTATCCAAAGCCTGGTAGAAATCAAACATATCTCCATGATAAAGTTGACGAAATGTCAAGTCTTTTGTTTTGGGTTTAGAAATCAGGATCAACTGGATTAGAAATTAGAATAGCTCATGAGAAAATGGTTCTTAAGGCCAAATCCTTTACAACCTGTGGCTTTGGGGAGGGAGGTGGAGTGGAAGATGAAACCCCCATATCTTAAAAGGGGCAACAATGGCTTAGCAAAGGCTCAGAGATAAGAGGGAGACACACTTGGCTCATCTCGAGGATTCAGACCTCAGTATAATCATAGCAGTCAAATGAAGGCCTCGTTTGATGGAAATCTGCATTTGCTCCAAAGGGCCCTGGAGGTGTAGCAAAGGCCCAGAATTGGACTGGGATTTATCCCGTTTGACTGCAGACTCGGAGGGCTCCATGCAGAACACACAGCTGGTTACTGAGCCTCTCTCTGTGTGTCAGGAGTACATGATTGCAGTGGTGCCTGCTGTCAAGTTACTCATTAGCTAGCAGGGAAGCCTGTGAGACCGAGAAAGCCCGTGGTGGGTCAGGGACTTCCAGAGTCCTGTGGGCATCCTCTACCTGAGGAAGCTGGGCAAAGTGGCTTGGAGTTGACCTTTGAACCGAGGTGCCATGGCTGAAAGAGCAGCTGGGGAACTGAGAGCCATAGCACCCAGGGAGACCAGTGGGGCCCAGGAGCACCCGTCCTCACTTGGAACTGGGAAGGTGCAAGCCCCCCTCATCATAGGAAGTCCCCATGGCCACACTGCTCTCTGCCAGTCTTCTGGAAGACTGCTTATCCTGCATGCTTGACAGAGTTTTTGTGAGACCTAAATCCCACGAAAGCAAATTGGAAGCCATGCTGGGTTTGCCGCTTCCGTGTCTCCACCTTAACTTAGAACCAATCACGCATTCCAGGGTTAGTTCACTGGCTAGCTGGTGTGCCTCTCGCTCTGTGCCCCATGCCACAGTAATGCATGCAGACACCACTGTTGTCCCATGGCCTCTCCCTGTAAACAGGCTCACCCTGCCCGTCAGGCTTGCTCGCCCACTCAGCCCTGGGCTGTGTTGTCAGCCCTTCTTGCTATCTCTCTCTGACCTACCACTCATCTTTCTTGCACCATTTCTTAAAACCTGTCTCCCATTTTGCTTTCTAACCTGAGCACCCCCCACCCCATCACATTTGGTCTGAATAACATAATGATAAGACTTCAGCACGTGTTAGCATGGAAGGTTCTTTATTGGGCATGTGTCTGTGCTTCATTATTCTGGTTAGTCTGCTCCCCAAGACCCAAGACTAAGTCTAAGTCATGTTTCAAATGATTGCTCTGCTGAAGTGCAAGAGCTGGGTGGTCAGAGCGCCTTGCAATCTGGAAAGCACTTGAGTCTACAGGGTCTCCTCCTCACAACCCCGAGAGGCAAATGCTGTTATCCTGCCCATTTTTCCAATGAGAAAAGCAAAGTTTAAAGAAATTACAAAATGAAGACATGTGGCATGAAAGGGTGAGAGGGTGGCTCTGAATCCCACAGGGGAGCCAGAGCGTGTTGTGGTCGAGGGTGGACTTAAGGAGAGCTCCTGGGTGTAATGCCCAAGGCTGGGAGAGAGCCGAGGCCGCATTAGCAAAGCCCTCGCAGAAGTGGCCAGACGCACCCAGCACAGGAGGCGCCACTGCAGGGGTTGCTGCCCTCAAGGCTGGAGAGCAGGATTCACGTGACTCCAGCCAACCTGCTTGGTACGAGTCAAGTGAATAGGAGCCAGGAGGGGTGTAAGTGACTCAGCTTCTGCCCTGGCTGGAGCCAGGCAGTGGACTTTGCAGCCTGCTTCCTGGGGAATTTTCAGACGGGCCAGTGAGTTCATCCTTCTGTTCTAAAGGCAAAACCCCTGCTCGCCCTGCCCCTGGAAATGGGAGAGTTGTTCGGCTGACTGCCTCCGTGAAACCAAGGGGTCTGACCTCTTAAAGGAGCAACTGAAATACTGGCCGTGGGTACTCTAGATCTAGTGGTATCTAATTCCATTCCTCACCAAACGGATGAGAAACCCTCCCAGTCTCCTCTGACTGAATCCGGAGTGTAGACTCACCATGCTTTGATATTTCAGTGCTGGTGCCTGGCTTAGGAAGGCATAAGCTCAATGCAGGTAACCTGCTCCTGCCTCCAGGTGAGTTCGCTCTTCCTGTTGCCCAGCTGGGACAGGCCTGGGGTGGGGCTAATGCGAGCTGAAGTCCAGGGGGCAGGCCTGGAGTGGAAAGCTACACAGCAAACGGGTGGAGCACCAAAGCTTAGCTGTGTGTGCAGAGCGTTCAGGGCGTGGTGAGGGATCAGCTCCTGGGAGAGCAGAGATTAATATTTAACACATACCCATTTATTAGCGTGGCTGGATCTTTTGTCAAAAATGTCATAAATTCACAGTTCAGGATTTTAAAAGTAAATAGGATTACTGATACTTCTCTTTCAATAGCCAATAAGCACCCTTCACTGAAAGAATAATAGAGTCTTTGATTAATCTTTAGCCTGAAATATTAAAATTCTACTTTGCAGAAGCTATTGGAAGTAGTTTTCAAAGAATTCCTTCCTCTGTCTCCATCCCAAACCTCGCCTGTGTCAAAGGTTAGGGGTTAACCGTATTTCCTTTAAAGCCTTTAATGAAACCCTCTTCCCCGCCCTACATCTACCAAATTTTGACCTCAAAAGGGGGGAGGGGGGCAATATGACAGCCAGATTTGTACCTTCACAAGTAAATATTGCAGTTTAGCTGGGTAACTACTTGTGGAAGCTTGTTAGGTCCAAGTGACTCACTGGCGTAGATGAAGTTATTTTTAGAGATGTAATTTGTACTGTTTAGAAAAGAATAAAGAGATGGCAAAAGGCTAGATCGCTCATTATAGTTTACAGAGCTCATGAACCCAGCATCCATGCGAAAGATGACTCAGCAAGGGGTCGCTTGGTACTTTCTCTCAGAATTTTACAGACGTGAGTCATCCACTTTAGTCTGCAGACACAGCAGCGAGGTACCTGTGACTCAGCTCCATTTAGAAAGAGCACCAGCATTCAGCTCTGATACGCTTTTGTCCGTAAGTGCTGCGGAAATTACACAGCAGAGCAATCTGTGCCTTTGTGCCACGCAGCCGTCGGATGGTTCTTAGCAAGGACTGACTTAGCTCCTTCTCTGGCCCTTGGACGAATCTGTGATCCGCGGCGGGCGGCTTGCCCCCGACCTCTGCTGCACATGTGGCACAGCCTCCTCCTTCCTGCCTCCTGACCCCAGGGCGCCACTGTCCTCAGGAGAAGCAACAGCGTCGCCCTTCTGTGCACACATGCCCAGCATGAAGGGCTGCTTGTGGCAAGCATGCCTCTGTGTGTGTGTGTGTGTGTGAGAGAGAGAGAGAGAGAGAGAGAGAGAGAGAGAGAGAGAGAGAGAGAGAGAATGTGTGAGAAAATCCTCAGCCTGCAATATTAACGGTTCTAGTTTCTGTAAATGGGCAGAAGTAGCTTTCAAAGGCTTGCTCCCCGCCACACTTGATCTATGTCAGAGTTTAGAAGGGATCAAATCATATTTCCATTTTTTCTTAAGTTTCCTAGAACTCCTCACACACAGCCACACACGCGTAACAGTGTCCACCTTCACAGGTACACAGACTTGTCAAGGCGAGGGCCTGTTCTCTCTGCGGGCCGCTGCTTTGGTCCCGGGCACAGGGCTGTGCTGGCCAAGCAGCCCTCCAGTGTGCAGCCCCTCGTTGTCGTAGGTGCACGTTGATTACACAGCCTCCTGGGAGTTAGGCCCTTGGAGCAGAACTGTGCTTCCGTGTTTGCAGAAAGCAGTCCTTTGCAGTTTACAGCCCTGTGAGGAGATTGTCCAAGAAACATGAACGTGGCTACGAGAGCGAACGCTCCAGAAAGACGTACCGTGGAAAGGAAGAGGACCCTGCCCCATGCCTGCCTATGACAGCCACCTTTAACCTTGTGCCACTTACTGCATGTGCAGCACTGGTACTGAGAATGGCAGGCCTTGCAGAGGTTAAAGCAGAGACCTGCTGCTGAAGAGAACAGCCCTGTGTGCGTTCAGGTCAGCTCTGCACCCGTGTGAGGGTCTGGCATGCCACAAGCCCTGTGTTTGGCCCTGTGGTCCCAGCAAGGGATAAGAGCATGAAGGAGTGTGTGCTCGCGTTGGGGAGACAGGAATGCAAGCCATAAATGCTAGTACTGTGTGCTCAGTGCTCTCGTACAGGTCCATAAAACCCCATCCGAGGCTCTACAGAAATGGCCGAGAGATTGGTCTTTAAGTGCAAACAGAAACTTTCCAGGTAAATGAAGCAGAAAGAATGTCCCGAGAGAAGTGTGCTCATGGACTACTGTGGCACATTCGGAAAGTCGGGAATCTGCACGGGATGGAAATCTTAGGATAGGCGAGCTAAGGAAGGAACGAAGAGAGGAGGCAAGAAAGGAACGTGCCTGATTGTGGACAGCATTGTAAGTTACTCCACATGTGCCCCATCCTGCTGGAGAGCTTTGAAGCCCTCTGAACAGAGATGTGGCATCGTCCCAGGTACGCTGTAAGTCCCATGGCAGAGGGGAGGGTACCTTCAAGTAGGAAGAAGCCGGGGCAGAAGAAAAACACATGGGCAGCTAGTTCAGGCGGGAGAATAGGAGGAACTAAGATAATGGGAGTGGGGAGGCAAAGGAGAGGGCAGGTTCTAGACATTCTTCAGAGTAGCATCAGGAAAACATGGTGAACATTCAGATTTGGGGCTTGTTTGTTTTAAAGACTTATTTATTTGTTTATTTATTTGAAAGGCAGAGTTACAGAGGGAGAGGGAGAGACAGAGTTTCTGTTCACTAGTTTACTCCCCAAATGACAGCAACTGCCTGACCTGGACCATTCCAAAGCCAGGAGCCAGGAGCTTCTTACTGGCCTCCCATGTGGGTGCAGGGGCCCAAGCACTTGGGCTATCTTCTACTGCTTTCCCAGGGCATTAGAAAAGAAATGGATGGGAAGTGGAGCAGCTGGGACTTGAACCAGCACCCATGTGGAATGCCAACCCCACAGACAGTGGCTTTACCTGCTGTGCCACAGTGACAGCCCCAGATTTGGGAGTTTAGAGAGAGAAAGGAATTGCACATGGCTGTGTGATTCGTAGGTAGGGTACCTGAGGGGAAAGCACACATTTAGGAAGAGGGCCACAGTTTGGAGGAAAGAGCATGAGTTTGCATTGAGTTTTGAGGTGCTTATGTGGTAAACAAGTTGAATTATTCAGTAGGTTGTTAAAAATGTGAGACTAAAGCTTCATGACCCACATCATGGTGGCAGTTGAGACCATGGCACTGGTGGGTTTCCCAAGGGACGAATCTACAGTGAGGGGACCGAAAACAGCTCTGGGGAAGGCAAGCAGCTGGTAGGAGGAGAGGGCGATGGAGATTAATATTAATTTGGATGGAGATGAATTAGCAGCAGACGGCTAGGAGAGGTGCAAGTGAAACCACTTGCTTTAGTAATGGTCCTGGTGCTCGTGGACAGAGCAAAAAAATACCCATTGTTAGAGGGGAAGCCACGGGTTCGTGATTGCTGATTAACTCAAGTGAAGAAGCTGAGTCAGACCTCTTAGAGTTTGGTGAGTTAAAGGAAGAGTGACTGGCAGGAGGCAGGAGGAGTGAAGGGATGATGGGCAGGGCGTGCGTTTTGGGGGTATGAGAATCCGCAGCAGCAGGGGAAGGAGCCAGCGGAGGAGACGTAGAAATTTCCGGCCTGGAGTTAGTCCCTCCCGAGCAAAACATGGAGAAGATGAAATCTGCAGCTGGGGCCACTGGAGATTTTGCCGTTGCTTTCTCTGCCACCACCAGGTGAAGGGACAGCTCCAGAGAAGAGTAGCGTTGTCCCTGGCCTGCCACTTAGCCAGAAACCTCAGGGCAGTTGGGCCAGGCACAGAGGCAGGGCAGGGCCCTCAGCCATCCATCTGCTTTGTATGGTCTCCACGTTCCTTGCCTATTAAATGAAAAGGGTGCAATGTGGAGCAGGTAAAAGAAAAACCACCCCAGTAGTAGCCAGTGAGCCTCTTGTGTCTGAACCCCAGCAGCAGTTGATGCACCCTCTTGTTCTGCTTCTTCTCACACTGCATTGTGATTCATTTACTGACCGCCCCCCCCCCCCCCAGCGAGGAGGCCTTCAAGGCAGAGTTCATCCCCTGCCCTTCACACAGAGCGTAGTGCACACCTGATAACACTCAAAGGCTTTTGAAATGTTTGCACAAGCTCACTTGCTCTTTTTTTGACTTGTGATCATGCCTTTGGTCCTCCTCTCAACCAAATCCTAGCTGATTTTTGCACAGTTGAAATCCCATGGAGCATTCCATGCTGTGCTAGAAGGTGCTTTGGCTCCCACTGGTCAGCAGTCCTGTGGTCAAGAATGCTCATGGCTGCCTTCTTTGTGTCTCAGACAAGCAACTGTGTTTTGTTTTGTTTTGTTTTGTGCAGATCTTACAATGCCCTGTTCTCTTAAACCAGATATATACACACATGCACAGACATGTGTCTAGATCCAGGTGTTTCTGTGCCTGTGTGCATCCCTGGATCACCAATTCTTTTGGACACAGGGATCACTACTCCTCTCCTGATCCCTGCTGGTGTCTGCTCAGACACTGCTTGCTAGATTTCTGTTTAATTTTTCTGTGAGCTAAGGTTGAGCAATGACTTAGCAAGTTGTACATTTAAAGAACCAAACCTGTTTTTCCATGGGACCAATTAATAGCATACCTGAAATGAACCATCTGGCCTCTAGGAACAAAGAGCTTTCCACCAGAGAGTGTTGGTAGGGGTCATGGGTAAGGTGGGGCAGATGAGAATAGCTTTTTATTGTAAGAGCAGCAGGCAGGCCAAGTGAGAGGGTTAGCTGTGGAGTTCACCGTGGAGTCTGCCAAGGTGTGACCAGCTTTAAAGTACTCCATTTTAAAGCCCTTTGGAACTTGCTTTTCTTTTTTAAATTTCTAATCTGGTTCTTTTCATCTGCCCATAGTACGATCTGTTCATGAACTTCCATTTCTGTGTTGCAACTGCAGTCTTTTCACCTGAGCTCATGGGTTCTAGTCCCGGTTGGGGCGCCGGATTCTGTCCTGGTTGCTCCTCTTCCAGTCCAGCTCTCTGCTGTGGCCCGGGAAGGCAGTGGAGGATGGCCCAAGCGCTTGGGTCCTGCACCCGCATGGGAGACCAGGAGGAAGCACCTGGCTCCTGGCTTCGGATCGGCACAGCGCGCCGGCGGCAGTGCACCAGCAGCAGCGCACCAGCCATAGTGGCCATTTGGGGGGTGACCCAATGGAAGGAAGACCTTTCTCTCTGTCTCTCTCTCTCTCTTTCACCATCTAACTCTGCCTGTCAAAAAAAAAAAAAAAAAAAAATGTGTGTGTTTTGACCCAGGATACCTTGGCTGGGGCCCATGGCCTGTAGAACAAGGAGTAGAATTAAGGTCATTAAGCTATTGTCAATGCGTAGCACAGATAGAAAGGCGATTCCTGGAGGTTGAGGAAGCTTACTGAAGTACTTCAGGAGTGAATGGATTTGTTATCTGAGCTGGGGGGTGGGGCCGGCAAGGTAGCCAGGGGTTCCCAGTTGTTCTTAGGTTTAACCAAAAGTGTATTCACCTTGTGTAAGGTAGGGCAGTGGTTTTCAAATCATCCCTTCCCACATCTGTGTATCCCCAGTGGAAGTGAGCGTGAGCCCCAGCCAGGCTCTCCCAGAAGTCAGGGTCCTATGGGCAGTCCTCTTGGGGGTGGCTGCCCTTCCAGAGAGGCAGACGGCAGAAGGAAGGGAGCCAGCGGTCACTCAGAGGGTTCACACTTGGCAAAGTGAGTCCTGGTCCATGTGTGATGAATGGCAAGCAGACTTCTGTTCCCGGGCTTCAGTGTTCTCATGTGTAAATGGGGCGGTATGCCCACCGGGCAGTGCATGTGAAAATGTGTTTACACCATAAAGCTTTGATTATGACATTCGCCGGGCCTCCAGGTGAGCAGTCGGGAGGATCTGGAGCTCTGAAGTCGGCAGCAGGTCTTGTGAATGTGCTTTCGGAGGCAGCCGCCGAAGGGCCACGCCTCAGAGCTAACGAGCCCTTCAGCTGAGCTTTGGGAGTGGGGGGTGCTAAGCAGATGGAGGAAAGCAGGCAGGAAAAGTTGCAAGAGGGAGAGAAATAACAGATCAATACAGTGTTATGGAAACTGTGGGAGACGAGAGAAGTGAGCAACACAGTCAAATGCCACTCAAAGCCCATTGATACGGCCATAAAATATTTTCCCTAACTAGAGGAAGGAAGCTGAAATGTCAAAAGTAAAAATTCTTAAAAGCCTGAGACCACTGTGCCCTTTGAGCCTAACTTGGTCTGAAAAACAAACACATCGTGTTCCTCCTGTCATCATGACTGCTTCTGTCTCTCGCCTTTCGCGCTTCCTTGACCGATGGATGGCCGATGGCCGGAGCATTTGTTTGCTTGTGGAAGATTCCTGCTGAGAGGGTAGAAGAGCCAGAATCCCCAGTAGGAGCTCCTTGCAGAATATGAGACACAAGCAGGACGTCACATTGGTAGCACCTATGGAAGAAAGAGCAGGGGCTTGCCCCAGGGGAGCAGAGTCTCACCCTGGCCCCACCTCCGCTCCCTAGCTTTGCCTCTGTTCTCTGGCTTGCCCCCGGGTAAGCTTAGCTCCCTGTAGAAAGGACAAGAGAGAATTCCATAGCAGAAAGCACCCAGTACATGTAGGTAGTCAATGTGTGTCCATTTCTATCCTTTCTCTTTCTTGTAGCATTTTTTAAAAGTATTGAATAGAATGAAGAACAAAACCAAATGGAAGAAACCGCCGTGCCTAACCATGGCCTGCTGGGAGAGCTTTTTCAGATGTGGGTTAATGAAGAGCCCAGAGTCAGACAGGGAAAACAGCTGTTGTGCTCGTGTTTATTTGGGTCCTGCAGGGATGTTTGCTGGTGTTTTGTCTGCGGCTGCTGAAGCAGTTGAGGCAGCTCCCCACGCTGCACCATAGCCTGCTCCTTCCTCATCTGTGCTCTAGCGTGTCCGTCCTTCATCATGACAAAACATGGAAACTTGCACTTTTGAAAACCTTTTTATTAACTTGAAAAGCAGAGAGACATTTCCCGGCTGCTTATGTACTCCCCAAATGCACACACCTGCGAGGAGTGGGCCTCAGGAGCTTGGGTCTCAATCTGAGTCTCCCCAGTGAGTGTCAGGGTCACCCAGTGGGTGTCAGAGACTGCGTACTTCAGCCTGCTGCCTCCCACGGCGCACGTTAGCAGGAAGCTGCATTGGAAACAGAGCTGGGACTGGAGTCAGGCACTCTGATGCCATTGCTGGTGCCCCAGGCGGCCTCTTAATTGCTGAACCAAACTGCCACCCCGGAGAATTTTAAATAACTCGGCTGGACCTTGTAAGCACATGTCAAAAGGCATCCAAGAAGAAGTAGACTAAGAGGTGTCACTCCAGGCCTGACTACACCATCTAATAAACCTGGTCTGCCGGTTCCTAAGTTAACCACGTAGAAGGGGTCTGTGCTCCACAGCTCTGTGGCAACCATTAGAATTCAAGAATAACCTGACAGTCGCAGCTAGGTCTCTGGAAGGGAACGACGGAAGTGCAAAGAGCAGGCACTGGGAGTTTAGGGCTGGAGTGCCTTATCGGGCCTTGAAGTCATCACTGTGTGGCCCACTGTAAGAACTCATAGTCCTGGCTTTGATTTTGAGTCATTCAGAAAGGGATATGGGAGAAGTACATATGAAGTGTACTTTAGAAAGATTTTGTATCAAAACAGTTAAAGAGAAGATTTTAGAGTTCTCAAGAGCAAACTCTCCACTATCTGAAAAGCACAGGCGCCGAATGATTTGCTGAGTGCAAATATACTTTTCTTAGGGTAACACTGATCCACTACCTGCTCTCACAAGTGTTCTTATTCCTTACACTTGGATGGACAAGTCAAGCAGCTCGTTTAGGTCAGGGGCATGCCTCAACACGGTCACCTTATGTTTGCACAGTTTCTTCTCTTTCTTTCCAGTTAGAGGTGAGACTGATGTGACAGTTCGAAAACATCACTTGAGGCAGCAATCATACCTTTATTTCAAATGAAGTCTCTAATTGAACTTGCCAGCAAAGAGCATTAATTAATTTTCATTCCCCCACTGCACCCCCCAAGCATTCTCATAAAAGAGATGCTGGCCATAAAACAATAACAAAGCAAGTCAAATGCCTGGATAAGTCACAGGCCAACTAGGTAATCCTTAAATATACAAGGATGCTTATATTTCTGGTCTTTTCCCTTCAACAGTGAAACCGCTCACAAGTAAGTCATTTAGCAAGAAAAAAATAAAATAAATAAAAAGCCTTTACCTTCGTGGAAGCACCTGTACGAACCGGGGGATGTTGGGTCAGCAGAACACAGTGGAGAGCTGTGTGACCAAGTTCTCATCGGGCTTCTTCTCTGTGCAGGTGTTTCTGCTCTGTGCTCAGCTTTTGTCACATTTTAATCTTAGAGTCTTCAGGCTATGACTTTTTATTGGAAATAAGATTTTAGAGTTAAAAGTGAATGTTTTTGTCAAGATTTATTTAATTTATTTGAATGGCTAAGGAACAGAGAGAACGAGAGGTTCACTTTCCAAATGGCTTTAACAACCAGGGCTGAACCAGTCCTAAGCCAGGAGCCTGGAATTCCAACTGGGTCTTCCACATGGGTAGCAGGGGTCCATCATCCACTACCTTGCCAGGCACATCAGTAGGGCGCTGGAACGGAAGCAGAGCAGCCAGGACTCTAACAAATGCTCCAAAACGGAGTGCTGGTGTCGTAGGCAGTGGCTTAATCCGCTGTACCACAACACTGGCCCCCAGAGTGAGGAATTCCTAAGGACTCCTGAGTTTGCCCGAAATAAAATGTGGGCAAAACTAAGCTGAAGGGGCCAGTGTTGTGGGGTAGCAGGTTAAGCTGCCGCCGGCAACAACAGCATCCCCTATGGGTGCTGGTTTGAGTCCCAGCTGCTCCACTCCAATCCAGCTCCCTGCTGATACACCTGGGAAAAGCAGCAGAAGATGACCCTAGTGCTTGGGCCCCTGCCACCCATGTGGGAGACCAGGTGAAACTCCTGGCTCCTGACCTGGCACTGTCCCAGCCATTGCAGCCATTTGAAGAATGAACTAATGGGTGGAAGATCTCTGTCTCTCTGTCTCTCTCTCTGTAACTCTGCCTTTCAAATAAATAAAACTAAAAAAAAAAAATAATAAGAAAAAAGAAAAGAAACCTAAGTTGAAAGCTCAGTTGAAAGAACATAGCTACTTTTGATCCAGGGGTTGTATTTTCAGCTGGAAGTCAGATTTAAAAAAGAAATTATATAGACTTGGGTTGGTTTGCTTGTTTTAATTGCTTCTAAGAGAAAAAGCGAATAATAATAGGTATCATTTATGAATACCTGCTGCATGCCAAGTATTCTACCCATATATTCATTATATCATGTAAGCCAACTAACAGCCTTGCAGGGTAGGTATTATCCCATTTTAAAGATGAGAAAACCTAGACTCAAGAGAGTTAAGTGAATTGCCCGAGGTTCACCCAGGTTGTAACTGGCAGAGTAAGAATCAAGCCCAGATCTGCTGAATTCCAAAGACCGTATTCTTTCCAGTAGGCGCTCCTGTCCGTGCATTGCTTTAGGTTCCACCCTTCATTTATGCAGTGCTGTCTGTGTTCTGGACATTGTACGGCATACTTGGCATGTTTTGTTTTCAGCTCCTGACATTAGGGTTTTTTTCCCAGTTTTACAGATGAGAAAAGATGCTCAGAGAGGTCAATCCAGCTACCAAAGCTGTACAGCTAAGAGTAACCGAGGTCACCCATCTTCAGGGCACACAATTCACTTGAACATTCAGCTTTCCCCACATAAGCTGTCCTGTCCATCTCACAGACTGAACTGAACCTAAGGCAACCAAAGAACAAAGTGGCTTTCTCTTTGGACATTTCTGGAGAAAGTACCTCACACCACCCATTCTGCTGGGTCAGATATTTTCAAATGCTTTTAATACTGTTGTGCAGTATATATCCAGGATGTACAATGCTTAGTATAATACACAGAGGCTGGCATTGTGGTGTAGCAGGTAGATCTGCCATCTGTGACTCCAGTATCCCATGTCAGTGTTGGTTTGAGTCCCGGCTGCTCCACTTCTGATCCAGCTTCCTGCTAATGCACCTGGGAAAGCAGCAGAGGATGGCCCAAGTGTTTGGGCCCTTGCACTCACATGGGAGACCTGGCAGAAGCTCCTAGCTTCTGTGTTGCCCAGCCCTGGTCATTGTGGCCATTTGGAGAGTGAACCAGTGGATGGAAGATTTCTTTCTCTATGTCTCTGTAACTCTGCCTTTCAAATAAATAAAATAAATCCTTAAAAAAAGTATACTGCACAAATTTAAAAATATAAACTAATGAAGCTTTCTGCATAGGATAATAAGATGGTGACCCAAACTTCTCACCCTGTCTTGCAAGGAAACACAAAATCAAATCACTCTGCCAAACATTTGGCTAAACCCTTAGGCCCAAGTGTATGGATTGTCTACACAGGACATGAGAGTTGCCTGCGAGACAGTGGAAGACTCCTGTGAACTGCTCACTGTCAGACTTCCTACTCAGAATTTCCTGAACAACTAAGTTATAAGCAGAATTTGAGAAAGAGGAATTGGCTCCTATCCTGAGAAGTAAATGACTGTACTCCTCTAATAATACTCACATTGTTTTGATTCATGCTTTGTATTTTTCAGGGTATTCTCTATTCTGAAGGGTTTATACTATGTTGGAGGTGTTGAAAATATGGAAAATATCTGACCCACTGGAATGAGTGGCACAGGGTCTTATCTCTATAAATGTTCTGGGGTAACATTGCTCATAAAAAAATGTCCACACTCCCTTTCTTTGTGTTCATAACACTACACAATGGGGCTGGTGCTGTGGCACAACAGGTTAAAGCCCCAGTCTGCAGCGCCAGCATCCAACGTGGGTGCTGGTTCGAATATCAGCTGCTCCACTTCCCATCCAGCTCTCCTCTATGGCCTGAGAAAGCAATAGAGGATGTCCCAAGTCCTTGGGCCCCTGCACCTCTGTGGGAGATCCAGAGGAATCTCCTGGCCCCTGGTTTCAGATCGGTGCAGCTCTGACCATTGCGGTCAATTAGGGAGTGAACCAGTGGATGGAAGACCCCTCTCTCTCTCTCTCTCTCTCTCTCTCTCTCTCTCTCTGCCTCTCTCTGTGTCTCTGCCTTTCAAATAAAATCTTAAAAAAAAAAAGAAAGACTACTACACAAATCCAGCACCCCTCTGTACCAGCATTCTATCCTCCATCTTGCATCACCCCACACCCTTGGCTCTTCTGCTCAGTACTTTTCCCCTTGCCTGGATTTCCTTGCCTTTCCACTCCTTTCCCCGTTACAAGCCACCCACTTGGCCCCACCTGTCAAAATCCTGGGTGTTGGGGCAGGCATTGTCCCAGCGGTAAGACACCTGCATCCAATATTGGAGTGCCTAGATAGAGTCCTGACCCCACTCCCAGTTACAGATTCCTGCTGATGCACACCCTGAAGGCAGCAGTGATGGTTGCAAGTAGCTGGGTCCGTGCAACCCATGTGAGAGACCTGGATTGCATTACTGGCTCCTGGCTTTGGCCTAGCCCAGTCCCAGCCATTGCTGCCGTTTGGTGATGAACAAGGAGATGAGAGTTCTTGTCTGTCTCTCTGCCTCTCAAATAAGTAAAGAAAATTAAGTGAATAAAAGTTTTAAAAAGTCTGAGCTGTCAGAGCTGGTGCTGTGGCATAGCAGGTAAATCCACTGCCTATGACACCAACATTCCATGTGGACACTGATTCTTCAAGTCCCAGCTGCTCCACTACCAATCCAGGTCCCTGCTAGTATGCCTGGGAAAACAGTGGAAGATGGCCCAAGTCCTTGGACCCTTCCACTCACATTGGAGACCCAAAAGAAGCTCCTGGCTCCTGGCTTCGGATAGGCCCAGCTCTGGCCATTGTGTGGCCATTTAGGGAGTGAACTAGTGGATGGAAGACCTCTTCCCCTTCTTCCCCCATAACTCCACCTTTCAATAAATAAATCTTTAAAAAAAAAAATTCTAGCTGTCTTCCAAGACGCTGCTGAAAGCCATCTAACCCAATAAGCCTACCAGAAGCCATTAGATGGAACATCTTCCCACCCCAAAACCCTGTTGTGGATACCTCTGTTACAACCCTTACCTTGGCCTCCCTTCCAGAGAACAGTGAGGATTAAGTGTATGCCAGCCTTGTCAGGAGGAGCCGCCCTAGTCAGCTTGCCTTCCCCAGGGCTGGCACGTGCTGGACGCTCAGAGAGTGTTTGTCAACTTGGATACATGTTTTCTCTAGAGCATAAAGATCATGACTAGATCATCTTTTCAAAAACTAGATTAGTCTGTGGAATTTTTTCTTCATTAGTCATCCTTCACATTTTGTATATAACTGGTTCTAGTTTTTCACGACTGGAATTTAAATTGACCAGTATCAGTCCCCCTACTTTAACCAAAGCAACCATATTTGTCCCTTGCCCTCTAATCACCTGCGTGTGGTACATTGTCCAAGAATGTTTTCAAATTAAAAGATTATGACTATTTTAAAAACTGTGCCCAGTTTTTAAGTGCCAGGGATTTTTGTATTTGAATATATTTTAATTTGTTTAAGGATTCTTTTAATCAAACTCTTCCCTAATTTAGCCAGATTTCTTTTTTAATCCTTCCAGGCCAGGAATTTATTTATTGAGACTAAATTCTTTTAAAAATAGAAGTTAAAACAGTACTGAATGCTATTTATGGTGTTCTCTCTCTTGCTAGATTCTTTCTGCATCTCATAAAAGTGTATTTCTTCCTTACGTGTCTAGTGCAGTCGGCATTTCTTCACTTTGGTGACCTATGCCAGTTAGTCATTCGTACGTATACACTGCCTAGTGTGGGTCCAGCACAGTGGTACACACGGAGTATACAACACAGAGCTGTGACTCCCGAATTGTGAGCAGCCCAGCTGAGAAGTGGGTTATGTGGACAGGCATGAGGGAGACATCATCAGGCATGCAAGGGAGGCTTCCTGGAAGAAAGGGGGCCTGGACTGCATTGCCAGGCTGAAGCTGTAATGGTTGAAGGGCCTGCACGAGGAGCCAGGTCTGAGGAAGTGAGAGCATCGCACAGCGGGGGAGCCAGGAGCCAGTGGGACGTATGTTCAGAGGACGCAGAAGCCAGCGGCCCGGTAGGCAGGAGGTGCAGAGTTCAGTGCTCAGCCCATCCCTAGCAGGTATGGACACTCCGTTCTAGCATGGAACCTAGACCAAGGGTGTGACAGATGAAGCAAGGGGTCACAGAGGCACTCAGGGCGAGGGAGAGGTCCCTGTACCGGGACCCCTGGGTCCCAGCCTCAGCCGTTGGTATCTCCTTTCATCCAGCACTCAGCAGGTGCTACTTGAGAGCAGAGTTCTCGGACAGAGGCATTTCTGGACAAACAGCCTTGTTGAGCGTGAACCCAGGTTAACCCAGAAAAGCGAGTAGAGCCTCCCAGGTCAGGAGAGCGGGTTGGCCTGCAAGCTTCCCACGATGCTTGCTTCAGCTTTGCATCACCCATTTCTCTCCACGTGTACAAAGGTCAGGAGAGGAGCGGGGAAGAAAGTAAGACCAGTAACGTAGAACAGGTTGTAGCTTTTCTTCATTGAACAGAGAGGACCCCTAAAGAGGCAAAAGAACAGTGGAAAATTGCTCTACCTACTCTGTATGAAATGCTTCATTGACTTCTTCCCTTTCACTGGAATATTGTTCCCCAGCCTCTGATTCTGATTCAGTCTTAAACATTCTAGAACCAACTCAAAGTCCGTCTCCTGGGCAGAGTTGTAGCCTCGGGTGTGGTTCCCAGTCCTTTGCACGTGCAGCGTGTGCGTGCCTCCACCATCACCTGGGCTTGCCCAGCTGGGAGCTCATTGACCTTTGCCCGTCTCTTCTTCCAGACCAGAGGCTCAAGGCCATGGGCACCCTCATTATTCCAGGGACTCCACCAGCTTTGGCTTGTTTTTCTCCTGAAGATCATTCAGCTTTCCAGACTCTCTGTTTTATAAATGCTCTCATTTTGTTAAAGTTATAGTTATTTGAATATATATGAAGTACTTCAAAAAGTTTATGGAAGATCCAAGTTATGAAAAAATGTTGCATGGGTTTCAAAAAGTTTGCACCAAAGTAAAAATATCTTTTATATCCATTTTCCACAAACTATTTTGAAGTACCCTTGTATGTACAAAGATCATAGAAAACATAATTGCATACTTTAAGGATTAATAGAACACCACCTAACTTAAAACACTGGAATAGTCCCATTATCTTAGAAGCCGTGTGTGTATCGCTCTCCTAAGTAACCTCTACCCTGAACTTTTTGTTAATCATTCTCTTGGTTTTCCTAATAGCTTTACCACCTGGTGTGTGTGTGTGTGTGTGTGTGTCCATCCATATACAATATATCCCTTTTTTTCTGTTTTTGAACTTTATATAAATGAAATCATACTGATTATTTTTGCTACTATGAATGTTAATGTCCTGGCTTATTTTTCACACTCTTTGAAATGATAACTATTTAAAGCTTACACCAGGATATAAAGAAGATGAAAACGTAATCTGTGTAGTCACCTTAGTCAAGTCCTTCTGTTTACTGTAATTGCTTCTGACTTCTTGAAAGCCCCCGCACAGTCTCGGATCAGTCAGAGGCGCCTGAGGGCCTGTCCCCGTGCATTCCCGTCCTCCTCCTCCCCGACTCCCAGATCCAAGGGAATCCAGACCGGACTGAACGTGATGTGTATCTTTCCACACGTATCTTTACTTTTACTACGTAGACATGTATAAATAGTTACAATAATATTACATGGTTTTCAACTTTACAAGTATATTTTGAACAGCTTTCATCTGTAACTTGCTTTGTTCACTGAATATTATGTCCTTGAGAGTCCTCCTGTATATGTGCATATAATCCTAGATTCTCTCTTTTTATTAAGTCATTTATTTTATTATTTATTTGAAAGGCCAAATGATGGGGTGGGGGAAAGATCTTCCATCTGTTGGTTCACTCCCCAGATGGCCATAACAGCCAGTGCTGGGCTAGACCAAAACCAGGAACCAGGAGCTCCATCCTGGTCTCCTGTGAGTGTGGCAGGGGCCCACGTACTTGGACCATCTTCCCACTGCCTTTCCACATCTTCCCAGCAGGAAGCTGGGTAGGAAGTAGAGCAACTGGACCTCAAACCAGTGCTCTGATGCAAATGCCAGTGTCTCAAGCAGCGACTTAACCTGCTGTGTCACAAAAACCAGCCCCTGGCTTATTCTTCTCGTCTGGTGTCAAGTATTCCATTGAAAGAATACATTACAGTCTATTCATCTAGTGTCCTGGTGATGGACAGTTAAGGTGGTTCTGATTTGCAGTGTCGCACACTATGCCACAGCAAGCTTCCCCCATCACCATCTTAAGCACATGTGGAAGTTGCTTAGGCATGGATTGCTCAAAGTGTGCAATCTTCACTGTTACTGTACATGAGGCTACAGCGTTTTATAGTTTGTCCTCAGTGAGTGGGAATCACTAGTGTTCCACAACCTTCATGGTACTTGAGTACTGTTTCTTATACGTTGGCAGAATAATGGGTACAAAATGGGATCTCACTGAGGTTTTAATTTCCCTTTTCTGTTCCCTTCCTTTAGTTTAATAAGCATTTAGTGAGTGTCTCTTGTGTGTCATTCTGTGTGCTAAGTACTAGGAATACTAAAATAACTAATTCACAGTCCTGCATTTAAGGAGCTCACAGTGCAATGATTCCTGCCTGGGGAGGCATAACAAAGTCACTTGGGATGGCTTTTCAGAAATCAGGGGTCTGGGAGAGGGCCCAGGCATTGGCAGTGTTAAGTTTCCTGGCGATGGGGATACTGACTTCCAGTTGAGAAACTCTGATCCTGTAGGAAGGGAAGCCTAGTATTATGGGGGAGGGGGAGAGAACCTTGGCTCTGTCACTGGCTTACACTGGGGCATCCCTTTGACCTTGAAATTCTCCTTACAACTTTGCAGAATGTGTCCTGGGGTATGAGAATGATTGATTTGTATCTATAAAATATCTCAAAAGCAGAAAAATGGTAAGCAAAATACAAGCAGAGACCAGATTTCCTAAAACTTGACCTATCCAAGATAGCTGTAAACCTGGAAGGAGGGAACCGGACAACATAAGGAGGAAGGGGAGGAGGAGTACACAGTCCCTGAACTGTGCCTGAGGAAAGCAATCCAGAGTCCACACCACATTGGTTGCCATCAGTGGAGCACCTGCTGCCTCTCAGTTCTGGCTAGGGTTATGCAGCCAACCTGGCCCTATGCTTCAGAAACTGAGATGTGTATGGAATAAAGACAATAAAAGAGAGCCTAGAGGCAAGCAAGAAAGGCTGTGCTGAGACAGGGTTGGCCTCGGTGAGAAGTGGCAATGGGTAGAGGAGCTGGCTAGCAAAGAGAAATAGAAATAAAGGAGATGGGCCAGCATTGTGGCCTGGCAGGTAAAGCTGCCACCTGCAGTGTATGGGTGCCAGTTCATGCCCTGGCTGCTCCACTTCCAATCCAGCTCCCTATTAATGGCCTAGGAAAAGCAGCAGAAGATGGCCCGAGAACTTGAGCCCCTCACCCACATGGGAGACATAGGTAGAACTCTAGAACTCTTGGCTCCTGGCTTCAGCCTGGCCCAGACCTGGCCATTGTAGCCATCTGGGAAGTGAACCAGCAATTGGAAAATCTCTCTCTCTCTCTCTCTGCCTTTCAGATAAATAAATTTTTAGATGTAAAAAAACAAAAGGTATGTTGCTTTTGTACAAAGAATTTTTTTTTTGAAATCTGCAAATAGTTTCTTCATTATACACATTTTCCATGAACTTTTTAAAGACCCCACACGTTAAAATTCCAAAGAGAACTTATTTCCTTGATCAGATCACATAGAAACTAGTGAAAATTTGAAACCAACTTAAGTAAAAAAGTTTAACAAAATCTGGTTAATATTATCTCTCCCCTGTCATTTAAATGAAGTGTAGTGATGATAAAAGGAGACACCATTTGATTTTTAATTCTTGGAACAGGGATATTTCTGAATTGGAATATTTCTGGATGCTTTTATACTTCTTGGCGGTGAATGTTCTGGATGTGTGGTGGCTAATTTCCTAGTGGTTGGGATCCATGTGTCTCAGAGGTTTAGTATGCAGTTAGTAATATTGGAGGGTGGTCAGTACATACATGGCAGTCTTCACACATGGTTGTGAATGTGCCTGGCAGTGAGATGTGCACTGACTGCTCTTGGGAAGAAGCAGCCTCAAGTGGGCTCATCAGTGGAGGAGGAGTTTGTAGCAAGGCAGCAGGGAGTTAAAACTCAGAGCTCAGAATGAGGCGGGAGGAGCCGGAGGGGCCTAGAAACAGGAGCCATGACCACCTCAAAGCAGGTCCAGGAGGACCCTCCGGGCCGACCCAAGGCCGCAGGGAAGGGCACAGGAATGCTGAATCTGGAAGGTCTGAAGAACTGGAATAATGGCTGGCTGGTGAATAATGATGAAAGTATTTGATGATGTGACTCCCAGGGAAGCAATTATGGTTAACCCCTCATTTGTTTGGCATTTTCACGGATTGAACTGTCCCACAAAGCTGCATTTTCCGGACAACTACAACTTTCCTATTTGTGTGCCTTGAATGCTTTTTAACCATCCTTGGTGGAAATATTTCTGAAATAGACTATACAGTTATCCAGCTTTCTTGGACAGAAGCTGTAAGAAGGAACATTTCCTCAGGTGCCTTTGACTACAAGTGTGGGAATGCCTGGTTAAAAGAGATTTAAATAAAAACTTGCAATTGTCTCACACAACAAGGAACCCAGGGCTGGACAGTTCCAGGGACTATAAATGCATGAGCTCAGTGGCTCCAGGCTGACCTTCCTCTCGTGGTCACAAGATGGGTGCCACAGCTCCACGCCTCAAGACCTCACGTGATCAGACCTGTGGCTAAGGGGCTGCCTGTTACTCATGTCTTTAATCAGAGAGGAAAATATCTCTCCAAAGACCCCTTGCCCACTTCCCCTCACATCCCCTCGGCGGAAGTGAATCACATTTCCATGCCTTGGTTTATGAAAGTCTAAGAGACTGAACACCCAGCACTCTGAAACTCTGGAGATGGCAGGTAGAAAGGCACCCAAGGTTGTCTGCCACAGTTGCCAAGACTCAGGGTCAATGTCAGCCTCCACTGAACTGAGTGATGATGGGGACGGGGCGGGGATGCAGCCTGGGGTTCTTCTTGCCGCTCTGATTTTGCTTTGACTTACTAGACCCTGTCTTTGTGCAAGGCCGTTAGTTCTCACTACTTGCTGTCGAAGTGCCTTGTCCTTGTCTTGCCTTTAGGAATGTTCTCTTTTGTTCCATTTTTCTGGAAAAAATCATGTAATCAAACGTGTTAGAACCGTGCCTGAAATGTGAGCAGCTGACAGGCTGTCGTATGAATGAGACGCATGGTGTCGCGTTTCTTTTAGCTGTTTCTAGGTCATTTTTCAGTCGAGGTTTTTGGAGAGGTGACGAGTTTTTATAGTCTGTGAATACAGACACACTTTACCAGAGTGTGTTATGACGAGATGGTGAGTGCTTAGGGGCAGGGAGCCTTGTTACTAAAGAAGCTAAAACTGCAGCCGTCCACCTGAGCCTCACCCTGCAGGGGTGGCGAACTTGTTTTTATGCTAAGGACCTTGTGGATATTTATAACGTCATCTGTGGGCCATACAAAATTAAAAATTAGTCTGCTGTAGATGTATGGAATTTCAAGTCCCACCTGCGGTTGGCTTGGCAGGGTCAGACCACGTGATTTTGCAGGCCATATCCGGGCCACGGAGCAAACAGTTCTCCATCCCCCAGAACTTAGAGAGAGGCAGCAAGGTTTGTCAATGCCTTCAGCTTCCCAGGAAAGCTGTCCAGCCAGTCACTGTCCAGCGAGGACCAGCAGCTCCCAGACGGTGCCCAGCAGACCCCCCTGCAGCAGCTGTCCAGGATAATACGAACTGCAGCGCCTGATGCTTCCTGCCTTCTCTGGGCCTCGGAACCCTGGGAGCGAGTCCTGAGGACTGCTTGGTGTGCGCAGAATCAGAGGTGGTTGGTAGGATCTGTTTCCACAGGCCCTTGAAGAAAGTCATGATTCAGAAATGGTTGTGGAAATGCTACTGAATAAGCAAGAACCACCCCTCCTGGGGGCAGAGCGCGGACCGAAAGTCTGTCCATGCAAAAAGAAGGAAGTAGGAAGCAGTTGTCAAAATAATACCGAACCAAGGGGAAGGATCCTACTCCGGGAATCGAACTTGAGCCACTGGGTCCTAAGGAAGCAAATACAGGTGTTCAATTTTGATAGAATTTTAAGCCCAGATTATTTAGAACCTGGTGATTCCATCAAAGCAAGTTAGCTGTTTGAAAGCCGAAGATAATTATTTAACTTTGCATCATAAAATCATGTTAACCTATAAGCAAAATTTAAGAGACAGAAACATTTAGGGATAAGGAGAACGTATTTTTCCTTTTTAAAATTCTGACTAATTTATACCATTCAAATCATTCTTAGAAGAAAAATTTAAAATATTTCTCAAATATTTTGGTTACTAACTCATGCAAAAAACATTTTTAAGGACGCCACTGTTTTGTTGACTGTTGAAGAATATAGATAGAATACAACTTAGGTTGAGCAAAATTTTTTCTTCTTAGACATGAATTAACATGTAGGTCACTGATTTAATATATGAAATACTCTGACCATTTCTGTTTGCTTAATAATCCAGTTACTGTGTGAGGAAGTATTTAAATTTTATTTTTTTAAGACTTGTTTCCTGAGACGGGCACTGTGGCAAAGTGGGCTAAGACTCTGCCTGTGACGCCAACTTCCTATATGGGTGCCAGTTCTAGTCTCAGCTGCTCCTCTTCTGATCCAGCTCTCTGCTAATGCCTGGGAAAGCAGTAAAAAAATGACCCAAATGCTTGGGCCCCTGTACTCGCATGGGAGACCCAGAGGAAGCTCGTGACTCCTGGCATTGGATTGGCCCAGCTCTGGCCATTGCAGCCATTTGGGGAATAAGCCAGTTGATGGAAGAGTTTTTTCTCTGTCTCTCCCTCTCTCCATCTGTAACTATACCTCTCAAATAAATAAATAAAATATTTTTAAAAACCCACACATTTCTTTATTTGAAAGGCAAAGTTAGAGACAGAAAGAAAGAGGAAGGTCTTCCATCTGCTGGTTCACTCCCCAAATAATCCGCAACAGCCAGAGCTGGGCCAGCCCAAAGCCAGGAGCCTGGAACTCTATCCAGGTCACCCATGTGGGTGGCAAGGGCCCAGGTACTTTGGCCATTTTCCACTGCTTTCCCAGGCTCATTAACAGGGAGCTGGATCAGAAGTAGAGTGGCTGGGACTCAAACCAGTGCCCATATGGAATGCTGGCATCATAGGCTACAGCTTAACCTGCTATACTACAATACCAGTGCCCCCAAAGTATTCAGATTTTAGTATTGGCTTTAACTATTTAGTTAGACAAATCTAAATGGAGGAATAATTGTGTAATCAGTGTCTTTGGGAGCTGATGATAGCACTTATCAGCCTATAGCTTGCTGGCTTTTTTTTTTTTTTTTTTTTTTTGACAGGTAGAGTTATAGACAGAGAGAGAGAGAGAGAGAGAAAGGTCTTCCTTCCGTTGGTTCACTCCCCAAATGGCCGCTGTGGCCTCCACTACACCGATCCGAAGCCAGGAGCCAGGTGCTTCTTCCTGGTCTCCCATGCGGGTGCAGGGGCCCAAGCACCTAGGCCATCTTCCACTGCCCTCCCAGGTCTCAACAGAGAGCTGGACTGGAAGAGAAGTGACCAGGACTAGAACCCAGCGTGCTGGCATTTTTAAAACATCAGACAGCTTACTTGGCCACATGAATGAATTTCATTCACATTTGGAATTATTTCTGATGCTAATTGGGTATTTGGGGTTAAAAGAAGATGGTTCAGAAACAGGTAGAGAAATCACTTTTCAGTGTATCAAATACAAGTACCAGCAGCTCATTCTCTACAAAACTAAACAATGAGATCAAAAAATAATGCATTCCAAAGCCCCCAAAAAGCCAGTAGCTTGAGAACCATGTAGCCTGTGATGTGACCTGCATTGTCTTTGGTCCTGAGCAATGACTGTGTTTACTTGAACTTTCTAAATGACTGCCATTGCATTCTGGTATTTACAAGTATTGCTTTTTTATAGGGAAGCTCGCATGTTGAACACTTTTCTGCTATTAATGATTGCTTTGAGTTTAATCTGCATCTTGTTTTGTATTTGGAAACTTTATGTGATAGAACAATGATTATATGTGAGTAGACATTTTTTCTAAACTTAATCAGAGGACAGAGAATTAGTTAACTGAAAAGTTATAAAAATGTTATAAAACAATATTTGATCAGATTGAAAATGTTATGGATCATGCTTTGTGACATGAAAGGATTCAGAAGGGGATTTCTGAGTTGAATTATTTATGCTTTGAATTAGTCTGTTTCATATTTTCTGTTGTTCCTATATGTTCTGAAAACTGGACATAAATAGATATATTGAGATTGTCTTATTTTGGCACTTGAAAAATATGACTAAAGAGTGGACATTCATGATCTTGCCTCCTTTCTTTGGTTGTAATGTGATTCATCTGTAGAAACCCCCTGCAGGGCTGAGTCAGACATCCTCCGAGTCAAGTGTACTCAGAGGGTTAGGAGGCCCTACCAACTGGACAGTTTTTTGTTTCTTGGGATTTTTTGGTTGGTTTTTCTTTTTAAAAACTTGCTGTGAACCTTTTCCTTACAGAAATCATGTTGGGTACTTAGATAGCCTAGTCCAAGTTGACTGTCACCCCAGACTGGGATGGTGATAGATGTAGAACTATCTAGGATGTATTTTTAAAACATACCCACCTCATGTAGCCAACAAGCTCAAGCTGTGCTTCCTTCACAGTGGAGACTTCCTTTAGATTACTAACTTGTGCTTGTGACACAGTAGGTGAGCTGTAGCATGTCTCACCCCTGTGCTTTGGTGCCAGGAGGAGGAATGTAGCATGGTAGGTGCCTAGGATTGGAATCATGGGACTAGATTTGAGGTTTGGATCTGCCTAGCTATTACATGAGCAAGTTAATAAACCTCTTTATGGCTCAAGTTTGCTCATCTATTAAATACAGATAGCAAAAATCATGTCTCTTTCACAGAATCTTAAGTAACAAATTAGCTAAAGTACTCTCTGAAGCTAGCAAATCCTCTATACACTTTGCTTACTACTTTTGATAATATACTTGTTCTTTGTCCTGCAAGTGTATAACATTCACATGAATGCACATCATACCCCTTTAAGAATGTGCTGTTGAAACAATCAGTTTTTTTTTAATGTGGTTTACCTCAACTAAAAAATAGCAAGCCATTTTATTTTTAAGAATTGAATTTAAAGGAACCCCAAAATGAAAAGGTAAAACACGTACTACATGTTAACAGCAAAGGTTAGAATCGGCCTCCACTGTGACAGGAGACGTATTTGGTGCTCAGATTTGTCGTTGTTGCCTCCCATTAAGGAGCTCCCACTGATTTAGGAGATATAAATACACGTGGTAACGCAGATGGGAAAAAATGGAAACTGCTGAGTATCCAAATTCACAGCTTGATTGGAAGCAGAGTGATAACTTTCTTTTCTGGTGATCCAGTTGCCACGTTGTGTAAAGTGGAACAGTTCTCACGTGCTCTCACCTGCCCTTTTCCAAATCCACTCTTGAAAAACTGCCTCCAGCCCACTTCCCCTGTCAGATTATAGTGGAGGAAGGTACCGTCCCACCCTTTGGACTTCCTGGTATCACAGACTCTTTAAACATGATACCCTGCTATGGAATAGTGGACAAAGTAAGTGCCGGAGAAGTTCAGATGGCAGGGGTGCCAGTTCCACTTCTGTCCTGAGCATCGTGGCGTTCTCCCAGCACCTGCACACCTGCCTCGTGTCGGTTACACTTGCTCACACGTGTGATTTGCCTCTCTAGAATATCAACTTACTGACAAGGGCAGGGAAGTCACCTTGTATTTCTTGATCCTTTTTTCCATACCTTTTGTCTAGACCTCAACCAGTATTTGTGGTTCAAACAGAATCTTGTACTCAACATTCTGATTTAGCAAAAACAGTGCCGTAAGATGTGCTTAAGCTCTGACTCTCTTTTTTTCTGTCTTTGCAGTTGACCTGCCCCTGTTTTTCCCGCGAGACCAGCCAACGCTCACGTTTCAGTCCGTCTATCATTTCACCAACAGTGGACAGCTTTACTCCCAAGCCCAAAAAAATTATCCATACAGCCCTAGATGGGATGGAAATGAAATGGCCAAAAGAGCAAAGTAAGTGAACCTGTCATGATCTCCTACAGGTAGGAACATTTTAATATTTACTCCAGAGACTGGCAAGCCACTGCTCACTGGCTAAATCCTGCCCCATGCCAGTTTTTGCAGTAAAGTTTTATTGAAGCACAGCAGTGCCCACTTCTTATCATCTATAGCTGCTTTCATGCTACAGTGACCGAGAAAGTGGCTGCAACAAAGACCGTTTGGCTGGCAAAGCCAGAAATGTTTCCTGCTTGGCCCTTTATAGAAGAAGTTTGCCAATCCCCTTATCTGACCTCACCAGGAAGAAGCTGACCTACATCTGCAAGTGTTTCCGTTTTCCTACTATTACTGCTGATCTTTAAAATTGGCCACGACTGCTTTTTAAAAATGGATTGTGGGATTTGCCAAAAATCTTCCCTCTCTATTTAGATTAAAGAAGAAGTATTAAATAGGAATTAAATTCATGGGTAAATGGTGTCAATGATGAAAACATAGCCAGCTCCTTTCATTTGTTTTTAATTGGAAAATGTCAGGTGTTGGTGAAAACAAATGGGACTTCTTGCTTATTAGGCAATAATTGGATTTGGTAGTTATCTCTTCACAGAGAACTTAATCTCTTTAAACTGTGCATCTCATTGCATCTCTGTAGTGTGAACCATAGCCAATGCCAGAGTAGGACCTGCATGTTCCTGAACTGAATACATTGCTATACAAATTGCATAGAATTATTAAAATCACCATGGAAGTAGTGATATGATGGAGGTTGAAGTTAGCTGGAGTTTGGAGTTTACAGATACAGCTCTTGCCCATAAACCTCTCAGAGTATAAGGCTCACTGCAGTCATATGGAATAGCTAAATACAGAAATAAACTGAGTGTTTTCCATAGGTAAGACTTTAGTATCTGGATCATCAGGCTCCATGCACCATGGCCTCCTAGATTGAAGCAGCAGGGGATCAAAATCATAGTTTCCAAAAATAAATCATGGAGTGGCATGTGGTTATTACTTTTATCACCTGAACAACCATAAGCTCACACCTGTGATCCCAGCTGAAGGATGATCAGATCCAAAGAATTGCACAAATGAAGACTTGTCTATTAAGCGTCCTCTTCATCCACCCCTCCATCCATCCAGTGTGTATTAAGCATCTACCATGTCCAGGCATCGTGCTCCATGCTGGGGGGTATAATGAGAAACAAACTGGAAATTGTCCACGGCTTCTTGGAATTTGTAACTTAGCAGGGGAGATAAAGCCTTTATCATAGCAACCTTCTGACAGTTTAAAGTCCCAACTAACAAAAACTGGCCTTCCACACCTAGAATATTCTTGATTAGTAGGATTTCTAGCTCTTGCCTCCATCTCCCCAAGGTCCCTTTCCTTCCCTGGGGGCCTCCTGGCATCTCCAGCACTTCTGTAACACAAGACTTCTCTTAGAGCAGACTTGGAACTCTTTTAACTAATGCCAGAGGGATGTTCCGTGGAAATCCAGACCCCACCAGACTTAACGTGGACTCCAGAGTCGTCATTTTCTGATTCACTCTGCCCACCTGCCTTATATTTTCCCTTTTTATCCAAGTCTGAAATTCTATTTAAGGGGAAAAAAAAAAGCCAAATATACGCAAATATATCTAGTGATTAAGACTTACCTATCTTGAAATACAATTGAAGAAAGGAATCAAAGTACGTTTTATATTTGAAGTATTGCAGTTGTGTAATTTTCTGGGCTTTCCCTGTGTATACATAGGATCTACCCTTAGAAGATAGGCCGTTATTTGTGGTATGTGCTCTGGAGTCTGAACCAGACATGGCTTTGGGGTTTCCATGGTAAAGCTATCTTGGTGTGTGTGTGTGTGTGTGTGTTTCTTAAGTAGACATTTTTGCATTAGGAGTTGAGTCTTTAAGGAGTTGCAGACTACAGCCTGTGATTTCAGTATAGGAAAATCGTAAGTGAAGCCTGTTTATCATAACAGATTGGTTCAGAGTCTCAAGAGACATTTGCTTTATGTTAACACCAGCCTAAAGAAAACATCTGAAGTAACATTAAAAGAATCTGCTTTCAACTGTAGCTAAGATGGATCCATTTAATTATAATAAAAGAGAAGGCCGACAGCTCATGCTAGTTTAAGGGCTCCACTCTTAAACTGAACTGAGTAACTGCTCTGGACTGTGTCAGAAGGCCAGGTAATAGGTAAACAGAACCAAGGGACTGTCCTGCAGTGGAGGTTTCAGACCAGCGGAGAAGGTTGAAAAGGAAGGATGGAAAGAGAGGTAGGTCAATGTAGCGTTCCTTCCACACCCTGTTTCTTTGTCCTTTGAAAATACCATACACAGTGCGTAAAAGGCTATAATTCACTTGGGGAGCTCTGCCCATGACATAAACACCCTCATGGTTTATGAATAGCAGTAGAGCCCTTTGAGTGGAATCAGCTGTTTATCCTCTCCTGTAGAGCAAAATTCTAAGCATGTGAACTCAGAAAAGATACTTTTTTGGTACTGACTGGGGCTTTTCTACCCACAGAGCTGCTTGCTCAGGGCTATCCAGCAAATGCTGTCTCACATGTGAAATACCCTTTACTGGAACAGCTCAGCCTTTGGGGTTGTGCATGGCCCCAGTTCCTGTGACAGAGTCTAGTCCCGTAAGTTCTATAGCCTTGGGCAGGGGGTTTAACATCTCTGCACTTCATTCGGCAGAACGGGATTGGAGGGACTTGCTATGAAGGGTCCATCAGTGAGTGACCTGTGGACGGACTTGGGGTTCAGCTTCTGCCTTGTCCCTCGGTACTTTCACCACCACTTTCCTCCCACCCTCTGTCTGTCCCCATAAATCTACTTCCCCATCAGCCCTCTTCCATATGGGTTTTCCCATCCACTGTAGCTCACAGGCAGCTCGTTCCCCCTTCTTCCCATTCTCGTTTGACTGTGATCCATACAGCTTTGGAATTTCTTTTGTATTACTTTTCAGTTTTGCATATCTTTGTCTGTGTCTCATTTACCTAACCAAATCATGATTTCTTTGAATGCAAGAGCTTCCACATATCCATATATATTATTTTTTTTTACTGCAGTTTAATTTACAATGGAGCTGGACAGATTTTAAGTACAGGTAATCCCCAACTTACAGTGGTTCAATTAACAACTATTCAGCTTTATGGTGATCTCAAAGTGATAACACACTTAGTAGAAACCTACTTGAGGTTTTGAATTTTGATCTTTTCTTGGGCTAGTGCTAGTCACAACTCTCTCGTCATGCTGGGCGGCAGCAGCGAGCCCCAGCTAAGTCAGCCCCACGACCACAGGATAAGCAGCTGATGTCCGTGAGGGGCCGTGTCCTAAGCAGTGCTGTCCATAGCTTAGTTATGGTAAATGTATTCTTGACTTTTAATTTATGATGAGTTGGTTAGAACATAACTCATGGGTCAAGGAGCCATCTGTATAACCTTTTGATAAAACACATACATACTTAAAATTGTATCTTCTTGATAAAGTGACCCTTCTGTCATTATGAAATGGCTCTCTTTATCTCTGGTAATTAATATTCCTTAACTTGAAGTCTACTTTGTTTGATACTAAAACATTCATAGTCGCACCAATTTTGTTCTGCACCTAAATTTGCGTGGTGTATCTTTTTTCATCTCTTTTTATTTCATCCTTTCTGTGTCTTTATAATTCAAGGAAACCTTTGTAGACTTTGTGAGGTTTTTAAAAAATCTAGTCTGATAATCTTTGTCTTCTAATTGGAGTATTTGGATCATTTACATTTAATAGAATTAGTGAGATCATTGGGTTTAAATCTTATCATCTTGCTTTTTTAATTTTTTTAAATTCATTTATATAAAAGGCATAGTTATAGAGCAAGAAGGAGAGATGAGAGAGAGAGAAAGATCTTCCACCCAGTAGTTCACTCTCCAAATTAATGCAGCAGCCAAGGCTGAGCTAAGCAGAAGCCAAAAGCCTGGAACTCCATCCAGGTCTCCCGTGTGGCACATTGGCAGGGAGCTAGATGGGAAGTAGGGCAGCTGGAACACGAACAGGCACCATTTGGGCTGCTGGCATTTCAGGCATTGGCTTAATGTGCTGTGCCACAAACCCAGGCCCTGCTATTTAAGTTCTCCTATTCTTTATTCATTTTTCTTCCCTTCATGTGTTCTTTTGATTGATTTAAGGTTTTTGTTTTTTTTTTTTTATAGTGTGCCATCCTATTCTTCTATTAGCCTTTTATCCATAGGTTTTTGTGTCATTTTTAGGTATTTATGCACAAAAATTATACTCTTGACTTATCACAAGCTACCATGAATTAATGTTGTAATGATTTACTTATAATACTTGTATTAAAACCCTGCAGCAGTATAATTCTCTTTGTACTTTGCTTAACCTGTCTACTACTATACTCATGTCATACATCTACATTTTTTGTGAATTCCATAATACATTGTTGTAACTTTGGCTTTTTTTTTTAAAGATTTATTTATATGAAAGGCAGAGTTAGAGAGAGTGAGGGGAAGGAGAGAGAGACAGAGAGAGATTTTCCATCTACTAGTTCAGTTCCCAAATCACTACAACAACTGCCAGAAGCTTCTTCCTGGTCTCCCACTTGGGTGCAGGGAGCCAGACACTTGGGCCATCTTCTGCAGCCTTCCCTGGCACATTGGCAGGGAGCTGGATTGGGAGTGAAGCAGCTTGGACTCAAACCAGCACCCATACGAGATGCCAGCACCACAGACAGTGGCCTGACCTGCTATGCCACAGTGCTGTACCCTATTTTGGCTCTTAACAATGAACTGATTTTTAAAGAATCTGAGTAAAGAAAGAAAAGTTGCATTACATCTTATTCTCTGATTTCAAAATAAATATAATAAGCAAAGCATTTCCTCTCCAAAAGCATCAGTCATTTTTAAATGTCTTCCTCAAATCAAGCATCAGAAAGATGTGTCCAGCCGGCGCAGTGGCTCACTAGGCTGATCCTCCGCCTTGCGGTGCCAGCACACCGGGTTCTAGTCTCGGTCGGGGCGCCGGATTCTGTCCCGGTTGCCCCTCTTCCAGGCCAGCTCTCTGCTGTGGCCAGGGAGTGCAGTGGAGGATGGCCCAAGTGCTTGGGCCCTGCACCCCATGGGAGACCAGGAGAAGCACCTGGCTCCTGCCATCGGATCAGCGCGGTGCGCCGGCCGCAGCGCGCCTACCGCGGCGGCCATTGGAGGGTGAACCAACGGCAAAAGGAAGACCTTTCTCTCTGTCTCTCTCTCTCACTATCCACTCTGCCTGTCAAAAATTAAAAAAAAAAAAAGAAAGAAAGAAAGAAAGAAAGAAAGATGTGTCCAACCTGTATGCAGAAGAGATTGAGGTTTGCGGTCATCGAGAAACTCAACCTCTGGCATCTAGGCACTTCTGCTTGCCCGGGGGTCTACACTTTTTACAATGCGCCCTCACACATATTCCTGGGCTCATCACCATAGCTCTGAGAGCGATGCGCTACAGAAACTCTTACTGTCCTTCATGCAGATTTAAGAAAAACAAAAAGTGAAAACAGAAGCCTCAGGCTCCGGGTGATCACCAGCTCCCCGAAAGGCACACAGCTAGTCTGTAGTGGAGCGGGGGTTCAGTACAGGTCCTCGGATCTTTCTGCACATCCACAGCCGGGCACACAGATGCAGTTCCCCACTCTGAGGTTGGTTTGGCCTCCTTCCTCGGAGGCCTGGCACTTGCGTAACGTACATACAGAGAAGAAATGCAGGTGGCCGCTGAGAGTCCTGACCCTACAGTCAGAATGGCTACCTTTGAACCTGTCTGTGCCACTCCGAGCTATGATAGTGTGCGAATTCCCAATCTCCCTGCGTCTTTATCTCCTTGTCTATAGAATGGCAAACCCTAGGTTAGTGGGTTATTGTGAGAATCTCATTGAGTGTGTGATGTTCCTGTGTTGCTGATCAACAAGCTACCATAAACTTACCATCTTGAAACACCGTGAGTCATTATCTCACAGCTTCTGTGGGCTAGGAGTTCCGTTCAACATTCTCTGTTCAGGGTCCCAAACAACTAAAATCAAGGTGTTTGCTAGGTCCATGATCCCACCTAAGGCTCGGATGCCTCTTCCAAGCTCCTTCAGGTTGCTGACAGTTCGTTCCTGGGGGACTGAGGCCCCTAGTTCCCTGCTGGTCCCCAGCTAGAGGCTGCCTGCATTTCCTGCCGCGTGGTCCCCTCCATCTTCAAGTCAGCGCTCACACTGCTTCTCCTGGTCCTAGCCTCTGACGTCACTGTCTGACCTAGAGCCAGATTTAAAGGGTCCATAGGATTGGGTCTGTTATTATCCATTCTCACAGTCAGCTCTGCCATTAGTCAGACGTAATTAGCAGAATGAAGCCCCTCTTACTCACAGTCCTCTGGGCTCTACGGAGGGTAGAGAATCTTGGGGGTCATTGTGGAACTCGTGAGGTGGTAGAGATGAAGTGTCCAGCACAGGTCTGGCCTGTGATGAGCATTTAGTAACTGTCAGCTGGCAGCATCACTGTCCCTGGAGAGAAAAAGGAGATTTTAACTTCAAAGACAGTGGAGTCAACCTTGATACCTTCACACATAACTCAGGAAACAGTCTCTTGACCACAGTGGCCTGGCCAGAGAATCTAAAGCTCTAGGCTGTCCCATCCATGAGCTGCCATCCCCTATGCTAATGTCTTCTTGATGCCAATATAACCAGTCAGAAAAGTAGAAAAAGTCCATCCTTTAGTTGTTTAATCTGTAAAATCAACCAGCACATTAAAAAGAAAAACAAAAGCAGACTAGTTACCTTGTCGTCTTGTGTATGGCTTTAGACCCAATATAGAAAAACAATGCATGGTGTTGTAGAATCCTTTCTAGTCTAAGAAATCAGTGAATAGCTGGAGTGGTTTTTCAATGAATTTCATTGTATGAAGCATCAAGTTGATCCTAGAGCCGTGCATAAGATCTTAAGAATTTTTAAAAAAGGTTTATTTATGTATTTGAAAAAGTTACAAGCCGGCACTGCAGCTCACTAGGCTAATCCTCCGCCTGCAGCGCCAGCATGCCAGGTTCTAGTCCCGGTTGGGGCACCAGATTCTGTCCCGATTGCTCCTCTTCCAGGCCAGCTCTCCACTGTGGCCCGGGAGGGCAGTGGAGGATGGCCCAAGTGCTTGGTCCCTGCACTCACATGGGAGACCAGGAGAAGCACCTGGCTCCTGGCTTCGGATCGGTGCAGCACACCGGCCATAGTGGCCATTTAGGGGGGTGAACCAACAGAAGGAAGACCTTTCTCTCTCTCTCTCTCTCTCTCACTGTCTTAACTCAGCCTGTCAAAAAAAAAAAAAAAAAAAAGAAGAAGAAGGCAGAGTTACAGAGAGGCAGAGAGAGAGAGGTCTTCCATCCATGGGTTCACTCCCCAGATGGCCACAATGGATGGAGCTGTGCCGATCTGAAGCCAGGAGCCAGGAGCTTCTTCCGGGTCTCCCACATGGGTGCATCTTCTGCTTTCCCAGGCCATAGCAGAGAGCTGGATCAGAAGTGGAGCAGCCAGGACTCAATCCAGCACCCATATGGGATGCTGGCACTGCAGGCAGCAGCTTTACCCTCTACACCACAGCGCAAGCCCCTTAGGATAGAATTTAATCCCCAAACCACCTACTGCAATGGCATGTCACACATTAAATCCGTAATATAAAAGGCATAACTAAAGGATATTTTTAAAAAATAGCTTCTCAGTCAACACATGGGAATAATTCATCGTGGACCTCCTATAACAATTTTTTTATTTCTCTTCTCACCTCAAGGTCAGAAAAAGATGTTATTTTCTTATGCGAGAAGCTGTCCATACCCTTCCCAAGTGGTCCATAATGTCCCATATGCTGCTTGTCGCCAAACACACTTTTTTTTTTAAGATCTTATTTATTTGAGATGTAGAGTTACAGAGAAAGGGAGAGACATAGAGAAAGGTCTTCTATCCGCTGGTTCACTCCCCAGATGGCCACAATGGCTGGAGTTACACTGATCCGAAGCCAGGAGCCAGGAGCTTCTTCTGGGTCTCCCACACAGGTGCAGGGGCCTAATCACTTGGGCCATCTTCTGCTGCTTTCCCAGCCCATAGCAGAGTGCTGGACTGGAAGAGAAGCAGCTGGAACTTGAACTGGTGCCCATATGGGGTGCCGGTGCCACAGGCATAGCCTTAGCACACTACACCACAGCCCTGGCCCCAAACACACTTTTATTGTTTGTCATCTAGTTGTCTTTGCAGAATAACTTTATTTTTCAAGAATATTTTAATTGTACATTTTTTAAAAGATTTATTTATTTATTTATTTGAAAGTCAGAATTACACAGAGAGAGGAGAGGCAGAGAGAGAAAGAGGTCTTCCAGCTGATGGTTCACTCCCCAGATGGCCACAACGGCCAGAGCTGCGCCGTTATGAAGCCAGGAGCCAGGAGCTCCCTCCAGGTCTCCCACGTGGGTGCAGGGGCCCAAGGACCTGGGCCATCTTCTGCTGCTTTCCCAGGCCACAGCAGAGCTGGATTGGAAGTGGAGCAGCCAGGACTAGAACCAGCGCTCATATGGCATGCTGGCGCTGCAGGCCAGGGCGTTAACCTGCTGCACCACAGCGCTGGCCCCTCATTGTACATTTTGGACTGATTCAGTTCTTTTTCATTGTTACTATCCCAGTGATTCCCAAGACACTCTTTTCTCTGAACTTCTTCCTCGCTGCCAGTTGCTTCAACCCAAGCTTGTGCATTCGCCCTTCACATAAAACAGATGAAAACAGATTTCCTCCCCTGATACAGCGGGGTACGTGTAGGGGGTGCATGGATGTCTGCGCACACTTGCTCCCTGTCTCCACCCTGACATGGCGAAGCCCCTCTGGGACCCCATGGGACACACCCTGGTCTTAGCAGGGTGCCTCAGGGCATGGCCTGAGAATTGGGGTGGGGGAGGGGAGCAGGATAGGCTGGGGCAGGAGTGCCCATGAATCGTGACTGGTTTACTGTGTGCCTGTTTGTGTGCTTCCCCAGGAATTCATCACTCGTGTCTTCCCTGCCTCTTGGGAGCCCCTAAGGCAGCTCTCAGGATGCTTTGTTTCTGTGCCAGGCCTCACCCTACAGTGCCTGTGCTTGGTCCCAGGCTGGACCAGCTTCAGACATGGTCACACTGTGCTTCTCCTTGTCCTCACCCCTTCTCTTCCAGACACTGCTTAGAATCCAGGAAAAGCGAGGTGTGGGCTTTGCAACACTCTCTTGTCCCTAACACTCTCGTGGCCCCACTAGTCACGCCCAGCCTTTACCTCCCCTTCATGTCCATATTCCTGGACCTCCCCTCTGGCACCCAAGGGTGAGGGGGTGAGCAGGAAGCAAGAGCCACGGCCAGCTGTAACTGCTCACTGCCCACACTCCCTCTGCAGCGGGGAGCGGCTGCAGCCCTGGGCAGGAAGAGTGATGGCCAGGAAGAAGGCACAGTGCAGGCGGGCAGAGGCTCCGCCCCAGGGGCCTCGGCGCCAGAACCTGCCAGCCCGACTGCCGCGATGATTCACGGGTGTTCTTTTTTTCTTGTTTTGCCCTGCGTTTCTTAGGAATAGTTCCTTTTAAAAAATCCCAGCCTCCTCTCAGCTGAACTCCCCTCGGGAGAGAAGGGGGAATTTTCCAGGCCCAGGACAGCAGCAGAGCTTGGGCGATCAGATCACCCTGAGGGGACAGTAAACGAAGCAGTGCTGGGAGCCAGAGAGACCGAAGGCGGAGGTCCCCGAGGCCACCCCTGCCTGTCGCGTGGGCCCTGCATGAGCGAGCTCACCTGCCCCGGCTGGGCGCATCCTGGTGGGCTCAGAGAGCTAGAAGGTGTGACGGGAGCGGGAGGCCCAGTCCAGGCCATGGAACAGTGCTGGGTGCCTGAGCTCTCGAAGCACATCATTTTGAAAAGTGCTTTCAAGGTCTCTGGCTTGTTTTCCTTTTGGAGGAGAGCAGCTGGGAGGGGGCTGAATCCAGAAGTGCCTGTCACGTGGCTTCCTCTCCAAGTCGCCCAGGTCAGAGAGAAGGCGTGTCCTGATGCGTGTTGCACCAGGCAGAAGCTGGCCAGTGCTTACTGCTCGCCCAGCGCTCAGCAGGGCGCCGCCTTGCCTCCTTCGGCCTGCTGGACTAGGGAGCAGGGCACCCTCCCCACGGCCCTCCCCTTGGGTTCCTCCGAGGGCTGTTCTAGGGACCACATCCCCTGTTCATCCGGCTCTCTTCGGTGGAAATGGCCGGGGCTTACCTCCTCCCCTCAGCCACACAAGCCAGAAGCTGCGCTGAATGTGGCGTGCCAGGAGAGTCTGTGCTGGAAGGTCAGCACCTCTTTGTCAGGGAAAGCAGCGTAGCTGTGCCCCTAGGCGGTCTGCAGAGTGCTCAGGCTCCGGTTCTGGGTGTGACCCCACCCCGCTTCCCACCGCCGACCGACCGCTGCCATTGGGAACCTGTCCGGGATCAGCCAGCAGAGCGGCTTTTCTGCTTGTCATAGATTGTCTTCTTTAGAAAAATATACAGATGCCTTATAGGCTCAGAAAGGAATGGGCAGAGGAGCACGTTTGGGATTTCTATAATATACCAAAGTAGGAAGCTGCGCCTCTGCATGGAAGCAGAGTTGCCTTTGAACTGGTGGGAGAAGAAACATACAGGAAGTGGAAAAGATGCAGAGAGCACTGGCCTGGTAGTTGGGAGACGTGGGTCTCATCTGGACACCATTATCAATTTCCTGTGTGATGGTGTGCTTTCTGAGCTTCAGTACTCTTGTCTGAAAGTACAGGGGTCCTCCAGAAAACCCTTGGAAAGGTGGAATTAAGCGATAAGTTTATTTTGGTACAAAAACATTTGAAATACACATGTAGCTTTTCACAATGCATATTTCCATGAACTTTTTGAAGACCACTGGTACCTACCTGGTGACTGCTAAGCTCTGATGTATTTCTGCGACTTTAAATGAAAATTATATTTAACGCAATTCAGCATAGTTTTTCATTGGTGTTGAAAAACTTCCATCTCTGTTGCCAGAGGTCAGATACAAACTGAAAACATTACTGAATGGAATTAAGTACACCCTGTACGTGATGCTTTTTTGTACAGCCCGTATCTGATATTTATAGAACACTTCGGTTGTGGGACGTGCACACATACCCTGAACACACACCCAGTGCAGTAATTCTAGTTGCGGTACATTTTCAGATGTCAAGTTCAAACAGCTTCTTGGGAATTAGGCTCGACTGTTCAGTTGTCCATGTTGGCTTCTGACAGGTGCTGCCAGGGCTGCTCGGGGCTGTCATATGTGATGTGGAGTCCAGCCAAGGCAGGAGAGCCAAGCTGCTAGTTTCTATCACTTCTCATTAAGGCATGAATTCTAGAAAAAAAAGGGGGGGGGTGGAGCATCAAAGAACAATCAGGGTTGTCCATTCTGTGCAGATCATAATGACAAGCCGAGGCCTAGCTTCTGCAGAAATGAGATCCTGTCTCGTCTGTTGTCAGATCCTTCAGCGTAAGAACCACCTGTGAACACGAACCAGATTCACTCCTTATTAAAGTGCAGGGCTTCCAGAGGTGAGTGAACATGGGGAGCCAGGTGTGGGGGCAGTTACGCGGATTCTAGTGGCCAGCAGAATTCACAGCCAGCTGCACAGCTGAGTTCAGTAGCCAAGCAGAAATGCATCCAAAGAAGGTAAAGTCCACAGTAGGGCAGTCTCAGGACATGGGATAGGGAACAAACTTCAGAAGTGCTCCAAAGGTCCAGGCGTGGCAGGCATTAACCAGTGTGGCAGAAATTAAATGAAACAATTGGTGTAAAACTCCTAGAACTGTGATTGGCATGGAGTTGACGTTCAATTCAGCATCTTCGTTTCCTGGAAGAACTTGTTCAAGGTTAGAACCCTGGGCCCAGCCCATATCACCTCTGACCTCCTGTGTTTACTCGGCCTCTTTCCTGTTCCCCTGCTCACAGGAGCAGCACAGTGGACGCAAGGGCTGTAGGCAGCCTGCCTAAAGGCCTGCACCCACTTGCCTAGCCAGAGTGCCAGGGCCTTCTTCCTATGGCTCACCCAGGAGGCTGAAGACGGCCAAGCCGATGGGGAAAACCCAGGTGTTCTTGAGCAGAAATAGATCCTCAGAGATTCTACAGACCTGACACCAAAGTACCTTTAAAAGAAGGCAAAACGTTCCTGTGGTGAGGCTCATCACGAGGGCCCGTGGGTTAAAGAGGAAAAGGGCATTGTCGTGGAGCAGGCCAAAGGAAAAGATGGTGCCGCACAGCTGAGGCGAGACCAGGAAATCCCAGTGACTCCTGTATTCCCAGATCGAACCTCTGGCTCTTAGTCATGCTTCATGGAAAATGGAAACCAAGAAAGCAGAAGTGAAGATGGGGTGATCTGGGGTAGTTCTTAATCTAACGTCGCTTCTGAGCTGGAAAAAAAAAAAAGGCAGTGGTTTGTCACCTCATGTGCCGTGTTGGGCAGGGCGGAGCTGCCAGTTAGGTGTGCTGTGGGCATCAGGGACAGTTAGAGCAGCTGTGACTGTAAGAAGCAGGGCGTGATGGTGGCTTCCCAGGCTCCCCTAACAAGCGTCTCGTAAGCCTTGACGCCCTCTGTGTGCAGCTGCGGTGGTCTGTTGCAGAGTCCACCCAGCGAACATACAGCAGCTCACTACCTATGTGAGCTATGTGTGTGCAAAGCTCTGGGTTTGCAAAACACACACACGCACACATATGCACACGCACGCACACACAGCGGCTCCTTTCCGTGTGCTAAAATTCTCCCTTACGTGTTTTGAAAAGCCCCATCTACAAAGCCTGCTGACCAGTTTCTAGAGTGGCCCAGTCTTGGTTGAGATTCCCTTCCGATGGGAGGGTTGTCCACAGCATTAACTACTCAGTAGACTGAACATGGGTCTGAACTGCAGCGCAGGAAGAAGCTGTGTGGTTCTTCCAAAAACCAGACTAAAAATCAGTACTTAACAAACCAAGGTTTTCCGTAATCATTTAGGGGGTCGGCTAATCCTTAAAATGTCATTGTTGCAGTTGTCCAGGAAAGTAAAATGTGTGTTAATGAACTTGGAAGGATAATACTGCATGGTTTTTCTCTTAAGTGAATGCCAGTGGCCAGCCAGTCCCTCCTGCCCATCTTCTAGGTCATAATACTACCAGTAATGAGAAGGTATTGAGTACTTAAAGTGTACCAGCAGAGCTCTATATATTGCTTTGTATATTTTAACTCCTGCACTTCTCCTAAGAACCCTATGAGAGTGATGCCACTATTGTGCCCATTTTACCGATTGTGTAGTTGAGGCCCTACAATGTGAAGTGACTTGACCAAGTTCACAGAGGCAACTTAGTGCAGGGACTGAGACTAAGCCTTGGTTCCCAGGCTTTTCGGCTGGCATCTGCTCCTGTGCTGTACTTCCTCTCCTCGCTCTGGTGGCCCGAGTTCTCGCAGTTCACCAGGCACTGAGCCCAGCTGTCTTTTTAAGACTGTAGGGTGTCAGGGCCCTCTGGCTGGGCCGACACTCAGGTGTGGCCAGTCCCAGGGTGGATCTGTCATGGCAAACGTTTTCATTAGATTTTGCCCAGTTCACTAGCGTTTTTTGTTTTTTTTTAACTCAAACTAGGCATGCTTAGGTATGAGGGGCAACATGTCGGTGATGTGTAAGGCCCAGTGCCTGCTTTCTGCGAGCCCAGAGGAGGGGTACAGATTCCACGTAGAGAGCTCTGTTTCAGGGGGCTGCATGTGAGGTCGGGGTCCTGAGATCTGGGAGGCCGACCGTGGAGGCGGGGTGGGGTGCCACATGCAGAGATGGAGGAGGACACCCCTGTGTCCAGAGCCCCAGAGGAAGGGCAGCCTAGGGGCCCTGGGTGGGCCAGAGAGCATTGACGAGGGCACAGTGGGCAGGGGTGGGAGCAGGCAGGAATGAGGCCGGCAGCAGAGTGCTCCAGGGGAGGGAGTGCACCGTGGAGTCGGGCCGCCCAGGTCTCAGGTCCTTCCTGGGGGTGGCTTTTGTTTCCTTTGACTTCTCTGGGCTTTGGTGTTCTCATCTGTCTGAGAGGCTAATGGTCCTTCCTCACAGGGGCTCGCGAGTGCTGAATGTGCCCAGGACTGTAGAATGCCCACACAGCGCTGCTGTGGCCCTGGTGGCTGACTGCCAGGTGGGGACGCGCCGTCTCTTGTTTTGCGAGCAGTGAGAGTTTCCTTCACAGAGTGCACGTGGGGCCGGTGGCCTGCTTTGGGGTGGATCCACATGGGCTGTGGAAGTAGCAATAAAGGCGGTGAGAACTGAGACCTGGGGCCACGCGAGGAGCACCATACAGGAAGGTTTGTCTGCAGCCCTTTCGTCCCTCTTTGCCACCAGCCGCAGAGATCCTGGAGTTAGGATGGCTGGCGTTGGCAATTACAAATGCAGGGAGTCTAGTTGAATTTATATAAAGGCCAAATGATTTATTAGGTATACATCCCATGTGGTATTTTGAACCTATTTATACTAAAAAGTTATTTTCTGTCTACTTCAAATTAGAGTTTAACTGGGCATCTTGTATTGAGGGGTAGCCCAGGAATCAGCCGGCACAATGTGCACGTGTTTGGAGAGGGGCGCTCCCCCGTCTTCTCTCTCACGTGATGCAGGCTCTGCCCAGCAGGCTTTGGACAGTGCCTTTAATCACTTCTTGGGTAGGGACCTTAAGTGCTGATGGGTGGGACTGGGGTGAAGCAGGAAGAAGGCTTTGCACCAACCTCACACTTCCCCTCCTCTCTGTTCCGAGGCCCGAACACGCATCAGCCTCTACTTCCTCCCACCTAAAGGTCCCATAGAGAATTTTCTGTCTTCAGAGCATCCTGCACACAGCTGACAGAACGAAGACAGCCCCTGTGGCCTGGTAGCTTATCTCATGGAGTAGCAGCAGGCCTCGGTGGGGAGGGTCCTCTTCCCACAGTGGGAACCCTCTTCATCCCTCGTGGAGGAAGGCGTGGATCCAGGCATGAGGGTTACGGGCTAAGCACAGGCCCCCGGTAATCTGAGGATCACGAGTCTTGAGCAGGAAGGACAGTGTGGCCGCCTCACCATGTAAATGAGACACAGCCCTGTGGCCTTGGAGTCTGCGCTGATCCAGGTCTTCTGTCTGCTACCCTGGTCCTTCAGTCATCGTTCCGGGGTCTTGAGGATTCCTGGCATACTCGTGGGTTGGTTTCTGAATATTGTCTTTGGATTATGTGGCAGGTGGTCCCCAGACCTCAGCTTGTCTCTGTGTCCTTTGGCACTGCCATGCTCAGCTCTGTGCACCGACTCCGCCTCTCCTGCAGGGAGTTTGTGAAGCCCCAGAGAGTGAGCCCACCGCCACCAGGGAGCTAACGGCGCTTCCTCCGACCAGTGATCCTGGTCCGCCCGGTCAGTGCCTCCCTCCCGCTCCCTGTGCCCCACCCTGACCAGGTGTTGTGCAGTTGAGAGGGGCAGGTAGCTTGTAACCTTGGTTTCAGGGAGATCACTTGCCCACAGAACATGAGGTGAAAATTCCAACAAAGCAGGGCGTAGTTTCGAGAATAGCACCCTTGGGCTTAAGAGTGACTTTGACCTGTTCCTCCCAGGCTCGAATGGTTATCCGGCTGCCAGCTAGTTCTTAGGGGAATCGCTTTGTTAAGTGGTGTCACTGGCAAGGTGGTATTAACCGTAAGACCGGCTTTCTGTGTACACTCTGAGAGCAAGCCTGACCGTGCAGGCAGAGCCAGCCCATGTGGAAGCCCAGAGCAGTGATCGTGGGATCTTCCACTCTTTTTATTTTCTTGTTCTTGCCACAACCTGTCATGAGACCAAGAAAACTTGTTTTGAAAACGCTTGGCAGCCAAAACAACCTGTTCTCCTCCCTGGGCGAGGGGGTTCGTGCTCTCTGACCACGTGTGTCCTGTTCCAGGCCACACCAGCTGCCAACTGGAAAAAGTGAACTTGCTGTTTTCTTCTCACATTGTTCACAGACAAGTGCCAGTGGCTTTCCAGTTCCTGTTTCCCTCTTTTCCCAGCCCTTTGCCAGACACTTGAAGATTGTGCTGAGGCTAGCTGATCAATGCACGTGAACAACAAACACTCGCGAGGCTGGAACCCGCGGTGACGTCTCCACGAGCCAAGCTTGTCGTGGCGGTTGTCCCTCCCAGTCCCATTACACTGCAAGCTGGAGAGGAGTTTTTCACCTGAGGTTTTCCCCTGGCTCCCTGGTGAAATGTCTTAGTCAAAATCTCCAGTTACCCAAGTGGCCGTGTTTGCCTCTGCATTGGTGGCTCTCACACCTGCAGCTGGACCTCTGTTCCTGTCCCCAAGCGGCGCCAGTCAGGCCCCGGTGTTGAGCGGACAACCAGATGGCCCTGTGACAGTGAAGGAGTCATTTCACCGCTCGTCCTCTGCACGCCAAGAGGTGGGACTGGGTAAGGGCTTGGCAAACGACAGCTGGAGGCCAAAGTTAGCCAGCTGCCTGTTTTTATAAATAAAGTTTTATTAGCACACAGCCATACCCATTCATTTTCATATTGTCTATGACTGTTACGTCTGTAAGTGCAGAGTTGACACTTGGGGCGGAGACTCTGGCCTGCAAGGCCTGCAAGGCTGGACTAATGATCTCTGGGGGTTCAAATCCAGTATTCTGTGCCTCTGTACTGTAGCAGGTCCTCTCCAGCCAGAGCCCCTGAAGAAGCAGTAAGGGGCCTCCTTCTCCCCTGTGGTACCAGCAGTACAAAATGTGCTTCGAGATTGCAGAGGGTGGCAGCCCGGCAGCTTCACAGAGTTTATTTTGCTGTGTGCCTGTGTTTGTTTATGGGTCTGAGGGCTCAGGCACCCAGGGTGTCTACTAGTTTTGGAAAAGAGGTTCCCACCTGTGTAGGGCTGACTGTATTCAGTGGCCTGGTGCAAAGTGGGCCACCCCTGTGGACCCATAAGCTTGAGAATGCTTATTCAAGTACTGTTTGTCCACATGATAGACACGTCCGGAAAAGGAACCCAGTGCTGTCCTCAGGAATCTGTCTGGCTTCCTAAACGCCACCGTACCCACATCAGTCTGTGTTTGCCCTAGTTTCCAAGGCTGAGCAATGGAGTAGGAAAGACAACTGTAAGGGCCTGTGGTAAGGACGCAGGCATGAGTTCTGAGGATGCCTTCAAAAATGTAAACTAGAAAGGAACTAACTTTTTCTCCATCTTCCCCAAAGCCAAGCCAAACAAGGTTGTGAGTTTTAGAGTTTGCATCCCAGTGACGTTGTCTGTTCCCCTGTTTGGCACCAGATGCCGAATGCAGATCCCGAAACAAAATCGCAGGATCCTCTTTGTGCAAGCTGAAAAAGGTGCCCCCTTTGGGTTGGCGCAGTGTTTGACGACAGTTTGGAGTAAAGAAAAAGCTGCGCCTTCTCTGGGCGTAGATCCCTGGGCTCACAGCTCTGCAAGCCTGCATTTCAGCCCCTACTTTTCTCTTGGTACCTGTTCCCTTGGTCTGATGCCTTTGTGCAGGACACAAGCTGCCCTCCCCAGTGCAGTGGCCCCTCCTCATACCTGGGCTGCTCTTAGGGACCTTGCTGGCCAGCAAGAGGTTAACTCTACTTGGCCTTGATCTTTGAGATCACAGCAGCCTGGGCTGGCCCTGGCCCCCTGCAGTGCCAGGATGGCAGTGAGGCTCAGACCTGAGGATGGTGCCTGTGCCTTGCCCCTGAGGGCAGAGGCTGCTCCTCTTGTCAGAGCCGCTGTAGACCCTGGGCTAGCTCAGGGGCTGGTTTTGGAGAACCTAAGCCCTGGCTCTTCCTTCCCAACTTCTGACCTAAAATGAGCTCCACTTAAGGAGTCCACATGATTTCGCACACAGTTTTCCCTCAGAGGCAACATACTAGCAGCACATAGAAGTGTGCCTAGAGGCCCAGAGTAGACAGGTTGGTGGTCCAGGGGACTGACCTCACTCCCAGGGCACTGGGTTACTGGCTGCACAGTGTGCACAGTGGCGAGAACCTGCCGGGACACCGTCCTGTGCAGGTCATTGTCCACGTGGTTTTAGAGAAGGCTCTGATGCATTCCCCTGGTGCTGCTGCATGGCGACCAGATCTGACCTCACCCTCCATTCACACCGGAGAGAATGTTGGTGCAAGCCTTGTGGACAGACTTTGAAAGATCCTTCCCACCTTTTTCATTCTGCATCCATCAGTGGCTCCCAGCTGTTTAGAGGCCAGAGTAGGAAGAAAGAGCAGCCAAAAGCTCACAGTAGCCATAGACCTGATGGCTACTTCCTGTTACATTTCTCAGTTCTAAAAAGTACTGGGCTGGGGGGAGGAGGGGCAGTATTGTGGTGCAGCAGGTTAAACCACGGCCTGCAACACCAGCATCCCATGTGGGTGCCAGTTTGTGTCCGGCTGTTCCCCTTCTGATCCAGCTCCCTGCTATGGCCTGGGAAAGCAGTGAGGAGGATGGCCCAAGTCCTTGGGCCCCTGCACCCACGTGGGAGTTTAAGGCATCTGGTTTCAGCCTGGCCCAGCCCTGGCTTTTGTGGCCATTTAAGGAGTGAACTAGCAGATGGAAGATCCCACTCGCTCGCTCGCGCTCTCTCTCTCTCTCTCTCTCTCTCTCTCTCTGCCTCTGCCTTTCAAATACATAAATCATAAAAAAAAAGTCTTGAGAACAAGGAGGAATGCAGTTCCTCACTGTCTTGAGCCCTGAAAATGGGCTGCGCGTTGTGCTAAGGAACGGCTGGGTCCTGTGGACGCAGCACTTCCCCTCTGTGGCCTGGGAAGATGGGAACTCGGGCTTCTTCCAGGCCCACGGGCAGTGCATGATGGATGCAGGGTGCATTCATTCTCTCTGACTCCAAGACGCACGTTCTCCCTGCTGAGCGTGGCAGAGCAGGACTGCGGGCCTTTGCGCAGGAACGGCACGAGGCGCTTCCGTCGTCGTCTTCTGCTGAGACTCTCTCAAATCAATGAGCGTGGCCAAAGCCAATTCAAGTGATCACCCCTGCTTCCAGGCCAGGAAGTAGCAATCGCGTGAAATCAAGCACCGTGAGGCTGCGTCACCACCACACCTTGTGTTCATGTGGGCGCAGGTTGTAGGAAACACCTGCTTTCACGCATGCGTGGAATCATGTTCACCACGAACGAGAAAAATCTCACTCAAACAAGGAGCTCTGGACGGAGGCAGGACAGGTGTCTTTTGAAGCACAGAGCAAATCAGCAAAGACCCAGAAATCACTCAAGGGAGTTGGTTTTCCCACAAGATCTAGGTTTTGAAAATGAACTCAGCAAACGATTTCATTTGGCTCTCTGCCCCCCCTCCCAGTCTTGATGCCTCCCTTGCCTGTGACTTCTCGGGAGGGAGATGACCTCGCGTTCCATGTCCTTGTGTCGGTTCCCACTCAGCGTGGATGTAGCATTGTCTCAGGTTTAGCACCAAATATTTATTCTGATAAAATAAGGGAGAAAAAAAAAAAAACAGAAGAAGAAAGAAAGAATATAAACAAAAAATGTAAAGTTACCACTGCTTGGCTTGGTTTCCAAACACCAGTCCCTGTAATTGACTTAAGAATAGATTCTCAGAAAGAACACTGACTCGGTAAGTCGGTCATTCAACAGAAAACGCAGGTACTTCTGTGTGGCTGAGATGCAGCCGCGAGCAGATGAACTCCGAAGTCTGCAGAGTTGCTGCCATCCGGGCAGGGGACTGGCTCATCTACAGTGCTGCAGTTAGAGCTGGACAGAGACAGTGTCAGAGCCGGCCACACCCAGCACTCAAGAGGGCTGCCTGGCCTTGGGGCCCAGAGCCTACAGTGTCCCTGGCTTCCCCCACCACTCCTTTCATGAGGCCTCGCTGAGCCATGGTGCTGGATGAGCCACCAAGCTGCACCCAAGGGTGGCCACAGAAGTAGACTAGCGACACCAGCCAGCACCCCCCAGCTTCTGTAGGGTTGCTTTGCTCCAGAGGGTAGAAGAAGGACCATGGGGGGAGCTTCAGGGGACGGATTTCAGCTCAGGAGAAGGAAGAACACGGTCGCTGTTGGCCGAGCCTGTAAGTGCTCATCCACTCCCGCTCGGCGGTCAGGAGGACCGCCCTCAGAAGTGGCTCGGACCCGGTCCTGAGATCCCTTCCACCTGTGAGCTGCTGTTGATGAGCAGCAAGGGGCACTGCAGTTCACGCCCTAGAGCTTCAGACGGGACCAAGAGTGGGGCCCTGGGGTGGCAGCAGTAGACACCATGAGGGCCTGAGCTGAGGCCAGGCCTTGAGGGGTGTAGGCTTTGGGTGAGTGGGAAGGCCCCCATGTGTTGCACGGTCCAGGAAAGTACCTTTACCTGCAAAGCCAAGGGGCTCCGACTGAGCTGGCTCAAAGACCTGCAAAGGGGAGTTAATTACTGTTTGTGGTACACTTTAAGATCCCCGGATGAAAGGCCTTGTATAAATGCAAATTATTATTATTGTCATTAAAGGTGCTAGACGTCTGGCCTGCAGGATAATGTAGATAATGCTGTGGCACAGCTCTAAGAAGAAAGTTTGCTCAAGAGCCATAAGAAGGAGCAGCTCAGGACGGGCTGGGCCCTTGACCGTGAGCCCAGAGCACCCAGCTCCCTTCCAGGGTTTGCATGCAGTCCCTGTGTCTACGTCTCCTGAGGGTCAGGGCTCTGCTCGGCAGCTCTCCTGTAGCCCTGCAGGAGCCAGCCCCCTGCCAGCACGGGAGCTGTCCGTGAGTGTGTGGTGCTTCTGGGTGGGTCTGGAGGGTGGGAGGAAGAGGACCAGGATGGGGACCAGCTGTCCTTCGAGGGGTCCTGAGTCAGATCTGGAGATGGGGAGATAGAACCCTCAGACCTGTGCAGTGCCTCTGATGAGGCTCGTTAGGCTCTCGAGGGAACCCCTGTAGCAAAGCACAAGGACAGGTCATTTATTAAATTACTGCTTCCACTGGAGTCCCAGACTAAAGAGGTTGGATTGACACCAAAGCAGTAATAATAACCATCACCATCATCATAGATAATGGTACGTCAGGCCCACAGTGGCCTCAGCAGCCATGCCTCCGCTTCACAGAGGCAGCCTCTGGGGCGTCTCCGGGCCGGTCATGTCAGGGTACCAGTGCCTCCAGAGTGTTAGTTCTCAGCAGCCTTTGTGAGGGTAAGATGCCAGACCATGTCTGTGTTGAAGGAACCCTGGGACTCATAATTTAGAGAACTTTGATGTTACCTCCCAGCTCGCCTGGATGGACTGCCTGTGGACTTCTTGTCCTTTGTTTTTCATCTCCCAGGCCCTCGGAGTAGCCCTCACTCTTCATCAGGGTGCACTAGCAAGCAGGAGGGAGGTCAAGTTCAACACTCTTGTCCCTGGTTATCTCACTCACAATCCCCCTGCAAAGCCACCCACTGTAGGTCCCTCTGTGAGAGCTGATGGAGCTAGCGAATCCCTCTGCACGCACAAAGCTGCAGGAGAGAGGGCCGTGAAGGAGGTTCTGTCAGGGCAAACGTAGGCAGTGAGTTGTTCTCGCAGGTCGTTCCTGGCTGTTGGCAATTGCAGTGAAATTGTAAGTGGAGGAGACTCAGATGCAGCTAGAGTGCTGTTCGGGGGCGGAGGGGGGAGACCACCGAGTCCAGAGAGTTTAGAAATCATCTCTCACACGCCTCGCGTGGATGAGGAAGCGGAAGAGTGATTCATTACCTGCGGCGCAGCCCGTGGTGGGCCCAGTGCTCCCGGCTCAGTTGCTAACACTCTTTCCACTGGAAGTCACAGTGGCATGGAAAACACGTGCCCTGTGGAGTCAGGCGGCTCGGGATCCGTGAGGAGCTGTGCCACCTGGTAGCCGCGTGATCGTAGGGAAGTTACATTGCAACTCTGAGTCGTCATTTGCTCATTGGCAAAAAAGTAGAGAGACCCCCCACCCACCCACACACACAGTAGCAGGCCTGTGAGGAGGAGCACATGTACAGTCAGGTGGCTGCGCACAAGTCACAGGGTGTGTAGCGTGCAGTGGGCACCTCCCTGACCTGACGCTTACAGCTTCTTGGCTTTCCCGCACAGCCCACCCCCCGTGTCTATCTTACATCCTAACTCAGTATGCCAGTGTGGTACACAACGGGAACCACAAAGTCACAAAGTGAGACGTGCCCTCGTGCCATGGATACACTCTGGTTTTATTCCTCTGTATGTTCATGCCGGCCAGGGTGCACCAAATGCATTTCACAACCCACTAATGGGTTGCGGCCTACTGTTTGAACAAGCCTGCTTTATGTCATGTGTGGGTGCTGTGGGTGCTGTGGGTGCTCTTCCCTCCCTCCCCTCTCTGTGAGTGGCACCCGGGGCCACGTGCTGTTGACAGTACGGGCAGCACCCTGGGCTGGTGCAGAGTGGAGCAAGCCCTGTGGACTCGCAGAGTAGATGAGGCTCCTTCTTCTGCCCTTCTGCCCCAACCTCTCTGGTGCACCTGTCATGATCGGGGAGCCCCAGAAGGCCTCTGCCCCACACTGGTCTGTGTGGAACCCCACACACCTCACCCCAGCAGAGCCCTGTTGGGAGAATCGCCCCTTCACCAAAGACCCCCGTCCCTAGAAGGCTGTCGCCCCACAGCAGAGAGGCTGCACCCGGGCATCCTAGGCTGTTGAATGGTCACTTCTTCTGCGTCTGGGGACAGTATGTCAGCTGTGTGGCAAAACAGCGAGGGTGTAAAGAGGAGCAGCCATGGCCATCTTGCTGCTCCTCCAGATCTTCCAGAGAGATCAGCCAGGAGGGCAAAGACCCAGAGTGCTGGGGTGACTCAAAGACATGCCCAGCAGCCGGCAGGCAGCACCCAGGCAGCCGGGAGAGACGTGGGCTGTGGCCCCGGGCGCTGAGGCCTAGGCAGGGAAGCCAGACCTGCCACAGGCAAGCGGAGAGGCTCGATGGGGAGTGTTCCATTCCCAGAGAGCTGCCCTCCTGAGAGTTCTCTCTGTCCTTTCCAGTGGAGGCTGAACCTGGCCATGCTGAGCGGGAGCCTCGAGGCCCAGTCCCAGCCGGAGCACGACTGGGGGCTGACCCCACACTGGCCAGGACCCACACTCCACACTGTCTGCCGTGCTGGCACCCTCAGCACTTCCCCTATGAGGACCAGCCTTTGTGGGTTTTCCCCTTTTTCTGGCTAAGAAGTAGACAGCGATCTGTGACCTTGGTGATTCACCGCTGTCAGACAGGCGGCCAGCAGGTGGCTAGAACTGCGGTGCGATCCCCGCCCCCTTTGTGGGCGTCCACCTGGCCCTGGCCCTTGTCACACCATGGCCTCTGCTGAGCCCCTGCTCATACAGCCCTGGGCAGAGCAAGCAAAGGAGCTGCCGTCTGGACACAGCAGGCAGATGCAGAGAGCAGTGGCAGTGCCTTAGCCCCCACATCCTCTGCCAGGCCCCGGCCCCGGCCCCGGCCTGGCCAGGTGCACTGCGGCTTCCCAGCCTTTCTCAGTGGTCATGGGGTCGTACTGCCATCCTAGCCTCTCATCAGGTAGGTTAGGATGGAGACCACATCAGCCCCAGCCCCGGCCCCGGCCCCTGCCTGGCCAGGTGCACTGCGGCTTCCCAGCCTTTCTCAGCGGTCGTGGGGTCGCACTGCCATCCTAGCCTCTCATCAGGTAGGTTAGGATGGAGACGGCATCAGCCTGTGGGGCAGAGTTGGGGAGGCTGACTCACTCTCTCCCTTCAGGCGCCGTCCACTTATCTGTGCTCCGGACTGGCCTTCACCTGCTCTGGGCCCTGAGGGACTGAGCGCTGGGGGCAGTGAAGATGAACCGGCTCCACTTCTGCCCTGAGGGGCTTGCAGGGGCCTGTGCTACCACGAAGTCAGGGATCAGGACAGGGTAGCTTCTCCAGCCTGCGGATTCCCCTTCTCGGTAATGACTGGACTGCATCACCTCTGGGCTTCCCTCTGTTACAAAACCCTGCCATCCTAAAGTCCATCTCTATTGAGAAATACAGCTGGGGGTCGGGCGCGAGCTGTGCTGGAAGCTGCGGGTACCCAGATGGATGGGTGTGAACAGTGGGTCTTACCCTCAGGGAGCTTACAGTCAGTGTGGGAGGTAGTAGATGAGAGAGAGGGGTGGGGGTGGGGGAAGCCAGCCCCGTGGCCCGGGAGTCTCTGGACCTGATAGGAGCGCTGTGTCCCTCCCCCTCGCCCTCTTCATACCCTACACCAGGAGATGCCCAGGCAGGAGAGGCGCCTGCACCCCTGGGGGCCGGTTCCTCACCCTTGTGGTGACAGAAACCTGCTGCAAGCCTCTGTAGTCCCTCAAGGACCGAGCCAAGCTCCAGGAGGCCTCCCCCGAAGGCTTCTGCAGGAGAGCGCACCCTAGGTAGTCGGGATGGCTTTTGTAAGCGTTAAAAATACCCCGTGATTCAGCCAGAGCAGATTCCCCCCAGTGCTTTCTGCTGTCCGGAGATGGGCTGCAGTCGATTATTGTTGAAGTCCTCTCTGCAAACAGCATTTGATTTCATTTAATTCAGCATCTAGTGCAGCAGTCAGCCTTTCTCACGGGCGAGGAGGCCGAGCTGTGTGAGGCAGAGTCTAGACACCAATCTCAACATCACGAGCCCAAGGCCAGGGTGGGGGGTGGCAGGCGGGTCGACCAGCTGCGGCCGTGTGATACTGCGCTCCCCCGTGCCCTCACGCCTTCACAGTGTGTGGGTGTTCTCATTTTACAGTCGGGTCCCCGGCAGGCAGACCAGGCCTCAGCACAACTGTGTGTGCAAACCAGCTACAGCCACTTGTTTGTTCCTGAAGCCCGCACCAGAGAGCCAGGCTGCCGTCGCCTGGGGCGTGACCACAAAACAGGCCCTGTGCGTGCCAGCCACTTGCTCACCCAGGCAAGGGGTGGAGCGGCCATCATCTTGGGGGCCTTTGCAGGGTGTCGGGTGAAGGGCACTGACTCAGAGCCAGGTCTCTTAGTAGAGATGCTGTTGTGAGGATGACCCTTTGACACGAGGAGAGTGACCCCCAGTGAGTCAGTGGCGGTTCGGGACAATGAGGACAAGGCGAGACCACGAGGCATGATTAGCGGGACGTCTTCCACTATTTACAGGGCTGCTTTGATTTTCAGACCACAATCAGTTTTCATGTGACTGATTAAAAACATGTGCCAGTTGAAGTCATGGCTGCAGAAGAAAACTCAGAGAAGCAGTGGGACTGAAACGCCTGGAACTTGCCTCCATTTGCAGAACTGACCTCCGGCTTGATTTATGTGTCCTTGATTTCCTGACCAGGAGGGCTGTGTCCCTGAACCGCATCTCCACCCCACCACCACGTTGGCCTGACTCTAGCAAACATCATCAGGCTCATCTTACAGTTGCCCAAAGAAATGCATTTGGGATTCCAGAACTCAAGTCCTGTTTTGGAAGAAGGCAGTTGTTGAGGCTCTTGCAAAACCAAAAGGCCTGAGAGAAGGAGGCAAAAAGCAACAAGACCCAGGGCCGCCTCCATGTGGCTGTGCCCTCTTGGTGCTGGGCCTGGGGGACACTGGTTAGGGTTCTGAAGTGAACTTGGTCAGCTCCCAATTTCTTACCTGCCACATGGGGAGCTGGACCCCACCCCCACTGTGGTGTTGTGAGTACCCACTTTGCAAAGCCTAGCCTGTGTGATGTGGTCCCTCCCTCTCGCCAGAGTCCCCAGCCTCTCTGGGCTGTCTGGTCTGTTTTCCCTTTCACTATTTTTAAGCCACATTGATCAGATTGTCAGATAGCACTTCCATGGGTTTTTTTCCTTTTGAAAGGATCTGTGGGATCCATAAAAGAGCCCTAATTCCAGAAGGGAAGCCCCTTTTGAGGAGGCCTCGTCCCTGTGGGCCTCCATCAAGGCCTCCAGGCGTCTCCCTGGCGGCTCTGTGTCTTAACTCTGTTCACTGCCCCAAACCCATCGATGATGGAACTTTCTAGGCACTGTTTCCCCTGACAGTTTATTCGGTGCTCACTGGTCCTCTTTCCAGTGGGAGGGCAGAGGACAGAGGAAGGCTGAGAACGGACCCTCCCACCCTCCCCAGAATGGCCTGTGGCCCCACAGATCTGCTCAGAGCACTGTGGTGTGCCCCTCACCCTGCTGCCTCATGTGTGAACAACTCCCCCGATACCGACAATGGTGATGGCGGCCACCACGACCTCCTCCTGAGATCCACTGTGTGCCCAGCCCCAGACCTGGTGCTTCGTGGGCATTCCTCCTGCCTGCCTCCTCCCCCTCCCTGGGGTAAGCACCCATGTTCCAGGGTAGCAGGTGGAGAATCAAGACAGGTCACAGGGTGACATCTCAGGCCACAGCTGAGTGGCACTTCGAGGTGATCAAGTTCAAATCCTGCTGTTCCACGTGAGGACGCTGAGTCCCAGGTCCAGATGACAGGAACTGGGCCTGGACTAGAACCTGTGTCTGCTGCCTGTGGTTCAGTCATCTGCTCCCACCACAGCCTCCCCTTTATAACTTGTGGTGTCCTGGACAGACCAGGCCAACTGACAGTGTTCTGATTGTAGGCAGCCACACCCATGTAATTCTTTTTTTTTTTTTTTTTTTTTTCCTTTTTTTTGAGAGGTAGAGAGAGTGAGAGTGCTGCTGTCATTGATCACTCCCCAAATGCCCACAACAGCTGAGACTGGGCTGAACCGAGCAGGGAGCCAGGAGGAACAAACCCACTTACTTGCACCATCACTGCTGCTGCCTCCTGGGGTCTGCATTGGCAGAAAGCTGGATCAGGAGCCAGAGTGAAGCACCAAACCCAAGTACTCTGCTGGGGGACGGGGGCATCCTAACCAGCAGCCCCTGAGCCATATGATTCTTACATAGCCCGCTAGCCAACAGCCACAGCCACCTCCCTCACCAAGCCTTTGACCAAAACTGCACAAGCAGCGCACCCAGGGGTTTCAGCAGAAGACAAGCAACGCCCTGGAGGTGCCTCCGGCTGCAGGGTCCATCCGTGGATGCCGCATGCAACTCCGGGCTGAATTCCAAACGACGCACAGTATCCCGATGACTTTGGCTGAGTGTTGGCTCTGAGGGTGGCCATCGCTGTGTCTCCAGCTGGCAGCTCGACATGATAAGTGGGAAGGGAGGGCCCGAGCTGGGGAACTGAGGGCAAGGACCCTAGGACCTCCCTTCCCTCCTGGGCAGTCACAGGTGTCTGTGCAGTCTGCGTCTAGGCTCTGAGCCTCTGTGCCCCTTAGACCCAGCTTGGTCCCCGGGATAATAGTTGACATATGTTGGTCAGCTGTTAAGCCAGGGACCATGCCAAGTGCTTCCTTGGACCATGTCATTTAAATTATTCCCATTGTATAGACGAAGAGAAAGGCTAAAGTCAGTTACCCAAGTGCCTTGGACTCTACACTCCGCTCCCCATCCTTCCTGGCCTTAGAGATGCGCAGGCTCAGCTTCCTGCTTCGCAAGGGAGAGGACTCGGCCCTGGGCCCAAGGTCTGGAAATGTAAATCCATGGAGCACTCCTGTCCCCTGACTGCGGGTGCAGCGACTGCCTGCTTGCCTGCGCCTGCCAGGAGCTGAGGTCCAGGCCGGCACCACTGTGCGCTCAGTCTGTGCAGGACCCACCCAGGCTTGGCCTAGGCCCTGATCTTTGCGTTTTATTCTCCTACCTGAGATACCTGCACTGAACTGAGCTGACTGAACCCTGTCCGAGGAACCGAGGTCAGTGAAGAGTCAGAGACGTTTTGTCCTGAGGCGCATGGAGCTCGAAATTGGCCTAAAAATAAATTCTCCCGTGTGGGTGCAATGAGCTTGGCTGACGCCAGACCGCTCCTGCAGGCCCCACGAGGCCAGCTAACGGAGAAGCGAGGAGCCCGCCCCCCAACACTCAAAGCACTGTGTCTTTGGGTCAGAGATTTTTTTTCAAAAATGACTGACAGATAACGAGTGCCCTGAGCAAGCTGTTCCCAGACAGCTCTCCACTGTCTCTGATAAAAAGTTGAAATAAAGAAAACTGCTTTTTAAAAAAAATCCATACATGGGTGAGAGCCAGTTGTCACCCTCCCTGCCTGCGCTGACTTCATGCGTTGAGAAGCACTTGCGGCACACAGCTGGGAGCGTCGTGCCTTTAAATAGCCCTCGCCACGCTCGCCGGTGACAGCAGGCAGTTTGCCCTGGCAGGGAAAGCCTGGGCACGATGGGAACTTCAGAACTTTCTGCAGGAAGAGTTGCCTTTAAAGCCTGCTCCCTCCTGCGTGCCAGGACCTCGTACTGTTGCAGCTCCTTCCTCCCAGAGTTTCCCAGCAAATCCTAGCTGGTGCGATTAGCTTCAGGGCCCACATTACTCCTGGCCTGGGGGGTGGTGCTGGTGGAGAGGGCCCCTCCCCTGGCCCCTGCCCTGGCTGTGTGCACCAGCAGCCGGCCCCACTCAGCAGGCACTGTTGGGCCCACTTGTAGATTGCCTGCAGCCTCTCTTCCTCACCTCTGCTGTGGTGGCCTGCAGGTCTCTGTAAAGCCAGGGCAGCAAACTGTCCACCTCTGACCTTCCCAAGGAGGGCCACAGTGGGAGGAAACAGGACACATTGCCCTGTGCCGGCGTCACTCAGGGTAGGCTTCTCACCCCTACTCACAGACACCCCGCCCAGCCTCACTTTAGATCCAGGACCGCCCTCTCTGCGCCTCACAGTCCCCCTTGTGCTCAAAGGCCAGGGGCAGCCTGGTGCGATCGTGGGTCAGGGCCGTGAAATCTGAAGTGTCAGGGACGGGGACCTTCTCTCACTCATTCATGGCAGAGGTTGAAGTTTGAGAACAGACTAAAGGAGGGCTTTGAACCTGAACATAGATGAAGCCTGGCTGGAGCCGGTGGGCTAAGTGGGGAAGGGGCGGAGCAAGGCGGGTCAGGACTTGGACTCTGCAGGATGGGCTAAAGCGGTCTGTGGCATCCCCCAGCTGTGTGTGACATGTGCGTGGTGGGGGGTGGGTCTCGTCTGTGGTGTCTCTAGGGGCGGGCTCCTTAGCTTCATAGCCTCTCAAAAGGCTGCGCCATCCCAAGAAACCTAATGGAGAGAAAGAACGCGTGTCTGCAGTGACTCCGCACCAGGTAGTGGGAGTCGCTGTGTGCCAGGCTGAGTTCGGGGAGCATCGGGCTCGGAGGCGCCAGAGCCCCGTGCTCCGAGAGACCCAGTGGTGCTGCTACAGGGAGGGAAAGGAGGGGCTGCAGACCTGGGGAGTGCTCGGCTCTCGGCCATGCAAGCCTGAGAGTAGCCATGACCTTGACCTTGCCATGCATGAGGGGAAAGGAAGGCAGAGAGGAAGCGAAGATTGCCTCTGGGAGTGGGCAAGAGAGAGATCGGAGGCCCGTGGCGGTGATGTCACAGCAGCCACAGGGAAAGATGCTTCTGGACAGAGGAGCCCACGTCTAAATGCTGCCGAGAGGCTGGGGCGGAGAAGGAGCTGGCGCGTTCCAAGTGGCCCCTTGGAAAGAGGGTCGCAGGTGACTTGGCTGGGCCAGGGGGAACAGTCAGGTGCCGGCAGTCATTGTGTGCGCTCTGGGCTATGTGGGGTCTTCACGCTGTGGTTGGAGCTACCATGGCCCACCGTGTTTTTCCGTTCTCTGCTGACAGGTGGGTTGTGTGTCATCACTCTTCATGGCTTTGGCAAGTCTGCCTCCTGCCCGGAGGTTGGCCCCATCCACTTGTAACCTCCTGGGAGCCAGAGCCTATTAGTCCCATATCCTAAGTAAAACAGACATGGGAGGCTCTCCCTGGGCGCGGTGCTGATTGGCGGCCCTTCCTGGTTCTTGTCACTGTTGTGGGGAGGGGAATTGCTTGGTGAGCCACTTCTGCATACACGGGCCTGATATGATTGCATGGGAGTTGGAGTGCAGGCACCAGGAGGCCAGCGTGGGCCACCGAGGGCTGGGTGCCCACCCGCTGCCTCCACCACTTGGGACCTCACCCTCTGTTCTGGCAGGACATCAGTGCCTGCTCACAGCAGGCCCTGCTCCTGCTGCCTCCTCTGCCTTCGATGCCCACTCCCTACCTCCTCCCGGACTGCCGCATCACTGTCCACGGTGCCTCTCCCACCTGACTGGTGTCGCTTGTGTGGCTCCGTGTCCTCTAATTTGGGACCTCCTGCATGGCAGGTGCCACAGCTGGGTCACCTCCCCAGCTTGGCACCTGCTTGTCCTACAAGGAATGTGGCCCTGCTTCTACAGATTAGGGACCCAAGTGTCACAAAGGCCACCTGGTCTGCCCCAGATCCCACAGACTGGCAGGAAGCTTCTCTTAATACCCAACCTGGCTTTTGTTCCCACGGACCAGGCTGCAGGTCTGGAAACAAATGGAGACTCTGAACCAGTTAGGAATCCCCGTCAGACCCTCCCTGCCTGGGTGAAGGCAAAAGTCCAACTGCATGAAAAGGCAGCCGCCAGTGCCAGAGTTCAGGTCACCGAAACCGCAGGCGCGTCCCTGGGTCACTGTCTTGCAGCTTGCATCTGGCCCTGGTCCTGGTCCTGGTCCTGGTCCTGAGAGGGCAGCAGGACCCGAGTCGGGCGCCCAGTGGCAGCTGGCAGCCGGGAAGCTCTGCCCACCTGCACGTCAGCTATCTGGGAGAGCTGCAACGCAGTGAGCTGTGTGTCCCTCCCCTGGAAAAGTCCAGAGGCCTTGGCCTCAGCAGAGAAGGGAAATCCACCCCAGGATGCGTGAACAGGCAGTCCCAGCTGCGCCGTGTTAGCGCGAAGGCTCTGCATGGCGCGTTCTGTGGAGCGGTCTGTGCTAACTGCATTTTTTCTGCCTCTTCTTTCCCACCAGGGCTTATTTCAAAACCTTCGTCCCTCAGTTCCAGGAGGCAGCATTCGCCAATGGAAAGCTCTAGGAAACACCAGTCTGGAGAGGCGGCCAGCCAGACTGCTGTGTCCACACGCGTGTCAGCACATATGGCCACTCCCTGGGAGCCTCTGGGAATGTCTTCACGCAGCATTGTGCTCGCGCAGCAGCTTTGCGCACCCCAGACAGCCCCACTCCACTGGACCCGCCCTCGAGCCGGCTGGCGACAACCTGAGCCCTGAGCCCCTCACTCGGGTTGCTCCCCCTTCCTTTCCTTCCTTCTGTTTCTTTTTTGGAAGAAATAAACTCACAAATCACAGTGCAGTCCTGTTCCAGGGAGAGTAGGACGTCACCGGTGCACACACCCTTGTCCTAGCCTGTGTCTCTAAAACTAATTGAAGTTCAGGATTAAACACCCCTTGGCTTTGTATTTTCCCAGAAGCAGTGTCATGCCCGTGTGTGTGAGTGGGAGAGAGAGAGGGAGAGGAAGAGGGAGGCACCCCAACATCTCCCACTCAGTGCGGTCCTCTGGGAACAGGAGCTGCCCGACGGAAGCCGCCCAGCCTACAGGGTCCCGGCCCGCCCCCCAGGCCCGAGGCTGGCGCTCAGGAACCTGCCGCTCCTAGCACCCCGCTCCCTGCAGCGCCCCCCCTGCTCAGCATGCACAGCCCATCCCAACACAGTGGGCAGCGACAGAAGTCTGTGCACCCCGGCAACCCTGTCCTGCCCTCTCTCCCTGTCCCCCTCCGTGGGTGGGAGGAAGAGCCCTCGGGTTGTGCAGCACTGCGCAGGTGCTACCTGGCAGCCGAGGGGGGGTCACAGCCTACCCCCATGTGCCTCGAGAGTGGGCTCAGGCCTGGCCATTCTGCGGCCGGGATGGGAGCCAGGGGAGAGACTGTGCGCACTGAAATGTTCAGAGCTGAAGGGGCCTCCGAAGTCACCTCCTGTCGCCCCCATACAGAGGGGAACCAGGGCCCAGGAAGCGCTCTCAGCAGACGAGCTGAGGGCGTGGCCTCCTCCTGCCGCCACACAGCAGCCCTGAGCCTCTGCACCAGCCGGGCCCTCCACAGCTGGTCCGTGGGGTTAGCACGGCCTGGAAGGCAGGCCGGCCCCACTTCAGTGCCCGCTGGGTCGCATACACACCACCGCCTGTCCCAAGGTGAGGCCACAGCCCTCCCACCTGGCCCGCACAGCCCAGGGGGCCTCTCCCTCCTGCCCTCAGTTCTGCTGCTGGCTCCCGGAGTCCGCTTTTACCACAGGAGTCTGAAAGGGAGGCACATCTGGGCCTGGTGGGTACCCGGGGTGATGTGCAAGGAGCCTTCACGGGGGGTCCAGGAAGAGCGGGAGAGCTGCCCCCTGCTGGGCTGGGCACCAGGCAGCCGCTCCGGCCCCTGCTCTGAAACCTTGGGAATTCCCAGGAAGAAAACAGCCCGGAGTCCCACGTCCACGTCTCCCTCTGCCTCGTGAGTCAGTCCCTCCCTGGCTGTCACTCTGGGCGCAGGGGGCCAGATGGTGGGCTCAGCTCCCGAGAGTCCCAGGAACCTTTTTTAGGAACTCCTGCTTGGGTCCTGCTGAATCAGAGCCTCGCTTCCTGGGGCTTTGCCTCTTGGGTTTTGCTGAAAGTCCCTAGGTGGTTCTGATGCGCAGAGGGTCGTGACCCACCAAGCCCACCGACCACGTGGGTTCTCTGGCCTGCCCAGCTCACGCCCTCAGCAACACAGGGCAGCTGTTTGCCAAGTTCTGCTCCCCGCTGAGCCAGGAGCTGATGGGGCCATGGCTTGCTGCAGACTCACTAGGGTTTCCAGTTCCGGTTCAAGCCAGAGTGGCTGGCGCTGGGGCTGGGATGAGGTCCTACAGCCGTCCAGCAGCGGCAGCGGCCAGTGGCGGGCAGTGTGATCTGTGGGGCTGTCACCCTCCTGGCCCTGCCAACCACAAGGAGTCCACACGTGTTCAGGCCCAGCACGTGTCAACAAAGCAGGCAGTCCCACTGCAGCCCAGCTCCTCCTACGGCCGACTGTGGTGTAAGCCAGGCAGCAGGGCTGCCCCCGAGTCTCGGACCAGAGAGGCTAAATGAATTTCCCGCAATCGCCAGCCAGTTGTGCTGACCCGGCTCCAAGGTCGGGACCCCTTCTCATAGACACCCACAGCGCCCCTGGTCAGATTAAGACCCGTTCTCCTTCCCCAGGGAAGGATGCGGGGCCGTGGTCAGGGTTGTGGGATGGAGGCGGTAGGGCTTTTGAAGGCTTTCGCTCCCACCGAGGGAGGCTTTGGACTGCTTTTCTTAGGGTGAACCAAACAGCAGAAAGTGACGACAGCCACTTCGTGCTTCTAACGCCAGAGACTCAAATACCAGGGTTCGCCTGATTCCACGTCTTCTCCTACAGCAGAAGCCAGTGGCACTTGAACGCAGGCAAAGGTCGCCAGCAGCCCTGGCTAGCCCAGCCGGCCCGTCAACGGCGAGCACTGTGGCCCGGGGCTCAGTCGCCAGTAGCTGGGAAATGTGTGCGGAGGAGAAGCTCCACAGAGGAGGGCATCTTATCGTTGCCTCTGAAAGACCGTGTGCAGCTTTCTCAGCTCCGGTCACCCAAGTGGACGCTCTTGGATGTGTTCCTTGATTGTCCTCAGAGCCGAGCAGGCTTGGGCCCCTGACACCCATGTGTAAGACCTGGATGGAGTTCCTGGCTCCTGGCTTCAGCCTGGTCCAGCCCTGGCTGTTGCAGCCATTGGAGGACCAAACCAGCGGATGTAAGATCTCAGATTCTCTCTCTCTCTCACTCTCGCTCTCACTCTATATCTGTCTCTCTCCTTCCCTCTCTTGCTCCCTCCCTCTGTCATTCTGCCTTTCAAACAAATATTTTTTAAAAAAAAATCTGAGTTTGGAGGCTGGTGCTGTGGCATAGCAGGTAAAGCTGCTGCCTGCAATGCTGGCACCTCATGTGGGCGCTGGTTCAAGTGCCGGCTGCTCCACTTCTGATCCAGCTTCCTGTTAATTTGCCTGGGAAAGCAGCAGAGGATGGCTCAAGTCCTTGGGCCCCTGCACCCACGTGGGAGACCCAGAGGAAGCTCCTGGCTCCTGGCTTTGGATTGGCCCAGCCTCAGCTGTTGCCAATGATGTCTCTCTCTAACTCTGCCTTTCAAATAAATAAACTTTATATTTAAAAAATCTAATTACCTCACCTGCAAGGTGAGAACCATAGCTGCGTCCCAGTATTGTGAGAGTTAAATAAGAGAAGCAGATAAAGCACCAAGGATGGTGCCTGGCATGCAGTCCTGTTCAATAAATAGCTGCTATTATTATTGCAAACCAGAAAGGGGACTTTATGATGTTGACTTTGGCCTTTTTCTAAAAAGTCCGAGTGCCCCTGTTAGCAGGTGCTGCGTCTGGAAGGGTGGCCCCGGGGTGGGTCAGCGCTCCAGGGAGACACAGTGATGAGTCACGTTGAATTCTCGCGAAGGCGCCTCGAGAAGTGTTTGTGGGAGTCGCTCCCACTCTGCCGTCCTCCCGTCACTGTCGCCGCAGCCCTGGAGAACCAGCGACCCAGTGACCCGCTTTGCGCGCTGGCCCCGGCTTCCCCACAGGTGAGGGCATCAGCGCTGTGCAGCTCGACTCTGCCTCTGACTCAGTTTCGGTTCCTGACAGCCATGGGCTCGAGTTCTGGAGTCGCGGCCTTGCCTGCTTTGCCTCTCGCTGGGGCCTATAAATAGCACGTGCCCCAGTTCGCGGGGACAGGCCTGCCCCAGCGCTCCATCACCGCATGGCAAGCTGCCCGCTCACGCTAGTCAGAGCACCGTAATTCATCCAGCCATGTTTGTGGAAATGAAAACAAGCGGCATCACCTTTTGTTCTGGCGTCTCTGGCGCCCAGGTGCAGTCAGCCACGGGCAGGCTAGGGAAGTGGCCCAGCTGCGCTCCGGCACTGGGGTACTGCTGGGTGCACTGCCTCCTTTAACCCCTCCAAACAGCTACAGGAGGTAGCTGTTCTAGATCAGCCTTGCTGAGGTCCAGAAACCCACCCAAGGGCCTGAAGCCCGTGTTTGCCTGTTCACCTGCCACACGTGCTTGCCCCTCCCCACCTCTCCCTCCATCCCACCGCCCTCTCCCACCGCCCTCTCTCTTCCATATCATACGAGGAAGTGGACCCCGTCTCCCACTTTCCACTCCTGGTACCCAGCTAACCCAGAGGCCCGGGTTTTGTTACACGGCCACTGCGCACAAGCTTCCTATACGAGGAGAGCAGCTGGAGCAGGGGCCCTGGGGTGATGGCCAGGAGCCGGGGTCGGGCCCAGGGCGCTGCTCCCGAGGCCGGACGAGCACGGGGAGCGCTGTGTGTCTACACGCACCCAGCACTAAGTTAACGTTGAAGCGGTCCTTGTATAGGTGGATAGGTACCTAGGCCTACGTACACATAAACACCAGCTTGTTTTAAGGTGGTTGAATCAAGCCCAGGCAGTTTGAAAAAAAAAAAAAAAAAATCAGACTTCAAAGTCCGTGCTGCATTTTCAGGTTCAAGTCTAATACACTGGGTCACAATAATGACCCAACAGATGAAAGAAAAAAGAGGAAAATGAATAGTTGCCAAAACTGATAAGGAAGAGGTAGCCATTTGGCCTAGTGGTTGAGACGCCAGTTATGATGGCGCGGTGCCTGCGTCCCACACCCGGCTCCCACTCCTGACCCCACCTCCCTGTAATGCAGACTCCGGAGGGCAATGGTGGTGCTTGGAGTCGTTGGGTTCCTGCCACTACTCCTGCCGTTGTGGGTATTTGGGGGGTGAACCCATGGGTGGGACTGGGTGTTCTCTGTCTCTGTCTCTCTCCCTCCCTTCCCGCCATCTGTCTCTCTCCATATCTCCTGCCTTTCAAGCAAATTTTTAAAAATGTTTAATTAAGGAACATCGGCCGAGTATTGCCCAAGACCGCAGGGCCCATGAACTGATTCTAGATTACGTAGGCCTCCAGGAGGCCTAACAACAGGGTTCCTCCCTTGGGGTGCTGGCATGTGCGCCTCCCCATTCTCTGATCTCTTTGAAAGAACCACACTTTACAAGCCCGAGAGGTTATGCTTGGGGTCACGGTAAGTCACGGCTAATCACGGCAGTAAAAGGAGCCCACAAGCTGCCAGCAATGAGCAGAACCCCCGCCCTGCCCTCGGCCAGCGGGAGGATGTCGCAAACATGTTCCTCCAGGACCAAGGCGGCCCACCGCCCCCTCTTCAGGATCCCCAGGGAGCAGGGCCCACCGTGGAGGTCTCCGCGCCAGCAGTTCTCTTAGGAACCTGGCCTTGGAGCCGCCTTAGGAATCACCCAAGAAAGCCTGTCCGTGTGCACTCCACGCTCTTGCTTCTGTCCCAGAACAAAACTCCCCGGCTCTCTGTGACCTTTGGCGGCTTGCGCAGGTGCCAAGAGAACAGAAGTTAGCAGGGTGCCAAGTGCCATCTAGCAATAAGGTGGTGGGTGGGCGTCGCCGGTGACAGCTGCCTGCTCCCCTCGAGCCCCGTGCATGGAGGCCGGGCCCTGTTGCAGGCGGTCTGCACTCCTCACTTTCCTGAACCTCTGACCCTACAGAAGAAACGGGGCAGGACACCCCTAGCGAGAGCCAGACAGGGCATCGGCAATCCCTGGAAAGGCCAAAAGTCATTTGCATGAGCTGAGCTTACGGAAGTGAGGTCACTCAGCCAGGTCAGCTCGGCCGGTCATTCAGGCAGCACAAGTCCAAGTAGGTTTGTGGAGGGATCTGACCTGGACTCGTTTCATAGCACAGCTGGGGGCTGACAGGCGGTCTGGGGCAAGGGTCAGCCTCCCTGCCAGGCGGCCCCGGGAGAGGCACCTCCCCGGCTCACTGCTTCACAGCGAACGTGCACACACCTGCACGCGCGTGCACACACACACAGTGGGGCCTCAGAGGAGGCCGATCCCCCTGACTCTGCTTCAGCGGCTCCTCCAGGGACTCAAGCACACACTGAGGGGAAGATTCCCCGTCGCAACTCCATGGCAGGGCTCTTGGCGCTGAGGATTGCCCAACCCAGGCGGCGGCCTCTGCTTGTCTCCTGCCTCTCCCCCCGCACCCACACCCCTGGCCCCTGGGGCACCTCCTCTGCCTCACCTGCTTCCACTGCAGCCATCCAGGTCCCGGGACCCTCCAGCCTTGCCCACTCCGACTGCCGGCTCCCAGGGATCGGTCCCTTCACGAAACCAGCTGCAGGCTTCAGCCTCGCTTCAGGGAAACCAGCCCCTTGGCTAATTGGCCCGCTCTTAGGACGGAGGCCTGTGGGCTGTGGAGCCAGTCTGCCTGAGTCAAGTCCTGGCTGAGTCGTGAACTTGAGCAAGCCACTTGACCTCCATTCCTTCCTTCCTCTGCAGAGGGGAATGGGGAGGGGAGAGGGGGGGAGGGGGAGGGGGAGAGGGGAACGTGGAAAGGCTTGCTGAGGGAGTATGCCCGACCCCTCTGCTTCCAGGACACCCGGGATACCACAACCCACAGGTACTCAAATCCCTTCTGCAACGTGGCGTGGTGTCTGCACGGAGCCTACGCACATCCTCCTGGACACCGAGAACCATTTGGAGAGAGAACCAGGGGATGGAAGATCTCCCTCGTGTGTGTGTGTGTGTGTGTGTAACTCTGCCTTTCAAATAAGTACCTATTTTTAAGGCCTGTATGGCTGCACTGTGGTTGCCCTTTAGGTTTTGCCCAAGATGACCTTGTCCCCTTATTGCCTCTTCATTTCCATATCACGACCCTGAAACGTACCTGGCAAAACCCAGCCAGCCCCAAGAAGCCTCAAAACCAAACCCGAAACCAGGCGTCCTTGTTCCCTCTCCGGATTTTCATGCTCACGGAGGCGCCACTCCCTCCTCCAGCATCTCAGGTTCACCTGCTGCCAGCTGGCCCCACCCCCTGCCCAGGGCTGTCCTAGCACCCACATGGCCCTCTCCTGTCCTCGGGGGGCCCCCTGGTGCTGGAGGCCCCAGCTCTGCACCGGTCAAACTCCTAGGACCCCTGTTCCCAAAAGGTGAGTTTATTACGCTCCAGTTAAGAGGTCATTTATTTCTTCCCTTTCCAACGGGCGACTCCTACTTGCCTGCTGGGGTTCCAGGGAGTGCTAGCCCCCCCCCCCCCGCATCCCCCCCCCCACGGCCACCCAGCCCTTGTCCCAGTGAGTGCCATGTTTCTGTCAAATCGAGAAATACTTCATCAGCCATGACTTCCTTCTCGCTGCTCTCACGTTAGGTTTCCTGAAGCAACCCCCCCACCGCCATTACTGCCTCCAAGCCCATCCTGCCCCAGGGCCAGGGGTGCCTGCAACACCGCTGGAGGACAGGGGGCGCCCTCCCCAGCAGTGCCCTCTCACTCTCTGTGAGTGTCCTGGTCTCAGCAGGCAGCCCAGAGCTGGGGTGGGTGGCTGGGGTTGTCCCGAGACCTTGGAGCATCTCCCATACCCATGGCAGGGTGGCCTGGCCTGCAGGGGCTGGAGGAAGAGGTACTGGGACACCCTGGAGCCAAATGGCCTTGACCAAGAGGGGCCTGGTGTGAGCAGGACACAGGCACTAACAAGACAGGGGCGGGCCCAGCCGCCAGCTGCCAGGCCAGGCTGCCACCTTTCCATCCCACACATGCTCACCAAGTGCCTGTGCCGGAAGTGAGGGCAGCTTCCCCCGGAGAAGCAGGAACTGAATCCCAAGGGTCCCTCTGACAGACAGCTGCCAAGCAGCCCCTCCATTGTTGGCACTGGGCTCTTGGACGACAAGACCAGCCCCACACCTGGAGGCAGAGATGGCAGGTACACGCCCCTGCCACGACCACGGGCGGGGTCCCGTGGGATCAGCCGAGTGGGGAGAGCCTCGGACCGCCCGGCTGGCCTGCAGCATCACATCTCTTGGCCTCTCTGTGGTAGTTCAGCTCCCTGGGGAGCAACCCTGGGCTAAGTGGCACGTGATGCACCTCATTTTGCACTCAGCCGCCCTGTGCTGCCACTGTCGTCGGAGACACGGCCATGACCAAAGCCGGAAGGCCCTGCCCTCATGCGGCCTCCCTTCCCTCCCGGGGAGACAGCGTGGCCGAGGCGCACGGGAGAGGTGGCCTTGTTTTGGCCCCTCTGGGAACCACCCAGCGGAGCTGCCCCTGCATCCAGAACACCCAGCAGTGGCCAGGAAGGGCAGCCGGGCAGGGGATGGCACTGCGTCCTGGCTGGGCGCTCTCTAACCCCACCCACCGTGCCCGCTCCAAGCCTCCAGTCCAGAGAACCGCTGGGCCCGCTGCGCTGGTCGGTGTGCTCTGGGGACCATACTGCCAGGTTGGGCAGGCGCCGAAAGCACCTTGAGCTGCAAAGGAAATGGGAGCCTCTGCAGACTTTGGCCTGCCCTGGCTTGCCCTGGCACTGACCTGCAGGGCCCAGGGGAGAAGGAGGAGTGGCAGGTGCCCCCACGGCTGGCCACGCGCCTCTCTCGCTCAGCCCCGGAGGACCGAGTGGGCTGAGAGGGGCAGACAGGGCCGCAGGATGCGTCCACCAGCAAGGGTGCTGCCCGGGGGCGGGGCTCCTGGGTGTCACTCCTGTCTGGTGTCTGCTCCTGTCTGTGTGCCTCCCGCCCTCTCATGCCCCGCCCAGCGAGAGCGCCAGTACGCAGACAGGAGCCAGAAGTCTCCACAACTCCATCCTCTGACGTAACCACGTTCAGCGTGTAGGTGCTCCGTGGGTTCAGCGTATGGCTCATTCTTGCGTGGGAGCAAGACGCGACCTCCCAGCAGAGGCCAGAGGACTACCCGCTCTCCTCACAGTCTTTTCCTCGTCTTACGTGTTTAAACCAGCAAGCACCGCGTTGGGGCTGTTGCTTCCTGTGTGTGTGCCATGTGGCACAGCTGCAGGCCGCGCACCAGCTTTGGAGTATCTGGTCTACCTCACGTTCCTCCACCACCCACAGGCCACTCCCTTCCCTCTCTGGCCATTCGAATTCTCCCTTGACTTTTCCCTCCTAAAATATAGCCCACAAACACCTGGAATTGATGGTAGCACAGGCACTTGGGCCAGACGAAGGCCACCAGGTCGCAAGCAATGGGACAGGGAGCGTGATGGTGGCGTCGGTTCCCAGCTCAAACACTGCAGAGCAGCTGGAAGTGCGAGAATGTGCTGGAAGATTCTGGCGGGGTGGACGAGGAGGAAGCCCCGAGCTAGATGCCTTTGGTGAGAGAACAAGAGGGTGTTCAGCCTCCGGGCTGGGCCAGGGGTGGGAAGGAAGGGCCGGGAGGCACCCGTCCCCGGAGCTCGGCTCCTGGCTCTCTCAGCCAGCTGAGGGGGCCCGCGCGGGAGCAAATGGGGAGCCCTGAAGGCTCGTGAGCAGGGGAGGGGCAGGGCCAAAGTGGCCTCTGAGGGCGGTGGTCAGCACGCTGCTGCAGGGGCCGCTGGGAAGGAGAGAGGAGGCCCTGCCCGCAAGGTCTGGGAGGCCGGCAGTCAGTACCATGGCAGGGAGCGGTGTTGGGGGGGGGGGGGAGGCGTGAGCAGGAGGCGATAGAGCCTTCTGGAACCCCCTCCCAGCTTTGACCTGGGGGTGCAGGGAGCACCGGGTGGGGCTGGCTCTGCTGGGGAATGGATGCCCACAGCACAGGGAGCCTGAGCTGCTCTGAGCTTTGCCCTCTAACTTCCAGCCCTGGGGCTGGGGGCAGCCTGGGGATTTGACATGGGGGTCAGCCTTGGAGGGGGAGGGGACTCTGCCAGGAGTGTGGATGGGGAGAGCCTTGGAGGATGTGGGGGGTGCTCCCCTGAGCACAGCACAGTCCCCCTGCCCCCAGCCCAGGCTGGAGGGAAGGCAGCAAGCAGGCATGGTGACCAGCCCAGGTCTGCAGCCAGAGAGATGAAAATTCTCGCGAAACCACTCACCAGCTACCTGGTCACCCCTGATAACTGTGTGGATAAAACAGGACGGGTAGCGGCCCGGACCTAATAGGCTGGTTGTGCTGACAGGGGAGTTTTGGAGAGAGCCTGCGTGGGATGTGATTGGCATCCGGGGGTGGGAGCCCACTGCCCACTCCAGCCCAGCCATCCTGACCAGGCTTGGAGGCTGCAGGGGCCCTGGTGCCGGCCTGGCTCCCTCCGGGATGCTATATGCTCCCTTGGGAAGGAGCCAGCTGCAGGCCTCAGCAGGTGCCTGCTGCACAGGACCGAGGGGCCTTCCACGCTATATTCTAGAAGCTCTGTGGGCAGGCTCTAGGCAGGACAGTTCTGGAAGAGAAGGGTGGGTAGGGGCTGGCTCTGGAGATAGATCCCAGGTGGGTGATCAGAAAAAGGGACAGGAGAGCTGCCGCCGGGTGTCCAGAGACCCACGGGCTCTGATTAGCAGAAGTGGGGAGGGACCTGCAGGGCTGTAGCCAGGCCCAGAGGACGGATGAAGGTGGTGTTGATGGTGATGATGGAGATGGCTCTTTGTTGACTATCTGCCTGTGCCAGCCACAGCTTCAGACCCTCACCCACATCATCTCTTGCACTCACCATGACCCTAAGTAAGAATTTTTATCTCCACTTTATGGACAAGGACATAGGGTCTCAAAGGAGTAACCACATGGTTCACGAGGGCACTCCTGGCCCTCAGGTCTGTCGGTTGCAACCCCCAGCGTGTGGGGCCCAGCACCCCTCCGCAGGCTGAGGAAGGCCTGGGTCAGACCTCCACGAGCCGGCGTGTCGGCTACGCTGGCTGGGACCCTTTATGAACACCTGCCTCCTGGCTGCCCCGCCCCTCCGTGGGATAGGCAGGCACAGGGCCCTGCCCGGTAGCCCTTGGTCTGGCACTTAGCAGCGACCCACTCGCCGATGGAGCCTCCAGGTCTGGTCTAGCACTGACACAGAGGGGCGACTGAGACCCAGGTCTCCTAGTTCAGGGCTTTTTTCAGCTGCTCGGCCTGGACTGTGGCGGGGGCCGGGGCTGGATCACAGCTGCCCAGGTCGCACCTTTCCCTAACAAGCCTGTGGCGGCCGCCCGCCACCCTGACTCTCATCGCCTGCCTCAGCCTGGAACAGGCCCGTGGCTGGCCGGGTTGGCGGTGGCAGGGGACTGCGGTAGAGCCCCTGGCCCCCTGGGACCTGCTGAGATTCTGTTGTTCCCAGAAGCTGCCTTGGCCCCAGGCCTCTTTCCTCGCATTGTGCCTGTTCCTGCGAGGGCCCCTGGCACCTGCTCTTGGCTCCTTCTCCATCTGCCCCGGCCCTTGGCCCACACAGAGCCTCGCTGACTGCCCTGAACCTGGATGGGGCGGGTTGCCACACCTGTCCAGCCTCAGTGGACCAGGGCTCAGCTCCTGGAGACGCCAGCCTGGTGGCCTCCTCACCCACGCTGTGTGTGCAGTGCACCCCAGGCCCGAGGCCAGCAAGGGCTGGAGAGCCAGGGCTGCCATCCACCTTGTGTGACCCAGGGCTCCTGACCCCCACAGCCTTCCTGCCTCAGGCCATGGGCGTGGCCTCCACGCCAAGCTCATGCCTTGTACCACCTTGGCTGACTCCAAAAGGCCCTCAGGGAGGGGAGTATTTTTCTGAGTGCTGGGGCGGGGAACAGGTGGCCTTGACCTCCTGCAGCTGGGAGAACCGTGGCCACCCTAGAATCACTCATGGTCGACCCCACTGTTCATTCCAGGCCTGCTCCTCCTCCTTCCTCCTCCTCATGTTCTCTCGCTCCTCTACATGGAGGCCCACCGCCGTCCTGGCTGCCCAGCGTCGGAAGCCTGTGTCTGGTGCCTCCTTTCTCCCAGGGGCTCATAGCATTTTCCTAAGCATCCGCTGCCTTCTCCTGTTTGCTCGTCGTGTTCTGTCGTAGTGCAGATGCTGTGGTTCACCCTCCGGCCCCCAGCAGCTGGGACCTGAGCACCAGCTCCCAGCCCACACTTGCGCCCAACCCCTAACCCGCCTCTGGCCGGGCTTTGGCTGCCAGCACCCTTGGCATCCTGGGACGAGCTGCAAAGGGTGGAGGGCAGAGCGCTAAGCCTGGAGGTGGGACGCCTGGTGCCACCAAGTGCAGCTGCGCCCCCCCTGACCAAGCTCACCCCCTGCAAGCCCCTCTGCATTACAGCTCGCCTCGGGAGGAGGGCTTGCTACTGGGAGGAATCGGAGTCTGGGGCGTGTCCCACAAACACTAAAACTCCGTGCTTCTGTGCAGGCTCTGTGGGATGGAGGGGTGGATGGGGAGAGAGGCGACCCCCTGGGGACAGCCAGCCCAGACTGTGCCCTTGATCCTGAACCTACAGTGAGAGGAGCTCTCCCCTCCTCCCCAGTGGAGGGCAAGGATGGAGTGGGGAAGGAGAGACGGATCAGAAAGCGTGGCCCAGGGAGCCCTAGACAGCCGGCCTGGAGGGAGCTGCTGTGTAACCTCTGGCCCCCGGTTCAGGGGTGTACAGGGGGCAGGGGTGACAACAGGGCTGCCCTGTTGGGCGGTGTGGCTGTGGATGGAGCTGCCTGTCTGGAGGAAGCAGAGGCTATGTCTGCACACAGATTGCTGTCTGGGAGCTGGGGGACAGCACCCTCCTGCCCACATGAATAACTGTGACAACACAGTCCCCCGCTCCGAGCTCCGCAAGGCTCTGCAAAGCCAGCGCTTTCTGTCATGACTTACGTAGGACAACTCTGTGGGCGGCACAGCTCCTACTTGGGGTGAGTAGTTGCCCGTCCCATGGGGCGGACACCGCCGTGTGTGGCCACAGGAAGCTGTCTGCGTTCTACCTGGCGCTGGGGTGCGTCTAACATCACCTGTGCGAGAATCCAGAAAGCCATGCCTCAGAAGCACATATGCCTGGGGGTTTCTGACCGGAAACGGTGGCTGTGTAGCCGCCAGCCCTGAGTGGGACAGCTCTGGCCAAATCCCAGGCCCTGGGCAGAGAGCTTCATAGGCGTCAGCTCACGTCACCCCAACCACTTGGTCTATCCCCACGTGGTCAGTGAGGAAACCGACGGAGGCTGCATAGCTCACTAAGGGGTGTTGCCCGACTGACACCAGGAAGTCCAGTTCCCGGATATGGGTTACCGCCCCCCACCCCACCCCATGCAGAGGAGAAGGGACTTGCCTCAGGTCTTCCAGGAGTCGAGGTGGAGTTGGACAAGTCCGGGAGCCCCAGGCCATGCCTGCTGCTGCCTGCAAGCCTCCCCTCCCCCCTCCCCAGGAGCAGCCCAGCCTGCTTGGGCTGAGCTGGCCAGCCCATCCGGGAGGAGCTCAAAATAGAAGAAGTTCCCATGGAAAGTTTTAAGATTTCACTGGATTGAAACCAGATGACCCTGTGCGAACAGACCCCACTAGCAGGCACAGGATCTGGGCCGGAGCTAGGGGCCCCGTGCTGTTCCCAGTCTGCTCCCGGGATGGAACTGCCATGGGGGTACAGAGGCCGGTGGGGAAGGGAGCCCAGGACACAGGGCCTGGGACGGGCAGGCATCATCTCCATCACGGGGGAGAAGCGGTCCCGACACTTGCACTGGCTCCACCTGTTTGCCCGTCTAGAGATGGATGGGGGGTGTTGATGTAGTATCTGCCAGGTGTCACATCCTCCCATGGGGGACTGTGATGAGCTAGGGCCACCGGGATGCAGCAGACACTGTCCTGCCTTTGGACCCCACCCCTGGCCACACGTCACAGTTGTCACTGCTCTCACACTGAGAGTGTGCCGGCCACGCTGGCCACTCAGCACGGGCTTTGCACTTGAGGTTCTGAGCAGGACCCGGGAGGCAGGGCAGGGAAGGCTGCCCCGGGCCAGTGGCCAGGCCTGTCCCCTCCAGCTGGCTGGTGCACGGGGCAGAGAGAGGGCGAAAGGGGAGAAAGGGACTGGGATAGGTGTGGGCCCCCAGAAAAGGACCTCACAGCTCCACGGAGCTCATCCTGAGGACGTGGGGAAGGTGGGGACCTTTTATGTCTCCCTGGACGTCCTATTGGTCCTGGAAAACCCTTTCTTTGCAGCGGCTGTGACCTGAGCTCTTTCAGTGTCAGTGTGGGTGGACAGGAGCTGCTCAGCCCAGCCCCCGACAAGGGCCAGACCCTCCGAGAAGATACAGCTGAGTCGATCCCCGGGGATCACTGGCACTGTCAAGTCCACTGCCGTGCCCAGAAGGACGAGCACAGGGGTATGTGATCCTGACCTGGGTCTTCTTTGGCGTTGAGCAGTCAAGTCATGCTGATTTATGAACAATTGCTAAGATTTGGTATTGCAACTCTGTTAAAAAAAGAAACACCAAAACCCCTCATTCTGTTGGAGATAAAGACTCAAGTATCTATGGATAAGAGAATATGATGCCTGGAACTGTTTTGGAAACACCAGAAAACAAGGGCTGGTGTTGTAGCATAGTGGGTTAAGCTACTGCCTGCAATGCCAGCATCCCATGTGAGTGCTGGTTCGAGTCCTGGCTGCTCCACTTCCATTCCAGCTCCCTGCTAATGTGCCTGGGAAAGCAACAGAAGATGGTCCAAGCCCTTGGACCCCTGCACCCATGTGGGAGACCCAGAAGAAGCTTCTGGCTCCTGGCTTTGGCCTGGCCCAGTCCCAGCCATTGTGGCCATTTGGGGAATGAACCAGCAGATGGAAGACCTTTCTCCTCTCTCCCTCTGTGTGTGTGTATGTGTGTGTGTGTGTGTCCCTTTCTGTGTGCAACTCCACCTTTCAAATAAATAATAAATCTTAAAACCATAAGCACCAGACGGGTTGTGACATGAGAAAAAGCCGAGTCTGAGGGTCCCCTGTTCTCTTCCACGTGGGTTTGAACTTGCACACAATTTTAGACACAGCAGGAACCTGTGAGTTTCCAGAGTTCCCTGGAGTCGGTAGGTGACAGGCTCACAGGGGCCGGAGGTCACGGCAGGCCGCACAGCAGGTCAGAGCCTCAGGTCTCTGGCTTAGACCACGGTGGCCCAGGTTGTTCACAAGAGAACGTCTGACTCTCCCGTCCCCACCCCCAACCGGTGCTCAGTCCCTCAAATCCACGCCTCGCCCCCTTCTCTCTGCCCGGCCCCTTGTTCACGCTGCCCTGGTCTCGTCTCTCACTCCAACGGCTCCAGCAGCCGCTGGGGCTGCCCCAGGCCACCCCAGCTCCATCGGTCATCAGGCACTTCCGGCCTTGCTCTAGTCCACCGTGGAGCGGACACTTAGCACACAGGGACGTAGAGGACAACAGATGGACAGGGAGCCCACTCTGGGGTAGACCGGGTGAACAGGGCAGCCCCGGCCCCTGGGGCTCCCAGGCCGGGGTGCTGAAGCAGAGAGCCTAGAGAGCAGGCCTTGAGCGGCTGCAGCCTGGCACTGGGCCGGGCGGCGGCCGGGCAGTCAAGGTCTGGTAGTGGTGGCTGACCCGTACTGTCCGGGCCGCAGCAGAGCAGGCGGCCCAGGAGTCTTTGGGAGCTGCATCTCTGGCCCCTGTGTCACCCAAGGTTGGCCTGTGACTGGGCCCAGCCCATGGCAGCGGTGGCAGGGATTCCCGGGGGATAGTGGCTCCTCAGGTTCCAGAGCTGGGAGAGGCAGCTGGGCAGCAGGAAGAGCACCAACGCCTCCCTTGCAGAACAGTCTAAAAGCAGGTTCGTCTCCTGGCAGGAGGGACCCTGCGTCCCCAGAGCCCGGCTGCCAGTCCAAGCCCGGATAACGGGAAAGGCAGGGCTGTGGCCTCCTGCCACCTCCACCCAGAGGCTTAATGCAGAACAAGGCTTTTCCGTGCCTCCCCGTCAGCCTCCCACAGCCGGGACAGGCCCCACGCAGCCGCAGAGGCCCAGCAGCGTCGCTTTCCCAGGCCCCTCCCACCCAGAGCAGGGCCAGGAGGCAGCGTCTCAGGCCTCTGGGCCAGCATCTGAGCCTGCGCCCCGCTGTGGGGACAGCGAGGGGGGCCGCTTCAGATCCCAGCCCCAGCGCCTCTGGCTCAGGGCTCGGCGCCCTGGGCCATGCCTCCGCGCCACCTCCAAGTCATACTTGTGCCTGGCAGCCCACTCAGGATCCTGCCCGCCTCCACTGATGTTGGGGAGCAGGGGCTGGCTGGTGACACGAGAGGGATGCCAGGGCTCTGTGTGGGCGCTGTGGAGGCCGAGGTGTGGCTCTTGACAATGACTGATGACTGGGAGGCCATGTCGGGGCTGGGGGTGGGGGTGTCTGGAGGCCCCACCGCCAGCCCAGCCTGCAGCATGGGTGAGCCCGTCCCCAGCTGAGCTCCCGAGCTCGGCCAGGGACAGAGTCGGCCCTGCCTGGTTCCCTGCCAGGCGCTCCCAGAGACCACCCACGTGGACCCTATCAGCCCGGATTATTCCCCAGATCTCAGCTCGGCCCTCAAGCCCGACTGTCTGGGAGCTGCTTGGGCTCTCCCTGCTGGGTCTGCTAGGCCCGGGCAGCTGACTATGACTGAGCTCTGAGCCCCGAGGCGAGATGTGGGAGGTTGGCTTGGAGGGGAAGAGGATGGCACCATGTCAGGGCAGTGCCCACCTGGACCGACCTTTGGCCCTGAGGACACAGGTCCCTGGGAGGAGGCTGGGGCTGAGCTGGGGTCAGGGACTGTGGGGGGACTGGCTCTGGCACTCACTCCGCCTTGGTCTGGCCTTGATCTGCGTCTCTAGGCCCTGGGCACTCTCTCCTTCAAAGTGTTTCGTGGGCCCCTGATGGCTGCCCCTGGACCGTGCTGGCCTGGGACTGCCCTGTACCTCCTCCCTGACAGTCTACACCCTGCCTGCCCTCAAGGCCCAGGCCTTTCCCCGGGGCCCTGACAGCACGTCTTTCTGGAACATGCAAACTTCGGTCTCAGGTCCTAGTTCCTGGTGCGCTGCTACGGGACTCCAGCAGTCTGCAGCGCTGCCCCGCCCTGGCTGGGGGCCCGGAGCTCCGGATCACATCTATAAAACGGGACTGCGCATGGCTGCTCACAGGTGTGTTTCATGAGGACTGAGGGGGAAGGTCGGTGTCCTGCTTCCTTTCCGGGCACCACCTGCATGCCAGGCCCACTGCTAGCTGCGGCCTTAGGCAAGCCCTCCTTGGGTTGGGGAAACTGAGCGCTCCGTCAGAGGGCTGGCCCGGCAGCAAGACGATGAAGCCGCAGCCAGGGTGAGCTGGGTGCTCCCCGAGAGCCCCTGTCCTTGCTCACCCCGTTCCTCAGCTGGAGGGCAGCAGAAAAGGTCTGGGGTCGGGGGAACACCCATCCAGGGAAGGGGGTCTCCCCAGACTTGGGCTGGCATTGGAGACGCAAGCTCAGGTTCTGGCTCTCTGCCACCAGGGCCCAGCAGGTGGGTGGGCAGGGCTAGCAGGAGAGGGGGAAATTCTAGAAGCCCCTGGCCTGTGCCTGATGCCTCCATTCAGAGGGCCCCATGCTAACAACGCCCTGGTGCCAGCAAACCCCCTGCAGCCACCCCAGCTCTCCCCAAAATTCGGCCAAGTCTGGGGACCCCTCCCTCGGTGGGATCACCTTCTGGAACCTTCAGGGCATCGGGTGGGTACCCTTTCCCTGGGCACTGCTGGCACTTGGAGCTGTCGAGTCTCTGCAGGTTTATCTGCAGGAAGGAAAGTGACGTCATGAGGTCAACCACAGAGCCCTGAGCCACGAGTCGGGTGCCCCAGTGATGTCTGCTTTCCAGCAAGTCACTCATGTGTGCACACGGGGCCAGGGAGCCCGGGGCCGGCGGGGAAGACGGGGGAATTTCAACCTGGAGCCACAAGAAGCCAAGGACTGCCAGAGCTGGCCGGGCGGCCCCCTGGCTGCCGTGCCCACTCGGCCTTCACCTGGGAGCTCACCTGCTGGGCGGGGCCGTCTCTGCCAGCTGCTCTTGCGGTCTTGGGTGTGGCGGGTACAATGAGGGTGACACGAATGGAGCACTTCCTGGTCTCTCTGGTACCACACCCCCTCCTCAACAAGACCCCCGGGGCGGGACCCATGGGGTGGGCACGAACCCCACACTCTTGAGTCTGTACCTGCAGCCTTTCCCGAGCTCACGGGTGGCGGCTGGCTGGGCGGGCTGCTGTGTACGGCTCCGTGGCTCAAGCCCTGACTCCCACCCACTCCCTGTGACCCCAGGGAAGGCCCCTGCCCCTGCAAATCTTGGTTTCCTCGCATGTCAGCCACCCTGCCTCAGAGGCAGAAGGCTCCGTGAGATGACCCTTCCTTGTCCTTGGTGTTTTGTTCCTCTTGCCAGTGCTTCGACAAGCTTTCTCTGGATAAACCGCTCCAAAGAGTAGGCCCTGGCCCCGGCCCCGGCCCTGGTGGGCTGGCTGGGGCAGGGGCTCTGCCTGGTGGGAGTGGGTGGAGGCGGGGAGCACCCTCTGTGTTGCAGGGGCATGGGCAGCTTGAGAGGAGCTGGGGGCGGTGCCTAAAGGAAGCTCCGTGTGTGTCTGGGTGGGAGCCTTGGGGCAGGCATGGTGACCACCTGGATCTATCTCCCAGCCAGGCCTGGCCACGCACCCTGCCGGCCCACACCTTGGGGTCGGCCACAGCTACAGCTCGGCTGCTCTGAGGGCCTGCAGGGGCCAGCAGTCCCAGGCTCAGCCCTCCTTGGGGCGGGCACTCCACATGTCTTCGTTGGGGTCCCGGCCCCTGTAACCCTCCAATGTTAGAGCACAGGAGGATCTCGCGACCCCAGCCCAAGCTCCTTGTTTTACAGAGGAAGAAGCTGAGACCGGAGAGGGAAAGGGCTTGTGTGGGACCACACGGTGGGCTACGCCAGCCAGGAGCTGGAGCCCCGGGCTCCTGGCTTTCCCTGTGGGGTTCTCCTCCCCGTCACAGCTGGTATCATCCGTAGAAGTCCAACTCCCACGGCCAAGGGCACGACACCCCACACTGGGTAAGCCACAAAGAAAACAGGTTTATTTTGGCTCACGGGCTAAGGTGGAGGGGCCACATGTGGCAAGGGCTTTCCTACTGGCAGAGTACCCTGGCGGCACAGAGCGTAGCATGGCGTGGCGTGGCACGGCGTGGCGTGGCGTGGCGTGGCGCGAGACCTGGCGAAACTGGCTTGTGTAGCAGACCTGCTCTGAGATAGTCCAGGAACCGGATCATCCACTGATGCATCCATCCCACAAATCGATCCACGGGGAGAGCTCCAGCCACCTCCTAACGCCTCCTAATGGGGACTAGACTTCAACACGAGTTGTGGAGGAGACAAACCCTCCTGAGCCACAGCCTCATCATAAAGAGTCACCCGCCCCGTCTCTGTCCAAGATGCCACCAGCTGCAGGCAGAGGAGCGCCGACGGGAGTGGGGGAGCCAGGGGAGGGTCCCCTGGGAACCAGGGACCAGGGGAGGCTCCCAGAAAGATCTGGGCTCTTTAGCCACCTTCCCGGTGCCACCTCACACCTTAGGTGCTGCCTGACCCCAAAAGCCATCGTTCTGGGTTGATGTTCCATGATGCTCTGCTGATGCGTGACCCAGGGTGACATATAGCCCTGGGGGGTGGGGGCGGTGAGCCAGGGTCCCACAGACCCAGCCAATGCTCCAGGACTCCAAGAGTGGTCCCCGTCCCCTTGCCTGGCAGCTGGGGCCTTCAGAAAAGAGCAGGGATGATGGGAAGCCTGGCCAGGAGGCAGACCCCAGCCTAGGGCCTGGCCATCTCCCCTTCCCATGTCTCAGTGTCCCAAGGAGAGCTAGGTCAGGTGTCTGGCCTTCTTCCCAGCTCTGAGGACCAGGTTCTACCCCGGCTGATCTCAGTGTGGGTGTGGGCTGGGCACCCTCTCCCAGATGCCCCGCCACCCCACCCCTCACCCCTCCTGCTGGCGCTGTAGCCTGCCTCTCTGACCCCAAGCGCAGCCTCTGCCTTTCGTTTGATAAGAAATGAGGGCCACAGGGGGATCTAAAGTTTCCTAGCTCTCTGAATCCCGCCCAGAGAGCGGAGCGAGGCCGAGGCCCGGAGAAGGCTAGGAGCCTGCCCAAGGGCCTGGCGGGGAGCGGGAGTTGGAGCCCCGCCCACGGCCTCAGCTGCCTCTTGTTTGCTCCCGGAAAGGACCCCCTTAGCAGAGAGCTGGCTGCGGCCGGCTGTGGAGGACGCCTCTCCTCTCCGGCCCACTTCAGGGCCCCTGCCCGTCCGGCACCTGCAGTGTGTCTGCCGCCTCCTCTCCACTCTTCGCCCTAGAGCAGCCGCGCTGGGCCGAGAGGGCGGGCACGGGAGCCAGGCGGCCTGCTCCACCGCGTCCCGGCTGTGTGGCCCCGGGTAAGTAAGCCTCAGTCTCACTTTGAGATGGGCACATGAACAGGACCTCCCTCGTGGGGCTGTTGGGAGGCGTAAACACGTCAGTCCTGCCCCGTGCTCAGAACGGGGCTGCCGCAGGAGCCCTGGGCGAAGGCTGTCATTGGTTCATTCATTTATTCTGTCCTGCCTCTTTCCAAAAAGGTTTGAGATGACTCACAATGGAAGCACAGATATAACAGGCCTTAAAAAATTTATTTGAAAGAGAGAGAGGCCTTCCATCCACTGGTTCACTCCCCAAATGGCCGCAATGGCCAGAGCTGGGCTGATCCAAAGCCAGGAGCTAGGATCTTCTTCCAGGTCTCCCACGTGGGTGCAGGGGCCCAAGCACTTGGGCCATCTTCTGCTGCTTTCCCAGGTGCATTAGCAGGGAGCTGGATTGGCAGTGGAGCAGCTGGGACATGGACTGGTGCCCATATGGGATGCCAGCACTGCAGTTGGCAGTTTTACCTGCTGTGCCACAGTGCCGGCCCCTATAACAGGCCTTTAAAGGGAGGCTGAAAGAACACGAGGTAGGACTGAAGAGGTGAGAGCTGTCCCAGAACCCTGGGACCTGAGCAAGCTCTTGCTCCTGAGCAAAATACCCTGCAGGCTCGTCCAAAGGTCAAGGCTGTCGGTATTGCATTCCGCTTCTCAGAGGAGGCAGCAGGCGGCTTCTAGAAGGGGAGAAGGTTTTCTGGGCCGAGCTTCGTGGGTGACGTCAACAATGCAATGTGCTGAGTCTCCCCTGCTCCCACCCCATGCCCCCCCAAGTCCCTCTGAGAAACCTGAGGTGTCTTCGTTCCACTCCCCACTTCTGGACCCCAAGGAAGCCTGCGGAACTGAGAAGTGCTGAGAACCGCTGCCCACAAATGGGAGCCTTTGAGGATCCCAGGAGAAGGGTGCTGGGGAGATGGGGTGGGGGGTGGAGGGCGCTAGAGCTGAGAGCTTTGGGCAGCGGTGGAAACTACTGGGAAAAAGCCAAGGGCCTGGGACCGGGAGGGTCTTCCCTTGGAGGCAGGGGGAGCCCTTCCCTGGGCGCTGCTTCCCAGAGGCCAGACCAGCAAGTGCCCCGGGCCAGGGGACAGGGAATGGTCACTGAGAAATGCCAGAGCTGCCCGCACACTTCCCTCCCGGGCTTCCCCTTCTCTCTAAGGCAGCGGGCAGGGGAAAGGTGAGCAAGGGGCTCCACAGTGAGTCATGGGAGATGGGGACCCGGCGGGGGAGGGCGCCACTTCTCCTGCACCCCTGCGCCTGGGGGCTCCTGTGTGGGGTCTGAGACCATTCCATAGACACAGGTGTCATCAGAAACGGGAGCCTTCGAAGCCCGCTCCCACCATACGTGAGCCCCACCCTGCCCCCCGTACACCCCAGAGCACAAGCGCTCTTGGGGATAGGGGTTTCTCCTTCCTGCCCTGAGTCTCTGCTCATCCACAGAGACCCATGAAGCCCCCAGTTCCCACCTGCTTCTTGGCTGGGGGTTCCAACCCAGGCTCAGATGGGGGTGCCCCCACCCCACCCCCCTCCCCAGACCCCAAACACCCTGGGATGTTTCCCCTGATTGCAGTCACCTCTGTAGTCAGCAAGCAGAGGAGCCCCCTCCTGGGCCACCAACCCCCGGGATCCCAGCCCTCTTCCCTGTTCCCCAAATCTGCCGCAGGCCCCAGGGAAGCTGGCCCAGCAGCCGGCCTGGCTCCCCCTCCGGCTTAGGGAAACACCTTTTGGTGAGTGGCAAATGCGACTGGCCAGGCACAATGACGTGCCGCACCGAGGCTGGCTCATACTCAAGTCATGAGAATCATTTGCCCAGAGGGGTTTTTGAGGGGCAGCACTGGACAGGCATGCCAGGGAAGTCCCAGCTGTCCTCAGACCAGCATCAGGGGGGCTGGGGTGTGGTTCGATCTGGGCAGGGGGCTGGGACCTGTGGGGTCGCAGGTGGGCAGAGTTGCCAGGCCCATTTATCTTCTCTGCTGCCCGCCTCGCTGCCCCCCAATCCGCCCTGCCATAGTCACTGTGGCCCTTGAAGGACACTTAAGGCTGCACTGTGAGTACATCCCCCACCACGCCTCACCCTGGCTCCCAAGTCTTCAGTGACTCCCCTCTGCCCACGGGAAACTGAAGACCCCCACAGCCTTGCACAGTGTGCCTCCCTCTAGCCCCTCCTCCAGGAGTACCCTCTGCCTCACACCAGTGGCCCGGCCCCTCCTCCCTTGAGGGTGGGCTGATGCTAAGTCCCTCCTCCCTGACCACCCCACTGCAAGGGAAGGCATCCTCTGGACTCTTGGCACTCCTCGGTTCCGGAAAGATCCCAGTTTGGGAGCCTGAGAGACCCGGGTTGGTGTCTCGGCTCAGTTCTAATCCCATTAACCAGCAGCAAGTCCCCAAACTTTTCTGGGCTTTGTTCAGTAGACGGGGATAAGGCCCACCCAGCAGGGTGCCCAGGACTGCTGAGGGTGGGCAGTACCTGTGACCTTAGCCTTTCTTTTGGTTGATACCACCTGAGCATTCTGTTGCGTATGCGGTCCGTGTAGGGCCTCACTCCCTGGTGAGCAAATGACGCAGGCTAGGTCAGTGAGAATATCCCATTGTCCTAGCCGCAGGGATGGGTCTGTAGGGATGGACGGGGGCCTCAAATCAGGCCAGGGCATCCTAACCGGGACTCCAGTTGGAGCTGCCGGGACTCCCTTTTTGCCGAGAGAAGGAACGCTGCAGCCTTTAGCACGAGCTGGGGTTGAATTGTGTCCTCAATTGCTCAAGACCTGACCCCAGCTTCCTTGGACTGTGACCTATTTGGAAGAAGGATCTTTGCAGACATAGGCAAGTGACGATAAAGCCAGCCTGGATTCCTGGGCTGGGCCGGTGTCTCTCTGGAGGCGCAGACACGGAGCCGGTGCTGCTGCTGTAACAGAGTGCTACAGACCAGGTGATTCATGGAGAACCGGCATTTATCTGATTGACAGTTCTGGGAGGTCCAGCGTTAGGTGCTCGCGTCAGGTGAGGGCCTTCTTGCTGTGTCATACTGCGGGGAGAGAGCTCACTTTTATAACAAAGCCACTCCCGCGATAACTGACCCAGCCTCCAGATAGCAGCATTAACCCCTGGGGAGGGTGTGGCCCACTTCACCTGGTCACCTCTCGAAGGTCTCGCCTGCCAACATGGGCACCGCAGTGATTAAGCTCAACAGGAGCTGTGGAGTGGACATGCCAGCCGCAGCAGGGCTACAGCGGGGAAAGGCCACGTGACAGCAGCAGCACAGAGCAGTGGGACACGGTCGCAAAGCCCAACACTGCCAAGGAAGCGTCCCCAGGGGCGGGCCCAGAGGTGTGGCCCCAGGGCCTCCAGAAGCAGCCGTCCCTGCCAGCACCCAGATGTCGGAAGCACCAGAGAACAGTGTCCTGTTGTGTCGGGCCACCCAGGTCTGGGATGAGCTGTTGCAGCAGCCATGGGAAACTAGCAGAGACGGGGTCTGAGACGGAAGCCAGCCCTGTGCAACCAGAGCCGCCCAGTGGGAGACAGGGATGCCTGACCCTGTGACAACACTTGGACACCCTAGCAACAAAGCGAGAGCCCTGCCGGGCTTCTGTTAATGGAACCGCTTAAGCCGTTCTAGCTGAGACAGGCCTGACGCTTGAGGCCTAGACTGTATGGCACGTACAAAGCCCTCTATGAAGAGTGGGTAGCATTCTTGCCCATTGTTGCTATACTTGTTCCCAGCTAGACTGTGTGAACCAGGTTCTAAGGGGGAAAGGCCCTGGGATCAGCCCCTGTGGACAAGGGAGAAAGAACACAGGAGGGAGGGGAGCTGGGCTGGGCCTGAGTCTTGGAGCCGGCCCTGCTCTGTGGAGTCCTCCCATGGTGACCCAAGGTCACCGGGCCTTTCTGCCTGCACATCTGTTACCCTTGAACCTGGGCGGCCCTGGGCAAAGTCAAGCGCCAGGGCCTGCTGAGCTATCCCTGAAGGGGCAGACAGCCGGGGCCATGCTCCCAGCAGCTGGGGCAAGGAGTCCTTCACCAAAGGGAGACCTGGGAGGCCATGGCAGTGGCCACAACACCCGGTGCTTACCTCGTAGCCTGACACCTAACAAAACGCACCGTGGACACCAGTCATTCATTCATCCATTCATTCATTCAAGCCCATGGTGGGTGGGGGCCAGGAGGTCCGAGATGATGGAGGCCTCCAGGAGCAGTGGCCTGGCCTGGGTCAGAGTGTGAGGGGAGCACCTCCACAGGCTGGTTGAGAGTGACCCGGGGTGGGGGTGTGACCTTGCCCAATGCCTGCTCGGACAGGTGCCAGGGAGTGTTTGCTGAATACGCCAGCAGCTGACCAGGGGGCTGTGGGCCACCATCCCTATGCCTCCCTTAAAAATGGGCTCCTGGGGCCATGCGCTTTCTCCACCGCTACCTTTTTTGTTGATGTCTGTGCCTGTTGGGTGGAGTCCGGAGGCTGCCGAATCCTGCACAAGTTCCTTTCTTGAGTCTCTCCTCTGCCTCCCCCGGCAGCTCTTCCACCAGCTCTGGTGCCCCTGCACATCCCAGGCCCGAATAGGGGCCTCCTGTGCCTGTTCCTCCGAGTCTGGCTGGGCCCGGGGGTCTATGCCAGTCCTGACTCTAGGCCAACCACTACCCGAAGCCCAGCACACCCTCTTATCAGTTGAGAAACCAAGACTCAGAAAGAGGAAGCCGGCTGTGCAGAGGTTGAGCCAGGAAGTAGGACCCACTTCTCCTTGCTCGGCCTCCCCTGGGTGCAGCACGGCCCTGCAGCGGGAGCCCGGCTCCTCTGCCTGACGAGGGCCCCAGCACCCCTGCCTGCACTTGGCTTCGTGCCCAGGCTGCTCCCCCTCCACCACACAGGTCTGCCAGCGCCTCCGGGGTTAGGGCAGTGACTTGGCTCATCGCCCCTCCCAGGCCTCCCGCACCAAGTGCTGCAGGCAGCAGCAGCCTCACCTGCACCACTGGACCCCACCCCACCCCTGTGCTGCCCGCGCAGGTGAATGGAGTCAGAGCGCCCGAGGCGAGAGGGCACACAGGAGCCGACCGTGGGGATGGTGCCCAGGTCAGTTGTCCTGTTGTCCCTCCTGCACCCCTCTGAGTTTACATGGAGCCCCGGCAGAGCCATTGTCTTTGTGACTTATTTACCAGTGGTTGGTAAATGCAGCACCAGGTTGGTTTTGCTGCACCGCCGACAGAACCTTGAACTTCTTAAGGATGGGTTGGTCGCTAGCAGGCAGGGGTGCTGGTGGAGGGGGAGGACAGGTCACTTCACGGGGGCCCTGCACCTCATTTTCATAACCAAGGCCACTCACGCACAAGGCCTTTTGCTCTGCCTGCAGCGGGCTGGGTTACCTGCAGGGTCTAAAGGAGAAGGTCTAAAGAACACCAGGTGGGTTCCCTGGCAGAAGGGGAGGGGTCTGGGAGAGTCCAACAGCGAGGCAGGGGTGAGGAGGGGAGAGGAGAGGCAGGGGGAGGCGGAAGCTGCGGGGCTGGGCAAGGGCAGGCAGGTGGAAATTCCCCAGCAGGCACCTGAGAGCCTGCATAATGCCCTGGGCAGGGCTTCCCTGTCCTCGCCTGGACTCCACCTGCTCTCATGGCTCTCACGTCCAGGCGTGGAGGAACGGACCCCAGGGCGCAGGCCCACCTGCCGCAGTCCTGGGGCCTGTGTGTGTCTGCAGAGGCGTGGGGTTTCCTGCTGATCTTGCTGGGGGTCCTGCAGACACCTGAGGGACCCAGCACTGTCCCCTTCCCCCCTTCCGCATCGCCCCATTTGCTCAGAGCCGGCAAGCGACTGGCACGAGGCCCCACACTGCTCGGGTGGAGCTGGGGTGGGAGAGCCTGGTCTGTGCCCCCGGGTACTTGCCCCCCTGTTTCTGCCTGTCTTGCCCTCGGCCCCTGGTGAGTACCGGGCTCGCTCTAGACCCTCAGTGAATGTTTGTGCCTGGCACATGGAGAAGCACAGCACGGGCTCCATAGACGGCCTCAAAGCCTGCACAGACCCTCACCAACTCTGCCACTCTAGGGAAGCTGAACTCTGAGCCTCTGTTTCCTTTCTGCCCAAGGGGCTATGCTAGACGCTGCGTGAATGTCAAGACAGGGTCAGCGTGACTCAGTGGCCAGAGCCCGGGATGGAAGCCCCCCGGGGCGTGGCTGGTTGTGTGGAGGGAGTCCCGCACCCTTCCCACCCCGCCCCTCCTTCCCCAGCTCTGAGACAAGTTCACCTTGAGGGTCCTACCCAGGGGAGGGGGAACTCCAGCAGAGACCCTGGGAAGGGCCGGTGACCACACAGCGCCCTGAGAGGGCCTTTGGGACCAGGACCATGGCCGGAAATGGGTCGGATGGAGGCATGTGGTGGCGGCTGGTTGCTTAGTTCCCAGTTAAAATGGGAAACTGCAGAGACCACGCATCTGACCACAGGCAGGGGCCTCAGCCCCTCTGGGCGCCTCTGCTCAGAATTCCCAGCAGCTCCTGGATTAAGGCGCAGCCGACCGCCAGGGTTCCGCGTGCGTGGACTGGGAGCCCCACTCCCTGGCCTCTTCTATGCCGGCTCTCCAGGCTGGCGTCCCGTCTCTTCCGCTTTCTGTCCCTGGGATCTGCTTGGCCTCTGAGCAGCCACCTGCCCTGCGACACTGGGTAGACCTGGGCTCCACGCCCTGGCAGCTCTCAGATAGCCCTGGTCGTAGCATTGCTGCCTCTTTCCAACTCCACGAGGCATCATTACTCATTTTCCGGATGAGGCCCAAGCTTGCCCGTGCAGCTGTGCAGTGGGGCTGCCCAGAGCGGAGCCGGGGGCTGCTGACCACGGGTTGCCCGATGATCTGGACAAGGCGAGCGAGAGGCAAGGAGGGAGAAATGATGCCAGGCCCCATCTGGGAGCAGAGTGAGCCGGTCCTTTCCTGGGGCTGTGTCTGGAACTGCCGTTCGAAGTCAATGTAGGAACACTTCATTACTTCCACGGCACTTATACGGAGCTGGCGCTGGGCCTGACACTCCGTGTTTCATGTCTATGAACTCATTGCATCGAATCTGACCCGGCTTGCCGCCTCCCTCTCAGAAGCAGTCCCGGCCACCCCAAGGGCAGTGTCCCCATGGCTTCCATCTTGCTGGTCCCCACCCACCCCCAGGAGCTCCAGGGTTTTTAGCATCCCTGCAGTTGTGTCCACACCCGAGTAAGGGAGAACAGAGAAGCCCCCTCCTAGCTGTGCCCTGGTCTGGGTCACACTGCTTCACCCTGGGCCACAGGAACCCCTGCCCTGCCCTTGCGCTGCCCCCTGGGCGATTGCTTGGCCAGCTGAGACGCCTTCTCCTCCAGCTGTGACCCCTCTCACCCTGCCACTGACTCAGCCGGCTGCTCTCCTCCACCTGGGGAGGTTTCGACACCCAGGTGGGCGAGCCGTCCAGCACCCTTGCCTCACGGCGTCCTGACCTCTGCCAGTCCCTGGCTGGCCTCTGACCCTGACCTCACCCCTTTCCCGCTGCGCCTCTCCCTTAGGCTTTAGGGACCCCCTGGTGTCTTCCCTTCATCGCTCTGTAGCACAGGCCCCCTTACACACGTACACACAGCTGCACCCTGCATGTATCTATCCCTACAATCCTAGCATCTAACCAAGAGGAAAGAGGGCATGCCCATCAAACCAAGCATTTGATTTAAAAATACATCCTGCTTACGTAGACTTCATTCAGGGAAAGTCGAGTACGGCCCAACACTCCTGAACTTTGTACTGTCGTTCATATTAGTAAGTCAGAAGACGAAAAGCAATTTGACTCTCTACATAGATGCCCCAGAATGTACTTATCAAATCCAATATAGAAACCTATTTCTTTAATCTCTTAATGAAATTGAAATAGAAGGATGCTTCTTTAATGTGATTAAAAAAATCTCTCTGTCGCATGGATAGGCAGCGCCGTGTGTGTGCTCCAACGCCGGGGACACTGCTTTCAAGTCCCACGCCAGGATTTGCTGGTGCTGTTTCCTTTTGTCCTGGAGCTGACAGCCACTGCGCTCCTGGGTTCCAGGTGACTGCCTTGAGGCTGTGATACCCTGGAAGCAACATACATCCAAGTGCTCGGATTACAGCTTTCAATGCCATTCTCCAAAACCAGGAACCAGAGCTCCTGGGAGAAATGGCTGATTCCAGGGCTGGAACACGGAAACTTTAAGATGAGACTGACACATCTTTTTGTCCCAGAAAATGAGAAAATGCTCAAAGAATAATGGAGATATGTCCCAATGACCCAGGACCCTGCCTGAAGGGGCTCCTGTTGGCTAACTCTGAGATAGTTGGGGCAGCTACTTGAATAATTATTGAGCCAAATTATCTTTGGCTAAAATAGGGATCCATTAGTCATTTTGATGTGAATGAGTGAGTGAGTGAAGAAATGAGCAAGGAGCTCTTCCTGGTAGTAGGATGTCAGCTCCTAACTGTGATGGGAGGAGATGGCCACCCCTCCGCGGCTACCCTAGTGGTGGCTGACTAAGGCTGAGGCATCAGACGATGCCACGAGTGGGCGGAGAGTTGATGAGAACCAAATAGTGATGTGGTCTTGCAGTATCTCCCACCACATGCCGTCAGATGCAAAGAGAATGGTACAAAGGTCTGATGGAGAAACCTGGCAGGCGCCAGCTTGACTTGGCGTCGAGATGAGCGTCGGCCTTGGTGGGATAGCAACAAGGAGAGCCATTTGTGCCGAACTTGCCAAGAATGCGTAGCCCGAGAGTGGACTTGAGGGAACAATGGACAGGTGTGGCTTGGGGGAATCCTACAGGATGAATCCTTAAGACTGTCACGGTCCGACTGAAGGAAACCGATCAGGCATGACAGCTAAGTGCAACTCGGAACCTTGATCTGGATCCTGGACCTCATAGCCAATGCGGCATGGTTGGGACAGTTGGCAGACCTCATACAGGTCTCATGGATTGGATGATAGTGTTACATTAATTTTGCCTTCCTAATTTGGAGGGCTGAATTAGTAATGAGGATGTTCAGTATTACAGGTCATAGTGCCTCGTGTCTACAACTTGTTCTGAATTCTCAATGGCTCAGAAAAAAGAACTCTGTATTGCTCTCCCTCTCTCCCTACATTTATGTGTGTGTGCATATATATAGGGTGTGTATATGTGTGTGCATATACATATGTGTGTATATACATACATATATAATTGGACTTCAAAAAGTTAATGGAAAACGGAATTCAAATGTTTATTTTGGTGCAAATTTTTTTTGAAATCCATGCATACTTTTTTCATAATATGCATTTTCCATGGACTTTTTGAATACCCTTCATATACCACTATGTACAATTACACAGAGAGATAAGCAGACAGAGAGAGACAGACAGATGGCACAGCAGTGGCCAGTGTTCACACCAGAGAGGCTGGGTGAAGAGGGTGAAGAAGTGCTGTTTTCTGTACTGTTCCTGAAATGTTTCTGTCCGTTTGAAGTTATTTCAGAATAAATTGCTAGTGAGTCACCCTCGCACCCCAGGGGACCTGCAGATGGCTTTCTCACAGCTCGGCGGCTGTGTGGTGCCCAGAGCTGCACTGGGCTGGAGTCCTTTCACTTCTGGTCAGCTGCGTTTTGCATTCCTGAGACAGGATGTCCAAAGTCTTCCCTCTGGGCCCCCACTGCCTCTCTCTTCCCCACCTTGCGGTCAGGGAAAGTAGAGGTCACCCTGAAGTCTCCACCCCACCACGTGGCCCCACATCCATCCTGAGCATTTGTTCCCAACACTGCAGGATGATTCATCCCATCTGACCTTTGGGGGAGGGCGAGTCCCGCTCAGTTGGGTCTACTGCTTCCCGGTCAGGTGCATGACCTTTAACCCACAGACCACCCTGCTGGGGACCCCCCACCTTCCGGCTGCAGGCCGAATGGGTTGCTCTCTGTGAGTGTGACACAGCTATCATCCAAGACTTCCCTTCTCCACTCCCCAGTGCAGATTCCTGGTTTTCTAGATCTTTCTCTCTTCTCCCTTATTTTGGTGAGGCACATCAAAGGGCAGTTTCCAGTGGAAGGAGGCATTGGCAGTAAATGGTTGTGGATTTTTCGTGTCTGAAGACTTCACATCTGTCTTCCTATCTCACCTAGCTATCTGACTGAGGATAGGTGGAAGATCATTTTTCTGTCACAATTGTAAAAACATAACTCTGTTGTTTTCCTGTTTTCAACGCTTGCTGTGAGAAGTCGTAATTTGTTTCTGCCTCCTGCTCCTGTCTACTCTGGAAGTACAAGCTGCTGCTCTCCGTCCCCATTCTGAAATTCCACCGGGATGTTCCTTGTTGTGAATCGTGTGTGTGTGTGTGTGCGTGCTGTGTGAATACTCGGCAATTGTACTATTAAAACGAGCTGGAGGGTTGGGCGTTATGGCACTACGGGCTAAGCCTCCGCCCCTAACATCAGCATCCCATTCGAACAGCGATTCGAGTCCTGGCTGCTCCACTTCTGATCCAGCTCCCTGCTAAGGAGCCTGGGAAAGCAGAGGAAGATGGCCCAAGTGCTTGGGCCCCTGCACCCACATAGGAAACCCAGATGGAACTCCTGGCTCCTGGCTTTGTAGCCATTTGGGGAATGAACCAGCAGATGGAAGCTCTCTCCTTGTCTCTCTGTAACTCCACCACTCAAATAAATAAATCTTTTTAAAAAAGAAATAAACATACATTAATTAAAAAAAAAACCGTGGTACCCACACGGCAGGCTGCCATGAAGCCACCCGCGGGCCCCCCAGCACCAGCTTCCGCTCTCCCAGTGCACCCTGGGCCGGAGGGCAGGGAAGAGCAGGGACACAGGTGGCCAGGCGTCTGCTCTGAGCCTCTCTCACCAGCCAGTCCCTGTGGCCCCCAGCCGACTGTCCGACACTGCGTCAAGTATACCCTCGGGGTTTGGGCAGCATTAATTCTAGGAACACCGCGCAGGCTCTCACCCCTCTGCCCTGACAACTTCTCTCTGTGCCTTGGTTTTCCCATGTGTGAAATGGAGCTAATCACCCTCAAAACACCCCTGCAAGGTACTAATTACTGTCTGTCAGAGGCTTTGAGATCCTCGGCTGGAACATAACAGTACTAATAATGGATAATGACACTCTGTCCTTCTCCAAGGCCTTTCATCCAAGGCGCTCAAAGCCTTTTACAAACCTTAATTAATTCTCACAACACCCCGGTGCGGGAGGCTGCTGGTCATTAGCCCCATTTTACTGGTGGGGAAACTGAGAGAAGCCAGGAGACTGGCTTGAGGCCACACAATCAGTTGGCAGACCCGTGAGGGTTGGAACTCACAGCCCCCGGCCCCGGGAAGGACTCAGACTGGAGGTTTCCACCCAGCCCAGCAGTTGGCACCACCCGGCCTGTGGGGACCCCCGGAGGGGCTGCCAATGGGAGTCTGGGCTGCTGAGCTCTGGAGAGACGTGGGAGACTTGGAGGAGGCCCACAGGCAAGGCAGGGGGGTGCTTTGCTGGTCTGGCTGGTGATCTGGGGAGGGAAATAGCATTTATGGGGGACCATTCACTCTCACCATCGTGGAACAAGCTGCTTGCTTTTTGCTGTCATTGTCACCAAGATGCGTGCCTCCACAAGCCATCCAGGTAGCGTTAGGTATTACTGGCCCTGTGATGGAGATGGAGAAACCGAGGCACACAGAGAAAACCTGGCCTGCTCGAGGCTTTTCAAGCACCTCTCCCCACCCCTCCACGTGGGTAGGCCACATAAGATCATGCAGGCAGGGCTTTGAAGTGCTTGGGTCCTCCCAGGATAGATGAGACGCCTGTGTCCTGGGCTTGGAGTCAGCCCACAGGGAGGTTCTCAGAAGAGTGGGATGGCCGGGGCTCACCTGGGGCGGCAGCTCTGTGGGCCACCTCTGCCCCAGGCCTCCAGGGCAGCGTCCTGTGTGCTGCCTCAGGACCCCTCTGGGGAGGACCGGGGTTCCTGGGACGGAGGGGTGAGTGCCACCTCCCGGACCTGGACCAGGCAGGGAGGCTCTGAGGCCAGGGCTGTGGATCTGGGCAGCTACTCACCTCCTTGTGTTCCAGGGGGGGTTGTCCTAAGAGGCCCCTGAGGTCCTGGCTAGCTCCCCAGCCCCCTAACTTAGAGGCACAGTCTCCCGGATGCACTGTGTTTCTAATGATTGCCCCTGCATGAGCTTAAAGACCTTGTCAAAAACAGATTCATCCCAAGGGCAGCAGCAGGACCCTGGGGCCTGGGCAGGGTGTCAGGAGACCTGGCCCTGGCCTGGCCACCTCCCAAACATGCTGTGTGGTTTGGACAGGGGCTTTCCTGCTCTTGCCTCGATTTCCCTGTTGGTGAAAACAGAAGTGGGAACACCAGGAAGGAAAGGCAGGGAGTGGCAAGATCTGCTTCCATCTGGCCGGGTGGAGGGCGTGCAGAGAGCTCAGTATGGACGTTAACAGAAGGGGTGGGGTGCGGGATACAGGGTGGGCATCTTTCAGGGAAAATGCTAAAATCTCCATTAGCAGTTTTGCTCATAGCCTAGTCCACCTTGAAACAAGTATTCCCTAGTATTTGTGTAGCCTTTAATCTAATTAAATGTGTCCTCACCTATGTTCTGTCTCTCAACCTCCCTCCACACCTGCAGGGGAATTATACTACAGACAGGGAAACTGGGGCTCAGGAGGGTGAACTCACCTGCTGGAAGACACACAGGCAGTGCGGGGCAACCCCAAACCTCCAACCCAGGTCTCTCTGAGGCATGCTTTTCTAGAAAGTTCTGTACCACAAAGTCCCTCCTGGAACCAGCCCATTCTAGGGGTTGGGACTGTGGTCCCCATGCACCCATCCTCCCCTTCGAGGGTCCCCGCAGGTGGGCGAGGTTGCTGGGGTGAGGACTCTCTGGATGGGGAGGCCAGGGTGCGGCCAGCAGTGGGCGGGAGCCACTGGAGGCTGCTGCTCGCTGGCTGGGCAGGGCGGGGCGGGGCGGGGCACTGAGAACAGAGTGACCTGACCGGCACGACCTGTGATCACTGAGCACCGCACGCGGTGGTGGTGGTGGTGGTGGTGATGGTGACAGTGGCAGCGGCGGTGGGGAGGCCCCTTTGTGCCTGGGGGGCCCTGGCCTAGGTGGGGGACTCTCTGCCTCCTGCCCTGCTGGCCCCCTCCTGCCACTGCTCTGGCAGCTTCCAGAAGGCATGTTCCTGTTCTCTTCCCAGCAGCTCCTCGCCGGAGAGCCTGCTCAGACCTGCCCTCCCCACAAAGCACGGTAGCAATTCCCTGGGGCAGAAAATGTCCTTCTGAAAGCAAGACAAGAGTTTAATTAAGCCCCAAACGCGCACAGTTGAGCCTGAAATTAGGGTGGTGAAAGGAGGGGAGGGGGTGGGGACGGGGGGCTTTGGCCCAGCCCTGCCCAGCTGAGCCAAACAGCACCGCAAGCACTGACAGAGCCCCAGGGCCTGGCCACCAAACACTTCTGACCTAGAAAGGGGAGAAGGCCAAGTTCAGCTCAGGTCTGGGGTGGGCACTGGCGCCTGTGCACAATTCAGAGGGTGGGGGAGGGAGACCAGGAAGCAAAGTTTGCCCCCCCCTCCCCGCCCCCAGAAGCGTGCACAGGGGCTCCCAGGTCTCCAGGGCTCTGGTGCGGGTCCTGCTGTGACTGGCGCTGGGAGGCACGGCGGGCAGGAGTACATTGGTGTGCCAGGGTCGGGGCCTCTGCCCAGGGCACCCAGCTGTGCTCTCCCTGGTAAGCGAAGCTCCTCTGCAGCCCCGGGAGGAAGGCAGCAGCCAGCCGTGGTTGGAGCAAGGAGCCGGGCTCCTGGCTATAGGGACGAAGCCACCGAGACTGGTAGTCCCAGCAGCGGCAGGCATCTGGCTGGCTCCTGTCCCCAGGTCTCCCCACACTGCTGCTGAGACTCTCAGACCACAGCCTCCTCTCTCACCTGCTAACCGATCCTCATTTGCCCTGCAACCTGGGTTTGGTCTTCATTTGCCAGGGACTAAAGGCAAGAAGAGGCGGGCAGGCGGGCGTGTTATCGCTTGTCTCCGGGCACGCAGGCTGTTGCAACAGAGCTCCCGAGTGCGTGTAAAAGTGCACGCGTGGAGCAGGGGCAGGGAACAGGCTGCCAGGGGTGGGGTGGGGTGCGGTGTGCCCGGCCCTCCTCCCCTCTCTCTGTGTGTGTGTATGTGTGTGTGTCCATCTGGGTAGGGGTCATCGGGCTAACTCTGGCTCCAAGGCAGGGGTCCAAGGCAGACAGCAGCCCCAGCAGGGCCCTGTGTGGCTCCGTGGAGCTCAGTGGCCTCCAGGTGTCAGTGGCCTGACAGCAGCTGTCATGCCCACTCTTTGCCCCGGCTGGACGGCCACTTAGTGAAGATAGTTGAAGCAGGTGCAGGCCCTTTGCCTCTTGGGGACTGCCTACTAGGAAGGCCCAAGAGGGTGCTGTGGCTGTAGCCGTGGAAGCAGCAGCTGGAGCTTGGCCCCTCAGCGGGTCCCCTTGCTTTTCCTGGTTCCCATACCCCTAGAGTGTCCCCTTTCTGGGACAACCAGGGAGTGAGTAAAGGTGTCCTACAGAGGGCAGAAGGCTGGGAGGGCCCCAGGGAGGCTCAGCGTGGCCTGTCCCTCCCCCGCACCCCGACAGCACCCCTCTTCTCTCTGTCTCCTGTGGCCACAATCAGGAAACACACTTGGGGGCTGAACCAGCAGAAGTGGCTTCCCTTATGGCTCTAGAGACCTGAAGTCCAAAAGCGAGGCATCAGCCGGCCGGACTCCCTCTGCAGGCTCTGGGGGCCACATTTCTGGCCTTCCAGCTCCAGGCCAGGGCCTGCAGGCAGCCACAGTTAGTAGATGCTTCTGTCTCTGTGTTCTCCTCTGTGTGTAACGTCCTCGGCCTCATTTTCCAGTGACTGGGAGTCCGCCCAGGTGATCCCCAGGTCCTTAACGTGGTTACATCTGCCAAGAAGGTGCAGCCTTTTCCCAAAGCTACATTCGCAGGTTCCAGGAAATCAGACGTGAGCAGATCTTTTGGGGGGGACCACCATGCAGCCCGCTGCACCCCCTCAGTGGCCACTCACTACAGCTTGGACCCCTCATGCACTGGCTCCAAACCAGCCTGATTATTTGAAAGTTCTCACTTGAGTGGAGGTGAAATCCTACTCAGCAGTACCTCTACCCACCGGCCCTGGTTCCGCCCTTCAGAACAGACTCCTAAAGAAAGAAGCCTGCACTCCCACTACCTCAGCCTCTGATCCCCAAGAGAAAACGAAATCTGAACAAGGCTGAAGGGGCTTAGCCTTGACATCAGGGAAAGTGCACAGCCCAGGACGTCGAGGTGGCTCCGCCTCTGGGACCTCGGTTGGCCTCCGTTCCCTCGCCAGGAACCCAGGGCATCTGAATCACTGTTGCATGTGCTGCTCTTGGGACAGGGCTCCCGGAGAGGCACAGTTCTCGATGCATGTCGAAGGCGCTGAGCAGTCCTGGGGGAGGAAACCCATCAAGTCCAGTATCTTCGGTAAATTCCTTGTGAAACAGAAATTCCTTTATCGGCTTCCATCAGCTCACCACCATGGGAAACGCTGGCATCAGGGCTGCCTGGGGGTTTTGCCAGCTTTCACAACTGGATCAGGTCAAACCCAGTGGTCGAGTTCACTGTCCTTGGTTTTCCTCCCCAGGACTGCTGCTCAGCCTCTGGCTGGAGGCAACAAACTTCGCATCAGAAGAGGGGATTCAAGTATCTGGAGCATCAGAAGCCCCTTCCCCAAGCCACAGCCAGCCAGGGTGAGGCTGTGAGCCATGGCCTCTCCCGCCCCTGCCTGGCACCGCAGGGACACAGGTCCTGCGGGAGGAAGCCAGGGAGGAAGCCAGCATTTCCGCAGCCCTGCCCCTGGGGACCCAGACCTCACCTCGGCCTCACACTCAGCGCCGCTCGGCCCTCCCTCCTTAGGGAGTGCTGCCTCTGACCCTGGGTCTTCTGGAAGCTTCTGTTGGAAATCTCAGTCAAACCCTCCAGCCTTTGCTGGCGGCGGGGGGGGGGGGGGGGGGGACTCAAAGAAGCCGGATCTTGTGAGATGGGAACAAGAGCACCTAGACCGCCTATGGGTGAGGGAAGAGAAGGATCCAGAGGACCAGTCGGAAGCAGAGGCTCACGATGGGATGGGTGGGAGGGACTGGGGGCTCCAACCCTGGGCCTAAGAGAGCTGGGAACACTGCAATGAAAGCTGACCCAGGAGAAGAGACGCAGACCACCCTGGGCTGCTACCTTTCCTGTCTTATTTAAGGTGCGCCACCATCTTGGAGCACCTGCTGCCTGCTAGCTCATCTGCAGAGCCCAGCTCAGCTTTGGGACTGTTTAACGCTGCTCAGACACTGCTTTCACACATCCAGCATTTGATCCTGGCAACCTCTAAGAGTGCACAAAGGCACTGAGGCTCAGCAAGGTTTAGTGTCTTCTCAAAATTCGGGAGGCGCAGCGCGGAACACAGTCAGACCTGTCCGGCTCCCGAGCTCACACCTCCACTTTGCACATCATTTAGCGTCAGAGCCTCTGGATCCTCACAGGCTGTGACATTCTCCCCAGATGTGCCTGGCTCTCTCTTCTGTCCTCCTCTGAGTGGGATCCCATAGATGGACAGTGTCCATTGATGGGATCTGCCCCCCAGCCAGCCTCGGTGTGGGGTGGGGGTGGGGAGCATCGCCCAGCCTCTGGGACAGGTGTAAGGAACCTTCCGTTCCAGGGCAGAGAATGTTTGCTTTCTGTTAATGAAAAGAAATAGACGTGATAATAAATAAATGCCCAACCCATCACGGAAAGCAGTAATCGGCGTCCCTAACAATACAGCTCTGTTTGCTCTTGGCTGTGGGTTACAGTCACCATGCAGGAGCCCCTGGGCACATCAACCAGGGTGGGGCTGCAGGCACACGGGCCACCGGGATGGGGCCGAGACTTTCTGCCGTGAGCTCCCAGAATCCACCCTGGGAAGCAAGGCTCCTGTAATACCTGCTTCCGGGTTGGCGTGAGGGGAGAGCCCCGGGCTCCTGGGTGCACCTGGCAGGTAAGTGGCACCTGCTCTTGGTTCCCCACTCTGCCCTGGCCACCCTGGGCGACCTCAGGCAAGCCCATTTCCCCCTGAGGCCTCAGTCTTCGTGTTTTGTAACAGGAGGAGAGTTGTTCTCATGAACGCTCAGGTTCCTTCCAGCTCTAATACTACAGGGCCCCGGAGACCCGGCTCCACCCGGCATTGCTGTACGCGCCTGGTGCCATGGCACAGGGGCCCTTAGCAGGTGGGCGAAGACCTCAGAGCTCCAAGCACCCAGTCTTTTTCTCTGTAGGGGACTGGGCATCCCTTTGTGCCTCAGCTTCCCTCCCCTTCTTTCCCTCGATCTCCAGTGCTCTTGTGTGTGGAATTTCTCACGTGGCCACATGCTGTCAGAGATGCACAGAGCAAGGAATGCAAGGCCATGGGCACCAGCCGCATGCCAGCCCCTTCCCAGCCTGTCTCACGGACTCCCCCCTCCTCACAGCTACAGAGACCCCTTAGGGGCTAAGCGGGCCGAGGGCAGACAGCTCAGTGAATGCCAAGGGGAGCAGAGCAGGCTCAGAGGGGTCTGGTAGCTGCCCCGCGCACCCTCCCCCCGCCCCCGCCCCGCCATCAGGCAGCAGGACTGCGATTCCAACACAGGCTTCTTTGACCTACGCTCACGTACCCCTCTGTGGCTTTGGGCGAAGCACAGAACCCACACTCTGCAGCCCACTCTGCAAACGATTGACTCGGGTGTAGCGAGGCAGTGATGTTGTCACGGTTACGCAAGCTCAGGTGGCAGAGCCCCCCTCCTCCCCCAACTGCATCTTGTGCCTACAGACCTAGGCTGTCTCTGGACACATCACAGCTGCCTCAAGAGAAAAGCCAGTGGGGTTCCTTCCTTCCTTCCTTCCTTCCTCTCTCGTTTCCTTCTTTCCAGGAACGTCCCCTCCCCTCTCAAGTGCTCACGTGTCCCAGACAGGAAACCGCGTGACGTGCTCATAGTGCAGATAACACAGCCACTGCTTTGCCAGGCCCCGTGTGTCCCCTGAGGGGTGAGGCACGGGCCCATATGCCAGTGCATGTGCCCAGGGCCTGATAGCAGCTGACCCAGGGCTGCCAGCGAGGGCTGTGGGGGCTCTCAGTAGGGACCCCAGCAGTAGCTGCCCCCTCTTGCTGTGTGTTGTATGCAGAGTGTCTTGCTGAGTCTGGGTAAGTCTGTACTGCCCATAACCCAGAAAGCTGCAGAAGCGGGACCTGCCCAGGTGGGGCACTGAACTTGGCCTTCCTCTAGACTGTACCTGTCTTGCCATCACCTGGCGCCGTGGCGGTCCCTCCCTGCATCTCTCCTGAACTGCACTCTCCTCTCTGGGTTCTTCCTGCACCCTTGCAACCTCTGCCCGCCACTAAGGGGACTGACTTACAGCTGGGTTTTTAGACCTCCAACTGCGCCTGTTACGTGTATCCCTTGGGCCATGAATAAAATAATGCCCCCACCCCTACCGCAGAGGGTAGCACTCCAATTTGTTTGGAAAACTTGGGCTAAAGCACAGCCAGGCTGGGCATTCCCCCCGCTTCCCACCCCACCCCAGCTCCCCAAGACTGTGCATTGGGACCCTTTCTCTGGCCTCAGGCAATTCTGTTAAGACTCTCGCCCTGCAGTATGCGTGCGTTCTTGAACCTGGGTCCTTCCTGGTGCTGTCTGCCCAGCACCCTCCCACCTTCTGCTGTCAACGTCGTCTGATCCCAGAGGCCACGTTCACTGCTCCCACCTCCAGGAGGCCTTTTCTGATGAGTTCCCTCTGGAAGCTTCTCCCCCCCGCCTTCACCAGAGAAGCCTTGTGGCGCCGGCCAGTTTCTGACTTGTTGAGAAGTTATTTGGGAATATTTCTCATCTCTCCTTAGATTCCACGTTCTCTGCAGATCGACACTTTCTGGCCCGCTTTTGTTTTCCTGGAGATTTCTATGTGAACAGTGGGTGCCCATAGTAGGTCCCTTGCAGTTCCAAGTGGTAGACACTCAGCTCCGTTGGCTTCACACCAGAGGGAATGTCTCAACACATAACGTGTAAGTCCAGGATGACAAAGACTAGAGGCGCGATGGGGTTCAGGTGCCCCAGCAATGTCCACTGCTCAGCTCCGCTTCCCTCTGGGCAGCTTGTCCCCAAGGACCAGTCAAAAAGAGTGTGCTTCTTTTCCAAGGGTTCCAGCCAAAGCTCAAAGGTCTGCTTCTCATACGCCGGTCGTGGGTCGTGTGCAACCCTGATGCAATCAGTGTCTGTAGCCCGGGCAGTGGGATGTTCTGGCTGGTCAGGAGTGGACCGAGGGTCCATGCGTCCCCCCCTACAGCTCAAGGTATGGTAAACCCACACACATGGAAGGAGGAAGTGGGGGTTCCCCAAAGCAAAATCAAGGCGCTTCCACCAGAGGAGGGAGACGTGGATGTCGGCCCAGTCTTTGCTAGAGTTCAACAGAAATGGAGGAGCCTGGGACAGCTGGATCCCTTGCTCCAGGCCTTTCTCTGAGTTTCTCTTGTATTCCTGGAGCTGGACACCTACCTTCACTGAACCTCAGTTTCTTTATCTGAAAAAAAGGAGTCAGTAAGGTGGGCCCTGTCTACTGCATAGGCTGTTGAGAGATCACAGGTGACCCGCCTGTGTGGAGAGATGGATTCTTTGGAATGCTCCAATGCTGTGAGAATGTGGGAGTCCACGAACACTGGGGACAGCGCTGCACCTGTGCTGAAATCCCAGCTTTGCTGCTTTTTAGCTCTAGAAACTTGGGTGAGGTTACCTGTCTCCCTTTTAAAATTTTATTTATTTGGGAGGGAAGGAGGGAGGGGAGAGAGGTGAGGCCAGGGTCGGAAGTTGGGAGCCAGGAACTCAAGGCTGCTCTCCTCTGTGGGTGGCTTGAGCCATCACTTGCTGCTGCCCAAGGTGTGTGTGGTAGGCAGCTGGGGTTGAGAACAGAGCCAGGACTCAAATCCAGCCACTCAGACATGGGATGCCGGCATCTTAACCACGAGGCTAAATGGCTGCTGTTGGAATTTACCTCTCTTGACTTTGGTTTTCCTCACTGTTGAATGGGGACAATAATTGTAACTACTTCATGGGGTTGTTGCAAATATTAACTGAGTTAATATATATGACCCAATTACAGTAATGTCTGGGACAAGATGAGCCCTATAAAAAGGTTTTACAGGTGTCACCATTGTTATCACCTCACATCCTCACAATTTCGTGTGTTACTCTTTGTTCTTAGCTAGGCTGTCAGCTGCCTGAGGGCAGAGAGACTCCGGCTTCCGGCTTCTCTTGTGCCCCCTCCCCAGTAAGGGCCCAGTAGGTGCCTGCACCGGGGCTGGTAGGCAGCTGTGATCCTGCAGGGTCCTGGGCCCCATACCATGTTAGAAGTGGCCAGAGCTGGCCTGAGCCAGTGGCCTGGGCATGGGGAGGGTTCAGCAAAGCTGGGTGGAGCCTGAACAGCTCCTTCCCTGTTGGCTTCCGGATTCTCAGAACAGGAGGGGCCTGGAGGAGGCAAGAGATGGCCCAGACCCGGTGTGGGCAGAGCCTGACTCCTGTAGGCCTTCGGCGCCGCCTCCGCCCCACAGCAGGGCCCGAATGCAGATGAGGAGGCCAGGGGCTGGAGAGGTCAGGGGCCTGGCCCAGGTCACACAGCCGGCCACGGCCGCGGTGTCCCCGGAGCCCCATCTCCCAGGGCCACCTCCTTGCGCGGGTCTCAGAACCAGACGGAAAGGTGAGGCAAGTGGTTCTGTTCTTCCTCTCTGGACCTGACCAACATTCCTCAGGGTGACTTCTGCCTGACTCATAAAGATATTTCTAAATGACCGCACTGGTCATTTTATCTCTGGAATGTATCCGGCTTTAAAAAAAAATACAGAAAAACCTGGTGGTGGGGAAGTACCCTCTTCCTGCCTTCCAGGGCTGTCACCCTCCTAGGCGGCTCCCAGCGGCCCTGTGGGAGTGGCTGGAAGGCCTCATTTGCATAGGCCTCCTGAAAAGTCTTGCACAAACTTCAGGGTAACTCTAAATGTGGTCTGAGGCAACAAAAAGATTGTGCTGTTGATGTTTGCTTGCTTTTTTTTTTCTTTAAATTGAGGGTAATATAAAGTGAATAAAATGCCATAATCGTAAAGCTGGAGCTTGCCAATTTCTTTCAGATGTAAGCCAAGTAGCCCAGGCCTGGTGGGCAATATTCAATTCCAGTGTCACTGCCGTGCTGCCTCTTGAATTCTTTATCTACGTGTCTTCTCACAGGTGTGTAACCCACAGGTGAAATGGGAGTCATGTTGGGTGGTGGCCTATGTGCCATATGTGTCACCTCCCAGAAAACTTAAAGCTGGAGGATCCCTGATGAATCTCAGGTTGGAATCGGAGTTCCACGGTGGTGGCTCCTTTAAGAGGGGCTGGATTGGCAGGAGGGATCAACACCTGCCTCCTAGGAGTGGGTTCATTCTAGCTCCTTCTCACCCTTTCACCTCCTGCCAGCACCATGGGCTACCCTGAGCCACACTGGACCTCTTTCCTTTGTAAATGATGGGCTCTCAGCTATCTTAGCTGGCTAAGGAAGTCACCCTTGGTCATTCAGTTCCTTCCCCCCACCCCATCCGTGCCTGTAGCATCAGTGGCTCAGCACGTCCGTCCATGCAGTTTAAAGGGGAGCCTAACCTGTTGTTTCCACTGTTCTGAAATGCCACGCGCGGTCAGACACTTCCAGGGCTTGGCAGCACCTGTGCTGGTTACTGCCCCAATGGGTGAGTGCCCCTCCCCCACCAGATGCACTGTGTGGGCCCTGAGAGCCCAGTCTCAGGGGCTGGCACTGATCAGGACCCACCCTCTGCCCAGAGATGGGGCAGGCGATAGGGGGAGCTGGGTCTGCATTCTTCCTCCCTGACCCCCTCCCCGCCTTTCTAGAACATTCTCTGCCTTCATCCCAGCACTCACTAGGCTGCAACAGCACCTGGCTGTGTCTTGGGCTCCGGGTGCGTCCAGCCCCCGTGTTGCTCTCACAGCCCTGCCCACACCTTTCTAAGGAGCGTTCCCCTTGAGGCCTCCGGTCTGTTTGCTGGTGGACCCCTAACGCAGTCGTAGTTCCTTGGGCAAACAGAAACACCTGCATGTTAAATCGTGCTCAATGGTGCAGAGCTGCATTCGTGCCTGGCAGCTTCGTTCAGGCACACTGCAGAGCGGATGGCTTCTCATTCCCAATGGAGTTTGCTCCTAACTTTTCAAGGCTGGAAGTGTGGGAACCAGCAGAGCCCTGGGGTTAAGGTCAAGGGAGATGGCTTTGAGTCCAGGCTCCAGCAGCCAAGGGCTGGGAAACCTTGGAGAGGCTGTGGCTCAGCCTCCTGTGCTGTGGTGGCTGCTGGCCACACCCCTTGCCCTGTGCTCTGTGCAAGGACAAGTGAGGCCAGGTATGTGCAAGGGCTTCACACATGGCCAGTGTTCACGTGTGTGCGACAGTGCAGCCCAGACGAGCAGCCATTCTCAGATTCCAGTCCTCTCCCGAGATGGCCATCGGGAAAGATGGATGACCCAGCAATCTGGCAAAGGCGGGGCAGAGACCCAGAGGGCAGTGAATGAAAAGACAGCATCATCCCACCCCCACTTTTTTCTGTACCCAAGCCCACACCCTCTCTGTCTGGGGTGGCCTTTCCCCTAAGCTGGGTGATGGTGCTGAAGTTGCAGACTTTCAGAGAGTGGGATACAGAAGCACCAGACCAAGCTCGTGCTGCCACTCCTGCCTCAGGGGGTGTCAGGGGAAGAAACCCTGCGGGCACTCCCAACAGGTCTCTAACCCACCCAGTGATCCCCTCACCCCAGCCCGCACGAGTTCAAGTTTCATCTGCAGCTGGAGCTGAGGCTTCCAGGAGACACACAGGCACTCAGCACAGCCCCGTCTGGTTGGGCGCACAATAAAGGGTCCCCTCCCTTCCGGCGAGCCACAGGGCCTTTTCTAACTGGGTGACCCGGGAATGGTTTTCACGGATGGGACACGGAACTGGGCTTGGGCGCAGTGGGGGCCAGGGCACCGCCGGCTCCGGGGAGTTCAGCGGGAGCAGCGCCGGGGGCGCAGGTCTGGGCGTCCGGCGCTGGGAGAACGGAAAGGTGAGGGCGCACCGCGGCACACAGGCCTCCGGGCGGGCAGAGGGAGCCCGCACGAGTGCTGGAGCAGGGGGAGGCCGGGATCAAAGCGCTCGGAGGCAGGCCAGGGCGCACCGAGGGGAGGCTTGCGACTTGCATCAGCACAGATTCCGTGATGCTCTGCAGACGTCTGGGGGCTGCGGGGCTTTACGGGAACCCACAAGAAAGGAAAGGAGCGGGGGAGCTGACGGGGCGGGGGCGGCCCAGGGCGCTAGGGTGCACTCGCCTGCCAGTGCGCTCCGGCGGCGCCTGCCCGGGGCTGGGCGCGCCCGGGACGGCAGAGGCCGCGGGGGAAGCTCCCGCTCCCCTCGCCCCGCCCCCGCCCCCCGCGTTACTGGAAGGACTGTGTGGGAGAGACCCAGAAGCACCCGGATTTTCGAGCTCAGGGTTGGGGGGGGGGAGGGCCGGGCAGCAGCCGTGGCCCAAAGGAAAACCAAAAGTGCTTCTGTTCGCGCCGCGCCGACCTGCGGTTGCCCAGGGTGGGGGGCGGGCGGCCCGGCCGCGCCCCCTCCCCGCAGGCCCCCAGGACCTGGCTCTGGCGGCCCGGGGCCCGCGTGGCGCGGGAAGGGGACTGAGAGGCGGCTGCGAAAGTGTCACGATTTCTTCTGCGCTCCGCTCCCGTCCCCACCCCCAGTTTTCTGGGTTTTGCCGCTGCCGCTGGGGAAGGGCTGATCCGTTTTGCGTCAAAGGACGGCATTTACTCAGTCCTGCTGGGAGAGGCGCGTAAACACCCCGGCAGGCCAGGACGCAGGGATGAAAAAAAAAAAAAAAAAAAAAAGCAAGCACCCACGGCCGGGGTGCATATCCGCCCGCCCCACACCCCTCTCCGGGACTCGCGGGCTCGGGAACTGAGCCGGGCGCGAGGCTTCAGGCCCGCCTCGCCTCGCCGCGCTCGCGTGTCCTTGGGGATGGAGCTCGGGACAAAATGTGTCTTATAGCTGTAAACAATGACCCCGAGTATTGTTCGGGATTACCGTATCTTGGGGCCCTTGGGGCGGCCAGATGCCGCCAGCCGTCCCGGAAACGCTGGCGCTTTATATAGAGAGCCCCGGGGAAGCTTGGCGTAGCCGGCTCTGTTTTTCTCGCCCACTCCCACTTTAAAGATGAAGAGGCCGCAGAGGACTGGAGCCGTGCTGTTGTCGGTACTGGGCGCTTCCCAGCAGGCAAGGGCCGTGGCCTCCCCTCCGCCCGCCTCCGGGCCGCCACTCCCAGCCCGCAGTGGACCCTCGGTATAATCCCATTTGGTTCTGATGAGGACCCCGGGGGTTGCAGATGGCGCTGACTTGTGAGTTGGGTAAACCGAGGGAAAGGTGGATTTCCTAGGCCGGAATCTCAGGTTCTTGGCTAACGCGGTGCTCCTCCGGGGACGCCGCATGGTCTTCGCAGAAAGCTGTGCGCTCCCCAGCACCCCAGGGCTCGGGGTGGGGGTAGGGGTGGGGTCATCGGCCCCAAGCCCTTCCTTTCACAGGGGGAAACTGAGGCCCACAGAGGTTAAGGCCTCGCCCAGGACCTCACAGCTCGTAACTAGCACCACCCGGGTGTGCGTGCTCCGAGGCCTGCGCTCTTTACCCTGCGCCCCGCCCCGCCCCGCCCCGCGAGGCGGGAAGACCCGGGAGCGCCGCCACCCGCGCCCTGAACTTCGCTCCAAAACAGCTGAAGACAACGTTGGGGCACACCCTCTCCCTGGACTCCCTTTTCTCCTGTTTTCTTTCTTCTTTCTTTCTTTTTTTTTTTTTTTTAAATTCCTAGCAGTCTGGAGTTTGTCTCTAACGACCGATCGCTCCAGCCAGATGTATTTTAATTGCCTGGCACGGAAGGCGGCCGGAGTGTCTTGACTGGTTAACTTCGTCTTCAAGGGTACTCCTAACAAATTCATTGTAGGACCAAAACAACAAACACACACGCACACGCACACACGCACAAAAAGGGAAGCAGTGGGCAGCCCGCCACCGAGGGGAAAAACAGGCAGGCCAGCCCCGCCCGGCGGCGCCGCGCCCCGCCAAGGCCCGGCTGCCCGGCGGCGCGGGGACCCCATGCGCCCGGGGCGGCCGCTGCACCGGGCGGCGCCGCGGAGGGCGCGGGCGACCGCGCGCGACCGCGCCCTCCCTGCGAGCGGCTCTGCGCGCCCGCCCGGCTCCCGGCCTCCGGTGGCGCCGCACTGAGCCGCCCGTCTCGTCTTCAGGGCTGTGATTATTTTCCAAAACGCGAAGCCGAGTCCCGCGCGGCCGCTCTCGGGGCCCCGCCCCGCGCCCCTTCCCGGGGCGGGCGGTGTGGCGGTGGTGGTGGTGGGGGGGGAGGCCGCGGCGCGCTCGGGAGCGGGCGAGGGAATCCCTCTCCCTCCACGTCACCCGAAAGCGAGGAACCCCGCACTCGCGTCCTCTAACGCAAATGACCATCTTTGGCAACGTGCGCCAATGGAACAGTCCAAGGGCGCTGGGCCCGGGGGTGGGCGTGGGTGGGGAAGGCCAGGGCCGCCCCGCGCCCCCAGACCGCGCGGGCCGTCCGCACCCACGCTCGCCACCGTCTTCCTTCCTCGCGCGGGGCGTGCGGCTGGCGTCAGCGCGGCCGCGAGCCGGGGCAGGGAGGGGAGCGCTGCGCCCGCCTCCTCTCCCCTCCCGCGCCGCCTCCTCCTCCGGGGGCCTCCTCCCCACCCCGCCTCCTCGCGCGCTCCTCCCTGCAAGGTTGACGTGAGTGAATCCACATGGTACAGGGGCTGGAGAATAAAGAGTGTGGAGTTGAACTCGTGCCATTGTAGTGACTCATCTCGGGCAGAGCGCAGGGGCTCCGAGCGAACCAGCGAGCGAGCGAGCGGCGCTCCTCGGCGGGGACAGAGAGAGGGCGAGGCGCGGCCGGGCAAGGCGGGCCCGTCCCGGAGCGGGGCGCCGGGGCAGGGGTGCGGGCGCCGGAGCGGCTGCGCCGGGGAGCGGGGCCGCGTCCCTCTCGGCCCGGGCTCACCTGGAACCCTGCGGGCCACTGTCCCGCGGGCGCGCTCGGGGCGGCAGGACGGGCGCACGCCGCCTCCTGCTAGTCAAGTGTCCGAGCCGCTCGGGAACTCGGGCGGCAAGTGGGCCACAGGAAGTTTATTCTCGGGCCCCTTCTCTCAAAGGAGGAAATAGAAGTTTCTCCAGGCGGGCAGCCTTTCTTTTCGTCTTTTTGGCCCTGCCTGCCATCGGGGGGAGGTCCCCAGAGCCCGCAGGCGAGGCTCGCCGGGCTCCGAGTCTTTGTTCGTTTCCGATTCTGCCGCGAGCCGTGGGTCCCGACCCGGCTCCGGCTGCGCGCGGGGGCGGGAGGGCGCGCGCAGGGGAGGGACCGAGAGCGGCGCCGACTTTTTAGAGGGAGGGACCGTGTGGACAACTGGTCTCGCGGCGCTCTCGGAGCAGGGAAGAAGTGCGGGACGAGGCGCTCGGGGGACGCGGTTCCCGGCGTGTCGCCGCCTCCCCGTCCGCGCCCGCCGCCGGGGCTGAAAGCCCGGGAGCCGAGAGCGGAGCCCGCGGCGCGGCCGGCGGACGAGCGAGCGCGCAGCAGCCGGTGCGCGGCCGCGGCGAGGGCGGGGGAAGACGAGCACCCTGTTTCCTCTCCGGCCCCCACCGCGGATCATGTACCAGGATTATCCCGGGAACTTTGACACCTCGTCCCGGGGCAGCAGCGGCTCTCCTGCGCACGCCGAGTCCTACTCCAGCGGCGGTGGCGGCCAGCAGGTAGGTGCGGGCCCCGGGTGCACCTGGCGGCGCGGGCGGACCCCTGCCCTCCTCTCACCACCAGTGCCTCCTTGTCGCTCGCTTTCCCCGTTCTCGGCTTGGTGAGAAAATAACCTGTGCGGGCCACTGTTGTAAGTTCTGGATTTTCGTCCTGTCCTGCCGCCCCCCCCCCCCCCCATTTTAAACTGGAGCGGAGATTGGACTTGAAACGCTTTCATTCACCGCACATGCTATGCAGACGGACGGGCTCCTAGAATGGCAACCCCCCCGCCCGGGGAACCTGTTACCTCCTTCCAAGAATACCGGTCCCCTTCCCCCTTCTGTCTCCGGGGTGGACCCACGAAAAGATCTTGGCACCCGCCGGCCGCTCCCGGTGCCCGGGGGGAACCCCTCTCCCTCCCGTCTTCCGTTCTGCATCCGACTTAGCTTCTTTCTCCAAGACGTCGGGGACTCAGAAACATGGTTGTTGGGTTCCTTCAAGAGGCGAGCGTTGCATTGGGAATCAGGAAGGAAGAGGCCGCCTTTGATTGGAAGTGTGCCCCGCGCGGTCCCCTGGAAGGGTCGGGGAGGGAGGAGCACCTTGAGGTTCTGGGGGTACCTGGAGCCAGGTGGCCGCGGACGGAGAGGGATGGGGGGAAAGAGACATCACTTAGGACCCTGGGTGGTTCGGAAAGCAGAAAAACAACTTGTTTCTAAAGCAGCCGGACTGGTTTGCACTGGAGGATTTGTGTCTGTTCTGTGCCTATAAATACCAGAAGGGTGCCTGTGGGGAGCCTGCCCTCAGCAGCAGCCCCCCCCCCCCCCCCCCGCCAGCCTCTGTCCCTTCGGGGAGCTGGGTGAACGCCCCCTCCCAGGCCCACTGCCACTTGAAGCCACTTTGGTCGGCGTCTGTGGAGTCCCTAGCCAAGTTGGCTGCAGCAGGAGTCGCTGGGTAAGGCCAGGGCATTGGCCTCCGCCTCCGAAGCCAGCCAGACCGGAGGGGCTGCTGTGGGTGTGCAGGGAGGGGGGAGCGGAGCAGGGAAGGTGGAGTGGGAACAGGGCTCTCTTCTGGATCAGAGGAGGGTTCCCTTGTCCCAAAGTAATTCCTCAGACCTGCTGAGTCCCCCAAATGGCTTTTCTGGGTTCTTCCCAGGTTCCCTATAAGCACCCATAATCATTGAGGGTACACCAAAGTAATTCGTGGAACATTTTATCTGAAAAATTGTTGGTTAAGTTTGCTTCCCAACTCCCTGGGTTGTTGTTGAGTTCAAATATCATTAGGGACTGGGGCCATTTATATGTCCACGCCCTCACTCCCGGTCAACAGGACCCCCAACAGCCCCCTCCTCACCTCCCGCTCCCCGAATCAGGAAGGGGTCTTCAGGTTGCTTCTCTGTGCCTTTGGCCAACACATGGGTGCCAGCAATCATTGAAATATTACAGCCTGTCCCGCTGCCTGGCCTCGCTCAGACCCCGGGGCCTGGATGGGAAGTCAGACCGGACATCAGTGCCCCAACTGAGTAATCTGTGTCACTAGGGCTTCGAGCCCAGGATGTGAGCCGAGGCAATTCCCTGTTTTGGAAGAAAATCAGACAGGAAACCAGTGCTAGGAAGAAGGAAGAGAAGTCGGTCCAGCAGTGTAATGGGGCCTCATTACCGAAGCAAAAAGCAGCTGTTGGCTAATTCCTGGCATGCTGTAACACATGAGGATTTTGCAATTAGCAACAACCAGTGCACGGGGTTCTCAGACGCCTGCCCGATGGGCCCGGCAGCGGGAGCGAGGCGTGTTTCAGACCAGAGCCTTGGCAAGGGAGCTTCTCAGCCCGCCGCTCCTTGGCGCTTGGCGGTTGTGGGCAGGGGAGGACTTTTCCATGGTCGCCCCACTTCGAACAGAATCCTGTGGTCCCAAGGGCTGACCTCAGAGGCCTTTGTTACTTTGCAAGTCTGTGCTATGACCCCACCCGATCCCAGGCTCCAGGTAACTTTATTATACACCAGATAAAACCTATAATCACTTTATTTCTCTCAGCTTCCTTTACTGGGAGAATTTCTGGCAGTAGATGGGCCTTGCTGCTTTATGGCATCGCCGGGGACCAGTCAGCCCAAGACACTGCTCTGGTTTTTCTCCTTGAACAAGTGGATGTTGTTTTTCTCCAGGTGTCTCTCTGGGAGGGCTGCAGTCTTCCCCATAAGTCTGTTGCTTCCCTCTCTCCCGTAGCTACCCAAGGCTGGATCTTCACACAGTGACTTCCAATGCCGGTGGGGGTGGGGGTGGGGGCGGGGTGGGAGGGGGCAGACAACTCTTTGTTAAAGCTTCTGTTCTTGTAGATGGCAGGAACTTAAAGCATGAAAAATATTTCCTGTTCCAGTTGTAGTTTTAATCTCAAAGTGTGGTCATTGGTGATTTTGTTCTGTCGGTCCTGGTGGCACACACCTTCCCCCTCCCGGCCTTTTTCTTTTTGTTGTTGTTGTCTCACTCCTAACTTTCCTAGGAAAACACCTCCCAGATATATGCCCTGCTCAGCTGCCGGACGGTTGTGGAGTCAGGGCCTGGGCATTACGCAATCCAGCCGGTTACACAAACACAGGTCATTTCATAACGTGTTTTCATCAGCTGGGCCCCCTCTTAATGAAAAAGCAAAACAAAAACAAGACCCAGAACTTTTCCAAGGCTGCTATTTGTCTGTTTCTCAGATAACTTGCGAAAATAAATCAAGGGGGAAAGAGGGTGCTGTTTCCTTTTTGGAACCAAGGAATAACAGAGTACTCTCTTCTTCCTTAACCACCCTTTCCCAAGACAGACACACACGCACACACACACGCACACACACACAAAATTCCCCGGAGTGAACTTTTGCCAACTGTACCAGGCTGGGACATTCCTCACATCAAAGAACTTTTACCAGAAATGACTGCCATTCCCAAGCCAGCCTCACTCACACCTCTCTAGTGCCCCCTACAGGAGGTTTTCAGAAGAACTCTCTCGGGGATGTATTTTTCCAGCCCCAGAGTGTTCACTTGGTTCGTTTTCAGAATTCTTAGGATATTTTTTTTTTTCTTTTCAATTAGGGACAAATAAATGCCATCTATGGAACAGTGGCCAACTAGGAACTTCATGACTCCAAAATGAGTTTCTTGTTTTGTTTTGTTTTGCTCTAAATAAAACCAGATTGAAACAGGAGTGCTTTTTTTTTTTCTTTCCCTCTATTGGTGTCTGTGTGTTCCCTAGGATGCCGGCACGATGTTTTCAAATTCCCAAGGCTTGTTTTCTTGATGTGTTTGTGTTGGGGAGGGGGTGTCCTATAGAGCTGGAGGGGAGGTGGGGGTGTAGAGTAAGGGTCTGGGTGCTTTCTTTTCTTTTGCCTTGATCTGACAGATGTTGTAGATTAGGATCAAACAAAATGTTATCCCAGGAATTTGTCTGTTCCGCTGATTCTTGGTGGTGGAAGTCAGCTCCACTTTTTCATCAAAGTGAGTGGGGTGAAACAGCAGTCAAGTATTGTCTGAGTGGCCGCTGACTGTCCCTAGGCTGGACCCCGAGTGCATTTCCACTCCCGTGTGAGTATTCCTGCCCGTCTCATTCTTCAGGGCGACTGGCTGGGAAGCTGGGGTGTCTGCTTCTTCCTCTCCACTGTCATAGTAACACCCTGGAACTGACACGTCCAAATCACTGCTGGCCCTGACAAAGCCTGCACGGCCACGGCCATGGGTCAGGTCTGGGAGGCCCTGCGAGGCTCCTCGTTTTGGAATGGCTTTCTAGAATTTCTTCTGAAAATCTTCCTCGTGAGAAAGCTTTGTCCTCTGAAGGGTGAGTTTGATATTTGGACCTCACCCAAAGCTCTTTGGAAGCCATGACATAAAAAGTCTGGGTGGTCAGGCTGGATCCAAGGTAGCATGTGACTTGGAGTCCTGGAGTCTGCATGGGGAATGTCCCCCGGGACAGAGCGCCCCATGGCTGCCACCTTCGGGGCCAGCACCTACCTATGCCTCGGATTCTTTCTCTGTCTGTTAAATAGAAATAATGATGCTGATTTTGAGAACGCTCATACCCTGGTTTATGAAACGCGAGAAAAAGGGAGAAGCAGTGCGGACAGGTCTCTCCCAAGCTGTGTGTGATAACTTTGGTGGCCACCACGTTTCAAAATACTGAAGCAAAGCTGCCTGTCCCAGCCCTGTGTGTGAGCCTGCCCCACCCCCACCCCGGCCCCCTGGGCCCCAGAGAGAAGACACAAAATCTTCTTCTGGGTCTCTCTCCTGCTTTCCTCCAGCCCACGAATGAGGGAGGCTGGTGTCGTTGAGAAGAGGCTGGGGGAGGCAGGGTACCCGCCATGGTGCTTGTAATGCTGTGAGCTCTGGGGAACGAATGGTGGGCAGGCAGCCACATTCCCACCCCGACGGGAGTGGCGTTCCCTCGGAGAGGAGCGGAGGGGGAGCCGAGGGCCGTCCGAGGCAGTCCGTGAGGACTGGTTGGCTTGTGTGATGAGGGCTTTGGGCCACAGTGGCCCCCGTTCATCAGACGAATGGAGCCCTCACTGCACCTCCGCGGGGAGGTCATGGGTGGAGGCAGCCTTGACCCTGGCCTTGTGTCTTCCCCCAAGGTCATCGTCTGGGTTGCTGTTGGAATTTTCCTTTTTCCATCATGGGACTCTAAAACAGGGGTTCTGAAAAAGCAGCCAGTGCTTTCCTGGCCACGCACAGGCAGACCTGCTTGACTGATGAGGCGGGGCCCAGAGTGGCTTGCAGGCGTCTCTGTGATGGAGATGTGCCTGGCGGAGGGGCGGGCCGGGACCGCCAGCTGTCATTTCCGTCTCAGACGTCGTTTCTGCCCAGCTCAACAGCCTCTGGAGCAGCTGTCTGCCCTGCGGCCTTGTGGGAAGTGGGGCACGGACCCTCTGTCTGATACCCTGTGGCCAGAAGCCCAGGCGAGAGCCTCATTTCTAAATCCAGGGCCCTGCACTTGTCTTGAAAGAATCTTTTCTGCCATCAGCAACTGCTGGGCTGCGGGCTCTGGCTGGCGTGCTGCAGTTGGTCCTCTGTCCCTGGCCGTCTGTCTCCAGGGCCACGGAGGAGAACAGCCAGGCACTGACAGGGCAGCTTCATGGCACCTTAGGGGGACCCGGGGTTCCCAAAGACCCACGGCAAGGCTCGCATGGGCTTGACCTTCAGCTCGGGGTCCGGAGACCCAAGCTGACGCGTGAGAGCTGCTTCCCTTGGCCCTGGCACAGAGCACTGTCTCCGGTCTGAATTTTGCCTTTCTTCTTTTCTCTCCGGATCCCTTCCGCTGCAACCTGAGCACTGGAGTTGACTGATGCTTAAGGTCAGGGGTCAGCAGACTGGGGCGTTTTTTGGAGTGTGTCACAGCTCCCAGGCACGCCCACCGTTTCCCTCCCCTCTGGGGCAACTTTCACATTCCACCAGCAGAGCTGAGTTGCGACAGAGACCCCCGGAGCCTAAAATATTTGCTGTCTGGCCCTTTCTAGCACATGTTTGACAAACTCTGCTCTGGAAGGCCCGTGGGGGCCACTTTGTCCTTTTACAGGCATTCTTGCCCACCCAGAAGTCACCAGGGTGACACAGGGAAACAAAAGCTCACAGAAGCTGCAGGGCTGGAAGGCCACCCAGAAGCCAGAGGAAAGCTAGGCAGGTCCTGGGTTACCTCCGCATGCCCCCTCACTCCCAACACACCCCTGGCACTGCAGCGGCGGTGTTAAAACACACAGCCCTTCTGCCCGCAGCTGGGCCACTGTCTCTTGCGTACTGCTTGGTGGTCTCTGGTTCCTAAAAAGGCAATGAGGACCTGTGGCTGGCTCCTGGGCCTGTTGGTGTGGCAGGAGGCCAGGCTCACTTCTGGGACCCCAGACTCCTAGCCCCACCTCTTCTCTCCTACCCCTTCTGGGTGCCGGCAAGACCCACCACCTGATGTAACTGGGACTTGGCAGGCTCCTCTTAGAGACAAAAGCTTCCTTTATCAGAGCCCCAGGCCCCTCTGCGGCTGGGCCATTGTTTTCCTTGCAGCTTGGAGTGGCTGCCTTATCCAGATGGCTTTACCTCCTGTCTGAAACAAGGTGTGCGTGCCTGCGTGCAAGTTCCCGAGGCAGTCATTACCTCCTGCCTTGTTTTTATTGCTGTCTTGTTTTGTCTAGACCAAGCCATGGCTGCAAGGAACCTGGCTGGTGTGTGTTCGGGGGCACGTTGTGGGCCGAGGGGCACCCACTTAGCCCCAAAGGGTTTCAACGTCCCAGCTTCGCTCCAGGTTTTTTGCTTGCTTCTCCAAGCTGCCATGGGAAGTTGTCAGTTTATTAGTTGGAATGAGGGGTGCATTTCCCTGGTGCAGCTGCCAGCAGCCCCATGGTGGTGGGGTCCCACGATGCCACTGTGCTGGGTAGCTGGGGTGTACTCCAAATCAGACCCTGGCTTGGGCTGGAGAGAAGCGGGGTGAAGGAGCTGGGAGCGTCCCAGGGGTGGGAGGCTGGCAAGTGTCCCTGTGCCACCCACACTGCATAGGCAGGCTGTGTAATGAGAGGCTGGGCCGCTGCTGGCGGCGACGAGGATGGTGGCAGTGCCGCCTTCTCCACCCTGGCTGCCCATTAGAACCTCCTCGTGCGTTTTTAAAAATACCTTGATCCGAACTCCGTCCCAAATGGGTTATCTTGGAATTGTAATGGCAAAGCTCCAACATGTGTTTTGTTGTTGTTGGTGGTGGTTTTTTTTTTTTTTTACAAGCTCCTGGGAACAGTTTAGGGCACTGCCAGGGTTGACACCCACCTGTGCGCTCCCGGGCCTGTGATTACAAGTAGCTGCTCATTTAATCCTCACCTCGGCGGTGCTGACAGCTCCCAGTTAGGACCGCCCCTGTCATCCCAAAATGGAGTCTTCAGTGGTTTGCCCAGGGCAAAGCAGTTGATGGCTAAGCCAGACCAGGCTCAGACCTGGCTCCTGGCTGCTCTGCGCGCCCCAGCCCCCTCACTGCCCAGGCTCGCTCTTGTGCTTCTCCGGGAAGATTGTTTCCCGTGCGGGCCCTTCCTTGTCTGTAGCAGCCTACCCCCCTTCACGTGCTCAGGCCCACACCCGGCTGCCACCTTTCAGTCAGCTCCTGGGAAAAAGCCCAGCTGCCTTGGCATTCAGAGGGGCAGTGCTCCTCGCAGAATCCCATAATCCAGTGCCCTGGCTAACCTTCCTCATGGAATCCCAGAATCCATTGCGCTGGGAGCTCATGGAAAGAAGCCAGTGCCCTGGGTGACCTTCACAGAATCTCAGAATCAATTGCAATAGGTAACCTTCCTCATGGAATCCAACAGTCCATTGCCCTGAGCAGCTAACTCTCCCTATAGAATCCCAGAATCCATTGCCCTGGGTAACTTCCTTCACAGAATCCCAGAAGCCATTGCTCTGGGCAGCTCTCCTCACAGAATTCCCAGAATCTATTGCCCGGGATAACTTTCCTCCTGGAGTCCCAGAATTCATGGTGCCTGTCAGCTCTTTCCACTGAATGCCCCTGACTGGAGGCCCCACGGCATTCTGGGAGGTGAGGCAGCCACATCCCACCGCCCAGAGTGGAGTTAGGTGGGAGGCAGGGGATGAGTGGGGAAGGGTCCCCAGCTCTGTCCACCTCCGTGAGGTGGTCCGGGTTCACTTTAGTCACACGGCAGGAACACAGACGTTGTCACCGGGGTGACGCCAGTGGCAGCGGCGCTGTGGTTGCTACACCTCAATGGGGGAGGGGCACAGTGGCATTCCTGCCGATGACCGGGGGCTTCCACTGGGGGCAGCCCATGGGGCCCCTTGGCAGGGGCGACCTGCCGCTCCGCGCTTGCCCTTTGTCAGGCTGAACTGGGCTTGAGTTCTGAGCCCAGTGCTTTTTCGCAGTGTGGCCTTGATAAGTGACTTAATCTAAGCCTCAGTGTCAGCCTCTAAAATGGAGATAGTGATCGTTCTTACCTCAGAGGGAGAATTAGTGAGATAATCCAGGTTAGCCAGTAACACAGGAATCACCTGAGGAGGAGGGGTCCACCTGGCTTCCTAGGGGGGCTTCCCCCTGAAGAGCTGGGCGGGAGGTGGGGCTTCCCTTCTGCCCCCTTCTCTCACTTTCCGGTAGCTGCCTCGGAGAAAGGTCAAGTCCAGTGCCGAGGAACATGGCCTGTTTTAGTTTTTGTACTCTGTCATCATCTTATATTTTAAATAGATTGCTTCCTGCCATGTGTGTGCTCCGCAGCGCTCTGCAGCGTGGTCTGAGCAGGAATTAAGGGACAGGGAGACAATTCTGGACTCGCAGCACCGCAGTTTCCCACAGCCACATCTGGGAGTGCAGACAGACAGATCTGCACATAGGTGGCGAGACAGACACAGCCCGGCTGCCCCAGGCGAGGTGCCAGTGGAGGGACAGGGCCAGCCTGCCAATGCCACTACCTTCTAGTCTTGTCGGATAGAGGGTACCTTGTCACAGACTCGGCCTTGCCCACAAGGGGTCATAGCCCCTCCTTGTCCCTTTCAAAGGGGACAAAAGCAGATGGTTTGCTCCTTGGTGAACTTGGTTGCTCCACAGTAGCCGGTGTGAGAATCTCAAGGTGTCCTGAGCCAGTGTCCTGGGACCAATGGGCAGGTGACTCAGGCCCAGGGGCCTCATTTTGCAGGTGTGTATTCTGGCGGGCTTCAAGAGGGCCTGTTGGGGGCGAGCGGCTAGGGAGCGATGTGTCCCAGAAGTCAGCCGTGGTATGGTGGCATCCTCACTGAGCCACCTGGCGACAGCGTCCGCAGGACCACGGTCCGGGAGAGGATCGGACAGGAGGCGCCAGGAACCGTTAAGGTCCCCTTGACTTGTGGATGTGCAAGACCGGTGCAGGACTTGTCCAGGGAAGCTTCCTGGGCTCCCAACCTTGCCCGCTTAGCACTGACCCTGATTCCTGTGGGTTTTTCTTCTCCCGGCCTACTCAGTATCTGGTGGCTCAATCCTATTTTTTTGTTCCTGTTGCAGAAGTTCCGGGTAGATATGCCTGGCTCGGGCAGTGCCTTCATCCCCACCATCAACGCCATCACCACCAGCCAGGACCTGCAGTGGATGGTGCAGCCCACGGTGATCACCTCCATGTCCAACCCCTACCCTCGCTCGCACCCCTACAGCCCCCTGCCGGGCTTGGCCTCGGTTCCCGGACACATGGCCCTCCCGAGACCTGGTGTGATCAAGACCATTGGCACCACCGTGGGCCGCAGGAGGAGAGATGAGCAGGTACAGCTTAGCCGGCAGGCAGGAGGGGGCCTCATGAATGCAGAATGTTCTTCTGCAGATGGGTGGCAGCGGGGTGAATGTTCTGGAAGCACCGGGGAGCCCAGGGGATAAAGATCGTCCTTGGAGTTGGATCTGGAGGCCCAGGCCCTGTCATCTCACCTGTGTCCCTTGGAGTCTCTGAGTCTGCATTTCCTTAACTGAAAAAGTGGGTTCAGGGTCCCTGCCGCTCCCGTGTGACCATATGCACGTGTAAGGTGTCCCGCAGTGAGAATGTCGCTGATCCTTGGCAGAGGGGCCATGCTGGAAGCAGCCCGTGAACCCTGGCTGTGGGCCTTCTGGATTGGCCCTCAGCTGCCTTCGGTGTCTGGTGCAGGCAAGCCACCCCACAGACTCACTGGGTCAGACCCTGGGCTGGTTCTGCTCCCAGGCTCCCAGGCTCCCATATTCTTCCTCAGGGTCCCACGCTTGTGACTTGAAGCAGGAGCCCCTTTCAAGTGCCTGGAATTCAGGGACTGAAATCCATCGCCGCTGGGGCCGTAGGAATCCATCCAGCCACTCTAGCTGGCAGGCGAAGGGGAGGGAGGGGTCAGATGGCAGCTCTTGGTTTTCCAGAGGGGCTTAGCTTGGACAAGGAGTTAAGCTGGCTGGGAGGAAAGCCAGAGCATGGCGGGGCCTCTGCGCTTTCGACAGCATCCACCATCACTCAGAAGGCAATGGGCTGTCTCCACCGGGAGCCACAGCAGCCGGGCCTCTGGGCCCCAGAAACCGCAGCCAGCCTTGTGTGTGACTCCGCCAAGGAGGGAGCGAGGCCTTTAAGGCCCCTGGCTGTCCCCTTCACAAACGATGCAGCCCAGGCTCAGGCCCGTAGCTGCTTGCACTCCGCTGGCCAACGAGTGTGGGAGTCTGGAAGGAAAGCTGGTTCCCAGGACTCCCTGTGCAGTGCTCTCCCTGCAAGGCCGTACCACGTGGGCTCAGGGAAGGGAACATATTTTAGCAGTGGAGATCCCCCTTGAAACGAAATGTGATCAGCCTTTGAGAACCACCGTAGTTCAGTGTGAGAAGCCCCCACCGTTTCAACCCCTGTCCATCTCCACCCTGGGCTCCCGGTGGATAATGGGAGTGCCGGAGCCAGTAGTGTCCAGGAAACCTAGAATTACAGGGACGGCTGCTGCCAGGAACCGGACACTCTGTCAGAGCCCTGCTCCTCGCAGGACTAAGCTGGGCCTTGTGTCCACTGCACGTGGGCTTGCTCTGTTCCTGCCCAGGGAGAGTCCAGCAGCCCCCTCACTGTCGCCTTCTGAAATCACAGTGACAAATACTGCAGGAGCAGTGACCATGGTGCCCTTATAAATATGCTTCCTCCAGGTGCGAAGCTTTCTAGTGACCCCGACGGAGGTAGAGCCAGGCTTCTGAGGGCCTCTTGTGAGCTAGCAGGAGGCCCCGAACCCTCTGTCTTCTCTTTGGAAATTTGGATTTGGAAAGGACTTTGGAGCCCATCTCCTGTAATTTTCCTCCCTGCACCCATTGTATAGATATGGACACTGAGGCCCCCGAAGGAGCAGGGTCCTGTCCAGAGTGGCACGGTGAGCCGGCAGGACTGGAATCCACCTCTTCTGTCTTCCAGCCCCGTGGTTTCCCTGCCACACCGCTGAGGCGTGCCCTAATACAATCTGTCTGGAGAGTTTCCTTCCTTTCTTGGGAGGGAGGGAGAGGGCAAGGAGCATTTTATGCCCATCCACTAGGAGTTGGGACAATCACCCGGAAGCTTTAAGGACGCCTAGCCATGGCGTCCCAGAGCCTTGGGGACTCGGGTCCTGGCCCTCAGGTCCTTTCTCTGCAACTTCCTCCTTCCCCACCTCGCCCTGGGGCGGGGCCTCCCAGGGCTGGGAGAGGAGGGCGTGTGTGGCTTGTGGGTGGGTCTGCGGTGGTGCTGACACACTCAGGCTGCAGCCACGCTGATCTTGCTGCCCCCCCCCCCTTCCTATGTTGCTGGGGAGACACCTCCAGGCCAGGTGGGTGGCGGGCGGGCAGGGCTGTCTGGACACAGCCCTGGGGGAAGGAGGGCTGCAGGTGGACCAGGGCCGGCCCTTCTTTTCTGCTCCTGAGTCAGGGCTCTGCAGGGCTGCCTGGGCCTTTGGGGGCCCCCCACCCAGCCCTGTGCAAGGCCACTCGGCTCTGCCGGTGACTCCTGTGGGCGCCCGTTGGGCAGGTTTAGGCTCAGCAAGTGTTCAGGGCCTGGCCAAGTGGCCCCGTGACCTCAGCTGGGCCATGGGTCGGGGCAGACGTACGAGGGATGGTCCTCTTTGATGCTGTGCCCTGCTCTGCTGTTCAGGGCATGGCAGCCACAGACTGCAGAGCTGCAGGGAGTGGGGACTCGGGCCTGGGCCCAGCCATGACAGTGCCTCTGGCTTTCCCCCCGTGTGTCCCTTGAGGTGGGACCCAGGTCTTACTCCTCCTGGGATCTAAGCTCCCCCTACAGCACAAAGTAGGTGTGTGGTCAGTGTCTGGTGACTACAAGGGGTGCTCTTTCCTTTGGCCTGGCTTTCTGCTTAGACCCACAGCCATCTCCTTGTGTCACCTCTGCCTGCCGGCGACTTTGGGGTCACAGCTCTAGAAGCGCCCCCTGAGCTCTTGCCTTGGGGGCTGAGTTTGGAGTCCCTAACCGGCCTCCTGGCAAGGAGCTGGCCCTCGTGCTGTTTGCAAATCTTGCTTTTTGGTTCAAAGATAAATTCCCAGCCCCTAGAGCTGTGTCTGTTGAATGAATGGATGTGGTGGGCAGCACAATTTAACACTTGGGGGAATCCTCCCTCTTTTGCACATCCTGTCCAGCCTAACACTGTGCCAGGTACACCGAGGGGCCCGAGGGTGAATGGAGAGCGGCTGGCACCCCAGGGCTGGCAGAGGAAGTCCAGAGTTGGAGCAGTGCGCCCCCCACCCCCACCCCCCTGGGCAGCTCTTACCTGTGTGGGGACTCTGGGGCCAGCTCTTTAACCAAATGGGGATAATGAGGCTTCCCAGAGCAGGCGGAGTGCTGCGGAGGGGTAATTAGCCGGGTTTGGGTAAAGCTGCCTGCTGGGGCGGGGTGGGAGGCAGCTGGGAGAGCTGGAGGGGGCCCAGGGAAGCATTCTGGCTCCTAGTCTCAGGATCAGGGCTGGTGTGACACCTGCTGCCATTGTGTCTGGGCCTGTGAGTCCCTGACCACCCTCCCCCCATTGCTGCCTTGTCCCCCCTTAAAACATGGCCCATCACCCTCCTGGGCAGATTCCGGTCACGGACCCCCTCCCCACCCCCACCCTAGCCCCAGGCAGCCAGGCCGCAGGACCTGTGAGCCTGGCACCCTCTTTCTGCCCTCCGAAGTTCTGGAAGGGCTTCTTGCCTGACTTAAAAATAGAAGGGGGTTTCAAAAAGTTCATGGAAAAATGAAATGAAAACATAGGTTTGTTTGGGTGCAAATAAATCTGAAATCCACGTGTGGTTTTTCCACAATAGACCCAGGTATGGTTATTTTTTTTTTAATACCATGGAACATTTATCCCACTCTAATCGTGGTCCTTGACCTTGGCCTCTAGCTGTCCCCTGAAGAGGAAGAGAAGCGTCGGATCCGCAGGGAGAGGAACAAGTTGGCCGCAGCTAAGTGCCGGAACCGACGCCGGGAGCTGACGGAGAAGCTGCAGGCGGTAAGGCGCTCTGGGGGGTGGGGTGGGAGCACCTTGGGTGGGCTGGAGCCCCAGGGTGCCGGCCTCCCAGCCCTCTCCTTGCGCACAAGTGCCCCATGGATGACTCACTGGAGATAGAACATTCCTTCCTTTGAGCACACGGTCAGCGCTGGGCTGACTGAACAGAGATCTGGTCTTGGCCAGTGGTCGGGCCTCAAGAGAACTGGACAGCCTTCTTGGGCTCACACCTTCTCCACTGAGGCCTGAGGTCTCCTGCTCTCAGAACTGCAGGGGCTTCTGGGAGGGGGATGGCAGAGGGTGCTGGTATCACCAGTCCCTGGGAGCCAGGGCAAGTCCAGGCCTGCCCCCTCCAGGGCTACTTCCCGAGGCCCCAGCCACCCCAGTACCTGCTGCCAGCAAGGGTGGCGCAGGCCGGCTCGAGCCCTCTGGTTTAGGTGGGGGTGGAGGCCCTTGATGGAACCTGTGGCGGCCGAGTTGTATTTTCTTAGGGTTTTCCCATGTCCGCCTCTTTCACGAATGAAGCTGGAGCCAAGCCCTTGGTACCTCATTCTGCCCTTGTGAGTCAATGTCCCCTGCTGTCCAACTGCCTGGACCTGGGGAGGAGCCGAGAGAGGCAGTCAGCCTGTGGTCCTCCCTCCCGGTGACCGGCCAGGATAGGGCCGGGGAGACCCTCACTGCCGGCACTTCCCGGTCCATCCTGCAGCCTGGCCCCTGGGTGTTGGCTGTGTGCTGTGTGAGCTCTGTGCTCTGGCCCCAGGGCAGGTGTCTGCTCCCCGCCCTGGGATCCGCTCTGCACCTCTGCACGGACGAAGCCCTCCCCACGCCCCTGACCTTCCCCCGGCCCCGTGTGTCCGCGAGGGCTCTTCTGACCACCAGCCCCAGATGAGTCCTGCCCCCTCCGCTGCCTAGGGCCCTCTCCCACCCTCCCCTCCTCCTGGGAGCCACACACACACCCTCCCACGTCCCCCCCCCCCCCCCCACGCCCTGCCCCAGCCACCCAGGCCCCTGAGCCACATCCTCCACAGGAAGCCTCACAGCGGCACATGACATTTGTCAGACCCTCGAGACCGATGGAAACTTTTTTTTCACTCCGGAATATGCTGTGCTCGGGCTCACGGAGCTCTTGCCCGCGCCGCCTCATCTGTGAGCAGGAATCCATGCTAGGGAAAAAGTGGGCAGGAGGCCGGGGACACACACCTGCTCCCCTCCCACCGCCGCCCGCCACGTGCACCGGCTGGCGTCTGCTTCCCTGGTTTGTGTGAAAGAAGGGGGCTGGAGTCCTGGCCGTGACTCTGGCATCCTCACAGTCCCTCCAAGCCTGTTGGAAGCTGCAGCAAAAATAGAGGAGGGGCTGTAGAGATTCCCCCAGGCACTGGCTGAGCCCCCTCCTTTTGTAATTTCTTATTTATTTGGAAGAAATGGAGGTCGTCCATCCACTGGTTCATTCCCCAAGTGGCCGCAGTGGCTGGGGCTGCGCTAGTCCAAAGCCAGGAGCCTGAAACTCCATTTGGATCTCCCACATGGCTGCAGGGGCCCAAGCACTTGGGCCATCTTGTACTGCTTTCCCAGGCGCATTAGCAGGGAGCCAGAGTGGAAGCAGAGCAACCGGGGACTTGGACCAGTGCTCTGGTGGGGGATGCTGGCATCACAGGCAGTGGCTTAACCTGCAGGGCCACGATGCTGGCCCCAGCTGAGCGGTTCTCAGAAGCCGGGCACTGCCTAGGCTCTGGAGGACAGGAGTAGGCAGGATGACGCCCCCTCCCTCATGCCGCTGAGTGTGTCCCTGGTGAGCGGGCATGGGCTCGAGGCAGCTGTAGAGGAGACAGAGGCAGGGCTGAATGCTGGCTTCCTTCCTGCATGGACCCTGGGCTCAGACACTGGGACTCAGATCTGGGCTGCCCTACCTGCTAGCTGTGTGACCTTGGGTAGATCACTAAAACTCCCTGAGCCTCGGTGTCCCCCTCTGTGAAATGGGTTGATGATAACATGTACTTACAAAGACTAGGGGAGCACTGGGTGAAACAGTCCCTGAAATGCGCAAGGCTGTGCCTGATGCCGTGACAACAGCCACAATTGTAGGTTCACCCCTCCTCCCAGCAGGCTTTGCTCCTGAGGAAATAAAGGGAATCTGAGCCTCCACGTGACTCAGAACCAGCGGGGTCTGTGGCCAGGGATGTGAGCTGGCTGGTTTTCCCTCCGTGCCCGCCCCCCCCCCAGGGCCCTGGGGTGCTGCCTCTCACCTCTCTCCCTCCCCCCACCCCCAGGAGACAGAGGAGTTGGAGGAGGAGAAGTCGGGCCTGCAGAAAGAGATTGCCGAGCTGCAGAAGGAGAAAGAGAGGCTGGAGTTCATGTTGGTGGCCCACGGCCCGGTGTGCAAGGTGAGCCCGGAGGAGCGCCGCTCGCCCCCGGCCACCGCACTGCCGCCCATGCGCAGTGGGGGCGGCGCGGTGGGCGCCGTGGTGGTGAAGCAAGAGCCCCTGGAAGAGGACAGCCCCTCGGCGTCTGCAGCGGGGCTGGACAAGGCCCAGCGCTCGGTCATCAAGCCCATCAGCATCGCGGGGGGCTTCTACGGGGAGGAGCCCCTGCACACCCCCATCGTGGTGACCTCCACTCCCGCCATCACCCCGGGCACCTCGAACCTCGTCTTCACCTACCCCAGCGTCCTGGAGCAGGAGTCGCCCGCATCGCCCTCCGAGTCCTGCTCCAAGGCGCACCGCAGGAGCAGTAGTAGCGGGGACCAGTCCTCGGACTCCTTGAACTCCCCGACTCTGCTGGCCCTGTAACCCAGCCGCCTCTCCCGCCAGCTCCAGAGGGGCCCTCAGCACCGCCGCCTCCCCAGGGACCAGCACCTTGAAGCCTCTGGGGCCCTCGAGGACCAGAGCTCCCTGCTGGGGAGCTGCCCGGCTCTGCTGGACAGCTGGGACCCCGGCTGGGGCGGCACGGGGCGGGGGTGGGGACGTGGTCAGTCTCCGGGAGGCCACGGGGCTTCCCTGTCCTGCGTCTTGCAAGCAAATCCTGTTTCTTGAAAGTCCTCGGAGCACCTGGCCTGCGGACTGGGCGACGCCGGCTTCGAGGAGCCTGGAAACCACGCTGCGCTTCCCGCCCCGCCAAGCATGCGCAGTGCCTTTTGGGTCCTCCTCCCCTCACCTCCTTGTCAGTTTCGCTCCCTCCTGGTTTTTTTTTTTTTAATCGAGTTTGCCACGACATTTCATCCGGGTGGTCTGAGTAGTGAGACTCTTGTTTCTGGACATGGGGCAGCAAATGACTCCTGCGCTGGGGCGGACTGTGCAGAAGGGGACGGTCAAGTGCAATACGGAACCCTCGGTCCCCCAACGCTCCCAGGCACGCCGGCATCTCTGGAACCAGCGGTGGGGCTCCCTGGGCTCGCGAGGGAGAGCCCCCTTCCTTCACTGGCAACCTCCTGGCCCTCGGAGCAGCGGCACAGCCGGAAGACAGGGTGTGAGAGAGACAGCCCGGACACAGGTTGGGTTTGGCAAGCGCCTAATTACCAGGCCAGGAATAGTGCCAACAAAGCCACCCGGGTGTTCTAGCCAGCTTCCCCTCCCCGTGTCTTGAGCAGGGTGTCCCCTGTAATTACTGTCTCGCTGCTCTGCCCCTAGACCCTCGTCCCTGCCTAGGCACCGCACAGCACTCCAAGTCCCTGCGTGCCTCCGCCCTTCTCCTCAGGGTGACGCCACCCACGGAGACTTAATGAGCGTGGGCCTGGACCCTCCCCAGACTGCTGCTGGGCGGCTCCTCCCCAGGCCTCATGGAGGAGGAGCCCCTGCAGGCACAGTGGATGGAAAGACCGGGTGAGCCTGGAGGCCGCCACTGGGGTGCACCTACAGTGGCAGCCCCTGGCCCGCTTGGCCCCTCAACAAGGCATTGGCCTCTTCTGCCCTCTGCTGTCTTCTGTCACCTATGGACCAAGTGCTTTCTCTCTGCACACCCCCTGCCCCCCACCCCAGCGCATGCTTCTGGCCCAGGCAGCAAGCTGAGAGCAGCCATCGCCTGGGTTATGGCTTAGGTGCCGTTCCTGGTTGGCTGGCAGATCTTTCCGGCTGCTGCAGTTGGAGCTTCCCACTGGGGGACAGCCGCCCCTTCCCATGGGTGTAGGAGGCCCGGGAGGGTCCCCACCCCGACTTCTAGCAAGAGCACAGCTCCGTGGGGTCTTCTCACCCCCCCCCCCCTGAGCCTTTGCTCCCCAGGGCATGGCTCCCGGGGAGCATCCTGTCAGGGCAGTGACACATGTCCTGGGCTGTGGCTCTGGTTAGCTGTGGCCTCTGCAGGGCCACGCTATGAGGGGGCACTCTGCCCGTGGTGACTGTGTCTGCCATCTAAAATGAGACATCCATGTCATGGAAACCAAACCCAGCCAGGGTTGATCCCCCAGTTTTCTGGAGCGGGCAGGGACACCTTCACACACCTGTTCCCTTTTTTGCACACTGAGGCCACGTGTGCTGTTCACTGTTTAATTCCATTGCCTGCTTCCATGCATCAGATACACAGCATGGACAATCAAACTCCTGGCCCCACAGCCCAGTGGGTCTGCAAGGATCAGCCATGCAGATAGGAGAGATGATTAGGGAGTTTGTTCAGAATACTTAACAATGTGCTGCGTGGCATTCCTTGGTGGTGGTACCACCCTCAGGGTCTCCCAGCCGCTTTGCAAAGGGGTGCTCCTAAAAAGACTGGGCCATTGGGTTATGGGCTTCAGATGAATCGAAGAAGCACAAGGCAGCCGGTAGTAGCAGGAGACAGGCAAAGAAAATGGGGTGCACTCGGCTCCAAGAGGCCTACCCCTCTCCAGGGCTGCTTGTAGCCAAGTGCGAGCTCTTTGCTTTCTTGCGCATGTAGATATTTCTTAAATGAAGCTGCTTCCTAGTCTGTCATTTCCAAAAGCCCCTTTATGTCCCATTTGGTGCCGCCCGGATCCCAGTGTGGGCTACAGTCTGTGACTCGGGGTCAGGCGGGACATTCCTGAGAGTTCAGATCTCAGGCTGTGTCGGCACAGGGACCAGCAGGAGGCCAAACCTGGCCAATCCACAGGCTTTGTGGGGCCTCCCAGCTGCGCTCCCTTTCAATACCCTCTGGCTTTGTCTCTGGAAGCTGTTTGGCTTCCCCGAAGCAAGAGGTTATTTGGGGAAGGCTGAGTATTCAGAGAGAGCGCCTCAGTTTCCTTCTTCCTGGCTTGCTCCCTCCCGCAGCCACTCGCCAGGCCCCAGCCTGCCGCTCCCTCCTCCAGGGCTGCCACTCTGGGGTGCTGGGCCGAGGGACTGCTCTGCTTCCCCGTGTCCCCAGCCCGGCAGCAGCTGGTGCGGACTCCCGATGGGCTGCGGGCAGCTCTGGGACGGCATAGGGCAGGGCTCCTTGACCGGCTAGTGTGGATGGCTCAGTGCTCTGGGCCACCTGGAACCTCCGGCTCGGCAGTCGGGCAAGTTCTGGCACAGGAGAGGCAGGCGATTCCAGGTGAAGCCTGAGCCACCTCCAAGTGCGGAGCTCCCTGGGGGAGGTTTTCAGGCTGAATCCGGCACTGCTGTGCTGGGGGCAGGCGGGGCGGGAGGGAGGCCAGGTGTGTCTACTAGGACCAGTCCCAAGCATCCCAAAGCCAAGAGCCATGGGGCGGCTGCTGCTCTTTCTCAGGCTTCGCGGGGAGGAGTCTCAGCTCCCACTGCACTCCAGGGGTCGGGGAGGGCAGGGCGAGGCGGTTGACTGGAACGCTGAGCTCTTCTCCCTCTGATGGCCTGCAGTGCCCCTTGTAGTCTCACCTTTCTCCCGGTCAGATGTGCGTGGCCCTCTAGGAAGGAGAAGAGTACGCACCTCCCACAGGCACTAGGTTAGGCACTTTTCTACACATGTACCCCAGGAGGGGAGGTAGGGAGGAGGTACCCCTTAGGCCCCCGAGCAATGGAAAAGCAAAGCACTTGGAGGCAAGAAGCTCTTCCTTCCAAGGTTCGAGGTAAGACTGCCTTCGGTCTGATGTTTGCTGTCAAAGGCACCCCCCCCCCCCCCGCCACCTCCGAACTTGTCCCCCCCCGCCGTGCTCCTCCGCACCCCTTGGACTGGTGGAGGGGTGCGCTGCGTCCTTAGAGATTTTGTGGACCAATAGGATATGTGGTGTTGTGTAACTTTCTTCTTAACACTTAAGTAAAGGGTCTTGCTGCGTTCCACTTGTTGAGTCGTCTTGGCCTTCATCTTAAAAGCCAGCATCTCACTATTTATTGGCAAGGTGGAGTGTGTGTGTGTGTGCGCGCGCGCGCGTGTGTGTGTACATTTCCAGGTGTGCCTGCAATCTCCTGAAGTTTTTTAAAAGGAAACCCAGTCATCCCACTACTAATCTCTCATCTTCTCGTGTGTCTGGTGTTTTGGCCATACATCAACAAAGGGTTTTAACTTTCCAACGCTGACAACATGTTCAAGAGGGGCTGGGTCAAATTTTGAGGGGGGCATGGAGAGGGAGGGAAGAAGAAATTGACATTTATTATTTATTTTAAATGTTTACATCTTTATGTTGTTCCAAGCCTGAATAGAAACATATAGCATTAAAATACTCCATTCTTATCTCTCTCTTTCACTTCCTTGTTTTTTTTTTAATTTAGGATAATGATGCTTTTTTGTTTCTACAGTGATTTGTGAGTTGTGCTGTATAAACTGTATAAAAAAGTTCTGTTTTGAAAGTTTGTCATTCCTCTGGGGACAGTGGTCGCTGAGAAATCTACATTGTTAGCAAACACCAGGCAAGATCCTGTTCTATTCCTCAAAGTGGATTTTCTCTGTGTGATTCAAGGTTTATTCCATTAATTTTAGTTTGCAGTCAGTTGAGTTTGAGGAAGAAAATAGTTGACATTGTATAAAGACTAGGTATCAGGGTGTTTTCTGCAGTGGGAGATGTATATATAGTATTTTGGTATATAGTGGACAATGATAAGCTTTGTGCACCTGTATTTGAGATATGTCAATGACGTGAAGTCTGCTATGAGACCCTGGAGGCAAGCGAGTTGTACAAGGTTCCTATAACTCTATGGGGGGAATTTAATTACCTTTCTGGGCACCTTTTTCCTATTTTTTTTTTTTTTTTAAGTAATGGTGAAATGGTCCCATTGCGGAGTCTCCTAAACAGAGCTCTCCAGAGAGGACATGAGATCAAAATCTTTGTATAGTTTTGAAAATTGAAGAGTAGCTCTTTCGGAAGCATCTCCGCAGTGTTTCGTTGTTGTGTTGTTCTGTCGTTTTACTGTATGTAATACAAGCCTACAGTATTTGCACTAAAGAAAGCTTGTTAGCAAAAGCTTGCTGCTATGGAAGAAAGAACATATTAAACTTTTTTTCCCCCTTGCGTTTTTTTTTGTTTGTTTGTTGTTGTTATTGTTGTTGTTAGCTTTTCCACTTTCTGTTGAGTAGCATTTTGTAGAATAAAATGAATTAAGATGGAAGAGTCTCTCATGGTTGGTTTATTCCATCCTTTCTTCCCATCTGGTCTTGGTGAGTACAGCTGGTTTCTTCTGCTGGGACATGGGGGTAGATTCAGGGGAGGGCTTTCCTGGAACCTCTTTCTGCATGACTATGACAAGGGCTGTGGCCAGTGCAGGGGCGCACCTGCCCCCACCTCCCTCTTTGTCTCTGTCCCCTACTTCTCAGGTCCTAATTCACAGCCAGCTGTCAACTAATGCCAGGGCGTGAGCTATAAAAGTTGATGGTGCTGTGCCTTCCTGGTTGTCTTTTGTTTGAACAGGTTGACTTTACAAACCCAGACATCTTCAAAGAACCCATGATGAAATGGGTCATGAAGGCCACCATAGTGGTCAGGAGGGGGCTCTGTACGCACTGAGGCAGGCAGGGGAGCAGGGGCGTCGCAGCTCCACACTTCTGGGATTGTTAGGTGAGGGGCACTCAGAAGTGTTGGCCCAGGCCCCCTTGTCCTATAGACCGGGAAGCCTGGGGGACAGGGGGACGTCTCTCCCAGGGTGTCCTTTCCTCATAGTGTAAATGGGAGGGGGTCAGTGAATGCCTGCAGGGTGAGGATTCGTCCTGGAAATGAGACCCCTTGCTCTAGTGAGTTTTAGGTCAGCGCAGGTGCAGGCCCCATTCTTTGGAGGAACCAAGAGCACTGGCTTGGGAGTGAGAGGAGCCCTGAATTCTGGGCTTGCCTCCACTACTCACTGGCTGTTGAAGTTTGGGAAAAGCATTTTAAGCTCTGAGCCCTGGTTTCCTTCCCTGTAAAGAGGCAGTGTGATGAGAGCCTCACAAGAACACCCACGTGGGAGGGATAACAATAGTGCCCCCTTCCCTACTGAGTGGGCCCTGTTGGGCCTCAGACTGGCCTCTTAGCCTTTGGTGTTGCAATGGCACCTGCCCTTTCTTGAAGTGTTTCCTTGTGGTGCAAATATCAAGGAGGCAGGTGCCAGACTGCTCGGGCCCCACTCCAGCCCCTGCTTCTCTGGGCTGCGGGGCTTGGTCTGTCTGGAGAGAAACAGGTGATCACATTCCCAGGCTTGCCTCTCCTGCCTGGGGGCTTCCTATCTTTCATCATCCAAATCCACTGTGCTTCCATTCCCACCTCTTCACCCATGTGGCAATTGGAGGGTTCAACGCAGGTGCGGCCCTTGCTCCTGGGAGGCACAGCTTTGTGTGGCTGTAAATGCCTTAAAAGCATCCAGACAGCCTTTGAGAGTCTGTTCCTGAGGAGAGCAGTGGGGGGTAGCAACCCCAAGGGGCCTGCGGAGGAGGGCGGCAGCCACCCGCAGGCTGAGGCTGTGTTGGTACAAACCAGCTCAGGGACCCCGGCTGAGAGCGAACCCGAGTGATTATGGGTTTCCGATGAGTTGGGATGCCCAGGGTCCACCCAGGAAAGATGCCCAGGTGGACCGTCCTCCTTTGCTGGACCCCAAGTCCTCCAGGCAAATGTCTCTAGGCTTTGTCTGTCCATTAGACTCGCCACTGTGTGAGGGAGAAGGAATTTCTTCTGCAGCCAATATTTGCAGAATGGAGGAGACTGCGGTTATTAAAACCTGCCGGCCTCGCTGACCAGGTGGATTGGTGCTTCTCGATTAGGGCGCAGCGCTGGGCTCGGGGCTCCAGGGCCGTGGTTGAAATGGAGGCCATGATCTTCCTCTGGCCCAGGCCCCATGGGTCGCAGGGCCCTGCCGGCGCCCCCACACAGCCGGCCCCAGCATGATGGCCTCCCAGGCGGGGCGGGCTGTGCACCCGAGCCGGGCGCTGCTCTCGCACCTGCCCCTGCTCTTGCTGGCAGAGACGCCGTGGTCCCTGATGAGACCACAGCAGGACTGCTCCTGAGAAGCCGCGAGCTGGTCGGATGTGAGCTGGTCGGGAGAGAACTGTGCTCGTGACCCGGTCCCCTGGGGCAAGAGCCACCTCCCTCCACTCCCTGGTGCGCAGAGGGACTCTGCAGATGCCACAGTAAGGCCTATGCTGTTCTAGCCATGGTCTGTGAGCTGGCGTCTCTGGAAAGTTCCACTTAAAGAAATAAATAAAACCCTGCTTCAGGCTCCACCTGTGGAACCGGACTTAGTCCTTACGTAAGCTGAAGGGGAAAATGACCGCAACGCAGCGGTGGGGGTGGTTTGTCAGGGTGTCCGAGAGCGAGCACGCTGCGCTGCTGGGGACCCCAGACCTTCCCCAGGGGCAAACTGAGCCCTATGGGGACGCGGGAGCTGGCGCTTTATGGAGCACCACACTGCATTGTTAGGTGAGATGGATTTTTTTTTTTTTTTGACAGGCAGAGTTAGTGAGAGAGAGAGAAAGAGAGAAAGGTCTTCCTTCCGTTAGTTCACTCCCCAAATGGCCACCACGGCCGGCGCTGCGCTGACCCGAAGCCAGGAGCCAGGTGCTTCTCCTGGTCTCCCATGCAGGTGCAGGGCCCGAGCACTTGGGCCATCCTCCACTGCCTTCCCAGGCCACAGCAGAGAGCTGGACTAGAAGAGGAGCAACTGGGACAGAATCCAGTGCCCCAATTGGGACTAGAACCTGGGGTGCTGGCGCCGCAGGTGGAGAATTAGCCAAGTGAGCCATGAATTTAACATAAAATTAATCACTTTACGTGAGCCATTCAGGGGCAGTGAGTCCCTCTTCAGCACGGCACAACCACCACCTCTCCTCATTCCGACACGCTTGCATCGACGTGAGACCCTCGCCCCAGCCCCAACAGCACCAGTCTGCTCTCGCACCTGTGCGCCTCTGCAGGTATTTTTGAAAGTCCCCGCGATTCTGTTTTCTGCAGTAAAAAACCCATCCTGACACCTTAGCCTGGAAAACAGGCCCTAGCTCTTAGAGGCGCGGCGTCCTGCTTATTCTGGTCGTCCATTCGTTCTGGTGTGTCATCACATACACAGCCCAAGAGCAGGGTGGCTGAACGTGTGGCAAACCGTCCGCTCCAGGAGAAATTCCTCTTCTCTTGGGCGGAAGCACGTCTGCTGGCCTGGCCAAGGCTGTCATGACCTTGATCTAGAGAGGATGGGCTCAATCCGGAAAGGCAGACTTGTTCCCGGGTGAATGAAAACAGCCCTCCCTCCCCACATCTGGAGGATCGGCACTCAGGTGAGCACGGTCACTCTTACAGGTGTGAGGGAGAAAATACTGAGAAATGTGCTTGCGTCTCTACTAAGTGCGTGACACCACGGCAGGTGCTCCCTGGGACACAGTTGTGTGAGATGCTGCACAGGTGTCATATGGGGGGTGGTGCTCCACACTCCAATGCTGTCCTTGGAATCAAGCGACAGACTACAAACTGGAAACTGCCCTCAGCTTACCGAGAAAGGGCAGGGGCACGGACATTTGGGGCTGTGACACACGGGGGACTTCAAAGAGGGCTCTGTGGAGGAGGGGCCCTGAGTGGGCAGCTGAGAGGGTGGCTGGGAGAATTAGGGCTCAGAGGGAGGGAACCACCTGAGCAAAGATGGCGGGGCGTGGGGGGCTGCAGGCAGGAGTGAAAGTGTGGGATAGTTTTGGGGGGTGGGAAGGAGGCTTGGGGGCCCCGAGCATGGGTGGATGTGGGGCATGATGGGAATTTAAGCCGGGATCTTGAGGTTCTGGAATGACAAGGTTGAGTATTAAAAGCCTGTTTGTGTCAGGCCCTGTCCTTGGCACTGGGGAGGCAGAGGGGATGCGGAAGACTTGGTGACTCTCCCCCGCCCCCCATCCCTGCCAGCCCCAGTCTCCTGGGGGAGGATAACTAATTGCAAGTTCACCAAGAATCTCACAAATGTGCCAGTGTTGTGGGCGCAGGTACCACTGGGACTTTCCCTAATCTGGGGGGCGGTGGAGGGAGAGACTGGGGAGGGCTTCCCAGAACTAGAAGCATTGAAACCGAGACCCCAAACAAGCAGAAATGAGAGCTTTATTTCTAGGAATTGGGAGATGCCAAGGGGGCAGCTGAGTAGGGGGTGCCACAGCCACAGTGGCTCCTGAAAGATGGAAACAGCAGGTGTACAGGACAGAGGGGGTGGGGTGTGGGGAGGCAGGGATGTGAGAGTCAGCAGTGGCCTGGCGTCAGGATTCTCAGGGGCAGAGTCCCAGCCGTCTGGTTCCAGGAATAGAAACTGGGAGGCAAGGCAGGAGCTGGGTGGGGGTGGGGAGGCCTCACCTTGAGTTCCGTTTTAGGCGTGGTTCTGCAAGGAGTTGCAGGATTCACAGGGTTCCCTGGGCCTGCAGGGCAATGCCGGCCTGGAGCGAGGGCAGGCGAGAGACCCAGCTAGAAGTCACACCACCTGACGGAGTGGGCACCACCACCCATTCTCGGTGCCTGTTGGCCCCAGGCCTCCGCCCGATGTGTTCGCCAGAAGGAACTACAAGGTGCCTCTGCCCTTCTCAAACCCCCTCCCCAAGTCCCCTCCCTTCCCACGGGTGATGTCAGCTCCCACGTGGAAGAAGGCAGAGGGTGTCAGAGGCTATCTTGGCCTCCCATCACCAAGTCTGCAGACCTATCGGTGGCCTCGCGCCCTCCCTCCTTCCCTGGGGTCCCCCACCTTCCCTCTTTTTGGGACCCTTTTCAATAGGTTTCTTCTTCCATTTGTCTGACATTGGCCTCTACCTCTCCGAGGGCAAGGAGGGGAACCTCACTGTGACTCTTAAAAGGGCTGTCTTCCCTGCTGGGCCCACTTCCTCACCTCCCCCTCTGCTCTCCACCCACGCGAGTCTGGTTTCCCCACCCACTGCCCCCAAGACCCTACTTCCTTGCAACCAAATCCCACACCCGTCTCAGCCTTGACCGACGCACAGCAGCCACCACTCCTGAGCACCGCTCCTGGGACATGCCACCTTCTTTGGCTTTCCGCTTCCTTCCTTGTCAGTCCCCACATCAGGACCTTCCACCACCAAGTCCTGGCTGTTTCAAATGTGAATGCTCCCTCCAGTCCCACGCTGGCACAGGCCACCCGGGTACAGAGCCTGTCCTCGCTCCTCGCTCATCTGGGCTGTTCCGGTCCCCATCTGCAGCCAGAACACCATGATGGGAGGTCACACCTGTTTCTGTGTCCCTAAAACCAAACTGATTGTTACGTTTCCCGCTTAGAGCCCATTGTAGAGGGGCATCGGTGGGGATTATGCCCAAGATGCAGAACCCAAATAAGTAGAACCCTGAAGGTACACGGCTTTATTCTCTGCTATGAAAGTCTGGAGCCAGGGGGTGAGGGCAACCTCTCTACTGCTCTCTGGGACGATTCCCTCTGCTCATTGTCTATGGCTCTGGATTTTTCCTTCTGCAAGGTTCCTCCTGGCCCACTAAGCTCCACAAACAGACATTGGTGTGCCGGGGGCTCGGGGGCTTGTTCAGTATTTACCTGTGAAGACTCAGGCTGCGGCCATCGCTTTTTTTTTTTCCCCAATATATTTTCCAGAAAAGCTCGGTAGGCTTTCAACCTACCTACTCTAGTCAGTTTCTTACGTGACCAGCGCAGTTAGAGATCTGGCTGTAGACGTCATTTAAACACCACAGGGACCCATGGTGGCTTGAGAAGCTTCAGTTCAAGTCCTCGCTGTGCTCAGCCACACAAAACCGCCGTGTTTGCTTGGAAGTGAAGCTCTCCGGAGAGAGACTCGAGGGACTCTCCTCCCAGGGTCCCGGGAGGGTCGCCTTCCTGCCCACCGTCACTCTGTGCAGCTCTGCTCTCCAGGACTGGGAGATGGGGGAAGAGGAGCCACACCTGCCTGCCTCTCACCTGCTTCCTCCCTGCCCCCCCACCCCCCACCATCCTCTGGGCCAAGGCCAGGGTGGTTTCCTGTGTTCTCTTCTCAAGGCCAAGTTCCTCCATCAAGTCTGCCAGGCCTCTTCTTTCCTATCTCAGCGAGGGTATCACAGACACCCAGAGCATCTTTTTCCCACCGAAGGCTGCCTTTCAAGACTGGCGTCTAACTGAAAGCTCTTCTTTTGGATGTCTCTGGTATTAATTATGTCTTTGCATTTTTGTCTTTGATAATCCCAACTCCACTCCCCGGGCAGGTAGGTGTTTGAGCTGAGCAGGAACCAGGTCACATGGACAGATACTCAAAAGAGAAAGACAATTAATCTTGTTTTTCAAAACGGGATCCTGTTTACATCATTAAGGACTTCCCATTTTGCTTAGGGTAAATCCAGGATGTGTAAGAGTGTCCTCTGGGCCTGACCCCTGCTTCTCCCCCCAGCTCCCAGCCTCATGGTTTTCACAACCAGCCCCCAGCCCCCACCACCCAGACTCTTCTCACTTCCTTCAATACACTTTACTCAGAACCTCCCTGAAAACCTGGGTGCAATTGGCAAAGCTCTCCATCTCTTCCACCGACCGACTCCTATTCATTGCTTGGGTTTTGATTTAAAGCTCACTCCTTGTCTTGGGGGAGGGTTTCTCCAACCCAGCACATTCCTCGGAGCACCTTGCACCCCTGTGATCTTGGAATTCATTCCATCTTTTTTTTTTTTTTTTGACAGGCAGAGTGGATAGTGAGAGAGAGACAGAGAGAAAGGTCTTCCTTTTTGCCGTTGGTTCACCCTCCAATGGCCGCTGCGGCTGGCGGCGCATCGCGCTGATCCGAAGCCAGGAGCCAGGTGCTTTTCCTGGTCTCCAATGCGGGTGCAGGGCCCAAGGACTTGGGCCATCCTCCACTGCCTTCCCGGGCCATAGCAGAGAGCTGGCCTGGAAGAGGGGCAACCAGAATAGACTCCAGCGCCCCAACCGGGACTAGAGCCCGGTGTGCCAGCGCTGCAAGGCGGAGGATTAGCCTGTTGAGCCACGGCGCCAGCTGGAATTCATTCCTTCTAACGCCGTGCGAAGCACCTGTGTCCCCCTGTGGATCATCCCCTGCGGGAACGCATGACCAATGTCTGTTCCGGCGCTTTCTTAGGTCACCCTGATCTCTACTGTGGGTTAGAAAGAGGAGTTCTAACACGTGAGCCTGTTTGCAGCTCTGCAGCGATTCCCTTCTCGCTCAAGTTCAAGTCAAGCTCCTCTGTGTAGCTTCCAAGGCCCCGTGTGACTGTGCGTCTCCTCCTCCGACCTCCGTGGAGACTGAAACATCTCTCAGTACTAAAGGGGCTACCCTCTTGCCTGAAGTCCCAGATTTGCTCACCCTATTTTCAGGTAGAGACAGGTCGGATTCGTCTTCAGCTCTTCTCCGAGAGATGGGTTGCCAGCCTGCTTGCTTGGTTTGTTCATGCATCCCCATCCTAGGTGCCAGGAACCACGCTAGGTGCTGAGCAGAGTGAGCCCCCGGGTCCCCCACGTCATCTCCCTGACCTTCCTGCCCTGGAGGCCGACTTAGGTGCCTCTCCTCTGGGCTCCCCTGGCTCTCTGTAAAACCCACTGTGTTGCCTTACTACAGGTCTAATGAGCCGGCTCTCTGTTGCCGGCCTGGGTGCTGTTTGGTGAGTGAATCTATGAACTTTCAAAGTTCCCTTTGAGAGGGAAAGGGCTTAGACTCGATGAGCAAGGCCACAGATGCCCTGGGCAGGGGGCCCAGAGCAAGCAGGACTAGGGAGAGGGAAGCAGACAGAGGCAGAAGGGGTCTCTGTCCCTCTCACTCCTCAGGAAGTCACAGAAAGTTTGGTCCAAGAAAAGTACTTGGGAATGAACACAAAATGCCCCCTATTATCTGTTTCCATTTATTCCATGACCAGAACAGGTAAACCCAAAAGACAGAAGGCAGATGGGTGCTTGCCATGGGCTGGGAAGAGGTGGTGACTGCTCGATGGGTACAGGGTATTGCTTCAGGATCATGGAAATATTTTGGAATTGGAGGTGGAGGTGCACAGCACTGTTCACATACCAAATGCGGCTGAATTGTTTACAATGGTTCAGTCTATGTCACGTGAATTTCACTTCGGAAAGGATGAACAAATGTGGAGTTGGAGAAGGGGCTAGAGGGGAGCGTCACAGGGTCTTTCCTTTGCCTCCACCAGCCCTGATGACATCCCAGTGAGTATCGGACTGTGGCTGGCTGGCTGGGTCTGCTCTGTTAGGGCCTCGCAGGGCCCCCTCGAAGTGGGGGATAAGGAATGTGTTTGTGAGGGCAGGAAGCTGGCTTATCTCGCCGAGGGGGCAGTGTGGTTAAGCAGAACCCACCCAAAGTCTATAACCAGAGAAGGTACCGGTAGGTCCTGGCTTCGCCAACTAATAGCTGTGTGATTTTAAGCAAGACATTTTGCATCTCTGATTAAAAATAAATTCTCTTGGTGCTGGCATTGTGGTATAGCTGATAAAACTGCCAGTTCCCCACTAATGGGAAAAGCAGCAGAGGATGGCCCAAGTGTTTGGGCCCCTGCCACCCGTGTGGGAGACCTGGAAGAAGCTCCTGGCTCCTGGCTCCAGTGTGGCCAAGCCCTGGATGTTTGGCCATTTGGAGAGTGAACCAGCAGACGGAAGATTGATCTCTCTCTCTCTCTCTGCCCCCCTCTATCTCTCTCTCTGTAACTTTTTCAAGTAAATAAACAAATCTTTTTTAAAAAAAATCTCTTGGCCAGTATTGTAGTGCCATGGATTAAGCCATTGCTTGCAATGCTGGCATCTCTCATCAAAACACCTGTTCAAATCCCGGCTGCTCCACTTCCAATCCAGCTCCCAGCTAATGTGCTTGGGAAAGCAGCAGATGATGGCCCAACTACCTGGGCCCCTGCCACCCATGCAGGACACTTGTATGAAGTCCTTGCCTCTTGGATTTGGCTTGGCCCAGCCCTGGCTGTTGTAGCCATTTGGGGAGTAACTACCAGATGGAAGATCTCTCTCTATGTGAGAGAAAATTTAAATCTCATTTTAAAAGAAAATTTAAAATCTCATTCATTGTTAGTAAGTACGCAAAATGGTACAACCACTTTCTTATCAAACTAAACATCCTCTTACGTATGATCCAGAAATCCTACTCCTTGGTATGTGCCCAAAGGAGCTGAAAAATTTACGTCCACAGAAAACCCTGTAGACAAATGTTACGGAAGCTTTATTCATCATAGCCCAAACTTGGAAGCAACCAAGATGCCCTTCAGGAGATAATGAGCAAATCAACTGCATGCATCCAGAAATACCGTGTCGTTCAGCAAGCAGCAGGGAGCGGGGTGGGCATTTGGTCGGGCCGTTAAGGTGTTGCTCAGCGCACCTGCACCCTGTATTGCAGCTCCCGCACCCAAGCCCTGACGCTGCTTCCTGCCAGCGCTCGCCTTGGGGAGCGGCAGCTGATGGCTCAGGCACTTAGGACCTGACCCCCACGTGGAAGACCTGGTTAGGTTCCTGGCTCCCAGGCGTTTGGGGCGTGAAGCAGCAGGTGAGAGGTCTCTATCTGCTTTATATATTTCCAAATAAAAATAACTTAAAAATTAGCTATCAAGCCACGAAAAGCCATGGAGGAATCTTACGTGCATATACGAAGTCAAAGCCAATTTGGAAAGGGTACATGCTGTATGGTTACAACCACAGGACTCACTGGAAAAGGAACCATCTGTGGAGAGAGGAGACAAGCAGCTTCTAGGGTCGAGGGGAGAGAGGGACGGAGGGAGAGCTTGGAGGACTTCCGGGGCGGGGCGACCCCTGGGGATGGTGCTGCCCTGGAGGAGATGTGTCCTTAGATGCTTGGCAAAGCCCAGGGAACGCTCAGCTGCAGGCGTGAGCCCACATGTGCACTATGGACTTGGGTGGTAACAATGAGTCAAGTTCATCGATCTAGGCTCACTAGTTTTGAAAAATGTCCTGGTCTGGGCGGGGGTGTTGACAGTGGAAGACTCCGCACGGATGGGGGCCAGGAGTAGGATGATACTTCAAGTTCAGGAAAATGAATGAAAACATAAATTTATGGTTTTTTTGCAAAAAGTTTTAAAATCCATACTCATATGAGTCTTCAAAAAGTTCCAGAAAAATGTATATTAGAGAAAACTACACATGGATTTAAAAAATTTTTTCTACCAAGATAAACTTACTATGTAATTCCATTTTCCACAAACCCCCTTTTTAAAAAGATTTATTTATTTATTTATTTATTTGGAAGTTACAGAGTTACAGAGAGAGAGGGAGGGAGGGAGAGACACAGAGAGAGATGCTCTATCCACGGTTCACTCTGCAGATAACTACAATGGCCAGAGCTGGGCCAGACCTGAAGCCAGGTCTCCCAAGGGGGTGGCAGGGACCATGCACTCGGGCCATCTTCCACTGCTGTTCGCAGGGAGCTGAATCGGAAGTGAAGCAGCCAGGACACCAACCAGTGCATACATGGAAACCGACATCACAGGCAGTGGCTTTGCCTGCTGTGCCACCAGGCCTGGACCCCACGATTCCTTTTTAAGTTTTATATATGTATTTATGTATGTATTTGAAAGGCAGAGAGATAGGCAGGCACCTTCTTTTTTGCTAGTTCACTCTCTAAATGCCCACCGCAGCCATGACAGGGTCAGTCTGAAGCCAGGAACTAGGGACTCCCTCCGGCTCTCCCCGTGGGTGATAGGAACCCAGCTACTTGCGGTGCCAACCTGCCGCCTCCCAGGCTGCACAGTAGCAGGATCTGGACGTGGAAGTGGAGCCAGGCCTCGCAGGCAGGCACCTCCCTATGGGCACCTGTGGGCACCCCAAGGGGGCGTCCTAACCTTTGCTCCCAATGCCTGCCCCTCCACAACTGTATGACAAGTCCCTGAAACCATGCTCAATTTTGCTGTGAACCCCAAACTGCTATTAAATAATAATAATAATAATAATGTCTACTAAAATTCTGGACCTGGGAAATATTTGAAAACAAGAGCTCCAGTTGGAGGGCACCCCTGCTGCAGCCCGTGCCAGGCCTTCCTCTCTACTGCGCACTTCATCCTCATGGTGCCCTCAGGTTGCGGATGAGAAAACTCGGGCTCCCGTGGATGGGCGACTTATCAACAGCCTCCCCCTGCCCGCGGAGGAGCCACAGAGACCGCAGGGGCAGCTCCCGGCCCCCTCTCTGCTGTCAGTGCTGGCTGTGTGCTAGCCCCTGTCTATAGCTTCCGAGCTCTAAGTGAGGCTGGGGGAAGCTCCCAGGTGGAGGTTTGCGTGGAAGTGACGGTTTATTGAATGGAAAAATTAGGGAGTTTCTTTGCTCTTGCTTGCAAAGAGGCCAGCTGGGGCGGGAGAAAAATAGGCCACGTTGCAACTTCTCTCAGGCAACTCAAAGACCGCTGAGGCCTGCGAGGGCAGCAGTTGGCGTGGATGGTGCTGTGGTGGGCGGAGCCCTCACCTCACCATGTACATCAGGGTCCTAGTGGTGGGCCGGAGGCATTGCCACCCACCACCTGCACAGGTAGCTCATGGCCTGGTGTGCAAACAGCAGAGAGATGGAACACAGGGGAACCCAGGAAGCTCTGCCCATTTTTTCCTGCTGGGGACAGGGTGCAGAGCAGCACCCGGGCACGCCAGCCAAGAGCTAGCCAGCGCTTTGCAGCTGACAGATAGGCATATATCCCTGCTTGGGGGACCTTGGACTAAAACTTGAGCTTCCCGTTTTCTCACATGTGGGATAAGGGCTCTTGTGTCTACTTAGCGGGGTTTTCACGAGGATGACGTGAGACGACGTGTTACGTGGCTCCACTGTTCTAAACGCTGCGTGATGATGAATGATAGTGAATGCTGTCACTCTCTGGCCACTCCTGCTCCTCAACACGTGAAGGAGGCGGAGCCCGGATTGCTGGAGCTGCTTGTCCAAGGCAGCGCAGCTGGTGGTGGGTAGGGCTGGGTTTCCTCTGGGGCCGTTTCTAAGAACCTCTAACAGATCAGACGAGGTGATAGCCTAGGCCGCACACCCCAGTCAGCCGCCTCCCTACACCCTCCACAACTGCACCAGAAAACTATGGCTGCCACTCTTCCCCAGCGGGGCAGCTCATCTGCCCTGTGCAGGCAAACTGGGTGGGTCTGACGGGGGAGAGAGGGGCCTCCGTGTGGGAGGTCGCTGTGCTGGACGGAGCAGCCTGCCTCTGCCTCTGTATGAGCCGTGTGACCATGTCCAGGAACCTGGGCCACTTGTCCAGCAGCCAGGATCAGTGTGCACGTGTCCTGCACCCTCCTGCCTTCCCTCCCTGAGAGCATCAGTTTTTCTCTGACTTTGCGGCAATTGTCCCTTCCTCTGGGACACGGATCTGTCCACAACAGCCCCTGAGATCACACAGACACCTCAGCACTGTGACACGGAGCCGAGGAGCTCTGCGCCCCCCTCCACACACACATAAAATAGTCTCTGGTGCCCCACACCAGGCACTTAGCGAGCAAAGGTGTGCCCAGCTCTCTGAGCCTGGGGCAGATCCACCTGCTTTGGCACTTCTGCTCCCCTTCCTTCCAGGCCGTCATCCAGACACACAGAGAGGCCACACAATTTGTCCAAGGTCACACAGCTTGGAAGTGGCAGGCCAGGGGCTGGCGCTGTGGTGTAGCAGGTAAGGCCGCCTCCTGCAGTGCTGGCATCCCATATGGGCGCCGTTTTGAGTTCAGCTGCTCCACTTCTGGTCCAGCTCTCTGCTGTGGCCTGGGAAGCAGTAGAAGATGGCCCACATGCTTGGGCCCCTGCACCCATGTGGGAGACCTGGAAGAAGTTCTTGGCTCCAGGCTTTAGAGCAGCACAGATCCGGCTGTTGCAGCCAATTGAGGAGTGAGCCAGCAGATGGAAGACCTCTCTCTTTCTTTCTCTCTCTCTCTCTTCCCCACATTCTCTCTTTGTGTAACTCTGACTTTCAAATAAATAAATAATTTTTTTTTTAAATAAAGTGGCAGGCCAGAGAGTTGAGTCCATCATCTGCACCAGCATGAAACTGAACAGTGGGGCTGCCACCGTCTAATCTCATCCCACTCGGCCCTCCCTCTGCCACTGACAGGTGCCTTCTGCTATGTCTGCAGCTATGTTCTATTTGTTCCCTCTATTTCTCAGGGAGGCAGACAGCCACAGGTTCAAGTGCCCTTCACATCCTTTCCCTGTTCACCTGCAGGCTCAGCCCCACTGGCGTGGGGACTCTTCAAGGTTTGGGGGCCTCACCTTGCTGCCAGGATGACCTGGACAGGGGCTGTGGCCAGCTGCCCCGGGCAGCCCTTGGCAACTATTTGTCAGCCCTTTGGCACGAGGTCTAGGGTCAGGCTACCTGGACGCTCCCTGGGCCCTACGTCCAGCAGGCTGGCTGAGTCCTTCTTGCCACTTGGACCCACCCTGGGGCTGAACTGACAGATGGGGCCACAAGAGCCCAAGGTTTGCCCAGGACTCTGGCCTATCCTGCTTCCTTCCTCGGCTCATCCTCTTCCTGTCTGCACCGGCTGCTCCCTAGGCGTGATCCTGTCCAAGCCCCGGTCCCCTCTCTCACGCCCTTTCTCAGCCAGGCCAGCCCTCTCTCTGGCCATGCAAACACCCAGCTCAGTTCACTTACATCTGATGAGGAGAAGCCTGGCAGGCTCCACAGGTGTGAGCTTCCCTCCCTCCCGCCGCCGTCCCTCCTTGGGGCTCAGCCACGCTGCTGTTCTGGTCCCCAGCCCGCACTCCACAGCACCTACGTGACCCGTTAGAGGGGGCTGCTCTGGGCCTCTTGTCACCTGCAATACCTTCCCCCTTCTCCCTGCCCGGGAAACTTCTGTCCCGGAGAACTCAGCCGAGATGCGGGTGTTTGGTGTAGCTGTTAAGACCCTGGTGAAGGCGCCCGCGTGCCTGGGTTTGGTTCCCGCTTCTGGCTCCTGACTCTAGCTTCTTGCCAATGCACACCCTGGGAGGCAGCAGTTTGGGCCCAGTTGATTGGGTTCCTGCCACACACATGGGAGATCTTGATTGAATTTCTGGCTTCTAGGGCTCAGCCCCAGCTGTTGTGGGCATTTAGGGAGTAACCAGCAGATGGGAGCTGTCTCTCAGAGAGAGAGAGAGAGAGAGAGAGAGAGAGAGAGAGAGGTGTCAGCAGAAGCATCCCCTCCCCCCCAAAGCCTGCTGGGGTCTCCAGGTGAGAGGTGCGCCCCCAGTGTACAAGGGAGCCAGTAGTGTCAGATGAGAGAGGTGAACAAGAAAGAAGGACCGGGTGCCAAGGAATGCAGGCACCTTCTGGAAGCCGGAAAAGGCCGGGACATGGACTCTCCCTGGAGCCTGCAGAAGGAGCGTGGCCTCGTGGCCCCCCGATGTCTAGCCTGGGGAGGGTGGAGGACCTGTGGGCCACAGGCCTGTGAGGGGTAAGTGTGTGCTGGCTGTCGTAAGCCTGTGAGATGTGGCAGCAGGAAGCCTGCACGACGCCGCGGCGCTGAGACACACAGCAGTGCTCACGGTCGCAGTTGGCACGCTGGCTGCGTACTGCACGCAGAGGCTGCCCTGGGAGTGCTCAGGCCGCCACGTCTGGGTGGCATAACAGAAATCCATCTTCTCACCATTGCGGAAGCTGTGGCCCAGACAGGTCTGGGAATCGCCTGCTCCTGTCCTTTGAGGCCCTTGTCTGTTCCTTCCGGTGCGCAGGGTGCATGGATTCTCAGCCAGAATTCACTGAAGGAATGGCTGGAAGAGGTTCCTTCTCCTGGAAGAACAGCGGGCTGGGCTGGCTGTGATGGGGGCTGCCCACGGTTGAAGACCTGGGAGGAAGGGCACTGTACCCTCTGTGCACCACCTGAGCACCCCCCAGGGGCCTTCTGAGATGATCTGATCTGGTCCACCTTCTCCTAACCAACAATTTTGTAGCTCGGAGGGCCCCACGGCCAGTGCCGGGTGCCATTGTCACATCCTTCCCCCAGAATTCCAGGTTCCCGGGACTCAGATGTCCCAATAAGAAGGCTGTGCCCAGGTCAGTTGCAGAGCAGGGCTGGTCAGTGACTTGGCCAGCTGTCTCCTGACGCAGGTGGCTGGCTGGCACCCACAGCCAAGGCAGGGCTTGCCTCCACCCAGACTGACAACTCAATTTGGTTACTGTGGCAAAGGGGACAGCTGCCCATGGGACTACCACATCAGAGGCAATGCCCTGGTTACCTTTCAGGGATGATAGCGATTATGGCCTCAAAGTACTTGGGCCTCAGGGCTTGGAGCTCCAGAAACGTCTTCTTGTGTCAGACCTCCGGCTTGCTGTGGTCCAGTGCACGTGCGTGCGCACACACACACATACACACACACCCTGCTTCTTGTCCCCTACCAAGAGGTAGGTGTTCAGTCACAACTCAATCTTGATCCAATATGGCACCTGTAGAGGGACATCAGGAGTCCGGATAGGAGCTGAAAGAGCTCTGATTTCAAGATAGTTCTTGTGGCTGGAGAGTTCATCCTGACTCCGGCCAGGTTCCCACTCTGGGCATGTCTAACCCTGTTCCTCTCGGTTTCTGCAGATTAGAAGCAGCTAATGGCTATCTTCCTCCGTACAGGAACATTGTAGGGTTTTGCAAAGAGGAACCCAGTCCTTTCAACCCTTCCCAGCTTGGAGTGCCCCCACGGACAGCACTGGCACACAACAGGCACGTTTCTTCTCTGGAATTCCAGACCCCAGGTACCCGGATGTCCCAGGAGCACTGCTCCCACTAGCAAAGCTTTGCCCTGAGTGTGAGGCGCACTACGCCTGGAGCCTGGGGTCCTCCTGACAGCGGACTACAGAGCCTTGCTGGCAGGGCCTCAAGCCACTGTCCAGTCCTGGGAGACTGGGTCTCTAGACCCTCGAGAGGGACGTGTTGTCCTTACGAGTGTGCTGTCCTTGAGGTGTGACCACCAGGCTTCCAGGCCCAGCTTTACCACTTCCTGCTTGGGTTCCCTTAAGCAAGTTGCTCAAACTCTCTGAGCTTTAGTTTTCTCGGCTATGAAATGGGGAAATAACTTATTGTGTTGTTTGAGGAGCAAATGACATCACATGTGGGGAAACGCTTTGTTAAGCTGAACACACTCCACCAATGATTAACCAATCTAAATGGTACGTAAAGGCGCCGTGGAGCTTGAACCTATTCCTGCTCAACGTCCACTAGCAGAGTTGGCTTGAAGAGGGTTTGGACTCCCCGTGAAGCCCCAGGGCTGCTCCCTGGCACCCTGGGGCTCCCAGCTCCCCCTCCCATGACCCCTTCAGGGCCTCTTTGGCTACGTCTGCAGGAGGAGACCCTGGCCCAAGTGCTCTGGCTCTGGCTCTGGCAACCTGGGAGAATGGGGCGAGGCTCACAAGGTCAGGCTGGGGACGGGGCTGGGTGCTAGGTATAAGATGCGGCCTCTCCTTTTTGGGGGGCCTCAGGTCTGTACCCCTATGGCTGCTCCAGTGCAGCTTCTGCTGGTCCCAGCCCACCACCACTCTCTGCCCAGCTTTTAAATCAGACCAAAGTTCATTGTAATCCTCTAGTTAGAATGGATTTTATTGAGGAGCACAAAGGGATTGGAATTGGGGGGCCCAGCCTACTGGCCGTGGGAAGGTCTCACGGACTGTGGCTCAGCGCTGGCCCCAGCTGGCTGCCCTGGAGGCTCCTGGCTGCCCCTCCGTGGCTCTCTGTGTAGGTGGGGCCCCCAAGCCCGTAGCCCATGACGCCATCTTAGCTCTCTGGACCGGCCGCAGCCCCCTGGCTGGGTGGAGACGGCTGCTGCCCTCACCCTTCCAGTGTCACGGGAGCAGAAAGGCCAGGAGCCTCCACAAATAGCAAATGTCACCGCCCACCACACCCCAATCCGGTTTATCCTGAGTTAGCAGAAGCGTCCGAGAGGTCCCTCCCAGGTGAGGCCCCGCTGGGCGGGAAGCTGACTTGCCTCATGCCACAGGGTGCCCTGAGGGTGGTGGTGCTGCAAACGGGGGAGGCGGGGGAGGGCCCCTGCCCAGATGGCCCAGGAACGGGGAGGGGAGCCCGGCCCGCATGTTCAGGGGTGGGGAGGGGCGCAGGCAGGCACGCTCTGGTCCGCAGTGGCAGCGCCGCCTTGCGGGGGGCCAGCAGCAGAGGCCACTCGGGTGTTGGCGCAGGTGCGGGGCTGTGCCCGGGGCCTCCTCTCTGTCTGCTTGTGCTCTCCAGCTGTGAAGCAGGAACGAGTCCCGTCCCTTCCCTGCCTGGGGGGACATTGAGCAGGAGTGAGCTCATGTCTGCCCGCTTGCTCGGCCCTCCACCAGGGAGACAGACTCTGTTTTGACTGCCCGGAGCTCCGCCCCACTCCCTCTGGGGCTCCTTGCTATCCCGGGGCCCCTGGATCACAGGCAGAAGCCAGGCCTTCTATGGGACTCACAGGCCCATCCTGGTGAGGCTGAGCAAGGCTCTCCAGAGCTAGCCCCAAACTCTCTGGGCCCGAGGCCCTGGGCCTGGGTTAACTCCTCCATAGCCCATTGTTCTGGGGTTCAAGGTGCCGCCGCCCGCCCCTGGCATCCTGGCTAAACCAGGAGTCTGGGCGGCTGGGCGTGGCCAGGGGCTAACGAGCAGGGTGTGTCCTGAGGAGTCGTTAGGAGTGGGGTGACAGCTGTGGGCAGGTCCCACCCCCGCGGGTGGGCGGGCAGCTTGCACAACACTCACCTGTGCACGAGGGCACGCTCACCTTGTGCTTGTTTTTTAAAAACAAATGTTCAACTTCGGTGGCGGGGGAGGGGGGGAGCTATTTCTAAATATTTAAAAGGTGTGTTGGCAGTATTGTGAGCCGCACATCTATACGGGAAGCTGATGTCTGTCTGTAGGATTTCCACCAGTTACCAAGAAGGCACAATGCCCCAAACATGGCCACCTTCTTCCTGCCTCTGCTAACCCCTGGCTCATGATCTGCCAAAGGAAAAAACTTCTGCAGTCTCTCGGGGGGCGGGGGGCACCTGGCTCTGCCTCCTTAGTGGCCCTCCAAGCCTTGTTTCTGGTGAGGAGGAGCTGCCTGCTTGCGCGCTCGTTCTCTCACAGGTGTGCTACAGGTAAACATGACTGCAGCTCAGCCACCTGGGCTCTTTCCTGGGCTTGTTGGTCGGAGATTGGGGCTCCGGCCTGCGTGGTTTTTACACGTAGCAAGGTTATCCGAGGTCTCCAGAAGTCATGGAGTTTGGAGCCGAGTAGTCGTCCACGTACTGCAGGTACTGTGCGTGTGCCGGGTGAACCTTGGGCGGGCCGTGTCTCCGTAGCTGGTCTCCTGACCTGCTGCAGAGCTTACTGTGGCTGGCACCTGGGGGTGAGCCAGTCCCAGTACGGCGCCGTGTGCCCCTGGGGCCTTGTGGTCAGCCTGAGGCTGCCAGTGTAGACACGTCGGCTTGTGGTCGTCTGAGGCCGAGATGGGACAGATGTGGGCAGGTAGGCCTGAGAGGGAATCTGAGGTTGAGGAAGCATTCCCACTGTCAGGGCTAGCACTGTAGAGTGAGGGTTTGGGAGGGCGGGCCTGCAGCGTGGAGAGGGACCTGGGCTGGGGCTGGTCACCGTCCCTCAGGCCACAGGGCGGACATCTGCTAAAACCCACGCGGTCATTGCCTCCATCGCCGGCTTGAGTTCCCTGTGGGAGATGCAGTGGGTAGCTAAGGACCAGGCCTGCTGGGGGATCTCTTGTGCATGCAGCTTCCCACTCCCAGATCTCTCCTCAGAGCCCCAGGCTCTGCCCAGCTGGCACCCCCAGTCCAGTCTGCGGGGCAGCAGTGCCAGCACCTCCTTACTGGAGAGATGCTGGGAGCAAAAGCGCACCTCTTCACTGTCCCCCCCCCCAAACCCCAGACCCAAGAGCCCCCGCCATGCTCTCGGGCCTTCTTCCAGCTGCTTCTGCCGTGCACTGTCTTGTCCCCATTTCGCCAATGGATTCCAGGCCGATTGGAATCCTACCTTCCCTCTTCCGGAGAACACTCTTCTGCCGTGCCCTTAAAGTCTGACTCAGTGCCGGGATGTTGGAAGGAGCTGGAGGGAGTGTTGTTAAGGCAGGGGTCAGAGCAGCAAATCTAAACATCGTTTTGGACTTGCAAGTGAGCGGATGGCATGTGGTGATGGAGGCAGTGAAAGAAGAGAGCCAAGACTGTGCCTCACTCATTGTGAGAACTTGCGCAAGTCCACCCGCCATTCTTTTTAAGATGATATATTTGAAAGGCAGAGCAGCAGATAGAGGAGAGACAGAGGGATCTGTTGCTTCACTCCCCAGGTGGTCACAACAGCTGGATGGGGCCGGCAGAAGCCAACAGCCAGGAACTCCATCCGGGTCTTGGGCCATCTTCCACTGCCTTTCCAGGTGCATTAGCAGGGAGCTGGATGGGAGGTGGAGCAGCCACATCTTGAACCGCCACTCTCCTAGGGGATGCTGGTGTCGCAAGCGGCAGCTTAACCCACTGCACCACAACGCCGGTCCCTGCACTCCCCATTCTAAACCTTAACTTCTCCGTCTACAAAATGGGAATTATGAGCCCCACTTATCAGGGCACCGGGAAGACGGGATGCACGGGAGGTGCTTCATCCGTGTCACTGTTCTTCCCTTGTCCGTGAGGCAGTGTGTGTGTCCCGAGCATTGAATTCCTTCGGGCACTCCTGGGACCCACAGGGAGGTGGTGGACGACTCAGTGGGGGCCGGGTGTGTGTGTGTAGACTGGTGTTAATAAACTATCAGTACCATGGCCATCAGCTGCCGCCCACATCCCACCGCCCACATCACCCCACTGCTGCGGGTCACACCTTGAGGTCCACTTGTGGGTCCTGGATGGGCAGAGCCAGCGGGACAAGGAGAGCTGAGGCACTCAGAGAGAACCCTGAGCCGGCCGCTCCCCCAGCCCCGTGTCGGTGTAGTGGATGACAGGCTTGGCCAGGGCTACAGCAGGTCCTGTGGGAGTCCAGCTGGTGGGCTGAGGCTTCCGGGGCTGGGGCTCACTGCACTCCCCTCCCCTGCTTCTTGCCCTTGCTCCCTCCTCCCCAAAGTCCAGCGCCCACCCTGGGCAGAGCCCCTGGGGCAGCAGGGAGGGCTCCTCCCTGTGCTACACACCTCCTGGGCACTGCGGGGCTGCGTGGGGCCAGGCTCTCAGAACACAGGTTCATGGGTGAGGTCTCCCGAAGCTTCCAGCTTCTACGGGAAGGCTAGGGTGGGTGGAGACTGTTGAAAGCTCACAGAGACCGTGATGTTTGTCACCCCAAGAACCAGGCAGCCCTATGAAGAGGCTGGGGCTATGCCATGGCCATGTCAGCTCTCACTTCTCCACCGCCACCAACACCATCCTCCATCCCCGCTGCTTAATAAGTCATTGCCGGGACAGTGGCTGGGGGTGCTACGGGGTGGGGCAGGGGCAGGCTGAGTGCACAGGGAGGCAGCAACTCAAGTAGAGAGTGCATGCCGCCTCCACCCCACCCTACCCCGTCCCTCCTTCGATTCCTCTTTCTTCTGAGTGGGCTGCACCATGTGCAGGATGCTGGGCACTGTAGCTGGTGCACAGTAGGCCTTGTTCTCTGCCTGGGACACAAGGGAGATGGTCCACACCTGAGGACTTTGTATCCGGGCAAGCAGGGCCACACTACTTCAGGGGTCACTTAGCAGGGCCCAGGGCCCCATCACCTCAGTAAGCACCTGTTATCTCCAGGCTGGTGTTTGGGCCCCAGGGTGTATTGGTTGGGAATAGGGGTGGGCCAGGATGCAAACAAGCCAATGTGGAGAAACAGGAAACTGGGCTCTTGGTGGGGAGGGGGTAGGATTCATTATCAACATTTTTTTTAAGAAATATGTATTTATTTATTTATTTGAAAGAATTATACAGAGAGAGGGAGAGGCAGATCTTCCATCTGCTGGTTTGTTCCCCAAATGGCCGGCACAGCCAGGGTTGGGCCAGGAGCTTCTTCCAAATCTCCCAAGTGGGCGAAGGGGCCCAAGGACTTGGGCCATCTTCCACTGCTTTCCCAGGTGCATTAGCGGGGAGCTGGATTGGAAGCAGAGCAGCAGGGACTCAAACTGGCGCCCATATGGGATGTCAGCACTGCGGACTGCAGCCTAACCCTCGGTGTCACAGTGCCAGCCCCAGTGATCAACTTCTTTCGTCCACTAAGTAGCACAAGGAGGAGGCATTGGGCCACTGCCCCTCTACAAAACGTGTGATGGTGCCGTGTGGGGACCCTAAGTGCCAGCAGTCAGGATGGAGCCAGGGCACAGGTGCTAGAGAGGTGGGAACACAGGTTTCCTTTGTTTTTCTTTATCATGGAACAGTATAACACTTGCCTTGCCTCTTTGCAGAAACTACGTCAGTCTTGTATTACGAAATCCAGTTGCTTGTGTTTTGAATAGCCATGAAGATTTGTTAGGTTTTATGTGGTAGCCTATTTTGTTTCTTCTCATTTTAGAAAATTGTGGTAAGATACATATAACATAAAATGGACGCTCTTCAGTGTATTTACATTGTCGTGCAATAAGCGCCCACGAATTTGTATAGCTTCTTGCATAACCGAAGCTCTACCCTCTCCCCAGCCCTCTGCAACTGTTTTTGTTTTTTATTAAGGTCTAATCTACACACCGGGAGGTATGAAGGCCTTGAGTGCCAAATTCGGTGAGTTTTGGCCAGTACACGCGCCGTGTAACCACGGCTCCAGGCGACCTTGCCTAGTCCCACGAGCCTGCAAAGTTGCCTTTCTCCCTCGGTCAACCTGCTGCGCCCACTCCAAGGCAAGAAATGTTCTGATTTCTATCACCGCAGATGGGTTTTGCCTGCTCCAGAATTTCACAGAATCAGAATCGTGTCCTAGGTGCTCTTCTGGGCTGGCTTCTTGGCTCCCAGGTAACATTGGGTTCCTGTTGTATCTGTCAGCTGCTTCTTTATTTTTATTGCTAGTTTCACTCTGTAGTAGGAAGATACTACAATGTATTCATCTACTGGCGAATTGTTTCCAATAGTTTGCTATTACCAATAAAAATACTATGGATTTTTTAAACAGTTAATTTTTTGTAAAACATGCTTTCGTTTCTCTTGGATAAATACTTAGGAGTGGAACCGGCGAATCAAGGGGTAGACATCTGTTTAACTGTAGAAGAAATTGCCAGTTTCCCAAAATGGTTGTCCTGTGTCACACCCCCACCAGCAACAGATGAGTTACAGTTGTTCCATGTCCTCACCAGCGGTTGATATTGTTAGTCTTTTTAAGTTTAGCCATTCTAGTGGGTGTGACATGTTATTGCACTGCGGTTTTAATTTGCATCTGCTGATTAACGCAATGAGGTTGGGCAATCTTTTTTTTTGTTTATGGCCATTTGTAATCTTTTGTGACATGTCTGTTCAAGTCTCTTGCTCTCTTGTTCATTGGGCTTTTTTTTTTTTTTAATTAGATTTGTTTTAATCATTTGAGAGGTAGATCTTACAGAGAGAGAGATGGAGAGACAGAGAGAGAGAGAGGTCTTCCATCTGCTGGTTTACTTCCCAAATGGCAGCAACAGCTGGAGCTGGGCCAGGCTAAAGCCAGGAGCCAGGAGCCAGGAGCTTCTTTCAGGTCTCACAAGTGGGTTCAGAGGCCCAAGCACCTGGGCCATCTTCCACTGCTTTTCCCAGATGCATTAGCAGGGAGCTGGGTTGGAAGTGGAGTAGCCAGGACCTGAGCCAGTGCCCATATGAGATTCCAGCGCTGCGGGTGGTAGCTTAACCTGCCACACCACAATGCCGGCCCCTGGGCTTTTTCTTATTATCACTTTGTTGGTGTCTATATATTCTAGATATGAGAACCTTGCCAGATATGTGTGTTGTGAATATTATTATTTGCAAACTGTCTTGCCTGTTTTCTTCTGGTCTCCCTTGTGGGTACAGGGGCCCAAGCACTTGGGCCATCTTCCACTGCTTTTCCCAGGCACATTAGCAGGGAGCTGGATGAGAAGTGGAGCGGCCAGGACTTGAAGCAGCACCCATGTGGGATGTTGGCATTGCAGGTGGTGGCTTAACCCACTACATGCCATAGTGCCGGTCCCTTGCCTATTTTCTTAACAATCCCATTTGATTAAGAAAAACATCAAAATCCAATGTATCAATTCTGTTTTGTAATGGTTTGTGATTTTCTTTTTTCCTGACCTATTTAAAAAACCTTTGTCTTCAGCAAAAGTATGAGGATTCTCCCCTGCATTGCCTGTAGAAGCTTTAGAGTTTCAGGTTTATGGTGTAGGTCTCTAATCTGTCTACAAATAACTTTTTTTTTTTTTTTGACAGGCAGAGTGGACAGTGAGAGAGAGACAGAGAGAAAGGTCTTCCTTTTGCCGTTGGTTCACCCTCCAATGGCTGCCGCGGTAGCGCGCTGCGGCCGGCGCACCGCGCTGATCCGATGGCAGGAGCCAGGTGCTTCTCCTGGTCTCCCATGGGGTGCAGGGCCCAAGCACTTGGGCCATCCTCCACTGCCTTCCCGGGCCATAGCAGAGAGCTGGCCTGGAAGAGGGGCAACCGGGACAGGATCGGTGCCCCGACCGGGACTAGAACCCGGTGTGCCGGCGCCACAAGGCGGAGGGTTAGCCTAGAGAGCCGCGGCGCCGGCCTACAAATAACTTTTGAGTATGAGGTAGAGTAAGGGCCCATGTTCATTTTTAAATACCCAGTTGTTCTAACACCATTTAAATTTCATCAAGATTTTCTTTCTCTGCTGAGACACCTTGGTACCTTTGATGAGGATCAAGTGAGGGCATGTGTTTGGGTCAACTTCTAGAATGTTCTGTCACCTGGATCCCAGTGTCTCTTCTTACGCCAGTAGCATGTTGCCATGGTTCGATAGCTTTGCAGCAAGTCCCAAATCCTCCAACAGGTCACGTACCTTTGAACCCAACTCTGTGCCCACCATGTGCACTCTGTCCTTTCCTCCCCTCAGGCAGTGGGATGCAGGGAGCACAGAATGGGGGCCTTCCTGGCTTTGGTTATGAAAGCCCAAGTGCTTTGGGGAGCAGAGATGCGAAGTTTGGGGGACAGCGTGGTAGAGAGCAGCTGCCCCTCCCACCTCTGGCCAACAATCCTTCTACCTGAGCAGCAAGAGAGGATCTGGGAGAAACCGGAGAGCAGCTGTACCCCACTTTATGTTGGGTTGGGGGTCTCGGGAAGCAGCAGTTCCCCAGGGAGGGGCTGGAGCAGGCTGGCAGAGCTCCGCTGTCCGTGGAGGGCCCAGGAGAAGGAATCCTGGGCCCCCGCATGGCCCTGACAGGACCATGGACAGGACAGTGGCCATCCCAACAGAAGCCTACGTGGAGGGAGTGCTGAGGAAAGTCACCCGATGCCCAGGCTCTCTGCGAACCTTCTAGAAAATTGTGCTAACACCAGAAAAGTGGACAGGGGCTCCTGAGTGGCCCCTTTAACTTCCCACCAGTTGGGCAGCGAGGTGCAACAGCTGAGCCACGGCACTGGAAAGAAAGTCATCTCTCCTGAACCGCCTGTCCGTTGCTGAAGGTTTCTCCTCATTTTATGTAGAACGTCTAAGGAACCACATTTATGTGATTAAGCTAATGCTCGTGGTGAGTATTAGCATGCGGTGTAGCACCCATGCCTTCTGATGGGAGGGGAGCAATCAGGACAGCCCCACCCCAGGAGCAGGCTTGCCTGCCTCACACAGCTTCCAGCCCTGTGCGTGGGATAGCAAACACTAGCAAACCGCTCATCCTCACTCCGTGTATCTCTGTCCTGAACTACTTGAATGGAGTCCTTCCAGTCTACACGCTGCCCTGTGCTGAGCAGCTGACGCCTCAGGAGGAGAGCTCTGGGGGGTGGGGGTGGGGTGAGCCCCATTTCCCATAGCTGACACAGGCTCGTGCTCGCTGCAGAGAACGTGGGGGTGGGGCTGCCCGTGTTCACGGTCCCGGGGTTATTTTCCATGCTGTGCCGTGTCCTGCCTACGCCCATGCCAGGTATGGGGAAGCTGAGGCTGCAGCCCTGTTTGTCAAGTGCCAGGAAAGTCTCTTGTGCGCGTTGTTTTGCTTAGATTAGCACGTTCAGCCTGCACCGTAACTCCAAGAATGTAAAAGAGCGACGTTTCACAATGCATTGCGATGACATATTCCTGGGCTGTGATCTCACAGCCACACGGAAAAGGGAAAACAGACCCAAAATGTTTGCCTGCCTGGTGCTGTGGCTGGGGTGTCTGTGAGAGCATTAACACCCCCCACTGTGCACACACACTCTGCAGGGTGAGCCCCAGGACTGGGCCCTTCCACAGCAGCCAAGGCTGGGCTGGGCTGAGGCCAGGGGTGCCTGGGTCAGAGGAGCACAGCCCCCCAGAGCTCAGTGAGCTCCCGTGTTCCCCGAGGCAGGTGCGGGGGCTGTGGCTCCTCCCTGGGAAAACCACCTTCCCCCCCTGGGGGGGTGCGGGCGCTGGGAGGAAGAGGTCAGAACTTGCAATCCATTTCAAAAACCAAGCCTCGCTCCCCGCTGGGTCCTGTGGCCTCAACTCCTGGTGCAGGCCCACGTGGCCTTGCTCCAAGGAGCCCTGAACCCGGTCACCCTCGGCAGTCGGGCTGTGACGCGCACGGGCCTCTTACTCACCCCGAAGTCATCAGTCGCGTTTCCAGGAGTGACTAATTCAGGGAGGGCGGGGGAGGGGATTCTAGTTGGGGGCTGGGGGTGGTGGTGGGTAGGAGTGTGAGTGTATGTGAGTGTGTGTGTGTGTGTATGTGAGACTGTATGAGTGTGTGTGAGTTGTGTGTGTGAGTGTGCATGAGTGTGTGTGAGTGTGTGTGTGTGTGTGTGTATGAATGTGATGCTGGCAGTTTAAGGACATTGGAAGCCAAAGCAACAAGGAGCCCTCCCATCACTCACCCACAGGTGGTTGGGAAATTGGGCTGGCTCGGAGGAGGGAGGCCCACGGGGCACCACTGTGACTTGTAATGAAGCTGATCCTGGCTGATCCCGCCAGGGAGCAGGTCAGAGGTGCTGTCTCAGCTTTGTAGCCTGGGTGGCTGGTGCCCTGGTGCCCCCTCACCGGGAAACAGTGCACCTGCAGCTCCGGGCCGTGAGCGCCCCTGGAAGCCCGGTGCGGCTGGCCCTTGGTCTCCTTTTCTCCCCTAGATGAGGTTCCACAGCTGCGCTCAGGCCGGGCCCTGCAATTATCCCACAGCGTGCCCTCCCAGGGTCTCCGCGGCAGGGACCCCTGGCTCAGGGGCAGCGCTGGGTCATTGTCCCTTCCTCCTGCCCAGGAGCTCTGGCTGCCTTCAGGCCAGACCCTTTGACAAGGCAGTGGGAGGTGAGGTGGCAAAGCCAGGAGGGCCGTGAGCAGAGGGGAGGCGGTGAGAGGCTGTGGGGGACCGAGAGCGGGGACCAGCCATCCTGCCGGCCCAAGCCCAGTGGGTCAGGCATTGCAGCAGTGGATTGGCCGAGGGCCCTGGCATCTTAACTGGGAGCCTTCCCTTGTCTCCCAGTCCCCTCCTCCCCAGAGACCCACTGGGAGCATCCTTGGTGCCCTGGACAAGGAAGCCCCACAGGGAGCAGAGCTGGGAGAGGCACGCCACCTCAGGAAATGTCTCCGGGCCTAGCAAGGTGGTGCATTGGACACGGGTTTCCTTTTTCTTTTCTTTTTAAAATTTTAATTCTTGTATTTTTACTGGTTAAACCCTTTTTAATTCTTTTATTTTCAAGTGTTTATTTGAAAGGCAGGAAGAGGGAGAGGACACAGAGAGACCTTCCACCTGCTGGCACATCCCACAAAGGGCCATGACAGCCAGGAGCCCGGAACTCCATCTAGGTCTCCCACATGGATGGCAGGGGCCCAAGCACTTGAGGGTCACCTGCTGCCTCCAAGGTGCCTCAGCTGGAAACTGGCTCAGGAGCAGAGGTGCTGGGACCGGAACCCGGCCCTGCATTATGGGATGCCGGCGCTGACAGCAGCCACTTCACCGCTGTACCACATGCCTGCCCCGAAGCGCGTCTGTGGTCTTCACAGAACTTCCCTGTGAGGCAAATGTGGTTGGTGTGTAGGATGCTGAGGCTCCAGGGGCTGTGTGGCTTGGGCTGCTTCCCCAGGCTGGCGAGGGAAGGGAGTGGAGTGCGAATCCAGACCGAGATGTGTGGCGGTCAGTTTCATGGATCCACCCTGCCTTGGAGAGTCTCCCACAGCACAGGAGAAGCTCCCTAGACCATCTCATCCCAGGCGCTGGCCTAGGTGGTGACCAACGACAAAGCAGGGCAGAGACAATGACTTCTGAGACCAGAGGCTGTGTGCGATGGGCTGAACGGTGCCCCCTTTAGCCCTTCCCCCCAGTTCGCACGTTGAGGTCCCAAGCCACAGTAGTTCAGAATGTGACTGCATTTGGAGACAGGGCCGCTCGAGAGGTGATTAAGTTAACTCGAGGTTGCTGGGGTGGGTTCTGAACCAACGGGACTGGCATCCTTGCAAAAGGGAGCAATCTGGACACAGACCTGCGGTGGGGGTGGGGGCGTGTGCAGGTGTAGGGAGATGTGGCCATCCTGCTGACACCTCTCAGCCTTCCAGCCTCCAGAACTATCAGCAAAGAAATTGCTGTGTGGAAGCCACCCCATGCATGGAACTGTGTGATGCCAGCCCTAGGCAATGGCTACAGGTCCCCTGTAAGAATCGCTCCGGGTCGAATCCAAATCGTTGGCTGGCTGAGGGAAGGACGTGCCTGGGAAGGACTCTCAGATAGGCAGAGGAGATTTGAATTTTGATTTTTGCAACCAGCCTCCTCCCTCTTGTTGAAACTTCCTGTTTCTGCGGAACACAGATTTTTACTGATCCCAGAGGGCATCCAGTAAACCCAGCAGCGATTACCAAATCATTCTGGTTTTGATGAGCTCAGCGGGTATGAATCAGAAGCAGGCAGACTCGCGTTTCCCTTGAAATAGACCCAAGGTTAGACGTGAGAGGGAGAAGCCAAAATACGTCGGGGAAGTTATCACTAGCAAAGATGTGCGGGCTATGTGGGCCCCCGAGGCCAAGTGGAAGTGGTCTCTCCTTGTCCGTGTGCGCTGGGGGGGGGGGGGGGGGGCTGGGTGATGCTCACGCTCTTGTCCATGCAGGAGCAACCTCTTGAACATCAGTGCCCGTCGTCCTGATTGTCACTTGGAGCTCTTGTTCGAAAAAGAGAATTCTGGGGTGAGGGTCCCTCGCAGAGCCCTCGCCATGCTGGGCTGCTCTGACCAGCAGGAGCTGTCCTAGTAGGGTGCCCAGTAGCTTCTTTGGAGACGTGGAGGTTTGGGAGAGGTAAAGAGAGTGGGGATCCCATGGCGGCCCCCCCCCCCCCCAAGCCCCTGACTTGAGAGCTGTGATAGGATCAGACGGGGCATGGGTGAGAGGGTGGGTGGGGGTGGGGTGGGGTGAGATGAGGTGAAGTGTGATGAGGCAGGCAGCACAAGCCGGACCTGCGTCCCGTGGGGCGAGCCTGGCCCTGTCATCTGTGTCCAACTTGCCCATCCTCACTCGGGTTCCATCTGTGGGGGACAGGATACAGCGCAGGCTTGGGTTGGATGGAGCACAGCTCTCGCCTCCCCCGGGATCTCCTTGCCTCTTCCACGTCCCTTTTCACTGCCCCCATCCCCTTCCCCCGGCCTCAGGGACAACTTCCAGTTCCTCAAAGCTGCCTACCAGCTCCGTGCCCTCCGGCATGCTCAGCTCTCCTTACCGCCACCCAGTTCTGGCTCTCGCCCGCCCCTCCCAGGGGAGTCACGCCTGGCCACTCCCTCGCCACCGAGCCTGCCTGTCTGTGTACCATGCGTGGGCCTCTGTCACACCTCTCTGTCCCCTGCCCCCACACGCTCCACAATGCCACGATCTTTCGCCGTGGGCCAGGAACTCCCAAGCCCTGGCAGTGGTTTTGGTCTCCAGGAGGCCTGGGCCGGGGTCTGAACATAGCAGCTACATACACGAGTGATGGGGCCATTGCTGGCTTACTAAATGGCTGCCTCCTCCTGGGTGCCTGGATGCAGGGCCCTGCTCCCAGAATGAGCCTTGGCCCCGCCCCCACCCACTGACCCACGTGGAGCCCTGCCCTGATGAGGTCATTGTCACCCCTGATTCTCAGAATCGCCCCAACCTCCTTCTTCCTTCTCCTTTTGCCCCTGCCTTCTGCTTAAACCCCCCCTCCTTTTCTCCCCGCTGCACATCTACGTATGGCGAGGTCCCCACGTGCTGGGGGGCGCTGGGGGCTCACGTGGTGACTCAGGACCAGGAGCTGGGTCCCCAGCTTGGACTCCCACGGGGCCTTTTGGGTCGGACCTCAGACTCTGCTGTCCCAGATGCTCTGAGTTAACCAAGTCGGGACCTGGCAGGATGCGGCTGAGGGAGGAGGTAGGTGTTTGATGGAGGAGGCCTGGACCAAGGACAGCAGGTGCGGGATGTGGTGAAGACCCGGTCTCTCCCAGCCTGCACCTCCCAGGCACCCCTGCTTCTGGCTTCGTTGGGGAGGGTGGTTCCTGTCCCAACTTGGCTGTCCCCTGGGACGGCCCCTTCCTCTCCCAACCTAACTGCCATGGCCCAGCCGGCCCCAGAGGCACCGCTGCCTCCCTCGCCGCGTCCCCTCCCCAAGTGCCTCCTCTCCTGGCCTGGCCACAGGGGTTTCTCCATCTGTACCATTTCATGCCCTGCACTTTCCCCTGGGAACAGAGACCTACATTGGGATGCTGCCTCTGGGAAAATGGACATTTCTAAGATTGTGATGAGAACAGATGGGATGTGAGTGGTTCCTGAAGAAATATCACACTCTGAAGAAAAGGTAGCATCTGAGGCAGGAACCAGAATGTTCCAGTGCAGGATGCAGCAGGAGGGGGATGCATGGTGTGCTCACACCGAAAAGTTGTTTTGCAAATAAATACAAGTCAACAAACCCCAGAAGGGCAGATCAACCGAAGGGTGTCCCTCGGAGGTACTTGAGGGCCACGCAGCGATGTGTCCAGCCCACCTCCTCCCACCGCATGCCAGCCATCCCCTTGTCCATCCCCTCCCTGGACGGTGGGAGCTGGAGGGGAGGGCTGGGTGACATCTGTCTTGCAGTGGGGCCTGGCAGTGGTAGGTGCCCAGGAGGGAGGTAACTGCACACTTTACTATCCCAGCTGGGACACACAATGTGTAGGGAGGCTGGGAGTGAGGACATGAGGACCACATCTGTACTCTGGAACCCTCCCTGCTGCCCATCCTAGGCACGGGGGACCGCTGGACAAATGAATGAATGCGTGCTCCCTAACCCGCTGGGGTGGTGGTGCCGAGGCATCCCTGGCTTCCTGCATCTGTGGGTCACTGCCAGGCAGAAGGCTCATCTGTGCCTTTGGTGCTGCCCAGGTTGCCTTGTAGCTTCCATCTGTATTCAGGTCTTGCAGACAGGGTCTCCCACGTGGAGGGAGAGGCGGGGCTGGGACCCTGCTCCCTGACAGCTGCTCGCCTGGGCTGTGCTTCATGGCAGTTGGTCCTCACGCGGCCTGGTGATGTCCACACTCATTATCCTCTCCTTTTCCAGATGAGTCCCTCTGAAGCGTTGAGAGGTAAATGCCCACGGTCATGCCTCACAGTGCCCCACTGGAGAGCCCAGGGCAGAGATTGGCAGGGGCTGGGTACGGCTGACATGTAGGAGAGGGAAGGGCTGGACAGGCCCCCTCAACCCATGCCTGGCCAGGCCCTCTGTGCTGGGTGGATGAGCCAGGTGAGAGGAGGTGGCCAGAGCCGAGTCTCAGTGGGGATGGGGCTCAGCCAGAGTTCTGTGAGGGGTGGGGTGGGTCCTCCCCCCTTGCTGTCTACACCTGCCTCCTGCTGCAGCTGGTACCACGGGCACTACCCCGCCACAGAGTCAGCAAGGTGCAGCTCACTGGCGCCCTCTAGTGTCCGCATCTCACAGCCCAATTGCCCTCCCGGGGCCCTCCCTGAGCCAGGACAAACCAGGACACACCTGAGCACCAGGGGGCGCTCCTGGCAATGCTGCAGGGACCACAGACATTACAGGGATTGTCCCAGGGAAGCCGGGTTCGTGTTCCCCCTTGTCCATGAGGACGCGACCTCTCCTCACCGTGGGCGGTGAATGTGATAACACACGGGATGGGCTCTGCAGGGGCCTGGGAGCGCAGATGGCCAAGGACACTGCTAGCTCCGCATGGTGGCAACCGCCAATGTGCCGACCCCGTGCCTTTGTCCGGGACCCCGCACACTCTGCAGGGATGCCCCGGGCTCCGCTGGCGCCCCAGTGCCTGACACGCGAGTGCGGGGGCCGCCACCTGCCTGGTCTGCGCCCCCACTCGGCCCTGCATTTCCTTCCCCCCCTTACGGCTGACCCCCTGGGGCTCTCTGCCGCCCTGGTCCCTGCGAGGTGGCCAGCGCCCGTGACCTCTGCCTGCTCCGGGTGGGCCCGGCCCGGGGACTTGAGCTCTATCCGTGGAGAGGTGGCAGCTGCGGGGGAGCCGGCCCACCTGCAGATGGGTCTGGCGGGAGTGGGCAGTGGCCAGAGTCAGGGCGGAGGGCGCAGGACAGGCCGCTGGGTGCAGAAAGCGGAGCCTGCAGGGGGCGGTGCAGGGCTGGCCCTCGTGGGGAGGAGTCGGGGGGGGGGGCATCTGCGTGCGTGGGTGAGGACACGAGTGACGAGAGTCTTGGGCGCCGGGCGCACACCATGGTAGCAGGACCCGCGCCCGGGCCAGGAAAGCGGAGAAGGCTTTGAGTGAGTGGCGCTTTGTGTTTCTCAAACCAGTTTGCCTACACCCTTGGCATCCGTGCCCCGTGAAGGACCCGCTTGGGGCCGCGCGTGTCTGGGCCTGAGGGGGCGGCGCCTGCGTGAGTGCGTGCGGTCTTGCAGAGGCTCCTCCCGCGGGGTCAACCCGGGCACGGCTGGGGCAGAGGGGATCTGGCTTGGCCTCTCACTCAGCTCCTGCTGCCCCGAGCGCAGGGAGCCGCCGTCATACACGATAGACCCTGGCTCTAACCTGAGGCTCCTGCTCACGCTCAGAGCTCTGCACAGCCACAACCGTCTCTGTCTCTCTCACACACACCAGCTCTGCGGTGGGAAAGGCCTGGGTTTGAGATGAGGCCCTGCCATTTCCCAGCTCTGTGACCTTGGGCAGCCCCGGTTATCTCATCTGTAAATTGGGGATAATAGCACTTAATGGGACTTATCTCATGGGGTTGTCATGAGCATCAGATGGGATGATGCAAGGACAGACACCTTGCACAGGGCTCCCCAGCGCAGGAGTCATTACCGCGGTTTGCACACCACGGGGCACCTAGCCAAGAATGGATGCGCACATGTGCAAGCGCTGCGCATGCGCTGCTCTTCCAACTCGCCCCGTAGCTATTTATTGAGGTTCCCGTGCACCAGGCACTGTTCTAGTCACCCGGGCTCCAGAAAGCGACAGAGCAGGAGATCACTGCCCTCGGGGGGCAGACCTTCTGGGGGCAGGAGGGCTGTCTGGAGGGGCTGGGGGAGGGGCTCTCTGGGGGTGTCTGGGGGGAGGCTCTCCTCTAAGGGCCAGTCTCCCCAGCACGCAGTCTCCCCTGGCCTTGGCGGCTGTAAAGCCAAGTGAGGCATGAGGAATTCCTCTTTATTTTTAGGGGCAGTTTTAGCTTCATAACAAAATCAAGCACCAAATGCTGTGGCCCCGTGCAGCTTCTGCCCCGTGCGTGGTGCATTGGTTACAGCCAATGAGCCAGTACTGGTGCGTCTGAGGTTCACAGAGGGGTGCCCCCGCCACCGCCCGCCCATGGGGTTTAACAGAAGCGTGGTGACTGGTGTCCACTGTGGTGGTGTTAGGAGTCTCACTGCCCTAAAGATCCTCAGTCCCCTGTCCATTCACCCCTCCCACGCCTGGGCCCTGGCGACCCTGCTCTCCATAGCGCTGTCTTTTCCAGAACGCCCACAAGCATAGTCTTTGCAGCTGGCTCCTTTCCCTCAAGGTTCTGCCGTATCTAAAACTCCACTGGGAGCCACAGTCTGTTTTCTGGGCCTCTCACACCACCCCCGAGGCTGGGGACCTCGCAAAGAGGTTGATTTGGTTCATGTTCTGCTGGCCAGGGCTCCCAGCTGCCTCACAACACAGGGGAGAAGCCGGGAGCGAGCCGACTGTGCACAGAAGGGGCTGTGCAGGGAGCAGCCTCATTCTAGAACATCCCGCTCTCACGAGAACCAGCGGGGTCCCCTAGAGCTCCTTTGCAAGGCAGCACCCCCAACCCCTCAATCATCTTGCACCAGCCACACCCCTTAAAAGCCCCACCCTGGGGACAGTCCCAGTACACGGGCCTGTGGGGGAATAAACCATATCCAAACCACAGTTCAGGGGTAGGGCTGCTTCTCATTGGGGAGGTTAAAGGGACAGAGGTTAAAGGTTAAACGTGCCTCTGGTTTACTCCCCGGTTGCCCACAACAGACAGGGCTGGCCCAGGCCAAAGTCAGGAGCCAGGAAATCCATCCAGGTCTCCATCATAGGTGACAGGGACCCAACCACTTGAGCCATCATGGGTTGCCTCCCAGGGCATGCATTAACAGGAGCCCGGAGTTGGGAGCAGAGCTGGGGCTCAGACCCAGGCAAGCCGCCGTGGGTTGTGGGTGTCCCGAGTAGCACCAAGTGCCCACGCAGAGAGGATCCTTTTGTTTTCTTTCGCTTTTCATTGATTGAGTGACTGAGGAGTGATGGGCTTTTCTCTCACTTGTCTGCCTCTTCGTTTCCCAAGGTGGGGAGGGGGCAGGTGTGGCTGGCTGGTGGTGGGCCTCAGGCTGCACTACCCCAGGTTCCCAACAGGTGGCCACAGCACCTTGTTCTGCTTTTACAGGCCCTGGCTGGGTGACCCATGGGGCCCTTGGGGCACTGTGAACAGGAAGCTGGAAGTGGAGCTGTTCCCGGCTGGCTTCTTCTCTCTCACCTTCCCCCAAGCCATGAGGGCAGCTGAGCCATGTTTTCCAGCTTGGGGAAGGGAGGGGACCTTTATAATTCCTGTTCTTCAAGCAAAGAGGAGCTCCAGGGCCTGGCTCTCACACAGGATTTGTTTTTTAAATAATTGTACATATTTTTCATGTACGGTATGATATGTTTTTAAAAGAGTTGTTTATTTGAAAGGCAGAGTTAAGAGACAGGATGTGTGTGTGTGTGTGTGTGTGTGTGAGAGAGAGAGAGAGAGAGAGAGAGAGAGAGAGATCTTCCATCCACTGGTTTATTTTGCAAATGATCACAATGGCTAGAGCTGGACCAGGCCAAAATCAGGAACCAGAACTCCATCCAGATCTCACACGTGGGTGCAGGGGCTCAAGCATGTGGGTCATCTCCCGCTGCTTTCCCAGGTGCACTAGCAGGGAGCTGGATCAGAAGTGGAGCATGCAAAACTTGAACTCACATTGACAAAGACTCGCCGGCATCACAAGCGGTGGCTTTACTTGCTGTGCCGCAGCGCTGGCCCCTCTCCCACGGTGTTGTCCCCTAGAAGACTAGGAGGAAGCTGCTCTCAAGTAGGGAGACAGGAGAAAGGTGCTGGGTGTCCCGGCCCTGGGGCAGGTGGCCTAAAGGGAGACGTGGCTCTGGTAAAGGAGGCTGTTGCCTTTTATCAGCGAGACTGAACCATAGAGGGCTGGCACTGTGGTACAGTAGGCTAAGCCTCCACCTGCGGCGCCTGCATCCCATATGGGCACCGGTCCCCATCCCGGCTGCTCCTCTTCCAATCCAGCTCTCTGCTATGTTCTGGGAAAGCAGCAGAGGATGGCCCAAGTGCTTGGGCCCCTGCACCCACGTGGGAGACCCGGAAGGAGCTCCTGGCTCCTGGCTTCGGATTGGCCCCGTTTGTGGCCATTTGGGGAGTGAACCAGAGGATGGAAGACCTCCCTCTCTCTCTGTCTCTCCCTCTCTCTGTAATTCTACCTCTCAAATGAATAAATAAATCTTTAAAAAAAAAAAGGACTGAACCATAGTGACAGATGGATAAACCAATGTGGTCTATCCATACAATGGAATATTATACATCCTAAAAAAGGAATAATATTCTGACACACGCTACAATGTATCCACCTGGAGGACCTTCTACTGTGGAAAATAAACAAGTCACAAAAAGACAAATATGATATGGCTCCATTATATGAAAAGCCTAGGATGTCAAGTTTGTGTATATAAACCAAAACTGTAGATAGCCTTCACCTTACCTGGGGGTGACCCCTAACAAACTCATCCTAACTTGAGAACAGACTAGGTCAGAAGTGCACCCCATCCGCCTGCCCGGCCCGGGGTTTTCCTGGGGCTGACCTGAGAACCCGGAGCTGTGGCTCACTACTGCCACCCAGCATCACAGAGGGCATTACACTCCACATCACTAGCCCTGGAAAAGACCAACACTCCAGACTCCTAGGGCAGTTTCCACTGAACCCGCACTGCTGGCACATCATCGCCAAATCGAAACATTTGAAGTGATGGGAAAGTTCCGAGGGGGGGTGGTGGTGATGGTTGTACAACTCTGTGTGTTGTGGCATTTCACACCTCTTAGAAATGGTATTTAGCCTGGTGGCTAATACGCCCCTGTCCCATGTCAAGTGCCTGGGTTCGACTCCCAATTCCAGCTGCTGACCATCATCCTGCCAATGCAGACAACAGGAAGCCGTGGTGATGGCTTGGGTAACTCGGTCCCTGCTACCCACACGAGAGACCTAGATCAAGTACCTGGCTCCTGGCTTTAGCCTTGGCCCAGTCCCATCCACTGCAGGTATTTGGGGATGGAACCAGTGGGTGGGAGCCCACTCTGCCTCTCCCTCTCCCTCACATCTCTCTCTCTCTCTCTCTCTCTCTCTATCTCTCCTACAAATACATAAATTTTAAAAATTTAATGGCTAAAACAGTAAGTTTTATGGTGTGTATATTTGACTACAATAAAAATATTTTTAAAAAGGTTAAGGCCATGCTGTCTCTTGCCACCAGCCTGCTTTGGAGCTGTCACTGAGCCCTTCGTGGATGGAGAGCTCATGCCTTGAAAGGACACTGACCTGTCTTGGCACCTGATGACTGATATGGAAAATGGGGGAAGAACAATTACCTTATCCATGAGATAAGCATGTGAGAGCCCTGTGTAAACCCTGTACACACAGCACAGATAAGAGGTCATCACTGTTTATCATTCTTGTTGCCTCCCCAGGTTATTCACTCCACTTGGGGCCAGCTCACATTGTTGACAAGTTCAGGCAGAACTGTGGCAAAGGTTGTTCTTGGTGTCATCTCTCCTCTTACAAGTTCACGGGGCTCACACCCATGCCCCCTGGTCTGGGTGCCTGGGTTCGAGTCCAGGTCCTACTCCAGATTCCAGCCTCCTGCCAGTGTGTACCCTGACCCTGAGAGCCAGCAGCAGTGGCTCAGGTGGTTGGGTTCCTACCGCCCACATGGGAGATCTGAACGCAGTTCCTGGTGTCTCGGTTTGGCTGCTGCTGGGGGCATCTGGGGAGTAAACTGGTGGGTCAGATAACGTCCTTTGTTTCTCTCTTTTTCTGTCTCTCAAATAAATAAACTTAAAAGGTCATGAAAAATGCCTATTATGAAAATGCTATGGATGAGTTTCCAAATTTTTTGTGCCAATTAAGTAACTTAATGCCATTTTCCACAGATTTTTTTGAAGTCCCTCATATATTTTGGTGTGTCCCTCTCCTTTTAGCAACTCCATACTTCATCCCAACCCCTTGCTGTCTTGGCCAGTGTTAACCTCCTGCCCATTTCTGTTTATAACATGACGTACAATATTTGGAAGTCCAAATATTTATGGGGCACCGTATTGTCATTTGATACATGCATACTCTGCAATGATGAAATGTACAAGATCAGCATTCCCATCTCCTCAGATGTTACCACTTCTAATCTGCCTGGAACCTCCCAACTCTCCCTTCTACTTCACAAATGTGTGATCCATTGCTGCAGACCAGAGTCGCTCCGTGGAGCTGTAGAGCCTGAAAACGGCTTGCCCCCTTCAGCTGCGTGTTGATAACCATCACCCACCCCCCTCTGTCTCTTGTTCTGCTCCTTCTGTCCAGGCCTCTGGCGAGCTCTGTTCCACCCTGGACTTCCCTGTGATCAGCGTTTTTAGTGGCACATGAGTGGCCATGTACTGCATTTGTCCGTCTGTGTCTGGCTTTTTTAAGAGAGGATGATCTTTTTTAAAATTTTTTAAAGATTTTTAAATTTATTTATTTGAAAGTCAGAGTTACACAGAGAGGAGAGGCAGAGAGAGAGAGAGAGAGAGAGAGAGAGAGAGAGAGAGAGAGGTCTTCCATCTGCTGGTTCACTCCCCAATTGGCTGCAATGGCTGGAGCTGCGCCGATCCGAAGCCAGGAGCCAGGAGATTCTTCCGGGTCTCCCACGTGGGTGCAGAGGCCCAAGGACTTGGGCCATCATTGATTGGCTTCCCAGGACATTAGCAGGGAGATGGATCAGAAGTGGAGCACATTTCCATGAGTTTTTTGGAGACGTCTTGTACATCTTGTACATCTTGCTGGATCATGTGATAGTTCTATTGCCAGCCTTTTGAGGAATCTTCACACTGTTTTCCATAATCTCTGTACTAACTGACGTCACTCCAGCCATGAGAAAGGACCCTCTAGCTCTGGATCTTTGCCATTTCCTGTCAGGATAACAGCCATTCTCACTGGAATGAGATGATACCTCATTGTAGTTTTGATTGGCATTTATCTGGCGATGAGTGACAGCCAACATTATCTCATATACCTGTTGGCCATTTATATATCTTCTTTTGAGAAATGCCCATTCAGGTCATTTGTTCATTTTAAAATGGGATTATTTGTAGTTTTTGCTGTTAAGTTGTTCGAGTTCCTTTATGTTCCTGATATTAACCCCTTGTCTGATGCATAGTTTGCAAAAATTTTCTTCTACCCTGTAGGTTGTCTCTTGTGTTTATTGTTTTCTTTGCTGAGCAGAATTTTCTTAGCTTGATGTAATCCTACTTGTCTAGCTTTTGTTGTCTTAATATCATTTTTTAAAGATTTATTTATTTATTTGAAAGGCAGAGTTACACAGAGAGAGGAGAGGCAGAGAGAGAGAGAGAGGTTTTCCATCTGATGGTTCACTCCCCAATTGGCTGCAACGGCCGGAGATGCACCGATCCAAAGCCAAGAGCGAGGAGCTTCTTCTGGGTCTCCCACACGGGTGCAGGGACCCAAGGACTTGGGCCATCTTCTGCTGCTTTCCCAGGCCATAGCAGAGAGCTGGATTGGAAGTAGAGCAGCTGAGTCCCGAACTGGAGCCCATATAGGATGCTGGCGTTTTAATCTGCTGCAACACAGTACCGGCCCTTTAATATAGTTTTTAAAAAAGATTTATTTATTTATTTGAAAATGAAATTTAGGGAGAGAGAGAGAGAGAGAGAGAGAGAGATCTTCCATCTGCTGGTTTACTCCACAGATAGCCACAACAGCTGGGGCTGGGCCAGGCTGAAGCCCGGAGCCAAGAGCTTCTTCCAGGTCCCCCTCGTGGGTGGCAGAGGCCCAAACACTTGGACCATTTTCCTCTGCTTTTTCCAGGCCATTAGCAGGGAGCTGGATCAGAACCAGGGCAGCCAGTACTAAAACTGGCGCCCATATGGGATATTAGCATCTCAGGCAGGGGCTTTACTTGGTATGCCATAGTGCCAGCCCATATCCTAATATCTGAGAGTATTTCTCCTGTGGTTTCTTCTAGTAGTTCCATATTATCAGGTCTTATATTTAGGCCCTTGATCCATTTTGAGTTGGCTTTTATATATGGTGAGAGGAGCTGGTGGTGGGAGGGTTCTAGGCTCATTCTGCATGTGTGTACCCAGTTTCTCCAGCACCATTCGTTGAAGAGACTGTCAATGCAGGTTCTTGGTGCCTTCATCAAAAAGCTGCTGATTTTAAATATATGAATCAGTTTCTAGATTTGCTATTCTGTCCCATTGGCCCACATGTCTGTTTTTATGTCAATCCAATGCTGTTTTTTTTTAAATATTTATTTTATTTATTTGGAAGACAGAGTTACAGAGAGAGGTAGAGACAAAGAAAGAGGTCTTCCATCCACTGGTTTAGTCCCCAAATGGCTGTAACAACCAGAGCTGAGCTGATCCAGAGCCAGGAGCTTCTTCTGTGTCTCCTATATGGGCACAGGGGCCCAAGGATTTGGGCCACCCTCTGCTGCTTTCCCAGGCACATTAGCAGGGAGCTGGATTGGAAGTGGAGCAGCCGGGACTCTAACCAGTGCCCGTATGGGACTCTGGTGCTGCAGGCCAGGGCTTTAACCCACTGTGCCATAGCATCAGCCCCCTGCCCCCACTCCCTCATGCTGTTTTGATGACTATAGCTTTGTAGTATGTTTTGAAGTCAGAGATTACAATGACTCCAGCTTTACATCTTATTTGTCGTGAACTAAAAACACCACCTTCTCCAGAATGTCTTCCCAGATACCCCCCTTTCATCCCTCACCTGAGCCAGGTGGAGTCTTGGATGCAGTGTGATGCAATGAATATGGACATGGAACTGCTAAGTCAATGTCTGAATTATGCTGCCGTCATTTACTAGTTACGTGAGCTTGGCAAACGACGAAAGCATCTCCTTATAACAAATGGCAATGAATTACTCAACAGGATGGCAAATGCAGATGAAATAATAGGATATGAGCAACCGCACAGGGGTATGCGGACTGCCCATCACGGAATAGACTCCTTCCCTCCAGCTACCTGAACTTGGAGCACTGCATTGTAGATACGGGTGTCATTCATTCATTCAACAAAGATGTAGTTCAAAGAAAGTCAGTGAATGTCAGGAAGGAAACTAAAGCCAGACAGGGGATGCGTAACATTGAGCAGGAGAGTGACAGGACTCACGCAGGTTAGTGGAAGTTCCCTTTGAGCTCTGTGGAAAATCCACGGTGGAGGTAAGCCGATCGGTTAATAGGCAATCACAGGAAGCCGGGCGTGCACCAGGAAGGCAGGTGGAGGTAGATAGAAGTGTTTTGATGTGAAGGCAGAGCCAAAGATCCTGGCTGGGTGTGAGAGGGGGCGAATGAATGCATGGCTCCCTGCGTGGGCGACGTGAGGACGGCGTTTCCATCATGGAGATAAGCGTGCCTAGGAGGAAAGCAGGTGTAGGTGGCGATCAGTGTTTTGGTTTTGTTTTTACTTCGCCATTTCCCGTTTCCCCTGCTCTTTATTTGGTTTTACAATCCTGTTCTCCTGCGCGAGTCTCTCTCAGCCCAGGGATCTTCGTTAGCTTTCCTTTAGTGAGCTCTGCTTTCAGTTCCCCTGTTTCTCTCCAAGTGTCTTCATTTCGCCTTCGTCTCTGGGGGTATTTTTGCTGGCTGAAGGACCCTGGACCTTGCGTTCTTTGAAATTCCTGGGTCCTGGCTCCGGCCTGCACTGTTTCTGATGAGAAGTGGCCTGTGATTCACCTGCCTCGCCCCTGTATTCTATGTGTTTTCTCTCTCCATCTTCATCCTCGCTTCTCACCAATTTGATTTTGATGTGGCTAAGGAAAGTTTTCTTTGAATTTACCCTGCTTGGGGCATACTACATTTCTTTTCTTTCTTTTTTTTTTTTTTCTTTTCTTTTTTTCTTTTTGACAGGCAGAGCGGACAGTGAGAGAGAGAGAAAGGTCTTCTTTTGCCGTCGGTTCACCCTCCAATGGCTGCCGCGGTAGGCGCGCTGCAGCTGGCGTACCGCGCTGTTCTGATGGCAGGAGCCAGGTGCTTCTCCTGGTCTCCCATGGGGTGCAGGGCCCAAGGACTTGGGCCATCCTCCACTGCACTCCCTGGCCACAGCAGAGAGCTGGCCTGGAAGAGGGGCAACCGGGACAGGATCGGTGCCCCGACCGGGACTAGAACCCGGTGTGCCGGCGCCGCAAGGCAGAGGATTAGCCTAGTGAGCCGCGGTGCCGGCCTCTTTTTTTTTTTTTTTTTTTAAGATTTATTTCTTTATTTGGAAGGCAGAGTTATGGGGAGGGAGGGAGGGAGGGAGGGAGAGAGAGAGAGAGAGAGAGAGAGAAAGTCTTCCATCCACTGGTTCACTCCTCAAATGACTGCAATGGCTGGAGCTGAGCCAGGAGCTTCTTCCAGGTCTCCCACACAGGTGCAGGGGCCCAAGCACTTGGGTCATCTTCTACTGCTTTCCCAGGCCATAGAAGAGAGCTGGATCAGAAGCAGAGCAGCCGGGACTCGAACTGGCACCTGTATGGGATGCCAGCGGCGGCTTAACCTGCTATGCCATAGTGCCAGTCCTGCTACCTTTCTTGAATCTGTAAATGTATGTCTTTCATTAAATTAGAAAACATTCTCAACATTATTTCTCCAAATACTTTTTTGCCTGTCCTGAGCTTTCTCCCCTTTCTTCCGGGATTACAATTGCAGGTGTTCGACAGGCTCCAATCCGTTTCTCTCTGTCTTTTCTCCCTCTCTCCTCCAGACGGAATCCTCTGTATGGGTCTAATCCAGGGTCACTGGCTCTTCCTGCCGTTTCCTCCCTCTGTTCTGAAGCCAATATGGTGAATTTTTTTAAATTTCAAATCGTACATTTTTTTCTAAACTTCTATTTCGTTTTCTATCAGATGGAGTTGGTTTCCCCGCTGAGTCTGCCTATCTTTCCATTTGCTAGAGTGTGTGACTCCCTCCTCTTTCAAATGCTGAGCCGCGCGTTCCCACTCCCGGACTGTCTCTGGACTCTCTCCTGGTTGTCTTTTCTCTTGGGAATGGTTCACACTTCAAACCATGCCTGCATCCGCATTGCGGTCACTCTGGGTGCTGTGAGGCAGCGCCCTCAAAATGCTGCCAAAATTTCTTGTTGTGTTTTGCGGTAGCAGGCAATTAACTTGGTAGGATCAAACTAAACTGTCTCTTAGGTAACAGCTCCCATCACAGCTCAGTTTGTTTGTTCTTATCAGCATGGCCTGGGGAACCAGCCCCAAGCGTGGGCCACGTCTATGCACAGAACCTGTGGTTCCTCTTCTCTGGGTCTTGATTTTCAGGGACTCCCAACCCCACCCCCTACGTGGCAATAGCTGTGTCTGTCTCAGAGCTTGTCTTTTGATCCTTCAGCCTGGGACTGCAGGTGTCCCTCCTCATGGCATCTGCCCGGGTGACCCCAGGGTGGCCTGCCTGCAGGCTAGCAGCCATTAAAAAATGAGGCGCTCATTCCATGCATTCCATTTGTCCCAGCGGTAAGTCCCCCCTGGAGACTGTCTCCTCCTGCGCTCTCCAGGGCCTCCGGGAGTTTCATGTTTTGTTCAGAGTCTGTAGCTGTCATCTGCAGGGTTTGTACAAAGAGGAGCTTGCTGTGGTGCCCTGGACATAGAACTGAGTAGAATTGTGCTGTACATTTTGATTTAATGCTATAACTAGTACTCAAACAGTATGTTTCACTTTGTGTTTCTATGTGGGTGCAAACTGTTGAAATCTTTATACTAAATTGGTCTTCTGTATATAAAGAGAATTGAAAATGAAAAAAAAAAAAAAAGAACTGAGTAGAATTGAGTCCAGGAGTATGGAGAAATCTTTCAAAGAATTTTAAAGATTTATTTATTTATTTAAAAGGCAGAGTTACAGAGAGACAGAGGCAGATACATAGATAGATAGATAGATAGATTTTAGATAGATCAATTGATCAATCGGTCGGTCTTCCATCTGCTGGTTCACTCCCCAGATGGCTGCAATGGCCCGAGCTGTGCCGATCCAAAGCCAGGAGCCAGGAGCTTCTTCTGGGTCTTCCACGCAGGTGCAGGGGCCCAAGGACTTGGGCCACCTTCCACTGCTTTCTCAGGCCATAGCAGAGAGCTGGATGGGAAGAGGAGCAGCTGGGACTCAAACCAGCACACACATGGGATGCTGGCACTGCAGGTAGCAGCTTTACTTGCTGCAGCACAGCGCTAGCCCCTTGAAGAATTTTAACATCAACAAGAGTAGGAAAGTAGGGTTGGAGCTGGATAGAGATGGGAAGGCAAGAGAAACCTTGGGTTTTGACACTGGGGGAGTTACACTGTATTTCAGAGGAGGGGACACCTGAGGGAGAACCAGTGAGGAGTACGGACGGGGGCAGTCCAGGAGCTTAGCCCAGGACAGAGGGAGCCTCAGCGCCTCCCTCACCCCAGCTGCTGCGCCGATTCCGTCAGTCCCTGTGGTCGGCAGATCCTGCTCAAGGATCCTGTGCCAGAGCTGAGGAGTCTGGAGGGGCTCTGCCCCCTCTCCTGCCGTTCCCCGGGCCCTCAGGTGAGGCCCGGGGAGAGGTCCTCGGGCTGAGGCAGAGGATCCAGGGGACAGACCTGGGCGCGCAGCAGCCTCAACTTCACCTTGGTGAGGAGCGTGCTCAGTACCAAGGGGTCAGGGTGGTGGCCATCATCCCCAAGGTGTGGCCCCGAGGGACACGCCTTGTACATTCCAGCCAGGATCGATGGGATCTTCCTGTGCCTCCTCCACCTGGGAACAGAGCCCACCAGAGGCTGCCCCAGGCCAGGACTTGACCCACACAGCAGGCTCCTCCCACCACGGCTCTGATCCTGCGGCTTTCCAACGTTCTTTTCCCCAGTATGTCATCATGGCTCAGTGCACGCACCAATACAGTGCACGTGACGGTCCTGGCAAAAGTTTGTGAAAAAACAAAATGAAAAGATAAGCTGATTTTGGCGCAAAGTAATTTCAAAAGGCATGCGCAGTTCATTCATAATTCACATTTTCGCGAACCTTTTGATGACCTTTTTTATAGCCACACCGCATCAATATAAAGCATAATGAAGCAGTTTGTGCTTTAATTACCTGGGATGTGCTCTGATAGTTTCTTTTTTTTTTTTAATGGTAGTTACAGCCAGGTAAACTGATGACATCACCCCCTAATGGGTTCTAACCTGTCGTTTGAAAAACCTCACTCTCTCCAGGTAAGCCGATCAGCCCCAGTGGGTTGGTCTGCAGCAGAGGGCTGCAGAAGCCTCACCCACAGCTGAGGATCGCAGGGCGTCTGTCCCCAGGGAGGAGCAGGCAGGCGCTGTGGGGCACCCTGCCTGACCTCCTGTACCCACACTCCGTCCCAGCTCTTTGGGTCATGGCGTGTCATGGGTGAGTGAGGCCTAAGGATCGCTTGCCAGGACTGCCCCCTTAGCTGTGCCTCTGTGGTGTCCAGTCTCTGCCTGTGAGAGCAAAGCAGGGGGAGACTGTCACCCCCCAGGAGCTGGGTGCCAGGCGGCTCAGACCCCTGCCCGGGGTTATGAATGGGCCATGTCAGAGCAGGCAGAGGGAGGCAAGGGGCAGTGGCAGGGTTGCCACTCCGGACCGCGCTCCCCTGGGGTACTCTACACGCTTTTAGGAAGAAGTCGGGCCTGCAGAAGGAGGGAGAGCGCAGGCAGCCGAGCACCCCCTGGCTGTACTGGGGAGTCTCAGACGTGAAGAGCTTCAGGGGCTGGGAAACCCTCAGCGTCTCTATCTGGAGCCAAGAGGGAGAGGTGGGGCCTGTGGCAGGCTCGGGCTTGGGGAACCTGCCTCACCTAAGGGCAGGACCATTTACTCTGCTCAAGCCAATCACAGCCAAGTGCTCTTTCTAGCTTGTCCGTATTTTTGAAAGAAGCCAGAAACCTACATTTTAAAATACAGAATAATCCCATTTAGAAATGCCATAGGAGCTGTGTGTGGTGCAGCAGGTTTATGAAGCCGCCTGCGACGCCGCTGTCCCACACGAGCACAGTTCTAGTCCCACTGCTCCACTTCTGATCCAGCTCCCTGCTAATGCACCTGAGAAAGCAGCAAGTGCTGGGGCCCCTGCCACCCACATGGGCGACTTGGATGGAGTTCCAGGCTTTTGGCCTGCCCAGACCTGGCTGCTGGAGTGAACTAGCACATGCAGGATCTCTGTTTCTCTCTGTCTCTCCCTCTCCTCTGTGACTGTGCCTTTCAAAGAAATAAAAAATGCCAACTAATTCACAGCTTTCTTGAAACATCATGTGGGTCCAGTGTCCAGGCTAAAGGAACATGCAGCGACGCTGAGATCTCCTTGGAGGGCTCTGCTCTGTCCCTGCGGAGCTGGGAGGCCCATGTGGGTGGCACCTGTGACAGCGCGCCCTGCTTTTACTCAGGTGTCTGATCACTGTGGCAGCCAGGGCCAAATCTGGGGACCAGCTACGTTGTCTGAAGAGCCAGGGGGATGCTGCCTGCATCTCACACTGTGCCCTCCTGGCAGGTACACAGAGCCACTGGACCTGGACTACTGCATGGGAGTCGGCTCTGGAGGGAGTCCACCTGCTGGGAGGAGGAGGAGGAAGCTGTGTCTCTCCCCAGCCTCCGGCTCCCTGAGTGACTGCAGACTCCAGTCCAGCTAGCTGGACAAAGGAGGTAAACTGAGGCAGAGGGTAATTTGCATTTTTCTCCACTGCTTCACTGGCTTCTCTACTAATTCAGGTGATTTTCCCAGCGCGTTGGCAAAATCAGTCACAGCTGCCCCTCACCGCCTCCCCCCTACTCACCCACGAGCACATTAGAAGATTCCCATAAACTACTAATAATTTTTAAAATATGGTTTTGTTTCAAAATATGAATGAAGCCTCAATTATGGGCACCAGGTGAACTAACATAAGTCCCCATAAGTGGTAGAAATTCTTTACATATTGCATAATTTAAAATCTTGAAGGCCAGATGAGCTACCAGCAGTCCACGTTATTGGAGCTTGGCGATACAAGCTCAGATGTATATCAGAAAGCACCATCAGGCACTGTCAGGGTCATCTTCATTTATGGGCGCTTTAAAATGGGCAAGGTTTACAGAATGCATCTCTCACGCCGCCTGGTCCCCATGAGCAGGGTTGATTCTCCTCCAAGTTGGATGAAGTCTGTCTGGCACGAGAGGTGAGCCGTGGGGGAGACATGGCTGGCTGCCTTGCCATCAGTCATTGCGTCCTTCTGCCTGGTAAGCAGATCCCAAGGGTGTTCAGCTGTCACTCAGCAGTGTGCTCCGGGCAGGAGGGGCCGTTCAGGAGGGGCCCGTCCAGGAGCTGAGTCAAGTGGCATCTAAGGGACTGAAGGAAATCCCACCTCCTTTGCCAGTGATTGGTTAAGGAGTAGTCATGTGATTCAGTTCTGCCCAATGAGATCTGAGGGGAAGTCCACTTCCAGGAAAGATTTCTTTTCTGCTAAAAAGAGAAAGATATCCATGGGGGGGGGGTATGAGGGAGGGACCCTGTATTTTCTCCCTGATTTTGGACACTGTTGTCACTGTTAGATCACAGTGGGTGCTTGGCAGCCATTTTGTAACTATGAGGGAAAGCAGACAGTAGAGAACACCTTTTACATGCTGGGCAGACACCTGTGTTTTATGGTAATGATAAGGGGACGAAGAAGGAGAAACCACGTCGGCACAGAAAGGCGGGGCGTATTTATTTTTATTTATTTTTATTTATTTATTTATTTATTTATTTATTTATTTATTTTTTTTGACAGGCAGAGTGGATAGTGAGAGAGAGAGACAGAGAGAAAGGTCTTCCTTTTGCCGTTGGTTCACCCTCCAATGGCCGCCGCGGTAGCGCGCTGCGGCCGGCGCACCGCGTTGTTCCGATGGCAGGAGCCAGGTGCTTCTCCTGGTCTCCCATGGGGTGCAGGGCCCAAGGACTTGGGTCATCCTCCACTGCACTCCCTAGCCACAGCAGAGAGCTGGCCTGGAAGAGGGGCAACCGGGACAGGATCGGTGCCCCGACCGGGACTAGAACCCGGTGTGCCGGTGCCGCAAGGCGGAGGATTAGCCTATTGAGCCGCGGCGCCGGCCAGGCGGGGCGTATTTAGCCAGGCCTCCCAGCAAGTGGACGCCAGAGCTGTTGTGACATTGGGCTCCCACACTCAGCTCCTAAGTTCTGTCTCCTACGCTGGGGACGTGACAAAAACAAGGGTACCTGGAGCGGGAGCCGTGGGCGCTCGGAAGGCGTGAGGAAGTGGGGCACCAGGGCCCAGTGCACGCTGAGGGAGAGGGGAGGCTCTGACGTGTGCCACCTGCCTGGAGGAGGCACGAGGGGCCCCCTGGAGCCCACAGACCCCTGCTGGGAAGTGAAGCCACAGTCAGTCGCCTCCTTCCTCCTCCTCATTTACTTCGACCCACACCCTGCACCTCTTCCTTGCTGGATGCAAGGGAGCCAGGCCCCGGTGGGCTGCTTTTTGGAGTGCATGGTCCCGGTTGGAGAGACCTAAAGCAGGACCGATCAAGTGCAGGGGGGGAGGGCACAGGCGGTAAGGGCCTTCTGCTCAGAACTGCTCTGTGGAGGAGAAAGGCAGGAAGGGGAGGAGCCCGGCGATGGAGATGCGGGGCCTGGAAGATGAGAACCGAGACCCTCAGATGGATTTGGGAGAGGAAGCTGCTGCCTTCTTCCTCTCCCCAGGGGCAGTCTCAGCTCTCGGTCTCAGACTACATTTTACTTGTCTGCTAGCGCCATCATGAAGTGCCTGGGGCGGGCTGCCTTAAAGCAAAGGGGTTTGTTTGGGTGCACAGCTCTGCAGCTGCCAAGGATCTCATCTGGTTGTGGCCTTTGCTGGGCAAAGTCCTAAGGTGGTGGCCCCAAGCATCACATGGCAAGGGACAGGGGAGCACATGTGACTGTATCTGTAGTTTCTCTCTCCCACCTTATAAAGCCACTGGGAGTCACCATTCAACTTCATCTGATCCTTATCACTCCCCACGGCCCCACCTCTAAATGCCATGGGGCATCAACTTTCCGCCCTCTTCACGCCTCTCCAGAGGGTTTTGAAGATCCAGCTGTTCCATGAGTTTGGGGCAGAGTGGTAGGGACCAAACCGTATTCCAATGACGGCCCATGGCTTTGTTTCTTTCAACACAGTCTTGCCGAGCACCTACTATGTGCCAGGATGTGCTGGCAATGGGGCCATCACGGGGCAAAGACCTTGGTGAGCTCTGTCTGTGCTGAGTCAGGCCTGTGATCAAAGACCAGAGAGGAGTGCTGGCTGTTCTGAGGGTGAGGGGTGCAGGAGGGTAGGGAAGTGGCAGGTGCTTTCTCAGGGGTGCAGCGTTATCCGGGTGAGGCAGGTGGGGGGAGGCGTCTGCTGGGGGAACACCCCACTCAGTGTTACCCAGGTGGGGAGGGAGGGAGGAGGGGCAGGTGTCTGCTGGGGGAACACCCCACTCAGTGTTACCCAGGTGGGGAGGGAGGGAGGAGGGGCAGGTGTCTGCTGGGGGAACACCCCACTCAGTGTTACCCAGGTGGGGAGGGAGGGAGGAGGGGGCAGGTGTCTGCTGGGGGAACACCCCACTCAGTGTTACCCAGGTGGGGAGGGAGGGAGGGAGGGAGGAGGGGCAGGTGTCTGCTGGGAAAACACCCCACTCAGTGTCACCCAGGTGGGGAGGGAGGGAGGAGGGGCAGGTGTCTGCTGGGGGAACACCCCACTCAGTGTTACCCAGGTGGGGAGGGAGGGAGGGAGGGAGGAGGGGCAGGTGTCTGCTGGGAAAACACCCCACTCAGTGTTACCCAGGTGGGGAGGGAGGGAGGAGGGGCAGGTGTCTGCTGGGGGAACACCCCACTCAGTGTTACCCAGGTGGGGAGGGAGGGAGGGAGGAGGGGCAGGTGTCTGCTGGGGAAACACCCCACTCAGTGTTACCCAGGTGGGGAGGGAGGGAGGGAGGGAGGAGGGGCAGGTGTCTGCTGGGGGAACACCCCACTCAGTGTTACCCAGGTGGGGAGGGAGGGAGGGGCAGGTGTCTGCTGGGGGAACACCCCACTCAGTGTTACCCAGGTGGGGAGGGAGGGACGAGGGGCAGGTGTCTGCTGGGGGAACACCCCACTCAGTGTTACCCAGGTGGGGAGGGAGGGAGGGAGGAGGGGCAGGTGTCTGCTGGGGAAACATCCCACTCAGTGTTACCCAGGTGGGGAGGGAGGGAGGAGGGGCAGGTGTCTGCTGGGGGAACACCCCACTCAGTGTTACCCAGGTGGGGAGGGAGGGAGGGAGGAGGGGCAGGTGTTCTGCTGGGGGAACACCCACTCAGTGTTACCCAGGTGGGGAGGGAGGGAGGAGGGGCAGGTGTCTGCTGGGGGAACACCCCACTCAGTGTTACCCAGGTGGGGAGGGAGGGAGGGAGGAGGGGCAGGTGTTCTGCTGGGGGAACACCCCACTCAGTGTCACCCAGGTGGGGAGGGAGGGAGGAGGGGCAGGTGTCTGCTGGGAAAACATCCCACTCAGTGTTACCCAGGTGGGGAGGGAGGGAGGAGGGGCAGGTGTCTGCTGGGGGAACACCCCACTCAGTGTTACCCAGGTGGGGAGGGAGGGACGAGGGGCAGGTGTCTGCTGGGGGAACACCCTACTCAGTGTTACCCAGGTGGGGAGGGAGGGAGGGAGGAGGGGCAGGTGTCTGCTGGGGGAACACCCTACTCAGTGTCACCCAGGTGGGGAGGGAGGGAGGAGGGGCAGGTGTCTACTGGGAAAACATCCCACTCAGTGTTACCCAGGTGGGGAGGGAGAGAGGAGGGGCAGGTGTCTGCTGGGAAAACATCCCACTCAGTGTTACCCAGGTGGGGAGGGAGGGAGGGGCAGGTGTCTGCTGGGGGAACACCCCACTCAGTGTTACCCAGGTGGGGAGGGAGGGAGGGAGGAGGGGCAGGTGTCTGCTGGGGAAACATCCCACTCAGTGTTACCCAGGTGGGGAGGGAGGGAGGAGGGGCAGGTGTCTGCTGGGGGAACACCCCACTCAGTGTTACCCAGGTGGGGAGGGAGGGAGGAGGGGCAGGTGTTCTGCTGGGGGAACACCCCACTCAGTGTTACCCAGGTGGGGAGGGAGGGAGGAGGGGCAGGTGTCTGCTGGGGGAACACCCCACTCAGTGTTACCCAGGTGGGGAGGGAGGGAGGGAGGAGGGGCAGGTGTCTGCTGGGGGAACACCCTACTCAGTGTCACCCAGGTGGGGAGGGAGGGAGGAGGGGCAGGTGTCTGCTGGGAAAACATCCCACTCAGTGTTACCCAGGTGGGGAGGGAGGGAGGAGGGGCAGGTGTCTGCTGGGGGAACACCCCACTCAGTGTTACCCAGGTGGGGAGGGAGGGAGGGAGGAGGGGCAGGTGTCTGCTGGGGAAACACCCCACTCAGTGTTACCCAGGTGGGGAGGGAGGGAGGGAGGGAGGAGGGGCAGGTGTCTGCTGGGAAAACACCCCACTCAGTGTTACCCAGGTGGGGAGGGAGGGAGGAGGGGCAGGTGTCTGCTGGGGGAACACCCCACTCAGTGTTACCCAGGTGGGGAGGGAGGGAGGAGGGGCAGGTGTCTGCTGGGGGAACACCCCACTCAGTGTTACCCAGGTGGGGAGGGAGGGAGGAGGGGCAGGTGTCTGCTGGGGGAACACCCCACTCAGTGTTACCCAGGTGGGAAGGGAGGGAGGAGGGGCAGGTGTCTGCTGGGGGAACACCCTACTCAGTGTCACCCAGGTGGGGAGGGAGGGAGGAGGGGCAGGTGTCTGCTGGGAAAACATCCCACGAGGTATTTTCCAGGTGGGGAAGGAGAGGGGAAGGGGGTGGTGTCTGATGGGGCAACATCCCACACAGAGGCTCACAGATGAGAACGCTTGGAGTATTTGGTAGCACTGGGGTGCCATGCGGGTGATGGGCACAAGGGGGCTGGCAGGTGAGGCTTGGGACGTCCTTTGCATTTGTCCTGGGGCTTTGGGGACTCCTCTAGCTTGTGGAGGCTGCTGGACAAATGTAACCCCACCCCTGCCCCCAGCCGCTGAGCTTCCAAGAGGGCCCTGTGGGAGGGTGGCTCACCCTGACCGCAGTGTGTGGATTTCACCTGGTCACTCCCCTCATGGAGTCTCTCAACCTAGAGGGAGGGCCTGGGTCGGGGAAACTGCTCACCCCGCTGAGCAGTTTCTTTTTGCTGTGAGTTGTGTGGACACCTGTGATAGTCCCTAGCTTTCATAGGGGAAGGACAGGTGTGGCGGGCCACCTGGGGACCGTCCTCATATGAGCCTTCGTAGGCAGAGCTGACAGCCGCACGGTGTCCCTGAGCTGCCTCCGAGCCCCTGTTCTGCTCCTAGGGAACCACGCATGCTAGCGTGTGGAATGGGTGGAGGCAGCCGCATCTGAGCTCAGTGGGTGGGAGGGGACGGCAGGGGCCCTGGGAAGGCAGCTGAGCGTGGGAGGGGCTGACGCAGGGCCCTTGGCGTGGCCCAGGCTCAGGGTGACCGAGTGTGCTGGAGGCCGGGGCTCCTCTTCCTTCTTGGTCTTTGCTGGGGAGGGGGGGCAGCCGGGCAGACAGCAGGTGTGGTCACAAGGACAGCAGGCAGCAGGGATGGCCCCGAGTCTGACTTCATAGCTTCTCCCAGGGGCCCACTGTCCAGTGTTCTTTTTTCTTTTTTTATACTTATTTTTTATTTGAAAGGCAAAGTTACACTGAAGCAGAGGCGGGGCTGGGAGGAGAGAGAGAGAGATCTTCCATCTGCTGGTTCACTCCCCAGATGGCCGCAATGGCCAGAGCTGTGCCGATCCAAAGCCAGGAGCCAAGAGCTTTCTCCTGGTCTCCTGGTCTCCCATGCAGGTGCAGGGGACCAAGGTCCTGGGCCATCTTCTACTGCTATCCCAGGCCACAGCAGAGAGCTGGATCGGAAGTGGAGCAGCTGGGACTCGAACTGGTGCCCATATGGGATGATGACCGTGGACCCTTTATATTGTGTCCCAAGGGGGAGGCTGGGTTCATGGAGGAACAAATTCCTAGAGAGTCTAAGCTAAAGCCATTGGTTTCTTTATTGGCTCTGGTTTTTTTCTTTACATTTTTTCAAAACACATTACATCCCTTTGAAAAAATGTAAATAACGCAGGATTCTAGAAAGCAAGAAAAGTACCCCCTTGGCTCTCCTCGTTCTGCTTTCCGGGGATAGCTGCTTTAGCAGTGGGAGGAGAGCCTTGCAGAGGTTTTGCTCTGTGGGTGAAGAAATACAGATAGCGCTTGGGTTGGGTGGGTTTCGTTTTGCTGTTCATCACTTACAGACAGGCTCACGATCTCGGCCGTGGACCCTTAGGCTCCCTGGCCTGTTGCCGTGTGTGTCCGTCTGCCCCATGGGCTTCGGGCACTATTTAAAGTTCACGGCACACGGGCTTGGGCAGGTGGCGGGGCTGAGCCGGCGAGGCCTGACTTGCTGGTTGTGTGGCGCACAGCTGCTGCTTTGGCCGTTTTAAGGGGTCCTCTCTGTCCAGCCAGGTGCATCCACGCCAAGGGCATTGTGCTAGAGGGGCAGGAGGAGCCGGAAAGAGGTCACAGTGGTGGAACGCAGCGGCACGAGGACAGGGCGAGGTACTGAGCGGGTCTCGGCCGGACGTCAGGTGCTGGCTTGGGAGCATCTCCAGGCACAGGGCAGGTGTCTGTCCTTCCTGGTACAGGGCACTCCTCCTTTCCATTCAACAAGCACCTTCCATGCAGGGCCAGCGTTTGAGCACAAAGAGTCAGTCCCTGCTTGGGCGGGCTCCGCTGCTCCTCACAGATGGCCCATGTCGGGGCCACCCCAGGTCCAACTCTTCCCCAAGCTTCCAAGGAGCGCCTACTCCTGTTGGTGAGAGGGGGCTGGAGACAAGGCCCACGGTGCCCGCCTCCCCGGCCCCCAGGAAGTTCCAGAGGCCACCAGGAGCCAGAGCTAGGCTGAGCACTCCAGACGCCTGATCTCAGTTTATCCTCACCTCCCCTTTCTACGCGGCAAACAGGCTCAGCGGACAGCAAGTGATGTGTCCAGGTGTGCACACTGGAAAGAGGCCAGGCAGGGACTGCCCGCAGTAGTCCTTGACCTCACCTTGCTTTGTGGCTGCCTGAGACAGGTGAGGGGCGGGGGTGACCTGAAGGGCGGGAGGGAGGGGCAGCTGGAGACGCAGAGATGGGGTGGTCCCAGACCTGGGCGGTTAGCTCAGTGAGGGTCTTCTAAGGCAAGGCCAGGAGTGGAAGTTGGGGCTCACTGTGGGAGGCCATGGGGGTCGGGGGAGGGGCTTGTGCCCCTTCCAGGGCTGCAGGTATCATGGAAGGAGGGAAGAGGCCCCACTTGGCAGCCCTGGGGAGAAGCCCCAAGCTGAAGCAAGGTGGCAGGGATGCCAGAGAAGGGAAGAAGCCAAGGGAGAGGGTGCGGGAAGTGTGGTGGGGGTGGGGGGATGGGTGGAGGGTGCGGGCGGGGCCTCTCTCATGTGGGCCTCTCTCATGTGGGTGCGTTCTAGAGGGAGAACCGCCCAGAGAAGCCAGTCCTGGGCTGCAGGTGCAACAGGCAGGTCCCCAGGAAGAGAGCACGAGGCCGGCTCAGAGGTCTCGGGGAAGAGGAAGCGAGGGACTCGTGGCCGGTCAAGGTGAGGAGCAGCCCTCTATCGGCGTGGACGGGGAGATGCAGAGCACAGGGTCTGCTGAGAACTGGCCCGCGCTAGGCTGTGAGGCACAGCCGGGCTGTGGGCGCAGGTGCGTCTTGGCCAGGGCCCAGGTGACCCTCTTGGGGGCACAAGTTCTGCGGAGTAATCTCCGTCCCATACGGCGATGGACCTGGGTGCTTGCCATCTCCTAGGCCCACATCTTTGGGCATAGAAGGAGACAGCCTCACCCACATCGCCCCAGCTCTGGGAGTCTCCATCTCTACCCGGTCAGACCTGCCAAGTCAACCCGTATCTATCTGCCATGGCTGAAACCCATGTCTGCTCACGCTCCTCCCAGCAGAACACCTCGCTGCCTGGAAACTTGGCTCGGAGTTCGCCTCCTCCCAGCAGCTTTCCCTCGGGTGCTCTGCACTTGGACCTGGATGCGCGTCCACGTTCTGGCTTTCTGATTTTCTGTGCGTGTTTATCTTGTCTCCGTGGGCAGATGGCAAGGTCTCTGGGGGTCAGGACCATGACTTGTATGTTGCTTTGTCTCCTATCTGAAAATGGTTCCACCTGCAGAAGGCCCAGCATTCCTAGAGTGTTGGATGAGAGGGGATTCCCTTCTACCCCGCCATGGGCTCCATGCTCTGGGACACACCCAGAGTGTGGGGCGACTCAAAGGCTGGGACACATCTCTGCCTTGATCTCAGGGCTGTGGTGACAGCCTGGAGGGCAAGCAGAAGTCCTAGGTGGGGAACAGGTGAGCTGGGGAGCCCCACCTGGGTCAGCAGTGCCGTCTTTCACCAAAACCCAGGCTTCAGATCTTGGCTTCTCAGCTGTGGCCCCTTTTTGGAAGCCATCTTTCTCTGGGCACAAACCTCCGATTTCACTCGCCCCTCCCCCGCTGCCTGCTTGGTCGGGGGTTTCTTTGCAATTGTTGAAGTTTTCTCCTCCTCCTCCTCTCCCTCTTCCTAGGCAGTTGCATCCACACCACAGCTTCCCAACACCCAAGGAGCTCTGGCCCAGAACCTCCCGGAGTTTCTGACACATGTGTCCACATGCCTGTGGGACATCTCTTGAGTGTGTCTCTAACGGTGCTGCCCACTCAGTGGGTCCGAACCTGAATTTCTACTCTGCCCCCCACCCCCTGCCATTTCAGTGATCCCTCCTCAGGGCGTGAGCCACCAGCCGTGCCGGCACCCAGGCCAGAGTCCTTCCTCTCCCTCCATACAGAATCGATCCGTCTGTCTTCTTCCCGAACATCTCCTGCCCTCTTCCCTCCGCTTGCTTGTGGGTAACAGCGCCTGGCTCCTGGCTCCTGTCCGTCCCTCCCCACCGTCCATGCTACTCAGCCAGCAGGCAGCTTTCAAAAACAAGAAGCAGGTCCTGCCCCTTGCCCACTTGCCTTTCTCTCTCTCTCTCTCAATTATTTGAAAGGCAGAGGTAGAGAGAGAGAATCTTCCATCTTCTAGTTCACTCTCCAAATGGCGGCAATGGCCAGGGCTGGCCAGCCTGAAGCCAGGAGCTTCATCCGGGTCTCCCATGTGGGTGCAGGGACCCAAGCACTTGGGCCATCCTCTGCTGCTTTTTCCAGGCCATTAGCAGGGAGCTGGATTGGAAGCAGAGCAGCTGGGACTCGAACCAGTGCCCTTATGAGATGCCTGCATTGCAGGCGGTGGCTTTACCTACTGTGCCACAGCGCCGGCCCCTTCTTGTTTCTCTTAGGCCCAGCTGTTACCAAAGCCGGGGGAGCCCCTGCCAGCCCTCCCTGCCTCAGCCTCTCGGCACCCTGCCTGCATCTCCCCTGGCCTTTCCCCAAGACTTCCCTGCTCCTCGTGGGGCTGGGAAGTGAGCCCAGGAGAGGCAATGTATTTTCATACTGTCATTTTACATTCACGAAACTGTTTAATGAACGCTTAGATAGAAGCTCCGTGGGATCAGGGGCCACACCTGGCTCCTCCCTCTCGGGGAGGACATCTTTGGGTTCAGCCACCAAAGCTGTGCAGAGCAGGTACAGGCTGTCCCCGCGCACTGGGTGAGATCAGAGAGCCTGGAGCGCAGCATCAGAGGCCTGGGAGGGCTTGGAGCACGAGGCTCTAGGAGGAGAAGGTGGCAGGGGGAGAGACAATGTGTTGGGGACCCAGCCTTGTGCTGGGGGAAGAACTGTTTCATTTCCTGTTCTATGAGAAAGGATGGGTGTGAGGGGCAGGAGAGGCCCCTTGGGGCTCTGTCCCCAGCTGCCCTTCTATTCTCTTTAAGTGACTACCATGCATTTGGGACCCCACCTTTTTCAAGATGCCCACTTCCCGGGACAACAGCAGGGAGACTCGTAGCTTCTCTGACAGCCATTCTGTCTTGCTGGCAGAAGCCAAGAGGGACCAATGAGGTACAGCATAGCTGGGGTGGGAGATCTTTGAGCCCCCAAGGGAGGTCTCTAGCCACCTGTTGGTATTCCAGGTTAGCCGGGAACCTAGGTGGGGCTGGCACATGGGAGCTGGCACCAGGCTGATTTGGGGCTCCGAGGAAAAGCTTTTGTGATCCCTGTGTTCTGAAATCTTCTAGTGGGGCAAGGGAAAGTTCCAGATCAGACAAGCTGGGCTGCAGCATGAAACTGAGAGAGATAAAGAGAGGCCCCAGGCTCGGCACCTGGCAGAGGCTCGCCTCATGTCTGTCCAAGCATAGGATGCTAACCCACCTATGCAGGTGAAGACACAGGTAACCACCCTCCCGAAGGAACCACACACAGGACGCAAGCAGACAGCAGCACCAGCAAACCCGGTCTGTGTCCATTCTCACCTGCAGTGAAGCCCCAGGCAGCCCTGTGGCTTTTCTGGTCGGGGCCATGGGAGGTCAGAACTGCAAGTTCCACCTGCTGAAAAATGCATCCCCCCACCCATCCCGTCCTGCCCGGTTCAGACTGGGGCAGCTGCAGGCAGGGAGGAGAAAGGTGGACTTCTCTCACCTCTCTCTTCACCTCCCCTTCCCCCTGCCAGGAGATCAAAGCTCCTGGGTGGACTTAGTGCTGCTGCTGCTGGCGTTAGTGCCCTCGGGGTGGCAGATTACAGAGTGAGGTTCTACCCCCCCTGGGGGGGGGGGCTCCTGCAGTTTCTCTGGCTCCTCTCTCATCTCAGGTCCTTTGATCCACCGCCTTACACGTGTGTGCCTCCTGGGCCTGGCCTCGCAGGATGTCAGGCTCCCACCCGTCCTCAGCTCACCCCCAGCATCTTCTGCTGGTTCCATAACCGCCCTCACACCCAGCCTTGGTCCAGCAGACCCTGGCAGGACAGCTCTCCCAAGACAGGCCTCCTCACCCAGCTGGTCCCTTGCACACAGCTCCTTTGCAAGGGATGGAAGGACACCAGTTCCCGTGCTCCTCTGGTTCCTGGGGCTACCCATCAAATTCTCTGAGATCCCCTACAGTCCACCAACCGCTTCCCTTCAGAGAAACCCTCACAGGTACCACTGTCATCTCCCCAGGAATGGGAGGTGGGCAATGGACCCATGAGACCTAGCTGAGTTTGCAGAATTAGCTACTGGACTTCTTCTCACAGCACAGGACCCAGCACCCCAATGCAGGAGGCAACTATGGGATTGCTTTAGGCCGCTGGGGGCTCTGCTCAGATGCCAAGACACAGCCAGAGGTACCGTCATCCTGATGTTTTGGGGATGTCACAGGAGACAGGGATGTGTAGAAGAGATGGGGCCGGACAGAAAGGCAAGTCCAGGGTCAGCATTCAGAGCACTGGGGAGCAGGCAGAATCGGGAAGAGGACGGATGGAAGCCCCCCAGAGGACACCGACCAGGTATTTACAGGACCCCTTGGTCCTGTGAAGGGTGGTCTCACATCATCACCTTGAGTGTTCCAACAATGCTGGGGGGAGGGTGTTAGTCCCGTGTTAGAGAGGAGAAAACTGAAGCTCCCCAAGGCAGATGACTCATAGTATAAGTGGCAGAACTGGGTATCAGCCAAGGCAATCAGCATATCACCTCACTGCCTAGCAGATCCTTCTGGTTCTCTTTCCTCCTTAAAAAAAAAAAAAAAAAAAAAAAACTTTAGTTACACGAGTAATACTGGAATATGTTCTCCCAATTAAAAATAAGAAACGTTAATGATAAGGCTGAACACTCCTGGAACTCCCCAATCCCCAGGCAGGGTAATCTGCTAACCATCACATGATTTGTTAAGACTTTTCCTCTGTATTTATTACACACGCCCACACTCACATATATGTCTACAGTAGTCACCCATTATCTGTGGTTTTGCTTGTCACCCACGCTCAACAGTGGTCTGACAACATTAAAGGAAAATTTTCAGGTAGAAACAACTCATAAGTTGTGAGTAGCTTGGTGATCTGAGTAGCCTGATGGAATCTCCACCCCGTCCAGGATGTGAGCTATCCCTCTGTCCAGCGTGTCCATGGTGTAAATGCTACCCGCCTGCTTGTCACTTCGTAGCCATCTGGGTTGCTAGCCCCCAGTAGCCGTCTTGTTTATCAGATGGGCTGTCACGGTATCCCAGCACTTGTGCACCCTTATTGTACTCAACAGTATCCCCAGAGCAGAAGAGTAGGAATCCTTCAATTTGGAGATCCCCATGAGAAGCTGTGAAGTGCTCCCTCTAAGTGAAAAGGAGAAAGTTCTTGATTGTCCAAAGAAAGAAAAAAAATCATAGGCTGAGGTTCCTGAGACCCGTGGTAAGGACAACTGTCTATCTGTGAAATTGTGAGAAAGGAAAACTATATTTGTACTTGTTTTGCTGTCACACCTTGACCTGTGGATGTGATAATTGCTGTATTTTATTATCAGTATTGTTCATCTCTTACTTGCCTCGTTTATGAATTATGCTTTAGTACAGGCATGTCCACTTGGGAACAGGCAGAGCAGCTGTAGGATTTAGTACTATCTCTGGTTTCAGGCATCCGCTCGGGGTCTCCTAACATCTCTCCCACAAGTGAGAGGGGACTGCTGTGCAGAGGTAGTCTCCCGTGAGAAAGATCAGTGTTTTATTGGCTGGTTTTGTTGTTGTTGTTGTTGCTATTTGCATTGTTCTTTTTACAAAAAAAGGTATTTCACTGTACAAACCTGTCTTCATTCAGCTTTATTCCCTGAAAAGCTTTGTTAATAAGTGTAAATCCACTGCATTCCTTTTCGTTACTATGGTTTTCCACCATGTGGATATTCTTATTTAGCCACGCCTTATGCGTGAACAACTAAATTATTTCCAATTTTTCAGACAACACATGCATTTTTAAAGGGGTGGCGGGATTCTACGCTGGCGGGGGCTGGTGTAGAAGTGGGTCTCTGGGGAGATGCACCTGTGAGTGAGGCAGGGTCAGGTGGGGGGGCAGGTTCCACACGAGAAGTTGGGGGGGGCCCTGGGTGGACTGGTGCAGAAACTGAGCCGCTTGCCTCAGTTTCTCTTTCTTTGAAGCAAAAGGGGTTGTGAGGTCATTGGTTCTTCTCGTCCCAGTGCTCATCTGAATCCCCCGGGGCGCTCTGAATAAACGAAAAAATTGCCACCACCAAGCCAGGGCCTGGGCCCTCTCCTAGAGGTTCTGACTCAGAGGGGCTGGGATAGGGACTCTTTGATCAGGAGTGTTTGAAAGCACCCCAGGCAATTTTAGTGTGATCTGTTGCAGGCTAGGACTTCTCAAACTTGGGTGTGCACCCAAAACAACTGGTTGCAATAGCCAGGAGCCAGGAGCTTCTTCCAGGTCTCCCACATGGATGCAGGGGTCCAAGCTCTTGCACCATTCTCTGCTGCTTTCACAGGTGCATTAGCAGGGGGGCTGGACCAGAAGTGGAGCAGCAGGGAATCAAACTGGTGCTCCTATGGGATGCCACAGTGCCAGCCCTGAGACCCTACACTTCTAACAAGCTGCCAGATGCTACCAGTGTTGCTGCTCCTGAAGCATGTTTTGGGTAGAAGACTAGATCCTCTAAGCTCTGTGTAATTCTAATTTCCTTGTGACCATCCTGTTTCCATACTGACCACTGGCCAACCAATGCTGAGCAGGGGGTTTTATAGGTAGAGTGTGCCTAAGGGCTCAGGTGCAAGACAGGATGATTCCCTGGGACAGTGCAGGGTAGCTGGGGAGGCACAGTGGTTTGGCCCTGGTCATGGGTGTAGCAAGCCCAGAAGAGAGTGGCAGGAGATTGGCAGGGCTGGTGAGGCCCAGCCTCCGGGGGGTGCTGTGTCTCCTCATAATTTAGGCCACAGTTGGCCCCTGGGAAGGTTAAGAGAAGGTGGCAGATTCTGGTCAGGTCGTCTGAGCTGAGCTGCAGAGAATCCAAGGTAGGCAGCTGTCACTTGGGGAGAGGTTGCCCCCTAGGCAGCCACATTAGCTACCAGGAAGGAGATGTCCCCAAACAAGACAAGGTGGCATAAACCCAGTCTTTGTCCCAAGGTCTCTTCTGTTTACAATATCTATAGGCAGCTTTGCCAATAGGCAGAATTAGGATCACCATGTTGTTTTATCTGCCGAGTCAGACATTTATCTTGAGTTTTGCATCCAAATCAGCTTGGCAACATCCTGTGCAGATTCCTGTAGGTGTGGCTCAGACCGCGGGGTTGTCTCCCATTCCACATTCTGCTTGCCAACCAGAGCTCAATTTCAGGTTGAACCCCATTTACCGCGTGACATGGGAGGGCTTCTGCTTGGTTGCTGAGATGGACTCCTGCGTCTAATTGGAAGGTGACGTCTGTCCCTAAAATCTCCTATTGGTTCATCTTTGCTTACAAAAGTGAATCAAAGTCCAATTCGGTTTTACAGAGAAGGCCTCAAAAAATAATTTTGATAAATTTTGACCTATTTCCTGGGCTCTAGTCAAGCTGGGATCCCTTAAATCTGACTCTGGGTTACTCTATTCTGCTTTTCCATTGGTAATTTGATAATTTAGCATCTTGGTGTTCCTGTGAACATGTGATTTCATTGGGAGAAGTCTGGCTAGCTTGGATGATAGGCCCCTGGGAGATTCTGAATTTAAGAGGTATCTGAATTTAAGAGGGATTTGTCAGGGCTTGGGGACGTCTTTAACAATATGTAACTCTTGGACCAGGGCTTAAACTCTATGGCAGAAGGCTTGTCTGATTCTCTAAGAAGATAGGATTTTAAAAATTGTTGTTGTGTTAAAAATAGAAGCAATATGGCCAGCGCCACGGCTCGCTAGGCTAATCCTCCGCCTTGCGGCGCCGGCACACCGGGTTCTAGTCCCGGTTGGGGTGCTGGATTCTGTCCCAGTTGCCCCTCTTCCAGGCCAGCTCTCTGCTGTGGCCAGGGAGTGCAGTGGAGGATGGCCCAAGTGCTTGGGCCTTGCACCCCATGGGAGACCAGGATAAGCCCCTGGCTCCTGCCATCGGATCAGCGCGGTGCGCCGGCTGCAGTGCACCTACCGTGGCGGCCATTGGAGGGTGAACCAACGGCAAAAGGAAGACCTTTCTCTCTGTCTCTCTTTCACTGTCCACTCTGCCTGTCAAAAATTAAAAAAAAATTTAAAAAAATACAAGCGATATGCGCTCTATCATCTTAGCGAATCTTAAGTGTGCAGTTCGGGGTATTAGATGCGTGTATCAGTTGTGTCACCATCACCCACCTTCATAACGGTTTTCATCCTGTAAAACTGAAACTCTGCTTCCACCAAACAACACCCCCCCAGTCCCTCCACCCTCCAGCCCCTGGCAACCATAGCCCTACTTCCTCTAAGCACTTCATGGAAGTGGAATCATACAGTCTCTGTCCTTTTATGACTGCCTTGTCTCACTTAACATAATGTCATCAAGTTTCATCCATATTGTGGCCTATGCAAGAATTTCCTTCCAAGACTGAATAATTTTCCATTGTATGTATGGACCACATTTTCTTATGCATTCATCTATCCATGGCCACTTGGGTTTCTTCCACCTCTTAGCTATTGTGAATAAGGCTGCTATGAACATAGGGGTACAAATATCTCTTTAAGACCCTGATTCTAATACTTTGGGGTACATACAAAAAAGTGGAATTGCTAGATCACATGATAATTCTATTTTTAACTTTCTGTGGAATCACTGTGTTGTGTTATGGGAGCTATGCCATTTACTTTCCTACCAATAGTGCACAAGGGTCCCAGTCTCTCCATATTTTCACCAACATTTGTCATTTTCCATCTTTTTGATAGTAGTTGTCCTAATAGATATGAGATTATATCTTATTACAATTTGACATGTATTTCTCTAGTTATTAGTGATGTTGGAGTTTCTTTGCATATGCTTATTGGCATTTGTATATTTTCTTTGGAAAAGTGTCCATTCAAGTCTTTGCCCATTTTTGAATTGGGTTATTTATTTTTTGTTGTTGTTGAGATTTAGGAGATCTCTATATAATCTGGAAATCAACCTCTTATCAGATATATGATTTGCAAATATTTTCTCCCATTTTGTGGGTTGCTTTTCTTTTCTGTTGATAGTATCTCTTGATGCACAAAAAAAATTTTTTTAATTCTCATGAAGTCCATGTATTGGTTAGTTTTGCATTGTTGTAACAAACACCTCAAACTTATGAAGGAAGGTTGATTTGGGCTTACAGTTTTGGCAGTTCACAGTCTAAGATTAGACAGCCCCATTAGAGGAGTGTCTGAAGAGGGAAGTGGATGGTGAAACATTTGGGGAAGGAGGATCAGATGTTGGGCCAGGAAAGAAGAGGCAGGGAACACACTTGTTTTCTGCATCTGTGTGGTCTCTTATAAAGCCATGGTCATGGGGCTGTACCCAACAACCTAATCCAACCCAGTGACTTCCCAGGTTCCCACCTGCAGATACCATAATTGGACCCAGCTTCCATCCTTAATCCATCAACCTAGGACTCTGGAGTTCATCATGTTTAAATGATAACAATTTGTCTATTTTCCCTTGTTGGCTATGCCTTGGGTGTCATAGCCAAGAAATCACAGCCAGATCTAATGTCATAAAGCTTTTACCAGCCGGCACTCACTAGGCTAATCCTCCGCCTTGCGGCGCCGGCACACCGGGTTCTAGTCCCGGTTGGGGCACCGATCCTGTCCCGGTTGCCCCTCTTCCAGGCCAGCTCTCTGCTGTGGCCACGGAGTGCAGTGGAGGATGGCCCAAGTCCTTGGGCCCTGCACCCCATGGGAGACCAGGAGAAGTACCTGGCTCCTGGCTTCGGATCAGCGCGGTGCGCTGGCCGCAGCGCGCCTACCGCAGCAGCCATTGGAGGGTGAACCAACGGCAAAGGAAGACCTTTCTCTCTGTCTCTCTCTCACTGTCCACTCTGCCTGTCCAAAAAAAAAAAAAAAAAAAAAAAAAAGCTTTTACCATGTTCTTTCTTCTAAAACTGTTAGAGTTTTTGGCCTTACATTCGGGCTTTGGATTGATTTCAGTTCATGTTTGTCAGTGGTGTTAGGTACCACTGTGGATTTCCAGATTCTCAGCACTGTTTGTCAAAAAGCCCATCTTTCCCCCCATTTAATGGAACGGTCCTGATACCCTTGTTGAAAGCCATTTGACCATATATGTGAGGGTCTGTTTCTGGGCTCTCTATTCTATTCCACTGACCTATAGGTCTGACTTTATACCAGTGCCACACTGTTTTGACTACGTTAGCTTTGTAGAAAGTTTTGAAATAAGGAAGTACAAGTTCTCTGGCTTTGTTCTTCTTTATACAAGAGTGTTATGGCTGTTCAGGGCCATTGAACATGGTGTCATTGTAAAGGGAGTTGATACTCTGGAGTATCTTATGGAAAGGTGAGGGGTCCAGACAGGCAGAGAAACAGGTGGAAGACAGAGGGGTTGGGGTCAGATTCACGTGGGAGAGCAGGATGTACTAAGAGGAAGGGGCCCTGGTGGGTGCAGACTTAACAGGGGAAGAAGTTTTTATCAGAGACAGCTTTACACTTCAACTCATCAAATTCTTTGTTCGCCTTGACTGAGCAATTCTGTAAAGAAGTAATGTTAGAAGTAGGTTTGCATTTAGAATTGTTAATGTACTCATCCAAAAAATGTTGCTCGCTGGGCCCAAAGAATTTTCTTCTGTTTGCGTTCCAAGGGTAGTTCCAGGGAATTGTGTTTCCTTGAAGGCCTAAGCATCCTTGTGAAATCCTGCCGTTCAGGGAGAGGTGAGTTCCAGTGGGGATGTGACTGCCTGCAGGACGCAGGGAGAAGGCTACGCTGGGAAAGCTCCCGCTACTGCCAGTTGAAGGTGCTTGTGTAGCTTTGTGTCCTGGGCTCCTTAGCTGCTGGTGGTCAGCTGCCTCCCAGTATAGACCCAGCCAGCAGAATCCCCAGCAGGTGGACTCTGTCAGACAGATCAGTGCCTCCAGATCAAAACCTTGCTGTCAGGACAAAGTGCCAGGAGGAGGGGCCGAGCCCGTCTGGTTTGGTGGGTGACCCCCAGCAAAGCTTGTCCTCAGGGGGTGCTGGCCAAGAGAGATTGGACAGCTCTCCAGTCCCCTGGCCCATGCAGGCAGTCGACTTCCGGGGTCATGCCTGTGCACTACTCCGTGATCCTTCTCCTCATGGCAAAATAACACTTAAGGACACAAGGCAGAAGGAAGGGACAGGTGGAAGCAAATCACCCAGGACACAGAGATACCAAGATTTAGAAGAACCGAATAGAAATACCCAGATTTAACAGCTAAATAAAATAGCCAAGGACTCAATGCCAAGAGAGTGGGGGTTGGGGCCCCGCACAGAATTGCTATTGACATGGGCAGGTGTTCCATGAGCAGAGAGGCTCAAAGGCTCTGGGGCCTCCACACCTGGTCAAGAGCCAGGGTCCGTAAGTGACAAGCAGGTCAGGCCAGATTTGAGTCAGAGCACCAAGGTTATAGTCAAAAATAAAACCAAACCCAGGACAAAATTAGCAAGAGCTGTTTATTTATACACCGTAGCTCCCAGGGAACCACCTGCAGGCACTGCTGTTCCAGCAGGGATTCAGAGCTGTCTGAGGACAGAGGAAGAAAAGGAGAAAACCCGAGCTGGCTCTGGCTGGCACGCCCGGGGTGAGGGCAGGAGCTTAGGGGCGGGGGGCCTTGCTGACCTTTGAGAACAGTTAGCTTTCCTGATTGGCTCAGCACCCAGCATACCTGGGGAAGTCTTCTGGTTTCCTTGTTTTCAGGAAGAATGTTTTATTTTCCTAAAGAAAAGGTGCATTTATTGCTTTTAAAGATTTATTTGTTTGAAAGTCAGAGTTAGAGAAAGGGAGGGAAAAGGAGAGAGAGAGAGAGAGAGAGAGAGAGAGAGAGAGAGATCTATCTTCCTTCTGTTAGTTCACTCCCTAAATGGCCTCAATGGCTGGGCTGGTACAGACTGAAACTGGACTCCATCTGGTTCTCCTGTATGGATGCCGGGGCCCATGCACTTGGGCCATCTTCTGCTACTTCCCCAGGTGCATCAGCAAGGAGCTAGGTAGGAAGTGGAGCAGCTGGGACTGGAACCAGTGCTCGTATAGCATGCTGACGTCTCTGGTGGCTTAACCTGCGGTGCCACGGCACCAGCCTCCAGGAGATTCCCTAACGCTGGGGGTAGTAGGGTGCTGTTTGGGCCAGGCAGGAGCCAAGAGGGGTCTCTTCCCTTGTACAGCAAGGTGCTGTTCTTAGTCCCAAGAGTATAGTCCCTGGGGCATGGTTCCCTACTGTGTGCAGAGCTGCTGTGTTAGGGACACCACAGGGAGTTGCAAAGATGAATGAAATGTGGGCTCCAGCCTTTCCAGCGAAGGGTTTGGCCCCAGTTAGCCATCTTTTGGCTCCCCGATGAGGCAAACAAAATGCAATGGAGCTAAGCAAACTGGCAGCGAGAGCAGGAGGGAGGCAGAACATCCTGTTTCCCACACCCTGGAGTGCCCGGAGTGCGTGTGGATTTTACTCACGGATGCAGCAGTTAGGGAGCCCTGGCTGGGGCCGTGCTCTGCACTAGGTGCTGGGGACTCAGCAGGGAACAACACGGTCCTTCCTTTCCCGGAGCTCAGAGGCCGACGGGACGGAGCTTGAAGAGGCAAGAACGAGGGTCAGAGGGGGACCTGGAGGGTGCGATGCGACAGAGAGCCTTTCCTTGACCGGACCCAGAAGGCCGATCACGGGAGGAAGCACTTCAACTGGGGCCTCTGGGGGAATTCGGGAGACCCAGGGGTGGGGAGGGAACTGGTGTGGCCTGAGAGTTCCAGGCAGAGGGATCAGCATGTGCTAAGGCTCCGAGAGAGGCCAGAATGGACGCTATAGGCAGGGGCAAGAGGGAGCTCCAGTGAGCCTGGGGCAGGAGGAGATGGGGAGAGCGAGGCTCGGGGCTGCAGAGGTGGGCACCAGACTGTGTGAGCCCTCCTGAGCCTGTGGGCTCTGTCCAAACGGCACTGGGAAACCCTCAAAGGGAATTGGCAAGGATCATTCCTGGCCTTGGCTGCACCTGCCGTGCAGTTTCCTTAAAGGGACCCAAAGGCGTGAAGGAAGGCGTCCCCCTCTCTACTGCGGTGCCCGTGAACCATCAAAGTGGAGATGCTGAGTCAGTGAATGAGTTTATGGGGTGTGCGGCTCCAAGCAGAGGTCGGGGGAAGCAGAAGTGGGGGTTGGGGGTTGGGGTGGACGCATGGATTGTTAATGAAGCCGTGAGAGGCGGGCCTAGAGGGGAGGAGCCAGGCCAGAGTCCCTGAGAAATTCCAGCAGCCTAGGAGGAGCTGGCGGCGGAGGCTGAGATAGAACAGCCAGCGAGGAAAAAACCGGGAAGCCGGAGGCATGGGGGCCAGGGGCAGGGGGAGAGGTCAGCGCTGGATTGCTGCTGAGACGTCGGCTAAGACGAGGGCTGAGGGTTGGACACGCTGTGGATCTTAGAGCCCTTCTGGTGGCGTGGTGGAAGGGGGAGGCACACTGAGGACAGGGACAAGTGAGTGAAAGGTAGGGGGGTGGGGGGAAGAGCCCAAGGGAGAGCAGTTAGGGAAAGCCAGGCTTTTGGGGCAGTAAAGCCAGGCGTGGGGCATTAACGTGCCTGGCTGGAGCGTGCCGAGCAAGCCCGGATCTCAGTGTCAGCAGTGGGGACCTGCTGGAGATGGCCAAGGGTGGCTGCGTCCCAGAAGCCCAGAAGGCAGCGAGCGGGGTTAGAAGGAGGCTCCCAGGGTTGCTGCAGAAGCCACGCTGAGATTCCAGCTACCGTCTGTGTGTTCCTAGGCCCCGAGTGTGGATTAAGGAGCCAACCCAAGTGATCACAAGGGAGGAAGCATTGGGGGTTGGGCTAAGAGACCTGGCCCTTGGAGCAGAGAAGCCGGGATTGTCTGTCTGGCTGTAGCGTTTCTCTGCTTTCCAGAGACGTTCTGGCAGGAAACTGCAGGCATCCTCTGGTGCTAACCTTCCCCTTGCGAATGGGGAACAAGAAAGGGGTGGTGTCAGCGGCAGGGCCTGGAGGCAGAGGGCGTGGGCTGTCTCTCCCTGAGAAACGGGACCAGGGGCGGCCAGGTGCTCAGCGTTGCGTCCATTCCAGTGGGGATGTCCCAGTGGCTGCAGCTCAGTGTCTGCCTGGCCAGGTCCCAGGGCCACTGTACATCAAGGCCCTGGGGACAGGAGCCCAGCCTCACCCTCTCCCCGCCCACTGTCTGTGCCATCAAAGGTAAACAGTGGGCCTGCAAAGGAGCTGGCTGCACAAACAAGCTCGCATCTCATCGCTAAGGTTATTAACACCCACTGCGCCCGTGGCGTTGGCAGCTCAGCCCTGGTGCCACACTGATGACATCATACCACACAAATCACCTACCCTACAGCCAAAGGCCCAGAGGCCACGCTCAGAAGCAGCCGTGCACTGCAGGCGGAGGGACGTCCCGGTGGGTAAGCTGCCCCGGCCAGGGCCAGCGAGCTTCTCTGCCTATCCCAGGCAGGTGCTTTCTTGGACAGGTGCTCAGCTGTGCAAGGAGGCCAGGGAGGCCGGCATCAGGACAGGGTGCTTGGGGCTGTGGGAGCCAAGAGCCTCCCAGTGCATTCTGGGGTCTTTGGTTATGCCTGCTGGATCAGAAAGATGGGCCCTAGCTCCCAGACAGAGATGAGTGGGGGGACAATGTGCTTCCAAGCAGAGCTCCTGCAGGGCTCCCTGGTGGCTGAGCACTCACATCTCATCCCTGCTGCCCCAGAGCCCTCCCCAGCCCGGGCAGTTCCGCTCCGGGAGATCCAGGGAGGAGCTTCCCCCAGCCGTACCAGCCCGGCTCCCAGGGACGGAGATGGGGTGGGTGCTCTCTGCTAGCCCAGAGCCCGTGCTCATCTCCAGTTCTTAGGTTGTGATGATGCAAGAGCTCTGCTCTCAGGAGCTAGGCAACCTTGGGTAAGTTACTAATCCTCTCTGAGTTTTAAGTTTCTTCTCTATAAAACTGGACTGAAACATACCATCACTACAAGTGGCCATGGCGACTTGGCCCTGTGTGGTGAGTGGGGAAAGACACTGGACTTGGGTAAGGGAGTTCAAAAGCAGGTCAGGCCCTGAGTCACGGACTGGCCCTGCCTTGTTCTTTGCCTCCATTCCCCTCCCCCACCCCGTTCAGTGGGGGCAGGGCGTAGGGGGCAGGGGGCAGGGGGATCGATCAGGTGACTGCTCAGGTCCAGGTGCTCTCTGAGCAGTTCTGATCTAGTCTCTATTGCTTCAAAAATTTTTATTTTATGAATTTGAAAGTCAGAGTTACAGAGAGAGAGGGAGAAAGAGATCTTCCATCCATTGGTCCACTCCTCAAATTGCCACAACAGCCAGGGCTAGGCCAAGCTGAAGCCAGAGGTCTCCCGTGGGTGGCACGGGCCCAAGCACTTGGGCCATCTTCCGCTGCTTTCCCAGGTGCATTAGCAGGGAGCTGAATTGGAAGTGGAGCAGCTGGGATGTGAACCGGCGCCCACAAGGGATGCCAGCACTGCAGATGGTGGCTGAACCCACTTGCGCCACAGCGCCAGCCCCTCTGCTGCTTTCCTGGTACTGGGTTTCTGGGATTCTCCCCAAGAAGAGGGAAGGGGGATGGAGTTGAGCACCCCTCCAGCTGCCATGCATCAGAGGATTATGTTTGGTTCTCTGGTCCTCGTGAGACGGTAACGAGGAAGACATCCACCTCTGGGATACCAGCAGAAGTGGTGCCTCCTCCCCAGCTGTGTGAGTGCCCCAGTGCCATGGCTGTGTGGTGTCGGTGCCAAATGGCCCACTCAGACTCAGCATCCAGGGGGAGGTCCCCCTGCCAGGCCCCCCTGCAGCTGAGGGCTGCCTCCCACCAGCTCAGAGTCAAGTGCACCCCTGGGTTTCCCTCCTGAAGGGCAGGTTAAAGCCATCTCACCAGGCACAGCTCTGAGTCATGCTGGGGAGAAGTGAGTGGATGTGAAGCTAGACCCTCCTTTAAGCTTACCAGTTGGGTGACCTTATGGAGACTTTTAACCTCGTGTGGAATGTAGTAAATAAATACGAATACGCAAGATACCTGGCACCTAGCAGGTGCTCAATCAATGCAATTTGAATCTGAACCTGGATAAAAGTGCACCCCTGGGGTACTTTCAGGGCCACGGGGGGGGGGGGGCGGGCTGGGGGTTCTGCAAAGCCTCCAGCTGAGCACCTCAGGTAAGCCTGTTCTGCTTGGCCCCGCCCCAGGCCGCACAGTTCTCCCCACCTTCGCGTTCTGCCAGGAAGACAGGTTGGAAAGCACAGCTCTAATAAAACTCACAGTCAGCCCCAGCAGGGCTCCCGGGGTGTCTGAAGGGCCCTCAGAATCTGGAGAAGTGGGGACAGGAGAGAGGAGGCGCCCCCAGGCAGAGAGGCCGAGCGACTCAGAGAAGGCAGGGCTCGAGCTGCGGGGACCTCCTGCCCCTGCCTCTGTAAAGGGTGATCAGCCAGCGAGGGTGCCCTGCTCTGAGCCAGTGGTTGGCACTAGTATGGGGAGGCTCTGCTCACCCTTCTCCCCTGCTCTTGGTGCTCACTGCATGGAGGAGAACTGGAGGAGAGCAGGCATGGGCAAGAGGAGGCGACTGCAGGTGGGGAGGGGTGTCAGGGCACACCTGGGACTTCAGCCCGCACAGCCTGGCGCCTGGCGCTCGGGCGTCTCCAGGTATCAGAATAAAGTCCCTTCCCCATGCGCCCCTTGACCTCTGAGAAATAAGTCCTCACACCTCGTCCCACGTATTCCCAAGGCTCCCTCTTCATACAGGCCTCGGGTCAGCCAGCAGGAGCCTATCCTGGTGCTGGACCACAGCCAGAGGACTATGGCTTGTCCTGGTGTTGCGGCATGGGGTGCCCAGCAGGTCCCGGAGGTCTCTGTTCCCTGGAGCAGCAGTTCTCAGCCCCCGCTGCTCGTCATAATCTGGTGAACCTGAGCAAGGGCCCGTCCCAGCCCCACCCTCGACCACTTACATCAGAATTTCAGCGGCTGAACCCAGGCACAGGGGCTTAGAGGAAGAACTCCCCAGGTGGTTCCATGTGTAGTCTGGGTCGAGAACCAGTTCAGGAGAGAATAACAGTGCGACCGTGGGCAAGAGGCGTGAGCCCTGAACTTCAAAGTCACTTCTCCCAACATGCTTCAGGGCCTGGGGGCTTACCTCGGTCCTCTGTCCTCAGGCATGGCTTGTGTCCCTCTGGTCTTTCCTACTCTCTTCCATCGAGCTGATCTCTTTGCAGTAGTCTTGGTCTCTCTCATTCTGACTCTCGTCCACTTCTTCCTTTGCCTGATGTGTAAGAGCTGCCAGCTCTGCCTGTGCTGGCCCACTGTTGGGGCTCTCGCCCAGGACAAAGCAAGCCAGACCCTCTGCATGGGGTGCATGTTCTGCCAGGGTGCACCTGTCCACCTTTCTCTTTTATTAAGAAGATGGTGACGTTTGAAAAGTGTTTTTATGCCCCCCGCCCCCCGCCAAGGAATGGATTTCTGGCCTAGTCTCCACTTTCTCTCTTCCTTCTTCACTCTAATTAAGTTCTTTGTGTCTTCAGTGTCCCGATTTTAAACAAAGCCTCTGTCCCTGGGAGCTAAGTCAGCCCAGTTACCTGCACTGAGCGTCATTTGCCTCCTGGTGCATCCAAGTCTGGGGTTGGAAACCCAGGGGTGCGCTGGCAGCTGGCTGACCTGGCTGACCTGGCTGACATACCAGGTCAGCAGGGCCCAATCCCAGCCTCTTTGACTGCTGTGGCTGGGACGGGCCCTGGAATGCACGGGTCTGATGAGTGCAGCTTGCCTCCGTGCCCCTGGGGGGACACTCAGCCCATGCGAGGAGATTCCCTGAGCAGCTGCTCAGGGCAGCACCCGGGGACTGTTGCTCCAGGGGGAGCAGTTTGAGGGCAGCGAGACGGCAGGAAGAGAAAGGCCCAGGCTCCCCCACAGGAAGCCCATCAGGAGCACAGGACTCTACCTGCAGACTGAGAGAGCAACAAAAGGTAGGGGCCAGCGGGTATTTGGGGAACGCTGAAACTTGGGGCAGACAACTCCCAGGTAGCACGCTGGCTCCAGCCCTCCCTTAGCCCTGGCACATGCCCTCTCTTCCAGCTGGGTGCCAGTAGGCACCTGTCCAAGGAGACAGGCTACCACTGGTGCATAATTCCTGTCATACTCTCAGAGCCCTCTGGGTGCCAGGGACTGGGTTCTCCTGGTTGAAAGAAGAGGACAACTGGACTTACCCTCTGCTCACAATCGTTAAAGGGCTGGACTTGACTTACCCTTCTTCCCAAGGCCCAGAGCCTGTCCCAGGCATTGCTTCCAGCTAGTCCCTAGAGCAAGAGAATCGGGTCTAGCTGTCTCTCTAACCAGAAGATAAAAACTTTCTTGTATGTTTCTCAAAGTGTAGGGGTTTCCTTGTGGATCTACTCCTCTCCCATGTAGTGATTTTTAATTTAAAAAAATTATTTTTATTTGAAATGTAGAGAGTGAGAGACAAGAGAAGAAAGATCTACCGCCTGGTGGTTCAATTGCCAAATGTTCTAACAGCTGTGACCGGGCCAGGCTGAATCCAGGAGCCTAGAACTTAATCCAGGTCTTCCATGTAGGTGGTCAGGACCCAAGTACTTGAGCCATTAACTGCTGCCTCCCAGGGTGTGCATTAGCAGGAAGCTGGAATCAGAAGTAGAGCCAGGACTCCAACTCAGGTACTCTGATATGGGATGCAGATGTCCCAAGTTGCACCTTATCCCTGGCACCAAATATCTGTCCCTCAATTTTTGCTAACTCTGACTCACATTAGGAAACACATGTTACATCACTACACATAATGGAAACATGTTTCCCCAGTACAATACTTACCATTACTGTATGCAATGCTTTTAATTATTTTATATTCAATTTTCTTTTAAATGGGCTGATTATTTACCAAATAAGTTCATGTAATAATAATGAATTATGATCTCGCTTTCTGAATACATTTTGTTTGTTTCAGGAAGTCTTTACTTGGATTTCTTCATGCATTTAGAATAAATATTGCAGAAGTTACGCATCACTGATGTACACACACAAAAGCTAAACTTAGCTCACCAGCTCCATGCAGACCTGGCCTGGTCTCCCCAGGTTGGGCTGGATTAGTACCGTATGAGTTTGATCAGTGGCCCAAAGAAGGTAGCCGCTGTCAGTTACAGTTGGATTACTGCGACAGTGGAGGTGGCAAAGAGTTTAAGATCCACAGGGGCCACACTACAGCCCAGAAATTAAGACAGTGGGGGATGAAGGTTGTAAGTACTGGGGAAGGGGTTGAGAAGCAGTTCCTTTTCTCTTTTCCATTGCAATGTTGCTACATGTTAGTCATTTTTTTTAAAAAGTCAAGGTGTTTGGCCGGCACCGTGGCTCGCTAGGCTAATCCTCCGCCTTGCGGGGCCAGCATACCGGGTTCTAGTCCCGGTCGGGGCGCCGGATTCTGTCCCGGTTGCCCCTCTTCCAGGCCAGCTCTCTGCTATGGCCTGGGAAGGCAGTGGAGGATGGCCCAGGTCCTTGGGCCCTGCACCCGCATGGGAGACCAGGAGAAGCGCCTGGCTCCTGCCTTCAGATCAGCGAGATGCGCCGGCTGCAGCGGCCATTGGAGGGTGAACCAACGGCAAAAAGGAAGACCTTCCTCTCTGTCTGTCTCTCACTATCCACTCTGCCTGTCAAAAAAAAAAAAAAAAAAAAAGTCAAGGTGTTCAAAGAATTTGAGAAGTAAAGGAAGTAGCTAACCCAAGAAAGGGAGTGGTTATCCCATGCCAGTGAGAGTGACCAAAATAAATCCCTATTTTGGCCATACTAGCAAGCATTGAAGGACACCTTGGATGTAAATGCCTTGGTCTTACAGAGGACTAGGCCAGAATGCTTTAGTGCTCACGGACCCTGGGCCCGAGGCTTGGTCTAGCACCCCCTTGTGGATTCTTGAACAGTAGCAAATGCTCAGCTTTTTCAGTCGCTGAGCTTTCTGAGCAAGGTGTTGCTATCATCTCTAACAGATATGACATATGGGCCTGTGCCTGTCCCAAAAGGAACAGCTGCTGATTGTCGCTAAAATCTGAAGTGGAGCATCTCTCCTCCTCCAAGACACGTCCCGTCTGCACAAGTGGACAGCAAAGTTTAAAAGCAGGCGGTGGAGCTTGTCTCGATCTTTAGATGCTGAGCTCCCCCCTTGTTTTCACAGCTGTTCAGACAGTGCCCAGATAGCAGGTGCCAGCTAAGCCAACACATGTGAAGAGGGCACCACAGTGGCTGGTATGAGTGCCCAGGAAAGGTTGCAACCCCTCCACCTCGTAGCTGTGAGGAGTCCGTGATGCATGGATGGGGCTCACTCATCTCCAGTCTACAAGGAAATTCCTCCCTGAGATTGGAGATTTTTAAAGTCATTTATCAATGTTTCTAACCGTAAAAGCCATCAGAGGAGGGTGTGTGGGCCAGCCCAGCTGGGCCATGGTGGTTGTGCAGAGATACAAGGGTGGGAGTGAATACCTGGAGAGTAGACCCAGGCCACCCTCATGCCTCCCGGGCCTCCTGCCTCACCTCTAGCTGGGCTGAGCATGGCAGGGACCAGGTTTTGCAATGCTGAGAGCTCAGAGCAGGGCAGTGGCCTCCTGCTGTCCTCAGCGGTGGACCAGCACCTTGGGGTCCTCATTGAACTTGGGGGCAGTTTAGTGAGGATGATGAATGTCCAGGGGCATCTATGCTCAAACAGCCCTGTAGGCCGTGGCCTTGGGCATATCGTCTCCTTCCTTTGCTGTGTGTTCTCTCTCTTCTGGCCAGTGGAGAGGTGAGTGTGTCAATGCCCGTACACTTCAGGTGTGCCCTAAGGCCCCTGTGCAGTCCTGGCACTGAGCTAAGCCTTTGGCATTGCTAAATCGGGGTCATCCACATGTCACATTTTTCTGAACCTTTGAGAAAGAAGGCACACCCCAAAATTAGGGAGCCAGGAACAAAGGAAAGCCTATTTAGTCTTCACTTTAGACTCAAGACTGCAAAGCTATAGCTATGATTTTATTTTATTTTTAAAAAAAGGACTTATTCATTTATTTGAAAGGCAGAGTGAGATGGAGGGAGAAAGAGAGAAAGAACAAGAGCATGAGCCAATCGCTGGTTCAGTCCCCACATGGCCGCAACAGCCAGGGCTGGGTCAGGCCAAGGCCAGGAGCCAGGAGCTCCATCCTTGTCTCCCACAAGGGTGGCCGGGGCCCAAGCCCTTGGGGCCATCTTTGCTGCCTTCCTAGGCTCATTAGCAGGAAGCTGTTAGGACTCAATATGGGATGTCCACATCACAAGCAACAGCTTGACCTGCTGTGCCACAGTGTTGGTCCCATGTGATGTTAAAAATATGAGAAAAATGTTCAGATCAGCCGGGAGAGCAAGAGCTGAGACTGGATAGTGAAAATGAGCTCCAGGCGCTCAGCTTTGCTGTCCAAAGGGTAGCTAAATTCTAGGACCATTTCAATATATTTATTTGTCCAAATGAGGCTATTTCAAAAAGCTCATGGAAGTGGAATTGAAAGATGAGTTTGTTTTGGTACAAAAAGAATTTGAAATTCAAACAGGTTTTTTTTCTTATATACTTACATGAACTTTTTTAAAAAAATAGATTTATTTATTTGTTTATTAGAAAAGCGGAGTGAAAGAGAAAGAGATCTTCCTTCTGCTGGGTCATTCCCCACATGGCAGCAATGGCCAGGGCTGGGACAACCCAAAGCCAGGAGCCAGGAGCTTCTTCCTGTCTCCCATGTGGGTGCAGGGCCCCAAGCACTTGGGCCATTCTCTGCTGCTTTCCCAAGCACATTAGCAGGGAGCTGGATTGGAAGAGGAACAGCCAGGACTTTGTCCATATGCGGTGCTGGCACTGCAGGTGCTGGCTTAACCCGTGCTACAGCGCCAGCCCCCATTACATGGACTTTTTAAAGACCCCTCATATATGCAGATTTCAAATTTTTGTGGCACCAGAATAAACTTAATTCCATTTTCCACGAACTTTTTGAAGTATGTGTGTATTAACCAAGGCAATTGCTTTTTGATATTGGAAGGAAAAATGTAAATATTACCCTCAAGGGTATTTTGTCACTTGGATTTTAAATCCCAGCTCTGTCTGCCCTGCTGAGGCCTTGTCCAGCATTGCCAACTTCATTTGCCCAAAGGAAATTGCTGATCCTGCCCAAGACATTTGGTTCCCCAGCTCACCTCTCTGCCTCACACCTCTCAATTTGACATGAAGATCAAAAATGTGCAGTGGGCACGCCAGCCCCACCTGTGGCCACCATGGGCTTGGAGGGGGGTGGGGGACAGAAGCAACCCTGTCTGTATCAGGCCCACCAGGGACCTCTTTGGTGCTCCTGAGACATGGTGGGGGACGCCTTTCAGGCTACGAAGAAGAGAACCCCCATGGGTAGGTGGCTTTATAGCTTAAAGTTATTACAAAATGACTTTTCTTCCTATTTTTTTTTTTTTAAATCTCCTGGCCCCCAGCTGAGAGCACTGAGGCTGAGTGAAGGGCTGCGCCCAAGTTCCCACAGCTGTGGTGGGTTTGCAATTTGAGCCCCGCACCTGGGATTCCCAGGCCTGCTCTCTGCCCAGAAGGCTGGAGTCTCTGGGCGCCCACCGCCATGGAAGACTGTGAGAAGGCAGCTGTGTGTGGTCCTGGTGTTCCAGGGTCTGTGACCGGGACATGCTGTCCATCGTTGACTCATCTGCCTAAAGAACTCTTCTGCCTAAATGTTAATATTTATCATTTACAGCCAGCCACGGCCCCCTTTCAAAGGTGAACACGGCAAGATTTATGACAGGTGCGCTATCAGCCCAGAGGCGCATAAAAGCAGGAGAAAGCGTGCTCGCCCATCGTCTACGCAGGCGGTTGTCCCGAGGCCCGAGGCTCCCGCAGCGTCCGGGCATGGCTCTGTGGCCCAGCGTCTTCCTCCTGGGGCTGCTGCCGCTCCTGGCGCGAGGTAAGTGTGGCCTCTGCTGGGAGGACAACCGCTGGCTCGGCCCGTGTTGCGGGGGCCAGGTGCTCGGGAGAGGAAGGTGTCCTTTTGGTGAGATGGAGCCCAGAAGGTGCAGCTCAGACATGGGAGGGCTGGTCTGCCTCGTGCTGGACGGCAGAAGATGCCCACAGCCTGGCTGAGGGTTGAGGCCGCTCTTGGGAGAGGGGAAAGGTGTCCTCAGGCAGCAGCACCTTGGTGGGGAAGAAAGCCATGGAGTAGAGTCTCCAAAGCTGGATTCCGGTTCTTTGTGCCGTGTGGCCTTGGGTAAGTCTGTCTGCCTCTCTGGACCCTGGACTTTCTCATCCTTCAGATGGAAATACTACTCCGGCTAAGCACATCTGGCTGTCGCTATGACGATTTATGGGTTTTTGGATTTTTGCTGCAAGGACAGAGGGAGGCAGATTGAGGGATCTGCAAAGCCTGCGTGTTGTTTGCTGAGCCACATGGGCTGAGTGGGCTTCCAGCGCCAGCTCTGCAGTCCCCTGGTGCTGATGGCCGTGGCCGCGATGGGCCTCTGCCTCGGCCCCTCCCTGCTCCGGATCCCCTCACCCCCATTCTGCCCTTGTTTAGGAAAGCAGGACCTTTTAGACTGAAAGGGGCCCGAAAGCTGAACGCAGACTCTCTCCAGGTGCTTGGGGGCTTGGGCCTGGGGCACACAGGTGCTGACCCTGGAGTCTCCCCAGGGAAATGAGGGGTGGGATGGCGCCTGGCTCACCTGGGGTCAATCACCTGCTGAGCCACGGCGGGCACGGACAACACCTGCTATGCCTGCCACACAGGGCATTTGCATTTTCTTGATTACTAATAAGGCCGAGTTGTTTTCGTGGCTCCAGATGGCTCAGGTTCTGTTTTGTGAGGCGCTTGTTTCTCCCTGTTGGCTTTTAGGAGTTGCCTGTATATGCTCTGCATAGCTCTTTTTTTTTTTTTTTTAATTTATTTTGACAAGCAGAGTGGACAGTGAGAGAGACGGAGAGAAAGGTCTTCCTTTTTCCATTGGTTCACCCTCCAATGGCCACTGCGGCTGGTGTGCTGCAGCCGGCGCATCTCGCTGATCCGAAGCCAGGAGCCAGGTGCTTCTCCTGGTCTCCCATGGGGTGCAGGGCCCAAGCACTTGGGCCATCCTCCACTGCACTCCCTGGCCACAGCAGAGAGCTGGCCTGGAAGAGGAGCAACCGGGACAGAATCCGGCGCCCCGACCGGGACTAGAACCCAGTGTGCCGGCGCCACAAGGCAGAGGATTAGCCTAGTGAGCCGCGGCACTGGCCTGCATAGCTTTTTAATCACGTTTTTCAGGAATGTGTGGATGATCTCTCTTCATGACTTTCTGCATCTGGTTGGTTGGTTTTTTAGTGCTAAAATAAGCCTATCTTTTTTTTTTTTTTTTGACAGGCAGAGTGGACAGTGAGAGAGAGAGACAGAGAGAAAGGTCTTCCTTTTGCCGTTGGTTCACCCTCCAATGGCCGCCGCGGTTGGCGCACTGCGGCCAGCGCACCGCACTGATCCGATGGCAGGAGCCAGGTGCTTATCCTGGTCTCCCATGGGGTGCAGGGCCCAAGCACTTGGGCCATCCTCCACTGCACTCCCTGGCCACAGCAGAGAGCTGGCCTGGAAGAGGAGCAACCGGGACAGAATCCGGCGCCCCGACCGGGACTAGAACCCAGTGTGCCGGCGCCACAAGGCAGAGGATTAGCCTAGTGAGCCGCGGCACTGGCCTGCATAGCTTTTTAATCACGTTTTTCAGGAATGTGTGGATGATCTCTCTTCATGACTTTCTGCATCTGGTTGGTTGGTTTTTTAGTGCTAAAATAAGCCTATCTTTTTTTTTTTTTTTTTTTTTTGACAGGCAGAGTGGACAGTGAGAGAGAGACAGAGAGAAAGGTCTTCCTTTTGCCGTTGGTTCACCCTCCAATGGCCGCCGCGGTTGGCGCACTGCGGCCAGCGCACCGCACTGATCCGATGGCAGGAGCCAGGTGCTTATCCTGGTCTCCCATGGGGTGCAGGGCCCAAGCACTTGGGCCATCCTCCACTGCACTTCCTGGCCATAGCAGAGAGCTGGCCTGGAAGAGGGGCAACCGGGACTAGAACCCGGTGTGCCGGCACCGCAAGGCGGAGGATTAGCCTAGTGAGCCACGGCGCCGGCCAATAAGCCTGTCTTTTACGTTCCTCTTCCATGAGCTATTTTGCGTCTCCTTCTATGCATGGCAAATACCTTTCCTCACTCCAAAGCTCGTCTTTATGGAGACTTTGGATTAACAAAATTCTTAATTTCATAGAAATATGGGATAGTTCAAAAAGGAATGGAAAAGAGAATTAAAAGGTGAGTTTATTTTGGGGCAAAACAACTTGAAATCAGGCATGCTTTTTCTGGAGTACTCGTATTCGTGAGCTTTTTGAAGACCCCACCCTAAGTGAAAGCCCCCGAGATGAGGCAAACGGAGGCTGTGTGTTCAGAGCTGGGGACGGCAAGCAGAGCCTCAAAGGCAGCCGGGGAGAGGGAGGCTTTATAAGGAAAAAGGGAAGGTTTGGGGTCGGCTCAGGTTGGAGGTTTTTGGCATGGGGTGGCTGGGGTATCTTCAGTGATTCATTGGAGGAGCATGGTTGGCTCTCTCAGGTTGCTGCTGAGTTGAAAGCAGGGGCATAAAATAGAGAAGATAGTGGTTAACCTGTTCCTGACCAGGCTGGGCTGAGTGCCACTGCACTTGCGGTAGGGCTTCCAGTGCTGGGCGCTGCGGACGGTGGGTCACAGTTCAGCATACGCGGGCTGGCCACTGTCCATCTCTGTACAGGAGTCCCCTTATCTACCACTTCCCTTTCTGTGGTTTCAGTTCTCCACAGTCGATCAAGTTCCAAAATTACTACATGGAAAAGTCTAGAACCAAATAACTTATAGGTTTTAATAATTTTTATTACGGTATATCTTTGTAACTTGCATTTTATCAGTTAGTATTGATCTCTTACTCTTCCGAATTTGTGAACTAAACTTTACCAGAGGTATTTAGGTAGAGGAGGAAACAGGACACCATATATGAATAGTTTGGCACTAGCCATGGTGCCGGGCATGCCCTGGGGGTCTTGAGATGTATCCCCATGGATCTGGGGGCACCTGGGTTCTCTGTTCCTCCACTTTTCCTTTAGGGCTTGTGTTCTTTGTGCCTTAAGAACCCCCCTCCAACCCTGAGGTCATGAAGAGACCTGCACTTCCTTCTCCAAGCTTTCTCATTTTGGTCAATCCCAATCGTCTACAATTGAGTTGTGTGACTAGTGTAGGAGAGGACCCAGTTACATGTAGTATGCAGATATCCAGTGAGCTCAGCACCATTTTTTTTTTTTTTTTGAAAGTCAACTGTTTTCCCGTGGCTCTGAAGACCCACTTCTGCCTACGTGCTGAGGATCCATGGATGGTCTTCCCCAGAGAACCCACTTTGGTTCCACTGTCCATGTGACTAATTGTGCAAATAACACGTTGTCTTCATCCTATAGCTGCACAGGCGGCTTTCTTACGCTTTCTTAAGAAGCATCTGGGCCAGCGCCGCGGCTCACTAGGCTAATCCTCCGCTTTGCAGCGCCGGCACACCGGGTTCTAGTCCCGGTTGGGGTGCCGGATTCTGTCCCGGTTGCCCCTCTTCCAGGCCAGCTCTCTGCTGTGGCCAGGGAGGGCAGTGGAGGATGGCCCAAGTGCTTGGGCCCTGCACCCCATGGGAGACCAGGATAAGCACCTGGCTCCTGCCATCGGATCAGTGCGGTGCGCCGGCCGCAGTGCGCCAACCACGGCGGCCATTGGAGGGTGAACCAACGGCAAAAGGAAGACTTTCTCTCTGTCTCTCTCTCTCACTGTCCACTCTGGACTTGGAAATTCCTTACAAATGTTATTAGCTTGTTAATTTACACTGAAGAAAATATGTCATTATTTTGATAGAGGTAGATTTAAATTCTATCACTCAAGTGGGGGGATGGGATGTCTTTGCAATGATGAGTCTTCCAAACCATGACCATGAACTTGGGTCTTTGAGGTCTCGTACACGTTTTTATTGAATCTATTTCTAGTTATGACATTTTTGTTGTATAGCGAGTAGCTCCTAAAATTTTTATTTAGAAAATGTTTATCAGTTTATAGAAATAAAATTGATCTCTATGTGTTGACGTCAAATCCTACTGAATTCTTATAAATACTAGTAACTTACCCGTATAGTCTTTGGATTTTCTATGTATGCACAGTTCTAACAATAGTGACAGCATTATTGCTTCCTTTCCAATCTACATTTGCTCATCTGATGGCTACCTGGTGCTTGTACTGCAATTTTCACAGACCTGGCTGGACAAACATTTACCTTAGTCCCAAGATCAAAAGGAAAGTGTTTCAAGTTTTGATCACCAAGGATGGTGTTTGCTACTACAGAGGTGTTTTTTTTTTTTAATAGTGAGACTAAGAAAATTCTAACTTATTCCTAATTTGCCAAAAGGTTATCTAAAATCATGAGTGAATGTTGAATTTTACTGAATGCTTTCCTGCCCTTATTGAGATGAGATTGTATGACTTATTCCTTTAATCTGCTGATGAAGTGAATTAACTGCTGATGTGTTCTTTGATCAGTCATTACTCCATGGCTTCATGGAAGACGGCATGATGCGTTTATTTGTCCTGTCTCTCCAGTCGCTTTAATCTAGAGCAGTTTTAGCCTTTTTATTTCGAGTCCTTGAAATACTCAGGCACGCATGTGACTGCGCGTGCAGGCACACATCAATTTGGACTCAGGAAAATTGTTTATAGCTAGAGTCAGATTAATCCCATTTTAATTTTTTAAAGATCTATTTGTTTGAAAGTCAGAGTTACACAGAGAGGGAAGGGGAGGCAGTGGTCTTCCATCCACTGGTTCAGTCCTCAATTGGCTGCAACGGCCAGAGCTGCACCAATCCGGAGCCAGGAGCTTCTTCTGGGTCTCCCACACGGGTGCAGGGGCCCAAGGACTTGGGCCATCTTCTACTTTCCCAGGCCATAGCAGAGAGCTGGATGAGAAGTGGAACAGTTGAGATGACCTCATGACTCAAGTCGCCAAAACACAAGCAGAAGCCACAGGCCTTCTAATGCCGAGGGCTGGAAGTTGTTTCTGCTGCTTCTGTGGGTCCATGCGGGCGTCAGGACCAGCCTAGATTCAAGGGGGAAGGAAAAAGACTCCCATCTTGATGGGAGGAGTGACGAATGTCAATTAGGAGAACCTGCAGGATGGGAGGACGTGCCGTGGCTGTCTTTGGGAAGAGTACTCCACCATCTACGCTGTGTGTTCGGTTTCTCATTGATTGATTTCCCTGAACTTCTCTGATTTGGTATTTGTAGCATGTCCTGAGTCTGTTCTTGATATAATTTTTAAATTGATCAAAGTTCAGCCAATGTCCGTTGCCATGTTGCCTCTGCTCCGTTATTTCTGTCTTCTTCTGGAGGGCCATGAGATGTTCGTTTGCTGTTCTCACTTCATCTCTCACCCCTCTGCCACTCTCCCAACTTTACCACCTTTTTGTCTTCTTCCTGTACTGCACCACTCTAAATCATGACACATCTCCTGCTTTATCCATCCTCCTTCAGTAGTGTCCACTTTGCCGTTACAGCCAGTCACTGAGGACTTTATAAATCTGCAAAACAAAAGCATTAATTTTTTATTCTTTACCAAATTTGCAACTTTAAAAGAATAACTTTGGGATCCTACAAAAACCTCCAGTCTTATTTTCCAAACATAGCAGCTCTGTAATTCCCTCAGATGTCTCGGTATGCAGCTTTTCTGGCCCATTTTTGCTCTGCTCTGCTCTGTTGACTCTTGCCCATGGCACCTTGCTCGCTCGTGGAGTTGGTCATCTTTTTATTGTGCGCTGAAACTCTTGAGGTTGCATCCTTGAACAGCTTGATTGTTTGAAGCCTAGGATGAAAGTGACTTCTTCAGAGAAGATACAAGTGTGTGTTGTTCTCGCAGGCACTGGCGACATCACCACCCAAGATCCCTTCCAACTGAATTCATTCTGAGAGCCTCCCTACAAGAGCCAAGCCCCCCGCTAAACCCTGTCTGTACAGCCATGCATGGGTTACAGCACCCTCTGCGAATACAACCTCTGCAGGTGCTCACGTCCCTTACGTAAAATGGCATGGTATTTGTGTAGAACCTCCCCTACACTTGAATTTAAGTCAGAGAGACAGATCTTCCATCTGCTGATTCACTCCCCAAATGCCCACATCAGCTGGGGCTAGACCAGGCCAAAGCCAGGAACCCAGCACCCCAATTGATCTCCCATGTGAGTGGCAGGAACCCAAGTACTTGACCCATTACCTGCTGCCCCCAAGGGCGCCCATTTGAAGGAAGCTAGATCGGGAGTGGAGCTGGGACTCAAATGTCTGAACACGCACAGGTTTGTTTTTTGTTTTTTTTTTTTTTTTTTTTTTTTTTTTAATAGATGTAAAAATTTTTTCAGAAATTTTGTCTCCACAGTTGGTTGAACTCACCAGCCAAGTACAGGCACAGAGGGCTGACTGTACACAACAGCTGGCCTTTAAGACGGCCTGTGCATGTGTCGTCATTTGCATTTTAGTGATGAGAAAACGGACGTTAAATGATGTGCCGAGGCCGTCCAGGTGATAAGGTCAGGAACCTGAATTCAGACCCGAGTCTGAGCCCGGAGCCAAACCCGATTAGGTCTTTGAAATGGGCTTGATGCACATGGAGACAGGCTCCTGAAATATCCCAATCTCAAAATCGCAATGCGCAAAAGCCAGCCAGCAAGACACCCCTGTAGCGGATAAGATACAATTTCTGCTGGAATTCCAGTTTCTCCCAGTGGGTCAGACATTCCCCAGGAGGCTGTCATGCCCGTGAACTTAAACCTCTGTTGCCTTGGTGACACACCCATGACAGGTCTGTCAGTGCAAAGCCAAAGGTGAGAGCAGAGGAACGAGGTGTGGAAGTGGGGAGAGCCGCTCAGCATTTGCTCACAGGAACCCCAGGTCCTTCCTGGAGGAGGTGCCTTCCAGCCTGCTGGAAAAGCTGTCTTTCAAAGGGAAAGCGGAAAGGGACATTAGAATACTTATGTGGGGGCCCCAGTCCTTCCAGCTGCTGATTGGAGGGGACCAGGTCAGATCCCAGCCATCTCGGGGACTCTGATGTCGCACTGTCTCCTCCACGTAGCGCTGCCTCAGTTTCCTACTCGTCCCCAGCCTGCCTGCTTGGAACAGCGAGCTCAGGTATGGGAATTTTCTCTGGGGGGGCTCAGGAGTTCGGCTCTTTTGGAGTGTCGTCTGTGCCTTGCAGGTTTTTAGGACTTCATTGTCAATCATCGTTTTCCCCAGGTTTTTGCTGCTGTCAATTAACTGTCTGAGCAGCCTTCCAAGAAGCCAGGGTGGGCTGACTCTGGCTGGCGGCACCAAACCAAGTGTAAGGAACCCTCCAGGGAGAGAGAGACTGCATAAAATCGGGGGGAAGAATTAAGGACCAGCACAGGTGCAAGTAGCTGTAATACCAGGATTCGGAGAGCTTGGAGAGGCGTGGGCTGCAGACGCCTCCCGTGGGAGATGAGGCTCTAGACTGCTGTGAGGGGGAGGGGCCGAGATAAGCAGAGAGGGCCGCATGGCAGGGCCCTGGGGGACAGGGGCTTCCTCCGTGGGACCAGGAACGGGGAGCAGGGTGGGCTGAGCGGGGATGTGGGCTGGGAGTTAGGGGAAGGAAGAACTGGATACAAAAGGACCTGGGAATCCCAGGAGAAGGAGAACCATTTTTTTGATTATCTCGGTGCCATTTGGCTTAAAGAGACTTCTGAAGTGTGGAATCCAAATCTCTGACTTTTACGTTTACAAAACCGGAGCCCCTCAAGTTGAAGGCCTTGCTCAAGGTCACGCAGCAAGCCCAGAATCTGATTTGCTGTTGGGAGTGGGGAGGGCGGGAGGTGCGATGAGCCTGCAGCTTCAGATGTGAAAGGTCCTGAGGTGGCCGAGGCCCCTGGCTGGGGCAGAGGGTGGGCAAGGCTCTGGGTATGGTGGGAGCCCTGCTCTTGACTTGGGCATCATCTCTCTCTCTCTCTCTCTTAAAGATTTATTTTATGTGAAAGACAGATTGATGAGGGGCAGGAGCTGGGAGAGTGAGATCTGGTTCTCTCTGATTCTCTCCCCAAATGGCCACATGGCCAGGGCTGGGCCCTGAAACTCTTCTGTCTTCCAGCACAGAGTATGTGACGTGAGTGTTGGGTAGACATCAGGGCCTGGAGACAGGAGGGTGCACCAGTCTGTTGCCCTTGCTGGTGTGCCCCCGTGACCATCAGGGAGTGGTGGTTGAGACTTTTCAAACCATCTGTAGTGCCTTCTGTAGCCTGGTCAGATAGGGGTTCATCTGCCCCTCCTACAGCATCCTGTGGCCGTCCTCATGGTGTACCTAAATGGCCTGTGGGTCAAGTCCGCTAACAACTGGTCTTGTAGCTATAGCAAAAGAAAGTTCCGTAGCTGGGAGCTCAGGGCAGAGCCAGTACACAGGCCCAGATTTATTATGGGCTTCCGAAACAGACTCTGCTCCCAGGAAAGCGTGCCAGCCCTGATGATAGAGCCCCGAATTCCACGTCCCTCTTAGGACTCGCCGAGCTCGCTTTGGTGGGTTTCTAACCTCTCTGGGTCTCCGTCCCCTGGGCTAGTAAATGAGGTGGTCTCATTTCAACCATGCTAGAATTCTGCGACAAACATCCCGAGGCCAACTTGGCTACTGCCAGAAGGTTCTCTGGTGCTTGGTGTCACCTTCCACTGGCCGTGGCGAGCATCACGCTGGCCAGAGGACACCGTGCTAACACCCGTGCCCTTCTGAGCGCCTGGAGCAGCAGCCAGGCATGACTCACGGTTCTCTGACGCTTCTCGCAGCCAGCCACAGACCATGCCTGCGTGCAGGTGCACAGCAGTGTCTGCCAAGCCCTGAGTGCAAGCAGGACTCCGTGCTGCCTGGGAAGACAGCTGACAGCCGCTCGGAGACCTGCCCACAGCCCCAGATGGTGCATGGGACAGCGCCGGCCAGCTCCAACCCCTGCTGCGTCCCAGCCTTCCAGCACAGATTTCGCTGGATGGCAGTGCTGACCCGAGGCCTGTCCTCCCCTGGCCCATGTGCTCTGTAGGAGCTATGGCCTCTCCGAGCCCATAAAAATGCCTCCAGGGTTCCTGTGAGGACACAGCTCTTCAAAGGGCCTGAGGAAGTAACACAAGCCCAGGCGTGACCTCAGATCCACGTGCGCGTTGCCCCTGACAACGCCCAGGAGGCCCCTTCCTTTTGTAAGGGAGACCAGCGTCTGCCAGTGCCCCGCCCTCCCCTCCTGTTCTTTGATCCGCATGACAGCCCCAAGAAGGAGGTAGGGAAGCGAGTCTTACTCCTATTTTATGGTTGAGGAAGTCGGGTTTCAGAGATTAAACATTTGATCAAGGCCACCAAGTGGCTGTTTTTCCCTCGAAGAAGGGATGGGGACAGGGGGCACGTTCTGCTCCAGATGCAACGTAAATGGACAAGCGTCTCAGAGACCCGTACATTCAGAGCATGCGTGGTTTCATCTTTGCTTTGGGGAGCACTCCACCTGCCTCTGGCCAGCTGATGGGCTGACACGCTGGGGGTTTCCTTGCAGAGTTGACCTCTTAACCTTGGAAGGACATGAGTACCACCCAAGGGGCTTCTAAAACGTGCTGCCACCCAGTGTCCCCTGGTCCCACCCACGCAGGTCCAACATGAATCCGCACGTGGGGGCCAGGGGCAGAGAGCAGATTGCATTTCAGAAGGTGATTCCAGAAGGCAGGAGCCTGGGACTGAACCAGCCGAGGGCTGGTATGCTGACAGCCCGTCACTCCGGAGCTCGGAGGTTGTGGCTGTGTCCAGCTTGGCTGACTGATCTTGGCCAAATCTGTTGCTGTGAGCGTGCAAAGTTGTTTCCCTTTCAGTCTCATCAAGGTGGAAAAATACGTGTTTTTGTTCCTTTGCTGACCTTACTGAAGTGGGAGTCTTCAGGGAGCTCAAAGCCTTTCAGGATCCAGGAGCTTGATATTGTCCAACCAACTTTCCCACTGGGAAGTTCCCTGGGGATTCTGTGACTGGGGTTCAGGAGTGTCACAGGGACTTTGGTAACTATTCCATGGCCTTGGGGAGGAACAGGGCCAGGATTTTTCTTTTATGTACCTGGTAGGAGGCAGAGACAGGAAGTGGGACCCAGGTACCCCCAAGACTTGGGGACAAAGGATGGCAGGGCCTCACGCGTCCATCAGGTTCTCAGGTGTGGACACTTAGTGTTTAGGTTCCAGGCACAGCCCTTGGTGTGACACCCCAGAGCGCATGAATAACTCACATCAAGTTAAAACCGTAAACTCTCAAGCGTTTGGGTAGACATGGAAATCCCAGAGTACTGAAACTGAAAGTATCCGAAAGAGGGCCCGTGCCATCTATCACTCTGGTAATAAAACTGTCGTCATTGTAACCAGTGGTTCCTGCACCCTGACCACGCATCAGACACTGTGCTGTATTTCTGGTTGTTTTTTTGTTTGTTTGTTTTTTATTTTTTATTTTTGACAGGCAGAGTGGATAGTGAGAGAGAGAGAAAGGTCTTCCTTTTGCCGTTGGTTCACCCTCCAATGGCTGCCGCGGCTGGTGCACTGTGGCCGGCGCACCGCGCCGATCCGATGGCAGGAGCCAGGTGCTTTTCCTGGTCTCCCATGGGGTGCAGGGCCCAAGCACTTGGGCCATCCTCCACTGCCCTCCCTGGCCACAGCAGAGAGCTGGCCTGGAAGAGGAGCAACTGGGACAGAATCCGGCGCCCCAACTGGGACTAGAACCCCGTGTGCCGGCGCCGCAAGGCGGAGGATTAGCCTAGTGAGCTGCAGCGCTGGCCTTGTTTGTTTTTAAAGATTTGAGAAGTAGGATAGAGGTCTTTCATCCAATAGTTCACTCCTCAAATGGCTGCAATGAACAGAGCTGGGCCGATCTGAAGCCAGGAGCTCCTTCTGGGTCTCTCATGCAGGTACAGGGGCCCAAGCACTTGGGCCATCTTCTACTTTCCCAGGCCACCAGCAGGGAGCTGGATCGGAAGTGGGTCAGCCAGGACTCGAACCAGCACCCATATAAGATGCCAGTGCTAGAGGCAGAGGCTTAACCTACCATACCACAGCACCATCCCCTGGTTGTTATTTTTAAAGATCTATTTATTTATTTGAAAAACAGAGTGACAGAGAAGTGAGATAGAGACCATCCATCTACTGATTTGCTCCCCAAATAGCCACATTGGCCAGCGCTGGGCCAGGCCAGAGCCAGGATCTTTATCCATGCAGGTCTCCTATTTGGGTGACAGAGGCTCGAGTACGATATATCTGCTGCTTTCCTAGGTGCATAAGTAGGGAGCTGGAGCAGAAGTGGAGCAGCTAAGACACGAACTAGCGCTCCACTATCAGATGCCAACAGCATGGGTGGCACCTTAACCTGCTGTGCCAGAGCACCTGCCCTTGCTGCAGGTTTATATGCATTTAATCCTCAGAGCAACTGTGTGAGGCAGGCGTTAGCAACTTCACCTTGCAAGGACACTGAGCCTTGGAGAGGCTGGCAGACCAAGGGATCCAGCTCTCAACTTCTGCTTGGCATGTGGGTGTGAGTCCACCGTGACCCCCAGCCTTTGCTTGGACCAGTGCCCTGGGCAGTCCATTCTTGGTTAGGTAGTGCCAGCTCTTCTCCCAAGGGCCACCGACTTGCCCCTGTTCTAGTCTTGGGTATAGGTCACATGGAACAGGGCCAGCGGCCCTGGGCTCGAGCACTTCTGATAGTGAAGGAAGTCCTCGTAAGCCCTCTGTACTGGTCTTCCCGCTGTGCTTAAATGCGACAGCTGGGGCTGGCGCCGTGGCTCACTTGGTTAATCCTCCTCCTGCAGCACCAGCATCCCATATGGGCACCGGGTTCCAGTCCCGGTTGCTCCTCTTCCAGTCCAGCTCTCTGCTGTGGCCCGGGAGTGCAGTGGAGGATGGCCCAAGTGCTTGGGCCCCTGCACCCGCATGGGAGACCAGGAGGAAGCTCCTGGCTCCTGGCTTTGGATCAGCGTAACTCTGGCCATAGCAGCTATTTGGGGGGTGAACCAATGGAAGGAAGACCTTTCTCTGTCTCTCTCTCTCTAACTCTGTCAAATAAATAAAAAATGAGACAGCTGACTCTTACACACCCGTTCTATGCTCTCTCCCTCACCTTGCTTGCCGCCTTTGGGTTAACTTTCCTTACTCCTTCAGCTCTGTCCCACCCTGCCTGCCCTCTCCCATTCACCTTGACAGTCTCTTAGTACTAGTCTGGACTGGGGGTCAGTTGGCAAACTGGAGCCTGTGGGCCAAAGTCAGCCTGCTGCCTGTTTTGTTTATTGTTGTTTTGAAAGGCAGGGAGACAGAGGACAGAGTCAAGTATGTGAGAGCAACAGAGAACCTACCCACGGGTTCACTCCCCCAGATGCCCACGACAGCTGAGGCTGGGCCAAGCCAGAGCCAGGAGCCAGGGGCTCAATCTGGGTCTGTGACATGGGAGGCAGGGACCCAAGAACTGCTGCCTCCTGGGATGTGCATTAGTGGGAAAGTGGAACCGAGAGAGGAGCTGAGACTTGAACCCAGGCACTTGGATATGGGATGCAGGCGTCTTGACCCCTAGACCAAATGCCCAGCCCCACTGCCTGCATTTGCTTCTTTGTCAGAGATCAGCTGACTTCCTGTATGTGGACGTATTTCCTGGTCCTCTCTTCTGTTCCACTGATCTGTTTGTCTACATTTTGCCAATAGCACGCTGTCCTGGGGACTGTAGCTTAGTCATGAGTTGGAGCCAGATAGGGCCAGTCCTCTGACTTTGTTCTCCTCCGAGACTGTATTGATTATGCTGGGTCCTTTATCTCCATGCAAACTTTAGAATCTGCTTGTTGATAAACACAAGGGTTTCCACATTGCTAGACAGTTAGGAGAACCAAAAGAATAGGAATATTTTGTCGTGGAAAACGCATGAATTCGAATTTTGGCCTGTGTCAATAAAGATAGCTTGTTTACATCTCCTCCGCAACTACTTTCACACCTCGGCCACAGAACTGAGCAGTTACAACTGAGCTTCGTTAGCCGGCAAACCCTAAAATACAGAGTCTTTGGGCTTTTCGCAAGCGAAGTCCACTGGCCCTGGTCTAGATTTTGGCACGTGGCTCACCTCACACTCGGCTTGTTTGGCACAAGCACAGGCCAAGGAGCCAGAGCACCCTTCTTTGGGTACAGCCGTCGCCCTTGGCTAGCTGTGTCACCTTGAAAATGCCACTCAACCCTTGAGATTCACAAGGAGCATCCGTGTGTCTATCTCGTTCTCCGATCTGTAAAGTGGGGATGATGTGATTTATGTCAGAGCTTCGAGGACTGAATGAGTCATTCTGTGGAAGTGCCGAGAACAGCCGTGAGTGCTGTTGACTGCCCTTTCCACTTTAATCCCCGCTTAGAGTGAACACCGCCAAAGCAGTCTTAAACCTGTCCTGCTCATCGTCCACCCCTCCACCGCCCGGCCTGTGCGGCTGCACAGCCTGGCTCCTGTCAGTCCGTGTGGCCTCTTCTGCCCTGCCCACTAGTTCCAAATGCCGTGCCCCAGCCTTCGCCGGCACTCCGAGCTAGCTGGTCCACACCTCTCCACCTGCCCATCATGTGACTGTCTGCCCAGAAAGCTTGCTTCTGGGAACTTCGAAAGGGTCACAGATCGGGAGGCAAGTTACAGCTGTTGTTCCTCACCATGGAATTTGGGGCCTGATCTCGCCGTGGGCAGGAAGTGGAGAGACACGGATGCTCCTTGTGGATCTCGAGCAGCAATTTCCAGGATCCAAAAGGAAAGCTGCAGAGGAAGGCCGGGGTGGCAGAGAGACTGCGGCCTTGCCCTCGAGTGAGGCTTCCCCTTGCGTGACCTCATGCTCTCTGGGGCTTCTCGCATTGTCTGCTCTCAGCAGGAGTGCGTACCCTGGGCAGAGAACCAGGTAGGGAGAAGTCAGAGAAAGCAAGGAGCCTATGTCTCTGATTAAATACCACTATCATAAACAAGACAGTTCATGAAAAAAACTGCTTATTAGGGGAAAAAAAACAAGGCATGGCTTAAAACATTTTGCACCAAGATAAACACCGTTTAATCCCATTGTCTGTGAACATCTCCATGTAGCTGCTGAATTAAGGATCCAGATTGTATAACGCATGAAGAAAGCTCATGGCGAGACACTGAGGGTAGATACCCAGTCGCACGCGTATGGGGGACACGGTTACAACAGAACGGGCAGTCAGCCTGACTGTGGGCGCTGGAATGTGAGCCAACGATATCGCATGTGATGGTAGAAGCAGCCTTGGGGGTAATTGTTGCCTTGCTTCCTTTATTAGAGTGCTGCTGCTATTACTATTTTTTTAACTTGATGTTTTATGGGAACACTTGACTGCTAAAACTTGAAAAAAAAAAATGTAAAAGACCGGTCCAGAGTAAATTGGAACAAGGGGAGTGTCTTTGCCTTCTCTGTCCCTGCCTTTTCCCCCTATTGGGCGAGTCCTCTGGACACGCTCCGTACTTTGTACCGTGATGGCTGCTAGGAGCCCCATGCCCACCTTTCTTAAGGTCATGCTCCCTTCAGACTATTCTGGAATGTCCTTTGCCTTCTTCCCTGCTTAGTCATGGTCCCCAAACAACAACAACCGACCAACCCCCCCCACCCTTCCTGGCGGATTCTGCCCTTTGTGAACCCTATAACAGACGCGTGCACGGCGCAGCGTGATTGCTGATAGCTCTCTGGTAACATTTCTGTGTTCAGCCTGGGGGTTCTGCCCTATGGAAGCACAGAGTCCTGAAGGCTGGAGGAACGGAATGTGAGCTTTCCTAACACGAGGCACAGGACTGAGCGGGGCATGTGGAGAGGCCGTGGAGGCTGCAATTTAGGGTGGAATTAATCCCAGCAAAATAATCAGGACCTTTTTTTTTTTTTTTTTAGGGGCAGATCAGATCCAAACCTCTTCTGGAAAGAACACGTTGGAAGGGCAACTCTGGCCAGAGGTGAGGGCTTTGCAGAGTGGGAGTGGCAGGGGGAGCGAGGGGGGGGGGGGGGCGTCTTCTAATGGGTGAATCCAAGCATGGCTGGAGGTTGGCACGCCCCTCCCCGAGGCCCCCTGGGAAACGGGCTGTCAGAGCGTAGCTATGTCTCCAGGGCTTTGGGGCTTTGGTCCCTGCAGACTGAGTGGGTGTTTCCCAGAAGTGTCCGAGCAGGTTCCAAATGCACTTGTTATCTGCGTGACCCTTGAAGCAGCCCTTCGGAGTTATCTGAAGACATCCGGGTGAGGTCTTCCCAGAACATCCACGAGATAAGAGTTGAGAGTAAACGCAGATCTCTTACTGTAATCGGACATTCCAGAGAAATTAACCTGCGTCCTGCGAGCAAGGATGTGGTCAAGCGCCCTGCTGACTGCACGTAGCATTTTCCCGTCCACTTTGAATTTTGGAGAGAAGACGGGGCCTCTCTCTTCCCAGTCTTCCATGCTATCCACAGAGAAAGCTGCTCCGAGGGCCCCAAGTGGTCTTGGGCACCTGAGCAGGGGTCAGTGTGTCCCTCGTCTGCTCTCGGACCATCTGGGCTCGGGTGAAGATGTGAGTCTCCTACTTTTAAGTTAACCTGGTTTTCAGCAGCAAATAGACGTAGTACCCACGTGTGCTTGCGCTTGTGAAAAGGAACAGAGCCAACACAACTAAAAATAACATGGAGTTAAACTTCTTTTAGGCTAAGGGTACTGGGTCTCTTTGATTCCTTTTCTTATTGTGGTAAAACACACAGAACATACGAGTTAACATTTTAGCTGCTCGATGTGTATTCAGTGGAATTAATTATGTTCATACTGTGGAAGTTGCACTACTGTCCATCCCCAGAACTTTCTCATCCAGATAATTGTTTTTTAATGATTTATCTATTTGAGAGGCAGAGTTGCAGTTAGAGGGAGAGACAGAGAGAAAGGTCTTCCATCTGCTGGTTCACTCCCCAGATGGCTGCAACAGCTGGAGCTGGGCAGATCTGAAGCCAAGAGCTTCTTCCGGGTCTCCCATGTGTGTGTAGGACTCAAGCACTTGGGCCATCTTCCACTGCTTTCCCAGGCCATAGCAGAGAGCTGGATCGGAAGTGGAGCAGCCAGATTACAAACCAGCAGCCATGTGGGATGCCACAGGCAGAGGCTTAGCCTGCTACACAACAGTCCCAGCCCCCAGATAATTGATTTTTATTCTCCTCCACCATCTTCCCTGCTCCATCCCACTGTTCTGAGACTTCTTGCTTCGTCACCTGCTATGGACACCCGGGCACGTGCCCCTTCACCAGGAGCCAAGTTGGGAGCCCTTGACCGGACAATCCCTGCCCCCAGGGTTTAGAGCCCAGAAAGAACAAGCATGCGGCCATTTCCATGCCAAGTTTTCAGGGGCTGTGATATTTTCCTAGGAGGAGTGGATGTTTCTGATGTTTACTTTTGATTCCAGAGCCTGAAGACTTTTCCATTCCCATGCGACCCAAAGAAGTTAGCAGAGAGCCTGCCCTCTGAGTCAGGTATGCGGTTCAAGGCCATGGACAGGAAAAGCCCAGCACCCTCTCTCTGGAGCAGAGCCTCCAGCCTTGCTCCCCCAGGCTTCTTGGCCATTTGGGTCTCCCTCTTCCTCATCCTCCAGCCCTCACACCCGCCCTGTTCCGCCCCTCAGTGGTTCATATGGAGGGGACGTAGCCTGACACACCACTTGGTAATAAAACCCATCTGTCCCCAGGTGGCTTCCCTGGACAAGGGTGACCTCCAGCATCTCTCCTCCCTGTGGGTGGACAGTGTTGTGGGAGGTGTGGGTTGGGGGCTGGCTGCTCCCGTGCCTTCCTTCTTCCTGTAATGTAGCCACAGGGGCCACTGCACCCCATTTCCCCTCTGATGAACGAGCCGGGTTTGTCCAATGTGATGAAGCTGCTCTTGAGCTGGTCATCTTCCCTGGCTCTCTCGTATCAAGTGGCTGTGCTATAAACTGGGTTTCATAGTTTAGTGTTTGCGTGGTCCTAACTTGATCAGGGTTTCCAGGTCAGCATGCTGTGCTTCCAATTCTGTTAGATAAGGATTTAGATAGAAAAAGAAATGGGTGCACTTGTTAGGAAATGGCCTCTTCACCATAACCAGCAGAGCAAGGCCGATGGTTTCTAGGGAGATTTCCCTGTGTGGCATTTGCATGTAATTTGCATCAGATGTTTGTGTGCATTCATAGACTTTGCTGTTCTCTGGCAAACTCCAAGCTAAAGATATCCTTTGGGTACCCAAGTGATTTTTACTTAATGTGTTGCCCTCTTACTTATTAATGGTGGCCCAGTAACGTGGAGCCAAGGGATGGGGGGGGGTAAGAGGCAGAGAGGGCCAGGTGTGATGGGAAAATTCAGCCCCTAAGGGATTGTCCATGGGACATGCGTTTGGGGCACCTGAGTCCAGCTAGCATGGGGGCCTCCAGGAGAACGAGCCTCTGGCTTTTGTTTTGTTTTGTTTTGTTTTGTTTTGTTTTGTTTGTTTTTGCCAAGCAGAGTTAGACAGTGAGAGAGAGAGACAGAGAAAGGTCTTCCTTCTGTTGGTTCACCCCCCAAAATGGCCATTATGGCCGGTGCGTTGCGCCAATCCAAAGCCAGGAGCCAGGTACTTCCTCCTGGTCTCCCCTGTGGGTGCAGAGCCCAAGCACTTGGGCCATCCTCCACTGCACTCCCGGGCCACAGCAGAGAGCTGGCCTGGAAGAGGGGCAACCGGGACAGAACCAGCGCCCCAACCGGGACTAGAACCTGGGGTGCTGGTGCTGCAGGCGGAGGATTTGCCTAGTGAGCCATGGTGCCAGCGAGAACGAGCCTCTTTCGAGCAGGGTTCCCAGAGTTCCTGCCGAGCGTGGTCTTAAGCTTCCTGCTCCCCATAGCCAACGGTCTTGGCCTCAGCCGCTGCTCCAGGGCGGGGGGGTTTGGGTCTGTCCCCATGTGACAACCTTGGCCTGCACTGTGGGGATGTAAATGTGACCTCCTACCTGGTTTCCTGTCTTCACAGTTCACTCTCTGAGGCCTTCTGACATTAAATTTGTGGCAGCCATTGGCAATGTGGAAACTGTGAGTATTTAAAGTCACCTGCGGTAGGAGACAGGGCTCCTGGTCACTAGGCCAATGCTTCATTTTAGGAGACAACATCATAGGAGTTGAAGAAATTCTAAAATCTCTGAGGGTCTGGTCATCCCATCCCTTTCCTGTTTTTCCCCAACCAAATGCATGACTAACTGTACATCAGGGTGAAAAAACTCCTAGTTTTAATTAAATCCCTTGATAAATCAATAAAATTCTTAAAAGATCTTCTAAACTTTCTACATAAGAGAAATTATCTGCTTTGCAAATATAAAAATTATTTTTAATTGTAGCATAAAATGTATCTTAATCATTTTTTAAAATATCTATTTTACTTGAAAGGCAGAGACGCACACAAAGACAGACAAGTCCCATCTGTCGTCTTATTCCCCAAATGCCTGCAATGGCCAAGGCTAGGCCAGGCTGGGCCCAAGACAGGAGCCAGGAACTCCATGCAGGACTCCATGCGGGCGGCAAGGACCCCACTGTGTGAGCCCTCGCCCGCTGCCTCCCGGGGTGCTCCACAGCAGGCAGCTGGGCCAGCAGCAGAGCCTGGGCACTCCAGTACGGGCTGTGGTCCCCCTCAGCACATTAATCGCTACACCAAGCCCCTACCGCAAAGGGTATGTGCCTTGAGTAAGGGAGAAAGAAAGCCATAAAAAGGAAAACATGAAAAGAGAGGGGTGAGCAGAGAACGAGGCTCCTGGCGAGAAGAGGCGGAGAGCAGCAGGCCTCCGCTCCATCCTTTCTCCCCGTCGCCTGCCTGCTCTCCACCGAACCTGGAATAGAGCACTTCTTCCCAGGTCTCTGCCATGCCCTGGGCCCTACTGCACCTCCGCACAGAGCCGTAGCCTTGGGAGGCTGATCGGGACCCAGCGGAACCTGGCAGGCAGGGCCTCCCCTCCTGGCCCGATTCCATCCAGGCCTGTGTGACCATACCCGTGTTGATAGGAGTCAGGGAGGAGTTTGCCCCGGGGAGATGGAAATAAATGAGAGATGAGGTCTAGCATCCTCCATAGCAGCTGACGCTGCTGAGTGTCTGTATCCACACGGAGGGATCCTGATGCTCCAGGGTCTGCGAGGTACGGCTGGCTCAGATTCGCCCACTGTGAGCAGGATTCGCCCACCCAAAGTCAGGATTCTAAAGTTAAACCTGTTAGGGTTTAATGCAGTGGTTAAGATGCTACTTGGGACAGCTGCTGCATCCCGTCTTGGAGTAGCTAGGTGTGGGCCCCAGTTCCTCTCCCGGCTGCCTGCTGATGTGCACCCTGGGAGGCAGCAGGTGTTGGCTCGAGTACTTGGGTTCCTGCCACTCATGTGGGAGACCTGGACTGAGTTCCTGGCCCAGCCCAGCCTCAGCTGGTGCAGGCATTTGGGGAATGAACCATCAGATGGAAGATGTCTGTCTCTCTAGCTGATAGACCAACTACGTTTGGAAAAAATAAAGCAAAGCCTGCCTGTGACTTCTGCCTTTGGTTCCATCTCTGGGTCTGACAGTTCTGCTGCCCCCCAAGATGCCCATCTCCCTGGGTGAGCCCATGGCCTCCTGAGACTGGGTACAGCTCAGCCTAGGCTGCTCTCCAGCTCCACAGTCATTACCAGCCTACGCTGGGCACCGTGGCATTCAGGGTCAGCCCTGAAATCACAGCTCCCTGTAGCTATCCAGCCCCTGCCTGGACAGACAGGGCCACTGACCACTCAGCCCGGCTTCTGCATCATAGAAACAGAGCAGAGAAAAACAGTGGGAGACAGAGAACACAAGAAAAAAAAAAGCCCCAGATGCTCCTGCTTTTTCTTTGAGTTTCTGTCCCCTTTGCAGTTTCCCTCATCGCCTAGACTGTTCATGGTCCCTGACTTGGGTCTTGGTGGGACTTTTGTGTTTAGTGTCATGATACAAAGGAGCATGTCCCTGGTCAGAGGGCTCTCGTGGCCAGCCTGCCCGCCCCACTGAGGTTCCCAGCCTGGCTGTTTAACACTAGGCGGCAGTGGGCTGGGGGCCGGCGATGTGGGGCCATCGCCATCACCACAGACCTGGGCGTACTGTCCTCTAGGGATCCTAAGGGGAAGAACTGGTGTCGAAAACTGGAGACGATGCAGCCAGCCACAGCTGGGCTTGCTGAGCAGGTTCTGGCCCTGGGCACGAGTCCAGCCATCTTGGGAGCTGCCAAGGATGTGACTCCCAGGCCGGGGCTGGGCGAAGGGAGGTTCCCAAGTCTGACCTGTAGCCAAGCTTAGGGAACTTCTCCCGCAGGAAGCACCTGGGTCATCTGGCATTGTCCCAAGGGGAAACTCGGAAGCTTATTTTGTTCCTTCAAGATAAATATAATTATTAAATATTAGATAAAACTAGATATTCGTTGATTACAGTCAGTCCCCTGCATCTGTCAGTTCTGTGCCAGGATTTGTTGAAAAATTCACCAAACATTGTGTGTGCACTATAATTGGATGGACTTTTTTCTCCTTATTCCCAAGCTGATGTATTACAAATGACACATGCATTTCAAGCACAACTTACGAAACATCTATGTTGTGTTAGGTATTGTAAGCAATTTTAAATACAAGAGGATGAGGGTAGGTTCTGTGCAAATACTACACTGTTTGATATAAGGAGCTAGAGCACCCCCACATCCAGGTATCTGTAGAGGGTGCTAGGGCCACCTCCCTGTGGACCCTAGGGGACGATTGCATTGACAACACGGCAGGCACTGTTGCAGGCCCAGGGAACACAGTCGAGGGTGACACAGTCGAGGGTAGAACAGTCGGAGCCCCTCCCTCATGGCCTCTACACTACAGCCAGGGAAGCGATCGGTGAAGCTATGTTCTGGCTTCCAGAAGGCCACAGTCGGCAGGCTCTCGTGCCTGCACAGAAGCTGCTAGGAGTCCAGGGAACACTGAAGCCCCGAGCAGAGCACTTGCACTCCGGTGCTCCAGTCTGGCTGATGCTCTTCCCTCCCCAGAAAGCACACGTGGGAGGGTCTGCCCTTCCCTGGGACCAGAGACTCCCTCCTCCTGGGGAAGACGGGCTGCTGTGATAGGTGTGTGGGGCTCCAGGAGATGCTGGTGTCAACCCCTTGTGTCTTTTCCAGGCTCCAGACTCGGGGGTGAACGACCTAGAGGAGCAAGACAGGTAAGCATCCCGGGATCCTGGAGCAGGGATGCGCCCTGCTTCATTGACGGGGCAAACCAAGGGCTAAGGACACAGGGGTGGGCTCAAGGCACCCTCAGAGCTGAGCTGAAGGCACCGCGGGCCCGGTACCCAGCCTCCTGCCTCCCAGCCTGACACTCCCAGGGCCCATGAGTCCCTGCGGCTCTCCAGAGCGAGCAGAGAGGGAAGGCAGACAGGGAGTGCTGGCGCTCCTGCCTCTGCTTGGAGGGGCTCACACAGAGGCAAGGCCAGGGTTGCTCTGCTTTGGGCCAGACCAGAGAGCTGGGAAGGAAGGGAGGAGACCCAAAAGGAGCTGTCAGCCCCATTCCAGCCACCCTGTTGCCATCTGAGGGATGCCTCCCAGGACCAGAGCAAAGCAGGGACAAAGCTTCTGTGAAACAGACCAGAGCGGCCGAGGGAAAGGGCTGTTGGCAAGGACGGGCTCAGGGAGGCACCCACGTGCTTTCTGCTTCTTGCAGGATGGAGAAGAGGCCAGAGCAGGCGTGCATGGGCGTGGTGACTGGTGAGTAGGGCCTTTCCGGGTTTCACGGCCAGATGCTACGTTGCCCCCATCCCTCCCGACATAGCAACATTGCTGCCGATCGGCTACCTGGGAAAAGGGGAGGTGTTCTGAGGGGACCTATAAAGGAGCCAGGGTGACTGGAGGGTGTGAGGAGCGCCTCCCAGGGTTTCTGGGCAGAGAGAAGCCAGGAGGCTGTGGGTGAAAATTAAGGGACATAGGAGAGGGGTCCAGAGCCAGCTGGGCCGTCAGGTCCCCGGGGCTGGACCAGCCCACTTCACTTGGCCATCTCTCTCTTGCTTGTAAAATAAATCTGTCACTTGGGTTCAGGGCAATGAAATGAAGAAAATAAAGGTCAAGCGTAACCCCACTCTTAGGAGGTCATTGTTGCTAACGCTCTGGCCTTTCTGTCCACGCGTGCGCCTGTGCGTCTGTCACTCGGGCAGCTAATACGTCTACCGTGGGAGGTGCTCCGTGCCTCCATTAAGTTATCCTAAGACCCCAGCCGAGGTAGCCCCGTGGAAAGCTGCAGTCTCCTATGCCTGTGCTCACGGATGGAGGGCGGGGGAGCACCTAGGGCTCCACATAAGGCGAGCAGACCTAGACTGCGAGGCAAGCGCTCGGCAGAGCTGACACCCGGGGCGGCAGCTGGGGCCCTGTCAATCCAGCCAGCGAGTTGACACCAAGAGCCTGCGAGCACTGGGCTCCAGGAAGGACGGGGATGAACAGGACTGGTGCCGCCTTCAGAACTCAAGATCCGCCCTCCAGGATCTGACTGACAGGCGAGAGGGGACGGGTGGGCAATGCGTTTGCCACAAGGAAGCCCATCGCTGCTTGGTCGCTGGGCCTGAGCCTGTTTACCTCTAAGAGGTAGGAAAAGAAAAATGAAGCGACACACTGGGGGCATCTGGGGAGAGCCGTGCAGCCTGGGTCCTGAAGCCGCGTGGCAGCGGCCCTTTCGCCTGACTTCTCCGTGTGCCTCGTTCTTCCCTCCCCAGCCCTGTAGCGAGTCAGGCCACCCGGCTTCGAGTGCAGCATGGCCAGGGCCCCCAGCTGGCTGCAGAAGGCAGTGGGAGGGCCAATCAGAGGCAGGACTTGAAGCAGATGCTGATGACGTGAGCATGCCTGGAGAGAGAGGGGGGCGGAGTGTGTGTGCCACACCTGGGTGCCCAGCAGGTGCCCAGGAAAGTGTTCTTGGGATACCCGGGCCCCTTTGGGGGCTCAGGGACTGGGTGGACCTGGCCCTCCTGGCCTTCAGGACCTGACCGTGGTGAGCTCCGGCACCAGCCGTGCCTTGCTCGTGGCCGGCTTGCAGATAGAAAAACTGAGTGTTAGAGGGGTAAACAGACCTCCGAGGTCACTTGGGCAGTAAGTGACCGAGGCCGTGAGAACCTGTGTGGTCCAGCCCACAGCCTGCTCTCTTTGTTCTGATCCCACTGCCTCCAGGGATCCCAGATGGGCAGTGTGAGGACAGAGCCAGGCACACCGCAGGGTTAATCAAGTTTACGTGCAAAGATCTGAGGTCTTCTTTGATTGTAAAGGAACATTAGAATACAGATACCTTTAACCTGGCAGGCAAATATCTTCCTGCTACCCAGCACCGGAGAGCTGTGCTTTGTGCTCCTGTGACAGGGACAGTGGCCCGTCCCCTCCAGCAGTGCACGCACACATGCTGTCCCTGTCACCTCTGACTTGGCTCAGAGCTTCCTGTTTGCCCATCACGTATGGGAGACAGGTTCCTTCTGCAGCTGGTCAGGGGTTAGAGAGTGAAGCTCGCCCTTTTGGATTAAGGATGGGGGAAACTGAGTCACACACGTGTTGGGTGGCTGTCGGAAATCACAAAGCCAGGTAATGAGCTCCTGGCTTGTACCCAGCTCTCCTGCCTGCTTCCTCTGCACGGTGTTGGCAACCTTCCCTGGGAGCCTGTGTGAGGCCACCTTCTAGATCCCGCTCCCGGGGGCCCCGAGGCCCTGATGGGTGGGGGCAGGAGGGAAGAGGGGCTGTGGAGAGGGAGGCAGCATCTCCCTCCCGTGACCCCCTCCCCACTCTGCCCTCTCCTCTCTCAGGAACAGGATGCCACTTAACTGCTGCTGACAGCACTATTTTTAGCAGTCCCCAGGCTGTCAGCTCTGGGACATGTTCTCTGTGTGTTCCCCGGAGCTGTCCCGCCCTGCTGTCGCTCTCAGGAGGAGAGAGGAGGGCGGGAAAGCAGCCCAAGCGGTTAGAAGTTGAGCCGTTCGGGTGATGGGGGCAGCCTACAGGGCATCTCTCGGCCTCAGTTTCCCCTAATGTTATAGGAAGTCATTCTGCCAGGGGCTCGTTCCTGGGGGTGAGGTGAGTGAAATGCAAGGAGAGCGCTCCACGTGTGGCCTGGCCGAGCCCTTGATGGATGCTCGAGGTTAACCCCACGGCCAAAGGCAGGGTGTGATGGTCGTGCCGTGGAATGGGGGTCTCCACCCCCGCCCCCCAGGGGATGCCCAGATGCCGAGCCCAGGGCCTCAACCTGGTGCCCTCTCCAGTCCTTTCAGACATCATCGGCCGTTTCAATCCTTCCGCTCTGATGCCGCTGTGTCCTGAGACGAGACTTGTACCTCGTGGAGGTGCTGAGTAAGTTCCTCTGCTGTCTCCCTCCGGGTGTGTGTTCCTGCAGGCCTGGGGCACGCACGTGGGAGGATTCGCCGGAGCTGGCAAAGTCAGAGGCTTAAAAATAGAGGTGTACATTAGGATGCCTCTCCCGTGCTAATGTCAGCTGGTCTGATGGGTCTAATTTTAAAAATCCAGGTCACTGTCTGCCCCTAGAACCAGGGCTGGTCGTGTGTAGCCTCAGGCTCAGAGCCAGGCTCCTGGTCTGGGCTGAGGGCCACGCTTCTGGCCTCAATACAATAATATTGAGCTGATTTTTCTCTCTGTTTCCTTTCCTTTTTGCAGAGACTTGTGGATGCAGGCTACAGAGCTGGTGAGAAGCATGAGAGAGAACCCGGTAAGAAGTCAAGTAATGCTGGTGCGATTGGGCTGCCGGCATTGGCTAGGGCCAAACGTACCGGGTTGGGTGGCCGTGAACATGGTGACTAGCAATGCCAGGGCCCTGCATCCGTGCCCTTCCTCTGGTGCTGCTCTGGAGGTCATGTTTAAAAAGGACCAATCCTTTTGTTCAGTATGGCTTTCTATGTGGTTCTACCGAGGGTCGGCCATCTCATGTAGATGGGTGGCCGAGAGCTTGGGTCCCCGAGTAGGAGCGGTTTGAGTTTGAATCCTGAGCCTCCACCTGTTAGCTGTGTGATGCTGGGTTGGATACTGAACCTCCCCAAGCTTCAGGTCATGAACTGGGGTGATAAGAGTCAAACTGTAGGAATCAGGATTAAATGAGGCATTGGATTTGCCTGGCAGAGTCGAGGCTCACAGACCAAAGCAGTCATTATGGTTGGAGTGGTGACGACTGCTGTTGGCGATTACCACCTGCGATTTCCCTCTCGCGGCGGGGCCGCTGTAGTGCACCTGCTGGGTGCCCTGCTCCCACTCTCCTAGCAGTTCAGGAGCCACGGACGTGTCCCCTGACCTTTCGTGCTGTCCTTCCGGGCGAGCATCCCACCAAGGCGAGCTGGCCACCATGCGGAGCCTGGGGACGCTGCTGTCTCCACCTTACAGGTGTTAAATAGCTGACCGAAGCAAGCATGGTCCTTCCTCATCATCCGGGGCCGACAAACGCAGGAACTGCTCCAGGAACACTTGGTTCCCCCTAACAGGGGACTTCCAGAATTTCTGAAACAACAGGAATAATGTGATTCTGCAAAATAGCTGGGAGGTCCTGAATCCAGCCCAGCAGACTTACAGATGAGGCAACTGAGGTTCCAAGAAGTCAAATGGCCCATCCAAGGCGACACGGCTGCTTACAGCTAAAATCGGAAATGCCTCGTTAGCAGTGCAAAGTTCCTCAGCTACCCCTGCTGCCTCCTTAAAAAAACACTTGGTTTTTGATACATGGGTAACACATGTTTTTTATAGAAAAATCGGGCAACACGAACAAATAGTAAAGCATCCTTAAACCCACTGTGCAGTGATAACTGCCAACAGCTTGTGTGGTTCTGCCGTGTTTTCTCTAAGCACGTGGCTCTGCGTCTATTTTATAAAGCAGGCATGTTCCTGGATACAGCTAATTTGATAACCCACTTTTTGGGATATATTACTTCCTGTGACAATTTAATAACTTCAGCTTCATTTTAATAACTGCGTAGTATCTCATCTCATGAGCGTCCCACGATGTGCACGTTAATGTTTTCAGCATTTATGTTTCCAGTTTTTCATTCTTATGCACAAGGCTTCATCACTGTAGCTAAATCTTTCATGATTTGCTTAAACTACATTTTTGGGAAATAGAATTATTGAATTAAAAAGTAAACCCTTTTATAAAAAATGGTTCTTGGGTAGTTTGCCAAATTGCTTCCTAGAGCAATTCTGCTACTTTAAACTCTTACCACATACTTCTTTTGACAAAAAAAAAAAAAAAAAAAAAACCATAAATGTGATTTTAAGTGGGTGGGTGTGTGAGATTAAAAGACGAGACAAGGAGGAAGTCCTTTTGGCTTCCGATCTTACTGCTGTCTCTTTCATGCTGTTGTCCTTTTCTTTAGCAACTTGACTTTGAACATGACTGGAAGCTCATCAACGTGTTCTTCAGTAACATAAGCCAGTGTTTCCCATGTCCCTCTGCTCAACAGGTAAACTGGACGTTGGGAGGCTGGGAAGGTTAAAAATGCTTGGGTGGGGGTGTGAACAAATCCTGCCAGATCCACACTTGTCAGACAGGGGCTGATGCCACCCATCAGAATTCCAGTGGGTAGATGGATAGTGGATGAGTAGATGGGTGAGTGGATGGGTGGCTGGGTGGGGGTGAGTGCATGGGTGGGTGAATGGATGGGTGGGGGATGATTGGATGGATGGGTGGGTGGATGGATGGATACTCAAGGAAACAGCCTATTTCAAAAAGTTCATAGAAAATGGAAATAAAAGTTTATTTTGGTGCAAAAAATTTGAAATCTGGGCATATGAGGGGTTTTCAAAAAGTTCATGGAAATTATTTTGAAAGCTATGTGTGAATTTAAATTTTAAAAAATCTTAACTCCACTTTCCATGAGCTTTTTGAAGTACCCTTAAACGCAGATAGGTGTTAGTATAGTCTGTTTGTTTCTGTTGTTAAGTTCACGTGGCGCAAGGCTGGTCTTCTCGGCATTGTACGTGTAAGCCCGGTGGTGACACACATGCTCACGATGGCGTGCGCGGAGCCGTGCGTCAGCCGGCACAGGCAGCGGCTGATTATCACTGCCCATCCCTCACCTCGGGAAACAGAACTAGAGGCGTAGATAAGCGGAGTCCAATGGTTGACATGCAACCCGGGATAATCGGCTTCCTAGTTAAAATTTATTTGGCCTCTTCTAATTTCGATTTCACGCAAGTCTCTAACTTAGGAAATAAAGCAAGCCCTGTGGTCACCCCTTTGCCCCTGCATCCTGCTGGTAGTGGAGAGGTTGCTGCTGAGCTGAGGGACTGTGGACAGCATGTCCCAGGCTCCTCGGCTTTCCTGGGAACCGAGCACGAAGCACGTGGCTGCCTTTATCATTTAGGCAGGTAGCTGACCGTGGACGTGGTGATGGGAGGCTTTATTGAAGATCATCCAGGTTAAGGTCAGTTGAAAGTTGAAGGGAGTGTCCAGCCAACGACAGCCCCAGTGACAGAAGTGGCGCCTGGCTCTTCAGCAGCGGGAAGCCTGCTTGCTGTCAAGCTGGTCTTGACGCTTTGGGCAGCCCTGTGGTCTGCTCCCTGGACTGCCCCAGGCTGCAGCATAGGCATGGCTGTTTCTTGATGCTCTGTCCTCTGTATGTCCCCCCTTTATGTCCCTCTGCAAAAACCTGGCTCCTGCCTGCCTTCAAATGCCCTATGCTCCACCTGACTCCTGGCCCACCACCAAAACCCCCCATCCTATAGAGGTGCTGGGTCTTGCGAGGATGCTTGTGGAAATACCCCCTCCCTGTCCAGCTCCACAGACCCCTATTCCTGCAGGTCTGCTGGGCCACAGCATATAGAAAATGATTTACCATTCCAGTTCACTCTTTTCTTCAAGGTCAAGTGATATTTAACGTGGCCTGTTTGTTCTTGGCCACATACCTCTTTTTAGACATCATGCAAACAAACATTAATTCAGGAATGCATGCATGCCAGCACTTAGGCACTGCTGCATTTCTCTAAATAACCACTCACAGAGTCCTCCATCTGTAAAGTAGCATAGTCTGTATAAATTCACTCTCTTCTTACCTACAGAGACATGCTGTTGTATCTGAGTTTGTTCATGCTAGCATTTGATATATATTTTTAAATATTTATTTATTTATCTGAAAGAGTTACAGAGAGGGAGAGTCTCCATCCACTGGTTCACTCCCCAGATGGCCCCAACGACCAGGGCTAGGCCAAGCCAAAGCCAGCACTTTCATCTGGGTTTCCTATATGGATGACAAGGGCCAAGTACTTGGGCCATCTTCCACTGCTTTTCCCAGGCCATCAGCAAGAAGCTGGATTGGAAGTGGAGCAGCCGGGATACAAATTGGCACCCACGTGGGATGCTGGCGTTGCAGGTGGCGGCTTTACCTGCTATGCGACAAAGCCAACCCTGTGATTTTAAAATAATGGTTATACATTCATGGATCCTTACACTCATTCATGATTTCATGATTTCTTTCATATACCCTATCTTTTTTCTTTTTTTTTTTTTTTTTTGGGGACAGGCAGAGTTAGAGACAGAAAGGTCTTCCTTTTTCCATTGGTTCACCCCCCAAGTGGCCGCTAGGGCTGGCACATTGCGGCTTGTGTGCTGCACCGATCTGAAGCCAGGAGCCAGTTGCTTCTCCTGGTCTCCCATGTGGGTGCAGGGCCCAAGGACCTGGGCCATCCTCCACTGCCTTCCCGGGCCACAGCAGAGAGCTGGACTGGAAGAGGAGCAACTGGGACAGAATCCGGCGCTCTGACCGGGACTAGAACCGGGGTGCCGGCGCCACAGGCGGAGGATTAGCCTAGTGAGCCGCAGCGCCAGCCAACATATACCCTATCTTGTATGCAAGAATTCCCACATGAATTCTTGTATTATTTCAGGTACTTCTTCAAGCATTTTTTAAAATTTTTATCTATTTTATTTGAAATGCAGAGAGACTGAGACAGAGGGCTTACATCTGCTGGTTCACTCCACAAACGGCTACATAGCCAGGGCTGGGTCAGGCTGAAACCAGGAGCTGGGAGCTCAGTTTGGTCTCCCATGTAGGTAGTAGAGATCCAAGTACTTGAGCCATCACCTGCTGCCTCCCAGGATCTGCATTAGCAGGAAGGCGGAATCAAAAGCAGAGCTAGGTTTGGACTTCAGTATGGGATACAGGCGTCCCAAGCCCTGCATCAGTGCTCACTCCCAAGCATTCTGCTGTCAATGCACAATGCATTCCTGTGTGCACAGATTCACCTTGAAGCACTTAACCAAAAGTTAGAATAGAATATAATAAACGACAAAGCTTTTGAGTTAAATGTATGTAATTAAGTAAACGTGGTTCATGACAAAAATTGTTTTAAGAATTTTATTTGCTTATTTTAAAGACAGAATAACAAAGGGCAAGGAGAGGAAAGAGCTTTCATTACTGGTTCACTCCCCAGATGGCTGCAAGAGATGAGGCTGGGCTAGACCGAAGCCAGGAGCCAGGCAATCCATCCTGGTTCTCCACATAGACAGCAGGGGCCCTGGCACTCTGGCCATCTTCTGGTGCCTTCTTGGTGCAGGTGCAGAGCAGCCAGAACTTGAACCAGAGTTCCAGTATGGGACGCTGGCATCTCAGGCTTCAGCTTAACCCACTGCACCACAACCCAGGCCCCCTTGAAAATGTCTGGTTCTTGTTCTGTGGATAGTGAAGAAAAATGCCTACCAGGTTCTTAAACACAGAATTGCTGGGCCTCAGATATGTGTACTTTAGTTTTTAATAAAGTTTGCCCAGTTGCTCTCAGCAGTAGCTGGACTCATTTATATCCCACCAGTGGGCAAGAGCCCCTATTCGAATAGTGCTTCCGACATTGGTTGTCATCAAGCTCAATGATTTTCGTTAAGATGTGAAACTCCCTCAAGATCTCGTCATGTTGATATCCAAGGATTAAGTTTCTTCACACTTAGAACCTCACACTTGTAATTGGTTGCAAACATGTGACGAAAGTAGCCATGCCTCACTCTTAGTTTAAATGGCTACAAACCACTGACTTAATCTCCATAAATTTAGCTCAGTGTAGCAATGCTTGCTAGCAGATGCCCAGACACCCTCTGATTGCATTTTTCTTTTTGCTTTTCCTTTTTTAAGCTTCTCTCTCTCTCTTTTTTTTTTTTTTTTTTTTGTTAGAACACACATGCGAATATTCCCATGCTCTAGTTCACTCTCCAAGTGCCCACAATGGCTGGGACCGGGCTAGACCTCAATCCGGGTCTCCCATGTGGGTGGCAGGGACCCAGCTATTTGAGCATCACCCGCTGCCTCCCAGGGTGTGCACTGGCAGGAAGCCGGAGTCGGGAGCTGCAGCAGAATGTCAGACTGGGCCATTGCAATGTAGGAAGCAGATGTCCTAAACCCTGTCTCAACCACTAGGCCAAGCACTCGCCCTTGACTTTCCCTTTGTACAAAGACACCAAAGGCTTTGGATCCTAGAACAAACCCTACTCCATCCCATTTACCCCCCAAGGACCTTATGAGCCCAATGTCTGACTCTCTTGGCCCCCTCGGACCATTCTGTTGGCTCCTCGTTCTACGCTTCTATAACCAGACCTGGACTCCGTCCCTAGTCTTCCTGGTGGTACCTCCACCAGGTACCTGGTGGTACCTCCAGCTGTGCCTCCCTCTTTAAGCTACCTCCCCATTGAGAAATCCCTATGCGTTCATTCATTACAAATGCCCTCTATAGCATTTTTCTATTGCTCAAAGCACGTCCCAGTAAGATCTCCCCTCAGTGGTTGTCACAGTGCACTAGGGGTGCTGGGGTGTCTCTGAGGACAGAGACTAAGAAGGTGGCTCCAAGCCCCACCCAGATTCAAAGAGCAGCTCTTCCTTTATTGGTCGTGTCACAAGATTCCTACAAAAGATGCTCCGTATTAACAGGAGATGTTAAACTACCTGGATTCCTTTAGTGAGAAACTGACAAGAGCTTGTGTCCACATTCGCTCTTCAGTGGTTTAAGACCAAAGCCAAAAGAGTAAAATCAGGAACTGTCTGTTAGGCAGTTATGTGGCCTTTTAGCTGTTCGAAGATGATATTAGCTGTTCTAAGACAGGTGCTCCAGAGGTTGATGGTACCCAGCTCTTCCAGGAGCACAATACTTTTAGTAATTGCGTGCTGTTCGCTGCTCTCGAGTTAAAGCCTAGTTGTATTAGCAAGTAAGCCTTTAAAAAGGAATCAGAAGGAGGGAGAAAGCATACGTGGAATTTTTTACAAGTTTGTATGGATCTTAAAATTTTTGCACCAAAATAAACTTGCCTCTTAGTTCTAGTTTTCCCTGGACATTTGGGGGTCCCTCATCCATATTTATTCATTGCCAATGCCATTAGAAAGCTGTGTCAGCATTTTGGAGGGTGCACCTGCAGTGTGACCGTGGTTCAGGGGACCCAAAATTGTTCCTGTCTTCTGATTGAATAACCCTAAATAACTTAGTAGAAAAAGTCAAGTTTGCTCTCGGGCACGTGTTTGACCACATTCTTCTGAATCTTGCGGCAAGATATCAATGGAAAAGCACCCGTCCCTTTGACAAACAAGGTTGTTCCTGGCTTGGGCTCAGGGAGGAGTTTGTCATGGAGGTTGTGTAGAAGGGGAACTTGTTACAGGAACATGAAGGCATCCACTAAGGAGTAGGACCAGCTGGTGGCCCAAGTGGCATCCATTCAGAGCCTGGAATGATGGTGTGGCCCCAGTTTCGTCGGCAGCTACAAGCAAGCGGCTCGGGTGTCTAAAGCGGGGTTTGCTCTCCAGCGAGAACCCCCGGCTTCCTACAGGATTGAATGTCCTAAGTGTGGTGCAGGTGGCTGCCGGGCTAGTTCCAGACAGAGCTGAACGTCCACCTCAAAGAGACGTGGAAGGAAACCAGAGAGCAGCCCTTGCTGCCCTGGCCACAGACAGGGCTGAACCAGCTTCCCAGGGGCAGGCCCGGGCCAAAGCAGGGACAGGCAGTGGAGAGCTGGAGCCATGCCATTCCTCCCACGGCGGGCACCCGTGATTGGCAGCTGTCTCCAGAGTCGCTGCCTGTGTCGCCGCAGGAAACAGAACCGCCCCCCGGCCTGCCTTGTCCTCCTGTCTAAGCCACGTCCCCTCAGGGGACAGCCAGTTGCAGGCAGAGCAGGGTCTTGTCTTGTACATCTTATTCGTCACTTGGGAAGGGTAGGCCAAGGTCGATGTTTGATTTGTTTTCGCTCCCCGCAGGAAGGGGTGGGGTGTGTGCCAGGTAGGAGATGCGTGGACCCTTGGGGGACAGGGGCCTCTCTGCTTCCTCTGGGAGCCCCTCCCTTCCCTGGAGCTAGTGTGGCCCCACGTGGAAGTCCCCAGGCCATCTGGAGCCTTAAGCCCAGGGTCAGTCGTGTCCCCGCAGACCTGGGAGCGAGTCCATCAGCTGTGGGGAGGGAGCGGCCTCCCAGGCTGCGCCTCAGTGCACGTGGGGGTCTCACTCACTCTGCTGCAGCTGAGTCTGCCCCTCCATAAAGAACTTCTGGTGTGTGGGGGGGGAGAATCCCCAGGGGGATGTTGGGTTGGGGGTGCTCTGGGTATTCACGCTTACTTCCGCGATGGTGTTTGGATGGGTCCTTTGCCCGTGATCTGGCCTGGTGGGGTGGGGTAGGGGGAGCAGGGCTGGCCCATGTAAGTCTGGGTGCCCTGGCCCCGTGGCTCCCCCCCCCCCACTCCTGCTTAGCGCAGCTGTCTTCTCACAGAAGGGGCTCGTGCCAGGGGTCATGGACAAGCTGAAAAAGACCCTGGACTACTTGCAGCAGGAGGTAAGATGGGCTGCTGGCCTGGGGAGACCTCGCCTGGGTCTCCCATAGCTCCAGGAAGCCGCCCTGCTGAGGACCTGTGGGGTGGGTCCTGGTTTACCCCCAAGGTGGGGGCGTGGCCTCCTGCAAGGATGAGGAGGAGTGAGACCCTCGGGACAAGGAGCTGGGGTTCTTGCCCAAGAGCCGGCAGCACAGGTACTGGTAGAGCACCCCCTTTTCAGAGTCACTCGGCTCCTCCCTGGCCACTTGGAGGCCCTGCTCTTTCAGAGTCTGGACAATGGTGGGCAAGAGGGGCGGGGGACCCTAGCATGAGCGTGATGACACGGTCAGTGCTAAGACCTGGGGGGGCTCTGGTGACGTTCACCTCCCTGCAGTAGTTCCCCGGCTTACCCTGTGGGGCGAGGTGCCCTGGCCACCAAGTGATGGCTAAGGGTATGTTTCTGGGTTGACAGCTTTGGACCCACCCCACCCAAGCATCTCCCCGAAGGACTTGTGCCTGTGTTCACCAAGCCCACCCTCTCCTCTAGACCTGCAGTGGGCCCAAACCTGGGCCCCTGGAGAGACCCCCTGGGCAGCCACAGTGACTCGGCCAACACTCACCTTCTTCCCCTGTGTGTCCCCCTAGGTCCCCAAAGCGTTCGTCAACCTGGTGGACCTCTCGGAGTTGGCAGCATTCTCTCACTGGCGTCAGGGGGCTCAGCTCAGGTAAAGGGGAGGTGGGCAGGGAGCCACACCTGCTGGGTGGGCACTGCAGGTGCATCAACCCAACGAGAGAGCCTAGAGATGAAGGCTGAGGGGCCAGGCGCTTGTCTGAGCCCACGCGCGGGTGGAGCGGGCCCCCCACCAGCTATTGTTCTGGGGACTGACGTATAGGGTGCAGCAACAGTCAGTGTGGACGATGTCACTCCAGAGGCGCTAACCCCACCAGGGTGACGTGAGAGTCATGAGAAAGGCTTGACAAAGCATCGCTAAGCTGAGACGCGTGACTTCTGCAAAGGGGCCAGAAGAGGATGGGGTTGAAATACATTTAACTTCATGGAACTTGGTATCCAAGTGTTCCTGAAAAGTTTCAGAGAATTTAAACCTTTTGGACCCAAATCCTACGAATTCTGGCTTTGAAGCCAGAGAAGTTGTTCACATGAAAGAGTTGGGGCAAGGAGAATCAGAGAAAGGAGACAGGGGGTGGGGGGAGAGGAAGGGAGGGGAGAGGGGCGAAGGCCAGGGGGAGGAGGAGTGGGAAGTGAAAGGAACCGAAGGGGGTGGAGATGGAGGGGGGAGGAAGAGCAGCCCTGTGTCCTCTCACTGCTCACCAGAAGGGACAGCTGGGGACCGGGGCTCCGTAGGGCACCCTGTCCTTTGTTCCCCCTAACTCTGCCTCTCCCCTTCTCCTGCACCCTCTAAAACTCCAGCTTCTCCTTCCCCCCCTTGTGTGACCCCCAGGCCCCAGCAGCAGCCCCGCCCCCACTACTCCAGCTCTCATTTCCCCTTTGTTGCTACCTGCAGCCCAGCAGCCGAGCCCTGCAGTTGCTTAAGGGAGACCTCCCAGCTGACCAAGGTCCTGACGCAGTGGTCCTACCTGGTGAGCCCACTTGGGAGCCTGGGCTTTGGGCCCCGGGGGCGGGTGGTCTTGGAGGAGCTGGGATGGGAGGAACAAGTTACATTTGCTGGCTTGGGACTTCTCTGGCTGTATTCAGCACCGTGAGGACCAAAGTCAACACCCTGGGTCACTGCCCCATGCCTGGGTGTGACCTGGGGTCAGCAACACCAGCAGGGTGGCCGCGGGAGTTGGAGTCTGGGATCGTGGGGGTGCTGCCAGGGTGGGTGGGGAGATAGTGAAGAACTTTGCAAATTCCTTCTAGAAGGTCTGTGGTCAGCCTGTGCCTCAGAGTGCAGCCCACGGTCAGCCAGGGCTCCTACAGACGTGTGTTCTACTGACCAGAGGAGGCCGCGGGCAAGTGTGAGGGGCCTGGTGACAGCTGTAACACTCCTCAGGCAACAGCTCAGCACACAGTTCCACCCTTGTGTGTCTAAGAAGAAAGCTGTTTTTCAAGTTGAAGGGCACACCTCTTACTCAAGAAGTGACAGCGTGTAAACAAATAAAAGCAGCACAGAGAGATCAACAGACACAGAGAGAGCTCCCACCCATGGGTTCACTGCCCATGAGCCTACAACGGCCGGGGCTGGGCCAGGAGAAGCTAGAAGCTGGAAAGTCAGTCCGGGTCTCCCACGTGGGTGGCAGGACCCCAATCGCTTGAGCCATTGCTGCTGCCTCCCAGGGTCTGCGTTCGCAGGAAGCTGGAGGCAGGAGCCAGAGCTGGGGAGCGAATCTCCAGTGGGATGTAGGTGTCCTAACCCCTAGGCCCACGCCTGCCCACGGGATGTTTCTTGCGTGGTTTATGGCATGTACGTGCCTCTGCAGCACGTGGCCCGGGAGGGAACCTGGGGCCCAGTGGTGTGCTTGCTGGCTGGCACCTCTGGCTTCCAAAGGGTATGCTTGAGGCCTACACTGGTGTTCCCTGACGCTGGGGCCTTGGAAGAGAAGCAGACCTTGGCTGGGTTCATCCGAGAGCCCTGGGGTGGGAGACGGAGGAGCTTGTGAGGAGCGCTTGCTCAGGGCGATGGGTGACGGTGACTGGGGGCTCTGGGGACTCCCTGGGGGGGGGGCTGCTGCCTGATGTGCTCGCCTCTGCCCCCTCCTGCAGGAGGCCTGGGACAGCCTCCTGGCATCCAGCAAGTACAACACGCGGGAGTCCTTCGCGGTGGTCTTCCAGCCTTTCTTCTACGAGAGCTCGCTGTCGGCGCTGTTGGTGAGTGAGGGCCGCACAGCTGCTCCACGCTCCTCCCCACAGGGGACCTGGTCCCCCCTCATTGGGCAGAGCTGGGATCCCCAGCTGTGCCACCTGGGCAAGGCGTGTGGCCCCTGAGTGCCCAGTAAGACCAGAGCAGGGCTTAGGAAGCCCGTGGTATCTCCTGGCCACTGTGTTTATCCAGGAGACAATTGCTAGGCCCCCAGCTATCGCTCTGCACCCCCCCCCCCATGCTCCTCCATATCCATCCCTGGAGTGCGTGGGGGCGGAGTCGGAGCTGCCCCTCCCCCAGGTCACTGAGTAAAGGACTAGCTAGATGGGCAGCACTGTGTGTGTGTGTGTGTGGGGGGGTGTTGGCTAGCCCACATGATGATCAAGGTTTCTGTAGCCCCTGAGGCTTCAGGGCAGGGCCTGGGCACTGTTAATCCCTTAGGGCCCCGGCTCCTGCCTGTGGGCATCCTTATGGCAGAGCCAGGACTGACTCGATGTTCAAAGCAATGATTTAAGAGGAGCGGGAGTATTAGCTCCGCCTACTCGGACTGCACCCAAGTTGCTTCCCTGTTACTGGCCCCTCTGCCACTCAGATCAGTTACGGGGAACCCTGGCAACCTGGAGGACCAGACACTGACCCTGACCTCGGAGCCCTGACCCCAGACAGCAGGCCTGCAAATGCCTGCACTTGCTGAAGGGGGCAGGGGCTGACGGAGAGAGTCCAGATGGATCAGGGCCGCTGTCTCCATGCCAGGGCGGCGGCGGTGGTGGGGCCATTGCATCCTTAGGGGCACAGAGCAGCTCTTTTCTTACTGGCTTCTCTTCCAGGTGGAGCCCCCATTCCAGGACCCCACCACACTGGCCCTGAGTCTCTGGAACAGAATGGTGAGTGGCGTGCTGGGGTCTGCGCCTGCCGAGGAGGGGCTCCGGGGTGAGAACAGATGTTTCTCACCCCTCCCACTGGGAGTCTTGCCTCCTGACCCTAGGCAGCACCCGGCTCCCGGCCATCCCTGCTCAGCCTCTGCTCACATGTAGGCGACGTCTGCAGGTTTGCAGTCCTGGGTGGTGCCTGGGACCGACATGAACTTCAGGTCGGGGTCCAGTCCTAGCCCCACTTCTCACCCCTCTGGATTCAGGGCCTCAACTCCCTTTCTGCAAACCCAGATGGTAACCGCTGACCCCAGGCCACAGGGCCGCCTACACCTGTCCGTTCCACTATGATAATGACAGTCCCTCCCCAGCTCCCAGGACTCCCCTGGGGGTCGGGGGCAGGGGTTGGTCAGTGGCTGGAATGCAACCTCCAGCCTTGGAGCCTTTTCAGGGCAATAGGGACTTTGTTGGTCATTTGCTTCTCCCACCCAGGTGGTCTGTAGTCCTATTTTTAGAATCCCAGTGCCAGAAATGAACTTTTCCTCTGCTTTGGATTAGCAAACCCTCTCTCCGTCTCCTCGGTTGATGTGCTGTGCCGAGTGCCTCGAGCTGCTGCACATGGCCTCACGTTAATTAGCCCGCTCGTGTAAGGCAGAGCGGGGCGAGGAGGGACAGCCCCTCTCTGTGGAGTCTCACTCTCCTTTAGAGAAGGCCTTTGACTTCTTTACAGGGCTGGTCTTGGTTGGGACTCTCCCCCCACACCCCTTTGCTGCTGATCTCCCACGTGGGGCAGAGAATGGAACCTGACCCTTCCTGCCACCCTCTCTCTCCCAACTGACAAGAGGGCACCCCTACCACATGCCACGTTCTGTGCCCAGTGTGGCCTCTGTCTTTGTGGGGATTGAGATCTGGCTGGGGAGGGTCAGGTGAGCAAAGGGACAGGAGGACACAGGCACCCGAGCAGTGAGGGTGTGCCCGGCTGCGCCCCCAAACACGATACGCACAAGGCCAGACAGGCCACATGGCTAGGATTGGAAGTGGCTTGGAAGCACTGTTGGAGGAAGTTGGAGAAGGAGCTCCCAAGCAGGTGAGGGCCTTTGTGAGCAGAGGGCCTGGAGACAGGAAGGAGCCTGGGGACAAGGGGAGCCCTGGAACAGCAGTGGAGAGGGCAGGGCTGGGGGCAGGGCTGGGGGATTTTCTTGCTCCTTGCAGCTTGCTGTTGATTGTCCCTGGTGTCAGCTTCAGCAGGGTGCTAACCTTCCCTGGGGTGCTGATATCCCCAGGCACGCAAAGAGGCCATGTGCTCGGCTGGGCCCACAGACCAGGCTCAATCCTGAGACGTTAGCAATGCAACAACAGCACAAGGCAAAGGGCACCGGATCGGAGCACCCGGGCTCTGGCTCCAGTCTCACTCTCGGTTGTTACCTAAGGCAGGTCCTGTGGTCTCTGGGCCTACATTTTCTCCACCTTGCTAAGGGGCATGGTGATCCTCAGACAGCTCAGAGGGCTCGCAAGCAATCGGGCACCTGCACACCCTGGGGTCCACAGAGGGCCAAGTCTGCTGTGCTGGGTGTCACCAGTGGAAAAGCTGGCTGTGCCTGCCTTACGCCCACAGTCACAGCCACATGCAGCCCACATGAGGGCTGCCCTCCCATGGTGGAGCAGAGTCGCCACTGTGACCACAGCCAGGGCACAGCAGGCAGAGGGGGACTCTGCTTTG